>NW_026606111.1:16720000-17920000 GCF_029834395.1 Sorex fumeus | reverse complement strand
TTACGTGGAATTTCAGGAGTCTCACTTCACACTTTTACAGGTGTGTGATTATCATTTGTCCTCTCATCAAAGTTCCATTGCCATCCTACCACCAAAAAGATCACTCTTCTAAAGACAAACACAGGATGATCTAATTTATCTGTGGAATATAGAATATTGGATGATGAAATGTACTGTAGCAAAAGGGAGATGCTTAGATCATCCTTGATCCCAGTGTTTAAAAAGGACACAGACCGACAAAGAAGGAAAGAAATCAAGTGGTAAGAGAACAATAAGTAATGGATTAACAGGCATCAGGGCTTCAGTTATAGCAATGATTTGAGTGAGGGGTATAGTCATAAACTCAAAACACCGATTCAACAGAACTGAAAACATGAGATCTAAGTGGCAACTACAGGAATGTTATGTTTTTGAAAACATAAGATCTAGAGGCAACAACTGGCAGCCACTGTCAAGTTGACAGGTAGTAAAGAAGGAAGGGGTGAGGATTGGGTTGGGGAGGGAATCTGGGAACACTGGGGGAGGGAACTTGATGCTGGTAGAGGGATTGGTGTTGAATTACTGTATGCCTAAAACACAACTATCAGTAACTCTGTAAATGAAGGCTCTTCAATTAAAAATAAAATAAATTTTAAAGACCCTCTTCTCATTCCTCTCACCACCAACCTTTTGCTTCTGTAACCAACACAGCTTTCCCCAAGTCTACAAATCTGTTTTGTTGGGGGGAGTCCATTTACTTTAATTATTCCTATCCACATGAAAGAACAATTAGAGAATTGTCTTTCATTTCCTATTTTACCCAGTATAATAACCTCCCAAACCACCCATTTTATCCCAAAGGGCACCATTTCATTTTCTTTAAATACATTTCATAGCTCTTTGTCACACCAGAATTGTACCTGATTTCTATAAAAACACATCACAGAAAAGCAGCATCATTAGATTTTGATTTGCCTTCACCCAGGATCCTTTGAAAGCAGAACCTGAAACAAAAGGTAGGAGCTGGGAAGGTAGTAAGGAAGGCAGGGTACAAGTGGAAGCCAGAGAGACAATGCAGGGGTGAAGGTATATCCTAGAGCATGGCAGCCTCTGGTAGCCCCCACAGTCCCTGGCACCACAGCTCTATATCACCCGGGCCTAGTCCTAAACATTCTGAGAATAGCCAGGAGTAGCCCCTGAGTACCACTTTGGGAGACCCCTCAAATACTATTGAGGAAAAATAGAAGTATTATAATAGTAATAAATGTGATTCATCTATTTTGAAGCATTGAAACAAAATTATACTTTTATATCCAAATAAATACATGTTAAGTACATTAACCCCCTAAATTTTCATGATTATAAGTGGCTGTTTGAGGGATTTATGAGTTAAAAGTAATTAGGAGACAGTGGTTTGTTTACTGGGTTAAGCAAAAATGCATCTTACTAATTTTTCAATAAATCATGTCACATTATCTAAAATAATGTATTCACATATACCACATATCACAAACAACTATATCAAAAGTTTCTTTATGTGATATAAAGCCATTAAGATTGAATTTTAAGTAAACATAACAAAATCATAAGTAATATGGACTCTAAATTAAATTTTTTATTTAGATCATTTATGTAGAATAATCATACCAAAATGATGCCCCCAAATTAAGTTCTCTAGGAAATTTTCATGTTTATAAGTGACTGAGGGATTTCTGAGTTAAAAGTAAATGGGAGACATTGGTTTGTTTACTAGGTTAACATCAAGGGTTCCAGAGACCCAAACACTATACAAAGGCTGCAGGCTGAAAACCCCTTAAGAGGAACAAAGTCTTCCTGTCCACCTTCTGAGTCATGTGCACTCGAACATAATTGGGTTCTGATTTAATTCTCTAAACTTCAGTTTCTTATTTATCAAATGAGAATAGCACCTCTTTCCCGACTGCTATTCCTGGCAAGTGAAATGACAAATGGAACTGGCTAGCACAGCATTCAGTAAATCACAGAATGTGTGTGCAACATTTACACATGTATAGTATATCCCTGGAAGAAAAAACACACTAATTCAAAAGCTCATGCTGAGCTAATGAACTGATACATGCAACTGAACTGAGGAAACCAACAGGTAAAAAGAGGAAGAAAAAAGCACAGGAAGTAAGACAAAACAGACCCAACGTATGCTTTATGTTTAAACAAGCAAAATATTTACAAGCAACATAAATGTGTGTGCCTCCAGTGTACGCCCAAAAGAATGGCACCCCAAGGCACATTCTAATGTAAAAGGAATATAAGAAGAAAGATTAAGTCCAGCACCAAAATCTAGAAAGTCATCTTCATGTAGCTAAACACAATCACTGGTGCAGGTGAAAGGGGACCAAGAAACCACCTGATCAACTCAAACACTGCAAAAGGCCGTCCAGAGCGAAAATGACCTGTCCAAGACCATGCCCAAGACCATGCCCAGTTAGAGACAGGGACCAAACCTGAGCTAGGATTTCTAATAGAGTGCTCTTTTTTTGAAGATGGGGCGGGGGGAGAAATGTGTATCTAGTAGGGGTAAGAAGATGGGGTGGGGGACTGTCTCTGAAGTGCATTCAAGACAAAGGCATGGCTGGCAATGACTTTCCAGGTTGACAAGGTAGCAAGACTTTCCCCTAAAAGCACAATACATACTGTATCTTTTTTTTTCCTTTTTTAAAAAACAGAGTAAGCTATCCTCACTGTGAAAAGGACTGCTGCTTTCAGATATGTTTTCCACTTTCTGAAGGGTACTTCAGAATGTAAATGAGGCCAGATCTCTTCCTCAGAAGAGTTAAGCTCAGAATCATCACTCAAATGGAGCAAGCAGCTAGTAGAATGGCTGCAATGAGTTGGTTTCCCAGTAAATAGATTGAACATTATTGCTCTACTTCATACCCTCAATGGAACTCAGTCTCGTGAATGGAATGGTATATTATAACTGGCATAAAATAGGCCACCACTTTAGTTACAACACAGGATTGTCCAAATAAACAAGCATTAATCATGCATATTATGTAGAGCATAATGCTTCAGAGAGCTTCGGCAAGCAGCTCCAAATGAACTCGACCAAATTATACCATCTGACAGCTGTTCCGTGACCTGTGGGAAATGAGTTGGTGGTCTCAGTCCAGTTCCTAGTGGACAGGTGTCTGAAGCACAAAAACTACCCTCACAATCGGGCCTAATTAGCAACCTGGTTGTTGCAGCAGCAGTAAAACCTGGAGCCCATGGCACCGCCGCGTTGTTGAAAGCTTGTCTTGACATCAGGTGGCATGCGCGCTAAAGGTTTAGTGCAGAAATGCTCACAGTGGCTCATGCACACAATGTTGTTGCTTCAGGAGAAACAGACTATGTCCAGGGCTGGCTCTGTGCCTCCCCCCAGGTCGGGGATGTCCAGGAGAGAGATTGCATTCTTGGTACTGATTTAATCCACACAACGAATATGTTTGTAACATCTGCAGTATCATGAACCCCCACCTTTCATAAGAGCAATTCATTTATCTATCAGAGAAGAACCCTCGTGTACTTACCACTTCTCAAAAATCTTCCCCTTCCCCTCCTCATTTTAGTGAAACGTATGGGAGGCTGGAGTGAGAGCTCAATGGGCAGGAGCCCCAGCTTTGCCTGCAGGAAGCCCGGCTTCAAATGGAGCACTGCACGGTCTCCTGAACAGGCCAAGAGGAAGCCAAGTACAGCCCTGGAGCATCATTAGGTGTGGCCAATAAATAAATAAATAAATAACTGATTATTTCCTTAAACCTGCCTGCTTTTTTTTTCCTTTTTAATTTTTATTAGTGAGACACCATGAGGTACAGTTGTAAACTTACAAATTTCCGTGCTTGGGTTTCAATTATACAATGATCAAATACCCATCCCTCCACCAGTGCCTATTTCCCACCACCACGGATCCCAGTATCCCTCCCATCCCCTATCCCCCCCATCCCACCCTGCCTCTGTGGCAGGGCATTCCCTTTTGTTCTCTCTCTCCTTTTGGGTGTTGTGGTTTGCAAAAGAGGCAATGAGTGGCAATCATGTTTGATCTATAAACCTGCCTGCTTTTGAGGACGTTGCCTTCCCAACAGCCTCCCCCCTTCCCATCCCCACCTCTCAATGTGCAGCTGTTCACCCAGGAGCTCCACATACCTCAGCATCAGAAAATGGGAAAAGAGTTCTAGTTCCTGTGTGTCATTTTCAAGCCTTTCCTTTCCTGTCATTACAAACTCCTCTAATACTCTACACCCCTAGATCTATGTACCTTTCAGTCTGTCCTCTTGCTCAGAAAAATGTTAAATCTTTGCTTACAGGTTTCCTCGCTCAGCCTCTTCTGTTATCATCAATAAGGATTTCAATGCTACTTAGGTGAATCTTAATTACTCTGACTTCTCATTTCTAATCTTTCTTATCCTGAAGATTTTTTTTTCTTAACAAAACTACAGCCACCAGCTTTCATGAATGATCTTCAGACCTAATCGTGACCAGAAACTGCACTAGCTCCAAAAATCTCAATGTATTATTCCTTTGGACCACAAGTAACTCCTGGGTCATGTTGTTTTCTCACCTGTCCTTAGAGCTCATACATGTCAACCTATCCATTGGCACACAGCTATCTCCCTACTCACTGATTCCCTCTTCTCTCCTGCCATTCTTGGTGCCCCCGTCCTCTCCCTTTGCAGCAAATTCAACATAAAGTCCTATCTTTATTACCTCCAAATTACGGTAATTATTTTTTATTCACTGTATGTCCCCAGGTTCTAGCTCACAATACAGATACAATATTTTCTTAAAAAGGTATTAAAATAAATGTTAAAGAGTTACACTTCTGCTTTAGACATACACGCATAAGTAAAGGTCTTATTCCACACTGACAACAGGAGAACGAATGTTCTACAAAAGTATAATTTTTTTGTTTTGTTTTTTAGATCACTCCCAGTGATGCTTGGGGTACTGCACAGTGCCAGAGATAGAACCCAGGTCTCCCATGTATGAAGCATGTACTCAGCTTATTTAGCTATTTATCTGGCCTGAAAATCATAAATTTTATTCATCCCAACAAATAACTGAAGTTACAAGCAAGCAAAGGAAACTAATTCCAAAGAGGATCAAATCCCAACAAAAAGAAATACGGCCTAAGTGCTGTTTTATCTTTGCCAGAGCACAGGAGAGAGAAATAGCTGCTACACCAATAGATTAGAAGAAAGCTATAGTTTTCATAAAGGTCAAATTCATAAAGGTCAAATGCAAGAAAGAATGATAATGTGGCTCCAGTAGGAGGCCCGGCTACAAGAGGAGCTTGTAATTTCTCATACATTTTTCCTTAGTCATCTCCCAGGGCTGGAGCGATAGCACAGTGGATAGGGAGTTTGCCTTGCACGAGGCCACCCCGTCCGACCCGGGTTCGATTCCTCCACCCCTCTCAGAGAGCTCAGCATGCTACAGAGAGTATCTCACCTGCAAGGCAAAGCCTGGCAGGCTACCCATGAGGTATTCGATATGCCAAACACAGTAACAAGTCTCACAATGGAGACATTACTGGACCCGCTCGAGCAAATAACAGGACAGTGGTACAGTGCTACAGTGCTACATCTCCCAGGGGCTTACCAGAAAATCTGATGACAGAGTGAGAAACTGGAAAAAGTTTCCCTCAGTGTAATAGCAGGTGTAATAGGAGATTATCATCAAGAAGCACCCAGCACCAACCAAATGTCCAGGGAACATTTTAACTCCATAGAAGAAAGAAAAC
The DNA here is from genome assembly GCF_029834395.1 of Sorex fumeus. Lineage (NCBI taxonomy): Eukaryota > Metazoa > Chordata > Mammalia > Eulipotyphla > Soricidae > Sorex > Sorex fumeus. The sequence goes on along the minus strand of NW_026606111.1, from coordinate 17,914,263 downwards.
CAGGGCCAGAACAGTGGGTAAGTCTCTTACCTTGCATATGAGCAACCTGGGTTCAATCCCCAGCATGTTCCCTGAGCATACCAGGAGTTCCCTGAGCATGCCAGGTGTCCTGAGAATGTCAGGAGTGATCTCTGAATGCAGAGCCAGGAGTAAGCCCCTGCCATCACTGGGTATGAACCAAAAAACAATCAAACAAAAAAGGAAGAAAACCTATATAGTGCACCTGCTAAGACAACAAAGAATATGCTAATAACTCCAACACAAGTATGACAGTAAGTAATAAATAACATCAGTCTACAACAAATGGAGGGACAAAGCAATATTCCCCTCTATGCTGCAAAGAGGTTGAAAATGAAGGGTGGAGAAAAAACACTGATTTTTTTGAAGCCCATCTTGTCTCTACCCTATGAACAAAATAATAGCTGCTAACCACTGGAGGAATTTAAGCTTGTGATGCAGTGAAGGTAATGACAGTCACAATGAAATCTAACCCATCTTAGTTAAGACTGACTAGAGCAGTTCAGCCTCTTACTAAAAGCCTAACTAAGGAAATTAAGTATAACCATTTTTTTCACTAAAGTGTAATTTACTGAGTGCCTAAGATAAAATTCAGTGGCAGGGCTCATGCCTTGCAGTCAATCCTAAGCACTTTCCTACACCACTAAGTATGATTCCAGCACCACTGAGTACAATGCATAAAGCCACATATGTAACCAACCCCAAGCATCACAACAAAGTATGACACTCCTGGCACCTTAACAAGTGAGCAATCCTTCAAAGAGGCACAATCAAAAAATATAATTTATTGTCATCTTCTATATCCATTTGCCCCTAAAGTCTAGCATTTTTTATAATAACAATCATATAAAACCACCAAACCCAAGATAAAATCACGTGGTGGGGGAATGAGGTAATTTTTTTCAAGTCTGACTTGGTTGGAAAGTCAGCTGTTGGAAATTTTAACAAAGAAATAAAAAAATTAAAAAGTCAATATAAAAGACAAAAATTAAAGCACATCTTCCAAGATGATGAGTGAGCTACACAGCAATCCATACAGAACTTCAAGATGGGGGAAATTGGTGAAATTAAATAGAAATTAATAGAAATTATTCAAATTGAAGAGAGAAATACAGGCAAAGGGAGAGAGCAGCTGCTGTGGGAAACTCAAAAAGTTCTCACATGCATTTACTGAGAGTCTCAAATGAGACAAAAGTGAGACTGGGGAAGAAAAATATGTAAAAAACAGCATTTTAAGCATATTATGAAGAGACTTCTTTTTGATGGCAAACAGTTTCATATACTGATTGTGGCATCAGTTACAAAATCTCTGCACATGATGAAATGCCATAGAAACATACACCATAAAAGATATAAAACTGGAAGAATTCAAATAATATCTGTAGCTTAGTTAAGAGTTAATTTCTAGGTCCGTGTATCACAGCCCTTCAGCAGTGTGGGCGGCGGTTCCTGGAACCTGACTAAGGAGTCAAATTGCCTCAACTTTTCAGGTCGGCTGGTCTGTTGCTGTTGGCGCTGCACAGCACTGGAAAAGGTCGGGAAGGAACTGACCAGATCTGCACAAGAAAAATAAAAGGTGAAAAAAGGAAAGAGGGAAAGAAAACGAAGAGTGGGAAAAGGAAGAATAAACACAAGATGAAACCCTGTCAGATTATTGAAGAGAAACCAGAAAATGAGAGTGAACCAAAGCTTGAAGAAGCGCCAAAGCCTGAGGAAAATCCAGAGGAGGAGAAAGAACCAGAGGAAGAAAATGCAGAGGAAACTTTTAGAGAAAGGCTGATTCAGCCTCTCCAGGAATTTAAAGAAGATATACACAACAGGCATCTTAACAGTGAAGATATGTACAGGGAAGTGAATGAGTTGGATGAGATAAGGAGAGTAAGAAACAAACTTACAGTGATGTGTTGGAAAACCACCCTTATCTCTACTTAATGTAACACTCATTTTTCTTATATTAACATTGCCATTTTACTCTTTTTGATTTTTAGTTTCCCGATATACTTTGTGCATTTTCTACTTTGAACTTGTTGCTAATAGTAGTTTTAGTGCTTTGCTTGTTCACTGTGTTTTGAGCCAATCTGTAAGTCTCTGTCTTTTTAATAGGAGAGCTTATTTGTACAAAAGAGGTTCCTGATAGGATATAACATGAAAAAGGTTACTAAGTAGTATGTGAATTTCACATTTTTGGAAAGGAAGAGTACATATATATTTCACATATGTGCACAGAAAAAAGTGAAGTTTGAAGGACAGTTAGTTAATTGCATAGGGCTATGAGTGATTTTTAAAACTCTGCTTATTATATTTCCTTACTGCTATGATGTACATGCATTATCTTTAATAATAATAAAATATTATTATTATTAAAATATTATTATTTTATTATTAAAATATTATTATTTAAAATAATAACAAAAAAGTTAATTTCTAATGTGAATTTCTTAGTTTTGACAATTATGTACACATAGTATGATCATTGGGGGAAGTCGTGTGACAGATATAGTGAAGTCACTAATATTTTTTATCTTATTTTTAATCTAAAATTATTTCAAAATAAAAACAATTGAAAAAAATTTTATAAATGAAGGCTGGAGAGACAGTACAGCAGGTAGGGCAATTGCTTTAAATGAGGCCAACCCAGGTTTGAGCCCCACCACCCCATACAGTCCCCTGAGCACTGCCAGGAATTATATATCATTTTTATATAAAATGGCCAAGAAGATTAAGCAAAAAAAAAAACCAATAAAATAAACTCAGTATTTTAAACAAAATGAAAATCACTACACACACACACACACACACACACACACACACACACACACCACAATACAATATTGCTGAAAACAAAAATAAAAGGTCTATCTGCAATCAGAAAGTAACAGAAACATTCCATAAATAGGAGCCAAGTAAATAATTACAGCAGATTAGTAGACTTCTCACCAGAAATTATGCAAGTGTTTTGGGGCATTTGGGGGGGGGGGGGCTTTGTTTTTTTGTTTTAGCTCTCACCCAGCTATGCTCAAGAGTTACTTCTAGCTCTGCACTCAGTAATTACTCCTGTTAGTGCTCAGGGAACCATATGAGGTGCTAGAGATCAAATCCAGATTGGCAAATACCCTACCTACTATACTATCAATGCAAGTATTTGATAATGAAGAAAACTCTTTAAAATGCCTAACAAAAGGTGTGGGAGATCTATACAATGATAACTTTAAATAAGAAGGAGATAGAAGAAGACCTTAGGAAATAAAAAAATATCTCATGTTCATAGATTGGAAGTATTAGTATTATTAAAATGACTATTCTACCTAAGCTATCATATAGATTCAATGCAATACCCATCCAAATAAGACGACATTATTCTAGAACCTAGAAAAGTCAGTAATAAAGTTTGTATGGAAACAGACCAGATCATGAAAAGCAAAACTATACTGAAAAATAAGAAATGGGGGGGCTGGAGCAATAGCACAGCGGGTAGAGCATTTGCTTTGCATGCAGCCAACCCGGGTTCGATTCCCAGAATCCGATATGATACCCTGAGCACTTCCAGGAGTGATTCCTGAGTGCAAAGCCAGGAATAAACCCTGAGAATCACCAGGAGTGACCCCAAAAGCAAAAAAAAATTTATAAGAAGAAATTGGCAGATATTTTGATACCTTATTTGGAACTGTATTACAAAGTTATAGTGATCAAGTACTGCATGGTACTGAACTAAAGATAGACCTTCTGATCAATGGGTCAGCATCAAAAACCCTATGATAAAGCCTCATATAAAAAGAAAGTTAATTTTTGATAAAGTATCTGAGAACATGAAATGGAGTTAAGACAGCCTCTTCAACAAATTATGCTGAAAAAATTGGATAACTATGTGCAAGAAACTAAAGCTGGATCCATATCTTACACCTCACACAAAAGTCAATTCAGAGTGGATCAAAGAACTTAAAATATGACCAGAAACTATAAAGTACACTGGGGAAAGTATAGGCAGAATACTTCAAGATTTGATTCTTAAAGGTGCCATCAATGATCTGAAACCACTGGCAAAGGAAACATAATCAAAAATAAGTAAATGAGACTATATTTTAAGTTAAGGAGCTTTTTCATGGCAAAAGAAACACAAGCTAAAACTAAAAAAAAAAAAAAAAAAAAAAAAAAAACCAAAGCAGCTAACTGAATGAGAAAAAAAATTGCATTCACACATCAGATAAAGGTTTGATATCCAGGATATATAAAGTACTCACAAAGATCAACAAAAAATTGAGGGGCAGGAGGAGAAGGGAATAAAAAGCATAGAGGGCAGGAGAGAAAGCTCAAAGGGCTGAAGCTCATTGCTGGCATCCACTAAGCCCCAAGTTATTATCAGCAGCACCACATGGCCCCCCAGGTACTTGAGGTGGTGGCCCTTGTGGTCTCTGAGTACCACCAGAACCAAGCAACAATGTATTATTGTATACACTGTAAAACAGAGCTAGGGCATTGGACCATCCAGCCCGCACTGCTTGGAGGCCCCCATCAATTTTTAATATGTATACGTGTAAATGCATATGTAATGAATATGTATATATACATACATATATACCAGTTTTTCCAAAATTAGCTAATTGAATCTAGCTTCACACGAAAAGAATAGATCATTATGAGCAAATGAAATTTTGTTTATGAGGGTAAGGCCACATCCAGCAGTGCTCAGGGCTTACTTCTGACTCTACACTCAGAGATAACTCTTATCAGGGTTAGGGGTGCCATATGGGTTGCCATGGATTGATCCTTGATGGGCTGAGTGCAAAGCAAATGTTCTACTTGCTGTACTATCACTCTGGCCCCATGAGCAAATAGGAGTTATCTAAGATATGTAAATAATTTCAACTCACCATAGCCAGAAATTAAAAAATTAAAAATCAATACAGAATAGACTTGAGAATGCATAACACATTTGTTTTGTTTTAAAAAAAGGATTAAAAAAACCCTCTTAGCAGACTGAAAATAGAAGGAAACTTCATCAAACAGATTAAAGGCATTTTTTTTAAATCACAGGTAAGGGGCAGAGAGACAGTTCAAATGCGTAAGAATACTGAATGAGGGGCTAGAGTGATAGCACAGCAGGTAGGGCGTTTGCCTTGCACGCAGCCAACATGGCCGACACAGGTTTGAGTCCCAGCATCCCATATGGTCCCCTGAGCACCGCCAGGAGCAATTCCTGAGTGCATGAGCCGAGTGCATGAGCCAGGAGTAACCCCTGGCATCGCTGGGTGTGACCCAAAAAGAAAAAAAAAAAAAGAATACTGAATGTGTTCGTGCAGTAGACACAGATTCAAACCCCAGCACTGTATAGTCCCCTGAGCACGATAGTAAATGACCCCTGAGCACAAAGATGGAAGTAACCCCCCAAGAACTGCCAATGTATCCCCTGAGACAAACAAAAAATCAATTAAGGACCAGAGACCTGGTTCAAAAGATAGAATGACTAACCTGTGCAAGACCCCAAATTCAATCCCTTGCACACATTCTGTCCCCCTCTTTCCCATCCCCTGCCTTGCCAAGTGCACCCAGTAGCTGCCAAGAACTGCTAGGGTTGTTCCCTATAAAATATTCTATTAATATCATTCTTAGTGGTAAAAGACTGAATAGGTTAATCCTAAGTAAGATCAGTAACACAGCATAAATATTAATTTTATCCCTCTTATTCCACATAGCCTACCATAGGGAAGAAAGTGTCTTTAGCAATTATGGAAAAAAGTTTAAAAGTGAGTATATGAATGCAGATCAGAAAGGAAAAAATAAAACAGGCCTTAGTCATAGATGTCATGATAATCTGCAAATAAAATCTTAAAGAATCTACAAAAGGGGCACTCTAACTAAAGGTAACATGATATAGAAGCAATATTTAAAATTCAACTATTATTGTCTACTTGCAATGAAATGCTGAAACTCAGCTTTTTTTATATGTAGCACCAGGGATTAAACACAAAATCTCACACATGCAAAGTATGCACTCTACTACTCATTCCCAAACCAAATTCAATTTTTTTATTCATTTTTAAATGGATATATCATAGTTTAAAAATAGTATTGAAATCACTGTTTTCAGTTTTCAGTTCTATTGATCTTGTCTCAGGATTTGTCTCCTTCAAGAATCATCTAATCCCTTTCTTTGTATTCTGCATATGAGCAAAATCATCTTGTATTTGTCTTTTATTTTCAGACACCACTTAGCAAAACACACTCAGTTCCATCCAAGTTGTGACAAACTGCAGAATTTCATATTTTCTCATAGCTTAATAGTGCTTAATCGTACTTGTTTGCATATATATATACACATGGACATATAAATCACAGTTTCCTTATCCACTCATTTATTGTTAGACATTTGGTTTATTTTCAGATAAACACCATTTAATGGGGCATCAAAAATCATAAATACTTAGCACACAAAAATATATTTGCAAGATTTCTCCAGAGAAAACTATAAAACGCAGAAGCAAAAAATTAAAAAATTAAAACTAAATGAAAGAAGAAAAGTCTGTGTCTATGTACCAAAAGATACATATGCTAAGATGTCAGTTCTCCCAAATTTGAACTGTAGATTAAATGCAATCCCAATAGAAACAAAAATACCAGCACATTTTTTAGTAGAAATTGATAAGCTAAGTTTAAATCTTATGTATGAAATCAAGCGCATAAGAATATCCGAAATAAGGCCTAAGTGATAGTACAGCAAGTAGAGTGTTTGCCTTATGCTTGGATGACCCAGGTTCGATCCCCGGCATCCCATATGGTCCCCCAAGCACCACCAGGAGTAAATCCTGAGTGCAGAGCCAGGAGTAATCCTTGAACATTGCCGGGTGTGACCACAAAAACAAAAACAAAAAAATTTGAAAAGTAATAAATAAGATATAGAATTCACAGCCTCTGATTTCAAGAAGTAGTACAAAGTCACAGTACTCAAGACAGTACAACACTGTCAAAATGGAGCAAAATGAAGAGTCAAATTAAGCCTACAAATGCATGAACAACTTATTTTCAACAAAGATGTCAAGATAATTTGATGTGCAAAAAATACATTTCCAGGGGCTGGAGCAATAGCACAGCAGGCAGGGCGTTTGCCTTGCACACAGCTGACCTAGGTTCGATTCCCAGCATCCCATATGGTCCCCTAAGCACCGCCAGGAGTAATTCCTGAGTACATGAACCAGGAGTAACTCCTGTGCATCGCTGGGTGTGACCCAAAAAGCAAAAAAAAAAAAATTTCAACACATAATACTGAAACAATAATAAACCTAATATTAAAAAAGAAAATAAAAAATAAACCTAATACTTATACTATATACAAAAATAAACTTAAAACGGATCACAGATCTAAATATAAGACCTAAAACCATAAAAAACAAGGGGAAAATATTTAAGAACTTGAAGTAGGCAAAATTTTCTTAGACTTAATAACACAAGCATGGGGCTGGAGCAATATCACAGTGGGGAGGGCATCTGCCTTGCATGTGACAAACCCGGGATAGATCCCCAGCATATGGTCCCCCAAGCACTGCCAGGAGTAATTCCTGAGTGTAGAGCCAGGAGTAGCCCTTAAGCATTGCTGGAGCTATAACCTTGCTGGGGCAAGCAATAACTCAAAAAAGCAAAATAAATAAACAAATAACACAAGCACAATTGTTTAAAACTGGATTTGAAAAGCTGGATTTCATCAAAATTTAAAAATTTTGCTACAAAAAAACACCTGAAGTCATAAATGAGCCATGAAGTTAAAAAAAAAAAAAACTTGTAAAATGTATATCTGATAAAGGACTGGTACCTAAAATTCTTAAAATTAATTTTTTAAATAAGTAACTTCATTTTTTAAATGGAGAGAGGCCAAAACATGTATTTTACCAGAGGAAAAATTTATATAGCAAGTAAATATATGGGAGAAATGTTCAATATCATTAGTAAGTGAGAAAATAAACTTACAAAGGGTATTAGTAACTCTCATATTGGAATCAGAACTCTCATATTGCTGATGAAAGACAAAATGGTGCAATAACTTTTGAAAATGGTTTGACATAATAATAAACATACACTAACTTAAGTATATATGTACTTAAATAAAAAAATATGTCCACACAAATATCACTGTACAAATATTTTGCATATGTCATTCCCTTGTGAGCCTTATTTATAATTGCCAAAATCAAAAAACGGGTTGGAGTGATAGCACAGTGGGTAGGGCATTTACCTTGCACGCATTCGACCCAGGTTCAATTCCCAGCATCCCATATGGTCCCTTGAACACCGCCAGGAATGATTCCTGAGTGAAGAGCCAGGAGTGATCCCTTAGCATTACCAGGTGTGACCCAAAAAGAAAAAAAAATTAAATATCTTTCATCTACCCAGTAAATAAAATGTACTACATTCAAAAAGTAGAAATAATTCATAACAATAAAAGGAAAAAATGTCTCATAAATGAAATATCAGACTGAGTGGACAAAGACAAACTCAAAAGAATACCTACCATCTGATTCTATTTACACGAAGTATTTGATACTAAAACTTTGTTCTGGAAAAAACAAAATTAAGAACAGAAATCAGTTCCCAGAGCCTGGAACAGTGCAAGAGGATTGACTAGAAAAGTGCACAAAGAAACTGAAGAATGAAGAAAAAATTCTGCATCTTAAATAATAATATTTTTTAAAATTTGTCAAACAGCACCTATAGGATGAATTTTAATATATACAAAATACACTTCAATAGCACAGCGGGTAGGGCGTTTGCCTTGCACGCAGCCAACATGGCCTACCTGAGTTCGATTTCCCTGCCCCTCTCAGAAAGCCCAGCAAGCTTGCCCGCAGGGCAAAGCCTGGCAAGTTCCCAATGACATATTCGATATGCCAAACACAGTAACAACAAAGTCTCACGATGGAGATGTTACTGGGCCCGCTCGAGCAAATCAATGAACAACGGGAGGACCATGACCATGACAAAATACACTTCAGTAAGTCTGATGTCTGATTTTTTTTTTTTTTTGCTTTTTGGGTCACACCCAGCGATGCTCAGGGGTTACTCCTGGCTCATGCACTCAGGAATTGCTCCTGGCGGTGCTCAGGGGACCATATGGGGTGCTGAGAATCGAACCTGTGTCGGTCATGTTGGCTGTGTGCAAGGCAAACACCCTACCCGCTCTGTTATCACTCCAGCCCCGTAAGTCTGATATTTTTTAAGGAAGTCAAAGAATGGAAACATAGATGCTCATTATTTTAATTTCACTAACTCTGTCTATATTGTTATATTTCCATTATTAAAAAATTAACAAATATCAATATCATGAAAATGTCTTCAGCTTTTATTTATAATAAGCCACATATTTAGACTGAAAATAAAAGTATGCAATGCAAAACAAGACAGACTGGAAGCAAATGTTTGTAAAACACACTGTAGTAAAGGACTTGTGCCAGAATATTTAATGAATGTTACCCCTCAATTACCACATACACACATATATATATATATACACTTTAGATATGCATTATATTTCAGCTTAATTATAGACTCAGTTTTGCTCCATTTTTCCAGTGTTGTACTGTCTTAAGTACTGTGACTTGATACTATTTCTTTAAATCATAGGTTGTGAATCCTATAACATATAAACTTAGATGTCAAAAAATTTTGTTCCAACTAATGTTTCTTTTTTGTTTGTTTGATTACTGATAACCACACCCAGCAGTGCTCAGATGCTTATCTTGATTTTGCACTCAGGGATCACTCCTGGTCGTGCTTGGGGGACTAAATGCAGTGCCAGAGATCGAACCCAAACTGTCTATGTGCAAAGCGCCCTACCTGCTTTACTATCTCTCCAGCCCTTCAACTAAAGTTTTATATGGCAAGAAAAGTCTAGAAGGTCTTTACTATATTAAAAAGATAATTTTAATAGCCCCTTTCCACTAACAATAATTCATGATATCCCAAGTAATTCCTAACTAATAATCTCAGACATATTCATAAGCTGTTAAGAAGACAAAAGCTAAAAATTTTACAAAATTCATTTGGATACTAGGTGCGAGATAGCACAAAAGAGAAGAGCTTAAGCATAGTGAGATTCCCAGCAACACCAGTATTGGGGTGGAGCATCTTTCTTTTATTTCTTTTTGAGCTGCACTTGGTGGTACTAGGGATTTGCTTCTGACTCTGTACTCAGGGACCACTCCCGGAAGGGCTCAGAAGAGCATGCCAGGTATCAAAACCTGGGTTAGCTGGGTACAAGGCAAGGGTCCTACCCCCTGTACTCTGATCCCAAATACACATATTTTTAAGTAGTTATTTAGATTTCAAGGCATCTTGAGCTACAGAAAACAAAGAGAAACATGATACAAAATTCCTTAATTGCCATCTGCACTCAACTTTTCACATCTTGTATTTATGTACAAGAACTATTGGATAACAGCTTGCATTTTTTTAAATTCTCCACATGCATCTATTTAAAAGGTAAAGTCTTAGAGCAAATATAAGACATTACACACTTCTATTGTTGCATTTTGAAGAAAAAGTCTCATGAACATATTTCTATACCTAAGGGTACATACTTTCATAAAGATATACATTATCTGTAATCTGTCATTTTATCTTAACGTAATATCATATGACTGCATCAATGTCAGTAAAACCATACATGCAGTTTTTCTAGTCTTACTGTACTGTCTACAGGATCGTCACAGACATCCTCCACATGGCATGTAGCTAGGGGGTACAACATGCTTGGAAATCCAGCCCTCTCTCTGCTGCAAGTTCCTTGTCATCACTAATGGAAAGTAGCACTGTTTTGTCCTAATGATATCCCTTAGTGGGGACCTTTGTGTAATTAGTTAGCTTTATGTAAATTATGCATTTATGACTTTATTATATGCGTATCTCTTTAAATGTACATGACAAGAGGCGGGGGTGGGGGCAGGGAGTGGTAAGGGGTGGTGGGAGGGTAACTGGGGACATTGGTGGTGAGAAATGTACACCTTTTTTGAGCTGGGAGGAGGGATGGGTGTTGGAACACTGTATGACTGAAAGCCAATGATGAATAGCTTTGTGATGATCTATTTCACAGTGATTCAATTAAAAAAGAAAAAGAAGACCACCATGCACGTGAAAGTACTCTGAATGCTAGATGTAGCTCTTAGAACCAGTACTCTTTCTAAAATAAGCAATCTCAGAATAAGAGGCAGATGAGATAATTCAGTGAATAATGAGCTTGCCTTGTACCTGGCTGACCTGGATTCAATACCTGGCACCCATAAGGTCCCTGAAGTTTGCCAAGAGTAGTCCCTGAGTGCAGACCAGAAGTGAGGCCTGAGCAATTCTGGATGTAGCCCCCAAACAAACAAATACAAAAACAAGCGAATCTCAGAATAACTACCCACCTTAGAAATTAATACTTCACTATTTCTTCACTCTTTAAATGTATACAGAATCCCTCTAACAAAAGCAGGTAGAAGAAATCAGTAATTTTTCATAAGAACCATTGTCTTGACCTTAAATTTCCACATAATCTATACCATCCCAATCATCAGCTAACAAACAAAACCCTTCAAAATACAGATTTCACTCCTTTTGTGAAATGCAGTGTAAGATTTTTCTCTTTCTTAAGGACAACCAAATTCTCATTGCCCTCACTGAGCTGTGAAAAGCTGATCATTCTCTGTATAGAGAAAGGTCTGAAAATTGTAGCAAAAAGATTGTGTGTAGAGATTTTTGCTGTCAGTAGTAACAGACAGTACATTTTAGCTTGGGGATACCAGATAAAAGTATTATAAATATATGCCACCATTCCCATTCTTCCTTCAGCGGTCACAACAATAACTTCTAAAATCCTTTCTCCCTGAAACATCCATAAACAATTAGCATCTCTTTGTTAAACTCTAATTGCTCTTCTTACACAGCTGTGCCACTGTACTACTCAAGAAAGAGGGCCCGAGTGTGAAGGCAGTTATTAATAAAATAAAGCCATAATAAACTGAAGGGAGCTAGGGAGTTCAAGAAAAACATGTCTCCCCCACAATCTTTTCAGAAAACCAAAGCATATACTGTATTTTAAATACTGAGTTTCTCATCCTTTTCTCTTCAATGTAAATCCATATGGAGACATAAGAATGTAGAGGTTAAGAGCATGACCTCATGAGCTACATTACATGTTTGAATTCCAGCTCGTCCATTGACAACTGCGTGGCAAGTTGTTTGATATCTTTAAAGGGAGACCTAGTAATTGGTCACATCATTGTGAAAATTATATGGCTTAACATATATAAAGAATTTATAAAATTCCTTGTAAGAAGGGCTCAAAGTACATTCTGTAAATAACATGCATTATTTTGCATTTATTTTTCTTCTAAGGAAAGAAGGGAGGGAGGGAGGGAGGGAGGGAGGGAGGGAGGGAGGGAGGGAGGGAGGGAGGGAAAGAAACAAACTTGTGTTAATGATCAGCTAAATAATGTGTCAATCTTCTTTAATGATTTTTAATCATTTTCAATGAAGTAATTTTATGTCAAGGTTGTAAATAGATATTTGAAGATACAGTCCTCTTCTATATAACATTTCATGTACAGAAGCTGAAAAATTCCAACATGACAATGTATTTCTGGGACAAACTGTTCTTGGAATTTCCCAGCAAAAGGAGATGGGATGTTGTTATCCCATATTGTGTCACTCTGAAAGGTGAAAAACCCTAAGGTTTAAAAAAGACTCTGGATTTCTTTCTTTCATTCCTTCCATTATATTCTCCATGAGAATATCCAGTATTTGTCCTTATTTTTCTGGCATACTTCACTTAACATGAGAACTCCCCTTCCATCAAAGTCACAGCAAAATTTATGATTTAATCATTCCTTGTGGCTCCAAAGTATTCTATTGTGTATATATACAATGTCATTATCCACTCCTCTGTCATTGGACACCTGGAGTGTTTCCATATACTGGCTATTGTACTAAATGCTGCAATGAATATAGGTGTTCTGCAAAGACTTTTTTTCCGTAATGAATGTTTCTTCTCTAGTGTTTTCATGGGACCAGAGAGATAGTACAGAGATTAAGGTGCTGTCTTACATATGGCTGCGGCCAAACAATCATGTACTACAAACAGCTTCCAGCACTACCAAGTGTAGGAGGGGCCCATGTCTGCTGGGTGTGGCCTAACTGCCCCTTCCTCCCAAAGAATAACTTAATGTTTTTATGTCTTGAGGTAAGGCATTTTTGTTCCCACACTTCCTGCCGTACTGCTGAAAAATGGCTGCTTCAGCTCCTAATTATGATTTCACACAGAATATCCTAAAGTATGAGAGAAGGGAGAACACACCCTTTGGACATTTCTCTGTTTTTTTTTATAGAAGCACCTCTTACCTCAACCCAGCAATCTGCCCTTACAACTCATTGATCAGAACTGGATCATATGATATTGCTAGCTTTAAGAAACATAAAGAAGCATCTAATATCCTCAATCTTCATTATTCAAAATAAGAAAGGAGAAAGGAGAACGGGCATAATAGTATCTTTCACATATATTAATAATGATCTTGGGGACTGGACAACAATAGTATAGCAGGTAAGAAGCGTGCCTTACATATGGCCAACCTGGGTTCAATCCCCAGCATCCCATATGATTCCCCAATCCACCAGAAGTGGTTTCTGAGTGCAGAATCGGGAATAACTCCCCAAAACCTCCTGGTATGGCTCAAAACTCAAAATAATAATAAAGTTGTTTCCCTAGTTTTCATTCTGGAAAACTCGTGATTAAGGACAGCATGTATATTACTCCATAGCAAACCTCCCTTGATTCTCATCCTGAAGTAGTGGCATGAGTTTACTGCTCATTGAGTGGACAATTCTATGGACAGATAAACACAAATGTGCTGCACATTTCATTGGGATCGTCACTGATATTTTTCCCCTCTACAGAGTGAATTGACAAAATGGGAAGCACATCTTAACCAATATATGAGTATTGTTGCAAAACCATTACCAACTACTTAAATGATAATAACAAAATAATTTTCAAATGATCACACAATTATTGTGCTAAATTAGGCAGAAGATCTGTCACTGTCACTGTCTTCCCGTTGTTCATCTATTTGCTCAAGCGGGCCCAGTAACATCTCCATTGTGACAATTGTTACTGTGTTTGGCATACCCAATACCTCACAGGTAGCTTGCCAGGCTTTGTCATAAGGGTGAGATACTCTTCTTGGTAGCTTGCCAGGCCCTCTGAGAGGGGCAGAGGAATCGAACTCGGGTCAGCCATGTTGGCTGCGTGCCAGGCAAACGCCCTGCCCGCTCTGCTATCGCTCCAGCCCTAGGCAGAAGATAAAATGATCAAATCATTCTCTAAAGGAAGCTGAGAGCTAGAGCAATAAATAGTACAGCAGGTAGATGCTTGCTTTGCAGGCCCTCCATACAGACACCCTGAGTACTGTTAGGAGTGAACCTGAGCGATGAGCCAAGACTAAACTCTGTGCACTGCCAGGTGTGGGGAAAGAAGGGAGGGAGGGAGAAAATGAGGGAGGGAGGGAGGGAGGGAGGGAGGGAGGAAGGAAGGAAGGAAGGAAGGAAGGAAGGAAGGAAGGAAGGAAGGAAGGAAGAAGGGTAAAGTTAAACTTATTCTGTTAATGATCAGCTAAATAATTGTGTCAATCTTTAATGAGATTTTGCTTGGAATAGTGGACATACAGAAGAAAAATTCCAGTATCAGCCATGGCTATAATCCAGGAATAAAGCTTTCAAAATTTTCTAATGTTTCAGAATATTTATAGCATGTGCCTCATTATCTCAGGGTTCATAATACAGCATTCTGTCTGTGAGGTCTTAAGGGACTATTATTACCCCACAGCTCTATAAACATTAACCAACCCAGCAGCCACAGAGAATCTGCTTCCATGTTTAGAACAGAAAACATGAAAGATAAATCTGGAGTCTCTTGCTCTACCAGACAGAATATAAGCTATGAGAATACTAAGGTCGCATCAAAATAACTCAGGATCCAATTGGAAATGACTCATTAGCCCCAAAGATGAAACAACTTGAACATTAATATAATAACTTTAATAGAGTGAAACATATAAAATAAATTGAAAATCACAAATTCTTCATATATTTCCCAATTAGTCATCTTTAGAGCAAAATAGACTGTCATTTCCTTATAGTGTGAAAAAAGAAACTGAAAACGAATCAGACTTATCTTGACTTTCATATGCAACTTCTTTATGACTGAGTTCCAAATAAGTTGTTAATCCATGACTGAGTATTAAATAAATTGTAAAACATAAGTTGATTTAAAAAAACTTTTTCAAAAACTGCCTTTCTTTTTTATAGGTATAAATTTTTACATAGTATAAATTACTCTATGCTAATACACTTTAAATATACAATTTAGTAAGAATGAGGAGAAAAAAGTAAGAAAATCAAAGGAAAAGTCTGAATAGGTCTATAGAAGTATAAAATAAACTATGATTTATCCTACAAAGGGAATACTGGATATTACATACAATGCTTAAGTGTGTGCATTGATAAGTAAAACATTATTGTAATAAAAATCTCTATAGATTTATTTTATTTTGTGGAGGGCTCACACACCTCATGGTACTCAGGATTTACTCCTGGCTGTGAGCTCAAGGACCACTTCTGGTGGATTTCAGAAACCATATGGAGAGCCCAGATTGGTCATTTTTTTAAGTTACATGAATATACATTTTGTTTGTGTATGGGCTGGAGCGATAGCACAGCGGTAGGGCGTTTGCCTTGCACGCAACCAACATGGCTAACCCGAGTTCGATTCCTCCGCCCCTCTCGGAGAGCCCGGCAAGCTACTGAGAGTATCTCGCCCGCATGGCAAAGCCTGACAAGCTCCCCATGATGTATTCGATATGCCAAACACAGTAACAACAAAATCTCCAATGGAGACGTTACTGGGCCCGCTCGAGCAAATCGATGATCAACGGGAGGGCCTTTACATATATATATATATATATATATATATATATATATATATATATATGGGCTGTAGTGATAGCACAATGGGTAGGGTGTTTGCCCTGTATGCAGCCAACCTGGCCGATCCAAGTTTGATTCCTCTGCCCCTCTCGGAGAGCTCAGCAAGCTACCGAGAGTATCGTGCCCACACAGCAAAGCCTGTCAAGCTACCCATGATGTATTTGATATGCCAAACACAGTAACAACAAGTCTCACAATGGAGACTTTACTGGGCCTGCTCGAGCAAATCGATGAACAATGGGAGGACTGTGCTACAGTGCTACAGTACTATATATATGAATATACATAGTACATTGAATATAAATGGAACATTAATTCATTATTGAAAAAGTATAAACCCTTAGCAAATTGGGTATAAACATATCTCTATTTTTTACTAGTATTTCTCAAACTTTTTTTTAAATTTTTATTAGTGAAACACCATGAGGTACAGTTGTAGATTTACAAATTTTTGTGCTTGGGTTCCAGTTATACAATGATCGAGTACCCATCCCTCCACCAGTGCCCATTCCCCACCTCCTATGCTCCCAGCATCCTTCCCACCCCCCATTCCCCCATCCCACCCTGCCTCTGTGGCAGGGCACTCCCTTTTGTTCTCTCTCTCCTTTTGGGTGCTGTGGTTTACAAAAGAAAAATTGAGTGGCAATCATGTTTGGCATATAGTCTTTCAGCATGCATCTCCCATCCTGGGCGGATCTTCCCAACACCCTTTAATTGGTCCTCCCCTCTCTATCTGAGCGGCCTCTCTATCTGAGCTGCTCCCTACGGTGTGCGGCTAGCCTCCAAGCCATGGAGTAAACCTCCTGGTATTTATCTCAGCTATTCTTGGGTGTTAGTCTCCTATTTTGATACTTTATGTTCCCCAGATGAATGCAATCTTTCCGTGTCTATCCCTCTCTTTCTGACTCATTTCACTTAGCATGATACTTTCCATGTAGTACCACTTGTATGTAAACTTCGTGACTTCATCCTTTCTGACAGCTACATAGTATTCCATTGTGTAGATGTACCAAAGCTTCTTTAACCAGTCATCTGTTCTTGGGCACTCATGTTTTTTCCAGATTCTAGCTATTGTAAACAGTGCTGCAATGAACAGACAACTGCAGATGTTGCTTAGACTGTACTTTTTTGCCTCTCCGGGGTATATTCCCAGGAATGGAATTGCTGCGCCAAATGGGAGCTCAATTTCTAGTTTTTTGAGAATCGTCCATACTGTTTTCCAGAAGGGCTGAACCAGTCAGCATTCCCACCAGCAGTGAAGGAGGGTCCCTTTCTCGCCACATCCGCACCAGCACCGGTTGCTTTTTTTCTTTTGGATGTGGGCCAGTCTCATGTGGTGTGAAATGATATCTCATCAGACCTCTCTTAATCTGGTAGTAGGTAACCATAAGTGCCATACTTACGAAGGCCATACTCAATGGTAAAGTGTGAATAAGTTTGTCTTATCTTTTAAAGAAGCTCCTCTAATACTTCTTGCAAAACTAGTTTCAAGGCTATGAATTCCCTAAGATGTTGCCTGATGTTGCCTATCCATGAAGCTCTGTATTGTCCCTTCAAATCTGAATGATAACATAGCTGGATATAGTATTCCTGGTGAGGTGTTCACCCTGTTGAGGTGATTTTTTTTTCTTTGTTTTTTGACTATACCCCATCATTCTCTTCAAGCTTATAGTCTTGTATAAAGACTACGAATCTGTGAATCTTATGAGCTTTCCCTTGTATATTCCTTTTTTGATCTTGCTTCTTCCAGTACTCTGTCTTTGACATTGGTCACTCTGATTATAATGTGTATTGGAGTTTTTCCAGCAGGGAGGGAGTTTGCCTTGCATGCTCCTAACCTGGGTTCAATCCCCAACATCCCATATAGGTCCCCTATGCACCACCAGGAGTAATTCCTGAGTGCAGAGCCAAGAGTAACCCCTGAGCATCATCGGGTGTGACCCAAAAAAGGCCAAAAAAAGAAAGACTGGACATGAGAGTACTAAATGAAATTTTTTCAACAGCTTATAAAGATTAATATTTTAAACATTTTTGAAATGTGAGTAAAAATCAGCCAAATTTATATTAGTTTTTTAGGGCTGTCATAACAAAATCCTATGGATTAAATAAGAGAAATCTGTTTCATTTAGTTGAGTTGTGGATGCTAGATCCAAAATCAATAGATCTCTTTGTTTTCTTTCTCCTGCAGATTCCCTCCTTCTCCTTGCCCTGAGAACCTCATTCTTGCAATATCCTCACAAGCTCTCTCCTCTGTGGTGCGTGCACTCCTGATGTCTCTCGTGTGTCCAAATTTCCTTTTCTTGAAGGATTAGCAGCCTTTCTGATAATCTGATTTTAATGAATATGGCCTCTTGAAGGTTATATACCTGCAAATACTATAGCATTCTGAGGTGTTGATGGTTAGAGCTTCAACATCAACTTTTTTTTTGGGGGGGTCACACCTAGCAATGTTCAGGGGTCACTCCTGGTTCTGCATTCAGGAATCACTCCTGGCGGTGCTCAAAGGACAATATGGGATGTCGGGGACTGAACCTGGCGCAGCTGCATAAAAGACAAAAACCCTCCTGCTGTGCTATCACTCCAGCCCAACAACAACCTTCTTTTTTCAAGTTTTATATATTTTGTTTTCATAAAAGCAGTTCACAATAATTCATCATAGATAATATTCAAACACCAATCCCACCACTGAGCACCTTCCCAGCACAAAAGAGGGAAGTGTGTGAAGTTTTTTGTATTTCATTCTGGAGCCATGTAAGCCCAAATATAAGAGAATACAAGCAAGTAAGTTAAAAACCAAATAAAGGTGTGCTACTTTTGGTAAGTAAGTGGGATAGAGTATAAGAGGTGGCACGACTGCATTTGCTGAAATTCTGCAGCGCTCTCTTCTGGAAGCTTTGGTTTATAGTCTCTGGATCTTGGCCATTGATGAGATTACATAGTGCTGGGGGCAGTTTGTGGGTGTACTGGAAAATTGGCGAGCTGGGAGGAGAAAGCCCAGTCCCAATCCAAGAGGGCTTGGAGATCTCAATCACGTATTCCCGCATACCTGGGTTCCACTACCTGTTCCTTTATGGGTGAGGCTCATCCGATCGGCAACAACAACTTTCAAAAGGAACATAGTAGAGCCTGTAACAAGTGCTACATACAGCCATCTGACATCACAAGCTAACATTCTGGGAATTTGTCTGACAAATCAACCAATTTCCACAGACTTGAAAATAAGCCAGGAGTTAGATCAAGGGTGATGTGGTGCTTTACTTCAACTAGTTCTGAACAGATTCCATGCTGAAAAAGATATACTGCCTGGAAGAATTTAAGAACTTTGTCTTGAGAAAAAGTCTCAAGCCCATCCAAATCCAATGGACCTGTCAAAGCTTGGGTAACTCATGTCTTTTACTTTGCTTAAGGCACCAGTCCCATGCAGAGAATTGATGTCTGCAGAGAAAACACATCTTTGCCTGAAAACAAGGCTACAGAAAGTCAACACGAACCCTTCTGTGTACCATCTGCATTAACAGGGAGAGACACAGGAAACTTTTTGCCATGAGCAACAACAGTACTTACCCTCTGGCACCCCACAATTCCCCAAATGGCCCCCACACATGTTCTCTACCTGGATTCCCTGCCAACATCTTATTCAAAGGTTTGGCCAGAACAAACTGGGCATTCTGTTCACAGGTGGTTTGCTTTTTCCTGCTCCAAATTTTCTAGGCACCTACACAAATCACAGCATTCTTATTTCTCTTTTCCTCTCCCATTAGTCAGCCAATGACATACAAAATTGTGATGATTTAGTTTAACTGGTTTTATTAGAATGATTTTGCACCATAAGTGAAGTTATCTTTCCAGGGGCATATATATACACAGCCATGATCCCCCACCATGTTTTGTAAGAACTTATTTTATTCCAAGATCTTACAGAATAAAATATATTAGCTAAGCTGGAATCATCAGCTCTGAAACAACCCCTGAAGCTTGGTCAGCCCTCCTGCATTGTGCTTTACCATCTCACAGCAGTGCAGATTTTTTTCAAAAACAATTTTACAAAAGTGTCTAGAGTGGGGTTCAAAGTGATAATACGACAGATAACGTGCTTGCCTTGCCTGTAGCCTACTAGGGTTCAATCCCTGGCACCCCGTATATTCCCTGAAGCACCACTAGGAGTGATTCCTGAGCACAGAGCCAGTGGTAATCACTGAGCACCACTGGTATAGCCCTAAAATCAAAAAGTGTCTAGATTTACATAAGGATTGGCACAAACTCATAGAACTTCTGCTTTTAGATGCGCTAATTTATACATTCTCTGTTGGTGGTGGTGGATTTTTTTGTTTGTTTTGGTTTGGTTTGGGGCTTGCCATACCTAGCAGTGCTCAGGGCTTACTCCTGGCTCGGCACCTCAGGGGTCACTCTTCGTACTGTACTTGGGAACCATATGTGGTGCCTGGGATCAAACTTGAGTTGGCCATGTGCAAGGCAAACACCCTACGTAATGAGCTATGGCTCTGGCCCTACATTTTTCTTATTATCATCAACGATACTATCGAGTCCTTTGTCCTACTTCAATAGACCGATAGAATATTTCCCTGGTTGCTGACATTCCTACAACCAGTATACCCACCCTAGTCACTCATATTTCTGAGTTCCCCCAAACTCCCACCAAAAGCACCTTAGAAATGTAAATTTGCAAGGGCACTATGCAGTATGCTCTAGAAAGGGACTTGAGCAGAAATTCTGCCCTTACCACTAAGCTCTAGTACCAGGAAGTGGCAATATTTGGAAGTTGGGCTTTAAAGAAGTGATTGAATTAAAATTATGAAAAAGCCCAAGAAATAGGGAAAAGAATTGGAAACTGTGGGATGTGGAGAGAAGCACTATCCAGTAGTGCTGAGGACGGGAGCAAAGGCAGGATAGTGCAGGAGAAAAAATGAAGGTGATGAGTCTGGAACTCCCATAAACATGTGGCTGCAGATGTATCCTTCCCCAACTTGCTCATCCACTCTTTACTCTAGAGACCTTTTCCTCTTTCTGTCCATGATGTAAACAAGGAGTCTTGGAAACAAGAAATTTGTGCTTTGGGGTATTTGTCAGTTGAAAAAAAAGAAAGCTATGAGAAAGCTTATAAACATTCCTGCAGGGTATAAGAGAGGCGTGAAAAGAATCTATATATTGCACACAAGCAGCCCTCATTTTTAATACCAACTTATATTTTCTCTTGATAGATTTGGACAAATTATTTGGACTTTCTTAAATTTCTGTATTCTTATATGTAAAATGGGTATAATGTAATCAAAAGATTATTTAGGCAATTAAATAAGGCATTGTAGGTAAAATGTCTGACATACTGTATGACTCAATAAATATTTTTCTTTCCAGAAAATCTCCTGAGAACCAAGATAAAACGGGAATTATTAACCATGACATCTCATTATCTATAACATAAACTTAGCAACATCTCAAAAAACAAAGCTTTTCCTTAATACTAACATTTTTAATGAAGTAAATTAATAAAAATGCACTAGATTATATCAGACAAATGATTTTGCATTTCATTCTCCCATCCACAACATTTCAATGTGAGCTTTGCTAATGTGGAATATAATCAAAAGCTCAGAAGTTGTAGGAAAGGCAGCCATTTATCTTTGCATTATTATTTAAGTTCTAAGTGCCAATATTTATCATCAGGTAATATAATAGGTATAATAGATAATACCATTCTAAGACATAGGAGCTAAGAAAAGGTACAGTTCTCCAATTCTTACAATAAGACTGCATAGCTTCTAGAATAATCAACCATAGTTCTAAACCTAAGCCTTTGTACAAACTTCACCCCAAGTCAAATAAATCAGTGAGGTAGGGAGTGGAAGGGAAGATGAGCAAAAGCAGAGATTTACTGAGCAGTTAAATGGTTCTGAAAATAATACCCTTCATTTAACAAGACATTCTAATTTCAAAAAAGAAATCTAAAAAGAAAAAAAAAAGAAAGAACTACCTACTGGAGAAAAAAATGGAAACAACCTAAATTGTTTAGAGAAACCAACATTTAAAAATACAACACTAAAAGAAGTTAAGAATTAGATCCACATATATTAACATGATAAATCTTGAAAACACATGCTTTTAAAAATAGTTCTGGGAGTATGGTGCTGCCAGCAGGTCAATCTGTACCTGTGAGGCGAGTGCGTCAGCAGCCTGATGACACCTTCAGACTTCCAGATACCACAAAATTTCTGCTGTGCCTTTGGCCTGAACCCAAAAACTTAGGGCAAAGTTTACCAAGAAAATAAGTGGCCAAAAGTTAGGTATGTGGGAGGCATACCCACAAACCATCTCCAGCTCAGCTACATAGTTGGAGGCAAGGCCTCACTGGTTCCTGATCGAACTGCTTAATGATCCCAGAGACTGAGACAAGTCTTGGAACCCAGCAGCATTTGGCAGAGATGCATCTGGTCCTCGCAATGGGTTACTGGCAGTGGACTACCCCAGGGGGAAAAGGGTGTTGTCATCCACCTGCTCCCCCTTGGTGGCTCGGTGGCTGCCATCTTCCAGAGGTTATTGGACAGTCAGGTTTGGGGTCACAGTGCCGAGACATGCAGGGCCTCACGGGATGGGGGTGAGGTCGGCCCTTTCCTCCCCACCCCAACGAGACCCTGTGTTACCACCCACAAACAGCCTCTTCGGTTCCTGATCAAGCAGCTTAATGGCCATGATCCCAGAGACTCAGAAACTAATCTCGGAATACTGTGGCTTTTGGCAGAAATGTGTGCAGAACCTGCAGTAGGTTACAGGCGCCAGGCCACCCCAGGTGGGAATAGGTTTCGTGCCTTGGCTTGATCCCCCTGGCGGCTCAGTGGCCACCATCCTCCAGAGGTTTGGGCCCACAGTGACGAGACACACAGGGCCTCACGGATGGGGGTGGAGCCAGCCCTTTCTTCCCTGCCCCAATGAGACCCGAAGTCACTGCCCTAGAACAGCCTCTCTGGCTCCTGATCAAGTTGTTTAATGGCCATGATCCCAGAGACTCAGAAACAAATCTCGAAACCCCGTGGCTTTTGGCTGAAATGTATCCGGACCCCACAGTAGGTTACTGTCGCCAGGCCACCCCAGGGGTGAAGGGGTGCTGTCCCTCTGCCTGCTCCTCCTTGGTGGCTCGGTGGCTGCCATCATCCAGAGGCCACTGGACAGTCAGGTCTGGGCCCTCAGTGATGAGACACGTGGGGATTCACAGAATGGGAGTGGAGCCGGCCCTTCCCCCCAATCCCAACAAGACCCCAAGTTGCCGCCCACGAATGGCCTCTCTGGCTCCTGATAAGTTGCTTAACAGCCATGATCCAAGAGACTCAGGAACAAATCTCGGAACCCAGCAGGTTTTGGCAAAAATCACTCCAGACTTAATTGTTAAAATTGAAATTCCAAAATCATACGGACACTACTGCAGCCGCACGACATCATATGTTACTCATAAACAGCAATAGAAAACAAATTGTCTAATGTTGCCTTTTTGGCAGATCTGAGTGTTGGGGTGCTCTCACAGTGATTCAATAAATAAAATTATAAAAAAGGGGAAAAAAGTAAAGTGGAGTTATGCCGAATTCAATCAGCTAATCAATGGCTGAATAAAGAGCAATATGCCTACATATTTTTTTTAAAAAAAGGACAAAAAAATAGTTGCAAAGCAAAGGAACAGACAAAACCAAAACAAAATCTGTCAACCCTTGGATTCTGACTATAGGATCAAAGTTGCAAGAGCCCAGGGTAGGGGAACAAAAGGCACAGAGGACTTTCATGAGGCCACAGACCCTGATGATGCTGCAGGGTGATTGGGGCATTGATGGAGGCAAATACACTAGAATAATGTGAACCTGTACAATCGAAACAGTGTTGTAAGCCAACATTTCCTAAAAAAAGAAAACAAATTAGCTGTTGAGTGTTATATACCATATACTCCTCCCTCTTAAGTAAAATTTTAAACACAACAATATAATATGTTCTTGTATATATAATAGCATATAGAGCAAAGTTCTAAAAATACAGACCTAACAAGAAATTTGTTCTCTTTTGTTTTTCAGTGTTACAGTTCAGGTAACATGCTCTTAGTTGTGTTAAAGTTTATGGTAGTGATTTGCAAAGTTGCTATCACCAAATGCCCAAGATCTTTTCCCACTGTTTCCACTGTTCTTATATCACCACTAGTCCCCCCTGCAAAACCCCCATTCCTCCACTGCTTGGTAAACTGAGTTTTGTAATCCAAGACCAAGAGCTCTGATACATTTTTTAAAATAGCAACTACTTCAGACGCTGAAAGGGACTGGAGAGATGTAAGAATTAATTATACTATATAAACTTGAACAGACTCAGTTTAGGAAAGAACAGAGCTATAAAAAAAACCATTCTTGGGAAAACTGGAGAAATTTTAGTATGAATATTAGACAATTTCATTGAGCTACTGCTACATTGTTTTAGAAATTGTTATGATTTGGGGGAAAAATAAACCTTATTATTAGGAGATGTGTGTTAAAATCTCATGATATTTTTAACTTACTTTCAAATAGTATGGTTAAATTTTTATATAAATATAAACACACACAGACATATACTCACACCCAGATAAAATTCACCCTAGGATTTGGTAAACTATAACAATTAGAGAAGTCCCTAATAGCAGCAGCCTAAGAGAACCATAATGGTGGTTTCTAAGAGAACTGCAGTTGAAGGTTGATGTTTCCAGGTCCAAAATCCTGAGTAGGAGAGTGTGGGCCAGAACCCCCAGGCTTGTTTCTCCAGCCTACGCATGAATGATTTCTACTACCTGCAGGACCAATCTGGCCTCACAGCACACAGCTCTTTGCCATTATGGTTCCAATTAACATTGGAGAGCAAATTTCTGTTTGTCTCTCTGCCCCTTACCAGTCTGTGAGCTTCATGAGGACAGGGGCAATGCCTGGCACATAGAAAGTACTCAGTAATTGTTTGCTCAATCAACTACGGCCATATTTCCAAGAAGAGAATGCCCCACACTTCTCCTCATAAACCCACTCAGGTCACAGGATATAGCAGCCCCCCATAAACATTCCCTTGGGTGACTAGCATTTGATTAACAAACATTGGACATAAATTTGGTCCACGGACAGTCCTCAAGTTGTTGTGCTCACTGGAGTCACAGCCGAAATTGCCATTCTCCTTGTGTGTGTTCCACAGTTACTTTAAAATGTATTTATGATTAATTTGCTCAGGAGGCAAGATGGGGAGAGGGACAGAATCTTGGGACCTTGGTAAAGGGACACTTGAAGGGTGGTGGGTTTCGAGAGTGTTGAATACCTGATATTCTTAGTAAAGGTTTTGTACAACACAGTGCCTAAGTCAAAATAAACACAAATTAAATAAATGTATTTATTGCACCTCAGAGCCAAAGAGATAACTCAACAAACTATAAGCATATACTTAGCATGTAGTAGGTCCCGTTTCAGTCCCCAACTCCACTTGGAACCCCAATTACCTTTGTGCTGACCCAGTGGTCCCTAAGCACCACTAATGTGGTTCTCCCCACACACACACACACACACACAATGTTCAGTGTTTATTGGCAGCCATAGAAAAGGTTTGTATTGTGTGACTGGAGTACAGGAATATTCTGTATTTTCCTTGCTCAAAAAAAAAGCATTTAATATCTCTGAATCTTCTAAAGACAGTACTAGGCAGATACACTCAGCAGCTTCTGTTTATTCATACAAAGAAATTCATTCAATTCAGCAACTCTGTATTTCTTATGTCACTTAAAGATTCAGTGATCCGAAATTTTTCCCCATATAACAATTTAATGCTTAAAGTGTGTGCCCTCATTGTTAAGTTTTCATATATATGAACACATACAACTACAGTTTAAATACTTAAATATTACTCAAAAGGTTATCTGGGATACTCACCTTTGAAGAACCAGGAGCAGTCTGATTCCTTGAATCTAAGATAAGTATCCAAAAAGACCAACCTCACTAAGCAGGAAGATTTTACCACAGAAGAGATAGTGGTAGGAGGTGAAACTGAGAGAAGATGCAATGGGTTTGTAATGAAATTTCCTTTAAAATATTAGGTGAAAACAAAGAGGGATATATTCCATAAAGTAAACATGATTCTCAGGAAATATGAAAAGACAGAAAGAGAAGTAGAGAAAGAAGAAATAGAACTCCATCGTTAACAAAAATGAGCAAATGAGAAGAATTTTTAAATACATGTAGACAGGTATAGGAGGTTGATAAAGCAGGTCTTCCCATCTAATTCAAACCTTTCTACTTAATACAATCAATGTTTGAATTTCTGTTGGTTGAATTATTTACGAATGTTTTAAAATACCTGACCACTTCTTTTTGTAAAACTATGACTTTTTTTTAAATGAAGAAAGACTAATTCATCTCTTGTGTTAACACTTATTTTTCATCAATTTATTCTGTTGGAAATTTAGCGATTACAATTCCACTATTCTTTCTAAATTTATAACTAAAATGTCAATATTCTCTTTCCAGAAATCTTGAAATTTTATTTTAGTTATTTCAGAAAAGGAAACTGTCACTATTTAACCCACTTTTTAAACTACTAAGGTACAAACAAAACATTTAAAAGCCAAAAAAATACAATTGTTGTCATTTTAAAAAAAAACTACCCAATTCATACAAATACTAGATATAATTTATTATTTCCAATCTATATAAAAATATCTTTCTTGTATATTTACTAGACCCATCCACTGAAAAATACCTCACATCTTTTGTTTCAAATGTCTTAATATTGCTTTATTAGTTAGGAAATAACCTTTTGATATGTAAAGTGAATTTTATCAATAATATTGAAATAAGAAAGCTTTTTAATTTTAAAATATTCTTCTGAACATAAGCTACAATGGAAGTTATCTTTTCATCAATTAAAAAAAATATTCTCCTAGGTAACAGCCTTCAGGAAAGTCCCCCTGTAGTAACCTGTGGCCTGCCCACAAACCTTAATTAGTTTGAGAGATCATGATATAGAGCCTCTTCAAACTGGGTAAGAGTGGTAGCTTTCTGTGGAGAAATAGAGCAAGCTTTTGTACCAGGTAATTTAAGGAGCAGCAACAGGCTAATATGTAGACAAGAGAGGATGCAGCATGTGGTGTGGTTCTCAGCGGAGCAGCAGGCCTCTAATGAGGCCCAGTAGTGGATAGCAGCTGGTAAACTTAGGGCTCAAAATGGGAGGCTCTGAGGGCCTTTATTTGCTAACAAAAGACTGCAAATTGCTCAAAAGCCTGAGTAGGCAATGAGAACATGTTCATATGGTGAGCCAGTATATAAATTTTCAAAAACAAATTTCACAATATATGAATTTACATTGCAATGAAAATCAGAAGATTGTAGATATTTTGGTAAGAATAGATTCAAAAATTGTTTATTAAATTTTGTATAAGAAATTCACCACCTGCTCTTCTGTCTGTTCTGGAACACCCGAACTCAAATGTGCGTGGTGTGTATTGTAACTATTTGTATACACATGCCTTACACTCTGTCTGCAGCTCAGACGATGCACAGTGGAAGCATGATATATTTTATAAGGAATTACAAAAATGGTATTTAGACATAATGAAATTACCAGTTGTCCAATAATGCATTAACGTGACAGATTACATATGCTTATAAGAAATGGCTCAAATCTCTTAGAAGAGCAGCCAGAGTCTATGACAGACCCCTACTTTATGAAATGATCCTAAATAGGTTCTCAGGTCCTTTGATGGTTTGTTTTTGACTTGCAAACACTACCATCCATAATTGAAATCACAAGGAAGCACAAAGAGGAATTTCCAAAGGAAAACCATACATATAAACACAAAATATACTATCTGGCTAAATGTTGAAATTTTTTTCCCTTGCCTTTTGCTAGCACCACTCTGAGAACTCTCTGAATCATGGATGTGTAATACTTATCTCTAAGAAAATCTTTATTTTAATTTTAAAGAAAAAGAACCACTTTAAATAGTAATAATTTTGTGGGAACTATGGGGGGCAGGGCTGAGGAACACACCTGGCAGTGCTCAGACTTACTCCTGGCTCTGACCTCAGAGATCACTCCTGATGAGGCTCAGAGGAGCATAAAGTATGCTAAGGATCAAACCCAGGTCTGCTGCATGTTAGGCAAGCACCTATGTACTATCCTATCTCTCTGGCCCCAGCTAGAGCCTATATTTGACTCATATTTTCCCATTCGTCTGCACATAAGTTTTTCTCAGTGCCTCATCTGAGATTGTCTCACTTTCAGTGCCATCGTCCAGTTTAGAATCACCATCTCAGCTCATCTTAGTTTTAGGATTAGTGCTAAAATGGCAGGTTCTTTCCCTGTCTGGAGTTCCTAGCTTATCCACACTGATTGATCACTGGTGCCTCAAACCCTGTGCTCTCTGCTATGTCACTCCCTGATCAAGAGCTAACAGCATAACTCCTTACTTCCTGAAGGACATGTCTGCCAACTGTCCTCAAGTTCACAGATGCCACTTCTTGGCAAGCCCCCTTACCTTAATAATTCTCTAAAACCCCATGAGGTGGAAGTACCTCTCCCCTATTTCTCTTTTTGTTCTGTTTTGGGGCTACACCTGGTTGCACTCAGAAATCACTCTTGATAGTGTTCAGTGGACTGCATGTGGTATCAGGGTCAGGTCAGTCAAATGCAAAGCAAGCAAGTGTCTTGCCCTCTATACTATCTCTCCAGAGCCCTATTTCACTCTATTTCCAAACTTCAATTATGCCATGCTATGGAATTGCTTCTGAACTTCTGATCAATGGTTCAAAAGACCTCCACCTTACCGAATACACACACATTCTGTTAACTATCGCCTCTCTCTCTCCTTCACCCTCTTCCCCTCAACTATACAATACAAACTATAAGTCATATTCATTGTTCACAGTACTATATGTAATATTTTAACAATGCATAGAACAATATTTCCAATATAGTATAGAAGGTGTCTCATTGATAAGTAGGATAAATATCCCACTAACCTGTTCAATGTGAGCAATAATTAGTTTAGGAGAAGAGGACAAGGACATATAGTTCACCCTTCTCCTTCCTGCAACACCAGCTATTCCCTCTCCAGGCAGAGATTGCCTCCATTCCAGCCCAATCTTGGTGTCTGTGTCAGACAACCAGGTATACACTGTTTATTTCTATCAAGGGTGTACATAGCAAACTCATATTTCCAACTAGGAATTTCTCCTTACTTTCATACATGTTACTAAAGACACAAATGTTTGTTTATGGAAAAAAAAAAAAGAACCTTATTTCTCACTCGACACAGCAACTGTCTGCAGAAATACAGAACAGAAACAAGCAAACTGCCTTGGCTATCATCTCAGATTCGCCTCCTCACAAACCCTCTTCAAATCTGGATGAGTTGAGCCCATCAAAATTCTCCAGTGTTATGATGTACTTTCAATTAGAAAGTCTGCACTATGTTATTGTGGATCAGAATGAAAGTACCCGGCTTAGGCTAAAGGAAAGGAGTGGTCCAGTCGAAGTAAGAGAAGGGAAGCCACTCAGCAGGGGTCAAGCAGAGCACCAAGCTTCCAGGGTTGGTGGCTCTAGGGGTCAGTTGTTCGTCACAAGCTGCAGTCAGTGAGCTTCTAGCGACGTTACCAAACCTCTTAGATGCCACAGTGTAGTTTTCCTACTGACAGATGGAGACTTCAGTTAAGATAGTCTCAGCTTTCGCTGTCAATGTTTGCTTCTCATGTTAGCAACTTGTTTTAACCCATAAAATGATCATTTCTAAGACTGAGTTTGCTCAGTAACAGTCTTCCTTTTTATGCCAAATTTTATCTAGGAAATCCCAATACTAACGAGAATGATCATGCAGTCGTTAACTCTCACTGCTGCATAAAAGAGAACACTAATCTTTTTCAGTGTGTATGAGTGTTCAGACTACCACTTATATTTTAAAATAATATCATTAAACATACTCTTATATCCGAGTTAGCTCCTTGATTGTACATAAACAAGCATAATTGATATTTCAACTTCTTTTTTGTCCTATTAAAAAAAAACGCTATAGAGGAAATGAGGACTACATATTTTTTGTTCATCAACATGATCCCAGCTCCTAAGACAATGTCTACTCATGGAAAAGGGTATTTGTTGAATAAACAGGCTCTGTATATGACTCACTGATCTCATAAACATGCTATCATAAATATATTTCCGTTCCACCTCCTAGTTGTCTACTAGGATGAATCATGAGCAAGAAACATACTCTGACTCAAGTATAGAGAAATATAATAAGAATGGAAAAGTACAGGAAGCACAGAACAATGTAATAGGAATGGAAAAACACACATACCTCCTCAGTTTTCTGCACTGTAACTTTTTTACTTTAAATTTTATTTGAGCCACCATGATTTACAATATTGACAATGGCAGGGTTTCAGGCATAAAACATTCCAGCACCCGGGCTGGAGCAACAGTACATCAGGTAGGGCATTTGCCTTGCATGCAGCCAACCTGAGTTCAATCCCCAACATCCCATGTGGTCCCCTGAGAACCACCAGGAGTGATTCCTGAGTGCAGAGCCAGGAGTAACTTCTGAGCATTGCTGGGTGTGACCCAAAAGCAAAAAAAACAAAAACAACACAACAAAAAGCATTCCAGCATCTCACCCTCCACCAGAGTTTCAGCTTCCCTCCATCACTGTCCCAGTATGCCCCACATACTTCCTGTCTTCACCTATGATCCCTACAATGATATGCTTCCCACTAAAGACCAGTTCCTTGTGCTGCCTTTGAGTTTGTTTCTTTATATACCACACATGAGAAATCATTCTGCATTTGGCCTTTTTCTTCCTTCACTCAGCATGATACTTTCCAGAACCATTCATGCAACCACAAAATGCACGATTTCATTTTTTCTTATATCTGAGCAGTATTGCACTGTAATTATGTAGCAAAATTACATTTTGATATATACCTTTTGGCTATCTATATCTCTTCTTTGAGAAAATTTCTGTTTATTACTTCCCCTGATATTTTAAAATACAGCTGGCTGTTTCTTGTAAAATTCTACCAGTGCCATATACATATCTTGGATGTTAACCCTTACCCAGATTAGTGATAGGCAAATATTTTTTCCCCAGTCTTGGGATGTCTATGTATTCTGGTCATCATTTCTTTTGCAGTGCAGGAGCTTCTTAATTTAAAGTATTTTCACTTGTTTATCTATCTTTACCTCAATTTGTTTAGCCTGTGGCCACTGAAGATGCCTCTAGCTTCAGTGACATGAAGAGTTCTATTTTTCCTCAATATAACTTATGAATTCCAGTCTCATATCAAGGTCTTTAATCCATTTTTATTTTATTTTTGTACACAGTGTTATAAAGGGGTCTATGTTAGTTTGTTTTTCATTTTTTGGGTTTTTTGCATGTGACCAACCAGTTTTCCCAGCACCGCTTGTTGAAGAGACTTTTCTTGCTTCTTTTCATACCTCTTGTTCCTTTCTTGAAGATTAACTGTCCTTATGCCCGCATATCTGTTTGGACTTCAATTCTATTCCATTAGTATGAGAGAATGTACTTATTTCAGTACCAAGCTACTTTGATTACTATAGCTCATAGTAGCACTGTAGCACTGTCCTCCCGTTCTTCATCAAATTGCTCGAGCGGGCACCAGTAATGTCTCCATTGTGAGACTTGTTATTACTGTGTTTGGCATATCAAATATATCATGGGTTGCTTGACAGGCTCTGCCATGTGAGCAGGATACTCTTGGTAGCTTGTAGGGCTCTCCAAGAGGGATGGAGGAATCGAACCTGGGTCAGCTGCATGCAAGGCAAATGCCCTACCTGCTGTGCTATAGCTCACAGTGCAATTTAAAATTGTGAAAGGGGCTGGAGCAATAGTACAGCAGGTAGGACACTTGCCTTGCACAAGGTCAACCAGGAATTGCTCCCTAGCACCTCATTTGGTCCTTGAGCCCACCAGGAATGATCCCTGAGTGTAGAGCCCTGAGCACTGCTGGATGTGGCCCTAAAACAAAACAAAAAATTAAGTTGGAAAAAGAGAATCCTCCTTCCCCGACCCCCCTCCCCCGCCAGGATTGCTTTGGCTATTCTGGATGCATTGTCTTTTTTTTTTTATGGTAAGATTGTTCTCTTCCTTTTTGCCTTGGATCTTGGCAAAGATAAACTGTTCTTGCTATCCTTTAGGAATTCTTACAGCTGGAGTTGAATGAAAGTGCTAATAGGACAAGATGCATCTTATCCTTTCTTAGCCTCAGAGTTCACACTTCAGGGTCCAGAGCATGATTTAGTGGTAAAATACCCGTCAATTGGGAAGAATGCCTCTAATGTAGAAAGAAATCACATGAACTGAAGAAAAATTTTAAAGTGTAAATATACAGAAAAAATTACAGTAATTCTTTTTTATTTCCATTCAAAGCCTAAGAGCTCTCAATCATACTATTTCTCTATCCAAAATATTGGTAATATATAATTTTTAAAAGGCCCTCCCGTTGATCGTCGATTTGCTCGAGCAGGCCCAGTAACGTCTCCATTGGAGACTTTGTTGTTACTGTGTTTGGCATATCAAATACTCTCAGTAGCTTGCCGGGCTCTCCGAGAGGGGCGGAGGAATCGAACTCCGGTCGGCCATGTTGGCCGCTTGTAAGGCGAACGCCCTACCGCTGTGCTATCGCTCCAGCCCTGGAGTGATAATTTTTAAAGCAATGTTATTTCAATTTTTAAATTGTGTTAAATTGTGTTAGGTGACCAGAGAGATACAAGTATACTTGTAGGATACAAATACACTTCTTGCATAAGGTCAACCCCAATTTGATCCCTCAGGCAGGAGAAGCCACTGAATACTGCTGGGTGTGACCCAACCCCCACTCCCCACATACACACACTACAAACTATCTTAATTTTTTTTATTGTAAAAATGTTTATAAAGGGGACTTACCTTGCATGAAGCCAACCTGTGTTTGATCCCCAGAATCCTATATGGTCCCCCAAGTACTGCCAGTTGTAATTCCTGAGTCCAGTAGTAACCTCTGAGCATCACCAGGTATGGTCCCAAAACAAAAACACAAAACAAAACAAAAAACAAAATTTAAGGAAGAAAGGAAGATTTTGATAAAATTCAATTAATACTATTTTCATTACTAAATTCCCACTTTTTTCCTATATCAACCATGGAGAAGTGCTATCACATATTTTCTTATTCTAAAAACAAATTGAATTTTTAACTCAATTTCCCAAAAATATAATATCCAACCATTTATTTCAATCTTCTTTGTTTTTTTATAAGCTTTAATATAGAATCTGGTCTTCCAATCCTATGTTTGTCTGAAAGACAGATATTAAATATATATATATATGCTCTGAATAATCCAGAATATAAATACACTCCATTATTCCTAAAATTTTAATTGTCTATGAAATTATTATCCAGGCTCAACCTAGAGGCTGATTCATGCAGTGAGACGGTTATAATACTACATGGTAGAAACCAAAATTAGATTCAGTAGAACTTAAAATTAAATCATATGACCTATATTTCTTCAAAATCTATAGGTGCCTTGAGAATATGCTGTCAGTCATCTTTTAAGTATCTCCACGAAATTTTTTGAACTATTGACTTTTTGTTTGTTTTTACTTTTTATTTTAGGCACCATGGTTTACAATACTGTAAATGTAAGGTTTCATGCATAACACAATCCAGCAACATCCCCTCCTGAGTGTATACTTCCCTCCACCATTGTCCCAGTGAACTACTGATTTTTAAATCAACAATACATTCTTAAATAAACCTTGGTAAAGTTAATGATCATTCTTTTCCCCAATGAGGCTCTTTCTCTATTGCTATTTCAAAAGACTGCATGAAAATAGATACATAACCCCACAAATTACAAAACGTCACCAATCTTCAGACAAGTGATGGCACATAAGTGACCTTCTAGTATGCCTTCTTCTATCTAGCCCTGAATTAGATTCTACTGTTGGAAGCTAGCTCCAAGCAGCCTTTTGTTTGTTTGTTTGCATCTGCCAAAGGCAAGGCCAGAGGGCATGGAACTATAAAAGTATCTCACAATCAGAAGGAAGCCCTCAGGCCTTTGTGCCAGGAGATGGCTAAGAAACCTAAGTGTGGGAAAACAGCAACTGGGGATCAGAATTTGCCATACGGCAAGAACTAACACTATTTCTTGTGGGTTATTTTTTTCCGTTTGCCACAGACAGATGGAATAACAGCATAATAAGCTTGGGCAAAGGGGCTCCTGAGCTATTCTCTCCACTCTACGCACAAAATGTAAAGACACAAAGAGATGGTACTTAGGAAGGAAATGTCTACTTAAAGAGCAATGCCCTCTCCAATCATTATTTTCATTAAAAAGTGGAAAAGAGGATTAATGAACAATGTTCCCATGCTTCCTTCTTGAAGGTCAGTCCACTCCCAGGAAGACCAGCCCTTCACTCTCCTTGTACAGACAAGGAGCTGAGGGAAAGCACCATTAAGACATCCCTAAGTGCCTAAAAGGTCAGCACCACATAAAATTCTGCCCTTACAACTGGTGTCACCCAGTGGATATCACCTTGCAAAGAGTAAGTAGTCAGAGAGAGTTTCAGACATGCCTCCAGCTGAACGGTATCTTTTTTTTTTCTTGCTTGCTTTTTGGGTCACACCCCACATTGCACAGGGGTTATTCCTGGCTCACGCACTCAGGAAATACTCCTGGCGGAATTCAGGGGACCATATGGGATACTGGGACTCGAACCCTGGTCGGGCCGCATGCAAGGCAAACACCCTACCTGCTGTGCTATTGCTCCAGTCTCTGAACTGTATACTTACAAGTCACACAACACTGAACTGCTGTTAGAAACAAAGGAAGAAATGCTGTTAGAAACTAAGAAAGGCAGTTAAGATACTTCAGGATTCTCTAGTACTGTCTCACCAAGGACATTGTTAGAAATCAGTTTTGTTCTGAATGTTAAAAAACTGAAAAAAGAAATATTGAACAGCCAAAAATATTTTTTCTCAAGGTAATAATTTTTAGTAGATGATCATTGATTTTTTAATAGATAACATAAGATCGAACACGAATTTATTAATAGGCCAATATAGGACATCGATTCGAACCCAGGTTGGCCACATGCAAGGCAAGCACATTACCCACTGACTATCTATCCTGTCCTTAATTAGGTTTTTACCAGCACTGCTGAAGTACAATTAACAAAGGCAAATTACATACATACTGATAAATAAAGATATAAATATTTTAAGATACATAACTTGATGCTTGGGCTGGAGCGATAGCACAGCGGGTAAGGCGTTTGTCTCGCAAGCAGCCAACATGACGGCCAACCTGAGTTCGATTCCTCTGCCCCTCTCGGAGAGCCTGGCAAGCTACTGAGAGTATCTTGCCCACACGGCAAAGCCTGGCAAGATACCCGTGGTGTATTCGATATGCCAAACACAGTAACAATTGTCACAATGGAGACATTACTGGGCCTACTCAAGCAAATCGATAAACAACAGGAGGACAGTGACAGTGACAGTGAACTTGATGCTTCAATATATATCGACATTATGAAAGAGTAACCACAAGCCAGCAAATTTTGAAGATTATTTCAGCAGAATATTCAAGCATGAAAGATTTATATAAATACTTCTAATAATGTTATTTTTCAAATTTATGTCATAAAAGAAACTTTTATGATTTAATGTTACCAATATAGTTTTTAAACAAGACTAGTGAGACAAGATTTCTAGTTGAAGCTAAAGTTGACATTTGGAAAGAATTTCATGATAGTTCAAAGAGAAGTCTAGACTAGTTTTTATTTTTTTCATTTTTTTTATAATTTTATTTATTGAATCACTGTGAGAGCAGTTACAAAGCTTTCGGGTTTAAGTCTCAGTCATACAATGAAACACCCATACCTTCACCAGTGCCCATTCTCCAGCACCAAAAAGCCCAGTATATCCCCATCCCACACCTTCCCCCTACCTGTGGGGCAGATGACTCTCTCTCTCTACTTTGATCACACTCAATATTTTGACACCCGACCCACCATTATTATTTGGGATTTTACCCCAACACTCAGATCTGCTAAAAAGGCAATAGTAGACAACTTGTTTTTTATTGCTGGTTAAAAATAACATATGATGTCACGTGGCTGCAGTAGTGGCCCTGCAAAATTTTAACACTTAAATCTGGAGGGATTTCTCCCAAAACCGGCTGGGTTCCAAGATTTGTTCCTGAGTCTCTGGGATCATGGCCGTTAAGCAGCTTGATCAGGAGCCAGAGAGGCTGTTCTTGGGCCGTGACTCAGGGTCTCGTTGAGATAGGGAGGAAAGGGCCGGCTCCACCCCCACCGCGTGAGGCCCCACGTGTCTTGTCACTGCGGGCCCAAAGCTGACTGTCCAGTGGCCTCTGGAGGATGGTGGCCACCAGGCTGCCAGGGGGAACAGGCCAAGGCACGAAAACTATTCCCACCTGGGTTGACCCAGCACCGGTAATCTACTGCAGGGTCCAGACCCATTTCTGCCAAAAGCCATTGGGTTTCGAGATTTGTTTCTGAGTCTCTGGGATCATGGCCATTAAGCAGTTCGATCAGAAACCAGAGAGGCCATGACTCCAATTATATAGCTGAGCCAAAGGTGGTTTGTGGGTGTGTCTCCCACATACCTTTTGGCTGTTTACTTTCTTGGCAAATTTGCCCCAAGTTTTTGGGGTCTGGCCAAAAGCACAGCAGCAATTTTGGGGTATCTGGAAGTCTGAAGGAGGCATGAGGCTGCTGATGCATTCGCCTCACAGGTACAGAATGACTGCTGGCGGCACCATACCCTGAGAAGTTTACATTAGTTTTGCCTTACATATCAAAGGCAACAAAATAAATAAAATCATTTTAAGAACAATGATTTTTTGTGAACTTTGCAGCCCTTTCTCCCCGCTCTGTGAAGTGGAATTTTGCATGAAAGAGACGGTGGTCCAATCCCGTTCGAAATTTGGGACAACAGCGACATCAGTCAGGCAAAACTGTCGATTGAATATGATGTGGTCTATTTCGTTGTGGAATCGTCCACCGAGAGACTCCCATGTCCATCATTTAGATTCTGCCTTCTGGAACTGTGAGTTACCATGAATGGTCTGCAAAGTTCAAAAAGAGAACTCCCAGAATGACCACCAACTGGGAACTCTTTGGTACTATTGCGGCAACATGGGAAGATGCCATTGTTGACAACATTGACGAGGAATACGATCGACTGGTTCAGCACCTCCATGAATGTGCGAGGAACGCCAAGAGAGATAGCCACAAAAAAATCGCCTACCTTCGAAAACTCTTGAGCTAATTCGCCAGCGTGGTTTGGCGCATGCCTCAGGCAACCGCAAGCTAACGTCCGAGCTCGCAAAGCAGTGCAGAGATGCGATCAAGGAAGACCTCAAAGAGAGAAGAGCAGAAGTACTGGTAGATGCGGCAGAGGCTGGGAAAAGTATTCGTAATGCCCGCCTGTCCTTCGCCAACTATAAGACCAAGATGACTGCGCTCCGACGTCCTGATGGATCCATCACATCCTCCAGAATGGCAATGGAGAAGATTATCCATGACTTCTACTCAAATCTCTTCGATAGCCATGTTCACTTGCCAACATACCAAATTCCACAGGATGGATATGTCATTCCCAACGTTCTCCCTTCCGAAATCTGACACGCCATTTCGACCGTAAAGAAACAAACAGCACCCGGCCCAGAGAAGGTCAGACCTGAACACCTGAAGAACCTGCCATCAGTACTCATCAATACACTGGCTCGGCTCTTCACTCGCTACCTGTCTGAATGCAAGGTTCCGTCCCAATGGAAAACCAGCAGGACCATACTACTGTTCAAGAAGGGAGACATCCATGACATTGGCAATTATCTCCCGATCTGCCTATTGTCTGTCATCTACAAGTTGTTCACTCGAGTCATCCTAAATAGGATTGGCAGAACACTAGATGAAGGACAACCATGCGAGCAAGCAGGGTTCCGCAAAGGATTCAGCACCATCGACCATATCCACACGATAACCAAGCTCATTGAGGTTTCTCGGGAGTTCAAGATGCCGCTCTGTTTAACGTTCATTGATTTAAAGAAGGCCTTTGATTCTGTTGAGACGGAAGCAGTCATTGAAGCCCTAGCCAATCAGGGCATTCAAGTCCAATACATCAGGATCCTCCGTGAGCTGTATTGCGGATTCACTACCAGGATCTCACCATTCTACAAAGAAGTGATCGTTGATGTCAAGAGAGGGGTGCGGCAGGGTGATACCATTTCACCGAAACTCTTCAGTGCCACCCTCTAGAACATCATGCGACGACTGGAATGGGAGTGAAGATAGATGGTCGGCAACTATACCACCTCCGCTTTGCTGATGACATTGTTTTAATAACACCAAACATCAGCCAAGCAGCACAAATGCTGGCCGACTTCGACCGTGAGTGTGGAAAGGTAGGACTACAGCTGAATCTTACGAAGACAATGTTTATGAGAAACAGCCTCATTCCTGACGCCCCATTCGCTCTCAATGGAACGACCATCTCCGAATGCAACAGCTATGTGTACCTAGGTTGAGAGGTCAACATGACAAATGACCTGGCACCCGAGCTGCGCAGGAGGAAGAGAGTGGCTTGGAACGCCTTCAAGAACGTCGAAGAAATAGCTAAGAGGACGAAGAACCTCTGGCTCCGGGCACATCTCTTTGATTCCACTGTTCTTCCTGCATTAACATATGCCTCAGAGACCTGGGCCCTATGCAAACAAGATGAGAACGCTATTCAGGTCTCCCAAAGAAGAATAGAAAGAGCTATGCTTGTAATATCACGTTTCACTCAAATGAGAGAAAGAATCCGGAGTTCTGACATCCGTCGACGATCAAGAATCAGGGACACTGTCTCATTTGCCAAGGTGTCGAAAATCAGATGGGCTGGTCACGTAATGAGATTTAAAGACGACCACTGGACTAGAGCTGTTACCAACTGGATTCCACGGGATGTCAAAAGACTGCGTGGCCGCCCACCTACCAGATGGTCAGACTTCTTCGTGAAGATCATGAACGATCGGTTTGAGGCCCTTCATGTTCCCGGAGTGAACAGATGCCATTGGGCTACACTAGCACGTGACAGGGACAAATGGAGACGTTACTGGCGCCCGCTTGAGCAAATCGACAACTAACGGGAAGTTAAGTGATTAAGTGAAGTGAAGTGATTTTTGTGGCAATTTTTAGCACATCAACTTGACACAAAACGAAGATGACCTTTTATTAAGAAGAGGATTTAAAAATAGAAATTGTTCCTAAAACCAGGCAAATACATTAACAAAATTAAAATACTGCCACTTAGAATGATCACTAGAATAAACACACTATATTCAGCAGGGTGCAATGTACTAAATAGATGGGAATGAAAAAGACAAATCCCTTATACATGATAACCTTTCAGCATCTGTATAGCAAACCATAATGCCTAAAATGAGACCGAGAAAGAGAAAGAGAGAGAGAAGAGAGGTGCCTGCCAAAGAGGCAGGCTGGGGTGGGGGTCGGGGGTAGCCTGAAAGGCTGTGAGGAAAACTGAGGACATTGGTGCTGGGAAACTACACTGGTGGGGAGATGGGTGTTGGAACATTAGATGACTAAAATGCAATCATGAACAATTTTGTAATGTTCTACCTCACAGTGATTTAATTTAAAAAATTTAAGATTAAAAATTGCATAAAAGATACATCCTTAGGGCCGGGAAGATAGTACAGGGGTA
This sequence comes from Sorex fumeus, assembly GCF_029834395.1. NCBI lineage: Eukaryota > Metazoa > Chordata > Mammalia > Eulipotyphla > Soricidae > Sorex > Sorex fumeus. Next base: position 17,874,470 of record NW_026606111.1, on the reverse strand, counting down.
AAGAGCAGACCTTGCATGTGATTGACGATCCTTGGCACCCCATAGTCTCTTGTGTGTGTCAGGCACAACGCTGGAACCTCTCCCTCACCCCATCACCACCAGAGTGGCCCATTATTCCCCAAGAATTACAAGGAGGGGTCCCCGAGTCTTCTATGTGTGGTAGATCCTTCCAAAACTTTTTAATTAAAAAAATTAATCTTTTTTAAAAAACACAACCCCTGTACTCTGGGAAAATCCACTTGATAGTGAACAATATGTAAATAGACACTGACATTCATCAATTTCAATGGGTAGGCACTGGGATGGTGGTGGGCTGAGGCAACTGTATCACCAAAACTGTAATTGTCAACACCATTGCAAACACATTAGTTAACTGTTATAAACTTAACTGTAATGAATTTCTTCTAGATTTTTCAATAACAAAAACAAATGTTGGGAGAAGACTGAAATGTATTTTTGCTGATAGCTCCCTGCTCATTAACATGAAACTTAATATTGTAAGAGTCATATCCGGGGGGGTCTAAAAATGTATAGAATTTTCATAATAATCTGTGCTATAAGTAACAATTCAAGTTATATAATCTTCTTGATATATATCTATATTTTCTTATAAAACTAAATTGAAAAGTATTCACATCTGTTCTCAACATAACCAACTTCCCTTATTATACTGGAAGTATCAACATCTGAGTGCCATTCTCACAGTTTTCTTATATTTTGTAAAGAAGAAAGTCTCAGAAGAGGTCAGTCTAGTCTAGTAGCTTTTTACAAACAACAATAACTCCCTTTGGACCCAGCAGGGAGTTTAGAGGAAACAGTAATAGATGTACCACTTAGCCACACAGCATAACAAAAGTAGTAATTACCTACAAAACCCGCTGCTTCCCTCTTCCTTTTCTGTATTCTCTCCTGACATTTCCAGTGGTGTGGACAATGAAACAAACAAGTCTCATATCAGACCCAGAGAATTGAGTCAGAGTTATATATTGGGGGGGGGGAGAAGGAGAGAGAGAGAGAGAGAGAGAGAGCCAAAGTAACTGAAAATATTTCTTTTATTGTTTCAGAAAATACAAATAGAAAATAAACAAATATATTTATTTGATCATTAACTTCCATTGGTAGAGTCTGTAACTCACTATGTTGGCACTGGGTAATTGGTAATAACCAAATTCATGAATGCTGCTCAAAGGAGAAGGACAGGTATAGAATGACTGCATTCATTTGTGGAGGGACCATTCTGATAGGTTAAAAATATTAAAAAGCACAACCACCATATGAAGTACTATTATGATTCCCTTTAGTACAATGCTGTTACGTCGTATGATAAGCATAGTGTGATGAGCTTTTAGGGAGGACAGGGGCATGTCCAGAAGACATATTTTAAGCTGAGGCATGGAGGACAAGTCAGAACCCAATAATCAGACATAGAAGAAGTGAAGGGCCTCCAGTCAGTAAGACAACATGTGGAAGGGCAGAAAGATTACTAAAAGTCCATTCAGGTGGAGCAGAGATGAGCACTAAAGAGTTGTGACCAGAAATCTGAGGGGGCGGGGAGGGGATCATGAATAGTTTGATCCACCAAGTTAGAAGTATTCAGCTCTGTGTTTCAGGCATAGGTAAGCAATGAATCACTGTACAAATAGATGATGACATTTGCATTTTAGAAAGATAATTCTGATAGCTTAAAAGATTATTTGAGGAAAAGCAGACTGAGAACAAACTAAGTAGCTTGGTTTAATAGTAGATCCAGGATAGAAATGATGGGACCCAACTGAAGTCATGACTAAACAAAAGATATTTAGCAACTAGAAATTAAATTGTATATTATTTTTTTGGTTCTACTATAATCATATTTCAAAAACATTCATAAACCACTTATAACACTGGACTTTAAGAAATTCTGTGAGATAAGTAAGCAAAGCATTGTCTTTTTTCTTCTTGTTTGTTTTTGTGTGTGTGTGTGTGTGTGTGTGTTTGCTTGGAGGGCCATACCTCACAGTGTTCAAGGTTTACTCCTGGTTCTGTGCTCAGGGATCACTTCTGGCTGTGCTCAGGGAACCAAAGACAGTGCCACGGATAGAACTTGAGTTAGTTGCATGCAAGGCAAGCGCCTTACCCACTATATTATCTCTCCAGCCCCCAACAAAGTATTTTTATCTCAATTCTATAGAAATTTACTCAGAGAAGTTCAGAACCAGCAAGAGATATTTCCTGCTGAAAACGTAATTCATGTCGTCTAACTCTAAAGCCTCTTAGACACAAAACTCAAATGCTAAATGAAATGATCTTTGAACAAAGGAAAGTTTAAAAATGTATAGTATTAGAGTTGCTGATCAATACTAGTATTGATCAATCAAAATATTGATCATGATGAATACTAGTATTCAACAATAATAATATTAGAGTTCTTCATCAATACAATATAAATAAAGAAAATGTATGTTTGAACTTATGTAAAAAACATATTTTATGAACATGGACTGGAGCAATAGCACAGTGGGTAGGGCGTTTGCCTTGAATGTGGCTGACCCAGGTTTCATTCCTTCGCCCCTCTCAGAGAGCCTGGCAAGCTACCAAGAGTATCCCGCCCGCATGGCAAAGCCTGGCAAGCAACCCGTGATGTATTCAATATTCCAAAAACAATAACAAGTCTTACAATGGAGACATAACTGGTGCCCACTCAAGCAAATCAATGAACAATGGGAGGACAGTGCTACAGTGAATTTTTGAACTTAAATAGCAGGGATAGAGGGATATGGATAATTTAGGGACACTGATCTTCTTGGAAATTATTGTTATATCTGTCTCACCCAAAAACTTAATAGCCTACTTTTGACCACAAGCCTTAGAAGAAACAGATTACTAAATCTTTCCAGGTAGATGGGTTCAGGTAGAGAAATCTGGGGCCTTCTCTGAATGGGGGGGAGCAGGTTCCCCTTTCTGCATGAAGGCACAGCAGCATACAGTCACACCCAACACCCTCCCACATAAAAATGGCTCAGCTCCACAACTGAATCTCATCATGCTGCCGAGCCACCAAATCATTCCAATTCTATTGCTACTGATCACCTCCAAATTTCATATTACTGTCAGCCCAGGAGTATCACAGAAAATCTGATGGGAAAGTTGCATAGAAAACCACCAAATTCAAGGAGAGAAAAACAGTAACAGAAAAGGCTCAGCTCACACCAACCAGTCCAATAAATTCCAATAACTTCCGTAACACCACTGTGAGATATAACAATTATCACAAATGGATTTTTATTTGTTTTGATAATTTCATTCGCCTCTATGTTGGAAAAAAAAACAATAAAAAGTAAATTTGTTTGTGCCTGCTAAGGGGGCAGGGTGGTGAGTGAGAAACTGAGAATGTTGATAGAAGAAAGGTCATACTAGTGGTGGAATTAGTATTGTAACATTGAATGCCTGAAATAACTGTAGCACTGTCCTGTAGCACTGTCCTCCAGTAACATCTCCATTGTGAGATTTGTTGTTACTGTTTTTGGCATATCAAATACATCATGGGTGGCTTGCCAGGCTTTGCCATGCGAACAGGATACTCTCGGTAGCTTGCTGGGCTGTCCAAGAGGGACAGAGGAATCGAACCCACTTCAGCCATGTGCAAGGCAAATGTGCTACCGGCTGTGCTATCATTCCGCCCTAAAATAACTGTTTACCAATTATGAACAACTTGGTAAATCAGTGTTATAATTTTTTAAAAAGCAAAATTTCTTAAATAATAAATGACCTTCGGAATTTTTTTTAAATAGTAGCACTCATCAGAAAACATGAACAAAACTGGATAGGAGAGAACAAATGGCAAGCTTAACCCTCAAAGTCTGCACAAGTTCTCGGCAAAACCAACCAATGTTAACTGAAAGCATAAAAGTGATTGGAAAAGTAGTCACTGATTCAAAAATCTAAGGCATAACTTAATTCTAAGCTACAGAAGTGGCAAGGCCAATGTTGTTAGTAAATATCTCTTTCCTCTGCAAAACTATGCCCACATAGTTAAGACAGCATAAAAGAACAAAATATCAGTGATTCCAGCTCTGAGAATATAAAGAGAAACAGAAGGGAAAAACAAAACTGACTGACAATATGAGATTGTCATTCATTTTTTTGAAAATTACAGAAAAAAGTTATCATGACTCAGAAAAGATCAACAGTCCAGTTCTTTTCTTTCTAAGTCTTCTATCTCTACCGTTCCACTCTGCTCTTTACAAAACAATGGTAAAAGAGAACTAAACCAAAAAATTCTCCCAGATGATTCATAAACGAGAATAACATCTCCAAAGTAGTCTGACATACACCTTTCTAATAGAAAATCATATTCTGTGAATTTACTAGAACTTTATTCTTTTATGCCAGGACACCCAGTTCCACTTTCATTCAATTTAGCAGTTCATTACTGCCTGTCTACTACGCCCCCAGCAATGAAAAAAAAAGCTGTAAAATGATATTCAAAGAAAATGTGTGACTCCAGAAAACTTAGAACATAGTGTAATATTCAAGAAATGCATTTATTTTCACCTAATACATCTACTTCTATGAAAACATTCAGATTTTTTCCCAGTTCTGTAACCCAAAATGCAAATGTTGAAGAAAATAGAAAGGAAACACCCACTTTAAGACAAAACAATAGGAAAGAGCTTTTATGGAGGGCATTGTTCAATATAAGCCTTGAAGGAAGAGCAGCAGATGTTCAAGGAATGGGAGAACGAAAAAGCACAGCATCTGGGAAGGACAGAGAAGACACTGGCAAAGCTATCATTTGTGGAATTATGGAGAGAAAAAGAAGAAATCAAATTAGAGATAATGGAAAAATGATGAGTTTGGAATTGAGAGTTTGCACAACTACAAGTTCTAAGTATAAATATACAGAATCCTTGGATCAGAACTTCATGGTTACAAAGAAGCCCTCTATCACAACTTATAACAAGTAAAATAATAAATAATATCCTTATGTGATTATGTAGTTACTGCTAGAAAATATCCAGTGAAAACAAATGTACCATCTCTCAAGAAAAAGAGCTCAAATTGTTTAAATATCTTATTTGTGAAGTTACCATTTTCTCTTACCTATTCATTGATATATATAATATATATATACATACACATATATAAAACACTTTAATGTGATCCCACTTTCACATGTCAGACTACATTAAGAATGAATAAGTGTTTATGGTACAAATGTTTATGAACGGTGCTATCAGTTCCAAGAGGATCTTTTGGGAGAGGAAGATGAGTGTACTGATGATGGATGTGATGATGAAATTACGTGAATGAGAAACCATTATAATAGTATTGTAAACCACAGAATCTCAATTTAAAAATTTAAATTAAAAAAAAGACTAAAAAGTATGATCTCAGTTAAAGCCTATTCTAAGCTCTGCATCTAAGGCACATTTTTAGAGAGATAGCGGCTGCCATTTCTGGCTCACCTCTACGTAAAATCTGCTGTTTATTCAATCTCTTCAAAGAAAAGTGTGAATACCGTGTTTCTTGACAAATGAGTTTGATTATTAGATTGTACCACAATGTGCATCCAAGTACAAGGACAGAGCTTTAGCTCTGCTGTCAAGACAACCGCTACCTCTTCAAGCAATAGGGAAATCAAAGACTCAAAGACTTGCAGAATGCCAGTTGAGTCAGAACCTTACGCCAAAGGCAAATGCAGTGGCTATGACTGAGCACCTGGCACTTTCCTATGAGAGCTGAATACTCAAGAAAATTGAGACTTCAAATGAGCCTCCACCTAACAAGCTGCAATTTTGTTTCATTGGAAGGAAAGAAGGGGATGAGTTGGGAGAAGAAACCAGAGTATTCAACAGGACAGTCTATTTGCTAATTCAGGGAGGAGGAGTTCAAGACAATCTTCAGAATGTGGCAAGACAAAAGCATCATTATCTATAATTACTGCTTACCAGTAGCACAGATTGATAACAAGCTCCGTCTGCCAATCTAGTCCCACCATTGTACGGAGAGGCAATTAAACTAATTAACAAATCAACTTTTCTGTGCAACATCGCATTCAAGAGCAGAAAATAAGAAAAAGCTAGTATTCAAAGGGATAAAATGAGATAGAAATCTGAAGTTTAATAATATAGACAGGAAAGTTAAATCATTGAAAACTCATATACATTTTGACTTAGAAAATCTGATTACACTTTGGAAAACACTTTCTAAGCCACATTTTTTTAAAAAAATGTATCCCAACTACAAATAACTCAGTGCTTTGATAAAATAAAATTTGAGGGAATAAAAGAGTTTAAGATTAAATCTAAAAGAAATAAATAAAAATGCATTTTATGATAATTAAGCATTTTGTACAAGTTGTCTCTAACCTAATACCTTTTTATACAATCGAGGAGCTCAGTAAGCCATTGCAACAGGACTGTCATAGCAGATGTGGCAGAGACTTGAGTGCTCAGCAGCGCACCTAAAATATGGCTGGTTTGACCAGGGGATTAATTATTTTTATTTTATTTTAATTCATTTTAATTTAATTAATTTTATTTTTAATTTTATTTAATTTTAATTTAAAAACTAATGACTCTTTGGAAACTACTTTAAATATCTTTGTATCTACTTTAATGTGTGAATTTACATTTTCAATTATAAAATTTATGAATTCTAAGAATTAGTATCTAAACAAAAAATAGTATTAGAATAGAAAAGTGCTTTAAGAGTGAAATACACAGTGGTCGGAGTGATAGTACAGCAAGTAAGATGCTTCCCTTACATGAGGCAGACCCGAGTTTGATCAGCAGCACTCCATATGGTATTCCAAGCCCGTAAGAAATAAGCCTGAGCACTGCCAGGTGAGCCCCCAAACTAAAACAAAACAGAAAAACACAAACTAAATCTCCCATCTCTAAGAACTTCTTAGTATCACACCAGTGGTTTTAAATTCTAGTACCTTCCTAAGTCTATGTTTGATGCTCTGGCTCCAAAGAATGATAATGCACATAAATTTTCCATCAACTATTTTAAAGGGTCTCTTACTCTGTTGTCACCGCTACGAAAGCCTAAATACGACTACATTTACAAGATATAGAGGTAAATTTAGTAATACCGTAAATTGTGTTACAAAACTTACTGTGTTTCTAAAATGTATCTCTATTTCTTCTAGTCATTGTTAGGCACTGTTAGGTCCCCCAAATGATATATATTAAAGTCACCAGCACCTGGTGGGAAAGTGTAATGGTGATGGGACTGAGTTGAAATATTGACTGCAATAAATTATTGTGAACAACTTCATAAAAATTAAACTTAAAAAAATAATCAATAAAGTCACCAGTATCGTGCTAAGGAAAGTGATTTGAGAATGGTGCTTTTGCAACATAATCACTTAAATTAAGATGAAGTCATACAAAAAAAAAAAAAGATGAAGTCATACTGCACTCATTTGTGGAGTATAAAATAACATAACACGAGACCAACACCCAAGAACAGTAGATACAAGGGCCGCGAAGAATCCTCCATAGTTGGAAGCCCACCTCATGAGTGGGCGGGGAGAGGAAATAGAGAAGGGATCACTAAAAAAATGATGGTTAGAGGAATCGGTCAGGATGTGAGATGTGTGCCGAAAGTAGATAATGGAGATGACATGTTGACCTCTCAGTATCTGCATTGCAAACTATAATGCCCAAAAGGAGAAAGAGAGTATGGGGAATATTGTCTGCTATGGAGGCAGGTGGAGGGTGGGAAAGGTGGGGTATACTGGAGATATTGGTGGTGTGGAATGTGCACGGGTGGAGGGATGGGTGTTTGATCATTGTGTGATTGTAACTCAAACATGAAAGCTTGTAACTATATCTCATGGTGAATCAATAACATTTAAAAAATGCAGATCAAAACAACAATGAGATATCATCTCACACCACAGAGACTGGCCCACATCCAAAAGAACAAAAGCAACCAGTGTTGGCGTGGATGTGGCGAGAAAGGGACTCTCCTTCACTGCTGGTGGGAATGTCGACTGGTTCAGCCCTTTTGGAAAACAGTATGGACAATTCTCAAAAAATTAGAAATTGAGCTCCCATTTGACCCAGCAATACCACTCCTGGGAATATATCCCGGAGAGGCAAAAGAGTACAGTCAAAATGACATCCGCACTTCTATGTTCACTGCTGCACTATTCATAATAGCCAAAATCTGGAAAATATCTGAGTGGCCAAGAACAGGTGACTGGTTAAAGAAACTTTGACAAATCTACACAATGGAGTAGTATGCAGCTGTTAGAAAAGATAAAGTCATGAAATTTACATACAAGTAGTACTACATGGAAAGTATCATGCTAAGAGAAATGAGATAGAAAGGGAGGGACAGACATAGAAAGATTGCATTCATCTGGGGAACATAAAGTAACAAAATGGGAGACTAACACCCAAGAATAGCCAAGATAAGTAACCAGGAGGTTCATTCCATGGCTTGAAAGCCAGCCTCACATGCTGGGGGAAAAGGAAGCTCAGATAGAGAGGGGTGCACCAAGTAAAGGGTGTTGGTAGGATCCTCCCAGGATGAGAGATGCATGCTGAAAGTAGACTATAGACTGAACATGATTGCCACTCAATGCCTCTTTTGCAAACCACAGCATCCAAAAGGAGAGAGATAACAAAAGGGAATGCCCTGCCTCAGCGGTGGGGTGGGATGGGGGATGGGGGGTGGGAGGGATGCTGGGAGCATTGGAAGTGGGGAATGGGCACTGGTGGAGGGATGGGTACTCAATCATTGTATAACTGAAACCCAAGCACAAAACTGTGAAAGTTTACAACTGTACCTCATGGTATTTTGTGTAAACTCAAAAAAGACGGGCAGCAGCAGCCGTCTATCTCTTCCACTGCCCACGTTCGGTAGTCTCACGCTGGTTCCTCCACCCCAGGGAGGTTGATGGCGATGGGCAAGTGAAAGAAGAAACGAGGGCCAGGCTGGTTGGTCTTAGTTGCAGTTTATTCCAATCCTCTTTCCATTCATTCCTGCCTCTCTCCTCTGCCTCCCCCTCCCCTATGCTACTTCATTCTCCTTCTCAATCCCCCTTCATCCTCCTTCTAACTCTGGAATCTGGATACTGATCCCGATTAGCTTTCTCCTCTTGCTCTGGAGTCTGGATTCTGATTCCCCAGCCCACTCTTACAGTAGAGTTAAATCCCAAAGCATGAGGGGTAGGGGTAACAATTATACATAGGTGTGATCACAATCAATAGGGGTAGAATTCATTCCCTCAGGGAAAGCTGCTTCTAGGACAGATACACTCTCAGCAGGACGACCCACCCTAGAATGGAATCCCCTGGGTGAGTTTCTCCTATCCTTGTCCAACAAACATACAAGCATACATGATATAAATCATTTTGTATGGATACTGGGGCCTGCTCGAGGCAATCGACGAATAACAGGATGATGAATGAATGAATGAATGAATGGATACAGTAAGAAATACCTTAAACTTATAGGATTGTTCTCCTAGGGCCATCTCTATCTCAGACTACAGTGCTCAGGCCAGACAGTCTTTCCTATCCGTAGCAGGGTCCTAGTCTCATTGTTACTTTTGGATCATGAGAGCATTTGTCTATGATCAAGCTCTTAACTTATAGTTAAGAATCATCCCCAGAAGCACAAGGACTTAATGCAGAACCCAGCAGCTTGGAGCAGAAAAGCGAACGGACTATGTGTTAATCCAGGCCATCAAGTCTGCCGGAGGGGAAAGGGTGTTGCCCCATTTGCCCTCTCTTCTCTGGAAAGAAAGATGGCGACCGCATGGGAGCCTTGTGGACAGCAGGTATGAGCCGGGGGTGTGGGGGCGACTAAAACCTCATGGGTCGGGGGGCGTTCCGGTCCATCCTTCACGCCCTACCGAGGTCACCAGTTGCCCCCCGCGAGCGGCTCTCCAGCACAGCCACGGCCCCAGAAGCACAAGGACTTAATGCAGAACCCGGCAGCTTGGAGCAGAAAAGTGAACGGACTATGCGTTAATCCAGGCCATCAAGTCTGCCGGAGGGGAAAGGGTGTTGCCCCATTCGCCCTCTCCTCTCTGGAAAGAAAGATGGCGGCCGCATGGGAGCCTTGTGGACAGCAGGTAGGAGCCGGGGGTGTGGGGGCGACTAAAACCTCATGGGAAGGGGGGCGTTTCGGTCCACCCTTCACGCCCTATCGAGGCCACCAGTTGCCCCCCACGAGCGGCTCTCCAGCACGGCCACGACTCCAGAACACAGAAACCAATTTCTTAACTATCTGACTTTCAGTAGAAATACTTCCAGGGTCAATAGGTAAAATAGCAGAAATCCAAAACCAACATTTAATTCTTGAACCCAGCTGTAGAAAGCAAATCACTTCACAATGCTTTTTCAGCATGTCTGATTGGGGGGGGGGGCGGGGGGTAAACTCTAAATAACAGTGGTGAATCTTTTATTGAAACAATGAATCTGATCAAAGCGGATAGAGTGTTAACTGGAGTTCATCTGCCTCACAGGGACTGGGAGGGGTGGGGGGTGGGGTTTTATTGGGGTTCTTCATGGTGGAGAGTGAGTATTGGTGAAGGGAAATGTGTTTGATATTTGCATGGCTGAGACCTAGACCTGAAGGCTTTGTGACCTGTAGGGCATTTGCCTTGCATGCAGCCAACATGGCCGACCCGAGTTCGATTCCTCCGCCCCTCTTGGAGAGCCTGGCAAGCTACCGAGAGTATTCCATATGCCAGACACAGTAACAACAAAGTCTCCAATGGAGACATTACTGGGCCCGCTCGAGCAAATCGATGATCAACGGGAGGACCTTTAAATAAATAAATAAATAAATAAATAAATAAAAGAATCATGGCACTTTGGCCTGACCCATTTCGATGCCAAGATAGCTCACAGCTTGCCCTGGGTCCATTCAATTCCTCGTCGGGACCCTGCTTTTGGGGTGCTAGGAACTAAGGGTAACTGAGGCTTAAGTCAAGGAAGCAGATGCTCAGGAGTGAATAATATTCAAAGCCAATTAAATCCTACGTTACAAAGCATAAATGTTAACGGTCTTCCTGTATCTATACAAAAAGGACATTGCATTAAAGTAAACTATTCAAAATACACAAGGAGAGGAGAAAGGCAATATTAACTTACAATACAATTTCAGTGTCCTAGAAGGATCTGACCTTACAAATTAACAGATTCTGATTAGGGGGAAAAGCTGATTAACTGGTTGGGGAAGAGAGCATAGAGAAGCGATTACAGATAAAGGAAGGAATGGGAGTGGAAGTGCCTTAGGAGCACTGTAATAAACCTGAGTTCCTTGTGGCAAGGAAGAAAGGACAAAGCAATGTTATCCTACAGTGTTTCACTAATAAAAAATTTTAAAAAATAATAATAAAATAAAAAGATGAAGTCATACTAGGTAAGGATACTGTGGTATATATCACTTGTATCACTGTCGTCCCATTGTTCATAGATTTGCTTGAGCAGGCGCCAGTAACATCTCCATTTGTCCCAGTCCTGAGATTTTAGCAGCCTCTCCTTATTTGTCCGCCCTTCCCAACATTGCCATATTGGAGGCACTTTCAGGGTCAGGGGAATGAAGTCCATTATTGTTACTGTTTTGGGCATATCAAATATGTCATGGGTAGCTTGCCAGGCTCTGCCGTGTGGGTAGGATACCCTCAGTAGCTTGCCGGGATCTCTGAGGGGGATGGAGGCTCCAGGAAATACTATATAACTCTCTTCAGGGAGCTTTATTTTATAGTTTTTGGATATTGGCTGTTGATGAGATTACATGGCACCAGGGACAGTTTGTGGGTGTGACTGCCAAGCTACTGGAAAACGGGGGATCTGGGTGGAGGAGGCCCAGTCCTGATCCGAGCAGGCTTGGAGATCTCAGCCCCAGGTCCCGCATATCTGGGTTCCTCTGTCGGTTCCTTCATGCATGAGGCTCATCTGAAGATGTGGATCATGGCCTTGGACATTGCTGTGGCTGGGTAATAGAGATTTTCGGCTGCAGAGCTTCTGCTTGGGGCATGGAGGGAAACTCAAACCCACCCACCCCACCCCCTCCAAGGAGCCCCGGTGACAACAGCCTGGTGCGGGGGCAGGAGAAGAAAGACAGAGCCAGAAACAGAAACAGAGTCCGAGATCGAGGTAAAGACAGAGGCAGAGAAAGGGGTTGAGAAGGAAACTCAGTAGAAGACCTAGAAGGAGGTGTTAGCAAGTAACAGGAGAAAGAGAGTGAGAAGATTTATTATCAAAACAATGGCTGCATCCTTCATAGTGGTACATACACACTATGGAATATTTCTCCACTCTTAAGAAAAGATGAACCATGCAAATTGTATGGACAGATACAGAATAACCTCTCATATATGTAGACCATAAATAAACATAGTAAGGAAACATCAATGGTCAAAGGCAAGAGAACCTGGGAACTAGTCTAAATATCTGCGTGTTCTAAGGTAGGGGATAGAGGGTAGACAGGATGGGACCCTGGCATAATGGTGGAAGGAAAAGAATACTCCAGTGGAGGATGTGGTGTTTGAATAGTGCATGCATGAAACCCTATCACGGATAGTACTGTAAATCATAGTGCCTCAAATATTTGATTTTTAAATTAAGTTTTGGGCTGGAGCAATAGCACAATGGTAGGGCGTTTGCCTTGCATGCAACCAACATGGCCGACCCGAGTTCGATTCCTCCAACCCTCTCGGAGAGCCCGGTAAGCTACCTAGACTATCTCGCCCGCACGGCAGAGCCTGGCAAGCTATCCGTGATGTATTCGATATGCCAAACACAGTAACAACAAAGTCTCTGGAGACGTTACTGGGCCCACTTGAACAAATCAATGAACAACAGGAGGACAGGACAGTGAAATTAAGTTTTAAGCATATAAAACAGTAGCACTGTAGCACTGTCCTCCCATTGTTCACTGATTTGCTCAAGCGGGAACCAGTAACATCTCCATTGTGAGACTTGTTGTTACTGTTTTTGGCATATCTTATATGTCACAGGTAGCTTGCCAGGCTTTGCCGTGCAGGCGGGACACTCTCGGTAGCTTGCCAGGCTCTCCGAGAGGGGCAAAGGAATCAAATCTAGGTTGGCCGCATGCACAGCAAACATCCTACCCACTGTGCTATCACTCCAGCCACTAAAATAGTACGGCCCCTTAATCCAAGGACAACTATTGTTTAATAAGAAGAAGAAAATCTGAACACAGGCACAGAGATTCCTTGTGAAATCAGAGGCAGGATAGAGCTCAGCAGCCAGATTGTAGTTAAGCAGTCACAATCCAACAAACATCTATAACTATCAGAAGATTAAAAGGTAAAGTAAACTTCTCCCTTAAAAGCTTAGGATAAAGATAAAGCCCTCTCAACAATTTCACTTCAACTTCATACAGTATTGGAGGACAGAGAAATAGACTAAGGTGCTTGCCAGCATGCTGCTATAGCCAAAACCCTGGTTCAAATCCTGGCACCACATATCATGGCCTATGGGAGGGCCTTTACCTTTTACCTTTTACCCCTACCACATACCCTTGGCATCACCAGGGCTCACTCCTGAGCACAGAACCAGAAACAGGCCCTGAGTATCACAGGGTGTGGTCCAAAACCTAAAATAAATACATAACCTGAAATTAAAATAATTTTGAAATTTAAGTCCCTCTTGTGATTTCTCACTAATAGTGGTTATAATTGCAATAGTTCTCTGTACTTCTACTACGCGGTAAATAATATCCTAGCAAGAACTTAAGAATGACACATGAAACTATAACAAAGATTATACAATGTCCCAAAAGACAAATGAAAAAATGCTCCTCATCACTAATCATCATGGAGATGCAGATCAAAACAACAATGAGATACCATCTCATACCACAGAGACTGGCCCACGTCTAAAAGAACAAAAGCAACCGGTGTTGGTGTGGTTGTGGGGAGAAAAGGACTCTCCTTCACTGCTGATGGGAATGCCAACTGGTTCAGCCCTTTTGGAAAACAGTATGGATGCTTCTCAAAATATTAGAAATCGAGTTCCCATTTGACCCAGTAATACCACTTCTGGGACTATATCCCGGAGATGCAAAAAAGTATAGTAGAAATGACATCTGCACTTATATGTTCATTGCAGCACTGTTTACAATAGCCAGAATCTGGAAAAAACCCAAGTACCCAAGAACATATGACTGGTTAAAGAAACTTTGGGAGATCTACATAATGGAATATTATGCAGCTGTTAGAAAAGATGAAGTCATGAAATGTGCATATAGGTGGATCAACATGAAAAGTATTTGTTCGAGCGGGCCCAGTAACGTCTCCATTGGAGACTTTGTTGTTACTGTGTTTGGCATATCGAATACTCTCGGTAGCTTGCCGGGCTCTCCGAGAGGGGCGGAGGAATCAAACTCCGGTCGGCCATGTTGGCCGCTTGTAAGGCGAACGCCCTACCGCTGTGCTATCGCTCCAGCAATGAAAAGTATTATGTTAAATAAAATGAGTCAGAAAGAGAGGGACAGACATAGAAAGATTGCACTCATTTGTGGGATATAAAGTAACAGAATGGGAGACTAACACCCAAGAATAGTAGAGATAAGTACCAGGAGGATTACTCTACAGCTCAGAAGCTAGCTTTGCATGCTGGGGAAAAAGGCAGCTCATATAGAGAAGGGATCACCAAGTAAAGGGTGCTTGGAGGGTCTGCTCAGGATGGTCTGAAAGTAGACTATAGACTGAGCATGATGGCCACTTAATACCTCTACTGCAAACCACAACACCCAAAAGGAGAGAGAGAGCAAAAGGGAATTCCTGCCACAGAGGTAGGATGGGGTGGAGGGGACGGTGGTGGGAGGGATGCTGGGACCATTGGTGGTGGAAAATGGGCACTGGTGAAGGAATGAGTACTCGGCCATTTTATGACTGAAATGCAAGCATGAAATCTGTAAGTCTATAGTTTTTTTGGCATATTGAATACATCACAGAGAGCTTGCCAGGCTTTGCCGTGCAGGCAAGATACTCTCAGTAGTTTGCCAGGCTCTCCGAGAGAGGCGGAAGAATCGAACCCAGGTCGGCCGCATCTAGCTACTATGAATTCAAGATATTAAAAAGAAAGTACATATAATAAAAATGTTATATGCACTTGGTTTTCATAAAAGAAAAATCATAACATAATATCTTACTCCACAACTAGGAGTTTTAAACCTATTTGGCAATTTGAGCGAGAATAGCTGTTTTTAACAGGGGCTACTCCTAGTGATGCTCACCCTGGCAGGTCAGGACAGGTCTGGCGGTTTAGTGTTCAGAAAGTTGCTCAGGGACCACCAAGTCCAACATAATTTTTGGTGCTTGGGGGAGCCATGTGGTTCCAGGGATCAAACCCAGCGCTGCGAACATGGAAGGAAGATGATCCACCATTTGATCAGTCTTCTTACCCAAAGAGCAACTGTTTTAATGTTGGACTAAATGGGGTATAGAGAGAGAGTGCAGAAGTTAGGTCACTTGCCTTGCATGTGACTGACCAGGTTTGAGTCCCAGCACCACAAGTGGTCCCCTGAGCACCACCAGGAGTGATCCCTGTGCTCAAAACCAGGAGTAAGCCCACAGCACTGTCAGTGTGGTCAAAAAAAGTGAACAAAAAATGTGGGCTAGAGAGATCGACAGGTTGGGTAAACACTTTGCATGTAGAAGGCACAGAATTGAGGCCCAGCACCACATGGTACCCCAGAGAACTTCTAGGAGCAACACCTGAGCATGGAGCTATAGTATTTTTAAAAAATGCTCCACAAATTTATCAACTCCCAAGCACTTACAGGCATGGCTCAAGACAAATATATGTTTTATGTATCTATATATGTAGATATATAGATATGGACTACAGAATACATAGTAACCACTGTTATGCCTTTTTCTATGAATTCCCCATCCTACATACTTTTATCTTTCTTTTGGTAGCTTCAGAATCACTTCTCCAGATAGTGCAGGCCAACTTTCAAAGCTCTTCAGTAGCACAGCAGGTAGGGCGTTTGCCTTGCATGCAGCCAACATGGCCAACGCGAGTTCGATTCCGCCGCCCCTCTCGGAGAGCCCGGCAAGCTACCGAGAGTATCTCGCCCTCAGAGCAGAGCCTGGCAAGCTACCCGTGATGTATTCAATATGCCAAACACAGTAACAACAAAGTCTCCAATGGAGACGTTACTGGGCCCGCTTGAGCAAATTGATGAACAACGGGAGGACCGTGACCGTGACCATGACCAATTAAGAGACATAAAGGAAAGGATCACTGCTGTCTTGTCAATTCTAGAAAGATTATCAAAAACTGGCTGTGGTCACTTGTTTGCTTTGCTGGAACCTAATCAGATAAGAGTCACTAAAAACTCAATTCAGTAACTGAAAGTCCTGCAAGACTGAATATGACTGATTTGACCAACTGCTCATACTGTTGCCAGATCCATTTACAGGAAAGGTCAGAACCAAAAGGATTACTCTGTGGAAAACTTTATTTTCTTCTTTTTTGTGGGCTTGAGGGTACTGGGATTGAATCCAGTATCTCACACATACAAAGCATTTGTTGTACCTGAGACACATCCCCAAAATACTAAAACAAGCAAACAAACAAAAAAAAAGTAGAGGTTTCTAGGTATAAACCTGGGCCTTATGAATTTGAGGCATTATTCTGACTCTGCAGCTGAGTCATGTTAATAGTCTAATGGGAGTTTTCTTCTCTAGAAATAGCAACTTTTCAATCATTTTATTATATAACTTTCACAGAACTCCTTATGGTTTAGTCCCTTGGAAAGTGACATGTATCGTAAATTATTTTTTTTCAATCTCTTGTTTTCAAATTCTAAGAACAAGTTGCTAAAGAGCTGGAATAGCAACTCTAACTCCCAACAACCTTAACAAACAAAAATATCCATATATAGAGATATTTTCACTTGTTTTTTTTAAATGCTTATAAATATTCTAACACCTCATTTGTTGCTTTTAATAAGCTTTTGGTCTGTCATAAAGAATATACTTTTTTTTACATTCATTTGAACATCTTTTCTGGTTTAGAACTGTCTCAAGGGAAAACCTTGACAGAAAATTAAAACTTCTTTTTTAAAGCCCACAGCAATTTATTGACAACTTAAAGCTTTTCAAGACAGTTGTATTTGCAAATTGAATTTAGACTGTTTGATATGAAACAATTGTTTTATTTCTACTTCAAGTGCTCCACTGTTTTCAAGCTTGTTAATTAAATGTTTTATTTTTAAAAATACTACACAAGTTTATCAAAACTTCATCTGCACCTGCTCAACAATTGAAAAGATGTCCTTGGAACAACTCCAGTTTATTAAGTGGTAAGTCATTTATTTCATTTAAGAATCCTGTCTTTTACCTGTAAGCTTTAACATGAGTGACTATGCTTTGTATTCTTTCACCTTTTATTTGCTGTCAATTAGTACAAGCATTTTTAGTGTGTAGATGGGTAAAAAGACACATTGTTTGGAATTCCACTTCCATTACCCAATGCTCCTATGTCTGTGCTCAACTGACATCTCTGTAAAGCTATTTGAAGGTTTTATCTTTCAGCCTGGACCATTCGGTCTTTCCCCACCATTCCCTTACCCAACAAGATTGTGTTGCCGATCTGATGAGATACAGGTTATTATGTAAAGTAGTAAAACAGTCCCAACTTCTCAGAAATATCCATAGTGGAGTATTAGTAAATTAGTAAACTGCTTTCTGGAATAGATGAAAAATAGATGAAAACATAAAAAATTAAACATATTGAATTTTCTAAGACCACCAAGACCTTAATCATTTTTCTCAGAAACATTTTAAGTGGGTAAGATTAAACATGATTAAAGACAAGCCTAAAGTCAATACATTTTAGTGACAGATCAATTTAATCTGAATATCACATTTTACAGTGACTACCTGCCGTTACTTGGAAAAGGTAAACATTCATAGAGACTACTAAAAAACACTGCAGACACAAAATTAACATACACTGTCCTCCTGTTGTTTATCGATTTGCTCGAGCGGGCCCAGTAACATCTTTTTTGTGAGATTTGTTGCTACTATGTTTGGCGTATCGAATGCGACACGGTAGCTTACCAGGCTTTGCCGTGCGGGCGAGATACTCTCAGTAGCTTGCCAGGCTCTCTGAGAGGGGCGGAGGAATCTAACCTGGCTCAACCGGGCTGGCTGTGCACAAGGCAAATGCCCTACCACTGTGCTATCGCTCCAGCCCAGACACAAAATTATAAGTGTATATTGCTATATTTTTAATTATTTACAAAATCATGTAAGATCTTTTATTTATGTAAAACCACATATGTCATATATATGAAAGAAGAGAGCCAACAGGCCAATACACAGCAGATGAGGGGTGTTCGAGGGCATTTTAATTGTCTCCTTCTTGCTTAAACTTTATAATTTGTCTGCAACAATATAGTATTTTTTTCTAATTTAAAAGAATGAACTTTGGGAAGCTCAAAAAGATAGTACAGTAAGTAGAGTAACTTCCTTGCATGCAGTGGGCCAGGGCTTGATCCCCAGCACTTTGTATGATCCCCTGAGTCTACTAGGAGTGATCCCTGAGTGAAGAGTCAGGAGCAAGTCCTGAGCACTTCCAGGGGTGATCCAAAAATTTAAAAATAAATAAAAATATAAATTAAAAAATGAACTGATATTGTTAGCTTATAAGACTATATATATGCATATGGGCTGGAGCAATAGCACAGCAGTAGGGCATTTGCCTTGCATGCAGCCAACCCGGCAGAGCCGGGTTCGACTCCTCCGCCCCTCTCGAGAGCCCTGCAAGCTACTAAGATTATCTCGCCCGCACAGCAAAGCATGGCAAGCTACCCGTGATGTATTAAATATGCCAAACACAGTAACAACACGTCTTAAAATGGAGACCTTACTGGGCCCACTTGAGCAAAATAATGAACAACGAGAGGACAGTGACAGTGATATATGCATATATATATTTAGGTGTATAAATGTTACCAATCACATCCACATGAAATGAACCTTCACCACAATCCACTGGGCTCCTACTTTTTCCACCTACTTCCCTCACAAGAATAAATTTTTTAATATATTTTAAATATGTTTTGGGATATGTTACTGAATACAAACAATGGATAGTAGAAAGTAACTCTATAATTATCAAGCAAATCTATTAAATCAAGAAAATCTAGTTTGGGGGTGCTGAAGAGATAGTAGAGTGGACAGGGTGATTTCCTTGCATGAAGCTGACTCAGGTTCCATCCGTGGCATGCCATCTGGTCCCCTGAGCCCACCAGAAGTGATCTCTGACTGCATAGCTAGGAGTAAACCCTGGTTACAGTTGGGTATGGCCCACAAATGAACAACAACAATAACAACAAATATATATATATGAAGATACACATGTTATTTAACACTTAAAGATATCAAAGATATTCTGACAATCGTAGGAAAATATACTATAAATTTTTAAAGCATAAAACAAAAGGCATTTTCAAGGATGAAACACCACTGAATAAGCAACAAATATAAACAAATGGGACTCATTAAACTAAGAAGCTTCTGCACCTCAAAAGAAACAGTGACTACGGTGGCCATGCAATACCCCTATTGCAAACCACAACACCCAAAATGAGAGAGAGAGAGAGAGAGAGAGAGAGAGAGAGAGAGAGAGAAAGCAAAAGGGTATGCCCTGCCACAAAAGTGGGGCAGGGTAAGGGAAGGCTCAGGGGGATCATTGGTGGTGGAGAATGGGCACTGGTGTAGGGATAGGTATTGAGAATTGTATGACTGAGACATAACTATGAAAGTTTTTAGTCTGTAACTGCACCTCACGGATATCCATTATAAAAAAATAAATTAAAAAATTAGACATAGGAAGAAAAAAAGAAACAGTGACTAAAATACAGAAAGAGTGCACAGAATGAGAAAAAAATATTTACCCAATACCCATCAGACAGGAGCTTAATATCCAGGATATACAAAACAATGGTAGAACTTTACAAGAAAAAATAAACCTCTAACCCCATGAAAAAATGGGGAGAAGAAAGGAACAGAAACTTCCACAAAAAAAGAAATTCAAATGGCCAAAAGGCACATGAAAAAATGCTCTACATCACTAAAAATCAGAAACTGGCACACAACAATAAGAACAAGAAAAAACAATGCTGGCGCAGATACTGGGAGAAAGGGGCTCTCATTCATTGCTGGGAATGCCAATAGGTCCAGCCTTTTTTGGAGAACAATAAGGATATTCCTTCCTCCAAAAACTAGAAATTGAGCTTAGATATGACCCAGCAACACCACTCCTGGGAATATATCCCAGAGGTGAAAAAAAATACAGTAGAAATGACACCTGCACTTGTACATTTATTGCAGCACAGTTTACAATAGTCAGAATTTGGAAAAAATCTGACTGCCCAAGAAGAGATGACCGGTTAAAGAAACTCTGGTACATCTACACAATGGAATACTATGCAGCTGTTAGAAGAGATGAACTCATGAAATTCACCTATAAGTGGATGGATGGACATGGAGAGAATCATGCTAAGTGAAATTAGTCTGAAAGAGAGGGACAGACATAGAATGACTGCACCCATTTGTGGAATATATAGTAGCATAATATGAGACTAACACCTAAGGACAGTAGAGATAAGGGCCAGGAAGATCACGTCATGGTTTGAAAGCCAGCCTCAAGTGCCAGGGGAAAAGGCAGTTGGGATGGAGAAGGAACCACTAAGTAAATGATGATTGGAGGGATGGGTGAGTATGCAGAAAGTAGACCAAGGACCAAACATGATGACCTCTTTGTATTTTTATTGCAAACCATAATGCCCAAAATTAGAGACAGAGTAAGACAGATTGTACCTGCTACAGAGTCCAGGAGTGGGGTGGGGTGAGGGTAGCAGGTGGGACACTGGGAACAATGGTGGTGGAAAATGTGCACTGGTGGAGGGATGGGTGCTCGAGCATTGTGTGACTGAAATGTAAGCATAAGAGTTTGTAACTCTATCTCACGGTGATCCAATAAAACTTCTTTTAAAAATAAATAAAACAAAATAAAACGTCTAGATAGATAGATAGGTCTTTTTGGGGGGCCACAGTTGGTGGGGTGCTCAGAAATTCCTCCAGGCTCTGTGCTCAGGAATTACTTCTGGCAGAGCTGAATTCTAAACAGGTTTTCAGCCACGTGCATGGCAACCACCTGGCTCTATCTACTATCCAGTCCTTTTCCTTGATTTCATAAGCTACTGAAATTACTTTACAATTGACTTCTGGAAGGTGTGAATTTTAGTGCCACTCCCAGTGGTGCTCACAGACTATTCCTGGCCATGTACTCAAGGACTGTGCAGCAATGGATAAAAGCAGAATCTGCTGTATGCAAGGTAAGCACCGTAACCCCTGCACAATCTCTCTGGCCCCTCGATGTTTTCTTTTTAACAACCAGATAATAATCCAATCATTCAAACCCAAATTGGAATCCCACATTTATTTATTTATTTATTTATTTATTATTTTGCTTTTTGGGTCACCCAGGATACTCAGGGGTTACACTTGGCTCCACATTCAGGAATTACTCCTGGTAGCTCTTAGGGAACTATATGAGATGTCAAGGATCAAACCCGGGTTGGCAACATGCAAGGCAAAAACCCTACCTGCTCTACTATATCCGTGCTCCAGTCCCATGGAATCCCTAGGGCGTTTGCCTTGCACGCAGCCAACATGGCCGACCTGAGTTTGATTCCTCCGCCCCTCTCGGAGAGCCCAGCAAACTACCGAGAGTACCTCGCCCACAGGGCAGAGCCTGGCAAGCTACCTGTGATGTATTCGATATGCCAAACACAGTAACAACAAGTCTCACGATGGAGACGTTACTGGGCCTGCTCGAGCAAATCAATGAACAATGGGAGGACCATGAAGATGTTCAATGGGGCTGGAGCAATAGCACAGCAGTAGGGCATTTGCCTTGCACGCAACCAACATGGCCGACTCGAGTTCAATTTCTCCGCCCCTCTCAGAGAGCCCGGCAAGCTACCGAGAGTATCTCGCCTGCACGACAGAGCCTGGCAAGCTCCCTGTGACGTATTCGATATGCCAGACACAGTAACAACAAAGTCTCCAATGGAGACGTTACTGGGCCCGCTCGAGCAAATCGATGAACAACAGGAGGACCGTGACCGTGATGGAATCCCTAATGTCTTTATTTCCTTTCCCTCTATATAGACAAAAAAAAAATCAATATTTGTTTTGTTATTCTATCCTAAAGATACATATATATTTTCATTAATAAAAGAGGATTTTCTTAAAATTAAGAAGACAGAAATTTCAAATGTTCTCCCTTACCTATAATTAATAATGCAGTACTCAAGGTAGTATTATTTTTTATACAAAGTAGGTTTCCATGTCAAGAACATACAGTTCAGAGAGAGATGAAAGAGGAGTGTTTATATTGTTTTACATTCTTATTCTGTTTTTTAAGGAAACATAAAGTTACTATATATAAGGTTTTTACTAGTTACATATCAGTTCTGTAGTGATAAATATATGCTCATTACAGTAAAAACTGATCACCAGAACTTTTCTATCTTGCAAAACTAAACTCATAGCCTTTAAACAACTCTTATTTGTCCACTAAGACCACTAGTAACCACCATTCTACTTTTCACCTATAAATCTGACTTTTTTCCATACACATATATGTGTAATCATAAAGGATTTTTCTTTTTGTTACTGACTGCATATTGTTAAGCTTCAAGCATGTTATCACATGCAATCCTCTCTTTTACTTTTTTTAAGATTGAATAATATTTCATTGTGTATGTATACATGGGCTGGAGCGATAGCACAGCAGGTAGGGCATTTGCCTTGCATGCAACCAACTTGGCCAACCCGAATTCGATTCCTCTGCTCCTCTCAGAGAGCCTGGCAAGTTACTAAGAGTATTTCGCACGCGTCAAAGCCTGGTAAGCTACCCTGTGACATATTCGATATGCCAAACATAGTAACAAGTCTCACAATGTTACTGGGCCTACTAGAGCAAATCAATGAACAACAGGAGGACAGTGACAGTGATGTATACATGTTTTGTTTTATCCATCTAAAGATCAACATTAAGGTTGTTCCCATCTCTTTGCTACTGTAAATAAAGCTGTTAAAAATGTGGATTCATAAGCATCTCTACAAGATTATACTTTCAATTACTTTGGATTATGTGCCCAATATTTTGATTCAATTCCTGGTACCCTACCCCAAAGTGAATCCACAAATGAATAAAAGATATTATAATATATACATTGTATATGACTCCTTTTATTATTAATAATAATAATTTATAGTGTTATAATCAATAATTTATTATATTCTTTTTATTATTATAAATCACTATATTATATATGAAATATAGTATAGTATATATTATCCCACATGCCAATATCATTCTATGTCCCTCTCCAGACTTGCTTCACTCAGCAAAATACTCTCTATGTCTATCTAAGTATAAGCAAATTTCATTACTTTTATTTTTTTCTAATAGCTGTGTAGATGTGCCATAGCTTCTTTATTCAGTCATCTGTTCTTGGAGACTCTGGTTGTTTCAAGAAACTGGCTATTGTGCATAGGGCTGCAATGAACATAGGTGTGCAGATGCTTTCACACTCATTTCCGGGGCATTGAAAAAAAAAAGTCTGAGAATAATAGCACTGTAGCACTGTCCTCCCGTTGTTCATCAATTTGGTCAAGTGGGCCCATTGTGAGACTTGTTGTTACTGTTTTTGGCATATCAAATACTCCACGGGGAGCTTGCCAGGCTCTGCCGAAGGGCCAGAAGGCCTGGTCCATGGAAAGATGCTTAACACAAGTGAGTAGGGGAAGACAGTTAGAACAGAGAAGGGACCACCATGACAATGATAGATGGAAATGATCACTCTGGATAAGAACTGGGTGCTGAAAGGAGGTAAAATGATACCCATGACACCTTTTCAGTAACAGTATTGCAAACTATAGTGCCTAAAAGAAAAAAAGGGGGATAGAAAAAGAAGAAAAACAAATGCCATCGAGGTAAGGGGTAGGAGGTAAAGTGGGGACATTGGTGGTTGGAAATATACACTGGTGAAGGGACGGGGGCTGGAACATGGTATGACTGAAACTCAATCATGAGGAACTTTGTAATTGTGTCTCTCACAGTGATTCAGTTAAAAAAAAGTTTTTAATTAAAGGATGGGAAAAGGACAGAAAAATAGGAAGGGAAGTTTTTGGTTTTGGTTTTGTTTTTTTAATATGCTGACCCATTTTCAAAGGAGGAAAAATCCAATAAAGCAAAGTTAATAAGGGGGGGGAAATAGATGTTTATATATTGTGTGTTATTACCTACACGTCAGAAGAGCTGCAGGTAATTATAAATTGTTGGTTTAAAGTGATCGTGCTTTTTTATCAAGAGCCTCTTCTCCCTGAACTGGTGGATTTCCACTGATATGCCCAAATTCTCTTTGCTGTACTAACTCTGACCGGCAAAGAACATGGCCAGCTGGTTTCCAGAGCAATATGCTCCCTGGTCTGAGGAAGGGCTGTAAGACGGGTCATAAAACAGCTGTCTCTGTTGCCCCAACCAGCCAGAAATAAGCTGAACAAAACCTTGAATGAAAAAAAATCTCGACTTTTCATGTAAGGACAAAAGGTGGTTATTAGGCATACCAGGAAGGTTCTTTCATAGCTGGTAATTACATAGAAATTGGTACATATTATAAGAAAAATCACTTCCCTCTTCATTTACTTAAAAATGTGGTTTCTATAGCCATTACATAATTACTGGTAGTTTTCAGTTAATTTATTAGAAATAAATGAGCTACTGTTAACTGAAACTACCATAAAGATAAAAATACAGAAACTTTCTACTCGAGATCAGACTCTAGAGTAAACAGAAAAGGAAAATGATTCATTTCTCTAAAATACCAAACTGAACTTTCTTATTTGGCAAAAGGATCAATCTGCCATTTTTCACATTTGACAAGTTGATTCCTGGGACAGGAATGTGACTGAGTGGCAGAGTTCATGCCCTGCATGGAGGCCCAGGACTCCAAGACAGCCACCGATGGCCCAGGAGGCCCCCAGAGCTCCACTGGCCTGAGCACTACCAGGAGTGGCGCCTAAAACAACAATAAAAAGTAAAACAGTGGGGCTGGAGCGACAGCACAGCAGTTAAGGCATTTGCCTTGCATGCGGCCGACCCGGGTTCGATTCCCAGCAACTCATATGGTTCCCCAAGCACTGCCAGGACTAATTCCTGAGTGAAGAGCCAGGAGTAACCCCTGTGCATTGCCGGGTATGGCCCAAAAACAAAAAACAAAAAACAAGAAAAGTAAAACAGTGATTTCTCCTATTTCATATTCCTTCTAGTTTCACCTAAACTTTCTTGCTGAAGTTTGCCCTCAGACCATATTGCTTATTACTGTTGACCTAGAGAACCCCACTAGACTCGGAATCACCATCACCACCCTGTATGCCCCATTTCAAGTTTATGGCCAACTTCAGAGTAAAGAAAAGAGTGGGAAACAGCGACCGATGACAGTACCATGACCAAGGCTCATGCCTACTGTTTACCTGACACACTTTCGATACCCAGCACCAGATGGTCCTCTGGGCATCAGCAGGTGCAGCCCTGGAGGCCACCAGCACCACAAGGATGGCCCAGGTATCCCCCACCACAGGGACAGAACAACATCGCATCCTCAGGCCTCTGCACAGCACCACAGGGCCGGCTGGATGAGAACAGCTAGTGAGGCCCTCAGGCCTCCTGAAGACCAATTCAGAGCATTGCTCATCAAAAACAAAAAGGAAACATGTCCTACTATTACTTTCTACACCACTCTAAGGGATGACACCATTATCCTCACCAAATATAAAGCTGCATTTTTCTCTAGCCCATGTTCAATATTTTTCTTCCCTGTCTTCTATTTCCTTAATCTTTTTTACTTAGAGTGCTCCACATAAAAACCCTAACCAAACCTCAGGTATGCATATTATCTCTACCAATAGATACAATATTATCTGTACCATGCCTCATTGAAACTATTCCAAGTTTCATTCCCAACTACGTTTCAGAACCAACTATGGAGATAAGATGTCATGATAAGTTAATCATAGATAAAGTTTTGTTAATATACTGATCTTGCTCTTTTCCTCCTCATCTCCAGGTAATATCATATCTTACAGTGCATGTGATTTATGAATTTAGAATGGGATCTTATGGGAGAACATCACTTTCAGGAGTACCAGACACTAGCCAGAGAAGAGGAAAATATGAGCTCTTTTAAAAATCACACCACACATACTTCACAGATATGTCAAGACACAAAATTGGCACTATTTACAACGCTTATTACCTTGAAAGTTTACAACTAAGGAAAGCAAAGTTTCCCCCTATCAGTCTGGTTCCAGATTAATTTTCAAACAGCATCAAAATCAGAGCAGCCAAGTTGCAGCTATATCAAGAACTAGGTCCTAGGGTACTCCTAGGGTGAGTGTGCATGAACTGGATAATGCACCAAGCCACAGGGACTTGTGGTTTTAAAAAAAATAACAGAAGGACCAGAGAACTAGCTCAATGAATTGAGTGTATGGTTTGCGTGTAGGAGGCCCAGTTCGAACCTTGGCACAGCCAATTCCCCCCAATACTGCTGAGAGCAAGCTTCAGACACAGAACCAGAAGTAGGCCCTGAGCATCTTCACCTCCCAATGTGGCGGAAGAAAGAAAGAAAGAAAGAAAGAAAGAAAGAAAGAAAGAAAGAAAGAAAGAAAGAAAGAAAGAAAGAAAGAAAATCGAAGAATTATATCTGAGGAAGAGGCTCAATAGTAAAGCACCGGCCTTGCATTCATGAGATGTAGGTTTTATCCCCGACACTGCAAAAAAAGAAAAAAAAAACACAAGCATAAAATTATATACTGGTAGTCTGGAGAGACACAACAATGGGGTAGGGTCATTGGCCTTGCATTTGGCTGATACAGGTCCTATTCCCAGCATCCCATATAGTCCCAAAGCTTAACCAGGAGTGATCCCTGACCACATATCTGCCAGCTGTGGCACAATTACCCCTGCCAAAAAAATTACATATTGAGATTGAAAAATAGTTCAAGGGGTTAGAGCAAATGCTTTGCATGCAGGAGGCCAGAGTTCAATCCCCCATACCACATGAACCTCCACCACCACTAGGAGGAACCCCCAAGCAGTGAACCAGAAGTAGACCCTGAACACTGAAAGAGTGTTGGGCCCCCCGCCAAAAAAAATAAACAGAAAAAATAATAAATGTAGATGGAATTGTATAATTAGAAAAACACTATATTGCACCCCTAATAAAAGAACCATGCAATTTTTATTAGACAGTCAATTGTATTTGTTGAAAAGATCATGACTACTTTTAAATCCAATAATCAATCTTGACATCACTAGAGATGGGGAGATGATTCAAAGGGCTGGTAAATATGTTCTGAATGCAAGAAACCTGGATTTGATCCCCCAAGCACCACCAGGTATGCCCTTGCCCAAAAAAGACCAAAAAAGATACATATGGTACAAAGAAGACTAGGGTATTTGACACAGCTGTAGTGAGGAAAGCATTCTGCTAAATGGTATAAATGTAACTTCTGTACCATTTGGAAATTGTATGATCTTAAAAACAAACTATGTAGCCTTGACTGGAAAAATAAAGAAATATCTGTACAAAAGAATTGATGCCTGGTCTTGACAGATCTTCCAAATAATTTTTCTTTTCTTTTTATTTACCTTTAGGGTAACACCTGGCAGTGTTACTACTGGCTACTACTCGCTTCTACTGGCTCTGTGAACAGAGGCTGTCCCCAACAGTGCTCAGGGAGCAAGCAGTGCCAGTGATGGAACCAAGGTCTCCCACATGCAAAGTCTGAGTTTCCACTGACCAATCTCTTTGACCTACAAAACATCCTTATTCTAAATGTGGTTCTCATCACCTGAAGATGACTATAAATACCAAATCAGGCCCAATATCAGACCTACTGAGTTAGGATCTGAGCTATATCAAGATCCTCAGATCTTCAACTAGTATTTTTTCTATTTTGTTTATAAGGAAAATGAGGAGTAGAAGCCAAAGAGGTAGTACAGCAGGAAGAGTGCTTGCTTGCATGTGGCTAACATAGGTTCAGTCTCCCGATACCATATGGTCTCTGGAGCCCCAACAGGAGTGATTATTCCTGAGCACAGATCCCTGATAATCACCAGGTGTAGAAAGAAAGGAAAGAGAAAGAAAGAAAGAAAGAAAGAAAGAAAGAAAGAAAGAAAGAAAGAAAGAAAGAAAGAAAGAGGGAGGGAGGAGGGAGGGAAAGGCAGGAAGGTAGGAAGGAAGAGAGAGAAGGAGGAGGAGGAGGAAGAGGTAGAGGTAGAAGGAGGAGGAAGAGGAGGAAAATGGGGGGTTAAAGTTTATATAAACTGACTATTGGGGAATACATCACCAAGATGACATTAGAGGAGTTTCCTTGCTTTGCTCTAAGCAGAAAGACATGATATTCCAACAGCTTCAAGTGAGACTTTACTACCCTTTGCAACACATAGATCAATACAGTCTGCAGTAGCCTCAGGGAGGAACTCAGGCTCCAGGAGTCAGAGCAGGGAGAGAAAGGGCTAAAGGCTGCATTTCAGAGTGAGAGAAAAAACTGGCAGGGACACTGACCCGGCCAGGAGCTCTAGCAGAAGGGAGAGCAGAAAGCATGTGGAGATAAAAAGCCCTGGACCCAGGTGAAACAACTACAGAGAATCTGGGGTGCTCCCACAAGTCAAGACCTTGGCAAGGAGGAAAATAAAGAAACAAACATGTTCTAGAATACACTAGTTTTCCCTCTCCCCTCGGGATTGATACTAACATCAGAAAATACACTGAAAGCAAACAGACTGCCAAGTCTCATATTTGAGACCCCAGAGAATAAACATATCAGAAAGACACCCACAAAATTAAACGAGGATCCCCAGATGTTTGTCAAAACAGTCATGCCCTGCTAAGCCTTTCCCCTACCTTGCTGGTTCTACAACTGCAAATATAGGCCTTAAAATCTACTCAAAACAGCCAAGGCCAAATAAATAACACAAAGCTACTTGCTTAAAAATTTAAAAACACTTCAACTTCCAGTCGCTGATTAAATTTTTTAATAAAAAGAAACTTAAAGAAGCAAGTTGGAAAGATATATTGCAACTTGAGACCTAGAGGAATATGCTATCATAAGGAAAGAACAAATATCTAGAACCAACCCCCAAAATACTGATTATATCTTCCTATTAAATCAAGAATTCAAAATTTCTCTAATAAACAAACTCAAACAGTAGAAAAATTCAGAAAGGCAATTCAAAGTGATACAAGAAAATTTGGAAAACAATCAGAGAAATACAGCAAAAATAAGACAATTGAGCTCAGAAATAAAATCAACAAACAGAAGATAGAATTTGAAATAAGAACAGATTCAGGATGTGGAGAGCTCAATAAATTAGACTAAGAACACTAGAAAAAGCTATGAAAACAGAATAGACGAAATGGTGAAATGAATTAGTGAGTTCACGGATAGTAATATAAAAATGATTCAGGTGGAAAAAAAGAAGGAAATTTCTTTTAAATGAAGATACACTAGAGAACTATATGACATTATTAGAAAAAGCAACTTAAGAAAAATAGATTACCCAGAAGAAAAAGAAAAGGGAAGAAAGGTTACTTCCTAAATCTGAGAAGAAGCTGAATGTACAAGTCTACCAATCTAAAATATACCTGGTTGAGCTAGAGAGATAATTCATGGGCTAGAGTTCGTGAGTGCGTGCAGAAGCTCTGGGTCTGATCCCTGGCACCACATGGTCCCCCAAGCACCACCAAGAATGACCACCAAATACTGAAAGCATGGCAAAATTTTTAAAAAATAAGGTAAAGGTAAAGGTAAAGGTAAAGGCTCTCCCGTTGATCGTCGATTTGCTCGAGCGGGCCCAGTAACATCTCCATTGGAGACTTTGTTGTTACCGTGTTTGGCATATCGAATACATCAGTGGTAGCTTGCCAGGCCCTGCTGTGTGGGCAAGATACTCTCGGTAGCTTGCCGGGCTCTCCGAGAGGGGCGGAGGAATCGAACTCGGGTCGGCCATGTTGGCCGCTTGTAAGGCGAACGCCCTACCTGGATGTCTAAATGTAAAGAGGTCTACATCAAAACACATGGGAGAGCGAGAGAGACAGACAGACAGACAGATAGACAGACAGACAGACAGACAGAGAAAAGAAAAGTGTCTGCCATAGAGGCAGGCAGGGGCAGGGGGAAACT
This sequence comes from Sorex fumeus, assembly GCF_029834395.1. Classification (NCBI taxonomy): domain Eukaryota; kingdom Metazoa; phylum Chordata; class Mammalia; order Eulipotyphla; family Soricidae; genus Sorex; species Sorex fumeus. The sequence continues at coordinate 17,844,199 of NW_026606111.1, read as the reverse complement.
GGGGACCTTGGTGGTGAGAAATGTACACTAGTGAAGGATCGGGTGTTGGAATATTGTATGATGGAAATCCAAGCATGAACAACTTTGTAACTGTGTATCTTACAGTTATTTAATAAAAAAAAAACACAATAATAATAACACACAGTAGTAAAACTGTCAAGAGTTTTATAGTAGAAAAAGAAAGCATGATGGCTAGGGGGGGAAAGTAGGCAACACTTAAATGTACTCCAATCTCGCTCTCATTAGATTTCACAGCAGAAAGTCTTCAGGCCAGAAGAGAATATGCAAAATAATGAAAGAGATACACTTCCAGGCAAGAATGACATATTTGATATGAAGTAGTAAAGAATAAAGAAATAAAGGCCTTCATAGATAAGCAAAATTTGACAAAGTTGACACCAGAACTTCCTACAATGAATGCTGAAAGGAATTCTATCTACATGAAAACCAGACTCAGGACCAGGCTGTATGGCAGGTGAGAGCTCTCCCCACCCCAAGGGACCCAGACTGGGCAGCAACCTCCACTATCCAACTACCACCGCACTCCAGGCTGCTTTCCAGACCTCGCAGCCACGCGACACATTATAAGACGCTTTTACCCATTTTCCACAATTACTACACCATATCTGACAGGGTTCAGACAGTAGGCAAAAAATCATAGAGAAAAAAATATAAATATATGCCTCTCTGAGAGCCCAGCAAACTACCAAGAGTTTCCTGCCCGCACAGGCAGAGCCCAGCAAGCTCCCCATGGCGTATTCAATATGCCAAATACAGTAACAACAACATATCTCATTCCCCTGACCCTGAAAGAGCCTCCAATCATTGGGAAAGACAAGTAAAAGGCTGCTAAAAATCTCAGGGCTGAAAAAAATAGAGATGTTACTGGCGCCTGCTCAAGTAATTCGACGATCAACAGGATGACAGTGATACAGTGATGAAAAAATAGAAAGTCTACCCAAACTTTTTTTAAAAAATGAAGTAAAGTAAAGGTCCTCCTGTTGATCATTGAGTTGCTCGAGCGGGCCCAGTAACGTCTCCATTGGAGACTTTGTTGTTACTGTGTTTGGCATATCGAATACGTCACGGGGAGCTTGCCAGGCTCTACCGTGCGGGCGAGGTACTCTCGGTAGCTTGCTGAACAATGAAATAAATAGAATAAGAAAACTAAAGACAAAATAACATTAGCAGGCCCTCATATGTCAATAATCATGCTAAATGTAAATGGGCTAAATTTGCCAATCAAAAACCACAGAGTGGTGATATTAATTAAAAAGTAAAGTCCTACTTATGCTGCTTATAAGAAACTCCCTTATGGAGCTAAAGTGATAGTACAATGGGGAAGATGCATGCCTTGCACTCGGCATACCTCGGCATACCTATTTGATCCCATAAGTCATCTTTGTAACCATGCCAGAAGTGAGTCCTGAGCTCAGAGCCAGGAATAAGCAAGCCCTAAGAATAGTAGGTATGACCCAAAAACAAAGACATCTATGTACACACACACACACACAAACACACACACGTGTGTACATATATATGTGTGTGTATGTATATAAGTATATACACACACACCTATATGCATATATATCAGGGAGAAAGCTCAAAGGGCTGAAATGCATGATGTATAGCATGCAAAGGCCCCAGGTTTCATTCCCTGCACCTCATAATCTCCAAGCATGATCCAGGCCAAGTAAGTATCCACAGGAGTACCTGCAGATCAACTGAACACTGCAGGGATATCCAAAAATTTTAAGTAAATATAAAATATACAAGTGCGACCTGTACATTTACTATGACTCTATATTATATAATACAATAAGAAAAATGTAGCTTCATCAATATTCTTGTCTCTTTCCCAAAATGATAGCATAGAACCCTAACCTAATATATCCTCTAGAAAATGTAACAACCATTTGCAGAAAATAGAAGGCAGAGGAACGTGTTAACTAACACAATGAAGGGAGAGAATCAGGCAGAAGGCAGTTACAGAAGGTGGAAAATCATAAAGCACAAATGACTTGGTTTCTTCGACTAATGAAAGAGGTAGAAGGTGGGGACAGAAATCAGGTGAAAGAAGGAGCACCACTGAAAATTAAGAATGACCTCAGGGGACGGAGGGCAGAGGAGAAAGTTCAAGTGGTAGAGAGCATCCTAGCACAGGTAAGGCCCTAAACTTGATCCTCTGGCATCACATGACCCCCCTGGAGCACCGCCCATAGTAAACCTGAGGGTTCCCAGGTTTACTGACAAAGGTAGCCCCAATTTAAAAAGGAATATGGACTTTAGAAAACAATTCAATGCAATGAGCAAACTTGTTTAGATCCCTTATTCAAAGATATTCAATTATAAAAAGACATTTTTGCTTTTGTTTTGGGGTCACACCGGAGATGCTCAGGGTTTACAACTGGCTCTGCACTCAGGGATCATTCCTGGCAGGCTCCGGGGACCCTAAGGGTGCTGGTCAAACCAGATTGGCCATGAGCAAGGCAAGTGCCCAGCACACTGTACTATTGCTCTGGCACAAAAAGACATTTTTAAGACAATGATAAGTATTTCCATGCGAACTGAGTACTAGATGACATTAGGGAAAACTTGTCAATTCTAAAAATTACTAGCAGGAGAACTGATAGAATGCTTGGGACTTAAAATACTTAAATAATATCAAATGAAATAAAATTGAGAAAACATTAGAAGGTTTCTTTTACCATTCTATCTTTGGGAATTTTAGAAATCTTCTGCAGTAAAACAATCTTTGGCTTGTCTTGATTTTTGTTTTATTTCCAAAGTTATAAGACAAACTTGCTAACTTTATTGTGTATTCGTACCCCTCGTTCTCAATTTTTCTAAAGGCCTTATTAAATTCAGAAAAATCCTGCTAGTAGAATGAAAGAACAGTTGTTTTTGTTTTTTGTTTTTGTTTTTTTTTTTTACATAAAACACAGCAACTCAACCAGGTATTTAGGAGCTGGAAGCAGAGCAAGAGGGTTTGTGTGAAATCTTGGAATCATCCACAACTGGCTTGACAAAGACAACACTCCAAAATTCCTCACCCAGAGCACAAACCTGCTGGCTGGTTTCCCACTCCTCCCTGCCAGCTGGTTACAAAGGTCCAAGAGCCTGTGCCCCCAGCTCCCACGAACAGAGGGCAGGAAAAAAGAGGCAGCTATACTTGCAGATGGAGTCAACCATCTCTGAGCCAGCTGTCTTCCTCTCCTAGGGCACCACGCCGAGAGGCCCAGAGGGCTGAGGCCAGTTGCTTCAAGCCAGTCAGCCTGGGGTCACACACTGCCAAGGCATCAGAGGCCTGGGATCCTGTCAGTCTCACCCAGCAGTGGACAATCCCAGGGGACCAGGCAGATTTGTTATTTTATTTTTGAAAAGAAAATATGAGCTGGGAAAATTTGAATGTGGAGTGGGTGTTAGAGATTAAGGAATGATTAATTTTCCTTAATGTGATTAGGATCCAATGGTTCGAGAGGAGAAAGTTTTTAAGACACATAAAACTATAAAAGGAAGTATGTCATTATCACCATAATGCATATTTCAGTGATCAAATATTTCAGCAAGGAAAAAAATGGTAAAATAACATTAAATAAAATTAGAAGTCCTAGACTCCTTAAAGTAAAATCTACAGGGACTGGAGCAATAGTACAGCAGGTAGGGTGTTTGCCTTGAACATGGCCAACAAGGTTTGAATCCCAGCATCCCATATGGTCCCCTGAGCACCACTAGGAGTAACCCCTGTGCATCATCGCTGTGTGACCCGCCAAAAAAAAAAAAAACACCAAGGTTAAAGTAGAATCTACAAAGGCTTTGTAGCATACATGAAAATATCCATAATCCTGGCAAAACTACTTTCATGTTTTGCATATTTCTTTTCAGTCTTTGAACAAACACTCCAAACATTTTTTTTTTGGAGGTGGGGTTATTTGGGGCATACCCACTGCTGCTGGAGAATACTGCTCAGTGGTCATTCCTGGCATCGGAGTCTCCTGTGTTTGTGATCTTTGTCCATTGAGCTATCCCCCTGGCTCCATTCCATTTTTAAAGACTCAGCTGCCATCTCTTCTTCAAAAAGGCTTCCCAGGACAGAAAGATAGAACTGCAGTAGGGCACCTGTCTTGCACATTGTTGATCTGGATTTGATTCCCAGCACCCAATATGTGCCCTCCAGACCCCTCCAGGAGTGATCCTTGACCACAGAGCCAACAATAACCCCTGAACACTGCTGAGTGTGTCCTACACACACACACACACACACACACACACACACACACACACAAATTAAATAGCTTCTCTAATTTTTCCCTTTTCTCTCTTTGCAGAGGTGTCTATCCTCAGTAATCATTTCCATCATCAAGCAAATCATGTTACCACTTTTTCTTTTTTGAGGGGTAGAGGGCCTCCCAAGAGATGCTCAGGAGGCCCAGGGACTCTCCCTATGATTCTCAGTCAACTGTACAGGTGGTTTAGTGTCTGAGGATACAGTGCTACTGGGACCCTGTGGTGCTGGGGTTTAGCCAGGCCATCCCTATAGTGCTTGGAAGCCTCCAGGGCTATGCCCAGTGATGCTTGGAACCTCCAGGGTTGTCCCCTATGCTGCTCCAGCAGTCAGATGGTGCCAGGGATGGAACCCAGATGGTCCTCGAGCAGAGTAAGTGTCTTATCACTCTACTATCTCCCAGCCCAAGTAGTTTCTTTTCCTCTATCTCTTGCACAAGACTATGACCTTAATTGTAATCATCCTGTGTCTGCAGGTTTCTGGCAGATAGCAATTTCTCAAAGTTCCACCTTAGCATTCAAAAGAACGAGATATACAAATAATGTTTAATTAATTTCAAAATATTTGTTGAATACCTATATCTAAGCCAATATGCTAGGGATATTTTTTAACAGAAGATTACATAATCCAGGCCTATCACATGCATTTGCCAAAAAACAAATAATGAGGATAAGTTTGATCAGTTGTTGTGGAAGTTTAGAGAAAGAAAAGATCACTCTGTGCTGGGAAATTGAGAAAGGCTACAGAGAAAAGATTTTACATAAAGATTGAAAGATGAATAAGATTCAGAAAACAAGAGGTCATATAACAATAGTCTAAGACCAATGCTTGATCAAATTTCTAGTCTACAGACCATGACAAACAACAAAAATGAAAACTAAGAAATTGACCTTTTTCTCTAGATCCTATATATAATTTCTAGGTGCCAGATTCAAGTTTTATTCTAGGGCATTTTAACTCTAAGTGAGGAACACCTTGCCTTAACTTTAGACTGTCTCCCAGGATACAAAATCATGAAAATGCTTTGAAGTAAATTTCAAATCTAGAGATTGTTAGATTGTGAGATACACTATTAATGAGAAAATGCCAGTAACATGTGCAGCCCCACATATTAAATTCAGCAACTATCCTGAGGTCATAAAGGTCTTCCTGCAAAATACATGTCATTCTGTTTACATCAAACACAGAAAACTCATTTACAAGTGAATGTCATTTTCATCTTTGTTCCATGTCCAAGTGCATCTCATTTGCATTCGTTTGTTTCCCTACTGGAGTGCTTGCCACTATTCTACAGCTGGTGTGGGTTGTGCTCTGTACCTGCTACTTACCATAAGTCTACACTTGAGTTACATCCAGTTACATGTCTTAGTCATAATCCCCAAAGGTGGTCTTATATAAGGTACTTTAAAAAATAAATACGTCATAGGTAAATCAAAATTTGGTGGTGGTGTTATAGCAAAGAACTTTAAAAATTCAAACATATGTGCATACAAATACATTTTCCACGTCAGCCTAGTTTAAGGGTTGCCTGATCTTTTGAAGTATAGTGCAATAGCCAAGATCTCCCAAGTAGCCTTTGCCAGATTCCAAGAAAACACAAGGATGGATGGGGGAGAGGGGGCACTGACTATTGTTCCCCTATTGAAGAATATAATCAAGTGCTATAGGTGGCTCTGCATTTTCCAAATGGAGAGGAGAAAATTGAGCTGTCAGCGAATCATTCATTTTTCAGAAACTAATCTGGTTCAAATACTCTCTTACTTAGCAAGGTCAGTATATTCATTGATCATCTCCCCCACTACAATTAAAGCAACAAAATCTTCTGAAAAATACCTGCATCCCACATTTGGAGCTGGGGAGACAGTACAGAGTGTGTACCTTGCACAGAGCTGACCCAGGTTCAATCCCTGACATCCCAGAAGGTCCCCCAAGCACTACCAGGATTGATCCCTGAGTACAGAGCCAGAAGTAATCTGATCATCACTGACTGTGGGAAAAAAATGTCACTTATCACACTGAGGCATTTGTTGAGGCACTCCTCATAGGAATTTCCATATAAATATCTACATAATACTAGGCAGCAGAAAAAGGGAAAAACTTGAAAAACATCTTCTTTGAATAGTTATGGAAAAAACAACAAAGTATATTTTTAAGATATCAATATGCATAAAAATAATTAAGCTTTTAATAGAAGAAAATAAGAATGTTTCCATTATGATTGCTAATATTTGCTCGAGCGGGCCCAGTAACGTCTCCATTGGAGACTTTGTTGTTACTGTGTTTGACATATCGAATACTCTCGGTAGCTTGCCGGGCTCTCCGAGACGGGTGGAGGAATCGAACTCGGGTTGGCCATGTTGGCCGCTTGTAAGGCGAACACCCTACCGCTGTGCTATTGCTCCAGCCCAGGAAATTCAAAAATAACCAAAATATAGTTTTATATGCTATAAAACTCAAATATTTGGCAGAAGGTGAAGGAGGTCACTTGAAGAGAAATAAAACTAAATTAGATACAGGTCCTGAAAGCATTGGTATGCTTGACAATTAATCTATCTCTAATAATTACCACTAGGAGATAGGAATACATAGAAACAAGGTAAGATCAAGAATCCTGAATATAGGGGGCAGAACAATAGTATAGAGGGTAGGGAGTTTGCCTTGCACACGGTTGACCCGGGTTTGAATCCCTGGCATCCCATATGGACCCCTGAGCACCACAAGAAGTAATTCCTGAGTACAGAGCCTCTATTAACCCCTGACATCAGCAGGTGTGACCCAAAAAAGCCAAAAAAGAACCCTGAATATAAACCAACTTATAGTTATTATCTTTGAATACTCATTACCTGTTTGAAAGCAAAATTAGGAGATTCGAGAAACAGTCTAGCAGGTAAGGTGTTTGCCTTGCACCTGCCCAACCCAGGTTCAATCTCCAGCATCCCATATCCCCAGGAGTCACTCCTAAGTGCAGAGCCAATAGCAACCCCAAACATCGCTATGACCCCAAAACTTAAAAATAATAAAAAGCAAAATTAACTTTTTTAAAATATCTGTATCCAAGCTCAAATCACTCAAAGTTATACGTCATTCTTCCTTCGTTATATTCTAATCTTGTTTTTCTAGTTAGGTTCCATTCTGCTGCCTTATATCTACTTGCATTTTTCTTCTTAGCCTGGTTTCTTCCAAATAACAACATACCCACCATTTGAATTTGATTTTGCTGCTGTACTGCTCTTTCTGATCACTATTGCTTTTACCATCAGCAAAGCAGGCTTAGGTGAACCCTATCCCACATCTGCACTCTGCCTGGCCCAGCCTTTTACATGCAAAATGAGTATGAAAGCTGATTAGCCCTAGGGAATTCTAGGACACTGAAAATATTTTAGGTTCTTGGGGATGTGGCAGTTCCCTGGCAGGGCAGAGTTAGTCCTTATACCCGCAACAGAATCAAACTACCACATCATCTTTTCTAGGTCCATCAGAACCACAAGTAGGCCACCCTAGATTCATCCTTAAATACATATTTTCATGTTTAACAAGACCAAGCTAGGCCAGCGGTCGTCTTTAAATCTCATTACGTGACCAGATTTAAAGACGACCGCTGGACTAGAGCTGTTACCGACTGGATTCCACGGGATGTCAAAAGACCGCGTGGCTGCCCACCTACCAGATGGTCAGACCTCTTCATCAAGATCATGAATGATCGGTTTGAGGCTCTTCATGTTCCCAGAGCAAACAGATGCCATTGGGCTACACTGGCACGCGACAGGGACGAATGGAGACGTTACTGGCGCCCGCTCGAGCAAATCGACGACTAATGGGAAGTTAAGTGATTAAGTGATTAAGTGAAGCTAGGCCAGACTGAATTAAACCCACACTTACAGGAATGAATCGGAATTCAGATGACTTCAGGCATACAGGCCATGGACTGTATTTATTTTAGCTCTGAGTCAAGCTGAAAAGGCCTGGGAACACATGAATCTTTCAACTCACCTCATTTTTTGCCCTGTAAAACATACCGTAGAGAGGCCAAAGAGCTAGTAATCAGATAAGGAGTTTACCTATCACGAGGCTTACCCAGGTTCAATCCCTGAGCCTCATATGATCCACCAAACTCTGGCAGGAGTAATTGCTGAGTGCAGCACCAGGAGTAGGCTATGAGCAACACTGGCTATTGCCCGAAAACAAAATAAAATAAATACATGTTCAAAATAAAACATTCAGTGTCTCTGCTTATAAAGAATTTTAAGTAAATTTCTGGAGCGATAGCACAGCGATAGGGCGTTTGCCTTGCACGCAGCCAACATGGCCAACCCGAGTTCGATTCCTCCGCCCCTCTCGGAGAGCCCGGCAAGCTACCGAGAGTATCTCGCTGGCACGACAGAGCCTGGCAAGCTCCCTGCAACGTATTCGATATGCCAAACACAGTAACAACAAAGTCTCCAATGGAGACGTTACTGGGCCCGCTCGAGGAAATCGATGATCAACGGGAGGGCCTTTACCTTTACCTTTTCTGTACATTTTTAAAACATGAAAGTGTTTTATTGTTTCAGTCCCAGGGATTGAACCTAAGTCTTAGGCATACAAAAACATGTCCTTTACCACTGAGCCAACCATCCACAACAAAGGGACAGTGTAAAGAGGATACAGAGCATGTTGAGAATCTGTGGAATTGAAACTCCAAAACTGAATTCTGGAGATATTTCTTGTTGGTTTTCTCTCTCTCTCCCTGTCTCTCTCTCTCTTTCTCTCTCTCTCTCCCTGTCTATCTCTCTTTCTCTCTCTCTCAAAACAGGTTGTTAAAAAATTAAAGAAGATCATAAAGATTTAATAAAATGATGCCAAGGAAATCTCAAGGGTTAGCTATTTTTCTGGCTTTATGAGTAGAGTGATAGATATCACAAGGTCCTAAAGCACCAATTCAAGACAATAAAACACTAATTGATTTTGAAACAAATATAAGGAATAGTGTATGCAAAGACTCTTACAAATGGCAAAGTCAGCACCCTGAGACCCCATTTCAGCATGTTAGCTTTAAATAATTCATAAAGTCTATCTTAACAAACCCCCTCATATGTGTTCTTTTCTGCCTTCTTGGTTGCTAAGGCATTTCTTTCTCTGGCTTTCTAAAACACACAAATAAGCTTTGAAATAAGACATCCTACATTGAGACTCATTTCTCATCAGTCTGATTTTATCATACCTAAAATTGTTCTGTCGCTCACAGATGTGTTCTGCTATCATCCAAAGCACTCAAGCAAACGTAAACCTGACCTATCATATGCATGAATAAACTGGTCAGTGTCAAGTACAGATGTTATTTTTCTGCCAGTTGTCCCATACTTTTTGAAAATTAAAAACTATCTTTGGCCTTCATTATGCTATTATTATATAAAGCCATCTCCTATTTTCTCTCTCTTCACTGTACCTTCTGTCACCTGAGATATTTCCTCCTAAGGCTTTTTATATTCTTTTTCTGTTTGATATTTTTGATATGTTATTTTTAACAAGCTTTTCTCCTTTACGTAAAAAAGTTTCTTTCCTACTCTCTCTCTTTTTTTTTCCTTTTATGGGTCACACCTGGCGATCACAGGGCTTACACCTGGCTCTGCACTCAGGAATCACCCCTAGCAGTGCATGGGGGAACCATATGGGATACTAAGAATCGAACCCAGGTCTAAGAATCGAACCCAGGTCGGCTGCATGCAAGGCAAACGCCCTACCCCGCTGTGCTATTGCTCCGGCCCCTCGTTCTTTCTCTTAATCTAATTCCAATCACCAAAAAACTTTTCTCTTTTTTTGGAGGGCGGGCCTTTAGTACTGGATTTACAAGTGGTGTGGGCTCCAGGACTTGAGCTTGCAAAGCAGAGTCTTGCTAAGGCGCTTTAACCTAGCTGTCTGGTCCAAGTCTTTATATTCTTTAATGAAAGTGTGCTTTAGTTTTACTTATGTGAAATACTAAAGTTTCAACGACTGAAACACACTGTCTACTTGAAATAAAATCAGTGTATCGAAGGTTTTATCCACAAACATACAGTGCACCCCATCCCTGTCCCCCTTTGATGGGCCCTCGGAGAGTTGGCCCGAGGACGGCCTGAACAAGTTGTCGGTCTTACAATGGTTACACCTAATTTGAATTAAACGACGGTCGCAGACGACAGAAGCGCTTTCATCTTTTGTAGGAAGGTCACCCACCCCTGAGCGCGCGCCACGCTCCTTCTGGAACTAAACACGTCGACCCCGCCGTCTGTTGAGTCCTCCCCTTCAAAACTCACACCTGGGTGGCCAAGGGTCACGCCAGCGCTCCCGGTGGCGCCAGCGCCGCCGCTCGCACCCCTTTGGGGAAGCAACAGATGGCGAGGGCGCGCGGAGCTGGTGCCGCTGCTCCCCGCCCCAGCCGGGCAGCGGCCCAGAAACAAGGACCGGGACGGCGACGGGGTTGGGGGGGATGGGGGAGGCCTCCTGAGGTTCCCCCTTCGTCTCTCTCCTTTCCCGGGCTGTATAGCTCGCGGCGAGACTCCCACATCTCTGCACCCAACCAGAACCCAGAAAGTTCAGCTTCCAGGAAAAGGCGCAAGAGCGCCACGCACGCTGCCCCGCGCCTCCGCACTCACCCGAGCCCGGACGCGCTCTCGCCTACACAGACCTTCGGAGCACGGAGCGCTGGACCAGCCCATCGCCAATAGCAATTCCGCATCCAGGAGATGAGCCAATGGGAGCGCTCGGGCTGAAGAGGCACAACCAATCACCTCTCCCGCTCTCTCTCTCCGCGCCGAAACCCTTTTTTTTTTTTTTTTTTTTTTTTTTGGCCAACTGCTCTATCTTAACTGCCCCGAGAGCTACCGTAGCTCTAACCTGGATTCCCGCCTCTTTCCTCTGCCTCGAATGGAGGTCAACTCTCCCTAGAGCACTGCATTGAGGAATTCCTTTTCTTGAGGTGTGCAACGCTCTACTTAGCTGCGCGAGAGGGAAAACACCGTGCACGCACCGTCTGCTCCACTCTTCCTCTTAAATGAGTCACTCACCACCCTGCCCAGGCATTTCAAAAATTGTGAAGAAAAAGGAAAAACATTGGTGAAGAGAAGTCTTCCAGTTCACTTAGTCGTTATAAAACGTTTGAATCCGAATCTGAGTTTAAAAATAGAGAGATGGCATAATAAAGAAAGGACCAAAAGTTTTCTCAGAAAAAAAAAAAGGTGTAAAAGACTTTGATACCCTTAAGTCGGGAAGAACAGGCCCTGAAAAATGTAGTATGGCCTGAGTCATACTACAGCGGGTAGGGCGTTTGTCTTGCACGTGGCCGACCCAGGTTCAGTCCTTCGTATCCCATATGGTTTCCCAGCACCGCCAGGAGTGACACCCCTGAGTCATCGCCGAGTGTGGTGCAAAAAATAAAAACACCTTTTAAAAAATGAACTAATGCTTTATATTTTATGCATACTAACTGGGCATCAAACCTTATTCTAAATCGTTTACCTGCACTAACTGATTCAATCTTCACAACTATTTTATTGCTTATTTCACCTCTTTTCCTGGTAAGGAAATTGATGCAATGGAGAATCTGATGCCAGATGTCATGCTAGTGGACCAGGAGTGGTGGAAGCAAGCCTAGAACCCGTGTAAGTGTGACTTATTTAGATTAGCAAAACATTTTAACATCTAAATTAACTGGGCTCCCAATCTATTGTTTCCCCTTCTGAGACATTAATCCTACTTTTAAAATCTTTTTGGTACAAAATACTATATTAAAATCTCAGAAATACGTTGAATATCATCCAGGATGGCTAGTTGTCATTAGGAAGAGACAGTTTAAACAGTAACAGGGTAGGAAAGAAAAGGAAAGAGATTTTTAAAGTAATCTGAGGAGCACCGATTCTACAGAATCATTTAAAATAATAAATCAGTGATGTGGCTCAGTGGTATAGTGTATTGTGAGACTCTGGTTTTAATCCCAGTCCCACAAAAAAATAAAATAAATAAAGTATTGTAACTGATTGGCTAGTTGAGTTGAATTGCAAACAAAAAATTGCAACAATTATGTATGATAGTATGTGCATCCATGGACATATCATCCTAAGAAAAATATACAACTGATATGTGATTGAATCTTTTAAATCTGTGTTGAATTTCCCTTTACTATATTGGAATTCATTTTAATAATAGTAAATATGAATTTTCAAAAGGTAAAACAGAAGACTAAAATTTTTTTCTGCTTATTTCCTTTAATTTCTATCAATTCTAAAGTGCATATGCTTGAGCGAAATTATTCTTAATTTATTTTTATAGGCTATTTTTCAGACAAAACAATCAGACTTATATAACAGTGGAAAGTACTTGCTTGTATGTGTGAGAACCTGGGTTGGATCCCAGACACTAAGTGGGGGAAGGGGCAAGGGGAAAGAATGTTGGTGGAGAAGTAGATGTCTGAGTACTGAGCAAGAAAATGAACCATGAATTTTATAGCTGATAAAGTTTTTTTCCCTGTGTTTCAAAATGGCAGTCTTTCTTGTTATTCTTAAAAACTTGCATAATATGATTTCAGACATATTTTCCCAACATTTTTCTATGCACTGGAATTGGTTTCAAAGAATAAATGCATCGAAGAGCAAAATTGGGGGCCCTAGGGGTAGGGCACGAGCCTTGCAAGGGTCTGAACCTGGATTCAGATTCCTGGCATCCCATATGATCCCTCAAGCACTGCCAGAAGTAATTTCTAAGCACAAAGCCAGTTGTAAGCCCTGAGTATCACTGGGGGGGTGTGGCCCCAAAACCACAGAGAGACAGAGAGAGAGAGAGAGAGAGAGAGAGAGAGAGAGAGAGAGAGAGCAAATCCTGTTACTAAGCAAGCAGAGAAAGTCCCTGGGCTTCTGGTCCCTGGAGCCCTGGAAGAACTGAGAGGGTCATTCATAAATTCATAATCCAGTAGAGCCAAATCATGGTCACTCATTGTGAAAAAGAAAATGCTGTAAATAGCATAAGGATCTAGATAAGACTATTAATAAACTGTAGAAGTACCATGGTCACCATATGCATATGTTACTTCACATGTTTCTCTCTGGGATTATCTACTAAAAATCTAAACATTTTCAGGTTAGCTAACAACAAATGCCTCTGTTTTCCAACAGAAATTTTCTCACAAAAAATATTTATTTTTGCTGACCATCCTCCATAGAAAGCATATTCCCCTCTCCTACCCATATCTCCAGCTATAGCCAGTGAAAAATGTCCCAACCAGTCACCAAAAGATTCAGGCCCCGTTTCCAACTGGGAGCCAGAATTTTTCACAGGTGGAGAATACTGCAGTACTAGGAATCAAAAAGAGGGTTTTTGTTGGTGGTGGTGGTGGTGGTGAAAGAGCTTTGCAAAGGGGCTCTTAGAGTAGCTCTCCTTCCCCTCAGGGCTGCTGATCCTCCATATCCCACCTAATTGCAGCAAAATTCTTGCCCAGAGAGTACATGGCTGGCAGAGGGGAACAACTTTCTATTTTTCAGCCCACCAAATTTCCTCTCCCCTTCTGTAAAGTAGGGCTCATTCATATCTATAACAGGACCACAGTAGCATGAAATTGTTGAAAGAAGAACATGGAAAAAAAGAAACCTATATAAAGCAATCAGCATCTCCAATAAAACAGAACATTTCTTAATATTTTTGAATGAGTATTAGCACACAAATCATAAAAAGCACTGAGCAAGTTTCACTTTTCAAATTGTGTCAAAAATTTTATGTAACAAAAAATAATCTGTTTCATCATTTTTTGAGGAATGTGTGTCTATGTTTTTATTGAAGAACATTAGTTTCTTTCTATAATCATGAAGATACTGCCTGATTAACAATGATTTCAGAAAACGTGTTTTGCTTACTTTCTTGGTAACTGTGAAATGCACACATTGAAAATGGTGTTTTCCTCTCTTACAACACTGTTTGATGTTTCTTTTAGAAATAACTATAGTATCCAAGATTTCTGCGATTTATTTCATTATGGAATCTCCTTGAAAAATTGTTTTCAATTTAAACTATTGCTTCAAAGGAGCTGCTCTGAGGGCTGGAGAGAGTGGTACAGTGCTTGTCTTGCAGGTGGCCGAACCAGGGTTCAATTCCCAGCTCCATATCTGGGTCCCTGAGCACTATGAAGAGGGATCCCTGAGCACAGGGATAAGCCCTAAGCACTGCAAGGCGTGCTACCCCAACCCCTCAAAAGAAGTTGCTTTCAAATTGCGAAATGAACAAACCATCCTTTGTATCTTTATTTTTATTAATAAGATTGCACAAATTGGAACCGCGACCAAAATACTTATACACTGTACATCATTCATTATAAAACAACAAACATCACATTTGTACTCTACCAAATAGGACATTTTCTTTAAAATTACATAGTGCGTGCTCTTAGATTCATGCTTTAGTTTATATTTGTCATTATTCTCTTATAAATAATTGCAACCGGACCAATTTGTACACCTGCTACCATGATATATTCAGTGCGGCAAAGCGCAGTCTTTGAGGACAGATTAAATGGAAACAAGGTTATGGGTGTCACATCTACCGAATTGTGACTAGGGTTTTGCCTATGCAGTGAAATGCTAATGTAAAAAATACACACAAAGCATCGCTTCAAAAGGCACAATTTCCTCCACAAGAAAAGAACAATTTTAAAAACACGTGGCAGTTATGATCGATGCCCTCAAGGGCTCTGCGACGTTCACTTTAATGTGGGCTGTTTGGGAAGAGGTGAAACAGGCTAATGTGCGCAGTATAGAAGCTTTAGGTGCGCGTGGAGACCCGCTTTCGGGCCGATTTCTTTAAGCCTCCCTAACCTGCTACTGAGTTCCAGCTAGAGACCTGGAAACTGGGTTCCCAATCTAGAGCCTGATGGAAATTTAAAGGTGGGGAGGCAGGGAGAAAAGGGAAAAAAAAAACCGGTCTGATCCACCCTCCTCTCACCACCAGGAACAAATCTTTCCCCAGATCCCCCACTTCTCAGTCCTCGCTCCCTTCCCGGGAAAATCTCTTTTACGAGTCTCTCTCGCTGCTGCCCCCGGCCTCAGGGTCGCTCGGGTCGTCCGTGAAGCAGACGTCCACGTCGCTGTCGTTGTCGCTTTTGGGCTCCCCTGGTTCCGGGGGGTATCCGGGCTCGGCTCCCGGGCCGTCAACGGGTTTGGCCAGCAGGTTCTGACCGGGGTGGCGGGACTTGACGTGGCGCTCCAGGTCCCGACGGCGCACCAGCACCTTGCCGCAGAACTCGCAGCGGTAGGGTGTGTTGCCCTCGGCGTGCAGCCGGATGTGCTTGTTGAGGTTGCTGGGGTCGCCAAAAGGCCGCAGGCACACTTTGCACTTGAGCGGCTTGTAGCCCGTGTGCGTCCGCATGTGGATCTTGAGCCCGTACTTGCGCGAATACAGCTTGCCGCAGTAGAGGCACAGGTGACCCGTCTTGGGCTTGCCCGCGCCCCCGGCGCCGCTGCCACCACCGCCAGCGCCAGCGCCACCCGCCGCCACGACGGCCGATGGCAGCGTGCCCGCGTCCAGGCGGCCGCGGCCTTTGCTCGCTGCCATCTCGGAAAGCTGCTGCGTGTGCATCGCGATCTCTCGGTCGATGCTGGCCAGGGAGCCCAGCTCGGCCGGGCCCAGAGCGGCTGCCCCCGCCGGGGCACTAAAGTAGGAAAGGGACTCGGGGTACTTGAGCAGCCCGCCGAAGTGCAGTTTGAGCGGGTAATAGGCGGCGGCGGCGGCGGCCGGCGAGCCGTAGAGAAGCTCCCCGTTGTAGACGGTGAAGGCGGGCATGACGGCGGGCAGGTGACTGCACTCGCCGCCTCCCGAGTAGGTTTTCAAGCCGCCCACGTCGAGGGCCGGCAGCGCGCAGCGCTCCAGCGGCAGTCCCGGGACCGGCGGCAGCGGAGCGTAGCGCGCCCCGGAGAGCGCGGCGGCGGCGGCTGCAGCGGCAGCGGCGGCCGCAGCGGCGGGCGGGGCGCGCTCCACGTGCTTGAAGGCGGACGCCTCCTCCGGGAGGCCCGGGAGCAGCGGGAAGCCGCGCAGGGTGCCCGAGCACTGCAGGCCCGGCGGGGGCGGGGGCGGCGGGTCCCCCGCGAGGAGGCACTTGCTGTGATGGTGGTGGTGGTGGTGGTGATGGTGATGCGCCGCCGGGTGGTGATGGTGGTGGTGGTGGTGACCCGCGCCTCCAGCCGCCGCGTTGTCCTCGCTCCCGGGACGCCCCGCGCCTAGCAGCCTGCCCAAGGCCAGCGCGGTCCCGGGCTTCCCGCCACCCTCCTCCCGGTAGGAGTCGCCGCCGGGTGCCACCGCCGCCCTGGCCAAGCCGGCGGGCTTGAAGGCCGAGCGCACGCCCGGGTAGAAGGCCAGGCCGCCGGCGCCCGCTGGGGAGCCGCCCACGATGCCCAGAAAGTGGCTGTGGCCCCGGGCCGTTCCGCTCACGTCGGGGACGCGTTCCGGCGGCTCCTTGCCTTTCTTGGACTGCCCCCACTTCCCCGGGGGCGACGCGGTGGCCGAGGGCGCGGAGGAGGCCTCGCGCTTGATGCTCTCCCGCGGCCCGCAGGCCGGCTGGGCCGGTAGTGCCTGCGGGTGCGGCCGCAGAGTGGCCGCCGGCGCGGCCGGAGCGAAGTCGGGCGTGGAGGGTTTCGGGGAGAAGCGAAGGCCATCGGCCGCCGGGCCAGCGCCGGGCCGAGCCGCGTGCTGGTTGTGGAGAAAGGCTCGGCCCCCGCCGCTGCTGAGCACGCAGTGGAAACGGAGGTGCGCCTTAAGGCTGTTTGGATAGCGAAAGGTCCTCCAACAGTACCAGCAAATGTACCGCTCCTCCCCTGTGCAAGAACGAGTGAGAAAGCGGTCCTGTGAGAGAACGCGCGAGAAAGCAAGCGCCAGCACACCAAAGGTAAAACCCAGGTTTTGACTATGGATGTAGGGAGAAAGGAGTAAATTGAGGTTAACTCCCCCCCAACCCACCCCCAAACGGACACACTGGCCCAGGACTTTCAGAAGTTCTTGGCTCTTGGCTACCATTTCCATTCTCTGGCACTACTCAGAGACTGTAGGGGGAACTACCTGGGCGTCTCCAAAAAAAAAAAAAAAAAAACTTCCTCGAGGCAATGAGCAAATGATCGTTGGAAGACAGCTCTAAGGCACACTGGCCCGGGACAAGAGCAAATAGCAGCTGTTGCTTTAAATCAAGTGCTGAGACTGTGTTGTGCCTGGGCCCATCTGTTGGCGTTTGCAGAATAGGTGACGTATGTCAAGGAGTTTGGGGAAACTGAACAAAGGCCAATCTAATGGTAGTGAGCGCCTCATTACTAGGAGAGACAATATCCTGTATGTATGGGCCATATGTAATCATTTCTTTTCATAGGACAGTGTCTTTTATGTCCACTCCCCACCCTTTTTACCCCCTCCCAGTCTTAAACACTTTGCCTGAGGTTTTCCTGGAGCGTGACCAACTGAAAGACCACATAGGGACTATGATTTGCTATTCTTCATAAGTATTTGTATCTTTAATTCCTCTTTAACCCCATTTAATTTGATAGGAGAAAAGAAAAATAAAGTACTTTGTCTTGACATCTAAAAACTGCAGGATGATGTTGAATTATGTCAGTTGTTGATGATTCAGTAATTCTTGCATAACTGCACAAACCCAAGCTTAGTAAAGTCCGTGGGAAAGATATACGTATATAGTTTATTTTATCATGGGAATATATATGTATTCATATATAATGGTACTCAACTTTATGACGTTCTGTACTAGGAACTATATATATGCTGGGTTTTTCATCCTTCTTGTGCGTGATTTAATGTCATTATCACAGTTTTAAATTTTGCCAGAGTCCGTGAACATGACTGAGAGATACATGTATGAAAAAGATTATGATCAGTTGGTGAAAGTTAATTTTTATTCAAAAAGATCACATTACATGTGTCCAGAGAACAATAAATACTCTTGCAGGTAAGGATCTTTGTGTGTTTTTTTGTTTGTTTGTTTGTGGTTGTGGTTGACAGCACTAAAAGGAAGGATGTCTTTTAGAAAGAAGTTAGTTGAGTCATCAGGAGATACTCAAAGTCAATGACAACCTCATTAAAGTTAATGGAAAAGTTATATTTTTCTCCTTGCATACAAGCTGCTTTTTTGCTTTTTGCTTTTACAAAATTGCTACAGAAAAAATAAAGAAGATTTTTCTAATTTTTCTCTTCATATACTTCTGGCTTTGCATAAGGCAAATCATTTACTCTCTTCTCCAGATAAGCAAGATGGGAGATGAGATTGCAAGTTTTTTTTTTTTCAAATGAAACCATGAGAAAGTAGAAAGAATAAGGGAAGAGGATTTGCCTGTGGGATTCACTATATTATTTATGAAAGACTAATTAAATCATTTCAGTATTTTTAAATCTAGTTTGAACATCTAGATAAATTAAATCCTGATTTAAAGAGCTGAGACCTCTTTCTGCAGATGCTGACTTGGTGTCTTAAATCACCTAACTCTCCTAAATTCAGGACTTCTCTGTCATCACCCCTTTTTAGAGAGGAATTATCTTATCAGAGGCTTCACCAGAATGACATAGAGCAAACCCTATAAACTTTTTTCCTGAAACAAAGGGCATATTTTCCTTATTCTTACTATGAGATTGAAACACAATCTGAAACAACAGCCATCTTTCGTTAAGTCTTCTTTATAAGATTTTCAGGAAACACATGTTCTCTAATCCAGTGTATTCTTCACACCCTCCCCTGCCAGTTTATCCTAACCTAACCTAATATTGTGTCTCTCACTGTAAAACTCAATTTATATCAAAGCATCAAATACACTTCATAAGTTACTTTGCCCTGACTCCTTTGCATGATCCTAAAATTGTAGGTATTTCAAGCATCTCAGACCTGGGGAGGTGAAGTTTAAAATTATCTGTTCTCTCCCCCCAAAAAACTCATGCTTACTTGGCATTGGTTAATCATATGATGTTTATAAAGCTCTGTAAGCTGAAATGAAAACAGGAAGGTTAACACTAATAATTCCAGAAATTCTTTTTTAGTGATAGTTAGGAGAGTTCTCACTATAAGATTTTCTTGTTTCTTTCACTGGAAGTGGTTAATATGTGTTATGAGCCTAAATTAATTTTTATGGAAATATATATACAAATCTGCCCCCCAAAACACAATAGGATTTACAGAAAATAGTGATACTCTGAAGGTAAATGTTGAAGGAATTAATTCTTCTGAATAAACTTTACTTATCTTATGCATGAAGTGTTTTTCATTCCCACACTTATGTTAATTTCTGTAACCCTATTTCTAAAGAGAGGAGATTGAGTAAACCAGTCAGGAGGGGAGCACATTAAAATATTTTATAGCATTCATTATGTTGACTCTAAATAACATTGCCTTTAGGAGAAATTACAAACAAAAGCAATTGGCAATGAAAAGTTAAAGTGACAGAAGCTAAGTGCATTAAGAAGGAGACTCAGAATTCTAACTATTTTAGCACCCTTCATCCCTCTTTCCAACGGAAATGTTCTTCAGTGTGCTAAGGAAAGTTTAAAATGTTTTTCTTTAGTTACTGCCCCTTCATTTACATAAATCCGCTCTTGGCTTTAGAAGGAATCAAATAAATCTGAGAAGAACTGGGATACATCCCAGACTCAATTTAATTAGAGAAGGGGAAATGAATAAATACTATTTAAATAGAAGGACCTCAGTACCTGCCAACTAACCAGCTGTAAGTACCGTAATGCTTCTAAAATACTGTTGAAATATTTCCTATTCTTCAAAGCAGTGGAGAAGGTGCCCACTGAATTATGTTTTCTGGTATAATCACTCTGAAATATTAGGACTTTATTGCTAATTTGTAACTAAGAACATAATTGGGTGTGCAATGACCATATGAAATTCACAAGGAGTATTTTTGTCCTTTGCCTTTGCTAGCCAGATTATTATTGTTTAATGTTGATTTTAAGGAGGTAGTATAGATGTCACTACTCTGCCTATGCAGTCAAGGATGTTCAATTTCACACAGTGCAAGAGAATGGCCCTTTACTCTTCCCAACCCTCACTGACCCACAGGACCCCCAGACGCTGTACCTTTCTCATCGTGTGTCGGTGTTGCAATTGTGGGGATGTCAAACCACTGAGCTAAGGAATTGGAATACCACACAGTCAGCTCCTCTCCTGGCTGAACATCTCGAAGAGCTCGGTAGAAAATCTGGAACGCAAAGGAACAAGACAAGGGCTGGAATCATAGTACAGCAGTAGGGCATTTGTCTTGCGTGCTGCTGAACCGGGGTTCGATCCCTGGCATTCCATATGGTCCCCTGAGCACCACAAGGAGTAATTTCTGAGGGCAGAGCCAGGAGTAACCCCCGAGCCTATATTGCCTGGTGTGACCCTCCAAAAAATACCAAAAAAAAGGAACAAGATAGTGGTCACTTCCTGGGCAATTGGTTAAAAGACCACTGAGAAGAAAGGTGTGAGTCCCCTCTCCGATGCTGTGTGACCCTGGGAAAACTACCAGAGTACTGTGAACCTCACACCTTTGCTCTTCAGAGAAAATTATAATATCTATTTTAGGAGGTCACTGGAACATGTCAATGAGAGCTCTTATCTAAAATTCAATATTTAGGGTTACCTCAGTGACACTGAGATAGATTTGGAGAGAGCCAACAGTACCTGTCCTCCGGGTAAGTCTGCAATAGCTTCCAGAGTCTGTTCCTGGGAATTCCTGGCTGCCCGGATTAACCCTATCCACTCCAGAGGAGAGCCCCCAGACTCGTCCACCAGCTCCCCTCTCATCATGCGCACCTGCAACACAAGCAATGGTTATTCTCCCAGACATCTCAGTGGGTGATCCAGAAGGAAAGTTTATCCTCCACCTCCAGTGCAACTCTGGAAAACGGTGGTATTGCTATATCCAAGCCACTGTGTCCTGTTACATGTTTGTTGGAGTCAAGGGAGGGAGTAAGGAACAGTCCCCTCTTCACCCCCTCTGTCTGCCTGCCTTGGTAACAGAAAGGGTAAGAGCATCCTTCTGCCCCAGCGCCTAGGTACATCTGGTACCACAGTGTCCAGAATACCTTCACCCCTGGCTCTTGAATTCTGACACCAGGGTAGAGACATTCAGAAGCCAGACCTAGAACCCTCTTTCCCCACCTTTCTAGTGCCTCCTCTTTCATGCTGCGTGGTGCCTAGGTGTGGAGATGCTGAAGAGCCTGGCAGTGGAAATCTTTGAACAAAGCGGCTGCAAACTAGGCAGCTATTTAAAAAGCAATTAACGCGCGTTTACAAGGAAGGCGTGGTGAGCAGCAAACTCGGTATTATACCGCAACCGAGTGATTGCGTGAGGACCCAGCCTCGGGTCCTTCTGGATAGGCACCAATTGCTTTCTGAGAAAAATGCAATTAGGGACAAGCCAGAGCTAAAGGACCTCTTGCTCCTCTCCAACACCAACGGACTCATCCTGCTTTCTTTTCTTGGTCTGTGGAGCCGTGGGCAGGGCGTGGCGGGATTTTAAACTACTTTTGGTCCGAGGGGGTCGTGAGGTTGTTGGGGTGGGGGGAACAGATGAAACTGCTGGATGTGACACCTCCAGGCTGGGATCTTGGATACTCAGAACCCAGCTGACTGCTTGCTCGGGGACTCGGTGCTCATTGCTCCCTGAATCTACTTCAGGTCCACCACTCGGCTCACCTTCTCAACATTCACCCCAAGCGCACATGCAGACATCCGCGAAAAGAACATAGGAGGCAATTCTAAGAATGGTTTCCCAAGGATTGCTTGTGCCACGGAAAATGAGATCATTGTACGATTAACTAAGCTTTAAATTGGCGTACTGAGGTGAGGAAACGTGAGGAAAGTCCCCGAGAAAGGTGAGATTGCCTAGGAAGTCGGGGTCCAGGAGTGGGGACGCCTCTGCAGAGAAGAGACAGGAGCGCCTGAAAAAACGCGGGTTCGAGTGGTCGGAGCATGTAAGGAACCCTGCACCTCAACCCCGACTCTCTCCCGGCCACGTCCACTCCCCTTGGGCCGGTCCCACTCCCAGTTAATGCCACCTACGGAGAGTAATCGGATCCCTTTCCACCGGGCAAATTGGCAGGTAACGACGCAATTATCCCGTTTCTCCGCTTGCCCACTCTACCCCCTTCCTGGGGCTGGGCAACTAGAGGCAAACGGCAGGGGGCGGAGGTCCGAAGGGCTGATACCTTTTTCTTTGGCCCGGGTTCCCTGCGGTCTGACAGGTACTTGCCCAGCTTGAAGGTTCCAGGCACGGGCCCGAGGCGCAGGCCGGCGGGGATGCAGCAATCGGCACTCACGCTGGTGGCGGGGGCGCGGGCGGTTCCGTGCATTTCTGCCACCGCCGCCGCCCAGGCGGGCGCCGGGGCCTGGGCAAGGCGCGAATGACAGAGCCCCGGCTGCCCTCCGAGCCTGGGAGCCGCGCCCCGACGTGCGGTCCTCCGCCGGCGGAGTGACGCGGGCGGGCATGCACCGCGCCTTTTCAATCGGGGCGGGCGCCTTTTGGCACCGCGAGCGCGAGGGCGCGGAGTTTGGTGAGAGAGTTGCGCGGCGGAGCAGCTGCAGAGTCCCACCCGAGAGGGTCACATGGAGTGGTTCCCTCAGCCCCCTGCATAATCGAGGCTTCTGAATGGCTGGCGCACAATGGTCCAGGCGACCTTCCCATTCCTAAAAATCCAATTTGTCAAGGGCGAAGAAAAGGCGCTGGTGAATCAAAGGTCCGGCGGGACCATTAATCCTCAGCATGGGGTATTGTCCTCGAGACAGTTACGATATTTTAAGTGACAAATCCACTGTATAATTTCTCCATAAATTTTACTTCCTTTTATTGTTCACCGACAAACCAGTTTTGGGAAATAAGTGACTACTTTAAGTCTACTTGGCTGATTCCTTTGAGCCTTGGGCTACTTCAAAGATTCTTAATTCTCTCCCCTTGGCTTTATTGTAAAGGAGATTAAACAAAGAGATGGGGACTGTTTGGAGGACTTGTTAACTTCTATTGATTTCTGGCGTGTGCCATACAGAAATTAGGCAGGTACTTGATGGGAAAACACCAGAAAATACCTACACTTTTTAAATAACGACCATATTACCATTTCAGAGGATTGGGTTCAGGCCAGTCTATTTAGAACTGCTTTAGTCTTCCCTTCCTCTGTCCAGTTTCTCCCTGAAATAGAAAGTGTTTGGACAGTTTTGGGGAGGCCAGGTCACCTTGGGTTTCAGTGCACTGGGCCAGCATTTTCTCCAGAGAATTGGAAGAAGCATCAGTTGGTGCCTTTGCCTGCCTTTCAAACTAAGGGTTGAAGAGAGATTCTGTCCACTGAGTTTTCAGGCTCATCTCTACCACTGCCAGCTCAACAGCTCAGGCCTGAATTTGGGTGAAAATGAGGAATAAAAAGTTCATGGAAACCCAATTTCCTCAAAACCAATAAACTGGATCTTCCTTCCTTCCTTCCTTTTTTCTTCGTTCCTTCCTTTCTTTTCCTCTCTTTCTTTCTGTAAGGTTTCAGAGAAGAGGGAGAGGAGAGGACTGACAACCTCTTTTGCTTTGTTTCACGAACCAAGTCTGACAAGCTTTGTTTCACGAACCAAGTCTGACAACAGGTACTTCACTGCTCCCCATTTTCTTTTAAGAAATCCTCCTTCCTTGTGTGGGGACATCTGTCTTCCTAAACTAGTGCATAGGAATTAATCAAGTAATCCAGTTTAACAGGTATTTGTGCCACTTCTACTAGACCCTGCCACTGCGATGCTCTTCCCAGGCACCACTCCCCAAATCAGAAATGCCTGCATGGTTGGGATCTGGAGTGAGATGCAAGAATAGTATGAATGGGCTAAGGTCCCCAGCACCCTCCGCTTGGGATTCACTCTCAAAAGGTGCAGTTCTTAGGCACCGAACTGGGACGGTTTCCGATCAGCCTCTACAGCAAAACACAAGGTGGCAGCACCTGTAACTCCACGGGTTGAAGAGAAAGTCCTCAACGAATTTGTGGCACCCCTTGATGGAGATCTGAGTTCGCTGTGCTCTGCGGGTCAGAAAGGGTTTCCTTTATTTAGTCCGAGCTCTGTCTCTGGGGACTTTCTTTGGGAACCTAATCCCTAAAATGGGAATAATAACGCAAAAACAGATCCTAACTTGCACTCCACCGATCAACCGAGTGAGTTGCAAACGACTGCAGCCATAAGGGGTGGGGTGGGATGCATTTGGAGAGCTCGAAAGCTGGTGTCGGAAAGGCAGAGGTATAGCCAGGACAAAGGTCTGCTAAGTGTGTCCCTCTCAAATCAGACTTGCAAGGACACAAGAATGATCACCAATGAGGGCTCACCCTCAAGACCAGTGTAAACGGGGCTCCTGGGGAGGAGCGAGCGCCTCAGGACCGGGCCTGGGCGGCCAAAGCTGCAGACCCCTCCGACCTAGCCGCTACGTCGAGTCCAAGACCACTGTGCAGGAGCAGGGGCTGACGCTCCTCCTTAACCTCACTTCACTCGTCCCTCTGTGGGCCACGCAGGCTGCCAGCGACCGGGAGAACCCAAGCTTTGATCCCGCGGCCATGAATGGCAAAAGCCGGGGGAGGGGCGGCGGAGAGGAAGCCGCGCCGGAGAGTGGAGGGCAATAAATTTAAGCCATGAACATGTCCCTCTAACCTCTGGCCTGGCGACTCCGGGATGACACCCAGTTTAAATTACCAACGCTGCGAGCGGGAAGGGGCGAACGCGGGGCCTGGGTTCGGGGCGCCTCCCCGGCCCTCCTTAATGAGTGAAAGAGCGTGAACGACACGCGAACAATTTTATCAATAGGACCATGTAAAGGCCGACTGTGAGGAAAGTTATTTATTAATATAGCCAATTGTGGCTGGTTCCCATCCCCGCGAGAAGAAAGGGACTGCGCCAGAGGCATTCACACCAGCTCGCCCCAGTTTTATTCTGTCCTGTGGCTCAGAGTTGAAGTTCCCCAAGTGAAATAAATTGTCCACAAAGGAGGAAAGGAACACATTTTCTTTTATTTTTCCTCCCCTAAAAAGCAAGGGTGAAACCAATCTAATGTGCCCAGTGGAGCAAGATGGGCCGTGAAAGGCTGGGTGTTAAAAGTAAAAGCGGGCTATGCAGCAAATGGGATGGAAAATTAAATGAAATTAAATAGCTTGAACGGCCGTATTGTCCCTTATTAAAAAGACACATTAATTACATGGTCTCAGCCTTATTCAAAGACAATGTTGAGACTCAATCAAAACATTCCACACGGCTTTTTTTTTTTTTTTTATGAACTTAAAATGGGAGTCCAGAGGCCCGGTTAAAGCGAAATCCCTTCTGTACCGAGATGCGTGGAGAGACGGTTTGGGGGCGGCCGAGCGGGGAGGCCCTTCTGGTTGCTCTGAGCACCACCGCGGCGGGCGCGATCAGGGCCCCCGAGTAACAGGTTGCCTGTCCAGGATGAGGCTTGGAAGCTGGAGAGCGGCAGCCGGAGAGGGAGGCTGCCTGCAGCGAGCCAACTCCCACCTAGCGCGGCGGCCGCGTAGACCCGACCGCTGGAGGGGGCGGCGCCCGCGGGCGCGCGGCTGAGTCGGAGCGCTGGGACCGAGCGCGGGTGCTGAAGCAGGCGGCTGTCGGATCCGCGCATCCCTGCCGGGCCGCCGGCCCCAGACCGGCTCCTTCCCGGGCGCACCTGCCCTTCCTCCGCTCCGGCCACCGGGGATGCAAATCCTGGGGCTTCAGATCCCCGAGTCGGGGTCGGATTAGCTGAGTCTCCCGGGCCTGGGTCCGGAGTCCCCGGGAGCGGCGGAATCGCGCATCCCCTCTCCAGTCCCGGGCAGCGCGCAGTGTCGCAGTGTCCGGTGACTCCGGGGCGGAGCGAGCTGCGCCGCATCAGGGTCGGCAGATGAGGCCGCGGCGGTCGCCAAGGCCTGCAGACTCGATGGGAGTCTGGGCCCGAGGTGGCCGGGGCCGCGCCCCACGAGGGTGTCCGCAAGGGCCGGGCGGGCGGGTCAGCGCGGACCAGCTGCGCGGCCCCCGAGGCGCGGGTGGGACATTAAGGTCGAGTCTGAATGGGGCGGCGGCGGCGGGCTCTGGGAACGCCACCAGATGACACGCCGGCGACGGGGCCATTTTCTCCTTAATTGAGAGGCCGGTGGGTGCGCGGCGGCCGGGCGGTTCCAAACGTGCGACCAGGACGCAGCCCGACGCCGCTGGTGGGTTTTGTGGTGCCTTTTTTGTTGTTGTTGTTGTTGTTGTTTTTTAAAGTCCTCCTTTGGAAGCGGCTCAATAAAAGTATTCAGAGTCCCTCTCAAGTTGCCTTTTAACCGGAGTTCCCCAACTTATTTCTTGGTTCTTTCGGTTGACATGGTGCAAAGAAAAGTCAGCGAGCGTGTTGCTGAATTGCAATGTCTGGGGAGACCTCCACATTCAACGCTCCTCTGCCGGCCGCTGCCGAATGAGCCCGCACTCAATTCGATTTTCCTTGCTGTTGGGCACATTTAGGAGCGCCTCTATTTGTGAAGTTCATTTCTAGGCAAATGTATTCAAGAGCTGATGGGAATGAATAGGACCGTGTGTCAGCCGCCCCTAATTGGGATTAAAGCACTTAGGAGCATATGCAGAGAGTGACAGAAATTCTCAGGTTGCATTGTGTTCAGACTTCCACCCGCTTGGACACTCCTCCTCCAAGGGAGATTTATAAAGCTTGCAGGGAGAAACTGAGGAAAGAAAAGCGAAACGGAAAAGAACCGGGCTAATGGCTCACGATGGGACTGCGGTTCAGCAAGTGGTGGTGACAGCTTATGAGAAAAGATGCTGGGGGATAATTGAATGCGGGCGGGGGAGTGGGCCTGAACTCTTTAATCAGAAAGGCGGAGAGTTAAAAGGCAAAATAAAGATGTTCTTGAGATTCCCAGACGGTTTCACCCCCCCCCCCCTTTTCTTTCCTTGCCCCCTCCCTTTCTCTTGAAGAGCTCGGCTTTCTCTTGATCCCTGCTTCCCAAAGAACCCCAAAGAACATACCCTCTCTTTGAGCCAATAATAAGAACACTTTGGTATTTGAATGGGGGGGAAGGGGGGGAAGCAAGTCAAAAGAAACAAAAGTAACTTCTTTTGTATATTAAATAGAACTTCACACTCAGATAAGTCAATGACAATATTTCCTAGTGTGTGTAGTGTGTGAAACAAACACGCACTGTGTGAAAACAGAAGTACCACAAATATTTCTCAAGATTGTAAGTAAATAGTATCTCAAAGCTGCACCCTTACATAGTTTTTGGGATCTAAGCTAAAGGCAATGGGGTCTTGTAAAATCTGAAAATACACCTGAAGATGAGAATGGTTGTGGAAAGAAAGAGTAGTGGCACCCTCTTTAGCACCCCACCCCCAGGAGTAGTGAAGCCAGAATTGACAGCTAAACCATAAGCTAAAGAATAGTTTGTTTTTTAATGCCCAAATTACCTGTAATGTTCTGTTTGTTTCTTTATTTAAACATAGGTCCCCTGTAAAGTGGAAGGCTCTAGGTATTTAAGTTTGAGGACAGAAGATACTGTGTCCTTTCAATGGGCAGATGTGGTTCTATAAGGATATATTTCCAAGAAGAAGGAGGGAGAGGAGGAAGAGGAGGAGGAAAAGGAGAAGGAGGAGGAGGAAGAGGAGGAGGAGGAGGAGGAGGAGGAGGAGGAGGAGGAGGAGGTATTTTCAAATAGAAACAGTACCAGTTAAGATACTTGTCTTGCATCTGGTGGATGTTGGTTTGATCCCCGAGGAGTGTTCCAGCCCTGCTACCATATATGGTCTCCTGAGTACAGAGCCAGAAGTAAGCTCTGAGTTCTGCCTCTGAGCACTGGTGTGGTCCAAGTTCCCCAACAACTTTCCAGTGTTCCCCCACCCTATAAAATTGATTTGTTTTAGGCAAGGGAGATAGCTCAAAGTTACCGCTGTGCACTTGAGAGTCCCTTTCTCTATCCCAACTACCTTCTTCCCCAGCATTTGAGGCAAGAGGCAAGCTTCTAACCTTGGACCAATCCTCCTGGCCCTTATTTCTGCTGTCCTTGGGTATTGGTTTCATGTTATTTTATATATCCCACAAATTAGTCCAATCATTCTATGTCTATCTCTCTTTTTCTGTCCATTTCACTCAGCATGATACTCTCCAGGTCTGTCCATTTATTACCTAGTTTCATAACTTCATTTTTCCTAGTAGCTGCATAGTATTCCATTGTGTAGATAGTTTCTTTAGCCAGTCATCTTTCTTGGACATTCAGGTGTTTTCAGATTGTGAATAGAGCACACATACACTTAAATAACATTTAAATGCCCAACACAAAACACAGATGATAGGTTAATTATCATAATAGTAATATAAATAAATTTTATTATTTATTCCTTGCCAATGACAAGTATAGAACTTAAATAGCTTGCTTCATGAAGGTGATTCAGTAGCAAAGCATATGCTAAGAGATGTGCATGAGGATGATTCTAGCACTGCAGGGCAAAAATATTTTTTGAAGACAGCTACTTGCTGGATATTAATATTATAAGCTAAAAATAGACAAAGAATTCCTCACGTTCTTTGAGTTCAAAGTCCAGACCATTATTGATTTGACCACAATACACTTAGAATTTTAATTGGCTTCACATATCACTAATATCTCAACTACTTCTTATAACTTACAAGTAAGTTTTAAGAAGTAGTTGAGAAAAGTATAATTGGATTCAAATCTTCCTTCTGATATTGGGCATGTGAACAAGGGTTAGTAATTTTTCTATTCAGTTTCTTCACTGTAAAATATGAGTTAGAAATCTTCACGGATTTGTTGAAGCAATTATAAGATGTTGATATAAAGTATCATAGCATGAAGGACATAGGATATACTCAGAAATATTAATTTTTTAAATCATACTTATGCTTACCATTTATTGGGTCCTATAATTAGCTAATGATTTGTTAGGTTAAAAAATGTACATGATACATTAAATGGAAGAGGAATGCTCACACAAGAGGTCAATTAGGTGTCACATAAAAGAAATTCATTTATATATCACAGCAACAAATAACTGATAAGGGAAAGTTTGACTCTATTGACAGATTTCAACTACTAATTGAAAGAGTTTGAGAACTCATATATTGCTGCTTTGCAACTCTTAATGAAATATTGGATGTAGATAACTGTGGTGACTAGCCATCACAAAGATCAAGCCAACTACATCTTATGTGCCTGAGGAGATAAGTATACAATCCTACTTATCAACTGAGATAGAGAAGGGATCACTTGTCAATGAAGTCAATGATGGCTGGAGGGATCGCTAGCTCAGGATGGGAGATGTGTGCTGAAAGTAGATAAAGGACCAAACACGGTGGCCTCTCATTATCTGTATTGTAAACCATAATGCCTATGAGTAGAGAGAGTTTGGGGGAAATTGTCTGCCAGAGAGGCAGGAGGAGGGGTGAGACGGGGAGGAGGGGAAAGATACGGGGGCATTGGTGGAAAGTGTACACTGGTGGAGAGATGGGTGTTCAATTATTGTATGACTGAAACTCAAACATGAAAGCTCTCGAAGAGTAGCTCACGGTGATTCAATTAAAATATATGTAAATAAAATAAAAAATATACTGCTTATGAAAATAGCCTTGCCAAAATAAGCAACAGACAAATAAAATTAAACTGAATCTGATTTCTCTGGTAATAGAAAATAGAGAATACAGGTTAACTTGATGAAAAGATCCATGAAAATTCCAAGTTGAACACAGCATGGGTATGGGTGCCAGGGATAGATTGTGGAAGCCCCTATTGGACAAATGATCTGCTTTATTTTAATAGACTGAAAGATAGGAAGGAGAGAAGAACCAAAAGATTAAAGATATTGGATATGATAGAGGCTTCAGTTTGTTTTGGGGGAAGGGTTATACCAGCAGAGCTCAGGGTTTATTTCAGAGGTCACTCCTGGCTGTGCCAAGAATCAAACTGGGGTCAACCACTCACAAGGCAAGTACCCAACCTCCTATACTATCTCTCTGGCCTAGATATGGTGGCTTTTTACTATATCACAGATTCTCTGACAGTTCTCCTCTCCAAAGGTGGAGCCTGAAGATCATATTTAGTGATTTATTTATAAGAAATAAAATATGAGAGAAGTGGGAGCTAGAAAGAGAGTACAGCGGGTAGGGCATTTGCTTTACACAAGGCCAATTCAGATTTGATTTCCAGCTTCCCATATGGTCCCTTGAACACTGCCAGGAGTAATTCCTGAGTGCAGAACCAGGAGTAACCCTATAGAAGCTCTGGGTGTGACCCAAGAACCAAAAGAGTAAAATAAGATAAAATATGACAGAAGTGATAGTGTGTAATTTTGAAGACTAGGCCATAAAAGGTATTGTATGTTTCTCCTTGTTATTTTTAGTACTGAGTGGTATTTAAAGATATTAAAATTAATGTTGTAAAATGATTTTTATATGTTTCATTTTTAATTCTTAATTATCAGATTTAAATGGTAAAATATTTGGAGATTCAATACTTCAAGGACTCTCTTTAAGTAATTCTAAGTGTAAGTGGGAGGGTAATGAGTTAGGTATAAATAGGACTTTTTCAGTCTCAGCACTATTGCTATTTTGGATTGGATACTTATTTTTTTGAAGGTGGTGCAATACCTGAAGTTGTTCAAAAAATCACTCTTGCTGATACTCAGAGGACCATGTGATTCTGGGATCAAACTGGACTTCCACATGCCAGGCATGTACTCCAACCCTTTGACCTATCCTCCGACCCTGGACTGAATAAGTTCTTATTGCCAGAGGCTGTTCCATATGTTATACAATATTTATCATCATGCTTCAGCTCTATTTACTAGATAAATTAAAGGCTGTCAGAAAAACCACCCATATTAGAAATTAGACCACAGGATAATTCCACTGAAGACACTACAGCCACTGAACTGAACATCAACACCACAAGTTGCTGTTAACCTCTACCTCTGCATTTCAGAATATTTAAAATTTCTGCTGCTACCCTCACAATAAGAGATTTTTCACGTTTGCTTTTTCACATCACTTGCAGATCAAAGTCTTACGTATCAAAGCATATGGTTTTAAGTCATGATCTAGACTTTATTACTGTGACCTAGACTGAGAAAGTGAGATTCTGACTTAGAGATGGGGAATGGATGGATGCAGATATTCAGTCATAATGCAGCCTTGTCATAGATTGTTGCTGATGTTTGTTGCTGATGTTTGGGGAATCATATGAAGACCTGAGGATGAAACAGAGTTGTCAGCGTAAGAAGCAAAAGTTTTACTTCCCATATTATTATTCAGGCCCAACTGAAAGAACTTATTACTAAAAACAACTATTATTAAAAACATTCTCCTGAAATTTGTCATTTAAAATTTATGAGTACTGTATATTGGGGGATAGAGTTGTAGAGTCTCACATGTACAATGCAAGTGCCCTGTTGCTGAGCTATATCCCTGACACCCTGAGCATTTAAAAAAATATCATTCTTTGGATTAGATTCCCAGTATCCCATATGGTTCCCTGAGCACTGCCAGGAGTAACTCCTGAGTGCAGAGCCAGGAGTAACCCCTGTGCATCACCAGGTGTGACCCCAAAAGCAAAATATATATATCATAATTTGAATTCAATAAAATATTTCTGTGCACTCATTGGTATGTGAATTGGGGTTGAAATTATAAATATTGTCAGTTAACTCAAGTTTATTTGTTTGCTTGGGGAGGTGGAGTCACACTTAGTGATGCTTGAGGTACTCCTGACTCTGCACTCAGGAATCACTCCTGGAGATGTCAGGGGACCATATGGGATGCCAGGGATTGAACCTGAGTTAACCTTGTGCAAGGAAAAGTCCCTACCTGCTATATTATCACTTAAGTTCCATCAAGTTTTACATATGATTTAGCAGATACTTTTTGGAAAGGGGCCACACCTGGTGGCGCTCAGGACTTATTCTTGGCTCTCTGCACAGGGATCTCTTCTTATTGGGCTCTGAGGACCATATGGAGTACTGGAAATCAAACTCAGGTCAGCCTTGTGCAAGGCAAGCACCTTCCCTCCTGTTCCATTGCTCCTAGCTTAGTAGCTACCTATTTAAAGATGCTTCAGTATTCATATAACGTTTATCTTGATTTTTAAATTTTATGAACTTATTCATTTCCAATATTAAACAGCTGTCACTGTCATTGTCACTGTCACTGTCCTCCCGTTGTTCATCGATTTGCTTGAGTGGGCCCAGTAATGTCTCCGTTGTGAGACTTGTGGTTACTGTTTTTGGCATATTGAACACGTCATGGGTAGCTTGCCAGGCTTTGCCATGAGGGTGAGATACTCTCGGTAGCTTGCCCGGCTCTCAGAGAGGAGCAGAGGAATCCAACTTGTCGGTTATGTTGGCCGCTTGCAAGGCAAACGCCCTACCTGCTGTGCTATCGCTTCATCAAACAGCTGTATGACATAGTTTAGAATTTTCAGGAGAAATTAAAAATTTAAAGTGGTGTTGAGTGCTGAAAAAAAATACAGGTTAGCATCACTGAACATGAAGGAGATGCTTCTGCTGGTTTTCTTGACCAAACAAAAGGCCATAACCAGATGACTCTTAATTTTTACATTTGGAATAACAACAGAAAACTTTGCTTAATTTTAGCTACTTTATTTTGTGTTGTGTGAAGAGTTTATTTGAGAGAAATATTTTTAAAGGGAAGGAGAGAGACAAATGTAAGTTACCAAGCAACAGAAAGAGAAAAGAAAAGAAGACAGAAGACAGAGAGAGAGAGAAAGAGGGAGTGGTTTGCTTACTTGTATGACTGAAAATGTAAGGAGATTATATCTGGGTAGTGTCTGACTTTATTTATTTATTTATTTATTTATTTATTTATGGGCCATACTGGGCAATGCTCAGGCTTACTCCTGGCTCTGCACTCAGGGATCATTCCTGTGAGTTTAGGGGACCTTATGAAGTACCAGGGATTGAACTGGGGCTATCAGTGTGTAAGGCAAATGTCCTACCTGCTATACTATCTCTTCAGTTAAGTGCCTGGCATTAATACTTCATAAAGAAAATAATAATTCAATAAAATATTTTCTCTTCTATGATAACTTAATTTTAGTGCCTATCTGCCACAAAAGGGGCGATTTAACAACAAAGCAATAATCAGAAACTACTTACTCCTCCACTATCATATAACAGCATGAAGGACATATCTTTTTTAGGTTCTGTAACCAAAACTATATATAATTAAATTGACAAATTGAAGACAATGTTCTGGTTCTTGCTTTAATAATGACTGGACTTTTGTTTTCAGAAAAACAGAAGTGATGTTGAAAAAGATAAAAGCATCATAGAAAAAATCAGGAGAGAGCTCAGTTGCTTTTGTATATGAAAAATATCTAGGAAGATGATTCTTTTTGTCCTGTGCATGATTTTGTTATCTTCGTGCCAAGTATGAATTAATTTTTAAATATTAACTTCTTATTTACAATTATATAATGATGCATTGCAAAAGTTTTACTCAGCAGGCTTGACACTTTGCTTTACGTTTCATTTATTCACAGCTTGCAGAAGTTGTTTGGTATTCCCCAAAAGAAAGCCTTTCCCCGTGCCCCCCCCCGCAATTCTTTTCTCTCTAGTGGTTTATCTCCTGTGGTAAACTATTACCTATTTGTTTTCAATGAATCAAACCTCAGTCCTCAGTTACCCATGTTCTTAAGTACTGCCCTCTCACAAACACCCTTGTTTTGGACATGGGATATCAAAAAATTTGACATTGATAGAAGCTTGACAAACACTTGCACATTTCCTTACAAACTGTTCACATAAGGAAGACTGATCTGGTCTCCTAAAAAGTAAAAGTCAAAAGAGAAAGAAAAACTAGCTCCCACGAACCACCAAAACATACAGTTACTTGAGGAAACTAACCAAAACTTGCAAAAGATCCATCCAAATAAGTCCAGCCCAAATGGAGAAAATACTAATAATGATAATAACAATAAATTGTTTATGCTACTGTTTTAAGATGGCAAGCTATTCAGCAACAGATAATATACTTTTTATAAGTGAACACAATTAAGTAAACAGAAGAAACTAGACTGATACAAATCATCAGCTGCAGCAGTGTTGGTGGTATAGTGGTGAGCATATCTGCCTTCCAAATCATAGGTACTGAAATAAGAAAAGCTAACCTATTTAGACAAGAGATAGAATAAATGGGTAAGGGGTTGATTGGTACACATACAAAAAACACTATTAAGATGTTTACCCATCTTTCATTATTTTCACTTCTTTCTTGCTAACAGAACCCTGATTTTATTTGTGTATGAAAGTGGTTGATGGCTTTAAGAAATTCTGTCTCATGAACAGATTGTGAAGATACCTATATATCTTTTGGACATCTATCCCCAGGGCAAAAAAAAGATCACTTAAAAGGACATATGCACACTAGTAATTGCTGAATTTAGTACAAAAGCTAAGATATGGAAGCAACCTAGGTGTCCAAAGACAGATGAATGAATTATGAAGATTGGTATATATACACAGTGAAATACTATGCAGCTGCAAGGAATGATGAAATCATGCCATTTTCTGCAAGCAGGTCAGAGCTGGAAAACATCATATTGAGTGAAATAAGTCAGAGGACAAACAAAAGATTTTCTCACTTATCTGTGGTATATACAATAACTAGACAAGGAAAATGGGAATGCCTAGATCACCACTGACCCCAGAGTACAGGGAGTAGTACAGACAAGGAGAGAAGTCAAGAGTGGGAGAAAGAAGATAAGAAAGGAAGAGGTCAGGGTTCATGGGTATGGGTACCAGCAATGTGGGAGAGTAGTATAGCTCTATATCCAAAGCACAGACACAACAACACTGAAAACATGAGATATAAGCTGCAACCACTGAAGTTTGTAACTTGTGTGTCAAGGGGGGGGGAGTGAATGGAGCACAGAAACACTGGTGGAGGGATTGGTGTTGGGATATTGTATGCCTAAGATGCACCTATCAATAACTTTTAAAATATGACTCTTTAATTAAATAAATTTAAAAATAAATACAAGGAGCAACAACAACAAAATTCTGGCTCCCCTAATCCCAAAATTTAGTCTTTCATTAGTTAATTCAATTATGGTAGTGCCTTTCATCTTGCTTGTGATGGTTTAGAAGAAAATTCTGGCAAAAGACATGAGGGCATGTTTTATGAGATCACATTAGAAAGATTTACTCTGACCGTAAAAAGGAGTGTCCAAAAGAAAAAAAGTTTCCACTGTTTTTGCCTTTGAAAGTTGTTGGAGGATAAAATTACTAGATCAATAGCAACTAATCATAAAGGAACAAATGTGAGGACGAAAATCAACAACAAGCCAAGGAAACCATAGGCCTTTCATTAAGCCACTCTAAGTCACTGAATTAGCCAAATTTAGAACTGCTCTACCTTCAAGTAATGATATAATATCTGAGGTGAAAAGTGTGTGAAGAAAAATGAAAGAAAGTAAGTGGCAAGAGTATGACAGAGAAAGATACTATTTTTGGGGGGATGAATAGAAAAGGTCTTTCTGACAAGATGATGTAGACTGAGAGGAAGTCAGAGGAAAGGCCTTGTAAGATATGGAGAGAGAAGGGCAGTGGAAAGGCCCTGAGGTATAACTGAGTCTAGCAAACTTAATATATAACAATAAAAATATATAATGTATAATATGGAAAATTTTATATAATAATATATAATAAGCTATTCTTGGGATAGAGTATGTAAGAGGAAGAGAGCTAAGAGACGAGTTGAAATATTCATCTAAATTTTGTTCTCATTGTCATAAATTTCATCCACTCAAAACAGATTCCAAATTAGGCAGTACTTTCAATTAGGTGATACTTTGTTTAGTAGAACTGTTGAAGGGATGAAAGAAGGTTTCACATGAACATTTACCATCCTAGGAAATACTTATACACAACTTCTTTGGGAGGTTGGGGAAGCTCTTAAAGAAGTCTCAGGGGAATAAGAAGATACTCCCTGAGATACTGAGCCAACCAGTCTAATCAGAGGCTTCACTTCAGTGTCCCTGAAGTGCAGGCAAAGGGGCAGAACGTGACAGACCAGAGCACTGGATAAGCATGAGCCCTGACCTAGGTGTTATCTCTCTGGTCCCTCCCTGTACCCAACTTCTAAACCTAGGCAGTTATGATCTCATCAAAGAATGAAGTACTGTGTGTTGAATTAATAATTTCACCATGATTTCTGTAACCTAAACGTGAGATGTAATTATTTTTGCTTTATATGAGTATTTTTTCTCTAGCAAACTCAGGGCTGAACAAGGCAGAAAAATGTTACACTTTTTTGAGAAGATGCTTTAAACTAATTTTTCTAATTTTTTTTCTCACCTATAGTCGCAACTCATTTGCTTTCTAGCATCATTTGGTCTTCATTACTCCTAGCTCTGCACTCAGGAATTACTCCTGGTGGTCTCTGCGGGACCAGATGGGATGCCGAGGAGGATCTAACCCGCGTTGGCTGCGCTGTACTATTGCTCTGGTCCTTATCTCTATCTCCTTTTTAGATGAAAAAAGCAAACAATTGACTCTATACTCGGGAGATACTAAATATTATAGTGAACGCTAATACCTCAGAAAAGAGATTTCCATACGAATGTACGAAAATTAGTATTTTCCCGCAGTTAATGACTTTTCCAGGATGAAGACTTTGTGTCTCAGATGCTGAAAATTCCACATACGCCAACCAGTCTAATCAGAGGGTTAAGAGAGAGAGAGAGAGAGAGAGAGAGAGAGAGAGAGAGAGAGAGAGAGAGAGAGAGAGAAATAAGTGTGGGGGGGTGGGGGCGGGGGGGGGGGAACTCCGTCGCTTCTCCCTCCCATCCCCTCGCGAAATTTTCTGACTTCAGGTGTGGCGCCCACGCTGCAGAGGACGCCCAGGCAGAGAGAAGGAAACGGGGAGGGGGGATGGTGTCTTCGTGGGTCCATCCGAGGCCCGACTCTGTTGCAAACCCTAGGCTGGGTCCTGGGGTGGCGCCAAGCTCGCCCTGGGGATGCTCGCGCCCGTGACCCGAGGGTCGCGCTGCACCGCCCAGGTCAAGTGCAGAAGCGTGGTCGGGTGCCCTGCCCTGCACCCCTGGATAGAGAAGCGCCCGTGGAGCTCCCTAGTCTGCCCTCCAGACAGGCTGCTTTACAGAGCAGGCGGAGTGGATAAGGCTCGGCTTCCTTCCTGCGGACGGTTCCGACGCCTCTCCAACACCTTCTCAGGGCCTGACTTGCGTCCCCCTCGACCCAGGGACCACGAGCTCACTGCAAGTCGGTTGCGCTTAGCGATGGAAGCACGGGCTGAAGTGCTCACAGCTGCGCGCCTCCGAGAGGGTTCCCGGGGCTCTGGAAGGGTGAGGCTAGCGGGGAGGGGGCCGTGGGAGGGGGCTACTGGGGGAGGGGGTCCTTACATTTGCACTCGCAGCCTGCTTGCTGCCCTCACCCTCCCTCACTCCTCTGGTTGGAGCGCCACTAGCAGGCGGGCGGCAGCAAGGACAACCTTTGGGGCCGCCCGCACTGCGGGGAGCTGCTTAGGGGGCTGGCTGCACGCGAGGGAGGTGGGTGCATTGTGACTGCACCAGATTGCCCGGCGTCTAACTCCCAAGGCGGAAAGCTTTGAAAACTACGTTCGTTAGGGCAGTGGATGTGGTTCTTTTGGACGTTTGCCTTGCATGCACCAGGCCCTTGGTTTGACCCTGTACGATTAAATTTAAATCTTTTATGACATGCTTTTACTAAAAGATATACATGAGAATAAGAGTTCACCTTCCACTGTAAAAAGTCTGTGCGTTGGTGTCTTGATGTGAGCACCTTCTACTCATCCACCCATCCATGCTTTCGCATGTAACATAGGCAAGTAGGGCAGATGGTCCACAGCCCTCCCCGGCCCCTCGGATTCTTTAAGTCAGGAGCACATTCATTAGGAGAACCGCAAGGTAACTGGTACAGTGAACAGTTTTCAAAAGGTCTTGAGAAATTGATGGACTTTCTAAAGAAAAGCGTCGTCTGTTCTCACCTGTGTGCTCCAGGAAAGATTTGAGAGACAATTATTATCATAAATATTTCATTCTTAAAGAAAAGGTTTGAATGTGTAAAACCAACTCTACCCTGTCATAGTGTGACAACTATGCCTGAGTGAGCTTGTCATCAGTATTATGAAATTTCATATTCTAAGGTGGAAAATACAGAAAATAGGCATCCTTTGTCCCTAGAGAGCATTGAGATCTGTGTATTATGACACAACCAAGAAAACATGTTGAATAACAACGAAGCCATTTTTATATAATTTTTTAAAAATGAAACACCATGAGCTACAGTTACAAAACTTTCATATTTGAGTTTCAGTCATACAATGATCAAACACCCATCCCTCCACCAGTGCACATTTTCCACCACCAATGTCCCCAGTATCCCTCCCTTGCTACCCATCCCACCCCTCCCCTGCCTCTATGGCAGACAATTTCCCTCTTTCTCTCTACTTATGGGTATTATGATTTGCAATACAGATAATGAGAGCCATGATGTTTGGTCTTTTATCTACTTTTAGCACACATCTCCCATCCCGAGTGATCCCTCCAACAATCATTGACTTAGTGATCCCTTCTCTATTCCAGCTGCTTTCTCCCCCAGCTCATGAGGCAGGCTTCCAACCGTAGAGCAATGTTCCTGGCTCTTGTCTCTACTGTACTTGGGTGTCAGTCTCATATTATTTGAGTGTAGTCATTCTATATCTGTCCCTCTTTTTCTGACTCGTTTCACTTAGCATAATACTCACCACGACCATTTGCTTATAAGAAAATTTCATGACTTCTTCTTTCCTAACAGCTGCATAATATTCCATTATGTAGATGTACTAAAGTTTCTTTAACCAGTCATCTGTTCTCATGCATTTGGGTTGTTTCCAGATTCTGGCTATTGTGAACAGTGCTGCAATGAACACAGAGGTGCAGATGTCATTTCCACTGTGCTTTGTGGCGCCCTTGGGATATAGTCCCAGAAGTGGTATTGCTGGGTCAAATGGGAGCTCAATTTCTAGTTTTTTGAGAATCGTCCATACTGTTTTCCAAAAAGGCCTAACCAGTCGGCATTCTCACCAACAGTGAAGGAGAGTCCCTTTCTCCCCACATTCACGACAACATTGGTTGCTTTTGTTCTTTTGGATGTGTGTCAGTCTCTGTGGTGGGAGATATCTCATTGTTGTTTTGATCTGCATCTCCCTGATTATTAGTTATGAAGAACATTTTTTCATATGCCTCTTGGCACTTTCTTTGAGAAAGTTTCTGTTCATTTCATCACCCCATTTTCTGATGGGATTGAATATTTTCTTCTTATAGCGTTCAACCAGTGCCTTGTATATCCTTGATATTAACCCCTTATCAGAAGGGCATTGGGTGAATATCTTTTCTCTTTCCGTAGGCTATCTCTGTATCCTGGTCACTGGTTTTTTTTTTTCTTTTTGGGTCACACTTGGCAATGCACAGGAGTTACTCCTGGTTCATGCACTCAGGAATTACTCCTGGCAGTGCTCAGGGGACCATATGGGATGCTGGGAATCGAACCTAGGTTGGCTGTGTGCAAGGCAAATGCCCTACCCGCTGTACTATTGCTCTAGCCCCTGGTTACTGTTTCTTTTGAGGTGCAGAAGCTTCTTAGTTTAAGATAGTCTCATTTATTTATCTCTGGGAAACCTTCTTTGGATTAGAAAAGTCTCTGGGTGGAAATGTTGAAAATCGTCTGTTAAAATATCAGCTTGAAGTGTAAAACATCCTTGGGAGATTTACCCCCACCCCCCGCTGGCAGTGTTGGGGTGTATCAGAGATACCTGGGTTCCAAGGCTCTTTGCCAAATGGTGGTTGGTGGGCTCCCAGGTGCCTGAGCTGGGGCTAGCAGACAAAGAGAACCTCTAGGGGAAGAGGGAGGCTCTCACACTGCTGTAGCTTCAGGGCCAGCTCCCCTGCAACACAGCTACCTGCTCCAAGTCTCTGCAAAGGTTTAGAGTTTAAGATACCAGAGGAAGTTCGGGAAAGAGAATGCAGAAAGTACCATGCTTGTCTTATGACTCAAGCTGAGTCCTGATTAAGCACGATCACTGTCACTGTTATTGTCCTTCCGGTTGTTCATTGATTTGCTCCAGCGGGCCCAGTAACATAACCCCACCTAAGAGGTGTGCCTCTCTCCAACAAAACAAACAGGATTTTCAAGTACCCTTGAGACCGAAGGGACACAGGCTTTTCTGTGGATCAAGTTAAACCTGTGGTGTGCAGAGGAAGACCCTCAGAGGAGATTCTAACTCTCTTCCAGTGCAGAGAGAGTCCTTTAGAAGGACTCTAGGATATCCGGTATGCCTCATGGCCTTTGTGGTGGATGAGGGACAAGCAGGATGGCTCAGCACCCCAACTATCCTGCAAACTGCATTACATCTACCTCCCAGTGCTTCGACACTGCACCCATGCCTCAACCTTAGAGCCTCATTCTTTCTTTTTTTTGGATGAAAATATTTTATTTAAATTGGTTACATTAGTGGTGAACAAAAACCCAACTCTATAGTAAGCATTTTCTTTTTGCTTGCAGAACAAGTAGTCAAAGATGTTACTTGTTAAAATCTAAGTCACAGTAATACAACAACATCAACCTACATTTTTCTGTTTAAGCCATTTACAGGATTATTTTTATCTACTCACTACATATTTTATTTATTTTTTCCCTTTATTTATTTATTTTTTTTACAGTTGTAGATTTACAATTTTTTTGTGCTTGGGTTTCAATTATACAATGATCAGATACCCATCCCTTCACCAGTGCCCATTTTCCACCACCATGGATAATATCTAGAGCCTCATTCTTAGCGCTGACTGAGTCCCAGGGAAGGGTTTTGGCTTTTTTTCCCGAGGCGCCAGGCTTGTTCTATTCACAACCTGGAAAGGGGGTTACATGGCTTGCTGGAGCCCCGTAGGCCTGAAGGCTACTGGCCGACCATGTGGCCCGAGGTGTGCTACCCATCCCCCAGGACCTGGCCGGGCGTTGGCAGGGGAGCAAGCAAGCGCACCACGCTGGAGGCGCATCTGTCAGGAGGAATGAATCATCAGGTTGTCAAACTCCTTGCAGATCCGTGGCAGGCTCTGCTGATTGATCTGCAGCGCCAGAACCGATCGCTGCGTGAGATCGTGAGACCCACACACTACTCAACGGCTACCTCGCGACGGTTTCTGCGGGATAGATGTGCTGATAGGTAGAACTCTGGGAGCCTGCGTTTAAGATCCCAGGAGTCTGTCTACAAAAGCAAGCACAGGGTAGTCATTTTCTCCCCAGTCACAGCTCCTAGCTTGTATCCAACACAAGGTACTCAGCACTGTAACATTCCCGGGGCCAGAGAGCCAGGTAATGGATTGAGCACATACTTTGCTAGTGACCCTCTTTGGTCACATTGCTGCATCGCCCTGAGCCCCACTGGGAGGGACCAGAAGCACAATGCCAGGAATTGCCCCCCATGCCCCGCCCCCGTCGTGTGTTGTCCCCTCCCCAATATCATTTGGAATAAAATAATGGTTATTGCAAAAATGATGTGACATGTTTATTGAGCACCCCTCTGTGCCAGGAAATTAAACCATTCTGAACAAGGACCAGGTGTCCAACCTCAATAAACATTCATTTTCAGATGGGTGAACAAATAAAAAGAGAGAAATTTGATATGGAGAACAACTGTAGAAAAGAAGATATTACTTCTAGGTCACCTGCCCAGAGGTCATTTCAAGGACAGGGCAGGAAAACCAGCAGGAAACCCCTCTTCTGTGTGTCTTCTAAAATTTTTTGAAGGTGTCAATGTTATCTTCCCTGTATCCTCCCTGCTCTGACCCCCTCTTGGTAACCCTTCTGTTGTCATTGTCCAAGGGTGTATTTTCACTGCTGTTTTTCTACGTGTTTCTAGGAAGATGTGCTATGGTCTATATTCCTAACCTCCTTCCCCCCCCCCCCCCCCGCCCTCACCCCCATTCATATGCTGAAATCTAGTGTCCTGTGTGGTGGAATTAGAAGGTGTGACCTTCTAATTCTTGTGGAGGTGCTCCTGTCTGGAGGCTGGATGAAGGTTTAACTCATGAATGGGTTAAGTGCCCTTATAAGAAACTCCAGGGCCAGAGCAATAGTACAGTGGATAGGTCATTGTTGACTTTGCATGAAACTGACCCAGGTTCGATCCCCAGAATCCTATATGGTCCATCAGGCATGACCAGGAGTGATTCCTGAATATAGCGTAGAGCCAAGAGTAACCCCTGATCACAGCTGGGTGTGACCCCAAAACAACAACAATAAAATCTCCAGAAAGATTCCTTCTGGAATTGGATAAAACAGGGAAACAAGCTGTTATGGACCAGGAAATAATCTCTCACCAGATGGCAAATTTGCTGGAGTGCTGATTTTG
The DNA here is from genome assembly GCF_029834395.1 of Sorex fumeus. Classification (NCBI taxonomy): domain Eukaryota; kingdom Metazoa; phylum Chordata; class Mammalia; order Eulipotyphla; family Soricidae; genus Sorex; species Sorex fumeus. The sequence goes on along the minus strand of NW_026606111.1, from coordinate 17,801,515 downwards.
TACTTCCCAGCCTCCAGAATTGTAAAAAATAAATGTTCAGTGTTATTGACCCATATAGCTCATGATATTTTGTTATGAAGTTTGGATGGACTAAGATGTCAGTGTATGTTATACACCAGAGAGGAAAATCTGTCTTTAAGGTCTAAACGTGATGCCAAGGAAGAAGACAAAGACTGAACAAGCAAGGTGAAAAGGAACTGATAAGGGAGTACCCAAGTAGCCTTATGATGGGTAAAAGCAAACAAACAACAGCAACAAAATATGGTAAAATGTATACTTTTATGTTTCTTCTCACAAATATTTATGACTCATGAACTCATTATAATTTGGGGGTTTGTGTCGGCGTCCTGGCCAGTCGATCCCGGCACTCTAGAGTATGATCCCCCTGGTCGCCAGACTTACCCCTTATAGGAGAGGGAGTGGGAAGTGGAGGACCCTCTGCCCTGGCCCTCCGTTCACCTGTGGACTCCCACCGCCACCGAGAAAGAACCATGCAGAAGGGGGAAAGCTGGTGGTCAATCAGCAATCCATTTATTAGCTCTCATATAGGGGTTTTTATACATACATTTCAGGGGCAATTCACATGCATCACATTTACCTTGTCAGGCTCAGTACAGATGTTAATGATTTACATCTCCTGCTCTCAGGGCCAGGTGTATTAGCTCAGGTAGATGGTAACTATTACATCACTCATCTTCAACCACAGTGCCTACGTGTGTGGAGTGCTGGAGCAAGCCCCTGTGCCCCTGTAAACAGGACCAGCTCTTTCTTTCAGGGGATTTAGTCAAAGTCTCAGGCCGGCTACTGAGACCCCAAAAAGTTTGGGCCACTCCTTGGGCATTTTCAGGGACTACTCAGGGCTCAGTACTTGAAGGACTATGTGATGCTAGGGATTGCACCCAGACCTGTGCATGCAAAAACATATGTTCAGCCAACTGAGCTGAATCTCCAGCCCTTCTTCATTATTTTTTACTTACTTCTAGGGTTACCAGCTAAAGAATTAGAATCACAGAATAAGTGTATTCTGCCCATCTTCCCCTGAGGTGGTCATGATGATACAGCTCCCCTCACTTCCTCTTCAGCTGCTTTGGCTTCTGGCATTCACAAGGTTTGTGGGAACTATATTCTGGGCCTGGTTTTAATTTTAAAAGTGACTGATTGATGATAGGGACAGATCAAAATCACTGAAAGCAAAGTTTTCTTTTACTCATAGTTCCCCTAGAAACAAGAATAGTGACTCACCCCCTGCTCAGGGTCAAGGAGGAACACCAGATTTTTGGTCAGGATGTATTAACAGGCATAAGGGACAGAAGTAGGCCAGAGTCTTTATTAGGGTTTCTATAAGAAAAAGGAAGGGAGAGCAAGGTGAACAGTTTTGAACTGGTCAGTTTGAATAATTTTATTGGGTTTAGGGCTATTGGGGTGGATGCTGTTGCACGGCAGATGACCCTGAGATGATCCAGACAGGAAAATACCATCTTCTGGGACAGAAATACCAGAAAGAGGAGGTATGCTTGGTCGAACTTCCATATCAAAGGCATATTTTTCAATTGACTAGCCCCTAGAGGAGGGCAGTCTCTCCTCAATAAGAAAGGCTTTTTTTTTTTGGTCACACTGGGCTTACTCCTGGTTCTGTGCTCAGGGATCATCCTTACAGGACTGCTGGGGATCAAACTTGGGTCTGTTGCATACAAAGCAAGTGCCCTACCCACTCACTGTACTATTACCCAGAAAGACTTTTTAAAAAAAATTTTTATTAATTTTTATTAGTGAAACACCATGAGGTACAGTTGTAGACTTACAAATTTTTGTGCTTGGTTTCGATTATACAATGATCAAATACCCATCCCTCCACCAGTACCCATTTTCCACCACCATGGATCCCAGTATCCCTCCCACCCCCCATCTCCCCCATCCCACCCTACCTCTGTGGCAGGGCATTCCCTTTTGTTCTCTCTCTCCTATTGGGTGTTGTGGTTTGCAAAAGAGGCAATGGGTGGCAATCATGTTCGGTCCATAGTCTACTTTCAACACGCATCTCCCATCCTGGGAGGATTCTCCAAACACCCTTTATTTGGTGCTCCCTTCTCTATCTGAGCTGCCCTTTCCCCTAGAATGCCTGGTTGGCCTCTAAGCCATGGAGTAATCCTCCTGGTACTGATATTGGCTATTCTTGGGTATTAATCTCCTATTTTGTTACTTTATGTCCCCCAGATGATCACAGATCACAGATCATCCTGTTATTCGTCGATTGCCTCGAGCAGGCCCCAGTAACATCTCCTTCATCCTAGCCCTGAGATTATATTCAAGGCTCTTTAGGAGAATGAGACCCATCATTGTTACTGGTATTTGGCATATTGGGTACGCCATAGGTAGTTTGCTAGACTCTGCCGTGTGGGCAGGCTACATTCGGTACCTTGCCAGTTTGTCAAAGTAGGAATAAGATGTCATAATTAGATGTCCGGGAGCTGGTTTTTATAGTCTCTGAGTCTTGGCCGCTGATGGGATTACACGGCGCCAGGGGGCCAGTTGGTGGGTGTGACCCCCGCCTACTGGAATTTGGAGGATCTGGGTGGAGGATGCTCGACTCCAATCCGAATAGGCTTGGAGATCTGGGCCCCGGAACCCACGTGACTTTGTCCCTCTGCCGGTACCTTCAGGTGTGCGGAGAGTGGTCTCGGCATGGTGGTGGCTGGTCCTGGAGGTCTTCGGCTGCTGGGGCCCTGGTCAGGGCGGGGAGGAAAGCTCAACCCGCTCCCCTCCAAGGGGCCCCGGCGAGGAATAGCCAGGCACGGGGGCAGGAGACTTAATTCCCCCAGATGAATGCAATCTTTTTATGTCTATCCCTCTCTTTCTGACTCATTTCACTTAGCATGATACCAGAAAGACTTTTTAAGATATTAATATATAATAGCTTATACAAAAATTTAAAAATATATAATTCATACAGCTTACTGTAAGAAAAAGGGACAGAAATTTTCTATATTATTAAAACAAAATCCCTCTGGAAAGGTAACCTATGGGTTACCAGTATGCTTCCTTCTCTTTGGCTACAGAAAATGACTTTGGAGAGGAAGCTGATTTATTTAGACAGAGGGTGATTAAATCAAACGAAAATCAGAAAAATCAATTTAGGGAAGTAGGATTCAGTGAAGGATTTCTACATTATTAACCAGAATTATGGTGGGATATTGAGTTGGCTTTATACCCCATCAAGTTCCTTGGAATTGAAGTTTAGTTTTGTTTCTCCAAATGAATATCACCCACATGTTAAAAGCGGATTTTAACAGCACTGCCAAATGGGACTTCAAGTATTGCAACAGTGTGGGATTTCAGGCATATAATCAAGTGTGTACAAGAACTATAAAGTGTGGGACCCCAAGTAAATGCCACAACAAAGAGTGCAAACTCTGGACATCACTACAACATAGAAAAAGGATAGAAAAATGACGGCAGAGGTGAGGGTTTAGTAGCTTACAACTGGGTAAAGATTTGGTATTCAACAAAGTAAATGAAAAGATTAATTATATTATGTGGGACATTGACCTCCTAACAATAACCCCAAGGCTGAGATAGTCCCCTTGGTAAAACATCTTAGGTCTTTCAGAATATATAAGTAGGTTAGAGTCTTTTAGATGTAAAGGGGAAAATGGGCAAAAACTGAATAGGAAATTGTCATGATTACCTGCTGATTAAGAGTACCTGCTGATTGGCTACGTGAAATACCCAGCCCCTGCTCTTCTACTATTGAATTTTGATGTGCTTTCTAAATGTCTTTACTGTCTCAGTCAACTTAAACAATGACTCACCTGCTGGGAACCAGAATATGGGAGTGATATTGTATTGGTTAAATGGTCAGTCTGTGAGCTCAGTGATGACTGCTCAGGGGTTACTCCTGCTCTTCACTCAGGAATTAATCCTGATGGTGCTCGGGGACCATATGGCATACCGGGGATTGAACTTGGGTCAGGTACATGTAAGGAAAATGCTTTACTTTCTGCATTATTGCTCTGGCCCTGAAAAGAAAGTTTCATGTTAAGGAAAAAATTCAATCTAGTTCATCCATGTAAAGCATTCATACTGGACATAGGTATCTTCTTTTCTTTTTTTTTCTCCATCATTAACACTAATTTTTTATTTAACTTTTTAAGTTAAAATTAAATAGTTTATTTAAACTTGTTAAATAAAGGTTAAAATTCCAGACTACTTTCTTCTTTTTCTTGGCTTTTTTTGGGCCATACCCAGCGATGCTCAGGGGATACTCCTTGCTCTGCACTCAAGATTTACTCCTGGCAGTGCTAGGGGGACCATGTGGTATGTTCAGGATTGAATCAGGGTTGGCCACATGCAAGGCAAACACTCTACCAACTGTACTGTCACTCTAGCTCCTAAAATTCCAGAAGACTTTCACTAAGTCCTGTACTTCTTGATTTCTTCTTCCTAATAAACAGCGGGAACAGAAAGTATGGTGTGTTCTTTCTCCATTTTTATACTCCTATTTACCCATTGTTTTAATAGTTAAAAAAAAATTTTAAGGGACTGAAGCGATAGTACTGTGGATAAGGCATTTGCCATACATGCAGCCAATTTGGCACCTCATATGATCCAAGAAGTCGTGTCAGGAGTGATCCCCGCGTGCAGTCAGCTGTATGTCCTGAGCACCACCAGGAGTGACCCCAAAACAAAACAAAACAAAACAAAAATAACTACATTATTTTTCAAACTCAACTCCAAAAATGATTCTAAGTTACAAATTTAAATAGTTGATGTTATTCTTTTTTTTAGCTTTTTTTCCTTTTGGGGGGGTCATATCCGGTGATGCTAAGGGATTACTCATGGCTCTGAACTCAGGAATTACTCCTGGTGGTGCTTGGGGGACCATATGGGATGCCAGGGATCGAACCCAGGTCAGCCACATGCAAGACAAATGCCCTACTTGCTGCACTATCACTCTGGCCCCCTTTTTAGCATTTTAAATGTCTTTGAATGAAAAAACTTTTGAGCTATACTCTTAAAGACTATGTACAAAACACAGTATATGTTTATTTCGAGTCATTTTCCAACTTCTCATTATGACCTTTGAAAGGCAAAACAAATAAAATCGCTGCAGTTTAATATGATGAATATATAAAGCTGAGTATCTCAACAATACGTGAACTTATTTAGGGAGCAAGTAAAACTTCAGTAGAATCGGTAGCAGATTGGTCATTTGCTCTTGCCAGGAGATTTTTCCCCCCAGGGATATTTTGTGCATATAGCTTCACTACATATTGTCTCCCTCTCTTCTTTATCAGTTATGACGCTCTTATCTATATTAGAAACGCCACTGAAAACTTTCAAATAACTAAGACCTTACTAATCTCATGTAACAAGAAGTTCATCAGCAGATGCTTAGAGTAGTATCATTCAGTCTGTCAGTGATGTTGTCAGCATGAACCACTTTCCCCTTGTCTTTTAGTTGTCATTCTCAGCTTGAGAGTTTTATCCTTACAATTAGAACCTGCCCATCTACCACATTATCACTAAAGCAGTTTCTTAATCTTGCTGGGGAGGCTATCCTCTGCTTGTAGACTATTTAGCCACATCCCTGTTCTCTACCCAACAAATATCAGAGCACCCTCTCAATAGCTGTGACAAGAGAAAATGTCTGTAGATATTATTTCCCATAGAGGTAAAAATTAATCTAAGTTATGAAGTGCTGACATACAGACACACTAAAACAGAGCAGATCAAGGACTTATTTTTCCCTTTAAATATTTTAGTTTATGATATTGCCCAGAAATTTCAATAGACATACCTCTATGCATTGTCATAACCATTGTATGTTCACATATAAAGCAACTACATATAAGACACAGGGTGAGTAGTACTATCTTTAGATCGAGCCAAGTGACAAACTGGTTTGGCTCATGTTCCAAGGAACCTGTAGATGGGCATCAGCCCTGGGACCTGCATGCCTTTGTTCCTCTGCTGGTCTGTACCTTCATGCGAGTCCCGGGGCTGAGATCTCCAAGCCTGCTCAGATCGGGGATGAGCATCCTCCACCCAGATCTTCCATCTTCCAGTAGGCAGGGATCACACCCCCCATCTGACCCCCAGCGCCATGTAATCCCATCAACGGCCAAGACCCAGAGACTATAAAACCCAGCTCCCGGAAGAGAACAGTGCAGAGTCTCATAAATACTAAACCCAAGTAAAAACAAATGAAAGGTAACTGAGTTCTAACCAGGTACTGGGCACTGTTCTAGTTTCATTTGAGAATCATTTAAACTTCTTAAGAATCCTATGACTTTAGGATTTATTGTTATTCCTGTTTTAAAGATAAAGAAGATATGAGTGGCTAAGTAGTACTTCACCAAGCTTACTTCTATCAGTGAAATGTGTGTCCATGCCAAGTTCATGTGTTGAAACTCTAATGACCAATATAAGAGCATTTGTAGTGAACATTTTGGAAGTTGGTAAGGTTTAGAGGAAGGATATGATGGTATTTATCCTTAGTCTCACCCCCCAGGACCCCTCCAACTTCTTCATGTCAGCAAGAAAGTGGTAATCTGCAAGCAAGGAAGATAGTTCTCAACAGGAGTCAAGTCTTTGATGTCTTGATATTGCATTTCTCAGCTTCTAGAAATTTGAGAAATTATTTGTTTAAGGCATCTGTTCTATGTTACTATGGTATTGTAGTCTATAAAGATGATTAAAGACAGCACACAGCAGCGAAGAAAAAATCCAGCTGGAGGGCCCCACAGCTCCCGGAGAATGCTCTGGGCCCTGTCCAGAGCTGATATAACCAAGAGGTCCCAGATGGGGTAGGTGCTGTCTCCCTGCCTTCCCCAGATGGAATCCCGGTGACCATGAGCTTCTACAAGCATGGCTCTGGCATGTGGGTACCAGGACTTTTTCTCAAACTGCGCAGCTGCTTATGCAGCTGTGCAACATTTCCTGATATGCAAAGTGATCAATAGAAAGCAAATGATCTAGCATTTTTCTCTGAAAATCAGGCTTGAATGCTGATAGAAAAATCTGAGCAAAAGATAATGCCTAACTGAAACACATCTGGACTTTGTATTTAACTATAATGCTATGCCGCCCAGGGAGGGTAAGGGTGTCTGTCCCTCGCCGTCCCCCTTTGCGGTGGCAGCATGATGGCCTGCATCTTTTAGAGCCTAATGAACAGCCAGGTATGAGACTGCATTGATGAGGCGTGTGGTTCTTCATGGGATGGGGGTGAAATCGTCCCTGCTCCCCACCATGACAATGCTCCGGGTTGCCACCCTTAAACGCCTCATCCAGCTTCTGACTGACCATGATCCCAGAGGCACACATACCAATCTTAGAACCCAGGGGCTTCTGGCAGTAATCCTTCTAGGTTTATTAATAAAATGGCAGAAATCCTAATTTGCATGGCCACTGTTGTGACCCCATGACATCATATGCTCTCCATAATAACCAATAGAAAACAAATTTTCTAGTTATGTCTTTGTGGCAGGTCTGAATGTTGGGGAAAATTCCAAATAACAATGTTGGGTCTTTTGTTGTAATATTGAATGTGATCAACGTAGAGAGAGAGAGTAAAGTGAAAATCTGCCACATAGGTAGGGGGTGGGTGGGAGGGGGGTATACTGGGGTTCCTGGTGGTGGAAAATGTGCACTGGTGAAGGGATGGGTGTTTGATCAATGTATGACCGACTGAGACTTGAACTGAAAGGCTTTGTGACTCTTCTCACGGTGATTCAATAAATAAATAAAAAAATAAAAATAAATAAAAAAAGATGATTAAAGAGTTATTTTGTAAGTGGCAATACTGTTACTTGAATGTGATTGGTTTAGATAAGAAACTGAGTTCTTAGCTAGTAGCTTTACCATAAGTGAGGGGTTTACTCATATTCAACAGTACAGGTATCCAGGAATTAAAATAAAAGGGGAACTGGAGTGATAGTACAGCAGATAGAGTGTTTGTCTTTCATGTGGCCAACCTAGATTCAATTCCTGGCATCCCATATGGTCCCTGAGCACCTCCAGAACTGATTCCTCAGTGAAGAGCAAGAGTAACCCCTGAGCATCACCAGATGTGACCCAAAAACAATTTAAAAAGATGACATAAAGGAAATGGGAGCAGGAATGATAATACAATAGATAGGAGTTGCCTTGCATGAGGCTAATCCAGATTTGATCCCACCACTTTATATGGTCTCCTGAGTCCATCAGGAGTGATCTTTGAGCACAGAGCCCAAAAGAATCCCTGAGCACTGCTGGGTGTGACCTCCACCTCCAAGCATAAATAAATGGAGGCATAGTGAATGATTATAAAGATATTTTCACAATAAAGACCACTAGCACCAAAGCATTGTAATAATAATTAAATTAAAAATGAGAAGATGGTTTTCATTATGTGATCGAAAAGCGTAACATTATAAATCTGGAATGATATGTTACAGTAGTTTAGTCATTATTGTCTTGTTGAAGCTACATATTTGAATGAAAAAAACATTACACCGAAAACCAGAAGAATTGGATTTTAAACATTCTTGCTACTAACTAGCTAAACAATATTGATACAACTCCTAAAAGTCTATGTGGGAAATTGTTCCCCTAAAAACTCCTGGGCAATAACAGCAATGTCTTAGAATACAAATGAGCAGCAAAATAAAAGAGATAAAATAAATGAAATAAATAAAATAGATTATAGAAAAAGCAAAAATGCTACAAGGAAAGAATAGAATAAAACAGTTTACAATAAAACAATATATTGTCTCCTAGATGTATAGGGCTTTATAGTCTCTGGGTCTTGGCTGTTCGTGGGATTACACGGTGCTGGGGGCAGTTGTTGGCTGTAATGCCTACATACTGGAAGATGGGGGATCTGGGTGGAGGAGGACTAGTCCCAATTCGAGCAGGCTTGGAGATCTAAGCCCCGGGTCCCTCACACATGGGTTCCTCTGCCGGTTCCATCATGCATGAGGCTTGTCCGAACGTGTGGAGAGTGGTCTTAAGCATGGCTGTGGCTGGAACTGGAGGTCTTCAGCTGCTGGGGCTCTGCGTCAAATTCAGATTGCTGTGTGCAAGGCAAGTGCCCTACCTTTTGTACTATCTCTTCAGCCCCTATAATCCTAGTGTCTTACAGCAATCTTTATTTTTGTTTTGAAAAAAAAATTTTTGATTTAGCCACTGTACAACCACAAAATTCTTCATGATTGGATTTCAGATATACAATATTTCAATACTGAGCTCTTCACCAGTGTCCAATTCCTTCCACCAATGCTTCCCCTAAATCCATTTGCTTCTATGAGTGGTTCTTATTATTTATATATATAATTTTTGCAATGTGGTGTACAGTATTGAGCAACCTTGTTATAGGTGCAGTATTATAGCAGAGATTTATTCTTGGCTGCCATCTTTTTTTTTTTTTTTTTTTTGCTTTTTTGGGTCACACCCAGCGATGCACAGGGGTTACTCCTGGTTCATGCATTCAGGAATTACTCCTGGCCGTGCTTGGGGGACCATATGGGATGCTGGGAACCGAACCCGGGTCGGCCGCGTGCAAGGCAAATGCCCTACCCGCTGTGCTATCACTCCAGCCCCATTGGCTGCCATCTTTGGAACACAGACCCTTTCTGTAAGCACTTGAACTGTGTTACCCCCACAAATCCTGACAGAGGATGGCTTAGAGTTATTAAAAGGCAGGAGTTGGGGGCTGGAGCGATAGCACAGCAGGTAGGGTGTTTGCCTTGCATGTGGCCGACCTGGGTTCGATTCCAAGCTACTATGGTCCCCCGAGCAGCACCAGAAGTAACCCCTGTGCATTGCCGGGTGTGACCCCCCCCAAAAAAAAGCAAAAAAAAAAAAGGCAGGACTTTTAAGATCCAACAAGAGAAAAATTTTAATGCAAATAACTGCTTTATTAAACAAGGCCCCAGCTACTTAGTAAGCTCCTTAATGTCCATGATCCCAAAGACACACAAAAGAATCTCGGAACTGAGCCGCCCTTGGGAGAAATGCCTCTGGACTTTGTGTTAGGCCAACTTTTCCAGGCAACTCCAGACGGGAGCAGGTGCCTGTTCCACAGGAATCCTGGTGGCCACCATCTTCCGGATCTCATTAGAAAACCCAGGTATGGGCCAGAACTGATGGCACACTTCAGGCTTCACAGGATAGGGGAGGAGTTGGTCCTTCTCCCCCGCCCCAACAGGACCCTGAGATGACGCTCATGAACAGCCGTGGCTACATATTAAGCTCCTTAATGGCCATGATCCCAGAGACACACATACAAATCTCAGAACCAAGTGGCTCTTGGTAGAAATCTCTCCAGACTCTAATTATTAAAAGTTTAGAATTCCAAGATTGTGTGTGGCCACTCTTGCTGCCATATGACATCATATGCGCAATACAAAACAAACTGTCTAATGTTGCCTTTTCAGTATGTCTGAGTGAAATTCCAAATAATATAGGTGGGACTGGTGTCAAAATATTGAATGTAATCAAAGTAGAGAGAGAGTAATGTGGAAATTATCTGCCACACAGGCAGGGGTAGAAGTGGGATGGGAGGTTATATTGAGGTGTTTGGTGGTGGAAAATGTGTACTGGTGAAGGGATGGGTGTTTGATCATTGTATGACTGAAACTCGAGCCTGAAAGCTTTGTAACTGTTCTCACCGTGATTCAATAATTAAATTAAAAAAATTAATAAATAAACAAGGCCTTTAGTCGCTGCAGTTCTGATTGGTGATGTTTGTTGATCTGTGACTGGTCAAATGGTCATCCTATGAGAAATTTGGTTCGTCATACTGACTTTATTTTCCTGATAAAATTTTCTGGATAGGCATTTCGTCTAGGTATGCCTAGATAAGGCTGCAACACGACACTCAACATCCTCTTAACACTGGATCTTACCTAAACTTAGGATAGTTCTAATTTTGTTTTTCTTTTAAAAAATTATTTATAAAGGCCAGAGAGACAGTAGAGGTGTTAGGCACTTGCCTTGCATAGAGCCTGTCCTCAGTTCTATCCCAGGTATTATATGGTCTCCTGAGGACAGGAGCAATCCACAGAACACCAGCTGAGTATGACCCATTCCCCTCCTGTTCGATTAGCATTGGTTTGTCCTTGTGCCTCCTGCAGAGAGTTTAGGTCTCTCTGTCTCTCTCAAAGAGTTTGTGGGGCACCAGGGTTCCATTTGGCAGTGCTAAGGAGATGATGGAATACCAGGTATCTAACTTTGGCGACGTGCACGCCAAACACAAGTTCTCACCTCCTCTTCAGATTTTAAGTATTGTGCTCCCGAAACACCCAACTCCACCAGGCACTCACTTAATCACTTAATCACTTAATCACTTAATCCCCGTTATTCATCGATTTATTCGAGCGGGTGCCAGTAACGTCTCCATTCATCCCGGTTGCGTGCTAGCGTAGCCCAATGGTATCTGTTCGTTTTAGGAACATGTAGAGCCTCAAACCGATCATTTAGGGTCTTGACGAAGAAGTCTGACCATCTTATAGGTGGGCGTCCACGTGATCTTTTGATGTCTCGTGGAATCCAATCAGTAATGGCTCTAGTCCAGCGGTTGTCTGTAAACCTCATTACATGTCCAGCCCATCTGATTTTTGATGTCTTGGCAAATGAGACAGCGTCTCTGATTCTTGAGCGTTGACGAAGATCAGAACTCCGGATTCTATCTCTCATTTGAGTGAATCGTGATATTCCAAGCATAGTTCTTTCGATTCCTCTTTGAGAGACCCGAATAGTGTTCTCATCCTGTTTTCGTAGGGTCCAGGTCTCTGAGGCATATGTTAATGCAGGAAGAATAGTGGAATCAAAGAGATGTGCTCGTAGTTGGAGGTTCTTTGTCCTTTTAGTTATTTCTTCAATGCTCTTGAAGGCATTCCAAGCCGCTCTCTTCCTCCTGCGTAACTCAGGTGCCAGGTCATTCATCATGTTGATTTCTCGACCTAAGTATATATAACTGTTGCATTCGGAGATGGTGGTTCCGTTGAGAGCGAATGGAGCGTCAGGAACAAGGCTGTTTCTCATAAACATTGTCTTCGTAAGATTCAGCTGTAGTCCAACCTTTCCACACTCACGGTCAAAGTCCGCAAGCATTTGTGCCGCTTGGCTGATGTTTGGTGTTATTAGAACGATGTCATCAGCAAAGCGGAGGTGGTGTAGTTGCCGACCATCTATCTTCACTCCCATGTTTTCCCATTCTAGTCGTCGCATGATGTTCTCGAGGGTGGCACTGAAGAGTTTTGGTGAAATGGTATCACCCTGCCGAACCCCTCTCTTGATATGGATGATTACTTCTTTGTAGAATGGTGAGATCTTGGTAGTGAATCCGCAATAGAGCTCACGAAGGATCCTGATGTATTGAGTTTGTACGCCCTGATTGGCTAGGGCTTCCATGACCGCTTCCGTCTCAACAGAATCAAAGGCATTCTTTAAATCAATGAACGTTAGACAGAGCAGCATCTTGAACTCCCGAGATACCTCAATGAGCTTGGTTATTGTGTGGATATGGTCGATGGTACTGAATCCTTTTCGGAATCCAGCTTGTTCACATGGTTGTCCTTCATCTAGTGTTCTGCTAATCCTATTCAGGATGACTTGAGTGAATAGTTTGTAGATGACAGACAATAGGCAGATTGGGCGATAGTTGCCAATGTCGTGGATGTCTCCTTTCTTGTATAGTAGTACAGTCTTGCTGGTTTTCCATTGGGATGGAACCTTGCATTCAGACAGGTAGCGTGTGAAGAGTCGAGCTAATGTATTGATGAGTACTGATGGTAAGTTCTTCAGGTGTTCAGGTCTGATCTTGTCTGGGCCAGGTGCTTTTTGTTTCTTTACCGACGAGATGGCATGTTGGATTTCGGAAGGGAGAACATTGGGAACGACATATCCATCATGTGGTATGTGGTATGTGGGCAAGTGGATGTGGCTATTAAAGAGATCTGAGTAGAATTCATGAATAATCTTCTCCATTGCCCTTCTGGAAGATGTGATAGATCCATCATGATGTCGGAGGGCAGTCATCTTGGTTTTGTAGTTGGTGAAGGACAGGCGGGCATTACGAATGTTTTTCCCAGCTTCTGCTGCATCTACCAGTACTGCTGCTCTCCTGTTTTTGAGGTCATCCTTGATGGCTTTTCTGCACTGTTTTGCCAGTTCGGACGTTTGCTTGTGGTTGCCTGAGGCACGTGCCACACCACGTTGGCGAATAAGTTCAAGAGTGTTCGAAGAAAGACGGTTTTTTGTGGTTATCTCTCTCTTGGCATTCCTTGCACAATCATGGAGGTGCTGAATCATTCGATCGTATTCCTCATCAATGTTGTCAATGACGGCATCTTCCCATGTTGCTGCAACAGAGCCAAAGAGTTCCCAGTTGGTGGTTGTTCTGGGAGTCTTCTTCTTAAACCTTGCATTCTTTTCTCCTCGTTCTGTGAGGTAGAATTTTGCACGAAGAAGACGGTGGTCTGATCCCGTTTGGAATTTTGGGACAACAGCAACATCGGTTAGGCAAAACCGCCGATTGAATATGATGTGGTCTATTTCATTGTGGAACCGTCCATCGGGAGACTCCCATGTCCAACGTTTAGATTCAGCCTTTTGGAATTGTGAGTTACCATGGAAGGTTTTGGTTGACATGATGAACTCAGACAGTCTGTCACCTTGTTCGTTCCATTCCAGGCCATGGGTTCCGATGTGGAGTTCATCGACTGATCTTCTTGGTCCTATCTTGGCATTAAAATCACCGACAATGATCTTGTAGAAGGTGTGATCTTCTTTATAGAATTTCTCCAGCTCCATGTAGAATTTCTCAGTTTCTTTTTCACCATAACTGGATGTTGGTGCGTAGACAACAAAGATAGAAACTGCCGGTAGTGAGCCACATTTATTCAAGTGTAATCGTCCGATTCGGGTTGTTAGGCATTCAAATGAATCAATGCTTGTGACTAAGTTTGTGTTGACAAGGATACCGACACCACCGACGCCTCTTTTATCACATGTTCCAAGGAACAGTTCTTCTCCAGTGTCGAAAACAGCATGATGGGATTGATGTCTTCTCGTTTCGGTCAGACCAATGATGTCGTACTTGATCTTTCGTGCTTGTATCATAAGGTCTTCAATAGATGCAGCAGATGCCAGCGTACGAGCATTAAAAGTACAGACAATCATTTTTGTTTTTCTGCGTTTTGGCAGCCCATGTCTGCCTTGGTGTTTTATCAGCTTCTCCTTCCATATCCTTCTCGACTCTGCATAATCAGGGCTAGGGGAATGAGATCCATTTATTACCAGGCACTCCTAATACTAAATTGCTTTTCTCTTTCCCTTTTGCCCTTTGCATGGTTTAGCAATGTCCTTTTTACTATAGACACAGGAAGACAGTTAATGCTATGCTTTTGTAACATGGATGTTGATCGACTGCGAATAATATTTACTCCTGGGCATCCATTATATTTACTTGGCTTAAGCCTCAGTTGTCCTTATTTTCTAACACCCCCAAAAGGAAGGTCCCAGCAAGGAACTTGTATGGACCCAGGGAAAGCCATAAGCTATCCTGGAATCAAAAAGGGCAGTCTAAGAGTCATAAGAAGTACAAGGAGTTATACTTACATTTATGTAAGTATAAGCATGGTCATGGAACAAACTCTGTCATGACCTGAAAAGAAGTTATTGAATAAGGATCCTGCTGGAGTTAGGAAAGACTAACCTAGCCTAAAGACTATTGTCTGGGATATATAGCGAGATGTCCCCAGAAAGAGCCAACCTTCAAACTTAATACATCTTTTATTGTGTTCATACAAAAATGACTAAAAAGAAATGGATTACTAGTTAAGGAAGGTGAAAGCAATATGCCCTTATATGGAATTCCATCTTTGAGCAGATAATCTAGAGTACTGAACACCCAGTTGAGATTTTTGTCCTTGAGTTACTCTTCTAGAACTTCTCTTGAAGAAGGACTTTACATCTATTTATTGTTATGGTAATGTTCAACCACACCTATGTGTACTCCCACCCTTCTAAATAACTAATGCTGTGAGACTTTTAAAAAGTCATTGATTTGGGCTGGAGCAAGAGCACAGCGGTTAGGGCGTTTGGCTTGCACGCAGCCGACTTAGGTTCGATTACCAACATCCCATATGGTCCCCCGAGCACTGCCAGGAGTAATTCCTGAGTGCATTAAACCAGGAGTAACTCCTGTGCATCGCCGGGAGTGACCCAAAAAGCAAAAAAAAAAAAGAAAAAAAATGTTACTGATTACCAGCCATTCCTTCATTCACCCTAAGCTATCAGCCACTTTGAAATATTATTTATCAATTTTATATGTCAGGGTCTGAAATTGATCTTGGGGAAATTAACATAAAAGTATCTTATGTCATATCTATAAAATCCCAAGATGTCTGATGTGGGCTAGATTGCTTTTTTTTTTTTTTTTGCTCTTTGAGTCACACCCAGCGATGCACTGGGGTTACTCCTGGTTCATGCACTCAGGAATTACTCCTGGCTGTGCTTGGGGGACCATATGGAATGCTGGGAATCGAACCCGGGTAGGCCACGTGCAAGGCAAAAGCCCTACCTGCTGTGCTATCGCTCCAGCCCCTAGATTGCTTTTGTTAGTTGATGACATCCAGGTCTTCAAGAATTCAAGTATTTCATCTTTCAATTGCTCCATTTCTGTTTTTTTTGCCTGAGACTTAAAATGTTTCTAGAGATCTCCAAGCATTGTCAGACTTACATCTGGAGGCCCTCAAACAACTGGGATGGCGCTGGTGGCATGACAGGTATGTGAAGCTCCACATCATCAGGCACTAGCATTCCCCTTTCACCAGCATTATTTAGGAGGCCCCATTAAAAATCATTCTAGATAAGGTGCAGAAGGCTCTCACTGTTTCTTAATCAGTATTATGAGACTTGAACCAGAAGCAAGACAATCTCTTTCACTCTAGACCCTTTCACCAAATTGGCACACCCTCAATTGCAAAGGAAACTGAGAAACAAAGTGAGGCTTGCAGTTCCTTTCATAAACACTAATGATTGCTTGCTTCATGTACTAGTAAAATTTTAAAGGCAAGAGTTCAAGAAACACTAAGCTGGAATGGGAACATAACTCAGTATAAGAGTGCATGCTCTACATCAAAAAGAAAAAGAATAATCAGTGATGGCACAGATATGGGAAGAAAGGGACTCTTCTTATTGTTGGTGGGAATGCCAAGTGGTATAGTCTTTTTGGAAAACAATATGGACATTCCTTAAAAACTAGAAATTGAGCTTCCATATGACCTCACAGTACCACTTCTGGGAATATATCCTGAGGGTGCAAAAAAACACAGTAGAAATGGCATCTACACCTTTGTGTTTATTACAGCACTGTTCACAATGGCCAGAATCTGCAAACAACCCAAGTGCACGAGAACAGATGACTGGTTAAAGAAACTTTGGTACATCTACATAATGGAATACCATGCAGCTGTTAGGAAAGACCAAGTCATGAAATTTGCTTATAAGCGAATGGTCATGGAGAGTATTTTGCTAAGTGAAATGAGTCAGAAAAAGAAGGACAGATATAGAATGACTGCACTCATTTGGAATATAAAATAACATAATATGAGACTGACACTCAAGGACAGTAGATGCAAGTGCCAGGAATACTGCTCCATAATTGGAAGCCTGCCTCATGAGCTGGGGGAGAAGACAGCTAGAATAGACAAGGAATCACTAAATCAATGATGGTTGGAGGGATTGTTCAGGATGGGAGATGTGTGCTGAAAGTAGATAAAGGACCAAATGTCATAGCCTCTCAGCATCTATATTGCAAACCATAATGCCCCGAAGTAGAGAGAGAGAGTATGGGTGAAATTGTCTGCCATAGAGGCGGGGGAGGGTTGGGAGTGGGGGATACTGGGGACACTGGTGGTGGAAAATGTGCACTGGTGGAGGGATGGGACTTTAATAATTGTATGACTGAAACTCAAACATGAAAGCTTTGTAACTGATTCTCACAGTGACTCAATTAAAAAAAGAGAATACTCCTTATCTACAATGCTCTGGGTTCTAGTGCCAGGACTAAAAATAAATCAGTAGTACGGGCTGGAAAAATAGCACAGTTGATGGAGTGCATGCCTTGCAGGCAGATGATCAGAGTTCAATTTGCCAAGTCATTTATGGTTCGCTGAGCCCTGCTAGGAGTAATCTCTGAGCACAGAAACAGGAGTAAGCCTGGACACTGCTAGGTGTGACCCTGAAACAAAGAAACAGACATATAAAATAAATAGCACCCTGGAGATGCTCAGAGGAAGAGCCAGGCATGAGGCTGTAAGTTCCATGCCTAGCACTACTCTCACATATGTAAATAAGTCTGCTATTGTTCTTCTCCACCCTATGCTCTGGGGTCAAGAATGAATATTGTATCCCTAAGATTCAACTATCAATAGTTCTCTAAATCATGATTCTTTAAATAAAATTTTTTTAAATTTATTTTTTATTTTATTAAAAATTTTTTTTTCTGGAAAGGTAGTTTTAATCTATAAATATCTCTCATAAGGAGAATTGAACACCAACAAAATTCAGTCTCAAGAAATCAGATGCTTAAGATAATCAAAATATTCATTCACTTAAAATACCTACACTGGTTATGTTCTTGATGGATTTTCAAAGAATAATGGTATCTGAGATATATAATGAATTAATTCACAATGAAAAATGTTAAAATCAGTACATTTTATGTATCATTAAAGGCAAGTAGCCATATTGAAATGGCAATAACCTGTGATAATGTTAAAATACCTTGATTAATATCCTAGATTGGACGTATTTGAACTGTATAGTTTTCATCATTTAAAAATATGGAACGCTTCATGAATTTGCGTGTCATCCTTGCGCAGGGGCCATGCTAATCTTCTCTGTATCATTCCAATTTTAGTATATGTGCTGCTGAAGCGAGCACTTTTAAAATTATTTTTAATAATTTTTTTATTTAGGAGTACTGCTATTTATTCAGCCACTGATTAGGCTGATTGAATTTTGCATGAACTCCACCTTACTTTTTTTCCCAATTTTTTATAATTTTATTTATTGAATCACCGTGAGAGCAGTTACAAAACTTTCGGGTTTAAGTCTCAGTCATACAATGAAATACCAGTACTTTCACCAGTGTCCATTCTCCACCACCAAAAACCCCAGTATACCCGCATCCCACACCCTCTCCCTACCTGTGGGGCAGATGATTTCCAAATCACTCTCTCTATACTTTGATCACATTCAACATTTCGACACCACACCCACCATTATTATTTGGGATTTTACCCCAACACTCAGATATGCCAAAAAGGCAGACAATTTGTTTTCTATTGCTGGTCATAAATAATATATGATGTTGCACAGTTGCAGTAGTGGCTGTGTAATTTTGAAATTCCGAAATTTTAACAATTAAATCTGGAGAGATTTCCTGCCAAAACCTGCTAGGTTCCGAGATCTGTTCCTGAATCTCTGGGATCATGGCAATTAAGCAGCTTGATCAGGAGCCAGAGGGGCCATTTGTGGGCAGCGACTCAGGGTCTCATTGGGACGGGGAGGAAAGGGCCGGCTCCACCCCATCCCGTTAGGTCCCGCATGTCTTGTCACTGCGGGCCCAAACCTCACTGTCCAATGACCTCTGGAAGATGGTGGCCACCAGGCCGCCAATGGGGACCAGGCAAAGGGACAGCACCCTTTTTTCCCCTGGGGTGGTCCGGGGACAGTAACCTACTGCGTGGCCCATATGCATTTCTGCCAAAAGCCATTGGGTTTTGAGATTTGTTTCTGAGACTCTGGGATCATGGCTATTAAGTAGCTTGGTCAGGAGCCAGAGAGGCCATTTGTGGGTGGCGACTCAGGGTCTCGCTGGTACAGGGAGGAAAGAGCCAGCTCCACCCCCATCCCCTAAGGCCCCACGTGTCTCATTACTGTGGGCCCAAACCTGACTGTCCAATGGCCTCTGGAAGATGGTGGCCACCAGGCCGCCAAGGGGGAGCAGGAGGAGGGACAGCACCCTTTTCCCCCTGGGGTGGCCCGGTGACAGCAACCTACTGCACGGTCCAGACACATTTCTACCAAAAGCCACTGGGTTTTGAGATTTGTTTCTGAGTCCCTGGGATCATGGCTGTTAAGCAGCTTGATCAGGAGACAGAGAGGCCATTTGTGGGTCTCCTTGGGAGGGGGAGGAAAGGGCTGCCTCCACCCCCATCCCGTGAGGCCCTATGTGTCTCATCACTGCGGGCCCAAACCTGAGTGTCCAGTGGTCTCTGGAGGATGACGGCCACTGGGTCGCCAGGGGGAACAGACCAAGGCACAAAACCTATTCCCAACTGGGGTGACCCAGCACTGGTAGCCTACTGCAGGGACCAGATGCATTTCTGCCAAGAGCTGTTGGTTTTTGAGATTTGTTTCTGAGTCTCTGGGATCATGGCCATTAAACAGTTCAATCAGGAACAAGAGAGGCCATGCCTTCAATTATATAGCTGAGCCTGAGGTGGTTTGTGGGTGTGTCTCCCACATACCTAACTATTGGCTGTTTACTTTCTTGGTAAACTTTGCCCCAAGTTTTGGTTCTGGCCAAAGGCACAGCAGTTTTCGGGTTTCTAGAAGTCTGAAGGCGCCATGAGGCTGCTGATGCACTTGTGTCACTGGTTCAGATTGACCTGCTGGCGGCACCATACCCCCCAATTTTTTTTTTTAAAGAAAACTGTTGTGATCCCTGGCACACTGGTAATTTTCCTTGCATACAACAGAGTGTGTGACTCCAGGACATCACAACAACAAAGAGAAGGAAAGGGGAAATAAATAGACTGCTTCAGAGAGGTTGAAATTTCCTCAACTCTCTGAGTGGTTATTTTTGTCAGTCTGACATCATCCAGATAATGTAGATACAGAGACAAGTAAGTATTAAATCTTTTGTACCTCGTGTACATGTTAAACTTTGTGTCTACCACTAGGCTAGTATTCTATTTCAGACCTTGTGGAACAGAGTTTGCAATTTTAGACAGAGTAGATGAATTAGGGAAGGCTTTAAGACAGGCCAAGAGTGCCCATTTCCCACCACAATGGATCCCAGTGATCATTGTATAATTGAAACCCAAGCACAAAAATTTGTAAGTCTACAACTGTACCTCATGGAGTCTCACTAATTAAAAAAAAAAAGGACAGGCCAAGAAGTGAAATAAAGTATCTTCCTGTTATAAAAAGCTATACAATTTCCTTCTGCCACCGTATAAAAGGACAACCTGAGCAGCCATGAAGAACAGAGTCAAATATCCACCTAAACAAACCAACCCAAATACTTAGACCTTACATTTTTTGCCTCAGACATCTGGTCTCCTGATATCAAAATTGGCATTTTCTTGTTCAGCCAGAACATTACGAGTTATTATATGTCCTGTAAAGACAAATGCTGTTATTTTAAATAATTATTTTTCCCAAAATTAAGAATAGCTTGTCTGTTCCAGCTGACATTGTTCTGAGTCCCACCAGTCTTCAACCCACCCTTCCTAAAAATATGCTTCTCTTATCTCTTTTCTATAAAAACTGCTTCTTGTGACCACATAGAAGGATGTTTATTTGAGACTAAACCACCATCTTCTCAGTTGTTGCGGCCTGCATAAATAGATTTTTTCAATAAAGTCTCTTTTTGTGTGTGGAGAAGGGGGCATTTTGGTATGTCTGTGCACACGCGTGTGCGTGCATGCGTGTGTGTGTGTGTGTGTGTGTGTGTGTGCGTGCGTGCTGGAGCTCAGGAGTAACCCCTGACCAAACCTGGGTCTGCCATACGCAATGCAAGTAACTTACCTCCTGTATTAGTCTGTACCTCTCTCTCTCAGCAGGTTTTAGCAGAAATCCCTCCAGATTTAAGTGTTAAAATTTCAGAATTTCAAAATTGCACGGCCACTACTGCAGCCAAGTGACATCATATGTTATTTTTAACCAGCAATAGAAAACAAATTGTCTACTATTGCCTTTTCAGCAGATCTGAGTGATGGGGTAAAATCCCAAATAAAAATGGTGGGTTTGGTGTCAAAATATTGAATGTGATCAAAGTAGAGAAAGAGAGTAATGTGGAAATCATCTGCCCCACAGGTAGGGGGAGGGTGTAGGATGGGGGTATACTGGGGTTTTTGGTGGTGGAGAATGAGCATTGGTGAAGGTACGGGTGTTTCATTGTATAATCGAGACTTAAACCCGAAAGCTTTGTAACTGCTCTCACGGTGATTCAATAAATAAAATCATAAAAAAATGAAAAAAAAGTTAGGTGGAGTTCATGCCCAATTCAATCAGCTAATCAGTGGCTGAATAAATAGCAGTACTCCTACATTAAAAAAAACTTTAAAAAATCTTAAACTGCTATTCTGAATAACTGAGGATAAAAATTAGTTGTTTTATTTTAAAATATTAAAATAAAATTGATTCAATTTTGAAATAATCTGCTATTCCTGTCATATGTAATATCTTGCTTCTTTTTAGAGAAGTATTTCAAGACAAGTTAAGCATACTGGTATAGTTCAGAACAGTATCAGGTAAGCTCAATTATTTAGAAAAATAATGATTTCACACGAATACAACGACACACTTAGTAGCAGAAACAGGAAACAAACACAGCATCTTGTAAAATGCAGACACTGCACTTTGAGCTGTAGTTTTATTCGGGACAGGTGTCTACACATAAGTAATAAAGGGGGAAATGGTTCGGTTTTTGCATTCTTCAAGAGTGGAAGCTTTCTGGCACTGAACACTACCGCTCTATATGTTTGCATCGAATTCCAAAAGAACTCCATCAGAAGCATTCGGCTTTGTGCTGGTAGATCTTGATAGGACCTTGAGGTCAAAATAATCTTTCTCTTTCCAGCAGCAGAAGAAATAATTTCAGTCAGAAAACTTAACATAGTGGGGTTGGAGCGACAGTACAACGGTTAGGACGTTCGCCTCGCCTTGCATGCGGCAGACAAGGGTTCAATCCCCGGCATCCCATAGGGTCCCCCAAGCACTGACAGGAGTAATTCCTGAGCGCAGAACTAGGAGTAACCCCTGAGCATCCCTGGGTGTGACCCCAAAAAGCAAAGAGAGAGAGAGAGAGAGAGAGAAAGAGAGAGAGAGAGAGAGAGAGAGAGAGAGAGAAAAGAAAACCTAATATAATGCCATGATGCTGCCTGGGAAGCCCGTAAAAAAATAAAAAAAGAAAAGAAAGAAAAAGAAAGAAAAAGAACGTCCTCCTAGCCGGCTGCACAAACCACGCTTTAGACGCCTACTCTGCTAACGAGGACGCTGCCCTACGCGGGGTCCAGACCGGAGCCGGCACGCAGCTCTCGCGAGAGCTCGCCTGAGCCCCGTTTCCCGTTCTCGGCTCTCTGTGCATCCACCGCTGTTCCACCCCCACCCCCGACTCCTCTCCGGCTTCCTCCGCCGTCGCGCGCGGGGCCGGAACTTTATTCCCCAGGAACGCGTTTTACACAGCCGCGCGTTGCCGGTCGGCGTCCGGGAGAACACGGCGCCATCCTCTTCCTCTCACTCTCGCCGCCGCGCAGTGGAGCCGGGGCCATCAGATCGCGGAGCGCGGGGACCAGGCGGACTGGGTCTATGGTCGCTCCGCGGGCCGGTCCACCGGCTGGTGCTTTTCTGTCAGGGCAAGCTGTGTTCCATGGCAGGAAACTTTTGGCAGAGCTCCCACTAGTAAGTGACCTGTCGTCTTTCGGTCTTGGTGCTGGCTCTTGGGTGGGTTTGGGGCGGCGGGGGGCGGGGCGGTGACTCTTCCCTCCCCCACTCCGCCCCCCTACACCCCCCCCCCCCTCGGATTTTGGCCCCTACTCGGAGCGCCGCTTTGGGGGTCTGTCGGTGGCGGCCGGAAGCGGGATGAGCTTTTCTGCGGCGACCACCCTCGCTCGCTTCAGCTCTGGGCTGGGTGTGGGTGCTTGGCAAAGATCGGAGAGGGGCGCGGGCGTGGGCACGGGGCTTGGGTCTCGGAGCAAGGGACGTTCGACAATTTCATCACCTGGAATCCTATGCCTAGGGTTCAGATTAGTTGGGTCCCGGGGTGGGAGCGGGGTGGGGGCTGGGTGACGACGGGCTGGGATCTGGTGAGGAAAGGCTTACCCGGAGCTGGGGAGGGACGCTAGCCAACTGTTTACTTACAAGCTTTCATGATTGCGTCTCAGTCATACAGTGTTCAAGGACCCATCCCTCCACCCGTGCCCATTCTCCACCAGTGTTCCCAGTATCCCTCCCACCACCCCCTGTCATTCCCCCACCCCACCCCTCTGTGGCAGACACATTCCCTCTCCCCCCACCCCTCTCCTTTTGGGTGTTATGGTTTGCAAATACAGGTACTAAGCTTGTGCCTTTTATGTTGTTGTAGAACTGAATCCTAGTAATTTTGCCGGTTTCTTCGGCCTTTTTTTTTTTTTAAAACCCCCCCTTGAATAAAAGCTTCGCTTTTCTATCAGTGACCGTGAAGAGCTACAGTAATAAAACTTTACTCCCGAAATGCACGGATTTAAGCATTTAGGAAGCTGGGAGATGGGATTGCATTTTGAGGTAGGGTTTCCACTCAAGGATGATGAGTCTGGCTGAAAAATAAGAGTGTATTCATTCGCATACATAGCTTTTGATGCTGAGTGCATTGGTAAGGTAACTAATTTCAGATTTTGAGTCGGCTAGGATTCCTAATTTTTGTGTATAAGCTCCTTAGAGGAGGGAAAATAAGCACTGGACTTGGAAACCTCTTCAGGCTCTCTGTTTCATCTTGTTATAAACTGTAGGGAGGGAAAGTTCTTAATATTTGTGGGATTTATCTTCCTAAACGCTTAAAATGGTAGGGGAGATGAAATTAATGATTTTGGAACAGTGAATCACAGTACTTTCCATGAAGTTTAATACAACAATTCTTTTGATCATAATACTGTAAATAAGTACATGCTAGCGAATTGAACAGTGACCAAAACAACATCAAAATACAACCCCCAAATCCGAGTTCTAGATACTTTATTGTTATAAAAAGTAAACTAAAATGCCAATGAAGTGACATTATGACCTATGGGATATGACTACAACAAAGTTTAAGAAAATTACCATTTTGAATAACTGAGAAAGATAAAAATTAGGTGCCTTATTTTAAAATATTAAAAAGGAAACTTATGACAATAAAGATTGCATAGGTATCTATTAAAAGGGAAAAAATCAGATGATAAGAACTGATTCATTGAAAGGCAATGTGGGATCAAGGAGGAAAGATTGACATAAATACAATATTAGTAATGAGAATTGTAAATAAATGCAGTATAGCTTAAGGTTATTTCCAAGGTAATAAATTTGAAGATCAAAATAAATCGAGACCATTATAAGAGAGCTAATGCTCAAGGGTGGGATCCTAACAAGGGTGTGTTCTTTCCTCAGCTAGTAATCTACTTAAGTAGTTGTAGTAAATCTACTTCTAATATTTTTAGCAATGTCATTCTGTGTGAGCACAGTAAGAGATATAAACATCTCATTATACATTCCGCAGTCCTCAAGCCCGGTTAGTCTTTCTAGCCCTAACAGGATCCTAGTCTCGTTGTTACTTACTTTGGATCATGACAACATTTGTCCATGATCATGCCCTCAACTTATAGTTGAGTATTGTGGCGCTTTGGCCTGGCCCATTTCGATGCCAGGGTAGCTCACAGCTTGCCCTGGGTCCATTCAGTCCTTCATCAGAACCCTGCTTTTGGGGTGCTAGGAACTAAGGGCAACTGAGTCGAGAAAGCAGATACCCAGGAGTAAATATTATTCGGAGTCAATCAACTCCCAAGTTACAAAGCATAATATTAACTGTCTCCCTGTGTCTACACAGAAAGGACATTGCTTACAATACAAGTTCAGTGTCCTTAGATGCGTGTGACCTGATAAACCTAAGCTACCTGAGGAAGGACAAAACAGTGTTATCCTACAAGCTAAAAATACCTTAAAGAGATATTTCAAACCCAGAAAGAACTTTTCAGTTCTCTTCGTGTTTTGTGTGGGATTGGGAGGAGCTCCTTATCTTCATAGTTGACTAGTTGGTTTGTGGTAAGGAGGTCACTCCTGGCAATATCCCACTAACCAAATTAGTGGTTCTTTGCTAGGACCCTAGGATGCAATGAGGGGACCACTCTCACTTAGGCCACCCTCCAGGACCATACATAACCTGGTGAGTGTAGGAAACTATGTATTATCGGGACTGAGCCCTAACGTCTAATGTCTCCCAGCCCTTCAGTTCCCTTTATGAAGACATGCTGATGCTGATGCTGATGAAGTCTAACAAAGATAGCACTAAAATAAGTCACTTTTGAATGTTGATGCTAATGTAATGTATGACTAAAAAGTCCAACATGACATTCAAAGTATAAAAAACAACAGTAAGGGTTTGGAACTTAGCTCTTAAGTGGTGTATTCAAAAAATAAAGTACAAAGGGCCTCGCTGGTTCTCTCACCATCTGCACTCAATGGTCTCGTGCTGTGTCCTCTACCCCGGGAGGCTGATGGCAATGTGTGGACGAAGGAGGGAATCAGGGCCAGACTGCTTGGTGTCAGTTGCAGTTTATTCCAATTTCCTCTACATTCTCCCCTGATTCTCATGCTTCTCTCTCTCCGAGCCCACTCTTACTCCCTCCTTAAATCCCAAGGCAGGAGGGTTGGGGCTTACACTTAGGTGTGGTCATACAATAAACAGAGGTAAAGTCCTTCCCTCAGGGGAAGCCTCTTCTAGGACAGACTGTCATCCAGCAAGACGACCCACCCAAGAGCAGAATCCCATGGGTGTGTTTCTCCTCTCCTTGTCTAACAAACATAAACATTCCTAATATTAGTCATTTTGTATGGACACAGTAAGAGATGCATTAAGCTTATAAGATTGCTCTTCTGGGGTCACCTTGCTATTGCTCTCAGACTATAGTGCTCAGGTCAGATTAGTCTTTACTAACCCTAGCAGGGTCCTAATCTCATTGTTAACCTTTTAGATCATGACAGCATTTGTCCATGACCATGCTCTTAGCTTGCAGTTAAGTATTGTGGCACTTTGGCCTTTTGATGCCAGGATAGCTCACAGCTTGCCCTGGTTGCATTCAGTCCCTCATTGGGACCCTGCTTTTGGGGTGCTAGGAACGAAGGGCAACTGAGGCGTAAGTTGAGAAAGCAGATGCCCAGGAGCGAATGTTATTAGGAGTCAATTAACTCCCAAGTTATAAAAGCATAATATCAACTGTCTTCCATACAAAAGGAAGACAGTGTCCATACAAAAAGGACATTGCCTTAAAGTAAACTCTGCATAAAAGATATAAGAGAAGGAGAAAAGCAATATTTAACTTACAATACAAGTTCAGTGTCCTTAGAAGGATCTGACCTTACAAGTTAACAGAATCTGATTAGGGGAAAAAGGTGATTATTTGGTTGGGGAGGAGAGCACTGAGAAGAGGTTACAGATAAACAAAGGAATGGGAGTGTCTCTAGAGCCCTGTGATGGATATAACCTGATAAACCTAAGCTCCCTGTGGCAAGGGAGAAAGGACATACCAATGCTATCCTAAAATGTTTAGAGCTACATATCAACATCTCCCCCTTTTCCCTTTACAAAAGATCATAATAGTTCCGATAGGTCATGGACTCAGTATTGGCTAGTCTTTTCCGAAAGAGGTAGGATCCTATAACTAATAGAATAAACATGATAAGTAAGACTGTACCAGCACTACCAAGAGTGTGGGTAATGCTTTGCCACCATGACCTCGGGTCAAGGCCCTGTAATGAGTCCACAATACCCTGGGCTAAGTTTTCATACTGAATTTCTGGAAGTTTATCCTTAAGCACTCGAACAGTCTCATTCTGAAGGGCAAGAGTACCTAGAGACATATTTTCCTTCAGATCTTAAAAATGATATCTAATTTTGTCCCAAGTATGAGCGGACCCATTATATCTATGGGGGGGGGTCACACAGAAAGAAGAACTAGTTCAGTCAAAAAATAGCCTTATTTGTTCTTCCAAGATAACAACCCGCCCCTCAAACCAGAGTACCGTTTGTTGTAAAGTGTCCAGTCGTTGCTCAATATCATGGTTGATGGTAGCCTGCATTGTCCAGAAGTGGTGAGAGTCATTTTGCCATGTTTTGACGAAATTGTGCATCTGGATTGAGGTTTGAAGAGCTCTTCCTGTAACAGCACCAGTAGTGTTTACAGCAATGATTCCCAGGATAGCTACAATCAGGAGTCCAAGGAATCGTCGGGAACGCCAGAGCAGTTGTTTCACACTTGAGTCAGGAGTCCTTCACCAGGGAATTTGTTGCCTTTCTCTATTCAGATTCACTGGTAGCCATATATGTGATCTGGCCTTTAATAAAATTGTACTGTGTAAAGAACCTTGGACTGAGAGGGAAGAATTGAGACAGGTAAATAATGCCCAAGACAAGAAACCTTTTTTTTGACAGGGTCAAAAGAAAGAGTGCCTCGACCAAACACAAAAGGATGTTTGACACATGCCTTCATGTGGAGAGAGGAGTTATAACTGATATAATAAGTAAAATTGGGCTGCTTAGAGCCACGCAAGTATCCATCCCAATAGTGACCAGGGCTTAAGGCTGCAGCCACCTTCCATAGATCAGTATGTTTCTGGATAGAGTGTTCCATTACACATAGCCTGAGGGCGGGGGGGTGCGTATCCCCCATTATGCCATTCCAGAAGGTTGTGGGTCTTTATATGAGAAGAGTTGAAAGGAGAAGTGATAGGCCCCAATTGGTTGCAGGGAGAAAATGGCATTTAACATAATCAGGATCATCAATACAATATGGGATGGACTTGCCTCTAGGTCCCCAGTCTACCAACTCATAATCATCACGATGAGAGAGTATGCTAGGGGGGACCGGCATTCCTCCACTTCCTGGGCGAGTATTTCCAGTCTTTCATAGAGATAGATTCACAAACTGGAATGAAAGGTTGACCTAGAGAGGTTAAGTTAGTGGGTGTCACATCAATGGAAAGGACACACGTGAAAGAAAAATCTTTTTGCAACTGATCAGAGGTGGTATGTATTGAGGGCTTGATATGAATCCAAGTCTGAGGGTGAAGAGGAAGACAGGGAGGCACTCCGATGCAAACAGGATCAAGTGAATATCCTAGAGAAAAATTAAAAGGTTTCCTTCTTCATTAGGTAACTGAGGCATCTGTGAATCCCAAGGAGAGGGTAAAAGGAAGGAATTGTTAGTCCAAATACGGGGTCCTGGCATGGTCCAATCCACAACCTGTAAAAGTTGGGGGTGAGGAATGTAAGTCCAATAGACATGTTTAGCTTTACTTACCACAGGACTGCAGGACAAGACTACCGTCATGACCAGGAATAGGTTTTCAGGAATGAAGAGAGTGTAGGGGGTTTTGGGGACAGCTTTTCTTCGGGTCCGATCCTTGGTGTGACCCCATGATACATTATAAGAGTTAGCGGTCTTTGGGGGTTTCTTCTGCTGACCTGTAGGGATTGCATTTTCTTTGTAGATCCTCTGTCACTGGAAATTCCTCTGGTTTCTTGATTTTCAGCTGGGACAGGTTTGGCGATTGCTTGAAGTTGAGTTTTTGAGGGTTGTGGAGTCTTTGATGGTCTGAAGGCCAAATCAGGTGGGTGAATTCGACTCCTGATGAGACGCAATAGGACCCAAAGTTTCTTAGTGGGGTTATCATCTGTTGAAACAAAAGCATAGCCTTTTTCTCGAATGAGGAGTTTCTCCGCCACCCATTCTTTGTCAATTTTAATCTAAATAGGAGAGTTAATAACTTGCTGAGCCTGTGCACTTTCCTAAAATGCCTTTCAGCTGCTGTATATGCTCTCCTTGAAGTAAATTTAAAAAATTTGCTCGAGGTAAGGTAAAGGCCCTCTTGTTGTTCATCGATTTGCTCGAGCGGGCCCAGTTACATCTCCATTGGAGACTTTGTTGTTACTGTGTTTGGCATATCGAATACATCATGGGGAGCTTGCCAGACTCTGCTGTGCGGGCGAGATACTCTCGGTAGCTTGCCGGGCTCTCCGAGAGGGGCGGAGGAATCGAACTCGGGTCGGCCATGTTGACTGCGTGCAAGGCAAACGCCCTACTGCTGTGCTGTCGCTCCACCCAAGTAAACAATGTCAAGGACAAGGAGTCAAGCTGAGGCTACCTCCTTTTTTGTTTTTTAATAACTGAGGGTTCTATGAACACGCTCAACTATGCCTTATCCCCGTGGCTTATAAGGGATTCCAGTAATGTGTTTAATTTGCTGTTCATCACAGAAAGCTCGAAAAGCTTTACTAGTATAGGCTGGGCCATTGTCAGTTTTAATAGCAGAGGGAACGCCCATGACAGAAATGGTAGAAATGCGCAGGCTGCTTTGGTTCTCTCAGAAGACATGGGAATGGCCCATAGGAAGTGAGAATAAGTATCTATAGCTACATGAAGAAAAGGTTTCTTGGGAAAGCATGTCACATGGGTAATATCCATTTGCCATAATTCCTTGGTCTGCAGGCCTTGGGGATTAGCTCCAGCTACATGGGGAGTGCAGTGTCAAGGAGCACAGATAGAGCAAGCACAGACACAGATAGAGCAAGCCTGGCTTCCCGCATTGGAATACTATGATGAACATGAAGGTGGTGGGCGTTTGTGTGTAAGGCCCAGTACTCTTCTACAGCCGAGGTAAAAATTGGTGCTGCCAAAAGATCAGCTTCATTTCCCTGAGTCATGGGTCCAGGAAAACCAGAATGAGATATGATATGAGTAATAAAAACAGTTCAGAGTGCCTTTGTAGAAGAGTCTGTAGCTGCTGAAGCAATTGTTGAACTATGGGATTTGGGGCATTTAGGGAAGCTGTCATGGTACCAGGGAAGACGCCAACAACATAAGCTGAGTCTGAGATGACCTTTGCGGGCCCTGGCACATGGGAGAGTAGGTAAACCAAAGTGGCAAGTTTGACTTGTTGTGCAGAGGTATAATTCATGTTTACTGTTGTAGATAGGGATGGTCTGGCAGTCCTGTCTTTCCTAGAGGTAGAACCATCAATGTAGTATACCAGAGCATCAGGAATAGGGGAAGAGCGAATGATGGAGGAAATGACAAATGGAGTTCGTTTGAAAAAAAAAATCCCGTTTTTCCTGCTGGATAATGGGAGGAAAGTTCTCCAGAAAAATCAACTAAGGCTCTTTGCAAAACATCACTGAGGGGGCAGGACAGAGGCTTTGCTGGGACAGGGAGGACAGCAGTGGGTGACTGAGGGTTATCAAAAAGCAGAAGCCACAAATTTTCTTCTGGAGAAAACCGAGAAAGATGGAATTTCTGGAGTGGGTCTAGGAAAAGTTCTAACTCTTAGCCTCAGAGGTAAACTGCCTCACACTGTAGAGGGCAGGGTCACCTTCGAGGGCCAGGAATAGATTACGGAGGTCTGAGTTGGGAATGCCGAGAAAGGGGCAGACCCTAGCAGCTTTTGAAAGTCATTGGGAGTTTTAAGCTTATCATGACAAATAGAAATTTTTCGAGGTCGCACTGTGGTCCGCTGAAGGATATAACCTAAGTATTCATGTGGGGGCAACATTTGGGCTTTCTCTGTGGCTATTTGTGATCTGGCTGCTGGTAGGCGGGTTATTACATCCTCATAAAGTCTTTGGAGCTATCATTAGAACAGGCAAGTAAGATATCGTTCATGTAATGAACAGCATAAGCCTGAGGAAACTGCAAGAAGGGCGCAAAATCAAATCAACAAAGTACTGGCACATGGTGGGGGAGTTGGTCATTCTTTGGGGTAAAACAGTCCACTGATACCTGTGCATCTGTGCATGATTAAGGGAGGGAACAGAAAATGTGAAGTGCTTCAGGTCATCTGGATGGATGGGAATATTATAAAAACAGTCTTTCAAATCAGTAACAGCCAGAGGTCGATCTTTAGGAATAGCAGCAGGGGAAGGAAGGCCGGGCTGAAGAGCCCCCATGGAAACCATGGTGGAATTAACATTCGTTAGGTCAATCAACAAACGACATTTGTCTGATTTCTTTTGGATAACAGAGACGGGAATTCCATTCTGAAAGTGGAGTTTCAGTATGCCCCAAATTCAGTTGTTCTTCTACTAATGATTCTTATGCCCTTAAATTTTCATTTCTAAAGGGCCAATATGAGGACCACACAGGATCATGAGATTTCCACTGAATGCAGAGGGGTGGTGGGTGTTGAACTGCAGTGGCCTTCATTAAAAAGGGGTAGCTTCAGAATCAGAGGCTACAGGAGGAAGTGGAGGGGGGATTCTAAACTCCACTTGCCATTGCTCATGTAAATCTCATCCCCAAAGGTTCAGAGGTATGGGTGTTATACAGCGCTGGAAAGTGGCTGTAACTCCTTCTGCATTTTAACTTCCTGGTGCTCTGCCGGACATAGGAAGAGGGCATCATGCCAATTCTATGCAGATCGTATGGTATTTCTTGAACAGCCTAGTTACGGGGTCAGTATTGAGTAGAGATGATAGAGCGATCAGCTCCTGAGTCAATCATACCCTTAAATCTTTCCCCACAGATCTCAAGAGTTGTAAGTGGACAGACGCCCTCCCTAAGAGGGGCGGCATAGGCAACCAAAGGATTAGTGCTGCCGAAACTGCCAGTCCGAGGGTGAGTGGACTGACAGGACATAGCAAAAAGAAGAGAAGCTGAGCAATGTGTTCTCCCTTGTTAAATGTCCAAACAGTTGGTACCGTAAGGACAATCACTATTTCCCCAGTATAGTTAGAATTATTGACCCCAGTATGAATAGTAATTCCCTTTATAGTCAAACTGCTTCTCCCTAGAGTAGGCCTACAGTGCCTTGTGGAATTGGTCCCTTTACACCGGAATTTAATTTGTAGGGACACTGGGCAGAGCTTATAGTAACTGTATCAGGGCAGGAAATATCCAAGGCTGTGCTTCCTGCTGTGGCTGGCTGCAGCAGTTCTACTGATTGGAGCTTTGAAACACATTGGGGAGAAGGGCTGTAGCTGGGAACATCCCCTGATTTTGCAGGGCCTGGGGCTGGCCCCTTTGCAGGTTTCCTGAATTGGGGTCAACAGCTTCATCAAAATTGAAGCGACAGTCTCTGGCCCAATGGTTTCCCCTCTTACACTGGGGACAGGGCCCAGGAGATGCAAATCTGGCTTGGCAGTCCCTGGCCCATTGGTTTCTCTTAGGGCATTGTGGACAAGGTCCAGGTGGTGCTCTCACAGGGCCTGGTTGGGAGGCCCCCTGCAGTCCTTAGGAAAGTGGCCTGGTTTCCCACAGTTAAAACATTTGTCCTGATCTTCCCTCTGTATTGCATAGACCTCAACAGCATTAATACATTCCTGATGTTTGATAGAATCAACATTCTGACATGCCTTCACGTACCCCATTATGTCCTTCTTCTCCTTAATGGATTGCAGAATGGCCTGGCAATCCTCGGTAGCATTTTCAAAGGCCAGTTGTTTCAACAAATTCTCCTGAATTTCCTTACCCTTAACCTGCCTTTCAGTGATTTCCATCAACTTCCCTGTGAAGTCTGCATGAGGTTCTGAGGGAGGCACTTTGAATAATCTTTGTATAGCTTCCCTTAACTTCAATGTTATGTCAATCTTCTCCCAGGCCCACAGGACGGCTTCATGGACTTGAGCAAAAACAGTGTGAGGCAAGTTGACTTGCTTTTTAGGTCGTGCCACTTTCACATATTAACATCTCATAAATCAACTTAATCCCTGAAAATTTTTGCCCAGAATGGTCTAGGGTCTGAAGTTTTGCCTTGGCCTCATCACTGAACCACATCCTCCACTGCATGTACTGAGAAGAGCTTAAGCACATCTTAGCGACCACATGAAAATCTTGAGGTACCCAATAGGCCTTTTAACTCCAGCCTGTAAGATACACCCTACAGTACGAAGATGTAGGTCTGTACAAGGCACAGGCCTTTTTGAAATAACCGAGTTCTTAACCCTTCATAAGACGGAGACTTATCTTCCTCCAGCTAGATGGGAAAAAAGAGATGGAGCTCATGGGGTCTGGGTGGGATTGACCACTTATGGTTGAGAGGTCTCAGCTGTAAGCTTCTATCAGGAGTGTGCCCCAAGCGACCTAGAGACCACTTGGCTGAGGAGCAGCGGCTCCTGTGAGAAGCTTTCTCTACCAAGCCACTCTCAGACACAGAATTTGAGGAAGTAGTAGCTGGCTCCTCATATTTCCTCTTATGCACTGGATGTGGAGTCATACAGAGGAGGTGAGGGTCTCCGGGTTGACATCAGTCATTGACATAAATTGACATTAGTTAATTGACATTAATTCACCAGCATCAGAGAGATTTTTTACTTTGAAAATGTGTTACCATGGAAACGCGTTGAGCTTCTTTCTGGGCTTGGGTATGGGAGTAGCCAAGCATTGAGCATCGGGCTTCTTTCTAGGCTTGGGTATGGGAGGAACTGGGGGCATGGCTCTCTCAGTAGTAGGAACTTTCTTTTTTTCATCCTAATCTTAAGATCCCCTCTTAACTCCTGAGGAAAGCCTCCCATAGTATACCTAACATCCTCCTTCTCGGAGGCACCTTCCAAAGCCTTAAGAATGGAGTTAACAATTTTCCCAAGTTGCCCAGAACTATTGGGGGATCCGAGCCCCTTCTTTAAATTCCCTGAAGATATTGTCCTTAATCCTTTTCCAAACCTTAGGCTCCAAAGTACCATTATCTGGAAACCAAGATATGGCTGGAGCGGTAGCACAGCGGGTAGGGCGTTCGCCTTACAAGCGGCCAACATGGCCGACCCGAGTTCAATTCCTCCGCCCCTCTTGGAGAGCCCGGCAAGCTACCGAGAGTATTAACAAAGTCTCCAATGGAGACGTTACTGGGCCCGCTCGAGCAAATCGACCATCAACGGGAGGGTCTTTACCTTTACCTTTTAGGCTCCAAAGTACCATTATCTGGAAACCAAGGATGAAATTTGTAGACAGTTTTTAGGCACGACTGGAGTTGGTACCGAAAAACACGATGTCCAGGTCTATGTGCAAAATGGTTAATCAACTTAAAGAACTTGCCACGTTCAGTTTGGCGTGAAAGATTTAGAACGGGCTTGACGAGGTACTGTGTTTGTCCCATCTTGGGGCGGGGGGGAGTATGGCTAGTATTCTAATTCACCACACCACAAAATCCTGTTCTCCCACTAAACTTTTCTAGAGTGGGGTCTATCGAACCCTGTTCTTACCTTCATTTGTGCACCGGCACACCAACTGGTGGTTCGGCTGTTAACCAAAAGGTTGGTGGTTTGTGCCTACCCAGGGCCGCCAGATATGTGTTCAGAAAAATAACTTATGAAAAGGCCTCACCGGCTCTCTCACCATATGCATTTGGTGGTCTCACGCCGCATCTACCGCCCCTGGAGGCTGATGGCAGTATGTGGATGAAGGAGGGAACCAGGGCCAGGCTGGTTGGTGTCAGTTGCAGTTTATTCCAATCTCCTCTACATTCTCCTGATTCTCCTGCTTCTCTCTCTCCCAGCCCACTCTTACTCCCTCCTTAAATCCCAAAGGAGGAGGGGTGGGGCTTACACTTAGGTGTGGTCATACAATAAATAGAGGTAAAGTCCTTCCCTCAGGGGAAGCTTCTAGGACAGACTCATCCAGCAAGACCTGAAGACAACCCACCAAAGGGCACCCACCCAAGAGCAGAATCCCGTAGGTGTATTTCTTCTCTCCTTGTCCAACAAACATCTAAACATTCAAAATATTAATTACTTTGTATGGACACAGTAAGAGATGCATTAAGTTTATAGGATTGCTCTCTTGGGGTCATCCTGCTATAGATCTCAGACTACAATGCTCAGGTCAGATTAGTCTTTCCTAACCCTAGCAGGGTCCTAATCTCATTGTTAACCTTTTAGATCATGACAGCATTTGTCCATGACCATGCTCTTAGCTTACAGTTAAGTATTGTGGCGCTTTGGCCTGGCCCATTTTGATGCCAGGATAGCTCACAGCTTGCCCTGGGTGCATTCAGTCCCTCATTGGGACCCTGCTTTTGGGGTACTAGGAACTAAGGACAACTGAGGTGTAAGTTGAGAAAGCAGATGCCAGGAAGCGAATGTTATTAGGAGTCAATTAACTCCCAACTTACAAAAGCATAATATCAACTGTCTTCCTATGTCCATACAAAAAGGACATTGCCTTAAAGTAAACTCTGCATAAAAGACATGAGAAGGAGAAAAGCAATATTTAACTTACAATACAAGTTCAGTGTCCTTAGAAGGATCTGTCCTTCTAAGGTTAACAGAATCCTATTAGGGGAAAAAGGTCATTATTTGGTTGGGGAGGAGAGCACAGAGAAGAGGTTACAGATAAACAAAGGAATGGGAGTGTCTCTAGAGCCCTGTGATGGATGTAACCTGATAAACCTAAGCTCCCTGTGGCAAGGGAGAAAGGACATACCAATGCTATCCTAAAATGTTTAGAGCTACATTCCAACAAGTGGTAGGACCCTTGTCTTGCTTGAAGGAGACTCTGGTTCAATCCGTGGTACCTATAGCATTTGGCTAGCTGTACCACTGAGTATGCCCCAAATAAGTTAGCTTTAGATCTGGACGATAGCTTAAATAATGGGAGCATAAGAGGCCCAATTGATCTCCCAACAACAAACTGGTATAGCTTTCGAGCATCCTTCTGGCGCAGTCCCCCCAAAACAAAATAATATAGCTTACTTTTAAGATAAATTTTTATAGTAATATAATTTGTATTAGAAAAATCTCTTACTAATTGGTGACATTATTAAAAAAATAAGCTTGCAGTTCAATTTATTTTGGGGGGCATGCTTCTCTATGTAATTCCTCGGGCACTTTGTCATACCTACTCATTGCATTCCCCAGTTGGCCCAAGCATGCAGAGCTGCTCAACACCACCATGGCCCCCCCTGGTGGTGGTGGGGAAGCCTCTGGGCCTCTACCCAGAGGTGGTGGTGGTGGTGGTAGTAGTAGGGATGTGGTGCTGTGGTTTGTACTCAATCCCTGCACATCCCCCTGACTGTTTAGCTATTTGCCTGGGTCTTAATGTTTATTCTTTTTCTTTTCTTTTTGATGGGGGAGATTGGATGACCACATTTCCTTCCTTCCTTCTTTTTTTTTTTTTTTTGATGGGGGAGATGGAATGACCACATCTGGTGGTTTTCAGGGCTTATTCCTGGCTCTAATTGAGGAATCACTCATAGCTTTGCTTGGGGCATTGTATGTGTGTCCAGGATTGAACATGGGTCTGCTGCATACAAGGTAAGCGTCCTATCCCCTGTTACTATCTCTGTGACCCTTATTAGTATCTCTTAAACTAAAAACTCGTTGAGACAAATAGGGTGTTTAATATGATGTTAGCATTGAAACATCAACAAGAGGGCCAGAGAGATAAATACATCTGGAAAGGAACTTGCCTTGCACTTCTGGGTGAGACCCCCAAAACCAAAAGAAAAAAGGTCCCCAAAACATCAACAAGAGATACCTAATGGTGAAACATTAGGAAAATCAGTCTGTTTATTTACATTGTCTTGACTGTGCAACTAAATGTAATAAGAAAATGTGATGCAAAAATAATAAATCAGCCTATAGAGACAAAAATAACTAAAGGTTTATTAATTGAAAAAAGAGCAATAATAAAGTTTTAATAAGTGATCTGTTAGGAATTGTAGTAGAAAGCTTTATCCGAAATGAAGATAAAATCAGATAAAAGGGACAAGAGATAAAGTACAGTGGGTATGGTGCTTGCCTTATATGTATCCCTGCCAGGAGTAAGCTGTGAGCACCTCCGGGTGTGCCACCTCCTTCCCAAAAGACTAGAAAACAGAAAGTTTTATTTTAAATGACTATAAAATGTGCTTCAAAATTAAGTTTTCAATAGCATAATAAGATATATAGGACTGCAATAAGAATTTTTGTTCTTTAGTGGATGTTAAAAGATTTTAATAAATATCCTAGCATCATTAAGATATTTTGGGTGCTGGAGCGATAGTACAGTGAGTAGGGCACTTGCCTTGCATGCAGCCGACCCAGGTTCAATCCCTGGCATCCCATATGGTCCCCTGAGCACCTCCAGAAGTGACTCGAGTGCAGAGGCCAGGAGTAAACCCTGAGCACTGCTGGATGTGGCCTGCCCCCAACATCCAAGTGAAAAAAACAGAATAAAACAAATAAAACAATAACCAAAAATAACAACAGAAAAATGTTTTTTTGGGAGCCAGGTGTGTTTGGGGCCACTCCTGGCTCTGCACTCAGGAATTAATCCTGTTGGTGCTCAGGTGACCATATAGGGATGTCCAGGATCAAACCTGGTTAAGCCAGGACAAATGCTCTACTAGTTGTGCTATTCTTCTGCTCCCAGTTTCCCCTTTTACTGTTGGTGCTTGTTTTGATGAGTGATGATTCCCATAGTTCTGGTTGTTGTGCTCACTGAGGGTCACATTTACACGCAGACTCAGTGGTTGGTCACAATTTTTTGTTATAGTGCTTGTACATGTGGTTGCTGAGGACTACACTTTTAGTTGTGGTGTTTACACGTTCTGACAGTAGGGGTTGCTGGTGCCCACACATCGTCAGCTGCAGTTTTCAGACACAGTGGGCTTTGTACTGAGATTTCATTCTTCATTGTGATAATGAGGGAATTCCAGACATAGCCATAGTGACTGCACTTGGTACATAGGGATTGCACTGGGGATTAAACTCATGGTTTTCCATGTGCATGGCAGGTGTTTTGGGCCCTGAGCCATCTGCATGACACCTGAATTTAATATTCCCAAATTTTAAATTGGTTTCCATTTGGGGACCTTGGTGGGATTATAAAGTTTAGATTTTAGAATGCTCTGTAGCACCATCATCCCGTTGTTCATTGATTTGCTTGAGCGGGCACCAGTAACGTCGACTTGTTACTGTTTTTGGCATATCGAATATTCCACAGGTAGCTTTTCAGGCTCTACTGTGCAGACGAAAAAAGGAGTTGGGGCCATTCTCACCCTGATGCTTTGGGGATCATTGATGATGCTTGGGCCTTGAAGTAGGTTATGGCCAACACAGCTGCTTGCAAGTCAAATAAATGCCTTACAATCCTGTACTGTCTCTGGCCTTATAACATTGGTTCTTTACTCTAAAGATATTTAGAATATAAATTTATATTCTAAAATGAAAATATATTTTAAATATAAAGAATATATTTAAAATATATTCATATATATTAATAAATATATAAGAATACAATTGAAAAGACATTCCTTGAAATTGTGTGTGGAAAACTATAAACAAATCTATTAAATAAAGCTTAATTATCTCTCCATAGTACTATGATATGATTGTAAAGAATGTTGAGTCCCATATTCCTTGGAGATGGGGAGGTCATACCTGGTGGTGCTTAGGACTTTCTTGCGGTGCTGCACTCAGGAATCATTCCTGGCAGGACTGGGTGACTTATATGTGGTGCCTGGGATTGAATCGGGTCCATTGTACACACAGCTAGCACCTTACCTGCTGTTCTATCTTTCTGTCTGGTAGTGACACATTCCTTGACCAAGAAAACGTGAGATACATGACAAGGATAGCTCAAGGGGAATGACCACCAGGGAGTAGTGAGTTGAAAATAGCTCCTGAGCACCCATCAGCAGCACCACTCCACCCCCCCCCCACACGTCTACCCCCACCTGCCCCTTGTGCCCCACCCTCTCCTTCCAAAACAAAAAACAACAACAAAAAGACTACCAGTACAAACTGACAGCATCCGGTTATAGAATTCATTTGGGGTCAGGGGGTTATGGCAGTTTCATAACTGGTTAGAAATATGACACTGATTAGGGGGGAAGAAGT
This sequence comes from Sorex fumeus, assembly GCF_029834395.1. Lineage (NCBI taxonomy): Eukaryota > Metazoa > Chordata > Mammalia > Eulipotyphla > Soricidae > Sorex > Sorex fumeus. Next base: position 17,762,703 of record NW_026606111.1, on the reverse strand, counting down.
AGGAGAAGGCTGAGGTAATACACTGAAACAACTTCTAACTTACAATTAAAAGACTATATAGTGTAGCTGATTATAAGATGCATCTTAAAGGAGAGTGTTAAGATTAATGAAGCAGAGTATGAGCTTGTGACTCAGAATAATCCTAAGAGGAGAAATGGTTAAAGCAGAATTTTTTTTTTTTGGAGTCTTTACATTTGTGAAATGATTCTCAGTATCAGTTTCAAGAAATGTGAAAATGCTTTGAAGGCTGCTTCTTAGAGGTTTATTTTTTTCTCTCTCAAAAAGATAACCTGTAGAATGTTTTCTGTCATTTTGTTGATTTCAGTAGCATATCTTGACATCTTTGTTTCTAGTTTACAATGGATTTTGGATAAACAAGACCTATTGAAGGAACGCCAAAAGGACTTAAAATTTCTCTCGGAAGAAGAATATTGGAAGTTACAAATATTTTTCACAAATGGTAAGTTTTTTAGAAGTCAAAGTGGTAGAGTTGGCTACCTATGAGTTGAGGAAATTTTTGTAATTTGTGATGAACTGTTTTAGTCCTTTCTTAAAATTTTTATTTATATTTATGTATTCTTTAAAAAACATATTCAGGGCCTGAGATAGAACAGCTAGTACAGCTGATAGGTAGGGCATTTGCCTTGCATGTGGCTGACCAGGGTTTGTTCCCTGGTACCATATATGACCCCCTAAGTCCTACCAGGAATGATGCCTGAGCACAGAGCCAGGAGTAAGCCTTGAACACTGCTGGATGTGGCCTCAAAACGACAGAACATAAGCAAAAACTCAGTTTCTTTTTGCGGGATCTTTTTGTTAACATTTAATCAGAGGTTTATTTAAAAGTACTTCACCTCCTCTAGGCCCTATTGTTCTTATTTATGTTTTTATTGCAATATCATAGTTTATAATAGCACTGACCTTATTACTATTTTTATTTTTTTTTGGCAAATAGTTTTGTTTAGGGAAATAGGAGAGATAGGAGAGGAATGCAGGCAGACACAAACATTCAAGAGAGAGCATGAGCTTCTCTACGGGGGAGAAAGCAGAGTTAGTTATGCTGTAAAGTAGAAGAAAGTAATCACACATCTCAGGTTGAGATATGGGCAGTATAACATACTTTTCAACCAGGGTGTGAATGACTCAGAATATAAAAATCAGCCCCCCTTCCCCCCCCCCCCACACATACCCACACACACATCAAATAAGGATTATGCGGAGGTCCTTATTCTTTTAAGTGATCTAAATAAAGCCTCTGGTGAATTTTGCATCTTAAAAATACTCAGGACAATTTCAAAAGTATTCGTTAATCTCTCTAAGCCTTTATAATATACTACTAAGTCAAATTTAAGATTATTTTGAGGATTCATTTTGGATTTTTAATAATAATTCTAAAACTAATATAAAAATTGAAAATAATAAAAATACTTAATCCAACCATTATTTGCCAGTTTTTCTACTTCTTGTTTATTGTATCTTCCAATATTTTTTTTCTGCATCACGATCACCCTGTTGTTCGTAGATTTCCTCAAGCAGGCACCAGTAACGTCTCCTTCTTCCTAGGCCTGAGATTTTAAAAGAGCCATTTCAGTGCTCTTTCAGGATTAGGAGAATGAGACCCATCATTGTTACTGGTATTTGGCATATTGAGTACGACACGGGAAGTTTGCCAGATTCTGCAGTGTGGGCAGGATACTTTTGGTAGCCTGCCAGGTTCTCCAAAGGAAAAATAAGATAATAAGATGTCACGCGGCCGCGAATGCGCTTCCAGGAGCTATGTTTTATAGTTTTCTGCATCTTGGCCATTGATGGGACCAACCTGGCGCTGACGGCAGCTGGTGGGTGTGACGCCTACCTACTGGAAGATGGGAGGTCTGGTTGGAGAAGGCCCAATCCCAATCCGAGTAGGCTCGGAGACCTCAGCCCCGGGACCCGCATGCCTGGGTTCCTCTGCCAGTTCTTTCATGCATGAGGCCCATCCAGACGTGTGGAGAGTGGTCCCAGCATGGCTGTGACTGGCTCCGGAGGTCCTCAGCTGCTGGGGCTCTGCTTGGGGCGGGGGCGGGGGGTGGGGAAGAGAAACTCAACCCTCCCCCCTCCAAGGGGCCCCAGTGAGGACAGCCAGGCATGGGGGCAGGAGACTCTGCATATCTGCCAATATTTTTAAACAAACTGGCAAACATTCATGTTGAGCCACTGTGCTCCAAGTAGATTTTCAAAGCATGTATAGTTTTTTTTTCTTAGGAAAAATTAATATAATCATGATTTAACCATATGGAAGTTACTGTTCAGTGTTAATATTTAGATGTCAGAAGACACATTTAAAGCTGTATTCTTTTTCTTTTAGTTATCCAGGCATTAGGTGAACATCTTAAATTAAGACAACAAGTTATTGCCACTGCTACAGTATATTTCAAGAGATTCTATGCCAGGTAGGATTGTTAATTTGGAGATTACGTTATTCCTATTTAATTTTTAATCTGTTAATGAATCGTATATTTTTTTCAAGAAATATTTCTTATATAAATGATGTTTAATCTTGTTTTTATGTATTTTAGGTATTCTCTGAAAAGTATAGATCCTGTATTAATGGCTCCTACATGTGTGTTTTTAGCATCCAAAGTTGAGGTATGAAATACATGCTTTTTATCTAAATATGGTTAGTATAGTGTATTGATTAATCTGCTCAAGTTTTCATATTGCCTACTTAAAAATAGTAATAGGTTGGGGGGCTAGGGGGATGCTACAGTGGATAGTATATTTGCCTTGCATGAACCCACTTGGGTTCAGTCCCGACATCCCCAAATGGTCCCCCGAGCCACTGCCAGGAGTAATTCCTGAGTGTAGAGCCAGGAGTAACCCCTGAATATCACTGGTGTGGCCACTAAACAACACAAAGATATTAACAGATCAGTAATAAATGCAAAATGAGACAACTATCTACATATTTTTTAGGTTCATCCTATTACTGTATCCTTAATCTCATCCTCTTTCTTTAGGAATTTGGAGTAGTCTCAAATACAAGATTGATTGCTGCTGCTACTTCTGTATGTAAGTGCATAAAGCTTTTGGATTCAGTACTTCAAGGGCCTGGTTTGTGAGTGCTAAATTCAGTTGTAGTGCTATCAGTATCTTCTGGCTGGGACCTGTTATCACTATAATCAGAAGCGGTCATGGTCCTCCCGTTGTTCATCGATTTGCTCGAGCGGGCCCAGTAACGTCTCCATTGTGACACTTGTTACTGTGTTTGGCTTATCGAATACGTCATGGGAAGCTTGCCAGGCTCTGCCATACGGGCGAGATACTCTCGGTAGCTTGCCGGGCTCTCCGAGAGGGGCGGAGGAATCGAACTCGGGTCGGCCATATTAGCTGCGTACAAGGCAAACGCCCTACCTGCTGTGCTATCGCTCCAGCCCATAATCGGAAGCATGAAGGATTATTGGTACTTTGGTGATGGGTGTGGAATCATAATATGCATCTTAAAGAGATATTAAGTTGTACCCCTAAAATGTACAACCTTGTAAATTAGTGTTACTTAATTAAAAAATTAAATAAATGCATAAATTTATCCATATGTATTTATCCATGTGGTTCCCTGAGCATCAGCAGGTACAATCCTAAGTGCAGAGCCAGGAGAAAGCTCTGAGGACTAACAGGTGTGTCCTCCCGGAAAAAAAAAGCTCAAAAAACAAAAGCTTATCCTGTTTTAAAGTTACCTTTATATCCAGTATTTAAAAATGAAAATAAAATTTTTTAAAATTACTTAACAGTATTATCTCTTAAAACATTATCTTTTAAAACCTAAACTGTGTAGTATTATTCATTCAAAAGCATTAAATAAGTGTTGACTAGTTAGTAAGGCCAATTATTCCACATTTGTCTCTATGCCACAACTGCATAACTTTGAGCACATTGCCTTATCTTTGACTTAGTTCTTTATCTAAAAATGATGGGGTTTACCTACCTGTGAGGTATGACATTAAAGGAAAAAGACATCAAACAAGTGAGAATTTGGATTATTTTTTTTTTTTATTTCTGTGATCTTCTAAAAAAGTTTTTTAAGTTTGTGAACTAAACTGATTTTTATATTCTGAGTCATTCACACCCTGATTGAAAAGTATGTTATAATTTAACTCAGTCCTTCCTATGTCCTTTCTTATTGATACCTTTATTTTTATTTGGGTTTTGGACCACACCTTGGGGAGTGCCCTTTACTTGGTAGCATGGAGGACTGTGTTGATATTGGGGATTGAACCCAGGCCTCCTGCATGCAAAGCACATGTTCCAGCCCGTTAAACTACCTCCCTGGCCTTTCTTGTTAGTAACTTTTAAGGATAAAAGAATAGTACTTTGGTCATAGAACTTGTATGCCAGATATACCGCAATGATGAAATAATGAATTGGCAACTAGGAAATTGAATTATTAAGAAATTGAGGAGGGGCTGGAGTGATAGCACAGCAGGTAGTGTGTTTGCCTTATATGTGGCCAACCTGGCTTCGATTCCCAGCATCCCATATGGTCCCCTGAGCACTGACAGGAGTAATTCTTGAGTGCAGAGCCAGGAGTAACCCCTAGGCATCGCTGGGTGTGACCCAAAAAGAAAAAAGATTGAGGAGCTAAAGAGATATTGCAAGAAAAAAGTATAGTCGAAGTTATATCTGAAGTTGTTTGTTCATTGCAGCACTATTTACAATAGCCAGAATCTGGAAAAAACCTGAGTGCGTGAGAATAGATGACTGGTTAAAGCAATTTTGGTACATCTACACTATAGACCAAACATGATTGCCACTCAATGCCTCTTTTTCAAACCACAACACCCAAAAGGAGAGAGACAACAAAAGGGAATGCCCTGCCACAGAGGCAGGGTGGGACAGGGGGATGAGGGGGTGGGAGGGATACTGGGACCTGTGGTGGTGGATAATGGGCACTGGTGGAGGGATGGGTGTTTGATCATTGTACAGTTGAAACCCAAGCACAAAATTTGTAAATCTACAACTGTACCTCATGGTGTTTCACTAACAAAAATTAAAAAAAAAATTGTAAATGATGGAGAATGGGCACTGGTGGAGGGATGGGTACTGGATCATTGTATAACTGAAACCCAAGCACAAAAATTTGTAAGTCTACAACTTTACCTCATGGTGTTTCACTAATAAAAATTAAAAAAAAAAGATATTGCAGGAGATAAGGCATTCTACTTGCACTGGCTGGCCCCAGTTTGATACTGAGCACTCCCAAGGGTCACTTTTGAGCACAAAGCTAGGAATAGGCACTGAGTACCACTGAATGTGAAATACATACTACCAGGTTTAAAAAAATTTTCATGCACAGATAAATTTGTTTGTTTTTGGTTTTGCTTTTTTCCTGTATAATCACATGGCCTTTTCTTGGTGGTTGTGTACTTTTACTGTCTCTTCTTTGTATAAGGACAGCAGTCCTATAACTGAGGTCTCAATCTTAGGACCACAAAAACCTTAATTTCCTCTTCAAAAATTTAAAGATCTCCAGCTATATTACCTTTGGATTTAAGCAAATGAATGGAAAGGTGGGGTATAATTTAATACATAGTACTCAGTAAACTTTAATGATGACTATCTTTATCAATAGCAGTATTGTTATCATTGAACAGATTCATACTAAATGCAATGGTGGATACAAAGATAAAGTATTTAAAGACAAGTAAATAAGACATATAAATTAACTGGCCCACATTCAAAAGAACAAAAGCAACCAATGCTGGCGTGGATGTGGCGAGAAAGGGACACTCCTTCACTGTTGGTGGGAATGTCCACTGGTTCAGCCCTTCTGGAAAACAGTATGGACGATTCTCAAAAAATTAGAAATTGAGCTCCCATTTGACCCAGCAATACCACTCCTGGGAATATATCCCAGAGAGGCAAAAATATATAGTCGAAGTGACATCTGCACTTGTTTGTTCATTGCAGCACTCTTTACAATAGCCAGAAACTGGAAGAAACCTGAATGCCCAAGAACAGATGACTGGTTAAAGAAACTTTGGTACATCTACACAATGGAGTACTATGTAGCTGTTAGAAAAGATGAAGTCATGAAATTTACATACAAGTGATACAATATGGAAAGTATCATGCTAAGCGAAATGAGTCAGAAAGAGAGGGATAGACATAGAAAGATTGCATTCATCTGGGGGATATAAAGTAACAAAGTATGAGATTAATACCCAAGAATAGCTGAGATCAGCACCAGGAGGATTACTCCATAACTTAGAGGCCAGCCGGGTATCCTAGAGGAAAGGGCTGTTCAGATAGAGAAGGGAGCACCAAATAAAGGATGTTTGGAGGATCCTCCCAGGAGGGGAGATGCATGTCGAAAGTAGACTATGGACTGAACATGTTTGCCACTCAATGCCTCTTTTGCAGACCACAACACCCAAACGGAGAGAGAGAACACAGGGGATTGCCCTGCCACAGAGACAGGGGGGGATGGGGGGATGGGGGTGGGAGGGATATTATCCATGGTGGTGAAAAACGGGCACTGGTGGAGGGATGGGTATCTGATCATTGTATAATTGAAACCCTAGCACAAAAAATTGTAAATCTACAACTGTAAAAAAATAAATAAATAAAATAAAGGGAAAAAAAAGACATATAAATTAACTGATACAAAAGAAAATAGGGAATGTAGTGACATTTTGAATAGGAAAAAATTATTTGTTAGATGACCCAGAAAAACTTAAATAGAATTTGGTGAAGAAAGAGAAAATTTTAATCTGGGAAAAGGCAGGAGAAAGATGGGCTGACTCAGTAATTGGGACAAACATAAGGAAATTTTTCTTTTTTGACCTGAATGTAGTACCAGTAAATCTGGCATTATTATATGAGGTAAACTAGAGGAGTATATGGGTCAAAATAAAGAAATTTTGAAATCTTTTATATGCTACAACGTGGGCAAAACTTTAGATTGGACAAACCTATTTCCCTTAGATTATGACGAGAAATAAACCATCACAAAAAGATACTGTATGATTGTACCTTTTATGACGTGCCAAGAATAATCAATAGAGATGATAGAATCAGTGATGGTATAGTGTCTGAAAAGCTGGAACGTGGGGAAAAATGGAAGTTATTTGATGAGTATGGATATAGTTTTGTAAGATGAAAAGAGTTCTGGAGATGGACGACAAAGATGGTTGCATAATAGTGTGAATGCTTGTAATACCAGTACATAATATAGTTCATACAGAATACTTAAAAATGTAGATTGTGGCTGGGAATGTGCTTAAGAAGTAAAGTGTTTGTTTTAGATGCATGAAACTTGAGTTTGATCTCTGGCATCAAAATGGGCCAGGCCAAGCACCATAATACTTACTTTAAGTTACCTTAACTTGTTATGTTATGTTATTAACTTAATGTGTTATGTTAAGTGAAACTATAAGTTAAGAGCATGGTCATGGACAAACTCTCTCTCATGACCCAAAAGGGGTAACTGAATAATGACCCTGCTGGGGTCAGGAAGACTAACCTGGCCTGAGGAGTGTAGTCTGGAACTTATAGTGAGATGTCCTCAGGAAGAACCAAACTTTAAGCTTGATGTATCTCTTACTGTGCTCATACAAAATGACGTTTCTAGAAATAGGGAGTGATAGCACAGCAGTTAGGGTGTTTGCCTTGTACAAGGCTGACCTGGGTTCGACACTTTCGTCTCTCTCGGAGAACCCAGCAAGCTACCAAGAGTATTCTGCCCGCACGGCAGAGCCTGGCACGCTACTCGTGGTGTATTCAGTATGCCAAAAACAGTAACAAGTCACACAATGGAAACATTACTGGTGCCTGCTCGAGCAAATCCATGAACAACTGGGGGACAGTGCTACAGTGCTAGCCTGTACTATTAGTAGCTCAGTGCTGGTGCCCATCCTGTGACCTCAAGGCCTTTCTCCAAATGTATTAGGAGTTTGGACTTCAGTGCACAAATTTGTTTGTTTGCTCTGGAAATGAACTAGGAATAAGTACACGCCCATGGGTGTACTCAGGGCTTATTCCTAGTTCTTCACTCAGGTATCACTTCTGCTTTGCTCTCAGGACCATATGGGGTGCCAGGATTGAACCCAGGTTGGCTAACTCAGGTTGACTGCATGCAAGGCAAGTGCCCTTACCCTCTTTACTGTCACTCTGGCCCCCTTCAGCATACAAATTTTGAAGGACACAAACATTTAGTCTATAACTGGGAGTAGATGGGGAAATAGTGTTTCCTCAGTTCATCCATAAAATTAAAACAGTTCTAAAAAGTTAAGACCTACATTGAAAATTGGAGGAATATGATTTGGTTTGGGATTTAGAGGGAGGGGTAACAGTAGAAACAGATGCGTTTTCCTTAAACCAATGAAACAGTTTAAGAAATAGAAACACTTTCCTCAGGTTCTTGGGAGGGCTAAAGAACATTGGCAGTATATTCGCTTTAAAAGTTTGAAAAAACTCTAGTAAATCTGTCAGGGCCTGGGCTTTTGTTTTTGGAAAGACTTTTGATTATCATTTCAGTTTCCTTGATAGTGATTGTTCTGTTTGGGTATTCCAAATCATCTTGGTTCAGCCTTAGAAGGTTATAGGACTCCAGGAATTTACTCATTTCTTCTAGGTTCTCTCATTTTGTGGCATAAATAAATGAAGTATTCTCTGATGATCATTTAAATTTCTGTGGTGTCTGTTGTGATGTCCCCCCTTTAATTTCTGATTAGGTTTGTAAGGGCTCTCTCTCTTTGTGAGTTTTACTACTGGCTTATCAATCTTGTTTATTTTTTTAAGGAACCAGCTTTTGGTTTCATTAATCTTCTGAATTGTTTTGGGGATTCCAGTTCATTAATTTCTGCTGTTTTATTATTCCTCCTGCCTCCTAAAGAGATAAAAACTAAAATGCCAGGTAGCACTGTAGCACGGTCCTCCCATTGTTCATCGATATGCTCGAGTGGGTACCAGTAATGTCTCACTACAAATTGTGAGACTTGTTACTGTTTTTGGCATATCTAATACGTCACGGGGAGTTTGCCAGGCTTTGCCGTGGGGGCGAGATACTCTTGGTAGCTTGCCGGGCTCTCCAAGAGGGGCAGAGGAATCAAACCCGGATCGGCTGTGTGTAAGGCAAACACCCTACCTGCTGTGCTAAATCACTTATCACTTAATCACTTAACTTCCCGTTAGTCGTCGATTTGCTCGAGCGGGCGCCAGTAACGTCTCCATTTGTCCCTGTCGCGTGCTAGTGTAGCCCAATGGCATCTCTTCGCTCCGGGAACATGGAGGGCCTCAAACCGATCGTTCATGACCTTGACAAAGAAGTCCGACCATCTGGTAGGTGGGTGGCCACGCGGTCTCTTGACATCCCGTGGAATCCAATCAGTAACAGCTCTAGTCCAACGGTCGTCTTTAAATCTCATTACGTGACCAGCCCATCTGATTTTCGACACCTTGGCATATGAGACAGCGTCCCTGATCCTTGATCGTCGACGGATGTCAGAACTCCGGATTCGTTCTCTCATTTGAGTGAAACGTGATATTCCAAGCATAGCTCTTTCTATTCTTCTTTGGGAGACCTGAATGGCGTTCTCATCTTGTTTGCGTAGGGCCCAGGTCTCTGAGGCATATGTTAATGCAGGAAGAACAGTGGAATCAAAGAGATGTGCCCGGAGCCGGAGGTTCTTCGTCCTCTTAGCTATTTCTTCGACGTTCTTGAAGGCGTTCCAAGCCGCTCTCTTCCTCCTGCGCAGCTCGGGTGCCAGGTCATTTGTCATGTTGACCTCTCGACCTAGGTACACATAGCTGTTGCATTCGGAGATGGTCGTTCCATTGAGAGCGAATGGGGCGTCAGGAACAAGGCTGTTTCTCATAAACATTGTCTTCGTAAGATTCAGCTGTAGTCCTACCTTTCCACACTCACGGTCAAAGTCGGCCAGCATTTGTGCCGCTTGGCTGATGTTTGGTGTTATTAAAACAATGTCATCAGCAAAGCGGAGGTGGTGTAGTTGCCGACCATCTATCTTCACTCCCATTCCTTCCCATTCCAGTCGTCGCATGATGTTCTCGAGGGTGGCACTGAAGAGTTTTGGTGAAATGGTATCACCCTGCCGCACCCCTCTCTTGACATCAACGATCACTTCTTTGTAGAATGGTGAGATCCTGGTAGTGAATCCGCAATACAGCTCACGGAGGATCCTGATGTATTGGGCTTGAATGCCCTGATTGGCTAGGGCTTCAATGACCGCTTCCGTCTCAACAGAATCAAAGGCCTTCTTTAAATCAATGAACGTTAAGCAGAGTGGCATCTTGAACTCCCGAGAAACCTCAATGAGTTTGGTTATCGTGTGGATATGGTCGATGGTGCTGAATCCTTTGCGGAACCCTGCTTGCTCACATGGTTGTCCTTCATCTAGTGTTCTGCCAATCCTATTCAGGATGACTCGAGTGAACAACTTGTAGATGACAGACAATAGGCAGATCGGGCGATAGTTGCCAATGTCATGGATGTCTCCCTTCTTGAACAGTAGTACGGTCCTGCTGGTTTTCCATTGAGATGGAACCTTGCATTCAGACAGGTAGCGAGTGAAGAGCCGAGCCAGTGTATTGATGAGTACTGACGGCAGGTTCTTCAGGTGTTCAGGTCTGACCTTGTCTGGGCCGGGTGCTGTTTGCTTCTTTACTGACGAAATGGCGTGTCGGATTTCGGAAGGGAGAACGTTGTGCTAAAAATGCCAAGTATTATGACAGATGTCCAAAGGCCAGAGAAACTAAGATGTAGTCTTCAGGAGGAAGCTTACTGGGGGATTTGGGGGTGGGAAACAGACACTGGGACAATGGTGGAAGGAAGTGGACACTCTGGTGGACATCGGGCTCCCAACACTGATTTGATCCCTGGCATCCATATGGTCCTCTGAGACCCAACAGGAGTTTTCCCCAAACAATCCAGGGTTGACCTTAAAAAAAAAAAAGTTCATTTGTGGGCTGGAGAGTTAGTACAGTGAGTAAGGTGCTTTGCCTTGCAGGCTACCCAAGTTCAATTCTCAGTATCCCATGTGTTCGCCTGAGCACTGCCAGGAGTGATTCCTGAATGCAGAGCCAGGAGTTAACCTTAAGCATCACCAGCTGTGGCCTATCCCGCCCCCCCAAAAAAACCCCAAAATTCATTTAATTCAATAGTTCTCTATTGAAAGTATCAGTTAGTCTCAAGGCTGGTGTGATAGTGCAGAAGGTAGGGCATTTGCCTTGCATGTGACTGACCCTAGTTTTATCCCTGGCAACCTAGATGGTCCCCCAAGCACTGCCTCTGAGCATCACCGGATGTGGCCCAAAAATAAATGAACAAAAAAAAATGCAAAACATTAAATCTCAGTGGTAAGCACTGTTAACATTTTTGATTATATTATCCTTCCATTATTTATTTACAAATATACAAATGTGTGTATATTTATAAATATAAATACATTTATGTTTATAAATGCACACACACATAACTTGCCAGCATATCAGCTATGGTCCTTCTCAGCTAAATTACTAGGTAAAAGAACAATACCCATTGTGTGGATCAAGAAGTTGTGTGTTTGCACAACAGAATTCTGTGCAGCACTAACAAAGGACAAAAATCATGCTGTCTGTCATGAAGTGGATGGAACTAGAGGATTGAAGTTAGAAGGAAAGGATGCAGAATGATCTCTCATGTGTGGCACTTAAAGATATAGCAAGGTAGCAGCAGAGGATCAGATTCAACCAAATGGGAGAGTTGAGTTGACTTCTATAACTTGAGTTTGCAGGTCTTTGGGCGGGATTCTAAGGAGAGATCTTAGGAATCTTGGTACTCTGGAGATGGGAAAGGTGTTGGAAATGTGTACATATGAAACCATCATTAACAGTATTGTAAATCATAGTACCTCAGTCAATAAACATAAAAAAATTAAATACAAATTAATTGAAATAAAGTTTTATTTGCACACATAAAAACAAAACCATTCTAGAGCTGGAAACTTCATGGAAATGAAAACTGGGTTTGTTTATTTGTTTAGCTTATTATTCTGTTTATATATTAAGCCCTAGAGCTATTAGAAATGGAAATAAAGCTCTATAATATAGATTAGGGAAATCAAAGGTTTCCTACTGTAAAAAAAATATACGCGCAAAAGGATGGAATGATGTGTTCGTGGGCTCTCCTGGTGGCTCTCACCGCCCACGTTCAGTGCTCTTGAGCTGCTGCATATGGACCGAATCGGGATAACTTGGTGATGGGCAGGCGAAGGAAGCGTGAGGACCGAGCTGGTTGTTCATTAATTGCTGTTTATTCCATCTCTTGTCTCTTCCATCTGACATACTCTTCCTTCCTAGCCCCTCATTGCTAGATCCCAGATCCCCTGACTCTGACTGCTTCTCATTCTGATGACTGACTGTCTTCTGCCTCTGATCCCTTCTTGCTCTGAGAACTCCCTGACTCTCCTTTTCTGACTGACTCTCTTTCAGTCTTAGTTTATATAGCAATCACATAGGGTGGTGATACAAAGATGGGGTTGAACATAAACAAATAAACTAAGAGGTAAGGCCATTCCTCCAGGAGATTAAAAGGTAAAAAGTAAAGGCCCTCCCGTTGATCATCGATTTGCTCAAGCGGGCCCAGTAACGTCTCCATTGGAGACTTTGTTGTTAATCTCATCTAAGGAGATCTGCTTAAGGGGGGATCCCATCCAGAGTATGTGCTTCTTTCCTCTGCTAGTAATCCACTTAAATAGTTGTAGTAAATCTACTTCTAGTATTCCTAGCAATGTCATTCTGTATGAGCACAGTAAGAGATATATCAAACTTAAACTTTGGTTCTTCCTGAGGACATCTCACTATATATTCCAGACCACAGTCCTCAGGCCATGTTAGTCTTCCTAACCCCAGCCGGGTCCTGGTCTCGTTACTTTTGGATCATGACAGCATTTGTCCATTACCATGCACTCAACTTATAGTTGAGTATTGTGGCGCTTTGGCTTGGCCCATTTTGATGCCAGGGTAGCTCACAACTTGCCCTGGGTCCATTCAGTCCCTCATCAGAACACTGCTTTTGGGGTGCTAGGAACTAAGGGCAACTGAGTCGAGAAAGTAGATGCCCAGGAGTAAATATCATTGGAGTCAATTAACTCCCAAGTTACAAAAGCATAATATTAACTATCTTCCTGTGTCCATACAGAAAGGACATTGCTTTAAGGAAAACTATGTAAAAGATTTATATAAAACTATTAACTTACAAGTTCAGTGTTCTTAGAAGGATTTGATCTTACAAGCTAACAGAATCTGATCAGGGAAAATGTGATTAACTGGTTGGGGAGGAGGGCACAGAGAAGAGTTTACAGATAAGCAAAGGAATTGGGAGCACTGTGATGGGTGTAAGCCGATAAACCTAAGTTGACTGCAGCAAGGCTGAAAGGACAAACTCAGCGTTTGTCCTTTTCTTTTCACAAAAACACAAAAATTTGAATTAGAGGAACAATTCCAAATCATAATACAGTTTTATTATTTGTACTAAGATTTCTGTTCAACCCTGAACCCAGAGCAGTGCTTGTAATAAAGTGCCCAGTTGTCTTGCACTTTCCAGGGATGATCAGTCACCTTTCTGTGTTTTGACAACATCATGCTTCTCGATGAGGTTTCTAGAGCTATTCTGGCAACAGTAGCGGTAGTGATCACTTCATTGAGTCTCTGGAGAACTTCAGTCAGAAGTTTAACAAATTGTCAGACAGTCTTGTAAAGAAGCTAGAAAACCTTTTTTGTAGTTTCTCTGATGCTGACTCCTCCGATTTCCTTGTTGACTTTCAGCTGAAATTGGTTTGGCTGACTGGAGTTTAGGGGGTTAAGTAGTTTCTGATGGTTTGAGGGTTGAATTCGGTGAATCAATTCGACTTCTGACGAGATGTAGTGGAACCCAAATATTTTTTGTGGGTCTGTTACCTGTTAAATATATAAGCATAGACTTTTCCTCCTATGAGGAGTTTCCCCTATACATTCAAGTGGGGAAATACCTCCTTTTTTGTTTTTAACATGCCATATATCCACTGAATATGGAAAGGTGGTGGGCTTAAAGTTGCAGTGTTCCCTTTTTAAAAGGGTTGACTTTAGAATCAGAGCCCACAGTGGGAACTGGAATGGGAATCCTAATCTCCCCTTGCCATTGCTCAAGTAAATCTTGTCCTCAGAAACTCAGAGGTATGGGTACTACGTAGGGCTGGAATGTGGCTGTAACGCCCTTGGGGCCAATATATTTTAACTGTCTGTCACTATGCCGGACAGAGGAAGAAGGCATCATGCCTACTCCATGCAAACCGTAGGGTATTGCCTGCACGGCACAGTTGCAGGGCCAATATTGGGTAGAAATTATAGAGGCGTCGGCTTCTGAGTCAATCATTCCCTTAAATTTCTTTCCATGAATCTCAAGAGTTAGAAGTGAGCCGTCACCCTCTCTAAGACAGACTACATAGGCAATCATAAGATTGCTGCTGCTAAAACCTCCCTGCTAGGGTTAGTGGATTGGTCTGGCATAACAGAAGGAAGCAAGAGAAACTGAGCAGTGTGCCCTTCCTTATTCAATGTCCAAACAGTTGGCACCATGACAACGGTTGTTATTTCACCAGTATAATCAGAATCATTGACCACAGTATGAACAGTAATTCCCTTAACAGTGAAGCTGCTTATCCCTAAGAGTAGGCCTATAGTGCCTCATGAGATTGGTCCCTTCACACCAGAATTTAATTTGTAGGGACACTGGGGAGGGGTTATAACAATCGTATCAGGGCAGGAAATATACAAAGCTGCGCTTCCTACTACTTAGTCTTTTTTTCCTATGAACAAAATCTGAGTTTCCAATTACTACTAAAAATGATATAGGCTTATCTCAGATATTTTATACTGTGTTAAAGAGATTTTTGTTTTGTTTTCTTTGCCATTTTCTCATTGGTTATTTTTTGTTTCCTGCAGTAAAGACTAGATTTTCGTACGCCTTTCCAAAGGAATTTCCTTATAGGATGAACCATGTAAGTATATCATATAAAGTAAAACTACTTGGCAAACAGTGATTGTTGGAAACGATCACTCTGGACAAGAACTGAATGCTGAAAGTAGGTAAAGAGATATACATGATAATCTGTCATTACCTATATTACAAACCATAATGCCTAGGAGGAAAGAGGGAGTGAGAGAGAGAAAAAGAAGAAAAGTACCTGCAATAAAGGCAGGCTGGGCTGGGAGTGGGGAAGTAGGCTGGTAGGGAATGTGGTGGGAGAGAAACTGGGGACATTGGTGGTGAGAAGTGTACACTGGTGAAGAGATGGGTATTGGAGCATTGTATGATTGAAACCCAATCATGAACAACCTTGTAACTGTGAATCATGATGATTCAATTAAAAAAATAAACTACTTGTCAAAGCTATATGTAAGTTAACTCCATTCTTTATTAAACTGAGTAGTCTCCTAGAAAGGATAGTTTCAGATATGGCAATAATAGCACTGTACACTGTCCTCCCGTTGTTCATCAATTTGCTTGAGCGGGTACCAGTACCGTCTCCATTGTGAGACTCGTTACTGTTTTGGCATATTGAATACGCCATGGGGAGCTTGCCAGGCTCTGCAGTGCGGGAGGCGGGATACTCTCGGTAGGTAGCCGGGCTCTCGGAGAGGGGTGGAGGAATCGAACCCGGGTCTCCGGGTTGACCACGTGCAAGGCAAACGCCCTACTCGCTGTGCTATTACTCCAGCCCATGGCAATAATATATATTATAATTCTGAATTAAATAATAACTGCTTGTCATTAAAAATTTTAGCAACAGTTATCGGTCTTGGTTGTCCAGCAAAATACTTTAAGGATGTTTTATAACAGAATAGGAGACTAACACCCAAGAATAGTAGAGATAAGGACCACAAGGTTTACCCAGTGGCTTGGAGGCCAGGCTCACATGCTGGGGGAAAAGACAGCTCATATAAAGAAGGGAACACCAAGTAAAGGGTGTCTGGAGGACCCACTCAAGTTGGAAGATGCATGCCAAATATAGACTATAGATCAAACACAATGGCCACTCATCGTCTCTATTGCAAACCACAACACCCAAAAGGAGAGAAAGAAAAAGGGAATGCCCTGCTGCAGAGGCAGGGGTGGGGGGGGATGAGGGGGTGGTGGGAGGGATGCTGGGACCATTGGTGGTGGGAAAATGGGCACTGGTGGAGGGATGGGTACTTGATCATTGTATAACTAAAATATAAGCACTAGAAGTTTGTAAGTCTGTTATTGTACCTCATGGTGATTCACTAATAAAAAATTTAAAAAATACTTTAAGGATGTTTTAATACTCTGGCCAGCCCTCTTCAGATCAATTAAATCAATTTTTAGGTTATAGATTAATGTTAAGTTTAAGACACTAGTATTTTCTGAAAGTTCTCAGGTGATGCTAATATGTAACTTGGGATTGACAACAAGTAAATTGGAGTACTATGGAAACCATATTTGAAATTTTACATTATTTTAAAATACAAATTTCTGTTGAAGTTTTATTAGACATGGTCTTTCATTACCTTGTAAGGCTCTTTATCTTCTTTTTTTTTAAATTTTTTTATTATTGAATCACTGTGAGGTACAGTTACAGACTTACAAACTTTTGTGCTTGTGTTTCGGTCATACAATGATTGAGTACCCATCCCTCCATCAGTGCTCGTTTTCCACCACCAATGGTCCCAGCATCCCTCCCACCACCCCCACCCTGTTCCCTCCACCCCATCCCACCTCTGTGGCAGGGCATTCCCTTTTGCGCTCTCTCTCTCTCTCTCTCTCTCTCTCTCTCCTTTTGGGTGTTGTGGTTTGCAGTGCAGGTATTAAGTTAATGCAGGCCATCATGTTCGGTCTATAGTCTACATACCTGGGTCACTCTGCCGATTCCTTCATGCGTGAGGCTCATCCGAGCTTATGGAGAGTGGCCCTGAGCATGGCTGTGACTGGGCTCTGAATGTTTTCGGCTACTTGGGGCAGGGAGGGAAACTCAACCTGCCTCTCTCCAAGGGGTCCCGCTGAGGACAGTCAGGTGTGGGGGCAGGAGACTTTGCTGAATTCCATAAAAGAATTAAAATTCTTGGGGCTGGAGCGATAGCACAGTGGGTAGGGCATTTGCCTTGCACGTGACCGACTCGGAATCGATTCCCAGCATCCCATATGGTCCCCCCAAGCACCGCCAGGAGTGTCCTGAGTTCAGATCCAGAAGGAACCCCTGAGTATCGCTCGGTGTGATTCCCCCCCCAAAGAAAGAAAGAATTAAAATTCTTATTTAATTATAGTAACAGTTGTATGTATGCAATGTATAAAAGTAATTGTTTATTGCACATGTTTATTCTAATGTAAACTGATTTTTCTTACTCAAAATTTTTACAGAAATTTGTAATTACTATAAAGTGTAACCAAGTTCTAAAAGTGAACTCATCTAATTTTGTTTCATGTTGACATTTATATATATATTTCTCTTTTTTTCCAAACAGATACTAGAATGTGAATTCTATCTTTTAGAACTAATGGTAAGTATATTTGTTCTCTATGATTAATGAAGTAAAATCTGTTATACCAGAGTCAGACATTTAAAGAAATTACATGTAGGGAGGTATATTTTAAAACCACCCAAATAATATGTGATGGTGAAATTATATCTAGTAGCTTGTTACTTACATCCACATGGATTTGAAAAATTGATGTATCCTGCTTAGAATGGGAACATAGTTTTATTCATAATAACTATAAGAAGATTGCAAGCAAAGCATTCAGGACATTAAACCACTGTAAATTATTTGCACAATTTGTGTATGTGTGTGGTATTATTTAAAGATAGATTATGTCTTTGGCAGAATTCTGCTCCTCCACTTGGGAATTACGGATTTATAGGCTAATAAGAGGTTTCAGTGTGTTGCAGATGTGACACTTTGAGTCTCTAAGGGAGTGGATGCTGACTGACTGCCAACCGATTTGCCAAGGTATATTTCAGAGAGAGCACTGCCTTTACGATTATAGTAGAGTTTAGGGTTGCCATATTGCTTGCTTTAGAGAATAAGAGGAAAGCAAGCATGAATTAGATAAAATATTTTGGAACACACTCAACAATCAGTTGGATAATGATAAGTTTTTGGGTAATGGTAAGGTGTTGTAATAAATATGTTTTTATACATACACGTTTTTTAAACTGTTTCTAGGATTGTTGCTTGATAGTGTATCATCCTTATAGACCTTTGCTCCAGTATGTGCAGGACATGGGCCAAGAGGACATGTTGCTTCCCCTTGCATGGTAACTAGAAAAGAAATTATTCATAGTATAACATGTTAGTAACTAGGAAGGTTGATAACTTAATGAAGATTAATAATTTTATAGTAATTAAACTAATATACCAAGATTATTTTGAATAAACTGTTTTTATTAAATTTCAATGATATATTGATATAAATGCTAAAATATTAAAGATCTTTGATACTTTAATTTTTTAAAATTAGAAATGTTTCTAATTTGTGATGCTTAAATACCTAAGATATATTTACCTGCAACTTTAATCTCGAAAATGTTTTTTATATGTCACATTTATGTATCCATCTTTTTCCCCTGATGTTTTCACCTAATATCTGTACAAGACTTATATCTGTGCAAATATGGGGAATGTGGCTCTGGATGGGATCATAGGAGGAAGTTTTACTTCAAAGTAACAAAATTTACTTTTCTTTAGGAGGATAGTGAATGATACCTACAGGACGGATCTTTGCCTACTATATCCTCCTTTCATGATAGCTTTAGGTATGTAAGCTTTGTATACCTTTGTTATAATTAGTATGTCCTGAAAAAATTTTACCCTATTGTACTTTGTTTTTATTTTATTTTATTTACTTTTAATGTAGGACTACTGCTATTTATTCAGCTACTGATTTAGTTGACTGAAGTGGGCATGAACTTCATGTTGCCCTTTTTTTTTTTAATTTTTAAATTCAATATCCATAAGATAGACCATTACAAAGCTGTTCATGATTGGTTGCAGTTATATAATGATCCGACACCCATCCCTCCACAGTATACATTTCCCACCACCAATGTCTCCTCTTTCCCTCGCAGCATTCCCCAACAGTCCACCTCCCCACCCCCAGTCTGCCTCTATGGCAGGGACTTTCTTTTTTCTCTCTCCTCTTTTTCTTTTGTGCATTATGGTTTGTGATACAGGTATTAAGAGGTCATTGTCATCATCGTGTTTGTTCAGGGCATTTAGTATTTATGTTGAGAAGGTAAGGCTGGAATAGTTTTTTAACTGGGTGGCAGCTTTAGGGTGTATATGTAACTGCCCAGGCTTTAGGAAGTACAAGGAGGTGGGAGGAGGTAGCCCATCCTGACCCCAAGAAAGCCTGGAGATTCTAGTCACAAAACCCTCAGACCCAAATTTTCAGCCAATTATGTCTTGGTGAGTTCCATCCCAAGATGATAGAGTAGAGTGCAGCCAGGGACATGGCTGGAGCTTTTGGATTGTGGAAGCAAGCACCTAATGGGGGCTCTGTTTGGGTGGGTACCAGGCTGACCCACCTCTCTCTGATTTACCCCAGTCTATTAAGCCTTGAGCGAGTCCGAGATTAACAGTGGCTTTTGATCACTTTCCTGAAGCAAGGCCGATAGAAGAGTTTGCATGATGGTGCTGCAGTTGATTCATGGGGATGACTTCCAGTGCTGCAAGAAGTATTGGGAGGTGGGAGGTAGCCTATCCCACTCCAAGAAAGCCTGGAGATTGCAGTCAAAAAGCCTGCATATCCAAATTTTCTACAGGTTAATATCTCGGTGAAGTCCATCCTGAGATGGTGGAGTCCATCCAGGGCGTGGCAGCGATTTTGGATTGTGGGAGCAGGCGGCTGCCAGAGGCTCTGTTTGCGCAGGCACCAGGCTGACCCGCTCTCCTCCAATTTAGCCTGGGTCAGACATTAACTGCAGCTTTTGATTTTGAAGCCAGGTTGATAAATGAACTTTGTAAACTGAACTGGAGGTAGTTTGGGGGTGTGGCTCTGACAAACCTAAATTTCGGTCCTTTAATTGCTCAGGAAACTTGGTCCCAAGTTGTTGGGCTCTGGCCTGAGGCACAGCGGCAATTTTGGGGTATCAGGAAGCCTGAATGCACCATCAGGCTGCTGGTTTACTTGCCCTGCAGGTACAGGTTGACCTGTTGGCGACACCGCACCCCCACTTTGTGTTTTTAGTATTTCTCAAAGTAATAGACTGATTTTTGGTGAAGTTTCAGTAGTAAGAACAATCACTGTCAGAGTCAGAATTGTCTCTCTACCACTTTCTAGTTAAAAATATCTGAATAGAATTCTGATAGTTTGGGTTCTAATTTATACAAGAGCTTGTTTAATTTTTTTCACTGAGCTAGTTAAGTCCTGAGAGGTTGAGTAAAGTAGCATTGTGGTCCTTAATGCTTTGATTGAGGGAGAAGTTAGCTATCATCCAAATGTGAAAGGTACTTGTAGATGGCTTATGATATCTAAAAGCACATAATACCTACCTGTGTATTACTACTTGTTAGTTCTTTTCCCTTGCTTCTTTTGATTTCCATCTCTATTCTCTTGGCCTCACCATTGTTTTTCTCTTTGGATTTATTTTCATTGGTTTCTCTATATCCATTTTGGTTTTTGGACACACCCACTCTGGTGCTTAGGGATGCTTCCCAGCAGTGCTCAGAGAGTCATGCCTTGCTTGGGATCCAGCGCTGTGCTCCTACATGCAAAGCATGTGCTTCAGCCCTTCTAGTCATTTCTTTGGCTTTCAGTTATTTCTTTTCTTGTGTGGTTTTGGTTTTGCTTTTTGGGTCACACCCAGCGATGCTTGGTCACTCCTGCCTCTGCACACACGAATCACTCTTGGATATACCCATGGGACCATATGGGATGCTGGGGATCAAACCTGGGTCAGCTGTGTACAAAACAAGTACCTATCTCTCCAGCCCCCTTCAATTATTTCTTAAATGTTAGTGTTTCAGAAACTTCACTGTCACTGTCACTATCCTCCCATTGTTCATTGATTTGCTCGAGCGGGCCCAGTAACGTCTCCATTGTGAGACTTCTTGTTACTGTGTTTGGCATATTGAATACTCTTGGTAGCTTGCCAGGCTCTCTGAGAGGGCGGTGGAATCGAACCTGGCTTGGCCGGGCTGGCTGCGCGCAAGGCAAACACCCTACCGCTGTGCTATCACTCCAGCAGAAACTTTACATGAATGACAAATAGGTTATACTTTCTTAGTGCTAGTTTCTCCTGAAAACAGGACTACTAAGATCTATGGGAGGAAGGAGGGAATAGCTGGGCATATGCCACATATTTCACATTCTTTTTGTTGTTGTTGTTGTTGTTGTCGTTGTTCTTTCTAGCTAGTCTCATTAAGGCCCATGATTCTTATTATTTCTTATGTGCTAAAATTTGTTTATTGTCTGGGGGGGTACCATACTGGCAGTTTTGGGAGGTTGTTCCCAGTAGTGGCTTGGAGATTAATATCAGGGCCCCCACCCGGACTGCCACATGCAGAGCATCTTTGAACCATCTCCGCCACTCTAAAATCATTTAATTTTCTTAACCAAGATTTTATTCCTGTGGGCTGGAGGGAGAGGTCAGATCAAAGCACTTCTCTTGCATGCAGCTAGTTCCAGTTGATCTCTAGTACCACATATTGACCTTGAAGCACAGAACCAAGAGTAAGCCCTAATCACTGCTGAGGTGTAGCCTCCAAACAAAAAGATGTTACTTTGAACAGTTTTGTTTATTTAAAATCCAGCTGACTTTTAAGTAGCTCCATATGGCATTTGCCTCGCCCTCAAATGCATGATCAGGACTGCACTAATAATCACTTTGTTCTGATATGGTCTTCTTTTAAAATCTTTGCAATTTTGGCATAGCACTGGTTCCCTTCTTAGGAAACCATGTTAAGCTTGTTTATCTCCCATAACAGTAAGTACATTGATTTGGTAATTAGTGCCTAGTGACTTGCTCTCAGGGTTCATAGACATATTCTCATTTCTATCTAAGTTGCCATTTAGCCATCTTCTCATTGGCTAATTGGCCTGTTGCCTCCCTGCTCTCACAGAATCAGCATGTCTTTTCTACACTAGCAGTGTACAGCTAAACCAGAGGCTTTCAGCCAAGGATAATTTTTTCCCCCAGCTATGTTTGTCATATCTAAAGATGGTTTGGTTGTCATAACTCTGGCATCTGGTGAGTAAATAGTAAAAGCCAGGGAAACTTCTAGGTAGTACTCATGTTAGTCTCAAAGAATTAAATCAGGTCACAGTGTCAGTAGTGTCATATTGATTTTCCTGAGTAAAAAGGAGCTTTTGAAAATGAGGAATTGTCTCCCAGTTTCTGTATGTAATTCGTAGCTGCTTTTACCATTTATATACATACTTATTCTGTGCTTCCGTTCTCACCTTATTTAGAGTTGGCTCAGATAACTTTGAGCAGCACCCTCCTTTGCCTCCTCCATCCACTCCTGACCTCTTCTGTTAAATGAATTTGTCTTGATCTGGTTTACTTTATGCAGGCCCCTGTCATGGCATTTTCTACTCTTTAAAATTACTTTTTATTATAATTTTAGGCCTTTGACCTCTCACTTCTTCCTAAACCTAAGTTCTGCTTCATAGCTTCTCTTGACTTGGAGCAATCAGTACATTAGTTCACTAATGTGTCATTTAGTAGTGTCTTATGATAAACAGAACAGAAATATAATTCTTAATCAACTAGAGTATTGGATCAGAGTAACCAGGTTGGTCAGTGGAATTATAGTATGCAAAATTACCATGTAGATTTTTGTCTTCTGCTGTCTTTGTTTTATATGTGTGTCTGTTATATATGTGTTCTGTATAATAATCGTGTAGTCATATTTATTAAGTCCTATTTGATTATGCTAAATTCTGTACAGTTGTACCCCATTTTCACCTAAGGATACTATTCTAATATTAAGAAAGCTGAGATAATACTACTTTGAGGACTGGAGCAGTAGAACAACATATAGGGTGTTTGCCTTGCATGCAGCCGACCCAGATTTGATCCCTGGCACCCCTGTGTGTCCCCTGAGCGCTGCCAGAACTGATTCCTTAGTCTAGAGCGAGGACTTCGGCAGGCGTGACCCAAAAAGCCAAAACCAAAAACCCCCAAATCCCAAAAATACCACTTTGAAATGGAACATAAAAATATAGTCAATACAGGGCCAGGGTGATAGTACAGTGGGTAGGGAGCTTGCCTTGCACGCAACTGACCTGGGTTTGATTCCCGGCACTGCATCTGGTACCCTGAGCTCTGCCAGGAATGACCCCTGAGTAAAGAACCAGGAGTAAGCCCTGTTGAGTGTGGCCTCCCCCAAAAAACAAAAAAAATCTTTGTTTCTGGAGCCTTCTGTACAGCAAGTAGGGTGTTTGCTTTGCATGTGGGTTTACCTGAGTTTGATCCCCAGTATCTCATGTGGTCCCCCAGCACTGCCAGGAGTAATCTCTGAGTAACCTTTGAGCAGACCAGATGTGGCCTGAAAACCAAAACATTAAAATGAAATACAATCAGTATTGTTGAAATTTATCAGCATATTGACTGGTTGAGTTTTCTGTTCAACTGATTCATTTTTATTTATTTTTATTTAATTTTTGTATAGTAGTTCACAATAATTGCATTCAGTATTACATTCAGTATTCCAATACCAATCCCACCACCATTACACCTTCCCATCACCGTTATTTCAAATTTTCCCACCACCCAAACCTGCCCCAAAGGCGGCAGGTCCTAAATAATTTATTTTGTATTACTTCTTATGAATAATGTACTAAAAATGATCCAAAAAGTTTTCCTCAGAGGAAAATGTGTGAAAATTGTTGTATCTCACCTGGAGCCATTCAGCCCGTGTATAAGAGATCACTAACATGTTACAGCTTGAGCCTCGGATGCTAATATGCATATAGATACATATGTACCTATATATATTTTTTTCTTTTTTATCAAGATCAGTTGTCTTCTACTTTGTACCCGGACAAATGTGGTGTACTATCCTGCTACATCAGTGGCGTAGAGTATGAGATATTGCTCCAGGAATTCTAAAATTTTAAATAGGGTGATAGAGCTGGAGTTAAATTTTTAACTGGATGGTGATTGGCAGCATCATGATGGTGGAGGCGTCTCTGCATCAGTGTTGCTCTCTTCCTAGATTTGAGTCTCTGGATCATGGCTGTTACTGAGTTTATATAGTGCTTAGAACTGTTCATACTCATATTGAACATAAATTTATTTAACATTCATGATCTTTGCTATGATCTCTGGTGTTTCTCAAGCACAGTGCTCAGAGGACTGACCCTGAAGCCCTAATGCTGTCTGGGTTCAGCAGTGCTGGAGACCATCCAGGCCGACTGGTAGTAGTGGGAGCACGGTGGGAAAAGGGGCCGGGGCAGACAGTGCTAGAATTAAGCCTGAGAATTCTGGTTTTAACTCCGATGCAGGTGCATCAGCCCTTTGGCCTTCTCCCAGTTTCAGGTATCTTTTCCTGGGGAATGGGACCCAATGATGGGCTTGGGCCACACCCTGCTGTGTTCAGGGGCTATCCTTTGCTTGGTGTTTAGTGGACCATATGTGTTGCTGGGTTATGTTGAATTGGGGGTGACATGCATCAAGCATCCCCCGGAATCATTTTTATGCTCTATTTTTCATGGAGGGTTTTCCCTCTTTGACTCTCAAGGTAGCTGTACTATAAGCAAGTACAGAGGAGCAGATGTGAAGAATGTTAATAGTCTAGGAATATTTTTTTATCTATACAGATAATTTATGGGATAATCAGTGGTAACTGTTACATGAACCTATATATTTTCCACGCCCAGAGGTGCTTTGGAGCTATACACGGCTTTGCGCCAGGTGGTCACTGTTGGTAGTGCTTCAGGGATCATTCAGTTACCCAGGGCCTCTCCTATAAGCAAAGCCTGTGCTCAGCAGCATTTCTCTGGTCCCACATCATTATTTTAACTTGTCTGGAGGTGACTGACATGAATTATGCTACTGATTTATCTACGAAGGTTAGTTTAGCACAGTTACATACACACGAAAATTTTAAGTAAAAATCATAAATCCTAAGTCCATACATTCCATATTTATAGTTAATCGTGGACCTTTTCTCATTTTCTTTCCAGCTTGCCTACATGTGGCCTGTGTTGTACAGCAGAAAGATGCCAGGCAGTGGTTTGCTGAGCTTTCTGTGGATATGGAGAAGGTATTCTTTATAATTCCTTGAGTTTAATATATTATATATTTGAAAATTAATAATCACGTGCCTGTATCATGAGCCTTAAACTTTGATTTTTTGTTCTGGGACGAGACCCTGTGATGCTTAGGGTTTACTCCTGGTGATGCACTCAGGAATTACTCCTGGCCAAGTGCTTGGGAGACCATAGGGCATGCAGGTGATCAAACCGGATTGCCTGCATGCAAGAGAAGTATCTTACCCACTGTACTGTCACTCTGGCCCTAATATGTTGGATTTTTTTTTTTTTTAAAGAAGTGGTATTGGTGATGTGTTGGTATTGGTATAAACTATTTTTTTTTTCTTGCTTTTTTGAGTAACACCCAGCAATGCAGGGGTTACTGCTGGCTCTGCACTAAGGAGTTACTCCTGGCGGTGCTCAGGGGACCATATGGGATGCTGGGAATCAAACCTGGGTCGGCCGCGTGCAAGGCAAATGCCCTACCCACTGTGCTATCTCTCCAGCCTCAACAGAGTAAACTTTTGATTTTATTGGTTGTAGGGTAGCATCTAATTTCCAAGATTATTTTAAAATTAACTTTACATAGTACTGCAGACTTTTGTAATAAAGCCTATTTTTGACAAATGTGATTTTGCCTTTTTTTTCTCTTTCTAACCCTTTAACTGAAATGTTGATAACATTAGAATAATCCAAGGTTGCACATTGCAGACCTAGGTTTGATTCCCAGTATTCCATTTGTTCCTCTGAGCACTGCTGGGTGTGGCTCAAAAACAAAAAAAAGAAGAAGAAAAGAATAATCCAAGGTTAAGTCTACTTAGGAGATGAAAAAAGGGCTGATTTGAAAAATGAATGGATGAAATTTTAGCTGCTATGATTGAGCACCTTGTTTCATATGTTGTAAACAAAATCAGCCCAACATCTTTTGTACATTACATTCATTAACTTGTAACAGTTGGCAGTAATGGGTACTCTAGTGACTTTCTGAATTAGACCTTCATACTCTTTTTTGGGAGTGGGAGGGGGGTTGGTCACACCCAGTGGTACTCATGACCTTCTGCTGACTGTGCTCAGGGATCACTCCTGGCAGGACTTGAAGGGACCATATCGATTACAGGTGGTTGGTTCTAACCTAGGGAACCCATATCTGCCATGGACAAGGCAAGTGCCTTTCACGCTCTATTGCTTTGGCCCTATTTTGTTTTAAGATACTAGCAGATAAAAAGGAAAACTGCTGCAGAGATGGATAGGGACAGACCCAAGGCATCTTGTCTCAAAGATGGAAGGGTTAGAATTTTGCCTAGATATAAACAGGATAAAAATAACTGCTTTTACATTAATGAAGATTATCTTACTGGCTGGAGCAATAGCATTGTGGGTAGGGCGTTTACCTTGCACATGGCTGACCCAGGTTCGATTCTTTGGTCCCTCTCGGAGAGCCCGGCAAGCTACCGAGAGTATCCTGCCCGCACGACAGAGCCTGGCAAGCTCCCTGTGGTGTATTCGATATGCCAAAGACAGTAACAACAAGTCTCACAATGGAGACGTTACTGGTGCCTGCTCGAGCAAATTGATGAACAAGGGGAGGATAGTGCTACAGTGCTATCTTAAGGGCCACAAATACTTATGGGCAAAGAGACTTTCCTCTCATCTTTGGGGGTCGCCTCCTATGCGATATTTTTATGTACTAAATGCTGCTTGGTGTTGCCACTGAAACTTATTAATATTTTCTCCTAGATTTTGGAAATAATCAGGGTTATTTTAAAACTATATGAACAGTGGAAGAATTTTGATGAGAGAAAAGAGATGGCAACTATTCTTAGTAAGATGCCAAAACCAAAACCTCCTCCAAACAGGTACTTTAATTAATGATTCCTTTTAATTATATCTTTCCATATACATTATCACATTTTTTCATAAGTTTTTTTCCTTAATTATTTTAAAACTTTATAATATACATAATTTGTAACGAATTTGTGACTTGATTGTCTCATTTTAAATTAATTTGATCGTCTAATAACTTTTTCTAATGCAATGGCAGGTCTATTACAGGTATTCCTCAACATATGGGTATATACTGTATATAAATTTAAACAGTAAAATTAGTTAAGTTCATCTGATATTCAAGGGTAAGAATTATGTGTAATCCCATATCAGATAGAATCTTATCCATCTACCACTCTGCCTCCACTCCTGGATTACTCTCTTTTATAAATTTTATTTGCAGATTTTAAGAATTAATAGAAAATAATTTTGGCTTTTGAGTGACTCAAAGATCCTTGGCACCTATGACTTAATTTTGTCAGATATAAATCATTTGTGCTAAGAGGGATTTTTTGTTGTTGGTGGTGGTATCCTTAATTTTTTTTAAAGTGTCTGTTCATTAAGTTCAGTTGTTCTCAGCTTTCACTATGCATCAGCTCATTTGGGGGCAGGGAAAACAGGTCAGAGGGTAAGAAAAAATGCAGCCCATCTTAATCATTTATCAAGAAAAATAAGTTGTATAATTAAGATAGATTGTAGATCTTATAAGTGAATGTGTAATTGGACAACATTAATTCTTAACAAGGAGCTGTTGAAGGCAGTCATTCAAACAGCTACCTTTGGATGAATTTTTTACAGAAATTCCCTGAGTGATTCTCCACTAGTGGCAGGGCCTGAAGCTGCAAGATGATGATGGACAAGATAAGGCAATAATCCTATTGCCACAGTTACTGGTATTTTCAGTTTTAGTTATTTTATTTTATTTTAATTTTTTGGCATTTTCCAGAAAATAACCATATTTATTACATATAAAGGCTTACTGTATTTACATATGATTTTATTATGCCTTTGGACAGTTTTTGGTTATTTTTGGAAGAACACTTCTTGATTTTCATGATTACTAGGAATAAAACTTTATTTGTAAGATTCAGTTTTACAGAAAATTTGTTCAGAAGTTCTAATCTCTATGTTGAGTGATGCCTGTAATGACAATGAAATCCCATACCCTTATTTAAATTTGTTGAGTTTTTTGGACACTGACTTTCAGAATGCTTGCTATGTGTGAGGGCACTAAGTTACATAAGAATAAAAATATAAAACCAAGTGTTAGTGTTCTGAATTTTAATTTTTCCACTTTTGTGTATTTATAGTTGATAATGTTTTATAGTTTTCCACAGAATAATTAAAAAAAATTAGTATACTTGCCAGGATATTGAAAATGAGTCTTTTAATTGGTATAAAATCTTTTTCTTCCCCACATGAACAGTGAAGGAGAGCAGGGTCCAAATGGAAGTCAGAACTCTAGCTACAGCCAATCTTAAAACATTCCGAAGAATTTCATAGTGGACCAGTTGGAAATAAAGCCATTGGACAGATTTCAATAATGTCTTCAATGGAACACAAACGAAAATGAATAGCTTGTTTCTGTCAAGCATATTGGGAAGTGATCTTATTTTTGCAAAATAAGTTTTTCCTTATCTAATTTGATTCTAGTACATAATTGATTAAAATCTCTTGATTATAAAGTTTGGAAAGGTTCTGAGGGGACCTATATAGATAGAAAGACATAGACAGGTTGTGATTAGTATAATTATTTTAGTTTGGTTTAGTTTAGAATTGAAAAATTCAGCTTTTCATTAAGCCAGGAAATAATTTGTTGAAAATTCTCTTGGGTCATTAAAGGGACCAAAAAGGACATTAAGATACCAAGTATATGAGATTTTTTTCCCCCTCCCTTTTAAGTTTGGAATTATATTTAAGGGATCAAGTCTTAACAAAATCATAGTAGATTTGAGTAATGGCATTAATAATTTCAGGGAAATTAATCAAGTATCTATTAATTTTAAAGTGTATTTTATTCAGTTCTTTTGGTATCTTGCCATGGAAGATATTAGCCCAGCCTAGCAGAAAAGTGCAATATGTATAGCATGCTTTGACCTTTTAATTCCATAACCATTTTTGATATGCTGGGCAAAATTTCTTTTAATTCTCTATAAAGTTATTTGCAATTAATTTATAGTTAATCAGGCATTTTGAAAGCTAATTGGATAAAACATAATGTGGCTGAAATTTGGTAACAATTTAATGTTACTTCTTGTTCTACTGTGAAAAGTTTTTATATGACATACACATCCTATTTTATTTTTGTCTCATTATGGATTTACAAATTACTTTAGATATCCTGAGCCAGGAACACAATCAGGTCAGGTCAGTTTGATACTGACTATTCTTAATTCTCATTTATGAGTGTAGGATTTAAGACAATGTTATGTTGATGGGACTGCTATCTGTGGAACTTAATGAATTAATCATTTTCTTCAGACTTGAAGGAGAGTGATAACTAAAATTTGGAGTCATTGGATATTGCTGTATACCTTAAGGGTTATAGTTTTTTAATAAATCATTTGTGAACATTGAATTATTAAATGTTGACTTCCTAGTATAAAACTTAAAGAATAAAATTAAATTCTCCAGCTGTATTGACTAGTGTCTTCAGTGCATCTTTCTGAATCTGCTTTATACTGTTTTCTGAGAGTTCTTCCTTAGGTGAATATTAAAAGCTTTCCATAGTTTTATTAAGTGAATGATTTTAAGAGGTTTATCAACAGACTGCTTTCTGTAGAGTATCGGATGACCTCTAGAAAGGAAGACTATGCATACATTCAATACCAGTAATAAATACAGCTCTCTAGTTTTCTGAGCAGGATAAAATATAAGGAAAAAAGCTCTCCTCAGGTCTGAACGAGTTGAGGTTAGGCTTGGGTTGGAAGGGCAGAATGATTATATATAACTCTGATTTTTCCTTTAAGCTTAGTTAAGTTCTCTTCTAGTTTTAATTTTAAATTAAAAAGTATGCTTTGTAGTTATTTGCAGCCTATTGTAGAAGTCAAAACTGTATAGTAGATAAAAAAGTGTAATAAACCTATTGCCCAGGTATAATTACCAATTTGTAGCCAGTTTCATTTCATCTAAACTTCAGTTCACTTCCCTTAACTTTTATATTATTTGTAAGCAAATCCAAGTTATTACATATCAGAATGATTATTTTATTATGTATTCCTAAAATATGATTCTAGAATATAATGGATTCTATTTTGGGCCAGGGACTTTTGGTGGGTCCTTCTCACATAGTGCTCAAAGGACCATGTGATGTTAAGGGATCAGTAATCACTCCATTCCTTTGAATTATCTCTCAGGTCCCCAAATAATTTTTTTAAACTATAAAAATTAATAAATCTAGTTAGGATCAAATTAAGGACCATTATTATAGTTCGTTGATAAATCCTTTCAATCTTTGTAAGTTCATGGACTCCTTCTAATCTCATTTTTAAAATGTCCCATTTGATTTGCTTGTCTTCAACCATATGAACTTTACTGGTTGCATCCTTGATGTGTTATTTTACATCATTCTTTTTCTGTAAATTGATTGGTGACTGAATCTAATAATCAGGATTGGGTGTTTTTATTTTTTTTTTTCAAGACGACTTTGTGGGGCCAAAGCTGTAGTATAGCAGGTAGGACACTTGCCTTGTGTGTGGCTGACCTAAATTCGATCCTCGATGCCATATACAGCCCAAGCCATAGTACAGCAGGAGCAAGTAGATCACCAGGAGTGATCTCTAAGTGCAGGCTAGGAATTAAGCCCTTAGCACTGTCAGAGGTGGCCAAAACTCCCCACAAAAAACTACTATGAAAGGTTCCATTAGCAGTCATAAAAACCTAGTTTCTCTGATTTAGCAGAATTGTTTTCAGCCACCAGTCTACAGACCTAAAAGTGTTGAAAACCACTCATTCAGCCGCCATTTGTGATATATTTGGGGTTTTGTGAATTTTCATAGGGGAGAGAGTGGGCTCATACCTATAGGTATTGGGAGGGAGTTCATGTCCTAGAAAATACATTCAGGTTTTCACACATGCAAGGCACTTGATCCACACTCCACTTGAGCCACATTCTTCGATCTCTGGTGGATGTTTTTAAGAGACTAAATATTGTAGACTGCACTGTGATATCAGCACTAACTACTGAGTATGGTAATTGATCAGTAATACCTATGGCTATTTAACACACACAGTATTTCTAGTCTGAGTTGAGATATGCTATGTATTAAAATAATACACCAGATTTCAAATAGGAGAATATAAAATATCTTAGTAATTTGCTTAAGTGTTTATATTTTAAATATTTTTTTGTATGCACCAGGCTATACGATGAATTCGCTTTTTACTTTTTTCAAAAGAAAATTAAGAATATGTGATAATCTACTTTATAGTTCAGTTGGCTAGTGTTGCTATGATATTAGGAAAATGTTAACCCTCTCTCCTGTTTTCCCTGCACCTCATTTCTGTTTCCCAAAGCAACCACTTTCAATTTTTATGTTTCTATTTTCAAGTAACAAGTACTTGAAAATTCATTGAGTACTTACTTTATGAGACTATGATGTTAACACTCTACAAAGTTGGTTAAAACTTTCAGAAAAATCATTTTTGGGATGAGGTAACTGAGGACAGAAATTTAAATGATTAACCCATTTGCTGATCATGGGGCAAGAGTTGGGATTACATTAGTCGATGAGCTACCGATCCCATGCTCTTAATTAGTTTATGATACTACCTCCTCCCCCTACCATACATTTCTTTTTCCCTTTTTCTTTGGAATTTTTTTTTTTTTTTTTAGTTATCAATATCTGCTCATTTCCAAATAGGGAAGATGAAGACTTCACTTGCTCATCCCTTACCCCATCCTCAACCATGTTCTGTACTGGGTCTTTTTTACTCCCATCATTCCTCACAATTTAACTGCTTAATTTTTGTTAAATTTATATTAAGTATCATAATATATTCAATAACACACTAACATATTTCTGGCTTTATGGAAGTAATTGTCTTCATTACAATTTGCAGTACTTACTTTATGTCTTTTATTATTACTTAAATTGATTGTTAATGACTTATTCTCTGATTTACTCACCAAGATATATTCTTCCTCAGATCCATCATGTTTTTATTTAAGCATCTTAAGCATGGAGTTTTGTGTCTTTTTGATTCTGCCTTTGGTTTAATAGATTTCATCCTCAAGTAATTTCTTGAGAAAAGGTGCATTGAACGTTCCTTTTTCTTTTAAATAGTACCTTGTTCTTTTTTTTTTTCTTTTTTGCTTTTTGGGTCACACCCAGCAATGCACAGGGGTTACAGGGGTTATTCCTGGCTCGTGCACTCAGGAATTATTCCTGGCAGTGCTCGGGAGACCAGATAGGATGCTGGGAATTAAAACTGGATCTGCCTCATGCAAGGCAAACGCCCTACCCACTGTGCTATCACTCCAGCCCCCAGTAGTACCTTATTCTTGCCTTAAGAGCACAGCATATTTCAAGGGTTTTAATCTAGGTTTTTGTCTTAAAAAATGCTTTAACATTTTCTTGAAATTCTTTTTGTTCAGTTTGGTCAGTTAGAACTGTGCCCTTTTTAGGGATTCATCATATTTGAAATTTTCTGTGCATAGGTAAGACTTTTCCATGGTTAGCTTCACTGTAGGGTAAAAGAAGGAACAACCCTTTTTGTTAGCCATCCCTCCTACCCCAGGCATATTCTCAAGTTTTCCCTTTGGGATGGATCCATTTTTCTAGTGAAATAGGTTCTAGTTTTTCACTAGAGGCAGTATGAGTCAGGCTGTCAGAATTTGAGAGACAAGCTTCAAACATATGTAAATACAGCTACAGTTAATTAAATACTTTAGTATTTATTTTCCTTTTTAAAATGTCAGAAATCTAATAACAATTATGGAATCCGGTTTAAGTGTCTCTGAGTAGAAATAAGTTTCTATCACATGCGTATAAGAAGTATTTTACCTTTGAAGCATGCTAAAATAAAATGTTAACAGTTCTGTTAAACCCCAAAGAAAACCATTTTGTATTTGGTGTTTTTTATTCTCATCATTATACTTACATGTGTGCATATATATATATATATGATGTTTTGCATATTTTCAAGTTGTCTAGTATGTTTCAGCATTGTGAGTCATCTGTGTTAATTTGTATACCTCAGTGTTTTCATTTTCAGTAATCTTCATTAACTGTGTCATATTTGCTGTTAAACCATCTGTTTTATTTGTCTTTTATTCCAGTCATTGTAATTTTCAATTCTAGGCTTTCCACTTAATAATTTTTGGTAGTTTCTACTTCTCTAATAAATTTTCTATTTTGTCCTCTAAGAATTACTAGATATGACAACTACTTAAGTCTTTATCAGAAAATTCTAATATGTAGATGTATTTCTAGTGTCTTCCTTTTCTCTAGTTTTCAATCATATGATCCTATTTACTACTTCTACTGTCTCCCCTTCCACTACCAACCCACCAACACCCACTCCCTGCTCTGCCCCAAATACACCAAGGATCAAATGCAGGGAGCGCCTCACACATGAAAAGCAAGTGTTCTGCCACTGAGCTACATCCTTGTCTGACTCCTAGTAAGTTTCAATAGATTCTAAAACTCTGTATATAACAAAGTAGGGAATACTTTGGCTCTGGTTTAGTAGTCTTGTTACCTCTACCCCATGTGCCAAACCAGACCTGTCTTCTGTTTTTCACTTAATTTTTACCTAAGAATGAATACCTGTTATATTTTAATATTGTTTTAAATATTTAAATAAAATTATTTGGCAATACATCAAACTTACATAAAATGCAGTATGTTTTTCTTTGTTTTATTGGAATGAAGTACAATTTATTTTTGTATTTATTGACTATTGGTACTTTTCTGCTACAGAAACAGTATACTAAGTACTTGCAACTGAGACTAATGTCACAAACCAATATACTATTGACAGCTTCAGCTCTAACTAGATAATGGTATCTCTCTCCAAATTTACTTCTGTTAAGTCCTTAAGGTATCAGGAAGATCACCTTAGCTCATTTGAAGTTTGGTTGATTCAAAGCTTGTTTTACTGGGGCTGGAGCAGGTAGGATGTTTGCCTTGCACTTGTTAGGCACAGGTTTGATCCCTGGCATTCCGTATGGTCCTCTGAGCACTGCCAGGAGTGATTCCTAAGTACAGAGTCAGGAGTAACCCCCGAACATCTCCGGGAATGACCCAAAAAGATGGGGGGGGGGGGAAGCTACTAGTCTTTTTTTGTAAGGGTTAGTTGATTACTACCACCTCTGTGGGTATAGCTTTTTAGGGATTCTAGCTAAAAGGCTGGCATTTTTATGTAGACCCAGAAACATTACTATTCCTTGATAGACCTGATACTTCAATATTGGTTTGTTCTCTATAGCTTTCCCTCTCTGTGAGAATAGATTCTTTAAATTCTTTTTTCTTTATTTTGTTATTTGGGTCACACCCAGCGGTGTTCAAGACTTACTCCAGGCTTTCCCTCAGGAATTACTCCTGGTGGATGGGCTTGGGGGACCATATGGATGCTGAGAATTGAACCTGGGTCAGCCGTGTGCAGGGCAGACACCTGACGTGCTATACTATCTGGTCCCAATCTTGCTGCTTTAATAATAATATGTAAATAAAATCTGTTTAAAGGCATGGAAGAGAAGTACACGAAATTATAGCAAAAGCTGTTTTAAGAGGAAAGGTCTCTTAAGTGCAAGTGCTTGCCAGGAAAAAAAAAGCACCTAAATAAATAACCTAAATACACATCTTAAGATACAAGTAAAGAGCAACGGGAGACCAAAGTAAGCTGAAGGGAACTGGGAACTAAGAAAAAGGGTGGAAATTAATGATAGAAAGCATAAGTCCAGGGAGTGCAGTTCCACCAGCAGGTGAGTCTGTACCCATGGGGTGAGTGTATCAGCAGCCTGATGGTGCCTTCAGGCTTCCTGATATCCCCAAATTGCCCTGTGTCTGTGGCCAGACTCCAACAACTTGGGACCAAGTTTCCCAAGAAATTAAGCAGCCAAAGGGTAGTTATGTTGGAGCCACACCCATCAACCACCTCTGGCTCAGCTACACAAGCTCATTTATTGGCCTTCTTCCTTCAGAGACCCATAAATGAATCTTGAAAAGGTGCTGTTAATCTGGGACACAAGCAAGGCTAAACAGACCAGGGTAAATCGGAGGAGAGCAGCCTGGTGCCTGCCCAAAGCAGAGCCTCTGGCAGCTGCTTGCTCCCATAATCCAGAATCACTGCTATGCCCCTGACTCGATTCTACTATCTCAGGACAGGCCTTACTGAGATATTAACCTGTTAAATTCAGGTATGCGGGTGTTGTGACTGAAATCTCCGGGCTTTCTGAGCAACATAACTGCAGGAATCTTAACATCTTGGTGAATAAGTAAAGTAAGTAAGTAAAGGCCCTCCCGTTGATCATTGATTTGCTCAAGCGGGCCCAGTAATGTCTCCCTAGGAGACTTTGTTGTTACTGTGTTTGGCATATCGAATACGTCACGGGGAGCTTGCCAGGCTCTGCCGTGCGGGCGAGATACTCTCGGTAGCTTGCCGGGCTCTCCGAGAGGGGCGGAGGAATCGAACTCGGGTCGACCATGTTGACTGCGTGCAAGGCAAACGCCCTACCGCTGTGCTATCGCTCCAGCCCTCGAGCAAATCTTGGTGAATAAAATCCTGTAATACATTGTAAAAGGATCATTCAGTGTGATTATGTGGGATTTTTCCCAGGAACTCAAGGATGGTTCACAACTCAATTAATGGGATGCACTGCATTAATGTAAGAAAAGATAAAAATCATGGTCTATCAATAGAAGTATTCCTATAAGATACGGTAACTGTTTATGATTTTTTAAAAAAAAATTAAAGAAGGAATTTTCCTCAATATAGGAAAGACTACCACAAACCTCAGCTAACATCATACTAAATCGATAGGGTGTTTGCTTTGCACGCAGCCGACCGGGGTTCGATTCCTCCACCCCTCCCAGAGAGCCCGGCAAGTTACTGAGAGTATCCTGCCTACGTGGCAAAGCCTGGTAAGCTACCCATGGCATATTCAATATGCCAAAAACAGTAACAAGTCTCACAATGGAGATGTTACTAGTGCCCACTTGAGCAAATCGATGAACAACAGGATGACAGTGCTATAGTGCTATTAACAGTACTTAAATTGGGGGTCCAGAGTTAGATCAAAGCATGTAGGGTACTTGCCTTGCAAGTGGCCAACTAATTTATCCCCAGCACCCCATATGGTTCTCTGAGTGATCCATGCCAAGAGTGATCCATGAGCAAGACCTTCAGGGTGTGAACCAAAAGCAGAAAAAGAAAGGAAAAAAGGAAGGTGGGCCACCTGCTCCCGCTTGGCGGCTTGGTGACCACATTCCGACCGGGGGCCATTGGACAGTTAGGTTTGGGCCCGCAGTGGCAAGACATGCGGGGCCTCACGGATGGGGGCGTGCAGCCGGCCATTTCCTCCCTATCCTAACGAGACCCTGAGTCAATGCATATGAACAGCCTCTCTGGCTCCTGATCAAGCTGTTTAATGGCCATGATCCCAGTGACTCAGAAACAGACCTCGAAACCCAATGGCTTTCGGCAGAAATGTGTCTGGACCGTGCAGTAGGTTACTGTTGCCGGGCCACCCCAGAGGTGAAAGGGTGTTGTCCCTCCATCTGCTCCTCCTAGGTGGCTCGGTGGCTGCCATCCTCCAGAGGCCACTGGACAGTCAGGTTTGGGTCCTCAGTGATGAGACACGCGGGGACGCAGGGCCTCACGGGATGGGGGTGGAGCCGGCCCTTTTCTCCCTGTCCCAATGAGACCCCTAGTCACCGTCCATGAATGGCCTTTCAGGCTCCTGATCAAGCTGCTTAACGGCCATGATCCCAGAGACTTAGGAACAAATCTCGAAACCCAGCAGGTTTTGGCAGAAATCCTTCCAGATTTAAGTGTTAAAATTTCAGAATTTCAAAATCACACAGCCACTACTGCATCCACGTGACATCATATGTTATTCATTACCAGCAATAGAAAACAAATTGTCCACTGTTGCCTTTTCAGCAGATCTGAGTGTTGGGGTAAAATCCCAAATAATAATGGTGGGTCTGGTGTCAAAATGTTGAATGTGATCAAAATAGAGAGAGAGTAATGTGGAAATCATCTGCCCCACAGGTAGGGGGAGGGTGTGGGATGGGGGTATACTGGGGTTTTTGGTGGTGGAGAATGGGCATTGGTGAAGGTACGGATGTTTCATTGTATGAACGAGACTTAAACCGAAAGCTTTGTAACTGCTCTCACGGTAATTCAATAAATAAAATTATAAAGAATAAAAAAAAGAAAGGTGGAGTTCATGCCCAATTCAATCAGCTAATCAGTGGCTGAATAAATAGCAGT
This sequence comes from Sorex fumeus, assembly GCF_029834395.1. Classification (NCBI taxonomy): domain Eukaryota; kingdom Metazoa; phylum Chordata; class Mammalia; order Eulipotyphla; family Soricidae; genus Sorex; species Sorex fumeus. Next base: position 17,725,205 of record NW_026606111.1, on the reverse strand, counting down.
ATTCCTACATTTAAAAAAAAAAAAAAAGGTAGGCCTGGGCAGCAGTACAGTGCAGCAGACCTGGGTTCAATCTTCGGTGTCCCATGTGCCGCCCTGTATACTGCCAGTAGTGATTCCCAAGTGCAGAGTCAGGAGTAGCCCTGAACAAGATGCCCTACACTCCTGTTCATTGTTGGTGGGAATGTTGATTGTTGTAGCCTTTTTAGAAAACAATATGGACATTCTTCATAAAACTAGAAATTAAGCTTTTATACCCAGGCAATACTGCTTCTGGGAATATACCCAAGGACCCCAAAACACTATGAAGAAAAGATATCTGCATTCTTATGTTCATTTCAGCAATATTCTGGAATCAGCCAGAATCATAGCCAGAATCTGGAAACAACTCCCGTTCTTGATAACAGATGAGTGGACAAAGAACCTATGGTGTATCTACACAATGGATGGAATACTATGCAACTGTAAGGGGGGAGAAATGAATTCCTGAAATTTGCTTGTATACAAATGGACATGAAGACTAGCATGCTGAGAGAAATGAGTCAGAGGGAGAGGGACAGACACAGAATGTTCACAGCCATTTGTGGAATATATATATATATATATATATATATATATAAAGTACGAAAATAATACCCAGAGACAATAGAAACGAGGGCCAAGAGGACTGGTCCATGGTAGAAAGCTTGCCAGAATATGTGTGTGTGTGTGTGTGTGTGTGATGGGGCAAGGAAGGGAACTATGACAATGATAGTTGGAAATGATTACTCTGGACAATAACTGCTGAAAAAAAGGTAAAGTGATATGCATGATAACATTTCAGTAACAGTATTGAAAATCACAGTGTATTGTCACTGTCACTGTCCTCCCGTTGTTCATCAATTTGCTCGAGTGGGCCCAGTAACGTCTCCATTGGAGACTTTGTTGTTACTGTGTTTGGCATATCGAATACATCATGGGTAGCTTGCCAGACTCTGCCGTGCGTGCGAGATACTCTCGGTAGCTTGCCAGACTCTCCGAGAGGGGCAGAGGAATTGAACTCGGGTCGGCCATGTTGGCTGCGTGCAAGGCAAACGCCCTACCGCTGTAGGGGCTGGAGCGATAGCACAGCGGGTAGGGCGTTTGCCTTGCACGCAGCCAACATGGCCGACACAGGTTCAATTCCCAGCGTCCCATATGGTCCCCCGAGCACTGCCAGGAGCAATTCCTGAGTACATGAGCTAGGAGTAACCCCTGAGCATCGCAGGGTGTGACCCAAAAAGCAAAAAGCAAAAAAAAAAAAAAAACAAGCACAGTGCATTAAAGGAAAAAAAAAAAGAAAAATATCTGCCATAGAGGCATAGAGGCAGCCTGACGTTGGGGGGAGGGCAAACTGGTGATGAGACATGTACACTGATAAAGGGATGGGTGTTGGAACATTCTATACAGACCAATCATGACCAATTTTGTAACTATCACAAGCTGATTCAATTAAAAATTTTTAAAAGTTTTTCAAGAGGTTCTATTAAGTAGGAGAACCTCTGGGGAGATAGCACAGTGATTGAAGAGCTTGCCTTCAATGCACCAACCTGGGTTCAATGCCCCGCTCCCCATATGGTTGCCTATGTTTTACCAGAAGTGATCCCTGAGCAGCACCAGAGGTAGACCAGAAACAAACAAAAAACCCAGTATTTGTCACCACACATCTAACAAAAGGCAAAGATCCAAGATTTAGAAAGTACTCACAAGGAAAAAAAAAAATCCTCAAAAAAATGGGGAGACAAGTTGAGCAGACACTTCCTCAAAGAGATACAGAAATAGATAAGATAGTGAACAGGTATATGAAAGAGAGTTCTTAGCACCCATCAGGGGAAAGACAAACCAAGATGGCATTGAGTTATCAACTCATAACAGGCCAGATTGCATACATCTAAGGACCTGAAACAACAATGGTGATGGGGATGGAGTGGAAAGGACCCCTCATCCACCTCTGGTGTGACTGATTCACTGTCTAACATTCAGTATGGGTGAAGATATCTAGAAAAATCAGTAGTGCTTCCATGTGTAATCAGTAGTGCTTCCATGTAGTTGTGTATTCAAAAAATAAATTAAGAAAAGTCACTGTGGCTTTCTCACCACCTGCGTTTGGTGGTCTCGTGCCTCTTCCCCCACCCCAGGGCAACCGATGGCGATGAGTGGATAAAGGAGGGAACAAGGGCCAGGCTGGTTGGTCTCAATTGCAGTGAAATTCCATCTATGGGTGTGTTTCTATTCTCCTTAGTACAACAAACATATAAACATTCATATTAGTCATTTTGTATAGACACAGTAAGAGATACATTAAGCTTATAGGATTGCTCTCCTGGGGCCATCTCGTTATAGATCTCAGACTACAGTGCTCAGGCCAGATTAATCTTTCCTAACCCTAGCAGGGTCCTAATCTTGTTGTTACTTTTTGGATAATGATAGAATTTGTCCATGACCATGCCTTTAACTTATAGTTAAGTATTGTGGCACTTTGGCCTGGCCTATTTCGATGCCAAGGTAGCTCACAGCTTGCCCTGGGTCCGTTCAGTCCCCCGTCGGGACCCTCTTTTGTGGTACTAGGAACTAAGGGCAACTGAGGCTTAAGTCAAGAAAGCAGATGCCCACGAGTGAATATTATTTGGAGTCAATTAACTCCAAGTTATAAAAGCTTAATATTAACTTTTCCTGTGCCTATCCAAAAAGGAAATTGGTTTAAAGTAAACTATTCAAAAGACATAAGGAGGGAAGAAAGGCAATATTTAACTTACAATACAAGTTCAGTGTCCTTAGAAGGATCTGACTTTACAAGTTAACAGAGTCTGATTAGGGAAAAAGGTGATAGACCGGTTGGGGAAGAGAGCACAGAGAAGTTATAGATAAGCACAGAGGAATGGGAGTGACTCAGGAGTAATGGGTGATGAATGTAACCCGATAAACCCAAGTTCCCTGTGGCAAGGGAGAAAGGCCAAACCAATGTTATCCTACACTGGTGATTCTTTGGCATCTACCCTCAAAGCACAAGAACATTAAAAAAGATTTTTGCATTATTGTGTTCACTGCAGCACTACTCACAATAGCAAAATCTGGAAACAAACTAAGTGCCTAAAAACTGATGAAAGGATGAAGATATGTTTATCATTCATTCATATGTATACACACATATACACATATATATGAGGTATATAAATATGAGATATATAAAATATATATCCATTCCACTGCCACCTGGCAGTACTCAGGCAGTGAATATATATTTATTCACACAATGAACTTGGGTCAGCCACATGCATGGCAGGCATCTTACTATCTCCAACCCCTACTAGCAATCACTTTTTGCCTGAGAAATGCAACACCAATGAATGCAAACAGAAACACCTAGAATTCATAATGTGATTGATTTTGAATTTTTGTTATTGCACATTCAGAAACCTTTCACTGTTGCCAAAATTGTTGTAGTTTCCCCACAATCGGTTATTCACAGTTAAAGAAGCTAGGAAATACATTATCCTAGCCTTTGAAATAGGCAGTGGGAAGTGTTGTTTACATATGAGAAAAAGTCAACAAACAATTTAGAGAAAATCATCTTTCCATTAGCCAGTGATGTCAGGACTAGATTTTTATTTATTTATTTTTGTGCATTCCATTATCTTAGGCTGCATGTATACAAGAGAAGAGCCAGCTTGTATTCCAAGTCATTTTCCTTGTTTCCTATCTGGAAATTCATATTCCTTCCATTCCTTCCATCCTCCGGGATAGTGTTGAGCACTAAAAACATGTATCAAAAAGTTAGTACTCTTCTAGCAAATGGAACATTTTCTCTTATTTTATAACACAAGGTTCATGGAAATTTTAGAGAACTGTAGCAACTGTTAAGAGACAATGGCTACTCAACTTACCATACTCTTAAACCTTTAAGTTTATTTAAAAGACTTTTGAGTAGAATTTTGATAGGCTTTTAATCTTGCTAATTTGCCATTAATAACAAACAGTATAATTACTAGGTAGATCAGTAAAATAATACATATGAAATATGTACTGAAGGTGAAACATGATCATTTTGTATGAATATGAAATATTGCAATAAATACATATGGAAATATGAACATGAAACATGAACATTTCTTATGAATATGAAATATTGCAATAAACCCTTGGGTCTCTTTAAAATTTTTTTGTGTGTCATATCTGGCAGTACTTGCAAGCTCATTGCTCAGGGGTGTTGGGAACCAAACCTGGAGCTCCAGCATGAAAAGCTTTAAAGTCCTTGGTCCTTGAATCCTTTTTTTTTTTTTCTTGGTCACACCTGGCAATGCTCAGGGCTGACTCCTGGCTCTGCACACTCAGGAATTACTCCTGGCAGTGCTAGGGATCCATTACAGGTTGGCTGTGCCCAAGGCAAGTGCTCAACTCACTGTACTATCACTCTGGCCCCTTGAATCCATTTTTATCCTTCACATATTACCTGTCAAATCCCAGAGATATGGCTGTACCCAAAGCCTTCTTGCTTCTCAATCCGGCCAAACAAGAAAACACCACTCTATCAGATTTAAGTGGCTTTGCTTCCTTGTACTTGTCTTTGAAGTCTTCTGGGTCCATCTGTAGAGCTTCATCTACTTCAGCCACTGAAAGAAAATATTAGGAATTTCAATTGTAGATAAAGCAATTATTAAATTGATACAAAGCGAATTAAAAACTTGTTACTTACATGGTATGTTGACAGATCCAGGAATTTTTCCATGCTCAAGAATTTCCTGTGCTCCTCTAACATCAATTAAGATAATTTTTTTGGAATTCAACAGGTTTTTAAGTTCCTTGTAAGTGATATCTTTAGATGAAGCAGTACAAAAATTATGGCAGCTTCCCTTGACTGACTTCACCCCTGGAAAGAAGAAAACCATTTAAGTCCCTTCAAATTGCCCAATGGGCGGGCTAACGGCATAGAGAGGGGAGATGCACCAGTTTATATAAGTGAAGCTCCAACAGCTGTTCTAGCTGCTCATACTTTTTTTCCCTCCCAAAACTTCTTTTGTGGGTGGGGTGGGGTGTTTGGTGGTGATCCAGGAACCATATGTAGTACCAGCATCAGTTACCTGCAAGGCAAGCCTTAACCTCCTAAACTCTCTGAGCCCTTACAACACCCACATCTTTTTGATCTCCTCTGCTAGTCAGACAGGTGTGCAGCCCTTGCTGTGTCATATCTTCACAGTGCAGTTCTTACTATGCTACAGGAACACTTCAAAATGACAGAGCTTTAATACCAGGAAAGAGTAGATCAAAGGACACCAGCTGAGTAAACCCTTTGGAGAAAGATGGTCACTTCCTCTAGGTAGGCTTCCCAATGTATGAGCCTCTATCCTTCATCAATTATTTGAAGCTACAGCGTGTTTTTGGGGGAATAGCATGCCTCATCTAAACACTTCATTTGGTGCTCAACAAAACAGTGACCTTTTTCTTCATGAAGAAAAATCGGCTTCCATGTAAGATTTTATTGAAGGATTTTCAAAAGCAACATAAACTATAATTTTCTACTTTGCTAAGAGGCTGAAGCGATATTACCTTGCTTACTTAGGTTCAATTCCGACATTCTGTATAGTCCACCAAACCTGCCAGGAATGACTCCTGTGTATAGAGCCAGGAACCCTGAGCATGCAACGCGTGGATCAAAAAATAGAAAAAAAAATTTTTTTTCCATCTTGTTGAGCCTAATTTTTTTGTGGTTGAAAGTTTTATTACAGTACAAAAATGAAAGTGAAGTTTGAATATTAATTTTTCTTTTTTATTTTATTTTTTATTTATTTATTGAATCACCGTGGGAAAGGTTACAAAGCTTTCAGGTTTATGTCTCAGTCATGCAAATATCAAACACATTTCCCTTTACCAATACTCATTTTTTACCATGAAGAACCCCAATAAAACCCCACCCCCCACCCCTCCCCGTCCCTGTGAGGCAGATGAATTCTAGTTAACACTCTATCTGCTTTGATTAGACCCATTGCTTCAACAAAAGATTCACCACTATTTGAATATTAATTTTTCAACATCCTATATCTCCATTACAATTATACCAATTACAATGAGTCTGCAATGCAAAGAAATCATTTTAATTCTTTAAAAAATTTATTTTAGTCACCCTGATTTACAATACTGTCAATGATAGCATTTCCGGACACAACATTCCAACTCTACCCCTCCACCAGAGTGTCTACTTCCCTCCACCATGACAGCCTGCATGAGACTGTCCCCACAGCCCACTCCACCCCCCGCATCTCCCTGCCATATTAAATTCAGTTCTATGTACCAGCTCTCACATTCTGTTCCCAGTCTGAACGTTGAATAAATTCTGATTTTGCTGTTTCCACAGTGCTAATTAATTTCATCTTCCATCCTCACCTCGTACCATAGTCTACTATTAAAGGACATAGCTCATACGCTCTAGAATGTTCTATAGTGTTCTTCAGCCCTCTGGACCAGCACAGCCTGGAAAGTTTCCCCATTTCCTCTTACCTCATGCACTAAAAATATATATGTATGTGTATCTATATAGACACATACATGTACATACTGGAATGATGGAAAGATAAGGGAGTTATAGCAAGGTTCAAATCCTTAAGCTTCGTAATTTTGGAAAGATTACTTTGTGGAAACTGTTTTTGAGTCAAACATATTTCCTCAAAGTTTTTATGCTTTACTTAGGTGGGAAATAAAAACTGAGGGAGTAATTTAGCAACCAGAAGCAACCAGGAAATTGCTCCTGGTTATTTCAGCATTATTATCCTGTCAGGTGGACTGGAGCGATAGTACAGTGGGTAGGACATTGGCCTTGCACATGGCTGACCCAAGTTCAATTTCTCCACCCCTCTCTGAGAGCCCGACAAGCTACGGAGAGTAAACTGCCCTCTTGGCAAAGCCTGGCAAGCTATCCGTGACGTATTCGATAAGCCAAAAACAGTAACAAGTCTCATAATGGAGACGACACTGGTGCCTTCTCGAGCAAATCGATGAACAGGAGGACAGTGCTACAGTGCTATTCTGTCAGGAGACTTTCTGCCTACTAATTATGGATATACAAATGAATCAGAGAGCTAATTCAAGTGTCACTACCAAAGTCCTAACTTCAGACTTGATCCTTTACAACTCCCCCTGTGTCCTGACTTTTGTGGTACATGCCTTGGAACCACTCCTCGGCCATATACCTAAATTGTGCATGATTCCTTTTCTTGAATAAATCCTTTCTACTTATATTAAAGCCTTATTATTTCTTGCCAATAATCCCAGCTTTCTGGGATTTGGTTACTTATGTATAAAGTGGAGATCCTTTAACCTTTTTAGAGTTACTGAGGTTTAAATAATCTATATGGTGCAATCAGTATTTCTGACTCTTCTTCATGACTTATGTACAGTTCTTTCTGAATGGAGTATTTCTCCCTGGCATCCTTCTTTCCTTTAAGACTTAGTTAAAGGCTGGGAGAGATGGTACAGTGAATAAGGGAGTTGCCCTGCCTGCAGTAGATTCAGGTTTGATTCCCTGGCACCCCATATGGTCCCCTGAGCCCCATCCCTGAGTGCAGTCAGGAGTAAGCCCTGAATACTGCCAGGTGCGACTCTTTCCCAAAAAAGACTCAGTTAAATGTCACTTGTTGGCTCTTTGATCCAACAATTCCACTTTTAGATATCCATTCTAGTAAAATCTGTATGTAAACAGAGAGATACAAATAACTGGTTGAAAACGATATAGTTATTGAAACAACAACAAATCAGAAACTAAAATGCCCACAGTAGGTACTTGTTAAGCCTGACAATCCATACTAAGGGAAATATGTAGTGAATGGAGTTGTATCTGCTGCCGAAAAGCTTCTGAACACTTAAGTATTTGAAGTATACGGTGTAGATCATATATACGATAATAAACTTATATTCTACACTTCTCTATTTTATGGATGTTTATAGTCATAGAAAAGCACTTGAAAATGTGGGCCAAACTATTTGAGGAGACTGGAATGAGGAGGGCTTGTACTAGAGAATATATTCTGTGCTTTACTGTATATTTTAATGTAATTAAACTTAATTGTAATCATGAATTACTGATACACATTTTTAAGCGAAACGGCAACTTTTCTATTATCAGTTCCTCCAATTTGGGTAGTGCCCCCGGTTCTTGGAATTGCTGCCTGGCTCCACCGGGCAGCGAGTGGGGTGAGGGTTCACTGCGTTCATCTGCAACCCTCCTGCCCCAAACTCCCGGGAGCAAACCCAGACTATGCAGGCACCGAGAAAGATCGCTGAGCTGGGTGGAAAGCCGACAATGAGGAATTTGCCTAGGAAAGCCCGTGCTAAACTAGCGAGGGAGAACGTGCTAAAAGGACGAGGGAGGTGGGAGGCGGTGAGAGGAAGAGAAAGACTTGCGGGAGCTCGGGTCAGCAAGCTGCAATCACCAACAAGGGCGGAAGCAAAGACTGCTAGCATCGACACCTTCACGAACCACCTTCGCGACACCTTCACGAACCACCTTCGCTTCTCTCGTGCCAGCTGGAAAACCGGTAGTGCCTGGACAGCCCTAAGGCCCTGTGATTCCAGGGACCGCGGCCGTCTAGGAAGGGTCACGCGTGCCCCTCTCTGGGCTGGTGGCTCGTGGAGACGTTTCACTCGGCAGGACCTGACCTTTGGCTCTTTCCGTCCTCTGAGCTGCGAATAGACCGGGCGGCTCTAGCAAGCAGCAACCCCTTGAAAAACTGCCTTCTCCACGGGCTTCCCAGAGGCGAGGTGAGCCTCTCCAGCAGGGTCTCCCCAATGCAGCATCCCACCCCAGCACCCGGGGGGGGCTGAAGGCACGAGAAAGGCGCGTGTCACCAAGAGAAAGGCAAAAACAAACAAAAAGGCGAGCACACCGTGGCGCCCGAGGCGAGACGCCCTCCTTTCCCAGCCTCCCAGGGACTTCTGAGCTCACCCCAGGGCGCAGCCTCCACCGCCGACCTGCGGACCAGCCGGCGCGCGCCTTCGAGCAGTCGCCGGAGCGGCACCATCGCCTGCGCGCGCCCGCGGGGCTTCGGACTTCCTCCCGCGGCGGCTCCGCCCCTGCTCCGCGCCCCGCCTGCCGCACGCGGCGCCCGGCTCTTGAGCGCCCTCTAGCTGGGCGCCGGTGGAACTAACGAGATTTAATTCGTTTAATCCCCCCCTGAGCTGACGTCATTATGCTATGTGCGGTAATATATATGAAGGTTTAGGAATTAGAACGTCTTTGGGAGGTGGAGGGGCATTAACTCAGTCTATCACGGAAAGTTTCCTATCATCTTATTTAAAGTTGGTTGTTGTTTTTTTTTTTTTTGGATGTGTGTTTCAGGGGGTGGGTGGGTAGCAGGAGGAGGAGGAGGCACACCTGGTTATGTTTACTCCTGGTTCTGCACTCAAGGAATTACTCCTGGCGGTGCTTGGGGCGGGGAACCACATGGGATGCGGCTTGGGGGACCCTATGGGATGCTGGAGGTCGAACCCAGGTCGGTCGCATTCAAGGCAAAGCGCCCTACCTGCTGTGCTCTCTCTCTTTCTCTCTCCCTAGCTCTTTGCTCTGTCGCTCTGGAGCCGGGAGCACGTTTTATTAAGAGCCCGCTTTCCCTTGCCCGCGCTCGCGATCGCGGGCGGGGCGCCCCGAACTCTCACGGACGTGGGGGCAGCGCGGGGCCCCGCCCCTGCCGGCCGCCCCGCCGGCTGCGCAGGCGCATTTCCTTCGAGCTCTCTCGGGCTGCTCGGGCCGGCGGGGGTGAGTTGGGGGGCGGGTGCGCCCTGGCCGGGGTGGTCGCAGTTTGGGCGTCTCGGCCTCCGCCACCTCGGCCCCTGGTGGTGATGTGACGGAGCTGGGAGAGAGGCGCCCCCCGCCCTGCGTCCTCCCGATCGCCGCGGAGCCGGGGGCGCCCCGGAGGTCACGGAGGGCCGAGCGGGAGAGGGCGCCGTCGGGGTCTCCGCGAGGCGACTGGGGGCGCCCCGGGGGGAGTCGGGCTGGCCGGGGAGGACCCCCCGCCCCGATTCATCATCCACCTCGCGGCGATCGAGGTGCACGGCAGCCCCACACCCGTCGTCTTCCGTTCGGGGCGCTCTCTCCTCCCAACGCATTCCTCCCCCCCCCCCCCCCCCCCCCATGAAGCTTGGGATGTGTTTTTTTGTGACTGCTTCGAGTAAGTGCCAGGTGCTCTCTAGATGAGCTGTTTGAGGGGGTCCTAATCCCCATCCACCACTTCCTGCCGCGGAATCCCCAGCGAAGCCACTTGACCTGAGTCTGTGTCTATTTCTTGAGTGTTACTTAGGGGGTGGGGGAGGCGGGTAATCTTGTAACCTCTTTCGTTAGGTGGTTAGGATGAGCATTGAGGTCGTATTTCAAGGGCCCCCTGTCACCCCCATTGAGTTTCAGAATAAAAATAAGTGCCGTCCACGTTCTTTTACCTTGGTATGTAAAACTATCATATTCCCCGAAATTGATTGCCTAAGGGTTGGAGGGTGGGTGGGGGGGATGTTCCGTTTTGAGAATAGGAATTTTTGATTTGCAAAGTCTTTCAAAAGAATCAAAATGTTCAAAAACTTGGTTTTACAGTTCTACATTAGGGCACAGACAGATGTTAGAATAAAGCTGAAGTTGAAAACTGTGAAGTTTGATGCTTGAGGAATCTTGTGGGGAAAATAGCTAGAAAGTACTTGATACGAAAAAGAGTTAACTTTAAAAATTTTTTTTAACTTCTCATTTTGGTTAGCAGTTTGAAACTGCCAGTTTTCAGAAGACCTGTTTGCAAAGTTAGCCTTCATTTGACACTTTGACTTGGATTTTGGAGTGGGGACAGTATGGTAGATGTGCAAATTATGTCTTTATACAAATCTTGTGAATCCCTGGGTAGTTACCACTCTTTAAGAAAATCTTGTGAGTATCTGGGTAGAAACAACGCACGAGCATTGCTGGATTTTCTTGATTGGAGGGCAAGGGGGTAGGATTTTCTCTTTAACACAAGTGGGAGGGAGTTCTGGTAAGGAAAACCATGGATTCTTCCATTTTCCTCCTGTGTCTTTTCTATGGATCAGGCTGTATTAATATTAATCTGTGGTAAGCAAACAGCCATAAATATATCTATACACCGAGTCCTAGTGACATTTCAAATGTGAGAATAATTTTGGAGATGCCCAGCTATAGTACTAATAGTAGAAAGTATATGAAGCACTAATCATTGGATTTTTAGTTCATCTCTTTTGCCTTAAAGGATAATGGAACAAGAAAACTGTGCAGATAATTAACTTATTGCTAAGCACTGGGTTGCTATTCAAAATGATTCTGTATGTGTAGACGTATTGTATAGGTGAAAAAAAATTGAAAAATGACTACATGGCAAAGTTAAATTTGAATCAGTGGTTATGAAAAGAAATACAAGTATTTTATAGAATCTGTTAAATACCAGGGCTATTATTTTTTTTTAATCCTGTTGGCGTTATCCTATGTTAATATGCATCTTTATTAAGAGTTTGCCATTGTCATTGAGAAAAGTCTATGACCTGTTTCTCATGAATTGTTTTTTCTGGATCCTAGTAGTTATGTTTTATGTCTTTTAGGGCATCCAATTAAAATACTTAGGGGGTGGGACGGTGTAGGAAACAATATGAAGAAAAAAATACAAAGGAAAAAGAATTTTTTTTAAAGATACAATAGTTTGGAGCTGAGGAGATAGAGCTGAAGTGATAGAGCATGTAGCTAGCAAATTTGAGGCCGAGTTTGGTTCCCAAAACATCTGCCTGCACCCAAGCACCTTTAGGTGTGATTTCTATTTAAAAATAAATTAGAAATTAGAAATTACTGTTACAGTAGTACTGTAAGCTATGATACCTCAATTAAAGTCAAATAGTTCGGATATTTGGGGGGTGGAAAGATCACATGCCATCTGATTCTTTCCCCCTCAGTAAAGTAGAAGACTAAATTTTTTTGGAAAGTGGGGAGGTGAAGGAGTTGGAGATTTGGGAGAGTAAAAAAGGTTTCAGATGGCTTTCTGAGAGTCCAGGTAGGCAAATTTTGCAGAAAATGTTGATAATGGTATGTCTTGAGCTATTTGAGGTTGTGATTATGAATTTAGCTATCAAGTCTGCCTCTTTCATTTTAGTTAATTTATTTTATGGGGGAGCCACACCTGACAGTGCTCAGGGTTTAACTCCTAGCTCTGTGCTCAGGAATCACTTCTGGCAGGGCTCAGGAGACCGCATGGGATGATGTTATGTATAGAGTGTGGGTTTGTCTTGTTCTAGGCAAGTTACCTACCTGCAGTACTGTCTCTTAGCACCTGTTCACTTTCTTTAATGGGTCTTTATCTCACTTGATTGGATCCAGACATGGAAAAAAAAAATAGTTCATTCAGTTCACTTAGGATCGGTGTTCCACAAGGGATAACAGCTTAGTCATTAAGGCTTTGCGTGCATATTCTGTTCTTATACGTGATAAGGATACATGATAAGGTTTCACTTTGTATACTTACATTTATGACTGCTTGAAGTTGAATGTGGCCATGAGAGTTGTTTTGCGCAGTACAATAGCAGATGTAAGGTGATGTGTCCTGGTAAAGCTTTTAACAACTGGCACTTTGGACCAGGGAGATAGTGAAGGAGTTAAGGGAAGACCCTGAGTTCACCGCCCCCCCCCCCTCCCCAGCACACATGGTCCCTACCCTGCAGCACTGGTGGGTGTGTCTGTTGGCCAGGTATGGATGGAAGCAGCAGCATGCCCGAGTGGTACTTGGATAAGTCCTTCCCTCACCACTCCCACCCCTGGCCTTTAAAAAGAAAAAGAAAACACCTCCGCCTTTATATGGCAGTTGGAAGCTCTTGATGAGATGCAACCTTTTGTCGGCCTGGGCTGAAAATAGGAGTAGCTAATCACGTGAGCGAAAACAATTTGGAACTTGTGATGCAGAGAAAGTAATACTTGAATTAGTGATTTTTTGCAAGATGGAACTGGAGAGGTAAGGTGTGTGTAGACATATTGTGTAGGTGGAAAAAACCCGAAAAATGACTACATGGCCAAGTTAAGCTCGAGTCAGTGGTTGTGAAAAGAGATCCAAGTGTTTTATAGAGTCTGTTAAATATCAGGTTATTTTTATCCTGTGAGCATTATCATATGTTAATACGCGTTGGTGGGAAAAGATTAGTGGGAGAAAGCAGTAACAGATGAAGTAATTAACGAGTACCTTGTACATGTGTGTAACTCTGAAGGTCTTAATTATTGGGGTTCAGTTGTGATGACTGATGGATTTCCGTGAATCTCAGGGGCCAGGGAGATGGTGCAAAGGATTGGCGTGAATTAGCACGTGGTAGACCAGGGTTTCAGTCCAGGATCTGAGTGGTCTTCTCTAGCACTGCCAGAAGCAATATCCCCCACCACCCCGGCCCCAGCACCCTTTGGATTGGCTCCCAAACAACCAACAAAAACAAAGGTATGACTCAGAATGGTAAACTCAAAAGCTTCCTTTTGTGGAACATGGAATGACTAATTTAACATTCCAAATTTATTGTTGAAAGATTCTTTCCCCTTGATCTATAAGAGCAAACAAATAACCATGAATATTATAATGTAACTTAGCTACAGAGTTAGGAGTTAGAATTTAGTCTAAGCTACTCTAACAGAGACTTCAAAATAGAAATCCTCGACTTGTGTCTAAAATCTTTAGTATTAACGTGGAGTTCTTTTTTGATAGTTTTGATTTGATTTTGGGGCCACACCCAGCAGTACTCAGGGCTTACTCCTGACTCTGCTCAGGGTTCATTACTGGCTGTACTTGTGGGACTAGATGTGGTGCTGGGATTTGAACCTGGATTGGCCACGTGCAGGGCAAGCAACCTTACCCGCCATACAGCTCTGACCCCAACTTGGAGTTTTGAAGAACTGGAAGGGATGGTGGTAAATACCACCATAGAGACTCATTCATTGTGGTATGTTATCCAACCTTGCGATTCACAGTATGGTAAGTGACTCCTCAGCATGAGTTTCCCTTTGGGAACTCGTATTTAGAATCTCAGGTCCTCTGCCAGACTGAAGCAAAAATCTGCATTTTAACAAGCTTCCTAAGTGTAGTGTCTCTTAAACAGGGATTGTCTTGGGACCTTAAAAAATGGACCTTAAAAGTTGTAAGTGTCTCTCTTAAAGATATTAAAGAGGGTCTAGAGTGATAATATAGTGAGTAGGATGCTTGCCACTCATGTAGCCAACCTAAGTTCAGTCTAATTCAGTCTCTGGCATTGGCATCCCATATGGTCCCCTGGGCACCACCAGGGGTAATTCCTGAGTGCAGAGCCAGGAGTAACCCCTGAGCATCACCAGGTGTAACCCTCAAACCAAAAGCAAATAGGAAGATATTAAAGAGACATAAAGCACTACAAAGAGTAGTTCTACCATCATTGTTACCTTGGTTAAATCACTCAAAAAAATCAATATTGAAGAAACTTTTGGCTGAACTGAAAAATTAAGGTATGATGGAATATTAAATGAAATTAGTTTTCTTATTTTTTATTGTTGTTTGGGCCACATCTGGCAGTGTTCCTGGCTCTGTGCTCAGGAACCAGTCTTGATAGTGCTTGGGGGACCATATGGGATATCGGGGATCAAACTGGGGCTGGCTGTGTGCAAGGCAAGTGCCGTATCCACTGTACTATCACTCCTGCCCCCAAATTATTGTTTTCTTATATTTGATAATGGTGTTGTGATTTTCTTTGCTTTGGGGCATATTAAGTCATGCTTAGAAGGTCCAGGGACGCCTTCATGTGATTCTTGTCTGAACTGGCCGTTGTTTTAACATCAGGGCCCAGGGATGTGCTGGTTACCCAGGCAACCCCTCTGGTGCTCTAGGGTTGCACTTGGCAGTGATTGGGGGCCATGTTTGTGGTGATGAGGATTGAACCCACGTCAGTCAGGATTGACCTTCCTTCAACTCATGCAGGGCACATGCCTCAACCCCTATACTATCTTTCCAGGCCCCTGTACTATTTTAAGTCTCGTGAAAGCTTAAACATACTGTTTTGACCAAGAATGGGAAAGGGGAGCATAGTGAGGTTGGTCTCCTGGGTGGCTGATGAAATCTTGTGGGAGTTCGGAGTGGGATGGGGCATTTGTCATCCTCCACTTAACCCACCTATCTCCCTGGGGAAAGGCCTGGAGGAGTTAGAACTATTCTTGCACCAGCCCCACAAGGCAGCCAAAAGTTGTACCTGTGGCGCCCTTGATCTCCAGGGCACAGAACTTGATCCCACCACCCACATTTTCATGAAGCTGTAACTTTGGGCTGAGGTGAAGGATTGGCTCTGCAGGGAAGTCCTGACCACTGTCCAGGTTTCCCAGGTTCATGGCTTACCCTCGCGGAAAAGAACTTCAGGAGGGGACCATTAGTGAAATAGAATAGTTTTATTTAGGGCATATGAATAGTTGGGAGGGGAAGAGGGGGAGAGGGAGAGAGAGGAGAGCAACAGAATGGGCTTCTAGGAGGGAGAGCCTGGAATGGCTTTGGGTAAGGCTTATTTATGAATCTTTACTTTGACTTGCCATTCTAGGGTTACACAGATTAATCAGGGTGTTGTCACAGGGGAAGAGCTTTAAAGGTTTTGTTGGCCACTTTTTTTTTTTTTTTTTTGCTTTTTGGGTCACACCTGGTGATGCTCAGGGGTTAGTCCTGGCTCTGCACGCAGGAATCACTCCTGGTGGTGCTCAGGGGACCATATGGGATGCCAGGGATCGAACCCAGGTTGGCCACATGCAAAAATGCCCTACCCGCTGTGCTATCGCTCCGGCCAAGGGCCACTTTTATATTCTTATCATAGCCTTTTGTTCTTGTTGAAGCTTCTCCTCACCTGAGTCCTGTTCTGGGTCCTGAGGCTTCTCACCTCAGTTTCTGTATCTCTAAAGGGGATCCTACCTCCTTGGGACTGCTTTAGGGCTGCATGCAACTTGGTTTTATTAATTCTTGAGAAACTCACTGCTCTCCATCTGCCAGCCTGCTTCATTTATGACCCGGAAGCAGCTCTAATTCCGCCAGTCAAAAGTGAAGTCTTTTTCATTCACCTGGAACCTCATATAGCTCAAGAACACTTGGTAAAGTCAGAAGTAAAGTGCAATATGTATGCTTATTTAATAAAAATTTATTTGGCTTTAGCTGACATTTGTCTTTTCTTCCTTTGCTGACTTAACAGGCCATCTAGAATTGAAGTCATTTTAACTTTAATATGCATTGATATAAAATACCTCAAATTTTCGTTTTAAGGATTAAAGTGTATTCATTTTCCCTCTCAACCCTTTTCAGTAGGTAACAGATGCGGGTCAAAGAGCCATCCAAAGCTTTACCTGAAAAAGTCAAAAGAAGTAAAAGACCTACTATACCTCATGATGAAGACTCCTCAGATGATATCACTGGTAAATTGTGCTTATATGGCATCCTAATATTGTCATGGATAAAACAAAATGTTTTTCGAGGGTGCTGTGGTTCAATCCCAAGGCCTTGTGTGTGCAGTGCAAGTGCTCAGCACTGATCTCTAACCCCTTTCCCCCCATATATATTTTGTTTGTCTTGGGGCCACACCCGGTGGTGCTCAGGGGTCACTTGTGGCAACGCTTGGGGAACCATATGTGGTGACAGATATCAAACCTGGGCCTCCTACATGCGCAAAATATGTGCTCCAGCCTCTTTAGTCATCTTTCTCCCCCCCCCCCCCCGCCAATATATCTTTAATTAACAAATCCTTTGCTCTTTATTTTCTCCCTTTTCCTGTGTTAGCTTTAAAATTACCTTGTCTGGTTTCAAAAAATCCTATTGGTGGAGCCTGAGATAATAGTGCAGTAGGTAGGGTGCTTGCCTTGCACTCGACCCACCTGGGTTCAATCCCCAGCATCTGTTATGCTCGCTGAAGCCTGCTAGGAGATTCCCTGAGTTTAGAGCTAGGAGTAAGTAAGCCTTGATTGAGTACAGCCAGGTGTGACCCAACAGCCAAAATACAAAAATTCTATTGGTGTTTTTATTTTTATAAGCCACACTCAGCAGTGCTCAGGGCTTACTCCTAGGTCTGCAGTCAGGGATCACACCTGGTGGTGTTTAAGGGGTGCCAGGGATTGAACCCAGGTGGGTCACATGCAAGGCAAGTGCCTTACCTGTTGTATTATCCTGACCCATTATTGGTGTTTTTATTGATTGTATTTTATAAAGGAGCTTAGAATTTGAGCTTTTTTTTCCTTTTTCTTTTTTTTTTTTTTTGAGGGGGATCCATCTTTGTATTTTATAAAGGAACTTAGAATTGGTCCTATTTTATTTTGGTTTTTCTCAAAGCCTGTTACAACCAGCCTCCCAGCCACTGTGCTGTGCTGATGACACTTAAGAGTGCTGACTTGACTTGAGTTTTTCTTTGGCCTTGTACGTTCATTTGGATTTCTTAGAATTTCCCTTGCATTCTTGTTCTCCATAGAAAGATATTTTTGTTTTTGAAGTGCTCAGAGCTTCTCTGGTAGAGCCTTGAGCTATTTCTCTAGTCCCTAAAAAGTGATGATAATTATATCATAATAATGCTCATCTACCTGAAAGTATTTTGTGTATCTAAATGAAAAGAAAAAGTACAAAAATGTATTGAATAGTAGCTGTTTAACATGTCATTTACTAAATATATATATATAAATTTATAAATAATATATATATATATCGGGCTGGAGCGATAGCACAGCGGGTAGGGCGTTCGCCTTACAAGCGGCCAACATGGCCGACCCGAGTTCAATTCCTCCGCCCCTCTCTGAGAGCCCGGCAAGCTACCGAGAGTATTGGATATGCCAGACACAGTAACAACAAAGTCTCCAATGGAGACGTTACTGGGCCCGCTCGAGCAAATCGACGATCAACGGGAGGGCCTTTACTTACTTTACTTACTTTAAATAATATATATATTCAACTGTATTTGGCATATTGAATATGTCACGGGTAGCTTGCCAGGCTTTTTGCTGTGCGGGCAAGATACTCTTGGTAGCTTGCCGGGCTCTCTGAGAGGAGCGGAGGAATCGAACCCGGCTCTGCCAGGTCGCAGTAACAACGAGTCTCATGATGGAGACGTTACTGGGCCCGCTCGAGCAAATCGATAAACAATGGGAGGACAGTGCAGTGCATATATATTCAAATTTTTGGTTTTGAGGGCCGTACCTGATGATGTTCAGGGCATCCTCCTAGCTCTGTGCTCAGGGATTCATTTCTGGCAGTGCTTGGGGGACCATATGTGGTGCTGGGGGACCAAATTAGGGTTAGTCACATGCAAGGCAAGACCCTTAATCCCTGCATTATCTCTCCTGCTCTTTACTTTTGAACTTTACTTTTTGCTTTTTTTTTTTCTTTTTGCGTCATACCTGGTGATGCACAGGGGTTACTCCTGGCTTTGCACTCAGGAATTATTCATGGTGGTGCTCGGGGGACCATATGGGATGCCGGGAATAGAACCCAGGTTGGCCACGTGCAAGGCAGACGCCCTACCCACTGTGCTATCGCTCCAGCCCTACTTTTTACTTTTGAACTTTATATTTTACTTTTGAACTTTTTAGGTTCACAGGAAGGTGTAAAGAAATATACAAAGAGGTCCCACCCAGCCTTTGCTGATTTAATATATTACATTTAATAAATGAACAACGGGAGGACAGTGACAATGACATTTAATAACCACTGAGCGATAGCACAGTGGGTGGGGCGTTTGCCTTGCACACGGTCTACCCAGGTTCGATTCCTTAGTCCTTCTTGGAGAGCCCGGCAAACTACCGAGAGTATCCCGCCCGCACAGCAGAGCCTGGCGAGCTCCCTGTGGCATATTCGATATGCCAAAAACAGTAACAAGTCTCACAATGGAGACATTACTGGTGCCCGCTCAAGCATATCGATGAACAATGGAAGGACAGTGCTACAGTGCTGCATTTAATAATATAGTATCAAAACCTGGAAAGTAATATACAGACAGTTCTTAGAGTATATAGATATGTCACCAGACAGACATATATGCCACCTGTGTGTATGTAGCTCTGTGCAGTTTTTAGGACTTGTGCTGCTTTGTATAACACACTCAAGGTACCCAGGGGCTTCCTGTTACAGCCACAGATTCTCCCTCATAGCCATCGTTCTGGTCTATGAGGACTACAAGAACTCCTCTGTTCATCAGCTCTGTAATCAAGTTGTTTATGAATGTTTTATAAGTGAAATACAGCATGAAATTATTTGGGTTTATTTTGGGGGTTTTCCACTCTGCTTTTTAATTACAATGTTTTATTTTTCAGTTTTTATTTATTTGGGTGGGAGTTCCCCATACATACTCAAGAGAGCTTGGGGCCCTACCTAGCCAGGAGCTCTATGTGAGAGTCCCAGGATGTGGTGCAGCTTGAGCCTTGCAGTGCCAGGGATATTACCCAGGCCATCCCAGAGGTGGCAATGGCACTACGGTAGGCAACGTGGAAGATATGCCTTAACACGCCTTAATCCCCTATCTTATCTCTCTGGCCCCTACAGTATTTCTTTCTTTTTAAAAATTTTTTTGAGGGGGGTGCTACATCTTTGGGGATCTCTCCCAGCACAGCACAGTGCTTGGGGATCACTCCCCGCGGTTCTTAGTGGACTGGGCAGTGTCAGGAACGGAACCAGGTCTGGGTGCCATACAAGTGCTCTACCACTGAACCACATCCCAGGCTGTTAAAATTTGCTCATTGATGGTAACACTTTGCTTTAACAAGGAAAACGTTCACATTTTGTTTTCTTTTCAGTAGGCTTCACTTGTCAGCATGTAAGTTCTGCTGTCAGTGTGACTCAGGTGAAAAGAGCCATAGCTGAGAATCTATGGTCGGTTTGCTCAGAATGTTTAAAAGAAAGAAAACTCTTCGATGGACAGCCAGTACTTGCTTCTGATATTTGGTTGTGCCTCAAGTGTGGTTTTCAGGTGAGAGAAGTGGTGTTTTGTTTTGTGTTGGGATTTGAACCCACGGCCCTGTACTTGGAAGTTAGCCTCCCTGGCCAAGAAAAGTGTTTTTTGTTTTTCCAGATGAGTAAGTTTGTCTTAATTATTATCCCTAAACTTCTTGCTGTGAGTTGGATTGTTGATTGTGCATAGAATTTTAAGATAAATTTGTTCTTTGTTTTAATGAACTCTCTTTAAGGCTTTAGTGTTTAGAAATGTTTGATGAGGTAAAATAAAAGATGGGTTCTATTTAGAAAAAAATTGCATGTGGTTTATAAATGTTTTCAAAGGGAAAACAACCACTTGCCATAATTTTTATTTCTGGACTTACCCTGATTTGTGTGCAATTTTTTCCCACCTTATTGTTTATTTATTGTTTTGTTTTGTTTGGGGGACTATACTTAGTGGTGCTTAGGGCTTTCTCCTGGCTCTGCACTCAGGATTTACTGCTAGTGGAGTTTGGGGGAACCAGATGGCGTGCCAGGATCATATTTTGCTCACTGTTCTATTGCTCCAGTCCCAAGAGTGTTATATTTATTTTTATTTATTTACTTGTTTTGCCAAAAACAGTAACAATAACAGGAGCCTGAAAGAAAGAGCCTCCAATACAGCAGAGTAGGGAGAGGCTGCTAAAATCTCAGGGCTGGGATGAATGGAGATGTTACTGGCACCTGTTCAAGTAAATCAATGAAAAACGGGATGACAGTGATACAGTGATACTTGTTTTGGGGCCACATCTAGTGGTGCTAAGGGAGTATCTCTGGCTTGATGATGGCTACTCCAGGCAGTGCTCAGTGGACTATGCAGTGCCAGGATCCATCAGGGGCTCTGTATGCAAAGCACATGTACTTGCTCTCTTATCTTCTCAGTATTTTTATTTGATTTTTTTGGTAAAATAAAAATAGCATGAAAGCCATTGAAAATTCAAATTTTCAAAATAAATTTTAAAGTATGTACTTTATTTTTTAAAGAGAAATCTTGGTCTTTTTTTGGGGGGGGTCACACCCACCGGCAACGCACATGTGTTACTCGTGGCTCTGCACTCAGGAGTTACTCCTGGTGGTGCTCAGGAGACCATATGGGATGCTGGGAATCAAATGCAGGGTCGGCCGCCCCCTACCCACTGTACTATCGTTCCAGCTCCAAATCTTGGTTATTTCACTTAGAAACTATGACCACTTCAGAGCTAATTATTTGAATAGAGAGAACATTAAACACTGAGTTATCTTCCATTTTCCTGCCACGCCAACTTTAGTTTTATGGTTTCAGGCTGGGCAAACATGCTTCATGCATTCTGTATCACACAGCTGCCTCTAGAGTCAAAAAGAAGACAAAATTCCAACCCTCCCCTGTGTTCCTTTTTAAAATATCTAACTCTTCCACAGATAGATCCAGCAAACTACTCCTTATGTCCAACAGACTGGAACTGAATCTTGCTTATTTTCTTATCTGGTGGGAAGTGACTGTGATCGTCTGAGTCTCACTGGTTCTCACTGGAGTTGGGGTATTGGTGTGTACAATAGGAGGAAACATATGTATAGGGAGAGGTGCTTTCCCCTGCAGACGCAGAGAGGCCCAACATGTTTAAATGAGAGGGAAATGGCTTGGCTCCTGATTATTGTAGGTAAATAAACAAAAAGGTTAGCCTCTTTGCAAGAAATTAAACTTTATGAGAAGTTATATAGCTGCTTGAAATTTGCTCCAGCCGCTTGAAGTGAAAACTAGTCACTATAAGTTTGAGAATGATGAAAGTTCTGTTCAATCTAAACAGCCTTCTTTGTGAATCTTACAAATAACTTATTCTGTTCACCTTCAGGGGTGTGGTAAGAACTCTGAAAGCCAGCATTCACTGAAGCACTTCACGAGTTATAGATCAGAGTCTCACTGTATTGTAATTAGCCTCAACACTTGGAGTATATGGTGAGTTAAGTTTGATAGTATTTATGTCTACCACACACACAAAAAAGATCTCATCTTAAAAAATTTAAAGGTGGTGTATCTGCTTATACCTTTGTTTTTGCTTTTTTGGCCCACAATGGACTATGCTTGGAGTGCCAGTGCCGATACTATGCTTGGGGTTACCACTTGTAGTGCTGGGGGGACCCTGTGGTGTCAAAATTGAACCCAGACTTAAGCCCATGAAGGATGGACTCAGCCTATGAAGCTCTCCCTCTGGCCTTTTGGTTCAGGAGTCCCTTCCCTCGATTTTCAGTTAACTGAGCCTCCAATCCGAGTTTGGGTCCCCGCAGTGCTGGTGGTAACACTGACAACCCTACTCCAGAGCTCTGAGGGCCTCCAAGAGCTGTACCAGGCGATGTTGGCAGATCATGTGGTGCCAGAATCGAACTGGGCCTCCATTTGTACCTTAACTCCTGGACTATTTTTTGGCCCATCTCCAAAAAACATTGAAAAATTGATCTTTAAAAAAATTGAAATCACTACTGTTTCTACTTGCAAATCAAACTGTTATTTCTCTCCAGATCTGCTGCTTTTACTTCTCCTGTTGCTCCCCAATCTGACTAGAATCAGAGTGACATTTTCTTAAATTTTTTTTTTCGTTCTCCTTTTTTTGGTCGTTGGGCTGCATCTAGTGATACTCAGGGGCTACTACTTGACTTGGTGCTTGGTGGACCCTGTGGTGGTGAGATTGAATCCAGGCCTCCTGCATGCAAAGCAAAGTGCTTAGCTCATTGGGCTATCTCTTACCCAATATAAATTGGGTCATATTATTTCTCTGTGTTAAGAAACCCTCATGGCATTCCATTATACTGAGGATGAACTATCAAAACTTTAATCTCAAAGACTAGATAGTCTCGTCACTTTCGATTTAACCTAGTGCCTTCATCCTGTAAACCCTGTGCCTTTGTAATTGAAAGACAGAAATGGGTTAATATCAACTTTATTATCTGATATGCAAAATTATTGAAGGTCACTTCATAATATGTGCTTAAATGTTTGTATCTTTTCAGGTGTTATGACTGTGATGAAAAATTATCAACACACTGCAATAAGAAGGTTTTGGCTCAGATTGTTGATTTTCTCCAGAAACATGTTGCTAAAACACAGAGAGGTAAGTTGAGTATTTTGTTGAAGACATTTGTATTAAAGAACAATATTTCATATTTCACATAAAAACTTTATAAAGATTTTTTTTAAACTGTTTTTTGTTTGGGTGTCACAGCTGGCAGTGCTCAGCGACCATTCTCTCTCTCTCTCTCTCTCTCTCTCTCTCTCTCTCTCTCTCATTTTTGGGTCATACTCAGTAATCACTCCTGGCAGTGCTTGGGGGGGGATATATAGAATTCTGGAGATCGAACCCTGGTCAGCTGCATGAAGGCAAGCACCCTCCTTGCTGTATGTACTATTGCTCAAGCCCTAATAAGTTGTTGGCTTTTTTTGGTTTTGTTTTGTTTTGTTTTGTTTTTTGGGTCACACCCAGAGATACTCAGGGGTTACTCCTGGCTTTGCACTCAGGAATTACTCCTGGTGCTGCTTGGGGGACCATAATGGATACAGAAAATCCAACCCTGGTCTGCCCCATGCAAGGCAAACACTCTACCCACTGTAGTAACACTTAGGCACTGATATGTTATTTTTAATGTAATGTAGCATAGCTGTGACACTAGCTACTTCTTGTTAGCCTAATGCTGCAGTCAGGATTCCGTCCCCCACATGATCACACTTCTTTCAGTAATAGGCCTTTCACTAACCAGTCTTCTCAGGCCACCAGTACTTCTTAACAATTGGCTACACATTTAGGGGAAATCCTCTTACATCTATGTAATTTGCTACAATAACTCAGAAGACTCAGAAAAATATTATACTTACAACAAAAATTTTTATTACAACCCCCCCCCCACACACACACACACTTCCCCCTCAAAAGTACACCTCAGTCCTAGCAAAACAAAAACAGAAACAAAAAGTGATATGTGAGGGTGAGGGTTCCCAAGATAAAGCTTCTGGGTCTTCTTGTTTAAGGAAAGATGACTGCTTTGTAGATCTTTGTTGGCTAAGAGTGGAGGTGGAGAGATGACTTAAGTAAATTAAAGGAGGTTATTGTGTTAAGGGTAGGTCGAAGGTTTAGAGAAGCGCCGGAACCTGGATGGATCCAGTATGGTGAGTGGGAAGAGTTGGAGGAATCAAGTATAAACTACTTGACATGGTTTGGCAGATGGACACAGTAGTTTTCAAATATCTGTGGTACAGAATTTGAACTGCTTAGAAGGTGGTATCAGAGACTGAACACACTGGAAACACTTCGGCTAGATTTATTTTGGTGGGGCCTCACCCAATGGTTTTCAGAGACCAACTCTGGGTGGTGCTCAGGGGGACCTCGTGGTGCTGAAGACTGAATTCAGGGCTCCTGCATGCAAAGGATGCTCCCCAACCCTTTGACTTATTTCCCCAGCTCTCAGCAGTTTTGTGTGTGTGTGTGTGTGTGGTTTTTTTTTTTTTTGAAGTGGAGGAAGGACCTTTTCGTTGGTGCTCAGTGGGCCCAGGGATCACTCTAGTTGCAATTCAGCTAGTTGAGGATTTTATTATTGATTCCACAGACATTTATTGAACTCCTACTTTAGTGTCCAAATCTTACTAGTACCCAGGCATCCTTGTCATAACTCACAATTTGCTGAAATAAAGAACCCATATAACTTTAAACTCAAAACTGCATAGTCAATTTGTTGACTATAAATAAATAGATATGTTGGGATCTGACATCAAGAGTTGTGACAGTACAACTGTAAGAGGTTATTTTCTCTGAAAAATATTTTTTTTTTTTGGTGGTGGTGTTGGTGTCAAAGGGTTTCATTTGCAAGTCAGTTATCCTGCCACTTAGCCACATCCTGGCCCATTTTTCATCAATACTTTTTTTTTTTAATCTTAGAGCATCTTTGAGGTTAAGAGCAAAACTAGTCTGCCTGAATTAAATTTCACAGATATTTTGTTTTTATTTTTGTATGCAACTGATTGTGCCTAGGGCTTACTCCTGGCTCTGTGCCCAAAGATCACTCCTGTTGATGGTTGGGGGATCATATATGGCGTCAGGGATCTAACTCAGGATGGTCATGTCAGGATAAGTGCCTTATTGCTGTACTGTCTCCAGTCTTGAATATTATCACAAAGAATAGACATACGGTCAGGAGTGTACTGTGCAATAGTAGAACTCAAAGAACATAGCTTTAAGAGCAGAAGGGGGAGTAGTGGAACAGTTTTCTGCAATTACTAGTGACACGACCTTGGAAATATTTGAATTTCACTTTTCTCCCCTTCTCTCTCCCTCTATCCTGTGGTGTTTAGGTAGTAGAGTTTGGTAAGACAGTTTTTTTTTCCCCCCTAAGAACTTTAAAATCTAAAAGAAGGTGTGAGATACTGTAAGCAGAGTGGAGGCAAATTTGTATTTTGAGAGAATTAAAAATTTAAAAAAAAAAACACAAAAAACCAAACCCCTTCACCTATTCAAAGAACAAGGCACTCAAAGAGAGCCCTGTGCTTCATAGGTAGATAGGAGAGAAGAAATCATTTCAGGTAGTGGAAAGCATCAGTCTGAGCCTTGATTGTGCTTATAGAATCACGAAGTACACCTGGGGCAATGGTTTAAGTTAAAAGTCAAGGAGAGGCATACAGTTGAAGTCAAGGCTTTAGGAGTTCTAGGGCGAAATGTTACTATCTTTATGTTTCAAGCTACAGCAGCTCTCAGGCAAGTTTGACTTAAAATTCCTTATTGTAAAATTTTTGGGGGACAGAAATCTGCCCTATTCTTTCTTATCTAAACGCTGCACTATAAGTTTTCAAAATACCTTTTAAAAGGAGTATCAGTTCATTTATTGTGTTTTTATTTATTGTTTGATTTTTGACCACACCTGGCAGTGCTTAGGACTTATTCCTGGCTCTGCACTTATGGATCACCCCTGGTGGTGTTTGGGTGCTGGAGATTGAACCTTGTTCAGCTACATCCAGGGAAAACGCGCTACCCGCTACACTATTTGCGCTGGTCCCAGCAGAGTCTTTTTAGTGTGTTTTTAGTGATGTAAGATATATTATGCAGCTGTCTTATTGTTTTGGTCTGTTTTTGGGGTGCTCAGGGGTTACTTCTGACTCTGCTCTCAGGAATCACTCCTGGTGGGTTTTGGGGGCCAGATGGGGTACCAGGGATTGAACCCAAGTTAGAGCCTGTAAGGCAAGCACCCTACCCGCCATATTTTTTCTGCAGTCTTCATAAATGACTGTTTCTTTTTCTGCTTTTTTTTTTTTTAAATTATGTAGTTTTTACTTGGTGGTTTTGAAGGAAAGGAGGGAGAGAAAGTGGGAGAGAGTGGAGAGTAACATGCTCAAGAGAGAACCCGGGCTTCTCCAAGGGTGGAGAGGGCCCCTACACACATTCCAGCAGTAGACATGAAAGCATGAATGTAGACATAGCAAGAGGGGAGATTTGGGCAACACATGTGCTTGGCCACGTAGACACAAGCAGCACATGGACTCAGACAGCATATGTGCGCTCTTTTTCTATTTTTTAACAAAGTGAAAATGACACTACTGAGAGGAAAGCCTGGACCTAGATGTGACCTTAAGCTTCGTCTTTTTTCTTTTTGTGTTGGGGAATGAAACCAGGTATCATGCGCCCCACATACCCAGTCCCTCTAATCATGTTTTAGGGATCTAACATATGAGCTTTTTTTTTTATTATATATATATATATATTACATTTAGTTCAGCCTCTCTACACAGAAATCTAGATTGATGGTCTGTGAGTCTCAAAAGGCCTCTCTCCTGGTCTCAATAAACTCTTTAACCTTAGAAAAAATTTTGAGCCCTTAGCTTTTGCTTAGACAGGTCGTATCTGTCAATGTCTGCCATATTAGAAATTTAAACAAATGAACAAAAAATCTTAAGTAGGTACAAATTTACTGAAAAATAGTAATTTCATACCCTATTAAGTTCATACCCTATTAGGGTTCAGCTTAGTAGAAACAGCTGAATTCTCATATTTACTTTTCCATTCAACCTGTTGTGATACGGTGTGACATGTGGCCTCTGGAAATCTGCCTTGTGTAATTGAGAATGAAAGAAAATGGAAAAATACAAATAACATGTTAGGCTTATTAACGAAAATACTTTTGACTTGAACAAACCCTGAAAGGAGGCAGGAGGGTGTCTCTGTATCGCTTTGTGAATTGCCGCACCAGCAAATTTTAATCACTTAAGACTCAGTGCCTTGCTACTTTCCTGACCCTCTCTCTTATCTCTTCTACAGTAAGTCATACTTTAGAATCGATTACCATAGTGAGAGCCAAATATGAACTAAAATTTAATGCAATATTTATTTTTTTTAAAAGAACCTAGTAATACATGATTTTGTGAAACCTAGTAATGTAGGATTTTGTGGTATTTAGCTTTTGTGTGTAGATATTATTTACAACATTCTTTGAGGATTGTATCCTAGTTCATTCCTTTTTATCTTAAAGTGGCTAGGCGGTAAATATTTTTCTGAATTGCCTGAACTAGCATGTGGCCAGTTTTTTGGTGAGGAAGTAGATGAACTTGGTATTTCCCCCCCTCCCCCCCCCTGCCCCGTGCTGGGAATTGAACCTCAGGCTTGATACTTGGGGAGCATGCACTCTAGCACTGAGCTGAATTCCTGGCCACGCTTTACATTATTACTAAATATAAACACTGAATTCTGATGCCAAAATGATTCAGCTTTTTAAAAAACGTTCTGAGTTTCTACCTTGGTGCTGTAAGATAAGATATAATAGTGAATTAAACGAATCCACTGATACTGTTTTCTGGTTCCAGCGAGGGTTGTTGACAAATTATATAATTTTATTTGGTGTGTGTGGGGGGCGGGGGGGGGCGGGCGGCAGGCATGGTGCCGCAGTGCATTCCCAGTGGTGATCAAGGACTATTTCTGGCTCTCTGCTCTGCTGGGACAAATCACTGAATTTTTTTGCTGATTTAAATAATGCCATCATGCAGGCAATACAGGGACTGTAAACACTTTGGAGTACATTCTAACTTGGACCAGAGGAACCCAGGGACATTTCATTTTCAGGAAGCGCCTTCTAAACAAGAGCTGCAGGGTAACTATATGTTAGCTAAGTAAGGAGTGAGTTTGGTATGTTCAGGGAGTTTTCTATGCTGCAGAGTTAAATGTGGGATGTGATATGAAATATGTACAGTGTGAGGACACACTGAATAATTAGGAATAGTCTAAAAAGGAACCTTCAATGCAGAAGAGGAGCCAAATATTGATTGATTGGATTGGAGTTTCAGTTTGTGGGTCATGTCTATTGGTGTGCTTGGTGCTTGCCTTTGGTCATGCTCGGAATCAGGTGGCCTGAGGGTTCAAACTATGGCCTCCAGCATGGAGAACGTGTAGCGAGACTATTGAGCTCACTCTCCAGCCCATTCAGAGACTTTAAGTCAAGAAGTAGAAGGTGAATTGTGTTTCAGAAGATGATTGACAGTAGTGTGGAGATGGATAGAAATGCTTATAATATATATCTACCTGCCCATCATGTAAAGTATCAATTCATGATATTACTAAAAATTCCCAATGGTCAAATAAGGATTTAGTGGAATTTCAAGAAAATACAGGTGCAGTAATTATTGAGTTGTAAGATGAAATAGTGGGGAATAAGTTTTTCCCTTTTACTCTCTCTTTAAGGACTAAACTCTAGCTGTAGAAATGGGCAAATTGCATTAATGCTACATGGCTGGTTTAGGTAATTGCATTAAGCAGTTGAAGACCCACAGCCTGTTCCCAGAAGAATGCTTACAGCTGAGTCCATCGCACATCTGATGCTAGGGTTTGCTTAAACAAAACAAAACAAAAACAACACTCCTCACCCTGCCCCTTACATATCAGGAAACTAAAACCAACAAATAATGACAGAGAAAGTCATACTTTCAAAGCAAGACTGAAAAACCAGTAAGAAAACTTTCTGGAGAACTCCCAGAACTATTTGTTGCAAAAATGATAGGATATGCTTTAAAAACCTTATTAGATTTTATTTCAACACTCTTATAAATGTCATGTAAGTATTTCTAATTGAATACAGAAATTCCTGATAAAATAACATTGTTCAGCATAGGATTGCTTTTTCTTTAACTAGCTGGTTGATAAACATCCCTGCATTCTTTCTGAGGCAATGAACTTAGTATGGGGTGCCGTTTTCACAGATCCTAAAGAGAGTATAAATTATAGTCTGTGGGGCTGATGTGGTAGCATGGCATTAAGGCCCTTTTCCTTTATCCCCCCCCCCCCAAACACAGATGCCCATTCAAATCCCCAACATCACATAGGATCCCCTGAGGACCTCCAGAGATCAGTCCTAAGAACACAGCCAGGACTAGCCCTTGAGCACTGCTGGTTTTGATCCCCAAACAGATGAAATATATTTATGTATTCTGTTAGGCTTACTAAACTTATATTCCTGCTATTAAAAAAAAAGATGAGTTATGTTGGTTCTTTTGGTTTTATTTAGTATAATTGCTGTATCTTATTTTGAAATAAAGGCAGTGGTCTATTGAGGATCTGAAGTAGTATATGTATCCAAGGATAAAGGTACTCTGCCCTTTTCAGTAACTCTTTGAAAGTACTGCGGTAATTCATCTTTAAAAGAAGTAACAGGTTTCGCTCTTACAGGTGACTGTGTACTCCTAAAAAAATTTGCATCTTCACAATTAAGTACTGAAGGAGATAAAGTGCTATTATTTTTTAAATTTTTATATTTTAAAAATTTTAAAATTTTCATTAGTGAAACACCATAAGGTACAGTTGTAGACTTACAAATTTTTGTGCTTGGGTTTCAGTTATACAGTGATCGAGTACCCATCCCTCCACCAGTGCTATTCTTAATACCAATTCAGTAACAGTATTGCAAACCACAATGCCTAAAAGGAAAAAAATTAAAAAAGGGAAGGTGTCTACCTTGAGGCAGGCTTGAGAGGTGGAAGGGAAACTAGACAGTGGACACCTGGGAAGCTAGCGGTGCTGGAACATGGAGCACCTGAAACTCTATCATGAACAACTGTGTAACTTTGTATCTCAAAGTTATGTTGGTTCAGTAAATTAATATATAAAGTGCTAAAGGACCAGAGGGGAGGGATAGTACAGTGGGCAGGGCACTTGCCTTGTACATGTCTGAGCTAGGGTTCCATCCCTAGCACCCTATATGAGCCCTATCAGGAGTGATTTCCTGAGCATAAAGTCAGGAGTAAGCCCTGAGCATTGCCACCTGTGGCCCAAACAACAACAAAAAACAGAAACAACAAAGTAAGCATTAAAAATTATTTCCATGTATTGAAGGATTCAGCACAAACAGATACTGAAATTTAAAATAATTTTTAGGGGCTGGAGTGATAGCACAGTGGGTAGGGTGTTTGCCTTGCACGCAGCCCGACCCAGGTTTGATTCCTAGCATCCCATACGGTCCCCCGAGCATGGCCAGGAGTAATTCCTGTGCATCGCTGGGTGTGACCCAAAAAAGCAAAATAAATAAGTAAATAAAACAATTTTTACCCATAGGACTGTAAATCTGAGTTTCCTCTGAAACTGCAGAACACAGAAAATTATTTGAGTGACTACTTTCTTAGTTCTCCCAAAAGATGATCTAGAGCTAGTATCATTCAAGATTATCAGGGAGAAATTAATTGCATATCAAGGGTGTCTAGGACATTCAACGAGTGCACTCAGAAAGATTAGACAGAGCATATAATTGACAAGAAATACTTTTTTCCCCAATATATTTTTTTTCCTTTGGGGACTATACCTCAAGCTATTTGAGCCATCTCTGCAATCTCATTTTTCCATATTTTAGATTTGCTTAAGTTGTATAGGGGATTCTTTGCTTTGAGTTTTCTTTTTTTGTTTGCTTTGGGGGCCACACCCAATAGTGCTCAGGGCTTTCCCCTGACTCTGCACTCAGGGGTCACTCCTGGCGAACCTAGGTTGGCAGTGTGTAAATTAAGCACCTTCCCACTGTAAAATCACTCCAGCCCCAGATTTTAAAAAATAATCACTATCACTATCACCCCGTTGTTCATCTATTTGCTCGAGCGGGTGCCAGTGACGTCTCCATTCATCCCTGTCACGTGATAGTGTAGCCCAATAGCATATTGGGGGCTCTTTCAGGGTCAGGGGAATGAGGACCATCATTGTTACTATTTTTGGCATATCAAGTATGCCACGGGTAGCTTGCCAGGCCCTGCCGTGTGGGTGGGATACTCTCGGTAGCTTGCTGGGCTCTCCGAGAGGGATGAAGACTTTTGGGGCAGCCTCTAATCACCTTTACAGGTGTTCCCAGTCAGGCATATATGCAGGCAGGATACTCTCCGTAGCTGAAAATTTTATTTGGGGCCCAGAAAAATAGTACAGCAGGCAGGGCATTTGCCTTCCTTGCAGCTACCCTGGGTTTGATTCCTGGCATCCCATATGATCCCCAGGTACTGCAGGAGTAATTCCTGAGTGCAGAGCCAGGAGTAACACTCAAGCATCACTGGGTTTGACCCAAAAAGAAAAAACAAAATTTTATTTTATTTTTGGGGGTCACACCTAACAATGCTCAGGACTTACTCCTGGCTCTGCAGTCAGGGATCACTCCTGGCTGTGTTCAGAGAACCATATGCGCTGCCAGGGATCAAACCTGGGTCAGTTGTGTGCAAGGTCTTACCTCCTGTACTGTTGCCTCCAGCCCCAGTATTGAAATTTTAACATCTTAGAATCATGCTTTGAAAGTCTTTCATCAACTAGTATTATGTATTTGACTAAACTTTTCTGATACTTGAAAGTTTTTCATATTTGTTTTGCCAATTTTTATTTGGGGGTCAGATGACTGAGGGGCCATTCCTGGTAAGGGTGATACTTGTCCAACTGGGCTGGACGTTTTAGTACTTGCACCTGGCAGTGCTGAGGGCTACCAGGCCACAGCCAGTGATGCTGGGGTGGGCACAGAGCCTGAGTTGTGTCGAGGTTGAACCTCAGTACTGGTGCAGGCTTGCCATGTATACCTGACAACTGAACTATATTTCTAGCCTTAACCTGTGTACCCATTTCTGTGGACAGGTTTTTTTCCCTTTTTTAAAAAATTTGGCTACACTTGACAGTGCTTGGGGATTAGTCCTGACTTTGCCTTCAGGGATCACTCCTGGTGGTCCTCAGGGAACCATAGTGGGGTGCTGGGATCGTGGGGTACTGGGATCAAACTTGTCAGCCACATTCAAGGCAAATGCTTTACCCACTGTACTGTCTTTCCAGCCTATGGCTCAATATTCTAAAACTTGGTTATCAAAAGGTATCTTTCAGTATTGGATTCGTTTTAAAATTTTTATAGAGGTCACTACTGGTGTGGTGGTACAGGGCTGGTGTACTCAGATACCACCAGGTCTATACCCAACGGGGCTCTGGGGGCCATGTACTAGGGATTGCACCCAAGGCCTCGTGTGCTCAGCTCCTGCTCTGTACTCTATTACCCTAGTCCCTATAGGAGTCCTCACAGTAGAACTATTTGAGGTATTTGAGTTTACATTTTAGGTAGCCTTTGCCAAATTGTTAAAAACAGTTCTTTCTTTTTTTCTTTGGTTTTTGTTTTGCTTATACTTTAGGTTTGCTTATTCTTTAGTTCAATTGACTGGCAATTATTTGTTTGTTTTTGGTTTTGGGTCAACCTGGTGGTGCTCAGGGCTTACTCCTATCTCTGCGCTCAGGTTTTGACTCCTGGTGGGCTATGGCGACCGTATGGGATGTGGGGATCCAACCAAGGTTAGCTGCATGCAAGGCAAGCACCCTACCCTCTTGACTATCCTTCTGGCCCCGATTGACTGGCAACTCTTGAATATTCAAATTATAGGCCTAAAAGTAATTATATACACATACACACACACACACGTGTGTGTGTGTATATATATATGTATATATGTGTATATATATATATATATATATATATAAAGAGCTTTACCTGAAATTTTCTGTGTTCTTTGCATTCGAGGGTCTTTGTCATTTTATTGTTGTAAGAGCAGTATCTGATGACAGTTTTGATATTATAAAGGAGATAAAATCGATCATTCCTTCTGATGAAATAACCTTCAAATCTTGAAATCCTGTTTCTCATTATAAGAGTTTCATAGGTTCTGGCAAAACTTAGAAGAACAAAACAATTCAATGAAAGTCAAAATGCTTTATAGCTTGTCCTTTTTATTATTGCTTTAGTGGCTTTGTCCTTTTAATTATACCATACTTCAAAACAATTTGAACCTCAATCCTTAGTGTCTTTGATTTTGTTGATGAAGTTTTCTAAAATACACTTTAAAATCTCTGTTCTGCTAGATCAAGATCTGTTTTCTCTAACTACAAAATAATCACCGTTATTCATCAAAAGTAATGATTGCTTTGCATCAAAATACCCATACCTATTGAAAGACTAATTCAGTCACCTTTGTTTTAACTAGAATCTATACCTCTCACCTGACAGGTTCCTACCTCCCCCCCTTTTTGGTGGGGAGCTATACCCAGCAGTGCATAGGGCTTGTTCCTGTCTCTGTGCTCACTCCTGGCAGGGGTCACTCCTGGCATGGGATGCCAGGGATCAAACCTGGGCCAGCCATGTGCAAGGCAAATGCCCTCCCTACTATAGTCTCACTATTTTAAACCTGACAATTTCATATTGAGCAAATGTGCTTAGTTTCTAAAAGATTTACCAAGATTTTGCCATGAATTTAAGAATTAATATTCCTATGCTGCTCACTGTATCACTTATGCTCTGGTCATAAGTCATAAACAAGTATAAATATAGTGTCTTCATATAATATTTACAGTATACATTTGATAAACCAAGTAAACTTGTGTTGGCACCTTTTATAAAGGATAAATGCAGTACTTAGTAAAATGAACAAACTTGAGCTTGAAATAAAACACATGTAAAGAGCCCTTTGAAAGGATGGTTCTGTTTTCTAGTTAAATTTTGCGTTCTGTTTCATATTCAAGTCTAATAGCATAATTAATTTTGAATATTTTCTCACAGATTTACATGTAAATATCAACAGACAGACCCTTGCCACTTGTGTGAAGTGGCTATTTAGCCATGAAATAAACTATTTCTATTGCCTTTGCCCTGTGGAGATGTTCTTTCTGGCAGCGTTTTCCATATTTGGTGGCTGTGCGCAGAGAGCCAGGTGGTGCTGAGAAGCATCGCACAGTGAAGCGTGGATATGTCTAGGCTGGACATTTGTCATCCCTCACTGCTGAAGGGAAGGGTCAAATCTGTTTTTCCATATGTTGATGCTTCCTTTTTTTTGCCTGCAGTTCTGCCCAGATGGTCTCATGAACATTGTTTACTTTAGGATGCTCTCCCAGATGTTCTGAAAACTGATGGATAAATGTGCTGCACAGATATATAAATGATTGGCATGTTCTGACTTTAAAGTGCTGTTCTTGTTAGATTAAGATGCAGTTTGTGTCTCAGGGTATTTCCCAAGTTAAAATATATAGCCATCGGGGCCAAAGCAGTAGTACAGAGGGGAGGGCGTTTGCCTTGCATGTGGCCAACGTAGGTTCGATCCCCGGTATCCCATATGGTCCCCCAAGCACTGCCAGGAGTGATTCCTGAGTGCAGAGCCAGGAGTAATCCCTGAGCATCTCTGGGTGTGACCCAAAAAGCAAAATATCTATATATCTATACATCTATATCTAAGCAATATACCTCTATCTATCTATCTATCTATCTATCTATCTATCTATCTATCTATCCAGGTGGTTTTGTTATTGTTTGCTTTTGGGGGGGCCACACCTGGCGATGCTCAGGAGTTACTTCTGGCTCTGCACTCAGAATCACTCTTGGTGGTACTCAGGGGACCATATGGGATGCTGGGGATTGAACCCAGATCAACTGTGCAAGGAAAGTGCCTTACCCTCTGTACTGTCTCTCTGACCCCAGCCATGTATTTTTTTATTTAAGGTATTTCGTAAATTTGGGTTTGTTCTTGTTTTGTTTCTTCTATTTCTTCACATTATTTTCTTACTCAAATTGTCCCAGGTTGGACCAGTGGGAATCTTCAAAAATGGCATTCATGTAATTTGACCTACTCAGTACTTCATTATCTTGAGCACTTTCTTATTTTCTGGCACAGCAGAAATATATAGACTCCTATTGTCTCTTTGCTGCACCAGGTTTAGATTTAACCTTTTCTTCAGGGATTCTTCATTTCCTTTAGTGAAAAATGGAATGTAGAAACAAAGATCTGGATATTTCTACCTTTAAGACAATTTATTCTTTCATTTTTATTTTTAAATCTATCTGGAATTTTTTTACAGTGTGGTATGAGGTACAAATGTGTATATTAAAATGATTTAAAATTAATTGCGTTTGCAATAAGATGCAAAATGACATTTATGTTCATCTTCTCACCCTTCAGGGGAAATCTTGCTTAATTTTATTAGTTATATTGTTTATATTTAACTTTGTGTCTCGCATCAATTATGTTTTCTCCAAAATAGGTGCAGTCTCTAGAATCATAAAACTTTGTGAAGAAAAATGTGAAATAGGTGAAAAGAAGAAGGGAAGAAAAGGCAGCAGTGTAACATCTATAAAAGGAATTACAAATTTAGGAAATACTTGCTTTTTTAATGCAGTCTTGCAGGTAAGAACTAACAGAACTTTATTAAATGTAAAATGCTATTTTGATTGATTTATATTTATTGGCATGCTTGTAGAATATCAGGTTACTGCAAAATGCTTCTCTCGAAATATCTATCTTTTGCTTCTTCTCGCTCTCTCTCTCTTTTGTCTCTGCAGTGAATGGTTTTGCATATGCAAGGCACCTGGTGGTGTTCCAGGCCTACTCCCAGCTCTGTCCCTGGTGGTCACCCCTGAATGTTCAGGTGACCATGCAGGCCAGAGATCAAGCCCACACTTCACTGAATGCAAATCATGTTGCTCCAGCCTGCTAGCTGCTTCTTCAACCCTCTGTTTGTTGTTGTTTTGTGTTCTGGACCACAACTAGCAGTGTTCAGGAGTTACTTCTGACTCTGCACTCAGGAATTATTCCTGGTGGTGCTGAGGGGACCATATGAGATGCTGGGGATTGAACCTGGGTTGACTGTGCACAAGTTAAGCATCCTACCTGCTGTAATAGCCCCATGATTTCAGACTTTCTTTAGCCATTGTTATACACATACTTACATGTCTTTTTCCCCCCAACAGTGCTTCTGAGTGATCTGTTTTAATGTTATTTAATAAGTAATAAGTAGTTCTATTGATCAAATATAAGATCTAGTTAAATTGTTGAAAACTTAAAAAAAAATCTCACTATGCTGTATTTGAAATTTGAAACTGGGAGAGAGTTAAATACTCTGTAAAATCATAGACATATTATAACCAAATCAGAAAACTTTACTTTTTCTTTCTTTCAGAACTTGGCACAGTCTTACATTCTTACTGAGCTGATTAATGAGATCAAAGAAAATGGTACAAAACTCAAGATTTTTCCTTCCTCAGATTCTCAGCTGGTAAGAAGTAAAAATTGGGTAATAATATTTCAGACAGACCATTGATATTATTGGAATCTGTTTTTTTTTCTGTTTCTCAGAACTGTCAACTAAGATGGTAGTTGGCAGACTTGAAAATTAATTCAAAGCAATTTATAAAATAAGCGATCAGGGCTGGGAATGTGGCTGAACTGGTAGAGGACATACCTTGCATGTGCAACCTGGATGTGGCCCTATCCCCATTCCAATCCTTCCCTAGCCCTTTTCCCAGTACCACTGGGAATGCCTGACCTGGAGCTCCTAAAAAATCCCCCAGGATCCCCTTAGCCCCTGTAAGAAAATCAGCAAATATTATCAGATTTAAAAGTTCTAAAATCATGGAGGTTGGAGTGATAGTATAGCAGATAGGGAGTTTGCTTTGCATGAGACCAACTCAGGTTTGATCGTTGGTATCCTGTATGGTCTCATGAACCTGCCAGGAATGATATCTTGAGTGCAGAGCCAGAAGTAAGCCCTGAGCAGAGCCGGGAGTGGTTCAAAACCCCCAAAAAGTTCTAAACTAATTAAATGTTTTGAGCTATTAGGGTTCATATGGGGGAAGGGGGCTTGCCTTTTATTTGTTTATTTTTAAATGCACTTTGACTTCTGTTGAACAAAATGTTTAGGATGCTTATTTTATAGTTAGTGGAGAGATCTGCTTCAGTAAAGCATTTTTGTTCTCTAAAGGTAGAGTTAATTTTTATTTTTGAAAGCGGCCTGTTCATTAGGCCTGCACCCAGCACTACCTCAGGTGGTGCTGAGTGGAGTGGGGATGGGGTTATAGTGCTGAGACGCTTATTTGAGGTTTTGTGCATGTAAGGCTTTTGGTCCTGACCACTGGGCTCTCCTAGCCTTTGTAGAATTAATTTTAATAATGAGCATCTGAGGAGCTTTTGAAGCTCTACTCTTATGGTTTTGATTTTTTTTTTTTAAGCTAGTGAAAAAGAAGAATTTAAAAAGAACAGTCTGACTTTCAGAAGCTGTCCCAGCACCCACAGGCATTTGTTATTCAGACATGCTAACAAAATACCAACCTCAGGCTAGATAACTGAAAATGGAGCCCAAGCAAGCCATTTCATAATTTTTTTCTCAGCACAGACAAAAAAACGTTACTCTGTCACTTGTTCTATCCCACATACCCTCTCACTTGGCCCAAATAAATGACGACATTTTACCAATATTAGCTTTAATCTTCATTCACATCTCCCTCATCAATAGTGTTTATCAAGACATGCATACAGTCTCTCCTCACTTTCTAATAGCATCCAGCCAAGAGCACACCCACCTCCCTAGAGTCTCCCCGCAGTTACCCAAAGCTGAAATCCTGTGTGGATTCTTTCTCATTCTCCCAGTGATATCCTGAGGTTCCCAGTGTGTGTGTCTTCCCTCGGTGTAACAAGT
Source organism: Sorex fumeus (assembly GCF_029834395.1). Lineage (NCBI taxonomy): Eukaryota > Metazoa > Chordata > Mammalia > Eulipotyphla > Soricidae > Sorex > Sorex fumeus. Next base: position 17,687,329 of record NW_026606111.1, on the reverse strand, counting down.
AATAAACCTTCGTTCAACGACAGATGTGTTAATGGTGGTGGTTTGCCTGAAGGTGTTAAAACTGAAATAATGATTTCAGTCAAAAATTGTTCGATGTGTATGTTTTACAGGGTAAGAAGAGCATGTAGAACTCATGACCTGCCTTTTAAAAACACTTAAAGAATTCTAAAAATTCTTGGTCCATTATAACCATGTTAGATTTGTATCGCCATGGAGGCAGCTTTGGTAGTACACTTTTTAAAACTTTTTGTTAATATAAATTAGAAAGTATTTGTACAGAAATGCATATATCATAACTGAATTAGCTAATTAATTTCCACACACTGAACAGAAACTATTTTATTCCAATAATTTGCTCAAGAAATATTACCAGAGACTAGAAACACCCATCAGATTGTTTTCCATTCAATACCTCCCTTGCCCAAAGGACAGCCTCTAATCTAATTTCTATAGGCCATTTACATGTTTCCTATTTTATGTATATCAATGAAATTATACTGTCTTTTGCATTTGACTTGTCAACAGAGATTCATCTATATTATGTTCTCATCAGAAAACTTATTTCCAAAGCTTCAGTGTGTATTAAAAATATTTAATTTCTTCTTTGAATTCTGGAGATTTTCACCTTGTTTAAAAATGCTGTGACCGGTAGTAGGAAATCCTTGTATTTAAGTGCTTGGACTCCAATACCGCCATAGATTTTACTTTTGACCTTTGAGATAGTTTATTTTCAGTTTACTCAATATTGCAGAGAATTCTTTAGATATTAAGAAGCTAGGCGGAATTTTTTTTTTTTAATTTATTTATTTATTTATTGAATCACTGTGGGAAAGGTTACAAAGCTTTCAGGTTTATGTCTCAGTCATGCAAATATCAAACACATTTCCCTTTACCAATACTTATTTTTTACCATGAAGAACCCCAATAAAACCCCACCCCCCACCCCTCCCCGTCCCTGTGAGGCAGATGAATTCTAGTTAACACTCTATCTGCTTTGATTAGATTCATTGTTTCAATAAAAGATTCACCACTATTATTTAGAGTTTACCCCCCCCAAATCAGACATGCTGAAAAAGCATTGTGAAGTGATTTGCTTTCTACAGCTGGGTTCAAGAATTAAATGTTGGTTTTGGATTTCTGCTATTTTACCTATTGACCCTGGAAGTATTTCTACTGAAAGTCAGATAGTTAAAAAATTGGTTTCTGTGTTCTGGAGTCGTGGCCATGGTGGAGAGCCTCTCGCGGGGGGGACCGGTGGCCTCGGTAGGGCGTGAAGGGCGGAGCGAAACGCCCCCCTTCCCATGAGGTTTTAGTCGCCCCTACACTCCCGGCTCATACCTGCTGTCCACAAGGCTCCCATGTGGCCGCCATCTTTCTTTCCAGAGGGAGGGGGGCGGAAGGGAGCAACACCCTTTCCCCTCCGGGCAGACATGATGGCCTGGATTAACGCATAGTCCTTTCACTTTTCTGCTCCAAGCTGCTGGGTTCTGCATCAGGTCATTGTGCTTCTGGGGCTGTGGCCGTGCTGGAGAGCCGCTCGTGGGGGCAACTGGTGGCCTCGGTAGGGCGTGAAGGGCGGACCGGAACGCCCCCCTTCCCATGAGGTTTTAGTCGCCCCCACACCCCCGGCTCATACCTGCTGTCCACAAGGCTCCCATGTGGCCGCCATCTTTCTTTCCAGAGGGAGGAGGGCGGAAGGGAGCAACACCCTTTCCCCTCCGGGCAGACATGATGGAGCTAGGCGGAATTATAACCTGTTCTTTCTATGGTTTTAGCTGATGGCATTTTATTTTTTTTGTTTTGGGGCCACCCCCGGCGGTGCTTAGGGCTTCCTCCTGGCTCTATGCTCAGGGATCACCCCTGGTGGGGCTTGGGTACCATATGTGGTGCCAGGGACCAACTCCAGGTCTGTCTACAAAACAACTGCCCTAATGGCTATCCTATCACCTGCGCCCCAGAAGTTGTCCTGAAATTATATTTGGGATCTCATTTTAATTCATTGTTTTAAAGAGAGGGTATTATGGTAAAAATAACATGTATGTATGTGTGATTTCTAGAAATCTTCTCTACCACATAGGGACTATATTTAACAGTAAAATCGTGTGTACTAAGGAATTGTTAAAAGTAGATCTCAAGGCAAGCATTCTTAATACACACACGCATCAAAAGGCAGGGATAATAGGAAACTCTTAGAGATTATAGAGATGGAGGAGAGAACTTCACATACATATTTGGGTAAGCAGATACCCAAATATTTCAAGTTGTACTTCATATATTGAGCTCTTAGATATATTGATATATCTAATATATCAAGTTGTACTTGATATATTGATCTCATAGATAATTGATCTCCACACAATTCTAGCTGCTTTGTTAAACTTTGTTTCCAACAGAAGGACATGTGCCAATTTTGTGACATAATCTCATCATTAGTAAAATGTTTGAAGAAAAGGATGCTGGGACAAAAATGTGATTTGTGATTTGTGAAGATATACTGATACCAAGTAGATGATGAATTCTACTTCTCAGAGAGCTCATTGAGGGACAGTTAGTTGCAAATAAGTAAAGGTTGGTGATTTCACTCTTTGTGATTTCACAGGTAGTAGTTTTAAGTAAAAGGTGGGGGCTATGAGAATACCATTTTTTCAGGCAAGGCATTTAATCTCATTTTTCAATTTTATATATTCATTTTGTGCATGAGTAAAGTTTCTTAATATCCTTGAGATAATTTATTGTTCATCATTTAAATAAAGTATAATTTGTAGGTTCTAAGTATTTTAAAATTGTATGTCTGACATAGAATTGATCATGTTTTTAAAGGACCCACTAGTGGTGGAACTTTCCAGCCCTGGACCACTGACCTCAGCCTTGTTCCTGTTTCTTCAGAACATGAAGGAGATGGAAAAAGGGCCACTTTCTCCCAAAGTTCTTTTTAATCAGCTTTGTCAGAAGTGGGTGCACCTATGTTCTTAATATAAGTAATTGAGTTACAAAATACTAACGCATGTATACTTAATGAGTAGTTTTTACTTACTGTTATATTGCAATTATTGCTTAGTTTTTCAAGAGAAAGAATATTTGTTGCACATCTGCTTCATATAAATTATGTCTCATAATATTCTATAGAAGTTATTTGTTTATACTCATGTGATATGTAAGGTACTTGAGGCTAATAAAAGTTGAGGGCCTTGCCTAGTTGACATGACAGAGACAGGATTTAAAGGTCTCGCCTTACTTGGAAGACCTTATTGTAGTATTACTGTGAAGTGAAAAACTGAGCCGTAAGAATCTAAATGGTGTTCTAATAGGTCATTTAACCTAGCTTCATTATTTTGAAGAATGAACTTGAGACGAGTAAATTTTAAGCTTAATTTTTTTTTCAAGATATAGACCTCTTTAAAAATTTCCTGTGCCTGGAAATAAGTACATAACAGAAACAGTATGACTTTATGCACTGTTTAATTCCTAATCTTGAAAATTGATAAAGCAAAATCGGTGTTTGCTTTTGTTGTGTTTGCTAGAATCCAGGGATGCACAATACATAATATATTAAAAATGTACTTTGTCAGGGATCCCATAGGCTATTCTAGTTCACATAAAATACATAGAAACATTTTATAATAGGTGCTTTTATATATGCTGGCTATAAAATCTCGATTTAAGTGAGGTTATGTTTGCCAGGGTGTATTACTTGATTGATAATTTCAGGAACTCAGGCCATACCCAGTGTGCTGGAAAGGGTGGACACTTCATCAGGCTTGGCTTCCACATGAAGGTCCTGATCGTTCAGTGTCTGGGTCCCACCAGAACTAGCCCCAGTGGTACTGTGGGGTGCGGGGTACGTCGTGCCAGACCTCAGACCCAGGGCTTCGCACATACTTTGCATTTTTGTCTACACTTGATTTCAGAGCTCCCTGGCCCCTATTTTTCATTTGTTTGTTTGTGGGTCATACCCAGCAGTGCTCTGGGGCAACTCCTGACTCTTGTTCATATCCAGTGTGCTCTTGGCCCATTAAACTATCTTTCTGCTCCCACAGATCCTATATTTATTCTTTTTCACTTATTGTTTTATAATGTGCTATCGCTCCACATTATAAAACAATAAGTGAAAAATTAAATTTTTGTTTTTCTTTGTTGTGGAGAGAACTCCTGAGATTTACTTTTTTTTGGGGGGGAGGGGTCATACCCGGCAATGCTCAGGAGTTACTCCTGGCTCTGTACTCAGTAATTACTCCTGGCAGTGCTCGGGGGACCATATAGGATGCTAAGAACCGAACCTGGGTCAGACGCGTGCAAGGCAAATGCCCTACCCACCATGCTATCACTCCAGCCCCGAGATTTACTTTCTTTAAAATGTTTTAAATTGTATTAATTTATTGTTGGTTATAGTTCTCATGTTCAGTTGCAGATCTCCAGAGTTTGCTCATTTTCCTTGACTGAACCTTTTTTCCTAGTGAGCATCATTTCCTCTTTTTCTTCCCCCAAACTCCTGACAACTGCCATTCTACTCTTTGACTCCATGAATCTGGAGATTTTAGATCCTTCCTATTGGTGGATTGATAAATATTTGTCCTATTTCACTTAGTTTAGTGTCCTGGTGGTTTATTTTTAGTGTTAATAAGTTTGTAATATGGGGATGCATGCAATAGTAGGGTTGAACACTAGACAAACATTTTAAGGGAAAGAGAATTTTGTTTTGTTTGTAGTGTTTTAAATTAGTCCAAAATATGGATGGGTCTGGGGAGATAGCACCAGAGTTCGTGCCTGGATTATGGAGACCTGGAGTTTGATTCCTGGCACTGCATGGTCCCTGAGCACATCAGTGTGCCCCTGGTGACCTGCAGCATCGCTGGGCCCAAGCAGTACCAGGTCACGTATCACCAGGTGTGGTTCATAAACTCCTAGAGTACCACCCAGGAACCCCCAACTACCACCATATTGACCCGCAAAATGAAAACACAAATGCAGAGGATTTATTTTGTGTTTCATCTAGTTGGCACATACGTTCTTTTAAAGCCTGAAATACAAAAATTTCCCTTGAAAGTCTCAGATGTATTGGTGCTGTGTGTCAAAGGGTTCAAAAGTTTTTGGGACATTGTATGTTTTTTTTTGGGCAGTGGAATGGGGCTTGGGCCACAGTCAGCAGAACTCAGAGCTTACTCCAGACACGGTGCTCAGGCATTACTCCTGGTGGTGTTTTGGAGACCATATGTGGTCACACTGGGTTTGGTGGCATTGCAAGGCAAAGTACCTTAACCCCTATCCTATTGCTCTGACCTAAAGACATTATATGTTTTAGAAATTTGTTTTTGATAGGCTGGAGAGATGGTACTTAACCTTGCACACAGCTGACCGAAGTTCATTCCCTGCCACTCCATATAGTCCCCTGAGCACCGTCAGCAGTGACCCCTGAGCACAGAACCAGGAGTATGACCTGAGCACCCAACCCCACTATCTAGATTTTTAAAAATTTTACTTTATTCTGTCCTTTGTGTTCTGTACCTTTGATCTTATCTTAATTATGATAATCTTTTTTTTTGTTTTTGGTTTTTTGAGTCACACCTAGCGATACTCAGGGGTTACACCTGGCTCTGCAGTCAGGAATTACTCCTGGCGGTGCTGGGGGGACCATATGGGATGCCAGGGATCGAACCCTAGCTAACCGCATGCAAGGCAAATGCTCCAGCCCACTCATGATTTTTTTTTTTAATTTTATATTTTGCTGGATGGCTACATGCAAAAAAATGGGCTCAGATCTCTGCCTAACACCATGTACAAAAGTAAGATCAAAATGGATTAAAGACCTCAACATCAGACCGGAATCCATAAGGTACATTGAAAACAAAGTTGGCAAAACCCTCCATGACATTGAAGCTAATGGTATCTTCAAAGATGTCACACCACTGACTGAGCAAGTGAAAACTAAGATAGACAAATGGGACTATCTCAAACTAAGAAGCTTCTGCACGTCAAAAGAAACAGTGACCAAAGTACAAAGACAGTCTACAGAATGGGAAAGGATATTTGCCCAATACACATCTGACAAGGGGTTGATATAAAGGATATACAAAGTACTGGTTGAACTCCACAAGAAGAAAACATCCAACCTCATCAAAAAATGGGGCAATGAAATGAATGGAAAATTTCTCAAGGAAGAAATCCGAATGGCAAAAAGGCACATGAGAAAATGCTCTACATCATTAATCATCAGGGAGATGCAGATCAAAACCATAATGAGATATCATCTCACACCACAGAGACTGGCCCACATCCAAAAGAGGAAAAGCAACAGGTGTTGGCGCAGATGTGATGAGAAAGGGACCCTCCTGCTGGTGGGAATGCTGACTGGTTCAGCCCTTTTGGAAAACAGTATGGACACTTCTCAAAAAATTAGAAATTGAGCTCCCATTTGACCCAGCAATACCACTCCTGGGAATATATCCCAGAGAGGCAAAAAAGTATAGTCGAAGTGACATCTGCACTTGTTTGTTCATTGCAGCACTCTTTACAATAGCCAGAATCTGGAAAAAACCTGAGTGCCTGAGAACAGATTACTGGTTAAAGAAACTTTGGTACATCTACACAATGGAGTACTATGTAGCTGTTTTTACATACAACTGGTACTACATGGAAAGTATCATGTTAAGCAAAATGAGTCAGAAAGAGAGGGACAGACATAGAAAGATTGCATTCATCTGGGGGACATAAAGTAACAAAATAGAAGACAAACACCCAAGAACAGCTGAGATAAGTACCAGGAGGTTTACTCCATGGCTTGGAGGTCAGCCACACATGCTAGGGGAAAAGGCAGCTCAGATAGAGAAGGGAGCACCAAATAAGGGTGTTAGGAAGATCTGCCCAAGATGGGAGAAGCATGCTGAAAGTAGACTATAGACTGAACATGATTGCCACTCAGTGCCTCTTTTGCAAACCACAGCACCCAAAAGGAAAGAGAGAACAAAAAGGAATGCCCTGCCACAGAGGCAGGGTGGGATGGGGGGGGGGGGGGGCGAGAGGGTGGGAGGGATACTGGGATCCGTGGTGGTGGAAAATGGGCACCAGTGGAGGGATGGGTACTTGATAATTGTATAATTGAAACCCAAGCCCAAGCACAAAAATTTGTAAGTCTACAACTGTACCTCATGGTGGTTCACTAATAAAAATTAAAAAAAAAATTATGTTTTGGTTTTTAAGTCACATCTGGCAGTGCTCAGGGGATACTCCTGGTGGTGCTGGGGATTGAATCCAGGTCAGCTGCATGCTAGGCAAGTGCCGTTCGTACCCACTGTCCTGTCTCTCTAGCCCTATTTTTTAAATTTCTTGTCTGACAGTGCCCAGAGTCTACTTCCAACTTGATACTTGGGGGTCTGTTGTAGCTGCAATGCTTTGGGAATTCTGAGATATAGGACATCGAACCCAAGCCTTGTGCATGAAAAGTGTGTGTTCTGGGGACCAGAGCAAAAATAGAGCAGGTTGTGCATTTGTCTTGTACCCGGCTGACCTTGGTTAGATGCTTGGCATCCTGTATGGTCCCCTGAGCCCTGCCAGGTGTGATTCCTGAGTGCAGAGCCAGGAGTAAGCCTGGAGCATAGCAGGTGTACCCTACCACTCCTCAACCCCCCCAAAACAAATAGAGAATTGTGCTTCAGCTCTCTGAGCTATCTCCTCAGCCCCTGTTTTTACTGTTTTTAACTGTCTTTCAATATCTTCATGCTCTTGTTTATTCTTGACTCTAATTTTGTCTTTCATTGTCAATTATTACCTTTATTTTATGTGTTTGAATATTTGGAACACGCTTATTTTTAGCATCTTTTGTGACAGTTTTGGAGTGAAGTAAATTATTTTGTTGAGTATTTTAACATTGAATTTATTTATAGTTGTTTTGTTTTGTTTGGGGGCCACTCCCACCAGTGCTCAGAGCTTGCTTATGGCTCTGCACTCTGGCTTGGGGGAACATATGGGATGCTCAGGATTGAACCCCAGGCATCCACATGCAAGACAGGTGACCTACCTTTCTTACTTTTGCTCCAGTTCCCTTATTTATGACTTTTATAGTATTGGTTTGTGGAACTCTTGTAGTCACTGTCACTGCTGTAACTGTCCTCCCGTTGTTGTTCATCGATTTGCTCGAGTGGGCCCAGTAACGTCTCCATTGGAGACTTTGTTGTTACTGTGTCTGGCATATCGAATAGGACACGGGGAGCTTGCCAGGCGCTGCCGTGCGGGCGAGATACTCTCGGTAGCTTGCCGGGCTCTCTGAGAGGGGCGGAGGAATCGAACTCGGGTCAGCCATGTTGGCTGCGTGCAAGGCAAATGCCCTACCCACTGTGCTATTTCTCTGATTTTATTTTGTTCTCCCTGTCTTTGCACACACTGTGCTCTCCTTTTCCCTCTACCCTTTTCCCACCCCAGCTGTTGCTTCCCTCCTCCTTTGCCTCTCTCCTTTCTGCTTAAGATCTAAAAATAAAGGCCTGGGGGCAGGGAGGCATTGCCTTTCCCTAGCCCACCTTCCTGACCTTGGAGATCCAGGTCTCTCTATAGCTGAGAACCACAATGGTTTGGGGGGCTCGCAAAGAGTCTGTTCTGAGGCTTTGTCTGTTCTGTTGAATCTTTAGACTGTATTTGCCAGACTTCCTTTTAGAGCCTGGCCTGGTCCCTGTCTGAGGTTAAATGCTTACAGCTTTTTCTACTGTACAAGGTTGAATGAGCTTTTTCGGGCCAGTGGCCTGTCAAGTCTGTCTGGGTTTTTTTTTTTTTTTAATTCCCTCCCTCATCCTACAGTTTTGTGTTCTGATTTTTCTTTGAGTGATTTGTTTTGTGTTGGAATCTACTTTGATAGTTCCATTTCTCTCTTTTTCCTTTCTTTCTTTGGATTTAAAAAAAATTCTTTGTGGGGCTGGAGCAATAGCACAGTGGGTAGGGCGTTTGCCTTGCACGCAGCCAACATGGCCAACACAGGTTTGATTCCCAGCACCCCACATGGTCCCCTGAGCACCGCCAGGAGCAATTCCTGAGTGCATGAGCCAGGAGTAACCCCTGAGCATTGCCGGGTGTGACCCAAAAAGCAAAAAAAAAAAAAAAAAAAAAAAAAAAATTTCTTTGTATTTTGTTCATCAGACTGATTCAACTTCTCCTATAAGACCTCTCCACAAATTTTCTCTTGTTCTAAATTTCTTTTTGGTGGTTCATTCCCATTTTATGAGTGTGCGTACATTTTCTTCTTATAACTTGAGATTTTGGAAAGCTATCCAGTAATACTCAGGGGTTACTCCTAGCTCTGCACTCAGGAATCACTCCTGGTGATGCTCAGGGGACCATCTGGGATGCTGGGGATCAAATTGGACTGGGTGCATGCAAGGCAAGTGCCCCACCCTCTGGACTCCCACTCCAGCCTGTATTACTTTATTTGGACTAGAGTGGATAGCTCAGCTGTCTACTATTAGTGATTCTGTAAGTCATTTATGATTCTTTTTGCTGAGTCCTTGGTCAAAATATTCTGGTTTAGAAGGCATTTGAGTGATTTGTGTGTGGTTGAGATGGAGCTATAAGCAGAAGCTTGTTGGAGAGTTTTTTTCTATATTCAGCAGCAGTTTGATTTCCTTCCAGCAAATGTGCTTTGAGAATTGTAAATATTCCTCCTGCCTGCCACTTGGCTGCTGAGGATCTCTGAAGAATTTCCCTTCCAATCTTCTTCCACTTCACTGGCCTTCCTTCTTAGCTATAATACAAGTGGAGTTTAGTGTATTTCCTGCCTCTCCCAAATAGGATTAGAATTTGAGTTCGTCTTGGTTTCTGTCCCCTCCACTCTGATCTGCAAGTAAGTGGGTCACTATCCACCACATATAGAAAGTGAAGCCTGCCAGGGTAGTAAGTGAAAGGTTTGTGACCTTATGCTTCTGTTTGCTTCTGCTCAGCAGAAGCGAGTCAAGTAAATGAAGATTCCTGTTGCAGATTGGAACCACTGATAGTTGATAGATTTTTTAAGCAGAAGGATGTATGTTAGTGTATATTTAGGATGAATATTTGTCATTAGATAATGGGGGGTAATGCTTAAAAGTGCTGAGCTATAAGAACCAAAAGATTGGGCCAAAGTGATGGTACAGAGAGTAGGAGATTTGCCTTGCATGAGGCCGACCTGGCTGTGTGCAAGGCAAACGCCCTACCCGCTGTATGCCCCAATCACATAAATCCCCGGCATCCCATATCCCTGAGCACCGCCAGGAGTCATCTCTGAACATCTCTGGGTGTGACCCAAAAAGGAAAAAAAAGTGCCGAAAGACTAAGGCCAGAGTGATAGGACAGTGGGTGCTTGTGCTTGCAAAACACTGTTTGATCCCTGATCTCGTGATCCCTGAGCACAGATCCATGAGTCAGCCCTAAGTATAGCCAGGTGTAACCAAACAAAAGAACCAAACGACTGGATATGTGTTAGTGGCTGTATGAATTAGCTTCTTGTTCAGGTTTCATGTATAGAACAGTTTGTGTTGTTAATGCTGTTGTGTATGTCATGAGACCACAGAAAATTTGTCTTTTACTGCTGCAAGCTTTATTTTGTATTTTGACATGATTCATCCTTATCTTTGAATAGAGCACTTTCTAAATTAAGTACGTTTTTATTTAAAGCAAAAATGTATATCCTTAGCACCAGTTTCTTTTTGAAGAAAATACTGCTGTTAAACTGCCTGCAATCAAACATTTGCTGTTCCTATGTGTCTATGAATAGGATCTGCTCTTTTTATTTTTAAATAATGTCCAGGAAATGAAATTGTTGACTCATTTAAAGAAATACATTCACAAAGATACCACTTTACAGCTAGTATTAAAATAAGTATTCTTTTGTTTTGATTATTTAAGGTACAGATATAATTGACTATAATGACTTGAATTTGAAAACTGGTTTGTTTGTGTTTTAACATTTATATAATCTTGCAAGTTATTTTTAGAAATCTCTGAGCCTTCATCTGTAAGCTGGAGAAAATGGTGTAGCCCAAGTAAAGCTCTGAGTAATGTGCTTTGCATGTATTAGTTGCTTACTGATAGCAATATTATTTTTAGTACACTTATCACCTCTTCTAGTTTCACACTTTACCCAATTAGGGGGGAAAAGAAGGAAATTAAACCTTCAACTCTATTATATCAACCTGATTTAAAATACTAACATATTGTTGATGTATCACAATTATAGTCATTTTGTTATTGTTATTGTTTTCTTATTGTTTTTAAATCACAGAGCCCCTGGATTTAAAAGTTTGCAACAGCAAGACAGCCAGGAACTTCTTCACTATCTTTTGGATGCAGTGAGGACAGAGGAAACAAAGGTCAGGTTTCTTTATTACATAAATTCTCTTTTCTTTTTTCTTTTTTCTTTTTTTTTTTTTGCTTTCTGTTGTCATATCTGCCGATGCACAGGGCTTACTCCTGGCTTATGCACTCAGGAATTACCCCTGGCGGTGCTCCGGGGACCATATGGGATGCTGGGGAATCGAACACGGATTGGCTGTGTGCAAGGCAAACACCCTACCTGCTGTATTGCCCCAATCACATAAATTCTTAAAAAAAAAAAAAACAAAACATAAAATTTCCTTAATGTCTTCCATAGTTTTAATATATAGTTGGGAATAATTTGATTTTTCCCTATCCTATTTTTTCCTCTCCTGTAAGATTTTCTTTCACCAGGCCACATCCCTGTTATTCTTTATAAAGGATACCCTTAGATTGTAGATAACAAACCAGTTTAAACTTGTGTAAGTAAAGGACTCTAAGAGCTCAGGTACAGGGGAGATGGCTGGGAAAACTGGAATGAGAAAATTCTCAGAAATCCAGAAGTGTTCTTGTTCCCCAGATTTCTTTAATTTTTTTTTTTTTCAGACTGAGTAGCTTCTCTCTGATGGTACAACTTGACCACCATTTGCATGTTGCTGGTCAACACATAGAATACTGGACCTGGTCATTTGTGAATCCCAGTTCTAAATTTCTAACTGAGGGAAACATAGTTGTTTGGTGTTGGATTAGGATGCACTCAGGAATCAGTTGGTCATTTGTGGCTAAGGCATGGAGTCCCGGCGTCTTGCTTGGATCATGGAACTTCTGAGAAAAGGACTGGATAGATTCTTTGGTGTTTGTTACAATCTTAGCCCTTAATTGACTGTTTACTGGCATTAGTTTAAGTCAGGTAAATTCTACTTCCTTTTCTGTAGGGGTTTATGGAAATAGGATTTTCAGAGAAGTATAAGATACTAAAGATGTTGATTACATAGTACTCATTGTCTACTTTTCCTCCTTTCTCACTTAGAATAGACATTTCTAATAATTCATAGTTTCTGCTGAGTGGATTCAGCCTCTGAATCACTCTCAACATAGTACTCTGTGCAGTATCTGTCAATCATAATGCTTATATTAGAAGTCCTACTTTTCTGTGCATTTTTTAATATACTTACTAATCTTTTATTAACTAATAAAGCGAGTGCATGAAATTGAAGTCCTCATATGCTTGAGGGCCTGTCCTGTCCTCCTGTTGTTCATCGATTTACTTGAGCGGTCACCAGTAATGTCTCCACTGTGAGACTTGTTACTGTGTTTGGCATATCAAATATACCACGGGGAAACAATGTATTATTTCTGTATTCCATGTGCTTGTACATAGTAGATGCTTAGTGACTGTTGGATAAATTGTGCTTAACCTCAAATGGTTACATAATTCTTGAAAGAAAAATAATCAATTTAATCTAAATTAATTCTGCCTAATGTACTTATATTTATGTATAGTAATTGGGGCCATACTCATTAATTGGATCAGGGGGAGGCATGTGGTGCCAGAGATAGAATTGAGTACCTCAAACATGTAAAACATGTTCTACCATTAAAGTCATTTCCCCAGCCCATTCCTGGTCCTTCTAAGGTTTAGTTTTAGTGTGTGGTCATCAGTGACCAGTATAATTTATTTTATGCTTGCTATTTAAAATTTGTAATTACTTCACTTTTTGGAAATGTAAGAAATCTGAGCCACTAGCTGATAAATTTTTGTGGGGGACAGATACAAAGTATAAGGTAGAGAGAGAGATTATCCTACTCTTGTGAAAAGTCAATGCATTATAATGTTTCTGAGCTTACAGATAAAAGTTACTTAAATTCATTAAGATTATCAGTTGGTAAAAAGATTTTTTTCTCTTCAGTTTGCAGAATTATTTGTTTTTACATATAGCCATTCAGTATTATAAATGTATTTTTGTAAGTGGAATTTAAAATGATCCGTTTACCTGGTTTTTTCCCTGTTGATGGACTCTCTTTTACATTTTTAAACCTATGCCTCTTTTAGGCTGGAGCAATAGCTGGTGGGTAGGGCGTTTGCCTTGCCAGCTGCCAACCCAGGTTCGATTCCTTCGTCCCTCTTGGAGAGCCTGGCAAGCTACTGAGAGTATCCTGTCCGCACGGCAGAGCCTGACAAGTTCCCTGTGCTGTATTCGATATGCCAAACACAGTAACAAGTCTCACAAGGGAGATGTTACTGGTGCCTGCTTGAGCAAATCAATGAACAACGGGAGGACAGTGCTACAGTGCTATGGTGCCTCTCTTTTAAATTTTTTCTTTTAAATTTTTGCTTCTATCAGTGACATTTTCACTTACAATTATAGTTTTGTCATAGTGGTAAGGTGGGATGCATGGTATCTGAAACATTCAGACAGTGAAACAGAAAACATTGGTGTTTGTTTATTTATTTTTTGAAGCTCTTATCGTTTTTCCCCTGTTTGAGGGTTTCAGATGGTGTGACAAAATTAAAATGTCACGTCTGTAGATCTATTCAGTCTCCTTCGTTGCAAGGACAGTCCTGGAGGTCAGATACAGTGAGTGCCCTAGCTGGAGCCCCATTGTCTGGCGTGGGAACGCCACAGCTGTCACTCGTGCTGCTCTTGCAGTTTGTCACTGCATGTATTTTTTTTAATTGAGGAAAGGCCACAGCTTTGTGTCTGCCACCAGAATCTTTTAGTAATGATTAAAAACCTTTGTTCCTGTTGCTTATTGTGGGTGTTTTTTTTTTTTTTGATATAAGGTTGAGGACATGCTCTTAGAGTATGAGCCCTCAGCGGTTCATTTATGCAAAGATTGTAAATTTTCATGTGCAAGCTAAATCTAAATTTCCTTTAAGAACCTTTGTAGGCAGTCTTTTCAACTTAGAAATATGTGCTGCTTAGCTTTTTTCTTAATTTGGGCAATCATTAAATGATACAGCCTTTTCTCACATCCACATCACCAATGCTTTACCAGATAGGATCATTTAGATCAGGATATTGGCAGCTTTACCTGTTTTTCGCATCCCTATGTTTGAAAGAAAGTTAAGATGAAGATTTTAAAGAGTTGAACATTGAAACTGCTAACTGATGTATGTGTTACTGTTCAGCAGTACCCCTGACTGAAGGCTGCATTTTTTTTTTAACCTAAATGCCTCAAAGAATAGCTAACAGTGTGAGCATGTAAATAGACTTACGCCCATTAATTTTATTCATTTTGATATAGTACCTATTAATGGAAATGAGAGTAGAGATCATAAATTCATGATTTGAATATGAGAAAGATGCAAAATTCTACCAGTTAATATTTAAATAATTTCATTGTTTTTACTGTTTCACATTTCAGAATATAGTAAAGGCTCACTGAATTATCTTGCAAATCATATCTGAATTAGTGAATTTAATATAGTTTAAATTGTAATATAAATTTAGACTTCTAAGTTGTCTTAAAAGTCTTTGGTATCTAAGAGAATTTTACAGTTAAAAGTATTTAGGAAATATAATGTGCTGAGCATATTATATTTGGGATATAGTATGAGTTGGGAAATGAAACTCGGTTTCACAGCTATTGGGGGATGTCATTAAAAATGTATTAACAAATCAGGTATACTGAAGAGTGTGCACAAATCAACAGTTTAAAGCACCTTATAGAGTCAGTTATGGACCAGGAGATAGTCAAAGGGCTGGAGCACCAACCCCTGAGTTTGATGTCTGCAGTGTACGGTCCCCTGAGCATCACTGAATATATCCTTAACCCAAGAACCTCCCCAGGGTGGCTTCGATGGCCCTCAGCTCTTTGGGCCCTAAGAAGCATCCCATTGCCAAACCCCCAACCATTGAACTATCTTATATATATCAAAAGAGCTGGGATAAGTAATGGTTGTGACCCTAGGAGCATTCCCCTGACCTCCCAGAAGTTATTTACAATAACACTCTTACCACCATCCCAGAGTTTTAAACAAAAATGTTACTAGTACCCTAACTGTTCCTTTCCTCCCAAACATTACTGCCCCATCGGAGAGAACTATTATTTTGATTTTTTTTTCTTTTTGGGTCACACCCAGCAATGCACAGGGGTTACTCCTGGCTCATGTACTCAGGAATTACTCCTGCCGGTGCTCAGGTGACCCTATGGGATGCTGGGAATCAAACCCAGGTCAGCCATGTGCAGGGCAAACGCCCTACCTGCTGTGCTATTGCTCCAGCCCCCTATTATTTTGATTTTTACCTAAATTATTCAATTGCTTTGAGAGCTATGCATGTTTAAATAGCATTATTTAGTCTTTATGAGTAGCAAGCACAAATTAATTGCCGTTGTTGGATAAGAGCTTCTAAAAGAATAGCTCAAAGAATCTCAAACATCGTCTGGCTCTGGCTTCCTGAAGTATCCTAGCATTTATAAGGGCTCTTTCTGGACAAGTCAGTGGGCAGGATCAGGAATACATTCTGAGCCAGATTTGTCCAAATCCAAATACATGGTAGAAATGTAGGAGCAATCAAAACTAGCGACTTCCTTAAAAATAAGCTAGAGGGGACTGGAGCGATAGCACAGTGGGTAGGGCGTTTGCCTTGCACGTGGCCCAGCATTCCGTATGGTCCCCTGAGCACCACCAGGAATAATTCCTAAGTGCAGAGCCTGGAGTAACCACTGAGCATCGCCGGGTGTGACCCAAAAAGCAAAAAAAAAAAAAAAAAAACAAGCTAGAGCCCATTCTCTACCACCAATGATCATGGTGTTTCACTAGTAAAGTAAAGTAAAGTAACGACCCTCCCGTTGTTCGTCGATTTGCTCGAGCGGGCCCAGTAACGTCTCCATTGGAGACTTTGTTGTTACTGTGTTTGGCATATCGAATACGTCACGGGGAGCTTGCCAGGCTCTGCCATGTGGGCGAGATACTCTTGGTAGCTTGCCGGGCTCTCCGAGAGGGGCAGAAGAATCGAACTCGGGTTGGCCATGTTGGCTGCGTGCAAGGCAAATGCCCAACCACTGTGCTATCGCTCCAGCCCTAAAAAAAAAAAAAAAAAGACTAGAGGCCACTCTGTTTTTTCTGCTTCTGAGAGTTTTCAGGAATAGTTCATAGGAAAATGGTTCCTGAATGCTACGGGTCACTCCAGTGAAGCTGCATCTGCCACAGTTTAATTAATGTGATGCTGTATTTGGGGAGAGTGGGTGAATTTTGAACTACTCTGGCAGTATTTATGGCTTACTTCTGACTCTGTGCGCAGGGGTCATTCCTGGCAGTGGTTCAGGGAACCTTATGTGGTACTAAGGATAAAACCCAAGTCAACATTCAAGGCAAGCACCTTACCCACTATGCTAACTCTCTAGGCCTATGTTGCTGTATTACATAGCTGATGTTTTATATAGAACTTTTTCACAAATGATATTGGTGTGGACTCTGTACATTGTCTCAGATTTTGTTACCAGCCTGATTCTTCATGAAAATAATTGAATAGCTCTCCTTTTTGTACCCTGAAACATAGGTTTCATGGCATTCCTCTAGGGGTTGGAGCTTTTTGTTGGGGATCACTTTTTAAAAAATGTATTTCCTCTCCCCAGATGCTCCCATAAAAACTGATTGTTTCTCTTCTGGGATTAATTTCTTGGGAAGTGATCTGAATCTCCACATTTTATGGTGGAGTAAAGTATGATTGTTTAAATTGTTTTTCATTTTTTAAAGAGGCTTTCCTCTTAGGTGTGTTTGTTAGGCTTTTCAGCTTTATCTTTAAGATTAGATAGTAGATTTATTCTCAGTCAACATCTTTGAGAGGTACAGTGAGGCACACCCAGTGGTGTTCTGGGGCTGTTTCAGGCTTTGATCTAGGGTGTGATCCCAGAGGTGCTCTAGGGACTTTTTTTTGTGGTGCTGAGAAATCCTACAAGGCCAGCCCCAGGCAAAGCAAGGCAATTACTGTCACTTTGCCCCTCAGGCAGCGTTTGATTAATTTGTTCTCTTTGGTTTTTCAGTTTCATTAATACTTTCCTTCTGCTTTTGATCAATTTTGTATTTTTTCCCCTAAATTTTTTATTTGACTGCTTAATTCTAATTCTGTTCAATTGGCTTGACACAGAAGGTAGTGAATTTTCTTCTCAACACTGGAAACAATGAATTTTAATATGTCATATTTTTATTCTTTCCTAGATGTTAACAATTTGGGTTTGGTGTATCTGGATCTTTTAGTAAGTCCCAGTCAAACAGTGGTTTCACATACGGGAAACTGCCTTGAAGTCTTCAAAAAAAACTTTTGAAGGATAATTAACAAGCTTACCCTAATCCCTGCTTTCACAGTGTGAATTAGAGATTAGAAACATCCACTTTACTTTGCATATTGAAATAGATTTGATCCTGAACACCACATAGTTACTGATTCACTGCTGCAAGTTATTTGGGAGTACCACTAAACAAAGCAGGGCATACATATATCCAGAAATTAGAGGCATTATTGTGGGAAAAATTGTATTTGTTAACTTAAACATTTTTTTTTAAATTTAAAATTGGAAGGCATTATGATTTATAATACTATTAATGATATTCAGTAGGGTGTTTGCCTTGCTCACGGCCGGTGTGGCTGAGCCAAGTTCGATTCCTCCGCTCCTCGCAGAGAGCTGGCAAGCTATCGAGAGTATCTCGCCTGCACGGCAAAGCCTGGCAAGCTACCTGTGACATGGTCAATGCACCAAAACACAGTAACAAGAAGTCTCAAAATGCCCGCTCGAGCAAATCGATGAACAACGGGAGGACAGTGCATTGCTACAGTGCTAATGATAGGGTTTCATGCCAATAATGTTCCATCACAAAGACCTCCACCAGTGTGTCTGCTTCCCTCCCCACTGTCTCAGGGTCCTCTCCTTAAATACCCCCTACCCCTTCCTGTCCCCAAGGTGGTAAGCACAGTTTTGTAGAATAGTTCTCAGATTCAATTGCCTTTGTCTGTTATTTTTTTTATTCCCTTATTATGCTTTATAATTTATGCTTTATAATTTATAAATTTATGCTTTATAATTCACATAGAGATCATCCTATATTTGTCCCTCTCCTAACTTCACTTATTTCTTGAAATATATAGTTTTATTCGGAAAACTATCAATTAAGCTGGCTTCTTCTGAAACATATGCAAGAGATGTGTAAATATGGACTGCACTGCACTGCACTGCACTGTCCTCCTGTTGTTCATCGATTTTGCTCGAGTGGGCCCAGTAACATCTCCATTGTGAGACTTGTTGTTACTGTGTTTGGCATATTGAATACAAAACTCATAATTTACTAAGAGCCTCTAAATATGTAATAGGTGGTTGCTTTGGGGACAGGAGAGATAGAACAGAGCACTTACCTTGGACACAGCAAACCTGGGTTGGATCCCCACATGGTTCCCTGAGCACCACCAGGAGTGATTCCTGAGTGCAAAGCCAGGAGTAAACCTGGGGTATTTAGACGAGTGTGCCACCCCTTCCTCAATGGGGCTTGAGCCAGAGAGATAGTACAATGGGTACCTCATGTGTTCCCCTTAGCACTGCCAGGAGCTATCTCTGAGTGCAAAGCCACCAGTACTCCCCTCCTCCCCAAAATGAGGTTTAATTGGCCAGCAACTATTAAAACAGTGGAAATACAAACCAACTGCTTTGAAAGAATATGTTCTAGTATAGAGTCTGACTAAATTCTTATTAATTTTGTTTTATAGAGAATACAAGCCAGTATTCTAAAAGCATTTAATAACCCCACTACTAAAACTGCTGATGATGAAACTAGAAAAAAAGTCAAAGGTATGTTCATTCAGTTTCTGTTAAAGTGTTCTAGGTTTCTTTGGGGAGGTAGTGGGGAGAAGCTCAGCATTATATGAATTGATTTTTTAATGAGGAGAGTATATTGGACTAATAAGATAGTACAGAAGTTAAAGTGCTCACCTTGCATGTGGCTGACCACACTCACTGGGTTCAGTCCCCAGTACTATCAGGAGTGACCCCTGAGCACAAAACCAGGAATAATTTTTTACCACGACCAGGTATGGTATGGTTTCCAAATGCAAAGTAAATAAATAAATGAGAGTATATTCAAATAACTACAAGTAATAATAGAAAAATTTGAAATGTGTTGGTGTGAATTTAAAAAAAATTTTTTTTAAAGCAGGGGCTGGGGTTATAGTATAGCGTGTGTGGCATTTGTCTTGCACACGGCTGACCTGGGTTTGATCTCCAGTACCCCATATGGTCTCCTGAACTCACTAGGAATAGTCCCTGTGCACAGAGTCAGTAGTTTGCCATAAGCATTGCTGGATGTGACCCAAAAAAACAAACATAAATGAATAAAACTAATAATAAACAGCCTGGCACGAATGCCATCTTGTGAGGTATCCTAAGAAAGACACAAAAGTTTTTGAAACTTCCATTCAGCATCTTACTGAATAATTTTTGCAGTTAAAATATGCTTGGATAACTGCCTTAATAGATATTATCTAATTGTGTTATTGTTTTATTATATTGTCTGCTTTAACTAGGTAAAATGTTTAGGTACTCCAAAGAGTTCTAATAATGATTTATTCACCAGAGTATTAAGTCATGCTTACATGTAAACTTTTTTCTTTTCCTGCTTTTTGGGTCATATCCGGCGATGTACAGGGGTTACTCCTGGCTCGTGCACTCAGGAATTACTCCTAGCAGTGCTCAGGGGACCATATGGAATGCTGGGAGTCGAACCCAGGTCAGCCATGTGCAAGGCAAACGCCCTCCCCTCTGTGCTATCACTCCAGCCCCACATGTAAACTTTTAAAACCACTCCTACTGACCCTTTGCCAGCCAAGTGTGAGGTAGAAACAATAATTAATTAGAACCCATCACTTATAATTGCTAGTATTAAAGTGTGGATTTAGGCCTTTTGTCATTAGTGATCTACCTTAGAGTAAATGTATGTTCTGCCCTGCGATATAGTAGAAAATCATTTTTAGAAGAAAAATTTTAATTATTTTTATATTTTGTTTATATATTCCCAAACTATGTTACTCTTAAAGGTACATATTTAAAAAAATTGATTTTTAAAAATAGCTGGTATGTGTACTTTGTACTTTTTGTATGGTCTTTGTATTTTTGTTTTGAGAGAGTGCCATCTAGTGCATGCTTAGAATAATTGCCCACTTTCCCTTTCCTCCTTTCCTGTTACTTTATTTTCAATCCTTTTGCTGTTTTTTAATGAAACATCTTATCATAATATTTTGATCTATCCATATGTAAGTCTGTTCTATATTCAGTGCTGCAATAATTGTATTCAGTGCTTTCAAGTGTTATTTGTATGAAATTTGAAGAGAAGCTCAAACAGGAAGGAAGAGACATTTGAAAAGAGTAGAGAATAGGTTTGTTATTGTGTTTTTCCCACGTGGTTTATATGGAAATTTTTATGGTTCCTGTGAAAAATTGAAATTTTCTATGGAAATTTTCCATCTTAAAGTGAAGCAAATGGTATAATTAAGATCCCTGTGCCTGGGACCAGAGAGATGGTACAGCATTAAGGTGCTTATCTTTTTTTTTTTTTTTTTAAGCACTTATCTTGCATGTAGCCAAAACAGGTTTGATCCCTAGTTCAGCCAGGAAGGGCCCTGAGCACTGTGGGTACAGTCCTAACCACTTCCTCTGAAAACAGAAGTTCCTTGTATCTGTAATCCATGCTTATACTATAGTCAATGCATGATACTTCATCAGTTTTCTCAGTTTTATATTATTTTGCAGCAAATAATAAGCATAATTTCTTGATTTATAAATATTTGAAACTATTTGAATAATATCGTATAACTGATAAGTTATATAGATAGTTGAGTCATTAATTGCTCTTGTTAAATTAATTTTGCTGTGTTCACTTATTTTTTTGTTATTTTTGTTTCCATTGTTATTATCATGTCTCCTGTAACCTTAAAAGTATAATCTCCTTTCCCATCCCTTCATCAACCTGTAGGTGAGATTCAGAGCCTGTAAAGGGCTTATTGAGAGCAGTTGATAAAGATCGGGCTTTGCTCTAATCTTTCACTTTGTCTCTTAATTGTAATAGTTACTCATTCCTTGGAGACTAGTTGAGTCATTGTGAAGGAGAAAGACATAGCATTATTATATAACAAAATGTATTACTAAATGTGAACATCTGCCTTCTTCAGATTTCTTGTGAAAAGAAAGAAAGATGTTGCATTGGTCGGTAGTGGTTGACTTTTTTTTTTTTTTGCATTAAAAAGTTTTATTTTTACAGCATATGGCAGAGAAGGTGTGAAAATGAACTTCATAGATCGGATCTTTATTGGTGAATTAACCAGCACAGTCATGTGTGAAGAATGTGCAAATGTAGGTATTTTGGAATTCCCTTCAACATGGAATAGACAATCATGTTTACACATACATATAAATAAAACCTCTAGAGAAGTTGGGGCTAAAGAAACAGTACAGTGGATAGGGTGCTTCCTTTTGCAAAACAAGGACAAGCAGGGTTTGATCCCCACCATCCCATATGTTCCCCCAAGCACTGCCAGCAGTGACTTCTGGCCCCGAAACAAACAAAAATCAAAAACCCTGAGCTTTGCCCTACATGGCCCAAGAACAGAAAAACAAAAGAAACAAAATAAACCTCTCAAGAAGTAAATACTTACAATTTTTAAACAGTTTATTTTGGGGGCAGAGATAGTACAGAAGGTAAGGAGTCGGGTTCTATCCTCAGCACCAGATTTGTCTTCAAAACAACACCAGAAGTCAATCCTGAGCACAGAGACAAGAATATCCCCGAGTGTCTTGGGTGTGCCCCCAGATTAAAATAACCCATTTATTTTGAAACTTTTAGATATTACAGGTTATATTGGCTATATTGTAAAATTCAATTGGATTACTTTTATTGAAATTTTGAGTGACAGTATGAACTTTTATACTAAACTAAATCACTTTGCTCCAGGAACATTATTTAATTAAAAGTTTAAATTCCCGGTAGGAAATGGTAGGGTATTTGCCTTGCACCTGTCTGACCTGAGTGTGATTCCCAGCATCCCATATGGTCCCCAAGCACCGCCAGGAGTAATTCCTGAGTGCATGAGCCAGAAATAACCCCTGTGCATAGCCAGGTATGACCCAAAAAAAAAAAAAAAAGTTTAAATTCCCTAAAGAAAATCAGGACCTGAGCTATAGTCTGGCGCTTAGGGTGTTTGCCTAGCACATGGCCAACTTCATTTGATTTTCTATACCCCATATTGTCCCCTGAGCGCCCCAGGTGTGATTCTTGAGCACAAAACCAGGAATCAGCCCCGAGCATCGCCAGGTGTGACCCCAAAACAAATCCACAAAAGCAAAAATGTTAAGTTTCCTGAGATATTTGACTTTTTTTCCTTCGGACTTTCTAAAACTACACTATCTGTATTAGAATTCTAACTGAACTTTTTGTTTTTCAAAGATCTCTATGGTGAAGGATCCTTTCATTGATATTTCACTTCCTATAATAGAAGAAAGGGTAAGGAGAAGAGCTTTTTTTTTTTTTCATACATTTGAATGTTTGTTAAATATATTACAGGTATCTGAGAATCACTTTTTTGTATGATAAAATTTTAGTATATTTGATATTGGTAATTCATGTATATGTGTATTATCAGGCATATTATTTATTTCCAAGGAATTTAAACTCATGCTTTATATTTTGAGAATTAATGTTAAGGAAATTGCATATATTTAAATAAATTAAACATTTTAAAATGTAATGTTGAGAACTTGTTTACCATGGCTTTGTGTTTTGTATGTGCTTCTATATAGGCTTCAAAACCTGTACTTCTGGGGAAAATTAATAAATGTAGGAGCTTACAGGAGTCAGACAATGGTCAATATACTACTATTGCTTTAGAAAATACTCATCACTCTAGAGCTACTGTGAAGCATTCTTCACCCAAAAATCGGGTAAGAAAATGTGCATTTGTTTAACATCTACTTTTAAAGTTTTTTTTTTAATTAATAAAACCTCTAAAAATATAAAAAGTAGATAAAATAGTATTAACTCCTGCATACCTATTCCTTAGCTTCCTAATTACGTTAGTGGCTAATCATCTTTTGTCTGTATCCTACATTCTCCTCCTCCCCATCCCTGATTAGAGATTAATTAAAAGTAAATGTACTTTTTAAAAAAATATTATCACAGCACCATTAATATGGTACTAATATTAGTAATTAATGGTCTTAGCACCCCTTTGGTGTTAATAGATTCTTTTGTTCTTTATTCTCTCTCAACATTAGATCTAATTAGATTCAAGTTTGATTGTTAAATTTTTGACCAGAAAACTTTTGTGGAGGAGGGGACTGTAGTTTGGGTTATAGCTAGAGATGCGCATGGGTTACTCTGGGCTCTGAAATATTACTCCTCCTGATGGTACTTGGGGCAACCATATGTGGTACTGAGGATCTAACCCAGGTTGACTGCATGCAAGGCAAGCGCCTTACCCACTATACTAACTCCCCAGCCCTATTAGGCTAGACAACTTTTAAATGGTGAGTACACTTTCATCGTGGAAGGGTGCACAATGCTGTCTTCCTGTGATGCTGCCAGTCATTGATGACTGTTGTCTAGACCAGAGGCTCCCAAAGTTATTTGACTTATGAGTACCTTTTCAGAAAAAAAAAACAAACCCGTATTTTCTCATCCTCCTTAAGTGAACAAACAGAAAGTTCTTCCCCAATTGTACCTGAAACTTCTATTGTCCCTCCCATTGTTCCATCAAGGGGTGGGGTAAGGAAGGACTATTGCCCTCTTTAAGAAATACTGATCTACAGTAGACCCATTCACTAGGGGCTTACGTAGTTGTTAAATTAATCCCATATAATCTTAAAGAAATTAAATTTTTGTTTTACTAAAAAATTAAAAATTGTCTTTAGGGCCAGAGTGGCAGCCCAAAGGGCTCTGTGAATATTTTTCAGTGATACCTGTGAGTGCTGCTAGGAGTGTTGCTTGACCCCTAGAACTGTGGGTGTGACCCCAAAGCCAAACAATACCAAACAGTCTCCAACCTCGTCCTGTTCCACCAAAGTCCTGTCTCTTTTTCTGTGACAGAAAAGGAGTGTCCATCATTGTAGTTTCTTTAGCACAGCTTTTTTTTTTTTTGTCTGGTTGGTTGTTTTTTTTTAAATTATGACTGCTTGCTAGTATATTTTTTGCTGTTGTGATTTAGGTCATTAGGAAATGGCGCTCAGAGAAATACCAGAAATAGTTGGCTTAACAGTTGTTCGGTTTTCAACGTTTAAATGAGAATAATCAGCATTTATTTTCAGTAAGATCACAAGATTCTTTTCTTTGAAAACACTGTCAACTTACAGAACCAACTAATTCATGACAGAAAACGTGTCAGAAAATTATCATCTGGAGTAGATAACGGTGTTGTCATATACCAGAGGAGCGAAAATCTTGACATGAATGGGGATTCTCTGGTGTTTGCCAGCATCAGGAATCCGGAATCAGCTCTGGCGGAAAGCCCTACTGACGGCAGTGACAAGGAGGCCAGCAGCTCTGAGAGCAGTGCTGATGCAGACAGTGAGGCTTCCGAATCGGAAAGTGCTTCCCAGCGCCCTGTGTTGATGCGGTCCAGTAGCAGGTGCTTCTTGCACACCAATGGCCACCTTCACCATTCGTTAGCAAATGAACAACGACACGCCCAGGAGACTGACAGTGGTGATGAGGGCCTGGCTGAAGCTGTGTCTGAACTTCATTTGAGCAGCACTGTGGTCAGAGAGAAAAATTTCGATAGGGAAAACCAGCTGCTAAATGTTCCAAATAATTTTTGTTTTTCGGAGAAGCATATGACGCCTGCCAGTCCCCAGAATGCTTTTCAGACCCTTTCTCAGAGCTATATAACTACTTCTAAAGAATGTTCCGTTCAGTCCTGCCTCTACCAGTTTACATCGATGGAATTACTAATGGGGAATAACAAGCTTCTGTGTGAGAATTGTACTGAAAAGAAACAGAAGCACCAAAGTGAAACCAGTTCTGCAGGTAAATACTGAGCTTAATCTTAATTTTTTTAAGGACCAATACTGATTTTTTTAGTATTTGATAGCCTGACCAGTAGTAGATTAGAGGAACTGGAAAATGCCTCCATTCTTTTTCTGTTTTTGTTTTGGGGCCACATCTGGTAGTACCCACGCTTACTCCTGGCTTTATGCTCAGGGATTACTCCTTTTGGGGCTCTAGGGACCATTTCTGGTTCTGGGGATTGAATGTGGGCCAGCTGAGTGCATGGTAGACGTCCCACCCTTTGTACTATCTCTCTGGCCCCAAGTTATACCTGTTCTCAAATATGTCATAGGTCCTTTCCAATAACCTTTTATTGAAGTGCCCAAGATTTACCTGTGTGATCTTTCACTGCAATGAATAATGAGATATTTTCAACTCTAGGTATGTTTCTGGTTGTCTTTGACTGGAAAGCATTACATTAATCTTACGCTAATCTGCTTCCCAGTTCCTGAATTTTGTTGCATGTCATCTCACCTATTCATTATACTTTATGAATGTGTCTGTTTTCTTTCAGTATGCTTTCATTTTAGTGGAGTTTTGGAACCAAAACATAATTTTGCAACCAGAAGTCCTGGTCCCTTTTTAACATTAAAAAGTTACAGATGGGGGGCTGGAGCAATTGCACAGTGAGTAGGGCATTTACCTTGCACGCGGCCTACCCGGGTTCGATTCCCAGCATCCCATATGGTCCCCTGAGCACCGACAGGGTTAATTTCTGAGTGTAGAGCCAGGGGTAACCCCTGTGTATCGCCAGGTGTGATCCAAAAAGCAAAGTAAATAGGTAAAATTTTAAAAAGTTACGGATGGGCCAAAGTGATAATATAGCCGATTAATTGCTTGCCTTGCACACCTTGCACACCGCCCATTTGGGTTCAATGCCCAGCACCCTATCCTGTCCCCGGAGCCCACCAGAAGTGATACCTGAGCACAGAGCCAGGAGAAGCCTGAGCACACCACTGGGTGTGGTCCAAAAATCAAAAAAGTGGTTTGGTAAATGCTAATTATATAGTACTGTATAAGATGGAATTTTACAAGTAAATGCCTTATATTTTTGCAGAAAGAAAAGCAGAAGGGGTTTATACTAATGCCAGAAAGCAACTACTCATTTCTGCTGTTCCTGCAATCCTAATTCTCCATCTTAAAAGATTCCATCAGGTAAAAAGTCTCTAGAGTAACATTGGAGTCATTTTCATCATATGTTTTATAAATTTCTAAGTTCTATAAATACTGCCATGAATTATAATGTTCTGAATTTAAAGATTTGTCATTGGAATTTACTGTGTTTTTTTTTCCACAATGGCTTTTAAGGCTTTCTGTGCTTGGGGCTGGAGAGATGATACAGCAGATAGGGCACTTGCCTTATATGCAGCCGATCATGTTCAATACCTAGCACCCCATATGGTTCCTGAGCACCTCCAGGAGTGATTCCTAAATATAGAATGAAGAGTGAGGAGTAATCCCTGAGCATTGTTGTTATGGCCCTCAAACAAAAATAAATTAAAAAAAAACTTTTTGTGCTCTGTTAGGTTTTTCTCATTAAAATTAGTTGGTTTACAGTATTTGAAGATATTGATGGTAGGAAACTAAATGATATCTGTGTATGTTTGTGTGTGTGTGTGTTAATGGAAAAGATGCATTAACAGCACTTAGAAGCAAGGAAATCTTAGTTTTATGAAATCATGTAATTCCACTGAGAAGAGAGCTTGGAGTGGGCATTGCTGACTAGAAATATGCAAAAGGGCTTCAATGCAAGCTTTATGTAGGACTCTTATCATGAAGAATCACATTCTTTCAGTGTATGAGGTTTTTTTCCCAGTTATGTGTAGTGTTAGTGCTTTATCTTAGTAGTTTTTTTGCATTTGATAAAACATATAGTTAGATTTGTCAGTGCTATAAAGCCTGAGTATAATTTAAAGCTGTTTGATAGAGGAAGACTCTCAAATGAGAAGAGAACTCTCAGATACCACGTTAAGCCTTCTAAAGATTAGTAGAAAAAGACATCAGTGTGAGTATATTTTGTTCACAAAATTAAGTTTGTGGGCCAGAGATGTGGGACCCAGGTACATAGGTGGCATTAAGGAATAATAGAGCTAAATATCCAAACCACTGAGTCAACAACACCGAAATCACGAGACCCAAAGATTAGTAACCAAATTTAAAAGGTGCCTGTTAAGATAGAGGCTGGGGCTGGGGTTAGGGGGTAGGACAGGGAAACTGGGAACACTAGTAGAAGTTGACACTGGTGGTGGAACTGGGGATAGAACGTTTTGTGTCAAAAATCCAACTATGATTAACTTTGTAATTAATGGTGCTTTGATAAAATACAATTTTGAAAAATAATATAAAAAGACCAATCCTTGAAGTAGCTCTTCAAAGCCCTACATGTAAATTTAGTTCTGAAATCCAAAGATTTCAGATTTACTGCTTTAATCATTCTAGAGCCAAAGAGCTCAAGAGGCCAAGTACATGCCCTGCATGCAGGAAACTTAGGTTCGTTCTATGCTACATGGTCTCCTGAACACCCACTGCCAATTATGGTCCCAACACACAAACACGCACATAAATCTTCTCATTCTAATAATAGTCTATTTCTATTTATGAGCCTTATTTTATACCTATGGCGATCTACCCAGGTAGCTTTTATTATTACATAATACAAACTGTATAATTTTCAAAGTCTTCCTTTGGAAATTGAAGATAGAAAACAAGGACAGAGAGACAGTTCAGGAGTTAAGGCTCTTGTTTTGCATGTGACTAATCCTGGGTTGATCTCTGGCACTAAAAATAGTTACCTGAGCCATGCCAGATGTCACTCCTGAACATAAATCCAGGAGTAACCCTGAACACTGCCAGGAGGTCCCAATAAAAACAAAGCAAGTAAATAAAACCAGAACAAGAAGTAGAGCTGATGAAAGAACATCAAGACTTATTTTCCTTAGTACTAACACTTATTATGATTGAGTAAATGATTTAAGTATTGAATATTTTTCATGTGTGTGTCAGTTGGGAGGGGTGTTGGGGGGGTTAGGAGGGCTTCAAAACTCCAGGATTTACCTGGGCCACCCACCGTAATGGTGCTCAGGGCCCTCATTCTTCACTTCTTCCCTCTTGGTTTACTTCTGGTTCTGTGGGGTCATTTCTCACAGTGCTCAGGGGACTATATGTGGTGCTGGCAATTGAGCTGGATGGAGCTGACCATGTGCAAGGCAAATGCCTTACCTGTTGTACTAACGCTACAGTCCCATAAGTTTTCTTTTTAATGAATAAGTATCACTGATCTTTAGAAATAAGAGGAAACTATTATCATTCATTTCTGCTCATTTTCTGCCTTGATCTTATTAAGTTAATCAAGTTAACTGTTAACCAGTCATTGAACTGAGCCTTAACTATAGGCTCCTATTCTAGTTGAGTTTGTTTTCATGATAGCATGTGGTCAGTAACTTCACTTTTTATCACATTGAGTTTATGTTCAAAGGCCATCATGAAAGTAATTATTTCCATACTTGTGGTAAAGGAGCAATAGCACAGCGGTAGGGCGTTTGCCGTGCACGCAGCCAACATGACCAAGTCGAATTCGATTCCTCCGCCCCTCTCGGAGAGCCCGGCAAGCTCCCGAGAGTATCTGACCCACGCAGGAAAGCCTGGCAAGCTCCCCATGAAGTATTCAATATGCCAAACGCAGTAACAAGTCTCACGATGGAGATGTTACTGGGCCCGCTCGAGCAAATCAATGAACAATGGGAGGACCGAGACCATGACTTGTGGTAAAAATTTTCATGTAAATGGATAGGTTTCGCAGTAATAATTTTTGAAATCTAATTAAAAACTTAGTCTTGTTTCAGTTTTGGATTATTCATTAGTCATGAATATGTGAGTGTGTGAAAAGTGACTCTAGGACTCCTTTTTTTATGCTTTAACGAATAGTGATTTGAGTATAATTAAAATTGTTGCACTAATTTTTTCTTCCTGCATCTTTTTAAGGCTGGCATGAGTCTTCGCAAAGTAAACAGACATGTGGATTTTCCACTTACGCTTGATTTGGCACCATTCTGTTCTGCTTCTTGTAAGGTACAGTACAAGTGTATATTACTCAGTTATCTAATTATTTTACAAATACTATGTAGCTGTAATACCTCTTTCATACTAAAATAAATAACGTTAATTCCTTCATATCATGTGGTGCCTCTATGGCAGGCACTTCCCTCCCTCCCTCCTTCTCTCCCTCTCTCTTTTCCTCCCTCCCTGCCCCTCCCTGTCTCTTCCTCTCTCTCCCTTTCTCTCCCTCTCTGCTGTACTTACGCTCCATATGCTAGTTCATGAGTTTATTAAGAATTGAAGAATTGAGGTTGAAAATATGGCTTAGTGGTAAAGTTGCAGGTCCTGAATGCAGGATGCCTGAGTTTGGTCCCCAGCTCTGTATGGCCCTCCAAGCGCTGCCACTGGTGATCCTGTAGGGTCCCAAGCCTCCTGGGGCCGAGCACTGTTGGGAGTGGCTGCAAACCCTGAGTATTACTATGGCTCTGTCCCCTCCAAGCACATCTTAATTGCAAAATTATACAATATGATTGACGAATGGGAATTTTCAACAATCTTTATGTCTCCCTTAGGGTACCTCACAAGATGGCATTCATGGCAGGATGTGTAATATTAGTTGTTCATTTTTAGTTTGGGGGCCACATCTGGAGATTGTCAGGGCTTTATCCTGAGTCTGTGCTCAGGATTCACTCCTGGCGAGTTTGAAGGATGATATGGGATGCCCAGGATCGAACTCAGGTTGACTGAGTGCAAGACAAGTGCCCTACCTGCTATAATCTCACTCTGGCCCTGAACCAATTTTTATTTTTTTCTTTTTGGGTCACAGCTGGTGATGCACAGGGGTTACTCCTGACTTTGCACCCAGGAATTACACCGGCCCTTAACCAATTTTTAGAGTAATAGATCTGTTCAGTGGCTACCTTCAACTACAGCTATTTACTGCGGATTAGTGGATTTAAACATATGAATATGTTTCAGTTACTCTTCTTTTTATTCACACACTGACTTTACTCTAATGGTTTGTACTCTAATGGTTTGTACTGAAGCTGCTTTAAGTTGGTTGCTGGATTCCTTGGATATGACCTTAGTGTTCCTCTCTGAAAGTAACTGCCACCAGCTGGATGTCATTTCTTTGCTTAGCTTTGTATTGTCACTTTTAGAGATTGTTTAAATTTTGTTTAATAACTACATAAATGGACTGGAGCGATAGCACAGCAGTAGGGCGTTTGCCTTGCACGCAGCCAACAGGGCTGACCTGAGTTTGATTTCTCCGCCCCTCTTGGAGAGTCCGGCAAGCTACCGAGAGTATCTCACCTGCACGGCAGAGTCTGGCAAGCTACCCGTGATGTATTCAATATGCTAAACACAGTAACAAGTTTCACAATGTTACTGGGCCCACTGGAGCAAATTGATGAACAATGGGAGGATAGTGATAGTGATAGAATTACATAAATTATAATTTCTAAATTAAGTACATGAAATGTACAAAACAATATAAATTCAAAGAAGTGTAGCTTTTCTTCATGTCTGTTCCATCTTCTTTTTCCCATCCCTTATAGATCACTATTTTTAAAAATTATTGTTAATAAAGACTGGGGATGTGGCTGAGTGGTAGGGTGCAGGTCTTGTGTGTACTAGGTCCTAGATTTGATTTCTGACACCACAAAGAAAAAAGGAAAAGTTATGTTGCATTCTTGTTTGTTTATAAGTTAAATTCTAAAATGAAAGAATCTGCATCTGTTTTGAGTAATAATAGTTTACAATATGCATCCTTTTTTCTTTCCTTTTTTTTTTTTTTGGCTTTTTTGGGTGACACTCAGCAATGCTCAGGGGTTACTCCAGGCTCTGCACTCAGGAATGACTCTTGGTGGTACTCAGGGAACCATATGGGATACAGGGATCAAACCTGGGTCAGCCACATGCAAGGCAAATGCCTTACCTGCTATACTATCCTTCTGGCCTTGTTTTCTACCTTATTCTGAACACGTCATGAGATTATTCTATATCCAATGTTTAGAGATATTTTGTGTTCCACTATTCAGTGGAGTAAAGCAGCATAATATTTTCATATGGATGTGTCATAGTTTATTCAGTCAGTCTTCCCAATTTAGAGATTTTAGAACTGTTGTCTTTTTTTGTTTGTTTGTTTGTTTGTTTTTACTTTCTGGGTCATGGTGATGCTCAGGGGTTACTCCTGGCTTTGGTTTTTTTTTTTTTTTTTTTTTTTTTTTGCTGCTTTTTGGGTCATACCCAGCGATGCTCAGGGGTTATTCCTGGCTTTGCACTCAAGAATCACTCCTAGCGGTGCTCAGGAGACCATATGGGATGCTGGGAATCGAACCCAGTGGGCTACATGCAAGGCAAAAGCCCTACCCGCTGTACTGTTGCTCCAGCCCCTGTTCCAGTGTTTTGATATTATAAATAATCCTAGTTCTTTATAGTTTGCTCATGTATCTGTGAGCTAGAATTCTGGAAATGGAGTCAAGAGGCCTAGAGTACTGTATATGTGATTTAACAATATAAACAGACATAGTCCTGCCTACAAGATTTTTGCCTTTTGTATTCTCACATGCAGTGTGCAAGTACGCGTTTACCTACAGAAACTTGATGAGCTCTTGTACTTTGCTTGTCTAATGTCGAAAAGTTTTTAGTGTAGTTTTAATATGCATTTCTCTTATTTTAAGCAGTCCATAGAGTTGACTTCATTGTCCTTACAGTACTACTATTACTAATATACCATTACTAATTTGGGCTTTTTTCTTTGAAAGAATGTAAATGCTGGCGATCAAGTTCTCTACGGTCTCTATGGCATAGTGGAACATAGCGGCTCTATGCGAGGAGGTCACTACACTGCTTATGTGAAAGTGAGAACACCCTCCAGGAAGTTATTGGAACATATAACTGGAAAGAAAAATGTCCCTGGTATGCCATCCTAACTGTTCCTTATTTTTTTGGGGCGGTGGGTGGAGAACAGTAGGGGTGCAGGGTGTCACGCCCAATGATGCTCAGGGGTTACTCCTGGCTCTACCCTCAGGATTTACTCCTGGCAGTGCTTGAGGGACCATATGAGATGCTAAAAAAAAAAAATTATTCTTCCTTTCCTAGAAGAGGTGAGTTATGGATTTCATGGATACCTTAATTGAATGCATTTTAATAATGTTAAGTGAAAATTACCTGTAAGCTTACTAACATAATTCTTAGAGAATGAAATATCTTAAGACTGTGTATGTACCCTTCTAGTTAACTTGAAGTGTTGAGTCATTATGTATTTTCAGTGAAGTTGCATTTTGTTTAACAATACCCCAAAATTTTGAAGACACACCAGGTCTTTTTTTTTTTTGTAGGAGTACTGCTATTTTTTCAGCCACTAGCTTGGCTGATTGAATTGGGCATGAACTCAACCTTACTTTTTTTTTTTTCATTTTTTATAATTTTTATTTATTGAATCACCTTGAGAGCAGTGACACAGCTTTTGGGTTTAAGTCTCGGTCATACAATGAAACACCCGTATCTTCACCAGTGCCCATTCTCCACCCCCCAAAACCCCAGTATGCCCCCATCCCACACCCTCCCCCTACCTGTGGGGCAGATGATTTCCACATTACTCTCTCTGTATTTGATTACATTCAATATTTTGACACCAGAGCCACCATCATTATTTGGGATTTTACCCCAACACTCAGATCTGCTGAAAAGGCAACAGTAGATAATTTGTTTTCTATTCCTGGTTATGAATAACACATGATGTCGCGTGGCTGCAGTAGTGGTGGTGCAATTTTGGAATTCCGAAGTGTTAACACTTAAATCTGGAGGGATTTCTGCCGAAAGCCACTGGGTTTCGAGATTTGTTCCTGAGTCTCTGGGATCATGGCTGTTAAGCAGCTTGATCAGGAGCCAGTTCATGGGTAGTGACTCGGGGTCTCGTTGTGGTGGGGAGGAAAGGGCTGGCTCCACCCCCATCCCATGAGGCCTTGCGAGTCTCATCACTGAGGGCCCAAACCTGACTGCCCAGTGGCCTCTGGAGGATGGTGACCACTGAGCTGCCTAGGGGGAGCAGGTGGAGGGACAGCACCCTTTCCCCCCTAGGGTGGCCCGGCGACAGTAACCTACTGCGGGGTCCGGACGCATTTCTGCCAAAAGCCACTGGGTTCCGAGATTTGTTTCTGAGTTTATGGGTGGTGACTCAGGGTCTCGTTGGGGTGGGGAGGAAAGGGCCACTGCACCCCCATCCCGTGAGGCCCCACGTGTCTCGTCACGAGGGCCCAAACCTGACTGTCCAATGGCCTCTGGAGGATGCCAGCCACTGAGCCGCCTAGGAGGAGCAGGCAGAGGGACAGCACCCTTTCACCCCTGGGGCGGCCCGGCGACAGTAACCTACTGCGGGTCCATATGCATTTCTGCCAAAAGCCACTGGGTTTCGAGATTTGCCTCTAAGTCTCTGGGATCATGGCCATTAAGCAGCTTGATCAGGAGCCAGAGAAGCTATACATGGGAAGCAACTCGGGGTCTCATTGGGATGGGGAGGAAAACACCAGGTCTTAAGAATAGAGTCGCAGTTTAAAATGTGCTTGAATGGAACTGGAGATAGTACAGCAAATAAGATACTTGCCTTTCTGTAGTAGACCCGGGTTCAATTCCCAGGACCACATATA
This sequence comes from Sorex fumeus, assembly GCF_029834395.1. Classification (NCBI taxonomy): domain Eukaryota; kingdom Metazoa; phylum Chordata; class Mammalia; order Eulipotyphla; family Soricidae; genus Sorex; species Sorex fumeus. The sequence continues at coordinate 17,653,357 of NW_026606111.1, read as the reverse complement.
GTTCCCTGAGCCCCACCAGGAGTGATCTCTGAGCACTAAGCCAGGAGTAAGCCCTGAGCACCACTGGGTGTGTCCCCTAAACCCCCTAGCCCCCTAAAACTGTATTGCTAGCTTTGCTTATGGACTAGCAATCTTTGGGTTTTTATCCTCTTCTCCCTGCCCCATCAGGACAGTTGTACCTGAATGTGTGGGGCTTCCTGGGAAAGTGGTTCAGGAACACTGTCAGGCAAGAATAGTTAAGTAGCCCCTCTGGCTTCTGCCAGGCTTATTCGGGCTTCCTCCCTTTCTATCCCACCTTCTCATAAGCCAGGGGTGGGAAACATTTGTTCAGCCAAAGGCCATTTATTTATCTATAACATTGTTCATAGGCTTTACTGAGTTATCAACTTTAAATCAGCCTGCTATTTAGTCAAACATTTGCATTATTTTGCTATGGTTGTCTTGGCAGGACCAGACCAGATGATTTCACCCCTAAGCAAACCATCAGGGGTGGCCTTCCCCGACTCCAGGCCTCTGGGTGGCAGGAGTCTGAGGGGAAGCTGGAGGCAGTGGTTGGCCAGTAGGCCTCCTCCACATTGTAGCCTCCTATTCTTCCCCATAGCTTGGGTTTCCTTCTACAAGCTTCCATGGGGACTTTTGTTCCTCTTTGCAAAATCAGTGCCAGAGTCCAGAGACATAGGATAGTGGGTAAGCTGCTTGCCATGCATGTCGCCAACCTGGGTTCTATCCCTGACTACCCGTATGGTTCCCCAAGCCTGTCAGGAGTGACTCGGAGTGTTGTAGGGCTAGGAGTCGGCCCTGACCATTGCTGGGTATGATCCCAAAACCAAAGGGGTGATAAAAATGTCTGCCATGTGCATGAAAGGGACTCTAGCAATAAGATCTAACATTAGATGAATATAGTTTGCGATGACTAAAGGAAAGAGTGAGCAAATGGGAATGACCTGGCACAGAGGTGGGGTGGGATGGTGGGGGGGACTACTGGGATCATTAGTGGTGGAGAATGGGCACTGGTGGAGAATGGGCACTGGTGGAGAGATGGGTACTTGATCATTGTGTGACTGAAACCTAAGTACGAAAGTTTAAGTCTACAACTGTACCTCATGGTGTTTCACTAATAAAAAAAAAGATAATAAATTTTTAAAAAAGTAAGATAAACCTAGTTTGCAATGAAACTGTTGTTTATAATGTAGAGCAAGGACAGAGCATTCTTACTGTAAAATTGTACTTTGTTATTTTGCTAGGTTTGAAGGAACCGGAGAGTGAATCGGCAGACCAGTGGGTCCATGTTAGTGACACTTATGTGCAGGCGGTTCCCGAAGCACGAGCACTTAGTGCACAAGCATACCTTCTGTTTTATGAAAGAATATTATAATTCTTTGTTAATTATTTATGATAACGATTACTTAGATTGCTTTTATTTAAATGCTGCAGCGATGACTATAATATGCAATGTGCCTTTGTAGTCTTTTCTCTCTGATAGGAGTAGGCATACCCCTCAGATACTCCTGAAAATATTTTACATTTTTGATGAATACTTTTAAAGCAAACTTAAATTTACCCACAGCTTTCAAATGGAAATTCTTAAAAAGAACTCTAAAGCCATGTTTTTAAAAGAATATTTGTCAGGGGTTTGGGACATAGCTCAGTGGCAAAGCACTTGCCTTGCGTGTCTGAGGTGCTAGATTCCATCCCTGGCACTACCAAAAAAGGAAAAAGAGAAAAGGAGATATATTTGTCATGGAAAAAAAAATGAAACAAAACATAGTTTGTAGTATAAAGGAAACTCCTTTATGATATGGCTTTCTATATGAATTCAAAAATGATGCTGGTTTAATCAGATCATTCCTTAAAACAGTACTTCCCAAGTGAAAGTCACATTTTCCTGATTTTCCTGATCTCAGAGATACATAAATCTATCTCTTGTTTTCTGTTTACTACTATTTAAACCCTATCTTTTCAGTTTTACCTTTTTAACCCTCCCCTTATTTTGAGTAATCATACTATCTTTTATGTGCCAGTTATATTTTTCTAATAAATATTAAAATAAATATACAGCTATCAAAAACTGTTTGTTTATCATCTAGCACTCCTCTTAACATCATCTCAGGACTATCTGTTGGCATTGATGTGTGGTATTACATGAAGTGAAAGTATATATTTTAATATGGCTTAGTGGCATTTCATACTCTGTGTGATTTCAGCCATGTGAAAAGGTACCACTGTAATTTCAATAATATGGGTTTGCAGATAATATATTTATTATCTAATTGCTTTGAGATTTTGAAATATTTTAAAATATCAGATATTTTACTAACATACTTGTAGAACGTAACCGGTAGAGTTGAGGATAATTTGCAGTCAGTTAGCTGAAGTAGAAATACAATTACAGAGGGTCAGAGAGATAATACAGGAGTTAAAGCATATGCAAGGCAGGTAGCCAAAAACCCTGGTTTGATCCCTGGCACTGCATATGATTCTTCAAGTTTTGCAGGAGTTACCCTCAAGCAGAGAACCAAGAGTAAGCAAGACCTGAGTGTTGCCAAGTATGACCCCCTACATTACCCAAAATATAGATAACTGTAACATGCAGAATTGGTTTTTCGAAGTTGTTAGTGCAAATGTAGTCATATTATATTTTTGAAATATAAATTACCACATATTTGTAAATGACAGGTAATATTCTTATTACACTTAATAGAGAAATATATTTTCTACCTCGGTAGGTAAGTAAATATTAATCGTGATTTTAAGAATTTGAGATCACTTTCTTTCATCTTCGAGATGCATGACAAATAAGTTCAAGAATATTTAGTTTTCATTTTTACAAAGTCTAAAGTTTTTAATTTTCTTTATAGAATAATAAAAATGACAATTTTCCTCTTAGGATAGAAATCATTAGGTTGTCAAAATTGTCATGAAAATATTAGGCTTAAAAAATTTCAAAACATCATCCTGTCTTAGAGTCACATTATTGAATCAAAACACAAACTCCGTGGTTTCAGCCATCCTATTTACTAATGCCTAGGAAATATTTTGTAGGCAGGTGCTTGTTATGTGCCTGGTCCTAGTTTATTGTTCTCTTGTGATGAAGAATAAGATTAGTAGGCTAGAGAGATAGTACAGCAGGTGCTTATCTTACACACAGCCATCCCAGGTTTGATCCCTAGCACCCTATATGATCCCCTGAGTCCCTCATGAGTGATCCCTGAGCACAGAACCAGGAGTAAGTCCTGTGCACTGCTGAGTGTGGCCCCAAAACAAAACCAACCAACAACAGCATAAAGATTAGTGACTATAGATATTGTGTGGAAATATTTTACCAAGAGTCTTGACTTTTTGATTTATGAGTATATATAACATAAGGGTTGCTACTTCCACATTTTGACAAATGAATGAAGTTATAATTAGAGTTATACAGAGCTTAAAATATCAGTACATGAGTTATTTTTAAGCTGAAATCTCAATAATGGGGTGGGGTTTTATTTTGTTGTTTGTTTTGTTTTGTTTGTATTTGGGACACACCCAGAGGTATTGAGGAATTACTCCAAGCTCTGTATTCTGGAATTACTTCTCGCTAGCTTGGGGAACTATATGGGGTGCTGTCGAACCCAGGTTGTCTCTGTGCAAAGCAAGCGCCCTATGCACTATAGTGTTGCTCCGGCCTGCAATAATGTTTTAATTTAGTGAAATGGAGGAATGTATTTTTTATATAATTTTTATTTTTTTTTTGTTTTATTTCTTTTTGCGGGGGAGGGGGTGCACACCCAGCAGTGCTCAGGGCATACTCCTGGTTCTGCACTCAGGAATCACTTACTGCTGTTGCGTGGGGGAACCTATGGGATGCCACGGATTGAACCCAGATCCATTCATTGCGTGCAAGGCAGGCACCTTTCCCACTGTACTATCACTCTGGCCCTAGAAATGTATTTTTGTAAGTTAATATCCAAACCTGGATTGTATTCTGTATAAGTAGTATAAACAGGTTTTCTCTTTAATTGAAATTAACATTTCAGTATCAGAGAAGTGGTGCAGAACTTGCCATCCCTTCAGCTAAATGTAAATTTTAAGTAACCTCATTTTTGTCCTAAAAAGATGTCATTTAGAGGTATGCAGTTTTCATTAGATGGTCATCTAATGAAAGACATTAGATTGTGGAATGACAATTAGAAATGACATTTAGAAAATTGTGAAATGACAATTTGAAATGACAATTAGAAATGACATTTAGAAATGACAATTAGACATTAGATAATGAAAGACATTAGCTTGTGAAGACAAAAAAGGAGAGAATACTATTCCCCTTGCCTTATCCCTTACACAAAGTCCAAAATGATGAGTGATAGTGGAAGGCAAGAATCAAGAAAAGTTTATTATTCCTTTTTCCACTGATAATAATGCCTGGAAGTTCATCAGTGCTATACTTACCAAATAGATCTTTTAAGCTTTACTCTGAGAACCAGAGATACTGAACTTTCATTGGTAGACTGTAGCTTCAGAACGTTGCCTCAGTACTCATGTACTGAAGGATATACTTTTAAGCTCATATTTATTAAGTATATATATTTTGAACACCTGCACTCTGCTGACACTTTTTTTAAAAGCCCCACAAAATAAAGAGGGCAGTGAGATAGTGCTGCAGCTAAGGCACTCGCTTTGCTTGTGGTGACCTGGGTTCAATCCCCAGTACCACATACAGTCTCCAGAGCAGTGGCAGGAATGATCCTTGAACACAAAGCCAAGTGTAAGCTCTAAGAACCACCTAGTGAGACCCAAAACTAAATTAGAAAGCCACATAAAAATTTCAGAAGTAAAATGGCAAGACAATTCCATCTATTTTCACAATGTTAAATAGTCTTAATTCTGAAATCCTCTCCCCTCACCACACCCCCCACTTCCAGTAGCCTGGAGTTTAGGAATGCCTTTCCAGGTCTTCTGGAAACACTTTGGATATCCAAGAATGTCATAAAGATAATTTTTGTAATAGAGAAAGCCCCTCCACCTCTTCTTGGCCGCCAGCAGGTGGGTTACATATAGAATTACATTTAATTTTTTTTGTTGTTATTTTGAATATTTCCAGAACACATTTACAGGGAAAGTGTTAAGCTACTATAAAAGCAGTAGTTTCCAGATGGCCTTAGAAAACTGTCAGTGAGAATGTTTACAGATCCTAAGTACGAGTGTCTGACCAAATAAACTTAAAAGGTAAAACAAAATTCATTAGATTTAGAAATTAGTTTAGAGTATCTTTAACCCCAGTTTTCCATATTTAAAATGATAAACTTTTATTATGTGCCAAATATATTTTCGACATAGCCAAATATATATATATATATATTAAAAATATTTTGGGGTCAGCACTAGTACTTGCAGGAGAGAAGCTTGCCTGCATGTGGCTGACCCAGATTTGATTCCAGCACCCCACCTGGTCCCCTGAACCCAACCAGGAGTCACCCTTGAGCACAGAGCCAGGAGCACCTCTGGAAATGGCTCTCCCCCCAATAAATAATTAAAATATTTTTGTCATTTAATGTTTTTAATGCTAGTAGGACTACCTCCTTTTTGGGTAACCAAGGAGAAGTGGGAGTGGATGTCAGTTCATAGAGTTCATACATGTCAACAGAGCTATTTTACTATAATTAGCTTGCATGTCTGATTATTTTAGTCAGTGATTTTATACAGTAAAATTTCCTGAATATTAAGCTGTGAAATGTATCTTTTATCTAGTTTTTATAGCACAAAATAACATACTGACTACTTTTCTTAAATTCACATTCATAATTTATTTGCATGTTAACCTGATTAGACAAGCCTAAACCAAATGTGTTATGTGTAATAGGATTGAGCCTTTATATATTATCTAATGGATTAAAATTTTTTTTAGATATTTAAAATGTTTAGGTTCATGAATAAATCAAATGTTTAAAAGATGACTATACTTTAAGTTTTGAGTAATATTGGTTATATCATTCCTACTGTTTGATCCTTACCTTCTTTTGCAGTGTTTTTAGAAAACAGCTATGTAACTTATTGAGCATTTTTCATGTATAAATGTGCATAATAAATATTAAATTCTTATTTGCCTTCTGTTTTAATATTGGTCCTAAAGTATTTGCAGTGCATATTAATGACAGGATATTTTATTTGTCAACACGTTGTTTACTTTGCTATATCTAAAATATATTTCATATTTTAGAACAAAGTATCTTTTTATGGGCCAGTTTTCTTATATATAATATATACATAAATGTTATTATATATATGTAAAATAAAATATATCATTTTTAAGGTCCAGGGTTGTGACTCAGTGGTTGCCCTGCGTTTAATCATCCCTGGCACAAACAAAAGCCAAAAAAAATATACCTTTATCATTTTTACTATTTTAGTGAATGACATTAAGAACATTCACAGTTGTACAACCATCATCATCTTTGTAATCCCAAATTAAAACTCTCCCAGCTGTTTAATAACTCAATTTCCCTCTTTTAGCAACTATTATTTGTCTCCTGTGAATGCATCTATCTTTGTGAAATTAGACAATTTCTATTCTCTTATACATGCAGTTTAAATCTAATTAAAGAGTCAACATGAGGGACTTAAGCAACAAACTGTTCAACTTACACCCATTGGTCCTGGGCTTGATCTCTCCAACAGTGCATATGATTCCCAAGCACCACCTGCCAAAAGTGAGCACAGAGCCAGGAGTAATCTCAGAGCACAATTGATGTGGCACCCAAGCCCCCTTCCATATTCCCCATAAAGCAAAGAGTCAACATAACATCTTCAGATCATAACATCATAGAGATACAATAAACATATACTATACCTAGCTGATACATCATGATGATAAATGGAAATGGCAATGCAACACTCTGGTATGTCTGGGTATGTATATATATATATGTGTGTGTGTGTGTGTGTGTATGTGTGAGTACATGTATATGTGTATATATATATATAAATATACATATATATATATGCTGGGCGGGCTGGAGCGATAGCAGAGCGGGTAGGGCGTTCGCCTTACAAGCGGCCAACATGGCCGACCCGAGTTCGTTTCCTCCGCCCCTCTCGGAGAGCCCGGCAAGCTACTGAGAGTATTCGATATGCCAGACACAGTAACAACAAAGTCTCCAATGGAGACGTTACTGGGCCCGCTCGAGCAAATCGACGATCAACGGGAGGGCCTTTACCTTTTACCTTTTATATGCTGGGTATGTCTCCTTAAATTTAACACAAAGAAACACACAGGGTCCCTAAATTCTCTCCATTTGACAACAGATTGCAAAAATAATCTATGCTTGCTGAAGGCGTAGACTGGAGGGAGAAGTGACTAGGAAGGAAGGTTCCCCAGGTGGCTTATGTGAAGTGGGTTGTAGAGAGGTGGCAGCCTTGAGAAGGGTGTCATTGCTTACCCCTCTACCCACCCAGGTCACCGGGCAGGGCCTGTGGGAATCTAGGACTGGTTAAGAGTAGGCTGTGAGCACCTACATGATATACTTGTTCTGCCTGGCATGGGAAATGGTTCCTGCCACTCAATTAATTTCTCAGGGACCCACGGCACCCAGAAACCCAGGTTGAACAAGGAATTGCACTTTTCAGAAAAGCAAAGTTGGTACTGTTTGACCTAGGCTTTGCAGGTCCAATGTCTTCCCTCAGAAAAGAACTTCAAAGATGACACAAATAGTGAAGTAAAACAAGCTCATTCAAGAAATTGAAGGGAAGATTGACGATTGATAGGTGCTCGAGAGCACAGGTTCCTCCAAAGTGTAAAGTGTCAAGTACATAAATCCAAGCAGGGGACTTCCCAGAAAGGGTAAATACATCCTAAAGTAAGAAAGTATACATCTTGGGGTAAGAGGAAGACAAATAGGTCTATAGGGTAAATTATCTCGAGAGGTGATGCAGGCAAGTGCGCACCTTTTCCTCTGACAAGTTAATTCACATAGTTTTCCAGAACTATCTGCCCGACCCCCACTCCCAGCCCAGCCAAAGAAATGGTTGCCAAGGTGAGGTTAAAGCAGTTGATGATTTTCTTTTGATGGCAGGGCAGCACACCCAGCTATGCTCAAGGCTAACTCTTGGCTAACTCTTGATGATGCTCAGGGGATCATATAGGTTGCCCGGGATACAACCTGGGTCAGCTGCCTTGACACCCGACTGGCTGTACTATCTATCCCTCTAGCCCATCATTGTTATTCTTAGCATGGCCTTTATATCAGCAGTTATCTAGGATGGTCCAACAAGGAATGCGATTCTACATCTCTTGTTTTCCAGGCACTCGAGTTGCATCTTTGTTCTGTATGTCTTCGTGCTTTTAGACTGGTTTTGGCTCCAGACTTTTTCCCCAGTATACATTACCAGTGTGCTCTTTCCTCCCCACCCCTAAATCTCTTTGCCTGCAATATTTTTACGTGTACTAGGCAGTTTGCTTGCTAGTTGGAGAGTAGAGATGGGGGAAAAAAATTACTTCAACTTTATTGGAGAATTAAGTAAACTATTACAAGCTTACAGAACATGAAAGTTTCACTCAACTAGGTTTCAGAGACTAAATGCTTCTCTGATCAAAATACTCAGATGAAAATCGGGTCCTATGCAAAAACCAAAAAACTACGGTCAATTTAATCATAGTGTCAAGCCAGAGCAAACCACCGATAATTGGGAAACCTGGGTTTCATGTGTTTTATTTGGACAGACAAGATGCTCACACCTATCTGCTTTGAGCACCTAGTACTCATTTCTTCCGCGGTTAGTTATTTCCTCAGCAGAATTTCCAGTGACCTCATTAAATACTTGAGGCACTCTGGCGTCCTGAGAAAGTTTCCCAGTCCTCTTCAGAAAGGCACTTTGCAAGATTCCTTTGAGTGAGAAAGAAAGCATCTTGGGAACAGTTTTGCTCGTTTGCATTCATGCGGAGATCTTGGTCTGGAAATCGGTACTTCCCGGACCTGAACTTCGTTCAGGAAAAACGCCGTGGAAACAAAGTATTCTATTCCGAGAATTACAGAGCCGAAGTCCTTCCTGGAGGCCATCTTGTCCAGCGGCCGAAACAGCAGGAACTTAGCCCGCCACTTTTCCTACAGGTCGCCCGCCCGCCCGGCGAGGGCCAAGCAACCTCGCTTAGCTGGGGGTGGGGTGGGGTGGGGTGGGGGGAGTGGGGGGCAGCGGCAGGAATCGGTGTCTCCGGAAGGGGGCGCGAAGTTTCCAAGTTAACAAAGAGCAAACCGCGACGGGGGTCTGCGAAAGCCCTGGCCACAGCGACGATCCTGGCTGGCGTCCTCACCAACGTCCCCTCGGCCCGAGGTGACAGTTCCCTCGGCGGCGCCCGGGCAGTGTCGGCCGTTCCGACCGGACTCGAATTTGCCTACAGTGCCCTGAAGCAACAGGTCCGCTCGTTTCAGTTTGGCCCTCGGGCCCTTCCGTAGTTTGAAAGCCGCGCCGCGAAGGAAACTTCCTCTTTCGAAGCGAGAGCCGGGGGGGGGGGGGGGGGGGCGGAGGGGGAAGAGACCCGAGTGCCTCCTGAAGAATCACTTTGCTGACATTAAAAAAAAAAAAAAAAGAGGACGCTTCATGCATAAACTCTTGGCATTATGCCCAGGGTCAAGATCAAACTGGTCGAGCATGGCGCTGACTATATTAGGAGGTAACGTACAGAGATTGTTCTCCAACATTTGCACCATCACCAGAGTCGTTGTGGTTTTTGCCCTTAACAAGCATGGCGCGGAAACGTGTTACCCGCCACGGTCACGTGCACCGAGACGCGGCTGGGAGACGGGCGGGCTTCAAGTGACACGCGGATGTTATTCGATTCACTTCCGGGGGAGCCCACTCAGGCGCCATCTTGTCTTGTTCGTGAAGTAGAAGAAGCATCGAAAGGGTTGGGGAGGCATTACGGGAACGGTGGCGACTAGGCTGTTCCGGAACCAGAGTGGGTAAGGAGCGGCGCGGGCAGTTGCGTGTCGGGGGGCTCTCCGGGCCGTCACACATTTCACGGATTCTGCGGCGGAGGCAGCGTAATTGAAGCACGTAGGTTGCGTAAGCTGCTTGGCGCCACCGCTGACTCCTTATCCCCTTAAAGCGGCGGCAGGCGCCAGACTTGGTGAATCAGAGCGGTGCTGTGCGCGAACGGGAGGCGAGCTTGTTGGAGAGAGCGCTCCCGGCCCGCTCTTCTTAGCTCCCGACTTTTCTTCGGGGCTGAGAAGGGACTAATTGTTGGGCGCCCGACTGGCCGTTAAGCAGTGCGCGCGTGCGCAGTGGGATTCCCTTTCTGGGGAAGGGGTCCGGGGAGCCGAGGGTTTCCCCCCACACACACACACCCCACCCCACCCCCTTCTCCCATCCGGACCGTCTCGGCCGTGCAGCTCTGACCGCGCAGGCGCAGTCTAGGGCAGATGCGTTCTCTTCGCTACAATTAGGTTGCTGAGCTCGTATTTGGGAGTCTTCCCCCTGGTGATAGACAGATGGACCTTGTGTGTGGGACTTGGCTCTCCTGGGGGGGAGGGGAGGCAGTGGTCACGTGAGTATCGCGGGCACTCTGCAAGATTGGTGCGTCCGTGCTTGGTCCAAGAAGAGCGGCGAGCGACGTCAACTTCGAACTCGTCGTTTAGAATTAATTTCTAATTTGAGTGTGGCCGGGCAAGGTGGTGTAAAAAAAAAATCAGGGGCATTAATTAAAGTTCACTACCAGGACTTTCTTGTGGCGTCTAGGAAGAGGAAAAGTAGCAGCGTGGCGTTTCTTTGGAGATGGTGTTGAGACGTTTGGCTTTTAATGCAATTTTGTTGGGCGGTTTCAAGTGTTGTTTTACGTTTAGAGGCCTTTTGAGTTGCAGGGAAATTGGGTAGGAGGCACAGAACTCCCATATAATCCTCCACCAACCCCCAGTTTCTCCTATTCTTACCAGTGTGGTGCATTTGGGGGCGGGGGGGGGGGGCGGGTGGAATGCTCCCAGCATGCCTATGGGCTTTTTCTTGCTCTGCGTGCTGGTATCAGCCACTTGCAAGGCCAGTGCCTTAGCCCCATTTCTTAATGCCCAGCCGTTTCTTAACTGAAGGAACAGTGTTGACACTCTCATTCACCGAAGTTCATCGTTTATTCCTGTTTCCTAGGTTTATATCTAATGTCTTCATTCTGTCCCAGGACAACTTTTAGGCCTGTATGGTTTTCAGTGACTGGTACGGCTGACTTGTGTTTCTCCAAAATATGAAGTCCTCACATCAGTTCCTCAGAGGAATGAGGTCCTTAGGGTAGACCCTAACCCGATGTGACTGCTCGAAAGAAGAAATTAGGATGCAGAGGGAACACTCTGCAAAGACAGTAGTCCAGAGGTCCAGCTCCTGGCCGAGGTGAGAGCCCTTAGGATGAAATCAGCCCTGCTCACTTTTGATCTTGAACTTCCAACCTCCAGGTTTCTGGTGAAAGAAGTTTGTTGTTCAAGCCACCAGTCTGGGATGCTTTGCCATGACAGCCTTAGCAAACTAATATTCGACCTTGACAGTTGTGAGGAGTGTTGGTTGTATATTGTAGTGTTTCTGCTATTAGAATGTGCCTGAGGTTTTTTTCCCTGATAAGACTGGTTGTTACAGGTTTGAGGGAGGATGATTCCAGAGGCCAAGTGCCTTTTCCATTACATCCTGTCAAAAGTACATGGTATGAGGGTGATTTTTTATTTGATATGGATACTGACTACCTACCTTATGTAGTGTTTATCTGAAGTTACTCTTGATATGCCTCGTGCTCCCTTCGTTACATAATTTATATGAAATTATTCTGCATTTTTGTCTTTCCTACTTTGGGGGACCTATATTATCAGGACATATTCCTGATGGTGCTTCGAGAACATTATGTAGTACTAGGCAGTAGACTGGGTTTGGCAGCATGCAAGGCAAGATCTTTAACTTCTGTACTTTCTAACCCACTTCCCCCCCTTTAACCATTAATTTATGCATAGGTATTAATCAGGATATTTATTATAATCCAGTACTGCATGATTTTGTTAATCAGGTTGCTCCAACTTTGGACATTGAGAGTACTTTCTGTTGTCTGTTTTTAACATGCTCCATTGTGTGTGTGTAGGGGGGGCTGAGGGGGCATGCTTTCCTATATCCTGGCATTTCAGGATGCTCCTTTTGGGGCAATGCAGTGTTATTTATTATTTTGGATATTCTTGCCCAAATACTCGGAATAAGCTGTTCCATGGTTTTAAAATCAAGATCCATTATTGCTATTGAAGTGTCATTTTCATTTTTTTATTAACCCTATTTTGGATACTTAGAAAACAAACTATCCAATTTGTTGATATTTTTAATCAGCAGGATACAAAGTAATTTGGTGCATAATAAAATTAGTGTACATAAGCTATCAAAAGTTTGTCCAAGGGATGAGTGATAGTATAGGAAATAGAGCACTGGTAGGGCTTTTGCCTTGCACAGGCAGACTCAGGTTGATACTAGGCATCCTATATGGTCTCTAGCACCTCCAGTACTAATTCCTGAGTGCCAAGCCAGGAGTATTCCCTGAATGTTGTGGGGTGTGGCCCAAACCAAAACCACAAAAATTTTTTATTGATTGCAAGGTTAACTTTTTCTAATGCCATTTTCACCTGAACTGAATTGAACAGATGAATTCTTTTTGACTTTTGTGACTCAGTTACCTGGTATGCACTGCTGAAATGTGAGAGGATTGTTGGATTTTGTGGTTTCTAAAGATGTAACATTTTACCACATATGTATCATAGGATAGCTGTTTTTATATGTTTCTAGTTGTTGCTTAAGGACTGTAAAACAGTTTTTTATTCTTAGTCTTTTGTCACAGTCTGTGAGTTGACTTTTGCTAACAAATTAACATTTAAACAAAATTAATAATAATAATACAATAATAATAAGCAGTGACTGCCCCTGATATCAGGACATAAGAAGTGGGTAAGATAAATGGTTATCTCTAGTTATATTAAATTCTTGGGATATTATAACAAATTATGAGCTGTGCGACCTAATAGGTGGGGATGTAGCAGTTGAGCCCTTAACTTGCATGTATGAGACCCTCGGTTGACTACCTAGCACTGGGGGGAAAAAAGTTATGCTTAGGACAGGAGAGAGAATTGGACAAGCTGAGGATCGGAGGCCCAGGTTTATGCCTCAGAGTATTTATTGCTAGAAATGACCCCTAAGCCAGGAGCAGACCTCTGAGCACTGCTGGGTGGTACCCAACCTCTGCCCCTCACCAACGAAAAATGTCACACATAAATTTAGTGACCTAAAGTGTTTAGTCTTTCATACAGTTTTCCAAGTTATATATTTGAAATAAAGGTTTCAGGAGAGCTTATTCTTCCTGTCTTTTCCCCACGTTCCTCCTTGTCTTTCCTTGATGTTGGACATATCTCTCTGATCTCTGCTTCTCTGACCTCATGGCATACCCTGAGTATCCATGTAAGCCAGTCATATTTGATAGGGATCCACTTTAATCCAGTATGTGTGTATCTCAACTTGAATATATCTGCAGGAAGAACCCTTTTTCCAAATTTGGTGCCACAGTTTATGGGAATGGGAATAAGCCTTCAACATACCTTTAACCATTTAATCCATAACACTGGTTATAGGTATAAGCTGTATTTTTATAGTTCTGGGTCGAATTTGGATGATCTAATGCAAACAGTAATCCTAATTGTTTCCAAGGAAATCGTATTTCATTTGATGCCATAAAGGGAAATCCTTACAGCTTGGCTAAGAATAATCAACTTTTTCCATACTTGAGAATTAGAGTCTAAGGTTCTTTAAAATAAAGACAAAGGAAAAAGATGAATACATTAGAGTTGATTTTCTTTTTCCTTGAGAGGTTAGGTTTGAGTCACACAGGGTGTGTGTGTGTCTTTGTGTGTCTGTCAGTCAGTCATTTGGTCTAGTCTCCTTGCAGTGCATAGGGGGTCATGACTGTGCCAGAGATCACACCCAGACATTAAAACATGTATACTGGGGGCTGAATGATAGTATAGCGGGTACGGCACTTGCAGGCAACTGATGTAGTTTCGATCACTGACATCACATATGGTACCCTGAACACCTGATAGGAGTGGTTCTTAAGTACAGCGCCAGAAATAACCCCTGTGTAACACCAGGTGTGCCCCCCCCAACCAAAAAACATACAAAACCAAAAACAAAAATATGTATCCATTGATTATTAGCATGTGAGTCTTTGCTTTTTTTTTGGAAGGGGGGGTTAGCCTTTGGAAATATACATGTTTTCAAGACAGAAAAACAAAATCCTTATTCAGCACATGCTGAGTTAGTGTTTTTCCAAATGTGTACTGCAATGATAGGAATGGGGGGCCTGGTAGTAACCACAGGTGTAATTGGGGGATACTCTTTGTTCTCCCAATTAAGGTTGATTTTTAGGGAGCCACTGAGTAGTTTTTTATTCCTGAAAGGGACCAGTAAGCCAGATAAATCTTTGAACTTCTGTGCTAGATGCTGGAATATAAATAAAAGTTTATATGCTATACTTAAGTATAAAATATTTTAAATTTATTAATTTTATTATTATTATTTGGGAGCCACACCTACTTGTACTCAAGGCTTACTACTGGTTCTGTGCACAGGAGTCATTCCTGGTAGCACTCAAGGGACTGGCCATATGGGATGCCAGGGATTGGATCCTGGTTGGCCTCGTGCAAGACAAGCACTTTACCTGCTGTACAATTGTGCCAATGTTAATTTTTTTTTTTTTGTCATTTTGGAATTTCTATCCTAAATTACATTTTTTTAAAAAAAAAACCTTAAGTGGCATCATTATTTGTGCTGTGAAAACCTTGTTCAGTTTTACTGCTGATGTTTTATTTCACTGTTGCTTTTTGATTGTCACTAAAAGCAGGTATCTGCAGTTGAAGAACGTAGAGTTCTATGTTGTATATAATCCATTGTGGTTTAAAACCCTGAAGTAAAATTGCTGGGTCAGAAGCCATTATAATTTTGATAATTTTGAATAAATTGTAATCTTCTGTTGTCTTCTATTGACTAATCATTTGGGGTTCTACCCATATATCCAATACTCACCCTCTATTGCCAAATCAGCCCTCTCAATTTTAGGTTTGATCAAAATATTCTATTAAATATTTCATTCTTGATTTTAACATTCACTGCATTTTTTTGTGCATACTTTTCAAAACTGCATTTTTTTCACATACTTTTCAAAATTTCACATATTTTTCTCAGCTTAAGTATCAAGCATTAAGTAATAACTCATAAAAACTTTGAGGGGGCAAAAGAGAGCTTTGGAAAACAGTAAAATTATCATCAGTTTTAACAAACAGTATGACTTAACAAGTAATGCAAGTCACACTCTTGAAAATATGCAGTTAAAATATTTTCTTGTATAAAAATACTGAAGTTTGTTTGTTTTTCAACAGTGCCAGGAATTGAACTCACAGCTTCACACATGCAAGGTAGGTACCGCATGTCCGCCCCCTTCCTGCCCTACCTTTTGTTTTATTTTTATATAATAAAAGCTTTTACCTTAGGAGTCAGCCTCATGTTGTTTTATATTCCACAAATGAGTGCAGTCCTTTTCTTTCTGACTCATTTCACTTAGCATGATACTCTCCATGTCTATCCAGGTATAAGCAAATTTCATGACTTCATCTCTGCTAACAGCTGCATAGTATTCCAGTGTGTAGATGTACCAAGTTTCTTTAACCAGTCATCTGTTCTAGGGCACTTGGGTTGTTTCCAGATTTTGGCAATTGTGAACAGTGCTGCAATGAACATATAGGTACAGATGTCATTTCTACTGTGCTTTTTTGCATCCATGGGATATATTCCCAGAAGTAGTATTGTAGGGTTATATGGAAGCTCAATTTCTATTTTTATTTTGTTTTACTTTTTTTTTCTTTTTGGGTCACACCCAGTGATGCACAGAGGTTACTCCTGACTCTGCACTCAGGAATCACCCCTGGCAGTGCTCAGGGGACCATATGGGATGCTGGGACTCGAACCCGTGTTGGCCGCGTGCAAGGCAAATGCCCTATCCACTGTGCTATTGCTCCAGCCCCATCAATTTCTAGTTTTTGAAGGACTCTCCATATTGTTTTCCAGAAAGGCTGGGCTACTGGGCATTCCCACCAACAGTGCAAGAGCGTCCCTTCCCCACATCTACGACAGCACTGGTTGCTTTTGTTCTTTTGAATGTGTACCAGTCTCTGTGGTGTGAGGTGACACCTCATTGTTGTTTTGATTTGCATCTCCCTGACTCATTTGTGGAGTATAAAACAACATAACCTGAGGCTGACTCCTAAGGGTATATACATGGTACAGGAAGATTGCTCCATAGCTGGAAGCCTGCCTCATGAGCGAAGGGGAGAAGGCAGCTGGAATAGAGAAGGGATCACTAAGAAAATGATGGCTTGAGGAACTGGTCGGAATGGGAGATGTGTGCTGAAAGTAGATAAAGGACCAAAAAATGATAACCTCTCAGTGTCTGCAAACAATAATGCCCAAAAGTAGAGAGAAAATATGGGGAATATCGTTTGCCATGTTGGCAGGGGGAGGGTGGGAAAGGTGGGGTATACCGGGGATATTATGTTGGTGGTAGGGAATGTGCACTGGTGGAGGGATGGGTGTGTTTGATCATTGTGTGATTGTAACCCAAACATGAAGCTTGTAAGTAGCTCATGGTGATTCAATAAAATTTTTTTAAAAAAAAGACTTCTACCTATCATAAGTTGAAACAAGATTTTTTTTAAGGTAAACAGATCAGAAGTAACCCCAGCATAGAGTTAAGAGTATTCCTTGAATACCACTGAGTGTGGCCTAAAAACAAAAGAGAAAATGAAATAGAAAAATACTAAGTTTTTTGTGAATGTGTCCCTTTCAGTGAAGAAAATGGAACTGAGTAGAAATGGGTTGTCTTGATCAGTCTTCCTCCCTGTTGATCCCCAGTTATAAATTTGTGAAGTAATATCATAAATGGTACTGAGAAACTTATTGTGCTTATATTAACTATTGTTGAAGCTTCGTATGCTGAATTTTTGTGTTTCTTAATCCTCGTGGTACATCTATGCATTACATATTTTTATGTCCTTCAATTTGTCATCTGTATAAAGCATATTAATTTGCTCTCATTCACATGATTATCAGGTGGTATAGGTATTTTTGATGAACCAATGTGTTCTCTGAAGTTTGGTAAAAAAAAGGTAAAGGCCCTCCCGTTGATCATCGATTTGCTCGAGCGGGCCCAGTAACATCTCCATTGGAGACTTTGTTGTTATTGTGTCTGGCATATCGAATACTCTCAGTAGCTTGCCGGGCTCTCCGAGAGGGGCGGAGGAATCGAACTCGGGTCGGCCATGTTGGCCGCTTGTAAGGCGAACGCCCTACCCGCTGTGCTATCTCTGAAGTTTAGATTTTAAAAAAAGTGATAATGTAGGGCCAAACCGTTAGCAAAAAGTTAGGGCATTTGCCTTACATGCAGCTGACCCGTGTTAGATCCCCAGCATCCCATGTGGCTGCCCTTGCATAGCCAGGAGTGGATTCCTGAGTGCAAAGCCAGTAGTAATCCCTGAGCATTGCTGGGTGTGGTTCCTAAACAAACAAACAAAAAAAAAGTGATGAGCTGGAAACTTAAAAGGAAAAGGAAAAAAAATGTCCTTGGCAAACATTAAACATGAGCAAGGAAAAAAGTTTGTTCACAGCTATTTCAGGATAATTAGATCAGTGCAGTGCAGTGATTATGGAGAGTCAGTGTAACTCATTTTTACCAAGTGCTTCAAGTGCACGTTTGCAACTTCAGTAAGCTTGTGAGATCTACTGATAATGCCTACATTGTGTCAATTTATAACCTACCATAGGAAAATATGCATGGAACTCTGCATGGCTGCTAGAACTTGGGAAAATGCAATAGTAAGATTTTTATCAGCTTTTTGATCTTAAAAGAAAAATGTCATCAGCTTCCTATCACTAGTCTTTAAATAGAGGAAAAAGAAGGAACTCCAGATTATTTGTTTATTCATTTGTTGTTTCAGTGCCTGCTATGTACAGAAGCTATACTGTACCATATGGATGATAAAAAGAATAAAAAAAAGATGAATAAACTGTCTATTGACTTTAAAGTGCCATGATCTGATGAAAAGAAAATTAAATTAAGGAACAAACTATTCTTATTGGTGTTATTTTTTTTAAAAAAGTTGAATTAAGATTTTTTTAATTTTAGGCATCATAATATACAATGCTGTTCATGTTATACAGATAGGTTTCCTACATATGATGTTCTAACACCATGTCCTCCACCAGAGTGCCTCCTTAACCCTTTTTCCTTTCTCTCCACCATGAGCTTATCTTCAGTTTTGTAGGACAATTTGGTGTTAATTTGTAATCAGAATTCTATAGAAAAATCTAAATCGCATTTTGTTTTATATCATTTAAGTTAGTACCAATTGAGTGAGCTCTTTTAAAATGTTCCTTTTTTTCAGTCAGCACATATGACAATCCTGAATTATTTATGAATTATTCATGAATTATCCAAGTAAATAAAATTCTATTTGAAAGGGAAAATTTTTTCTTTAATAGTTTGCCTTTTCATTACTACTATACTACATTTTCTTTTATAATGGAAAAATTTTGATTATATAAAGAAGAAAATGGTCCATATTAATTTGGAGATAATCATACTTTTTATGCTACAGACCCATGCATTTTTTTCTAGTAGCTCTTCATAATCTGAGAATAAACATACTCTTTTTATTTCCCTCCAGGGCTTAAGTAATCTTGCTGCGATGATTCTAAACTATAGTCTGAATCAACATAAATTTTAAGAAAGAAGGGCAATCTCCGAGGTTAGTCAAAAGTACCATTTGATATTTCTTCTAGGTGCTTGTTCTTTATTAACTTTTTATTTTATTTTATTTTAATTAACTTTTAAAGATGTGAGTGATGTTACTATTTCAAAGCTCTGATGAGCACTTAGCCTCTAACAGTAAGGTTGGCTGTGTGCTTTACTTTTTTTTTTGGCACCACACCCAGCTGTGTTTAGGAATTACTCCTATCTCTGTGCTCAGGGATCACTCTTGGCATGCCTGGGGGACCATATGGGGTCCCAGGGATTGAACACAGGTCAGCTATGTGTCAGGCAAGCAACCCTACCCACAGTACTATCACTCCAGCCCAAAGTATAGTTGAAATGGGGAGGGGACAATAGAGGAGAGAAGATCTAGTACACAAAAAAGAAGTATATTCAGCTTGATAATTTGCACTGAAACAGAGATTCAAAAGTCAATTGAATTGTTAAGCTTTTTTGGTGAAAATATTTGTGGTGATTCTGGGGAGATCATTCATAATTTGTTTCTCTTGGGTTTTTTTTTTTTTTTTTTAGATTAACAGTCTTGTTACTAGACTTGGCAGTGTGGCAATTTTCTATATCTCTTTATTTTAAAGTCATTAATTTATAAGGAAGAGTTTCCTTTTGTCAGCTAGAGATACTTGGTTACTCCCTTCAGGAGTAGTGGGTGGGGGCAGGGGATGACATCTTCCTTTAAAATTTATTTCTAGAAATTTGTATTGCGGAAAATAGATCTTTGCCGTTTTTTAGCAAAATTGATATGACTATGTTTTTTTCTCCAAATTCTGACACCAGTGGTAATATGAAATTTTCTACTCTCTTTCCAACATAGAAATTCTGAGTTGCCTTTGGCAATGTATTTACCAGCATGTTGGAACCCTTATCATATAAATGTATCATATAACTGTATGTGAGCATTTAAAATTAATGAACGTTCTTCATTTTAAAACTGTGTTTATTTTGTTGAAGATAGAAAATCAAATATATTTTAAAAATCAGGATGTGGGATCAAGGAGGACAGCCTTGGCAGCAGTGGCCCTTGAACCAGCAACAATGGATGCAATCATTCCAGCACCAGCAGGATCCAAGTAAGGAAACAACATTGAATTTGGACAGTGTGGGAGGGGAGGTACATGAACATAAACAGGAGGTAGTATGTGGATTAAAGGAGAATGAAATTGGAATTTATTATTGGGGTCATCCTCAATTGGAATCATTTTGTGGTCAGAATTTAATCTTCTCTTAATTTATCTTGTTTTAGCTTACATATTTGGGAATGATATCCATAGAAAAAATCCTTCAAAAATTGTGGAAATTTTACATTTTTGAAAACTAATTTAGAGCTAATTTTTCTGAAGAAGTAAGGTTTTCTAAAATATGTAGTGTAAGGCACTACGTATTTTGTTAATTCTGATTCTTAGGATTTTCTGTATATTCATAGTTAACCGTGGTCATCTAAATTTTTTACATCATTTAAAGGCATCGTGTTTGGGGCTGGAAAAATAGTGCAGTGTATTGGGCATTTGCTTTGCCAGCAGCCGACCTGGGTTCAATTCCTGGCACCCTATAATGGTCCCCTGATCATGCCTAGAGTGATCCTTGAGCGCAGAGCCAGGAATAAGCCCTGAGTACCACTGGGTGTTGGCTCAAACCCAAAAATATTGACAATAAAAATGTCATGTTTGCTGTGTTCTCTTAAACACTTTTGTTTGTTTTTTAATTTTGTTTTTTGGGTCATACCCAACAGCGCTCAGGACTTACTACTACCCCTGTGCTCAGGGATCACTCCTGGCAGGTTCAGAGACCATATGTAATGCTGGGGATTGAATCTGTGTTGGCCCTGTGCAAGGCAGGCACCTATCTGCTGTTGTATCACTCTGGCCCCTAAAAATTAAAACATTTTTTATGGAATATTTTAAGGATAAAGAGGTGGAAAAGAATACAGGGGCCTCATTTTTTACTTAAATAACAGCTAATGAGATCCAATTTGATTTTCTCTGAATTCTTTCTGCTGATTTACTTTTTTTGGATTAGTGTGTTTTTTTTTTTTTTAATACCCACATATCATACAAAACCACTGTAATTTAACAAGTCCATTTTTGGATGATGTTTCATAGCTTTTTACTATTTGAAATACTTATCAAAGACTTGTATATGTATCATTATTTACTTAGGCAATCCAAGAAGTAAATTTATTAGAACATAGTACATTTAAGCAGGTTTATATATGCATTGTTAAGTTTAACTGTCAAAGGTTGTACCAGTTTATATTTCTGCTGAAAGTTTGACAATCCCTAAAGCCTTATTAAATTGAGATAAGACTGTTAATTTTATTTCCTTTATTAATATTAAATATTAAATTTTGTTGTTGTTTTCAGGCCACACCTGGCCATGCTCAGGGCTTATTCCTGGCTGTACTCTCAGGGGTTACTCTTGGTGGGCTAGGTGGACCATATAGGTTGCTGGGGATTGAACCCAGGTTGGCTGCATGCAAGGCAAGCGCCCTACTTGCTGTACTACCACTCTGGCCCAAATAATATTAAATCTTAAATTTTAATGATAAATATTTGAGAGGGAAAGGTAGATCTTTGCATTGTTGGAGACAATTTTAAAGAATGGCTAAGAAATTGTTAAGAAATTGAGAATGGAGACAGCTAAAGAAGGGTAACTGCAAAGGGGAGCAGGGATGAATGGCAATACTTAACTGAGGTCTGTAGAATGCAGAGTTGGTCTGGATAAGACCGCCTGTGGGAAAGCAAGTAGTATGTTTGGTTTTTATGGTTAAAAGGGGGAAAAAAAGACTCCCCAAACTCTCAAAGGATCCATTTCCTATGAATTGTGTTAAAAGTCAGATAAGAGTGTATTTGTGGAGTCCTTTTCTGAAAGTCTTTAAGAATCTTTCCATTTTCTAGCCTGAATATGTTTTATTTTCTAGGCAATCTTTTGGCTGTAACTTTCTGTAATATTTAAAATCTCTAGTAAAGAATCATGAGATGCTTGTCTTACATAGGAGCATGGTTCTTTTAGCTCTCACATTCTGACAGCTAAATTCTCTTATGGGAAATTATGTTAGGCCAGATTGACTGGGCTGCATTGGCTCAAGCTTGGATTGCCCAAAGAGAAGCTTCGGGACAGCAAAGCATTGTAGAACAACCACCAGGAATGATGCCAAATGGACAGGATATACCTACAATGGAATCTGGTCCAAACAATCATGGGAATTTTCAAGGGGATTCCAACTTTAATAGAATGTGGCAACCAGGTTTGTTGTTTATGTTTTCTAAATTTTAGGACTGTTTTTAAAATTAATTTAACAGGTAATTTTGCTTAGTTTTATGACTTCTTAAAGAACAGGTAGATCCATTTTGAATTGACCTTGAAATTTTGTGGTTAAAATTATTTGCTCAGACTGCTAGCTGGTGGCACTCAGTTTGATTCTTTTCTTGGTTCTAGGCTGACAGGGACTGGAAACAGTGGAAACCTCACTTGGCATCTAGGGAAGAGAGCATTCTGTGTCTCTCTCTTACAACCTCTGCCCTTTTTAGAAGCTGCACTGGCAAAGCAAAACATGTCTAGTTGCTAAAGAAAAGTTGTGTCACTGTGACAAACTAGCTTGTCAGATCCATTCTGCCCCTACTGTCCACCCATCCATATCTTCCTCTGCTTTTTTTTTTATCTGATAGTAAAGGTCTTTCATAAATGTTTCAGTCTTTTATTTTTGTTTTTATACTTTATGATTTAGTTTTCTTGATTCTAGTCCAATTTTCTAGTGCATTATTCTTAATAATCACTTTATAGAACAATCTTATTTTGATTATGTTGATAATGAAGTTATAGTCCCCCTTCTGTATTAATTACTGACTTTCAATGTAAGAATTATTTTATTTTGATTTGGGTCACTCACCCAGTGATGCTCAGGGGTTACTCCTGGCTCTGCATTCAGAAATTACTCCTGGTGGTGCTCAGAGGACCATATGGGATGCCAGGGATTGAGTTTGGGTTGGCTGTGTGCAAGGCAAAAGCCCTACCTGCTGTACTGTCAACTTCAGCCAGTAATGAATATTTTAATATTTGATATTTTGAGGTGGTTTATTTCTAGTTTTCCTACACTGTGCACAACTTTCCCCAAGTTTTAAAATGTTTTGGAAAATCAAGTCTATAAATGATGACCTGAAATCACCACTCCCCAATTTTATTTTGCTTTCTTTGTGACCTAAGCAAGTTATTTACCTCTGCTCAGCAATTTCCCTTCTTGAAATTGGCAACAATAATGCTTCTCCCTACTTCACCAGGGATGTTGTGAGGACAAATGTGTTTATGGAAGAAAGAAATTTTATGAAATCTCAAGGATTTATGGTTTTGTCCTAAAAAATAGAGAAATTTCAAAAATGCTTTGAATTTTATAGCACTCATTTAAAATACTTGGGGGGCTGGAGTGCATGCTTTACATGCAGGAGACCTGGGTTTGAACCCTGGTACCACATGGTTTCTCCAAATACTGCCAAGAGCAACCACCAAGCCCTGAGCCAGGAGTAGCCCCTGAGTCACACTGCTGGGTGTGGCCTCAAAACAAAATGGTGGGGGGGATTTGGTTTCCATATATTTAGGATGTGCTTTAAAGTGGAGTTAGCTCATTTAAATTATTTATTTGAATTAATTCATTGCTTATGTTTAAGATAAACAAGGGACTTTTACTAAGAAGTCATAATTTTTTTAAAATTTACCGAAAAATATTTAACATTCTTTTCTTGAGTTCTTAAAAATGTGTGTTGATTTTGTTATAACCCCCTGTTGAATGTTTTTATGCCTGAATCCTAAATAGAATGGGGAATGCATCAGCAACCCCCACATCCCCCTCCAGATCAGCCATGGATGCCACCAACACCAGGCCCAATGGACATTGTTCCTCCTTCTGAAGACAGCAACAGTCAGGACAGTGGGGAATTTGCGCCTGACAACAGGCATATATTTAACCAGAACAATCACAACTTTGGCGGACCACCCGATAATTTTGCTGTGGGGCCAGTGAACCAGTTTGACTATCAGGTGAAAGATATTTTCGTTGCTTTAAATTTTGTAGATGTGCACATAATTCATTGTTTGGAAATGTCTCAAGGAATATCTCAATGTATCAAAAGATACGTGTTCCATTTTCCAGCTTTGTACAGATTAGCACATATTCTGTCTCAGAAAAGTTACAAATTTTTTAATTTTAAAATCATCAGGGTTTTTTTTTTTTTTTTTTGCTTAGGAAAATTGTGTAAAGAATCATTAGGGAAAGGTTTGGAAAAGTATGTACGTGCAATAGTTCTATAGTTTTCAATGTGGTATGTTTCAATATTAAATAAAGTTTAGAAAGTGCACAGTAGTTGGATATATTATTTATCAGTACTTATGGTTAATATATCAATAAAAATGAGGAGCATATTAGTTGGATATATTATTTGTAAATAATTATGGTTAATAATGTTAATAAAAATCTATGAGAAGCATAGGTCATCTTGCTAAATGCAGTTCCATCAGTGTAGAATTGTCACTTTTTTATGATGGTGTTCTCATCTCGTCTTCCTCTGCCATTCTCATATGTTAATTCTCACATGTTAATGGAATTGTATATACTTTTTTTGGTAGCATTAATTCATTTCTAGGGACATAGAACTCTGTGGCAAAATAATAGTATCTGGAACTATATTTTCTCTCACCAATAAGCCATTGTTCATTCAAATTATAGTACTAAGTCATCTTGAGATAACTGATCGCAATTATTATCATATAAGCTATTGTCATTTAAAGTTTTTGGGAACAGTTTTTCACTAATTACTTGGCTAGTGAGCATTGGGCATAAGTGTAAGGAGTATTCACTTTCAGGCAGTAATTATCTTACTTTTCTATATTCAGGCTTACCATTGTTGGTATACACATAGGACAGTTTCTGGTTCTGTTTTTGGAGAATAATAGTGGCAGGGAAATTCTGCTAAAACCACATTGGCTAACATCGCCATGCTGACAAGACAATGATGTCTATTGGCAACTGAGAAAAGTCTCTGTAAACAGCAGAATTTGAAATATATTTAATATAATGATTTAGCCATTAACAGTTATTTATGTAAGGTGATAATTCTTTCAGGATTATAGAAACTAATTAGGCTCACAGGAAGTGGAAAGTTGGAATTGATTATTTTTTCCCTGTATTTTGTAGTTACAGAAAAAGGAACATTTATTTGATGTCTTGGTGGTAGAAGGATTAGTTTACAAATGGATTCAGAATGGAAAAGTTCACATGAATATCCTTTTCTATACTTGCAGAAAATATCAGATGGATATAGATAGCTCTTGGCATATGTTTATATAGTTAGAAAATCTTTATTTTTTTTAAGAAAAGTAAGCCTAGGTTTTAGGGGCTACAGAAGTATCGATGGATATTAGAACCATGGAATTCTTGGATTTGCTGCACACATGGATTTCTACTGTCCCTGTTCATAGCACGTGTGTGTCCCACAGAGTATATTTTATTAATGTGAAGAAAAATAAACTGCAATACTCTTTCAGCATGGGGCTGCTTTTGGTCCACCGCAAGGTGGATTTCATCCTCCTTATTGGCAACCAGGACCTCCAGGACCTCCAGCACCTCCTCAGAATCGAAGAGAAAGACCATCAACATTCAGAGATCGACAGCGTTCACCTATTGCACTTCCTGTGAAGCAGGAGCCACCACAAATTGGTAGCTATTTAAGTTTAGTGACCCACAGTTGGTGTGATTTCTTGATCATTAAAAAAGTGCTGGAAAGATAACTCAAAGGGCTAAGGGCTGAGTGCATGTGGGAGACCTGGTCATTTGTTGGCACTACATGATACTACAATCACTTTTGGATATGACTTCCTCTGCTGCTTGTCCCAAAAGAAAAAGAATGTTTCTAGAAACTATTTCAATACCTGATATATTAGGAAATGCTATTTTAAAAAGTCCCTATCGCTTTATAATCATAAGTCTTAAAAAGCTCTGAAGTATACAGTTTGGGGCTAGTGGCCTGGGATGTAGCTCAGCTGTAGAGCATTTATTTACCTTGCATGTATGCATGTATTATGATCATAGGTTTGATCCTCAGACTGATGCCTCCACAGTCTTCTGTCTCTAAAATGTTTTGGACTGGGGAGATAGCTCAGATGGCTAAGTGAAGCCTGTATTTTGCATGTTGGGACCCCGAGCTTCTCTATGAAGCCCCCTTTTTATTTTAAGTATTAAAATTAGCAGGCCAGAAATAGGAATGAATACCTTGCTTTGCAGGGATGTGAATTTGATCTTTGGTCATCTGATCCCCTGAGCACCACTGTGTGTAGCCCTAGAGGCCTGAGCACCACCAGCTGTGAGCTGTGACACTTCATGACACCATGATCGTTGCTGGTTTAGCTCTGGAGGTCCCCAAGCACCACTGGGTTTGATCTAAACATAATCTATAGCACCACCAGGTCTAAGTACTGAACTGTTCGTGTTGGCAGTCCAGGTATCCCTGGGAATGGCCTCTGGGCCCCTAAACACTGCTGCAGGGAAGCATCCTGATATTTTCTTCAATGCTTATATTCTGATACATGATATCAATGTATGAACTATTTCTTCATTGTAAACCCTAGTTATCCTCTGTCATCTTTCTTCTCTTCAGTTTATTTTCCAACATTGCCCTCTAAGCATCACTAGTTATACCTGTGGATGCCTGAGCAATATCAGGAAAGGCCTAGTGGTCCCTCACACCATAGAACCATACCCATGTAGAGCATCACTGCATCCTTCGACTCTAGCATTCAATTGAAAGACACAGTGAGCTGAGAATGGCCAAGAGGGGCCCTATGATCCCTTGGCATCACCTGGGGAACTACCACTCCTCTACTATCCCTCCCCACTCCAAAAAAAAAAAAAGGCAGAAAGCATGGTGTTCTGTTCAGTGGGTTTTTATTACTGCTGTCTTGCTGGAGAGTACTATTTATTAGAAATAATCAGTTGAACCAAAGGGTGAGAATCAGCATAAGGATCTCATATGTTTGTTAAAATTTTCATTTAACTGACATAGTGTATCTTCTGTGAAACAGATGCAGTAAAACGCAGAACTCTTCCAGCTTGGATTCGGGAAGGTCTTGAAAAAATGGAACGTGAAAAGCAGAAGAAGTTGGAGAAAGAAAGAATGGAGCAACAACGTTCACAGTTGTCCAAAAAAGAGAAGAAGACCACAGAAGATGCTGAAGGCGGAGATGCTCCTCGCTTACCTCAGAGAAGTAAATTTGTAAGTAGAATTACCTAGACTAAACCTCCATG
The DNA here is from genome assembly GCF_029834395.1 of Sorex fumeus. Taxonomy (NCBI): domain Eukaryota; kingdom Metazoa; phylum Chordata; class Mammalia; order Eulipotyphla; family Soricidae; genus Sorex; species Sorex fumeus. Next base: position 17,626,232 of record NW_026606111.1, on the reverse strand, counting down.
TGATATCTCTATGAAGCCCCCTTTTTATTTTTTTTTAAGTATTAAAATTAGCAGGCCAGAAATAGGAATGAATACCTTGCTTTGCAGAGATGTGAGTTTGATCTTTGGTCATCTGATCCCATGAGCACCACTGTGTGTAGCCCTAGAGGCCTCTGAGCACCACTAGGTGTGACCTTGGAGGCTCCTGAGTACCACTCAGCGCTGCTGGGCCTTAACAGCTTCTCATTGCCGGTTGATTTCATTTTGCTAGTAGTGACCTCCAAGATTCTCTGAACACCACTTGAAAGCCCCTTCCTCTACCCTGCCCCCCTCTAAGGTATAACTAGTATTACTTCTGAGACTACTTTCACTGAGTACATTGTTTTTATGGGTTATGATTATGTATGAATAGGAAGAATAAGGAGAAAGAAGCGAACAATGGGTTCATAGAACATTTTGTTCCAGAGGGAAATTACTCAGTGGGATACTTGATTGATCTTAACTAACACATCTGTATTCTCTTTTTTCACCCCTTTATTTTTGTGATGGACTGCACACTTGATTGTGATGTTCACCAAGGATTGCATACTTTATATTGTGGGGATGAAACCCAACCGCCTTATTTATGCTATTCATTGAATCACGGCATAGTCACAGTTGTATTTTCTTCTCTCTTTTATTTGGGGTAGAGTGCCACACCCAGTGGTGCTCAGGGCTTACTTTTTGCTCTGTACTTAGGAATCACTTTGGTAGGTTCAGGGGACTATATGAGATGCTGGGGATTTAACTCTGGTCATCTATGTGCAAGGTAAACGCTTTGCCTGCTGTACACTCTCTCTAGCCCTGTCTTTTCTTTAATTGTGATACTACTAAGTCCTCAGTGAGGGATTAAAAACTAGACTAAGTTAATTTTGAAGTGGTGATACAGAAATCTTCCTTTTTGTATTTAATGATATAACTTCTATAGTGTTTAGTTATTATACCTTAATCAGGTAGACGGAGTAGAATGGCTTTGTAGTTGTGAAGTTTTTGTTAGTTTGTGGGGTTTTTTTTTTTTTTTTTTTTTTGGCTTTTTGAGTCATACCCGGCAATGCACTGGGGTTACTCCTGGCTCTGAACTCAGGAATTACTCCTGGCGGTGCTCAGGGGACCATATGGAATGCTGGGAATTGAACCCGGGTCGGCCGCGTGCAAGGCAAACGCCCTACCCGCTGTGCTATCGCTCCAGCCCCTTTTTAAAGTTTATTTATTTTTTGCTAGGTTTACTTATTTTTACTTGTTTTTTTTTTTCTCCCTTTTTTACTGTTGTTGCAGTGGTCCTCAAGGATGGGAGTGGGGAGTTCATGTTTGGTTGGAGTGCTCACCAGGGATTGTATTTCTGGTGGCAGTGTTTACACTTTGGCTGAGATGCTCATTGGTGCTTGTGCAGTTTAGTTTTGGTGATCACAAATGTACTCTCTGTACCCTCATTTAGTGGTGCTCACCAAATGGTGCTTGCACTCTTGACTGCAGTGCTCCTATACACTTGGAAGCATGCTACTAGCAATCATCACTATTGTAGCTCTAGTCGTCCCAGATAACAGAGCTGTAGGCACTGCACTTGGAGTATGGTTTGCTCCAAATATGAAACTCATGGTCTCATACTTGAAAAAACAGGTTTTTAGCCACTGAGCCATGCCCCTCAGGTTTTTATTTTTCAATAATACATTCAGTTCCTAACACCCACAGGGCATAGCTGCTGTGAAGCACCAGTAGGACTTTCTCACAAAGCCATTTTCTGAAGGACAACAAAATAATTCCATTGATTTTTAAAAATTTTTTCTTTTATTGATTTTATTTATTTATAAATTATTTTTAATAATTTTATTAATTTATTAATTTTTCTTTTATTTTTACAAAGTATTGTGCCAAGGATAGTATATTTGAATGTTCTAAAGCAACAGACTACAACTATTAGAGCTTCTTTCCTTCTTTCCTTCCTTCTCTTCTTCTTCAAACACCCTCCTGTTCAGGGGTTACTCCTAGCTCTGCACTCAGGAATTATTCTGGTGGTGCTCGGTGGACCATCCCTGGGATTCCAGGGATCAAACCCAGGTTTGCTGCATGCATGGCAAACACCCTCCTGCTGTACTTCTCTACGCCCAGAATTAAGCTTAGTGATAGATCACTTTCCTTGCGTGTGGAGGCCCTGAGTTCCATCCACAATGCTACAAATACAGACAAAACAAAAAAAATTCTAGGGCTCATGGAGATAGCTCAAAGGGGTGGAATGTGTGCTTTGCATTTAGAAATCTCAGGTTCCATCCTCAGCATTGCTTTCAATCCTTTGAAGTGAACTTGAAAACCTAAGACTATACAAATAGCTGTGCTTTCTTTCATCTGAAGTATACCTCATTTCTTTTCTACTTGGTGGGGCCAAGGGTGGGAACCTCCTGTGCTGTGCTCAGGGAACCTGGGAGCCACATCTGAAATTCTGAGTAGCCGGTCAGTGGTTTACTCCAATGGCCAGAGGCTATGGTTGCTGCCTAGGGACCTTGAGGAGATACCCAACAATACTCAGGAGGCCTTGTGGTACCAGGAATTGAACCTGGGTCTGTTACCTGCAAGACATGTGCCCTCAACTCTGTGCTGTCTTCCTGGTCAGTGTGCAGTCTCCTAGACATTCTGAGCTATTCCTTCATGCCCCTGAGCATAATCTTTGATCATTAACTAATGCCAAATTAAGGAAAGTAACAAAAATAATTCTTATGAGCTATTGTTTTTTAAATTTTATTAAAATACCATGGTTTACAAAGTTGTTCATAATATACTTCAGGCGTGCAATGTTCCAACATCAATCCCACTACCAATTTCTCTTTCCTTCCATCAGTGTCCCCAGGTTCCCTCCCATCCTGCCCCCTTTGCAGGCATATAACAATTTTATTTTATATTACTTGCTTCGACAAAACTTAAGAAATGGTAAATAAAACTATCAATAAATATCTATTTTTTAAATGATTATTATGTTTTTGACCTTTTCTAATCAAATAGAGAGTGACCACGTGCACCATTTGTGGGTGCCGTTACTCAGTGTTGGGAAGTTTCTCCTGTCTAAATGCTTTGAATGCTTCTTGAAAAACTGGTTTCAAGACTATGAATCCTTGAAGTTCTATCATTCCTTCATATATGAATGATAAATCGAGTATTCTTGGTAAGGTGTTCATTTCATTGAGTTTTTGTACTATTTACTTTTATGCTCTGCTGACTTACAGAGTCTTATTAGCCATTTTTATTCTTTTGTAATCTCTCTAGATAACCAAATAAAATATGGATTAAAAATACTTAATTCAAGGGACTGTAGAGATGGTACAGTGGGTAGGGCACTTACTTGGTTCACCGTCAACCCGGATTCTAATTTGGTTTATTGTTTGTTTCCTTTTTGGGTCATACCTGGCGATGCTCAGGGTTATTTCTGGCTCTGCACTCAGGAATCACTCCTGGTTGTGCTCAGGGGACCATGGAATATTGGAAATCAAACCAAGATCAGCTGCATGCGAGACAGACACCCTACCTGCTGATACTGCTCTAGCCCCTCAGCCTGGGTTCTATTGGTTGGTACCCTGTGTCTCACTAGAAGTGATCCCTGAGTGTAGAGCCAGGAGTAAGGCCTGGGAAAATCTGGGGGATGGCTCCAAAACAAACAGAAAATGTAATTCAAGTTATATTTCTTTTGTTGGTTGGTTTGTATTTTGTGCTACATCTGGTTCCATGCTCACTCCTGATGGTGCTCAGGGGACCATCTGGAATATAGGAAATTGATTAGTCAGTTACCAGGCAAGTGTCTTAACAGCTTTATTTTTTTCTCCAGCCCAAGTACATGTATTTTTTTCTATGTTCTTTCTTTTGTGGGACTTAAATGGGCATTTTTTTAGTGTGGGGACCACACCTGACAGCACTCAGGAGTTACTCCTGACTCTGCACTCAGGGATCCCTCTTAGTAGTACTCTGGGGATCATATGTGGTACCTGGGATTGATCCTGGGTCAGCTGTGTGCAAGGCAAGCACCCCACTGTACTATCACACTCGTCCCTCTCTATTTTTTTTTCCTGTGTGTTTCATAGACTTTAATTTGGAATTTAAAAGATTATACTATTTTTAGGACAGTGATGAGGAAGATGAAGACACGGAAAATGTTGAAGCGGCAAGCAGTGGAAAAGTCACTAGAAGTCCATCACCAGTTCCGCAAGAAGAGCAGAGTGAACCAGAGATGACAGAAGAAGAAAAAGAATATCAAATGGTAGAATGTCAGATTTGCTGCGTTCAGAATTTAGTTTTTTTAAAAACCATTGATTGGCTGTCTTAAACATTTAAATCGGTTTAATGATTTAAATGACATTGAAAGAGGAAAGATGAAACAGCTGAGGAAGTAGCTGAAAGGTTTTGAGGAATTGATTTGCGTGTAGGAGGCCCAAGTTCAGTCTGTAGTATCACATGGTACTGAGCATCACTTAAGAATCACCCAGCCAGAGTATCCCCTGAGCACCACCTGCTCTTGCCCCAAAACCAAAAAGGTTATGAACATGTTGCAAAGGTTACAGAGTTAATGTATAAATTTGCTGTGTAATAATGCCTGTAAAATTCATGTAGTAGTGCAAAAATCACAATTTATATAGTACTTCTGGAAACTTATAGGGAATGTCTTATGATGTGTCCAGGAATATGTCCACTCATATTTGAGGCTCAGCCCGAGTGTGTGGAAAGCAGCCTAGAGTGTGGCAGCGGTTGCGTAGTGGAGGTTGGCTGCCGGGGCTGGATCCCTTGATGCGGGGAGAACTCTCATCCATCCCCCTCTGGGGCGTCCCTAGTGAAAACAGCGTGGCACAGAGTCTCGTGGCATGGTTATGGGGGCCTCATTTCCCAATTTACTCATTGGGAAAGACGAGTATGGAGAGGAGGCTGCTAAAATCTCAGAGCTGGGACGAATGGAGACGTTTTTGGCGCCTGCTCAAGTAAATCCATGAACAACGGGATGACAGTGATACAGTGATATAGTACTAATTAAGCCCATTTCCTATTAACTGATGTTGTACTTAAACAGTGTTTTGCTACATAAGACCCCAGAAACAAATATAAATCTGTTCTTTTCTAAAGTTTGTTTTTGAAATGCTGAGAAAGCTTAGCAGATGTCATAAAAAATGTTCATACTTGTTTATTTCTTCAGAACCAGGATGTGGTAGAGCACTTGTATTGCTTGTGTGAGATTCTGGGTTTAATTCCTGGCACCCAAACCTCCCCAAATTTCTTAACTGTAAAACTTTTTAAAGTCTTCAGTATCTAAAATCTGTATTCTCATTTTCTGAGATGGGAATATATTTTTCATATTGAAAGACTGGTGATCTTTGCTGAGTCAGTTTACTGTCATTTCAAAGACAATTTGAAACCTACAGATTCTGAGTAATCAGCTTTCAGAGCCTAGGTAGTCAGCATAAGGCTAGAATATAGCCATTATTTTTGGTAGTCAGGAAAAGAAAAAAAGTCCTCATCTGAGCTGGAGAGACAGTACAGTAAGTAAGGTACTTGCCTTGCACACAGCCATTCCAGCATCAAACTCTGCACCTGATAGCATCCTTCAGCCCACCAGGAGTGATCCTTGACCACAGCTGGCTGTGGCCCAGAAACGGGAAAGTAAAAAATGGTCTTGAGGTAATAGGTAACTGCCTTTTCCTTATTTTCCTTTTTTGTATTTGGACCACACTTGGGATGCTGAGGGAATATTACTGGCAGGTCTCTGGGGACCAAATGGTGTACTGGGGATTGAACCCGGGTTGAATGTGTGCAAGACAAGTGCTCTGACCCTGATTTTGAAATTTGTAAACTTGACTTTGAGTATGCAAAGAATGCCACACTAGCCCTCTGAGCTATCTGCTCAGCCCTCTGAAAATGTCAAATTGCTATAATTATAGTGACTAAAATAAAGACTATTCATAATATATCTTTTCTTAGATGTTACTGACAAAAATGCTTCTAACTGAAATTCTGCTGGATGTCACAGATGAAGAAATTTATTACATAGCCAAAGATGCACACCGGAAAGCAACGAAAGGTATACTGTGGGTGTTCTTGGTTTTGTTTTTTTGGGGCATTTTGATTTTAGTGGCTATTTTGGACTTTTTTTTCTTGTTGTCCTTGTTGAACTTTACTAGCAGCTATTTGAATATTTTCTACTTGCATGTTTTAACTCTTTGAGAAAGGATATCTTTGAAGATGCCATATTAAAACTTATACAAATATTTTTGTTCCATCCAACCTGAGTTCAGATTTAAAAATTATGCTGTTTCATAAAGTGTACTGTGGAAAATTTTAATTTTCATTTGTTTCACCAATTTTTTTATCAATACCATGTTATTGGTATATGACTTCTGATCCAGTTCAGTTTGACTAATATGTTAAATTACAAACCTTATGAATTTTTTGTGTGCCAGTCATACTTCCTCCAAAAGCAAGTGATTCTTGCCCTGACTCCCTATATTCTTTATAACACTTGGAAAGGTACCAAGAGCAAATTTGAATGATGTGCCATATCTTGAAAATAAAATTACTGATATACTGGTCAACATTTTTTCCTCATTATAAACCAATTTCAGTTCACATCTGAATTGTTATTTCTCAAGGCCACACATGCTACTGGTTTAAAAATGAATGCTATGTTTTTAATGTTTCTTCTCTCCCCAAAAAGCAGCAATAGTAGTAGATTTAACAATACCATAGACTCTCATGACTATGAAATCGTGGCTATTTGTGTTAACATGTTGTTCCTGTTGTTGATGTGATACAAAGCTCCTGCAAAACAGCTGGCACAGTCCAGTGCACTGGCTTCCCTAACCGGACTCGGTAAGTGTTCTCCTTTTTTGTAAGAGGGCCTTAAGGGAAACGCACACTTACCATGTCTTTCTACATGTTCTGCTTTGAAATTGTAATTTTCCTACTCAGCTTATAAAATTTAGGTCTTAGGGATAATCTTTCAAAGGTTTGCTGTATATTTATTTTTAATTAAAGCCTTCACCGTGGGAATATTATAAATGTGGTAACTAATTCATAGTTTATTGAGGAAGGTTGTAACTTAGCTATGGTACTTCACTTCAGAAATTACTGCATATGTGTCTCAGGGAAGAACCAACCCAATTGATGCCTTTGTAATCACCTTAACTTAGACTGTGCTGTAGCAAGTGATGTTTCAACACGAAGGGAAGGGTTCATCATCTCTGTAGTGTAATAGCAATATGTTCCTCGTTCGCTGTTTGCATGATGAATTTTAGGTTTGCATTTTCTGCATCATTATTTCAAATTAAACTTAGCATCAGCAGAAATAGGTAAAGCCTAAGGCTCAAGTGACATTTAGATGATTGTTTAGTTTGCTTCAGGGTGGGGAGTAGTTTTACATCATATCACTTCTCTGTTAGTGATAATTGCAGTATCCTAATTTTTTTAGAGAAAAATAGCATACTGCCCGGGTTTTCTGTGCTTTAAATAATTTTAGAATAAAAATCATAATTTTTTTTTACTGCAACTATATTGGTTATGTTTTAGCGAGGCTGCATTGTGGTCCTATTAATTGGTTTTGTTTGGTTAGCATGGAATGTGAGGAAAAACCGTAATTTTTATTCGTTTATGGTAAGAAATACATAACGTATTCCAGAAGGGGTATATACTAACAGGAAGGTTTCCCTGAGGATTCTGTGAGCTCCTAAAAATTGGAATTTATGCTTCTCCCCACCCCGAATAAGCATATTCTTCCAAGAAAAGGCAATGTAAAGAAAATTAACTTCCTTCTCGGACCTTAAAAAGTTTTTAATGCATTGAATTATTTTACCATGTCATAGACTGGGCTTTATGCACACAGGTGGACTGGGTGGTTATGGATCAGGAGACAGTGAAGATGAGAGGAGTGACAGAGGCTCTGAGTCATCTGACACTGATGATGAGGAATTACGGCACCGAATCCGGCAAAAACAGGAAGCATTTTGGAGAAAAGAAAAAGAGCAGCAGCTATTACATGATAAACAGATGGAAGGTATATTAATCTCACTTAATTTTTGCTCAGCTTTATTTGTATCTGTTTTTATTTTTCATCCAATCTATAAATATCAAGGGATAGAAACAAGGCTAGTAGAGCAGGTAGGGCACTTGCCTTGCACCTGATCAACTTGGGTTCATTCCTTGGCATCCCATATGGTCTTCCAGCACCGTCAGGAGTGATAACTGATTGCAGGACTGAGGCATTGCCAGGTGTCGCCCAAAAAACCCCAAGAAAACAACAAAAGAGTAGGTTTTGAGTAATATCTGAAAAGTAATGAAAAATAATTTACAACTAGGGTATTTTGTTTGTAGTTACCATACTGGAAGATTAAAAAAAAAAGTACTTCTTACAAGTTTTTATTTGGGAAGGAAGAGTTTTAGACCACGCCTAGCAGTGTCAAGGGGTTTAACTGTTGGAGGTTGATCCTTGCATTGCTGGGTAGCTCATGCAAAGCAAGCACCTCTGCCCCTTTGTAGAAAATACTACGTATAGAATAACTGGAGGAAGCGAACGTAATAATGTAAAGGAGAGGGGTACCTAGATCATCCTTGGCCCCAGAGTATAGGACAGAGAAGGGCAAAAGTCATGGGAAGAAGCAAGAACATAAGAAAAGGAAGTAATGAGACAGGTTAGGGCTTTGGTTTTACCAGTGATGTGGGAGAGTAATATCTGTGTTTCCAAAGCACAAACTCAACAACACTGAAAGCATGAGACCTAACTACAACCACCAAACTTTGTAATATGCCTATTGGATGACAGGAGGGTGGGGTGGGGGGGGGTGTTGAAGTATGGGAACATGGGTTGAAGGAGATTGACTCTGGTGGTGGGATTGGTGTTGAAATATTGTATGTCTCAAACTCAACTATGCGGTAACTTTGTAAATCACAGTTCTTTAGCGGAAAAAAGATGTGTTTATTGTTTTGTTTTTGGTTTTCGAGCCATACCTAGCGATGCGCAGCTTTCAGGCAGCTTTCAGGATCACTGGGGATCATAAGGGGTGCCTAGGATTGAACCCAGATTGGCCACTTAGAAGTCAAGTACCTTATTGCTATACTATCAGTCTCCCCCCTAAATAATTTTTAAAAAAAAAAATAATTTAGTCAGCATGAAATTAACAGTGTTATTCATGATTGACCTTCAGGTATACTATGTTTCAACACCAAACCCTTCACATAGTTCACTTCAGTCAACCAGTGCTGGTGTCACACCTGCCACCCCTATCCCTCTGGTAACCTCTATAAAAGGCGCTTTTTCAAAAAACCTGTCTTTGCACAGTAGTTTACAGTCCTGTTACTGATACAGGTTCATGCATAATACTTTACCACCTCTGGGCACCTCTTCCTCCTTGGTTGGTCGTTTCCCTCTGCCTAATCGTTGCCCTTTCCCTGTTCTATATGCCAGCCAAAGTCCTGAGTGGCGTGTTTCTTCCTGAAGACCATTTCTCATGTTCTTCGTTTTCATTATCTTTGGATATTCATTATCCCACCATTATGTTTCTTTATAATCTGCATATGAAAGATCATTCTTTGTTTGACCCTCTCCCTCTGATTGACTTCACTTATGATACTCTCAAGATCGATCCTGTAGCAGCAAATTACAGGATTTTTATCTTATGGCCAAATAATAGTCCACTGTGAGATAGATAGATAGATAGATAGATAGATAGATAGATAGATAGATAGATAGATCATAGTTTATCAACTCATCTATTCTTGACACTTGGATTGTTTTCAGATTTTGGCTATTGTGGGTAGTGCTATAAGGAACATAGGGGTGCAAATGTCTTTTCTCCATGTTGTTAACAGTACCCTTGGGGTATATTCTAGAAATGAAATTATTGCGTCAAAGGGAACCTTAATTTCTATTTTTTTTAAGGAATAGCCATATTGTTTTCCAGATAAGCTAAACCAAAAAAATAAAAAAAGAAGAAAAGGAAAATACTTTATACACATTCAGTTGTTACTGTTTTACATAATGATACTAGGAATAATATTCAAAGTTCATATCTGAGAACTATCATTTGGGCAGTTTGAAAGATTAATAAGTTTTATAACTTTAAGCTCCTTTATTTGACAGTGGAAATGATTTTTGGATTTTTGTTTACTTTTTGGCCACACTTGGCAGTGCTCAGGACTGGTTTCTGATGGTGCTTAGAAGACCATGTGTCAGGGACTGGCCTCTTGTGTGCAAAGTGTTCACATAGCCGATTGAGCTATTTGGCCCTGAAAATTTTGTAGTAAGTTGTCTCTACGTTTTGATACTTCACCACTCAAATGGTAACTGATTCATGGGACTTCTGATTATTTGAAATGTAGCTAGCCCAAATTTGTCTGTAGGTATACCACTCAGGGTACTGGAGAGACAGTATAGCAGACAGGTAGAGCGGCTGGTCCAGGATTAATCCCTCACACCAGCAGGAGTGATTCCTGAGCACAGAGCCAGGAGTAAACCCCGAACATCACTGGGTATGATCCAAAAACAAACAAAACCCAGAATATATACTAAGACCGAATATATAGCTCAGTAGGCTGGAGTTTATGTTTAACATATGGAGACCCAGGTTTGTCACAAATGATTTCTGAAGGCAACCCCCCCAAGCATGGGTGAATAGCTCTCGAGCACATGCATACATTATACACTAAATACCAGGCTTTTCATGAGAAAAAAGAAAAGTAGATTTTCTTTGTGCTTTTTAAAAAATATGTTTAAGTGGTAATTATTGGGGGAGAGGGGAAGTTTCTAAGCAATTCCAGAGGCTTGGGGGACTTTTGGCCAACTGATCCCTTGGTTTATTGCAAGGACCTGAAGATGCAGTGTTGCTTGGGTCCTATCATGCTGGCTATATTTTCTGTGCTCAGAGGACCATGTGGTGCCAGAAATCAAGCCCTTGTCCAGTACATTTTAAGCATGTACCCTAACCACTGTACTATCTCCTGGCCACTAAATAATAATACAACAATGATTTGTAAGGTTTGTTTGAATTTTTTTAATGTACTAACTAGAAAATCTTGAATTGCTTATGTGGCTTACCTCCTGTTGAATAATAATGGTCTATTAAAATCTGGTAGTTTGAAATTTGTTAGTATTTTCATTGTACTTTTGACTTAATATTTTTTTATTTTCTCTTTCAGAAGAAAAGCAACAAACAGAAAGGGTTACAAAAGAGATGAATGAGTTTATCCATAAAGAGCAAAATAGTTTATCACTACTAGACGCAAGAGAAGCAGACGGTGATGTGGTTAACGAAAAGAAAAGAACTCCAAATGAAACTACATCAAATTTAGAATCAAAAAAAGAACATAAAGATAAAGAGAAACAAGGACGGAGTAGGTCAGGAAGTTCTAGTAGTGGTAGTTCCAGTAGCAATAGCAGAAGTAGTAGTACTAGTAGTTCTGTTTCTAGCTCTTCGTACAGTTCTAGCTCAGGTAGTAGTCGCACTTCTTCGAGATCTTCATCTCCTAAAAGGAAAAAGAGACACAGTAGGAGTAGATCTCCAACAATGAAAGCTAGACGTAGTAGGAGTAGAAGTTACTCTCGCAGAATTAAAATAGAGAGTAATAGGGCTAGAGTAAAGATTAGAGACAGGAGAAGATCTAATCGAAATAGCATTGAAAGAGAAAGACGGAGAAATCGGAGTCCTTCCCGAGAGAGACGTAGAAGTAGAAGTCGCTCAAGGGATAGGCGAGCCAATCGATCCAGTCGCAGTAGGAGTCGAGATAGACGTAAACTTGATGATCAACGTGGAACTCTTAGTGGGAGCAGTCATAAGCATAAAGGTGAGGCTAAAGAACAAGAGAGGAAAAAGGAGAGAAGTCGAAGTATAGATAAAGATAGGAAAAAGAAAGACAAAGAAAGGGAGCGTGAACAGGATAAAAGGAAAGAGAAACAAAAGAGGGAAGAAAAAGATAAGTTTAGTAATCAAGATGATAGGTTAAAAAGGAAACGAGAAAGTGAAAGAACATTCTCTCGGAGTGGTTCTATATCTGTTAAAATCATCAGACATGATTCTAGGCAGGATAATAAGAAAAATATTGCCAAAGATAGTAAAAAACATTCAGGCTCTGATTCTAGTGGAAGAAGCAGTTCTGAATCCCCAGGAAGTAGCAAAGAAAAGAAGGCTAAGAAGCCTAAACATAGTCGATCGCGATCCGTGGAGAAATCTCAAAGGTCTGGTAAGAAGGCAAGCCGCAAACACAAGTCTAAGTCCCGATCAAGGTAGTATACTTATTAAAGTATTTTGTCTGATTTTAAAAACAAAAATTGAATTTATCAAAGTTGAAAGTGTCCTTTCTCTCTTTCTCTCTTTCTCTCTCTCTCGTTAATAAATCTCAGTTTGGTACTTGATAAATGATCATAGTCTTAAGTAATTTTAGATATCCTATATAATATTTATTTTTAAATTGCAGATTGTTTAGTTGAAAATACATTTTTATTTTTAAATGTTGTCTTTTCCCTTCTTTTTCAGATCAACAACCCCTCCCCGTCGTAAACGTTGAGGAATGATGTGGCAAGAATGCCATGATGTTTTAAAAAATTCCATGAGTTTTAAGGGCTTGTCTCATTATAGAGGCACATTGTGGCTGTGTAGGTGAAACCAGAATTTTTTTTTAAATCTGTAAATAGGTGTACTTTTTCCAAATGCTGCTCCAAGTTACTTAATAGGATTTCTTTATATTGCGTTTTTTTTTTTTTTTTTCAAAAAAAAATAGTGCATAATAAGACTATAAACATGCCATTCTCTTTCAGCTGTAATGTTCATAAAATTATTCTTGAATGTACTGTGATGTCAATAAAGCTCTTTAGTTCATTTTTGTTAACCTCTTGCACCTTAATTTTATGATTTTAATTGAAGGAACGTACTTTTATTAAAAGGCAGCTGGAATTTTGTATAACAGGTTTAAAAGTACTTCCTCTCATTTCCCCCAAAGAAAATGATTTTAGCTTAATAGCTTGTCAATGTTTGTAAATTGTACCCATGAATTTTTGTCAAATTCTAACATAAGGGTATGGAAAGGGCCAGAAATAGATGTTTACTTTTCACTGGATGCATCCAACAACTTTCGCAGCCAACAACTTCCTAAACTTTTCTTTCTATTTTGAGGATTTTCAAGTAATTTATTTTATGTGTATATGGCTCACTCCTGTAAGATGAAATTGCTGGAATTAAGACAGTGCATTCGTTATTCATAAGGAACAATTGTGTTTGACACTAGTCAAGTCTGAAACTATTTTCTGCAGTCATACACTTCTGTTTTAGAAGCATATTGTTAACACTTTGGGGTTATGAAAAATAAGATTCACAACTCAATATACGTACTCTTTTTAAGTATAGTATAACCTCAGCTAAGTGGAAGAATGCTGTATTATAAGCAGGTTTGTCAGTTTCATAAAATTTAAATGGTCTTGTTTTATCCATTTCTTAAAATTATGATCCATGAGAGTGGTATATCAATTTAAGGTAGTCATTACTTGTGAGGAAATGAGACTCTGAAAGGCAATGAAGTTTTCAACTGCTTTTGGGGTCTGTTTATGATTGTTCATTTACATGGCAATAGATAAACCTCTTATACATTTTTTTTTATTTAAAAGGAGAGAAGCAGGAGCAAGTTATTAGAAGAGTTTTAAAATATGCCTTCTTACCAGCAATAGTTTATTTTAAAATAAGCCAGATTTTGCCAAGATCAGTATTTCCTCAAAATGAAGATAGATTTGTATAGTGCACTCTTATACCTCTAACATAAGTTCTTAAATAATTTTGAGCAGTTATGCATTTATCTAGAGGAAATAAATCAACTGTGAATACATGCATGTTTACCATTTTGGTTGTTTTACAGTGCATTTTAGTTCTGATATTTATAAAATTAACATTTCACAGAGCATCTTTAATTAGTTTGGAATTCTAGTTTTGAGTCATTCACACCTAGAGACAAAGGAAAATGTGCAATATTTTTTATGTAGATTAGCTAACACTGTACTTAATTTCAGAATTAACTATTCAATTAATTTGTAAAAGATAGTTGTATAACTTTTTCATATCTTAATGTTTTTTAGATCAATCTTCAAGTGAAATAATATTTTCAAAATAAAATTCTATAGAAAAGCTCAGCTGGCTATTATATGCACATTTTGGGGCAAGATACAAATGAGGGCCAAAAGTAGTAGTTGACAACTTTATTCGGCCATAATATACAAGCTTCTTATTATTTAAATCTGTAGCTTTTTAACAAAAGTTATGATGTATGTGATTATGATATCAGTGTTATAATTAGATATTTGGGTTCTTTAAAATTTTATGGATAATTCAGAGAATTCACAATTTTATTGATAACAAAATGTTTAGTGGGAAGATATTATAAAATAGGGCTTTCCTGATTTGGCATGTGAATGATAAAATTTACACATAGTTAATTGGATGCATAATTGGGTCATGAAATCTCTAAAGTGACACCACCAGAAATTTAGTGGCTTTGTTTTCAAGACAATCATTGATCTGAGATGATTAATAAAAACTGTCTTAAGAGATTCTCTTAAAATATTCCTAGTGTATTAATCATACTGTTTCTGTGGAACTGGGGTAAACCACACCATTAAGAGGATAAAATGTAATTTGAAGAGGCAGTTAAAAGATTTGTTTCAGACCCCATCATAATGAAAATAAAGATTGGTGTGGAATATCAGTGTATGTTTTTTGCCATTGTCAAATGTTTTTACATTAGCATCTAATGGTATAACACACAATAGATAACTTCATATTTCTTCAAAGATACATATGAAATAATTAATAGGTAAGATGTTTTTAATTTGATGTAGGAATTACATAAGATCCAAAGTTCTTGTCTTATAAAATCCTTTACATTTAAACTGGCTTTTTCTCAAATACACAAAAACCTAATTCATTGAATTACACTAAACTTATGAAATATTGCTTAAAGGATAGTATTAGATTCCTGCTATTTGCTGGATTCTGCGACAGTTACTTGATCACAGTTGACCTCGGCTTCTTCAGTTATTTACAAAGGAATTAGATGATCTTTTAAAGTTTTGAACAGTTCTACAACTAGTTATTCTTGGTTGTAATGTTTAATTCTAAATGAGAAATTTTTTTTTTTTTTTTTTGCTTTTTGGGTCACACCCGGCGATGCTCAGGGGTTACTCCTGGCTCATGCAC
Source organism: Sorex fumeus (assembly GCF_029834395.1). NCBI lineage: Eukaryota > Metazoa > Chordata > Mammalia > Eulipotyphla > Soricidae > Sorex > Sorex fumeus. Next base: position 17,611,029 of record NW_026606111.1, on the reverse strand, counting down.
TCAGGAATTGCTCCTGGCGGTGCTCGGGGGACCATATGGGATGCTGGGAATCGAACCTGTGTCAGCCATGTTGGCTGTGTGCAAGGCAAACAAACGCCTTTCTCGCTGTGCTATCGCTCCAGCCCCGAGAAATTTTTTTTAAGTTAAAAATATTATTTTAATTTTTTAACCTTGAAATAATGCTATTTATACCATAAGTAAAGATTTCTAAGATGTTGTTTCTAAGTTACTCATACTTTTAACTTACATGTGATAAGTTATTTATACTGTAAAATTTTACCAGATATTTTTCATTACATCTTTAAATCTGTCACATTCTGATTATAGTAGTGTAAATTAAGATAGGATTATTCTGTAACTGGAATTTACTAATTACTGTTGGAGATGGATTATTCAGTTTCAAAAAGACAAGAACTGGAGAGCTCTGTGCTCTTATCATGAAGGAAAAAATCCAAATACAAAATATAAAGCTGTCCTCCCATTCATCGATTTGCTCAAGCAGGCCCAGTAATGTCTGCATTTTGAGACTTGTTACTGTGTTTGGCATATTGAATATGTCACGAGATACTCTCCGTAGCTTGCTGGGCTCTCCAAGAAGGCAGAGGAATTGAAGCCGGCTTGGCCGGGCTGGCTGTTCACAAGCAAGCGCCCTACCGCTGTGCTATCGCTCCAGCCCTATAAAGCTGAATTTTATAATCAGTAGGTTTAGTTTTATAGTACAATTAATTGTTAACTTAAAATGACAACATGTTTTATTAGTAATATAGTGATGATCTGGGAAATACTTAACAATAGCTATGCACTACCCACAATTGTTAGTATTCCTAGTAGATCTCAAGTGATATTCATCATGGGGAAAGTCCTGTTATTTGTAGTTAAAATACTACATGCTATTTTAGCTTATATGGACCAAGTGGGTAGGTATATAAGAGGTTTTGATGAACAACGGGAGGACCGTGACTGGGACCGTGAAGGCAAATTATTGTCTTTGAAAATATTGGCTGGAGAGAGCGTGCACGCACGCACACACACACACACACACACACACACAGAGCCAGTAGTGATCCCTACGCACTACCAGCCAGGTGTGGCCCCCGAACCAACTAAATAAGTACAGTACATTTCAGCTTTTTGTTTTTTTTAAACTCTGGGGAAACCCTTGTAATGTTCTTGAGCACTTATCGCTGGTTTCTCTCACTCTTCTCCATGTAAATTTCTTGCAATAAAGTCTGCTTCACTAAAGTGTAATATATTTAACAGCTTTTAAAACTTGATTTAATCACATATTTTGCTTTCTCCTTTGTCACTTCAAATATTGTAATACATGTAAATTGTTTTGTGCAGAGCTTTCTGCCTTCAAATGGGCAGATCTTGTATCTTTAAAGGAGCTCTAAAGACGACTTAACAGCTGAGAAGTCACCTTAAGGACTTAAGCAGCCACCTTAAGGAGAAAGTCAATTATTTAAGAAGCCATACTAGGAAGATCATTACTGAGCACTAAATTTCACGAATACAGAGAACCTTTACTAATTTGATGAGCAACTGTTTGCCTATAATGTTGAAAACTCGTAGTTTTTACCTAGGGGAGAGGAAGGCCATTAAAACCTTAGAAAGTAAGATTTGTGACCCAAGGGAGAACTTGCACATGGCTCGCTCACATTCTTAAAGGAGTAAGCCCTGTGAACCACCAGGTATACAAAAACCTAAATAAAAGTAAAACCTTGCTCCAAAATTTGCCTATCTTGAGTAGACAGGCAACAGTAGAAAACACTGTTTCCTACAACAGTTTTCCCTGCCCAGAATATTAGCTGGTCAATTAGGGAAATAAAATTTCAGTTTATCCTTATAGACCCTCCAAAGCCTTAAAAGGGGGAGGAATTCGATCTTTAGGAAAAGTGCTTTTGCAATTCCTAGGATTTTTTTGCAATTCAGTGCCTTAAGAGGAGTAGAAATGGTATTTATCCCCCGCGGCAAAACCTGGCAAGCTACCCGGGGCATATTCGATATGCCGAAAAACAGTAACAAAGTCTCACAATGGAGACGATACTGGTGCCCGGAGCGAGCTAAGCAATGAACAACGGGAGGACAGTGCTACATCCGTGAAATACGAAGTTTGAGGTAGATCGATTTGGATGATAGGAACATTCTGTAATTGTATCCGCCAGATGTTGACCATTGAGAGTGACATTCACATGTGTATGTATATGTACACACGCATGTATACACGCACACACACACACACACACACATAAATGGTATCCTCACGGGAAGCAGCCCCAGTTTGCGCCTGGCCGGCGAGGGAGGACTTGGGAACCTTCCGTCTGTTCTTCGGCTGTTTCTTCCGGAGGGACCGGAAGCGAGGTGGGGCCTCCGGCGCCTGCGGGGAGGCGGCGGGATGAGCTCGCGGGGCGGTCGTCTCTTAGCGCTCCGGTTGCCAGGCTGCCGCGGGACACCGGCCCAGCGGCCGCACCCAGGCCGGGCAGGTGGGTATGGAAGTGCCCTGCACCACGGACTGGGACGGGCGGCGCGAAGACCCCGACTTCCGTGTCGGAACCACTCCGGGTGGCGGCCCGCTGGAGCCCTGACTTGCCCGAGGCCGGGAGCACACTGGGGGCCCTTGTGGCGTTTCGGGCGGGGATGGGGGATTGGGGGGAGGGGACGCTGTAGACGGGGACCACCGCCTTGTATTGGGCGACTCCTGCAGAACTCCGAGCGTCCGGGGGCCGGCGTGGCAAGGTCGCGCGTTTCCCTCGCCAGGCGGGGAAGGACACCAGCTGCTCTCAGTACCCACGCTTCTGCATTCGCCTCTTGTGTGCACACAGCAAAAAGTACATCGGCACTGAAGGCAGCTGAATTACTCTTTGATTGCCAGGTTACAGCAACCGACTCTTGCCAGTTCGGATTTTAATAAACGCCCCGAACCGGCTTGTCCACGACGCAATTTGAAAGTCAAATCCCAGCCTTAACCGAAAGTTCAGTTTATCCAAAACTCATTTAACATGATGTATAAAGAGCACTGGCGATTTTGATTGATAGTTAAAAACATTAGAACTAAGACCTGGCTTTGAGAAGAAGTGGGCCCCTAGTAGTAAAGGCTCCCGATAAAGTTCAGAAATTGGTATTGCCCTGTAGCTCTGTCCTGTTGTTCATCGATTTGCTCAAGCGGGCCCAGTAAGGTCTTCATTGTGAGATTTGTTGTTACTGTGTTTGGCATATGGAGTATCTCATGGGTAGCTTGCCTGGCTTTGCTGTGTGGGCGAGATACTCGGTAGCTTGCTGGGCTCTCCAAGAGAGGCAGAGGAATCGACTTGGGTAGGCTGGGCCGGCCCTGTGCAAGGCAAACGCCCTACCGCTGTGCTATCACTCCAGCCAAAATCGTATTAATAATGAAAAATAATGGAGCCAAGAAAAAAAAAAGCTTTTAATCTGTGTGAAGAATCCACATGGTAAAATGATTAGGACACGATTTGGGCTTGGTTTTTGGCTGTTGGCCCACCCACCCCCTACAGGAACCAGCAGTTCTGGCTTCTCATATGTGAGGTTTCTGGGAATTTAAAAAGTGTCTCCTGAAAGGTAGGAAGAGGAGGTGGGGAGTTGGGAGATGTGATAGACTTTTCAGATCTTGGCATTTCTATGACATATCCTGAGGGCAGTGGGAAATGACTCAGGTAGCAACATAATCAGACTTAGATTTGCAGCTATCTAGAATATAGGACCTAGTCAAGCAAAATTAGCCTCCTTAGATTAATCCAGACAATAAATATTGATCGTTGGAACTAATATATTAGTAAGGAAGAGATCTTGATCACCGTCAACATGGTGACTGATAGGTTCTCTATAAAATGAGCTTTTGAGTAAATTAAATGAAACTTCCCCATTCATCATTTTAAAGCATAGATATCTGAAGATTTACAGATTCAGGGTAGAGAAGGATTGGTAACGGTATTAATACAAGCTCACTTTTGGTTTGAGGTGGTTTTAAAAATTCTTCAGAGTTCTGGCAATACTAATGACTCAGGGATTAATTTCCCTTGGAAATTATTAGGGGCCCAGAGAGATCGGTCAGTAGACCGAGGGCATGAATACTTTGTAGTGAGAGACCAGGGTTCTCTCTGGGTCACCATATGTTCTCCGTCCTGATCATCACTGGTAGTGGCCCCAAGAACCACTTGAATGTGACCCCCAAACAAAAAACGGGAGATGAGAGGGAAATAGGGATTTTTTTACTGCGAGCACAAGCAAAGTCAAAGACTTGCTTTCTTGTGGGTTTTTTTTTTTTTTTTTTTGTGGTACAGGGATTGAACCGAGGACCTCATATATGCAAGGTGGTCGCTGTACCATAAACTGTGTCCCTGGCCCTAATAATATCTCCTATCTATATGATTTTTTTTTTTGGTTTTTATTTCTGGTCATTTATTTTTAATTTGATTGTAACATCATGATTTACCGGAGTTTTTCAAAATATAGTTGTACCGGGCATTAAATATCCCACCACCAGTTTGTCCTTCCCTACACTGTTTCCTTCCCACTCACTACCCTAGCCTTGCCCCCTTGCAGACAGAAGTAAATTTACTTCATACTGTTTGTTTCAACACAAAGGCAATGGAATTATCAAAACATTGATCAGTAAGAGTCCATTTGTGATAGTTGGTATATCTTGAGATAGTGTTGCTAAAGTCACTGTCTGAGGGTCAGCTGTGCTGGTTAGTGGTAGTTGAGCCTTTTGTGTTATTGTTTCGGCTTTTTTGTGAGGGGAGGTGGGTCCATCACACTCAGTGGTGCTCGGGGGTTATTCCTGGCTCTGCACTCAGATATTACTCCTGGCAGTGCATGGGGGACCATATAAGATGCCGGGGAATGAGCCTCGGTCTGCTGCATACAAGGCAAGCTCCTTACCCGCTGTAACTGTTACTCCCTCCTCCATTTAGATTCATTGCACTTGCTGCTCTTTTATGCAGTTTTCCAGTCCGATTTGCTGTGATCCTATTGGACTGACCGTACTGTGAAATCTCTGAGTTGTCCAGGAGCTATAGAACTGGAACAGTTTGGTGACTTGGCAGTTTGATGAAGTTCAGTTGTGGAGCTGAGCCGTTTCTATGTTGGAGGGTGTCAGTCTTTTGAGCTATCTCCTTGGCCCTAGTCTATAAATTCTTAGGAAACTTCAATTTCAATTTCAAGTCTTAAAGGGATTGATAGAGTAACAGGGTCTCAAAAGGAATAGGAAATAGATTGGTCAGTGGACTGAACATATGCTTTGCATGTGGGGCCCTCCCCACCTAATCATTGGCCCTACATGGTTCCCCAGGCACCATGAGGAATGATTACACAAGACTGAGCTAGGAGTAGCCCCTGAGTACTGCAGGGGATGACCCCAAGACCAAAAGGGGGGGGGGGGAAGTAGTACAGATAGTAATGTTGAAAGAATGTATCAAGAGCAAAAGTCTAGAAACACAAACTGCTGGTTTGGGGATATACTGAAATTAATTTATTCAAAATTTTCACAAAATACCATAGACTGGGTGGTGACGTCTCCATCATATAAGTATTTTTAGTACTTTTGAAAATTCATTTCTAAAATATATATTTTTTTATGTTTTTACATTGGAAACTGGGGAGTCTAAAATTCAGTGTCAGATGATAGCCTGCTGGGCCAGAGTGAGTAGGGCGCTTGCCTTGCACAAAGCCAACCTAGGATTGATCCCCAGATATCACCCCATTTTGTCCCCTAAGCATTGCCAGGTGTGATATCTGAGCACAGACCTAGAAGTAAGTCTTAAGCACTGCTGGGTATAGCCCCAAAACAAACAGAACCTCCCACCTTCCCCCCACCAAATAAATATTCCACAGAGATGATAGCCTGCTTTCTGGTTTGCTCTATCTCATGTGATAGCAGGGGTGAGGTAACTTCTTGGGGTCACTCATAATTCCAATTGCGAGGACTATCCTCATGGCCTAATGACTTCCTAGACTCCCCCCCTCCTAGTACAGTACAGTACTACCACAGACATCTGAGGGGTTAAGATTTCATGAATTTGGGAGAATATAGCATTTAGACCTGTTCCCCAAAGCGGGCACTAATGATTGTGGGATTGGGGGGTAGGGGGTGTTATTTTGTTTGTTCCCTTAAAGGTATATTTCTAGGATTGGAGAGATAGTACAAGCAGGTAGAGTACTTGCCCTGGGTTTGATTGCCTGCCACCCATGTTCTACCCAGCTAAACCAGGAGCAATCCATGAGCACTACTAGATGTGGCCCCAAAACAATAAACATAAGGATTTTCAGTGAAGGTGCTGAACTATTTTTATTTCTAAAGAGGGGGTGGCATGCCATATATATTTGAGGACCTCCAGTGCTTGCCTTACACACTTCTTACCCAGGTTCAATCCTCAGCACCCCATATGGTCCCCCTGAGCCTTCCAAGAGTGATCCCTGAGTGCAGAGCAAGGAGTAACCCCTGAGCATTGTCGGGTGTGGATCCACACAAAATTTTAAAAGTAGCAAATACCACAAATAGGAGGCTGCTTAAATGGGTTATGAGATAGTTATAACATGGATTGCCATGAAGCTCTAAAATTAAAAGGAAATTCTTTGTTATAGAAAAAATCTCCATGATACATTAATAGAAGGAAAAGTAAGGTGCAAAAGAATGTATCTGCGTAGAAACACCCTTATTGACTGTCACAGTATCCTCTGTACGTTATGGTAATCCTTGTAGATACCTGCGCTGGGATAGTACATCATATGTGTATAGTCTGTTACATACACATACCTGTGGTAAAGCTAAGTTTAGATACAGTAGGAGATTAACAAGAAAAATAGATATGCTGTAATAAAAGTTGTGTGAATGTGACTCAGTTATCTTATTGTTGTGGAGCTGGTGAACTAGTACACAAGTTAAGGTGGTGGTTTTTCACACAACTAACCCCAGCTCTGTCCCTGAGCAGTCAAGAGTAAGCTTGAGCATTGCAGAGCGTGGTCCCTCTCCCCCCGCAACAAATCTTATTGTATATCCTGTTTTTGCATTTCCGTTTATTTACCTTGGGTAAATTGAAACCTGGGAACCACAGATAATCACTCTGTTGTGCTATATTTATATAAGATACAAAATTGATGCAAAAAAAAATATATATATATATGTATTGAGTGTCTCCTAAAGCTTGCACATGTAATCATGTAGTATTGGTTGCTTCTTGAGAGGGAGACTGAAAACTGAAGTCAGGAGGAGAGGTATTTTATAGTGTACCCTTTTGGATTTAATATTAAAGAAAAACTTACTGGATCGGGGGCGATGTCTCAAGTGGAGGAAAACATGCCTAGAACAAACGTGGCCCTGGGTGCTCTTTTGTTTCTTTTGGGGATATTTCTGATGGAGGTCACTCCCAGCGCGGTGATTAGTGATCACTCTTGAAGATGCTGGGAGCATAGGGGTGAAAGGGAGGAATGAGATGCCAGAAGAAGGCATATGCACTAACTCACTGAACTTTCTTTTCACTTCACTCCTATGTACTGGGTTCTGCTCCTGGCCCCCTGAGCACTACTGGATGTGGCCTCTTTTTAAATAATTTTTAGGGGGGCCTCTCAGAATGGGGGGCGGAACTGGCCTGTCTCCCCACTTTGACGAGACCCTGAGTTGCTGTCCACGAATGGCTCCTCCACTGCTGAATGGCCATGATCCCAGAGGCACACAAACCAATCTTGGAACCCAGTGGCTTCTGGCAGAAATCCCTCTGGACTTAATTACTGAAATACCAGAAATCCAAAAATTGCACGACTGCAACATCATATGCTCTTAATTATCAGCAATAGAAAACAAATTATCTAATGATTTTTGGCAGGTCTGATAGTTGGGGGGAAATTCCAAATAATAATAGTGGGTCTTCTGTCGAAAAATTGAATGTAATCAAAGTAAAGAGAGAGTAAAGTGAAAATCATCTGCCACACAGGCAGGGGGAGGGTTGGGATGGGGGTATACTGGGGTTCTTGGTGGTGGAACGTGTGCACAGGTGAAGGGATGGGTGTTTGATCATTGTATCACCGAGACTTAAGCCTGAAAGTTTTGCAACTGTTCTCACGGTGATTCAATAAAAAAGATAAAAATAAAAATTAAAAAATAATTATTTTTAGGGACCAGAGAGATAGTCCAGAAGGGGAGATGTTTGCTTTTCAATCAGCCAACTCAGGTTCTATTTCTGGCACCCAGTATGGGTCCCTGAGCACTGCCAGGAGTGATCGCTGAGCACAAAGCCAGGAGTAGGTCTTTAACATATCCGGGTGTAACCCCAAAATAAAAACCAAGACCAACTTTGAAAAAAATTTTGGGGGGGATGAGGGTTCAGCTACACCCAGAAGTACTAAGCAGCTTGACTCTGTGCTGAAGAGTGACCCCTGGCAGATAGGGGGTGGGGAATTTGCTACGCCAGGGGCCAACCTGGGTGGGCAGCATACAACACAAGCACCTTAATCCCTATACTATCACCCTGGCCCCATCTCTTAAAAATGAGGCTGGGAGCTGAAGCAATAGTATAGTGGGTAGGGTACTTAGGTTGCATATGTCCAACCTGGGTTCGATCCCTGGAACCTCCTGTGGTTCCCCAAGCCCTGCCAGAAGTGGTCCCTGAGTGCAAAGCCAGGTGTAAGTCTGAGCACTGATGGGTGTCACGCCCCTTTTCTCCCAAAATAAAAACAAATTTTAAAATGTTTGTATTGGGGCCAAAACATAGTACAAGGGTAAGCACTTGGCTTACAAGGGTAAGCACTTGGCTAACGTGCAGTACTCACCTCAGTTTGATCCCCACTACCAGGAGTGTTGTTATTGTTGAAGGATTTGGTAGAATTGATTATTTCTCTTTATGTGTTTGGAAGAATTTACCAGTGAAGTTATCTGAGTCTGGAAATAATATTTTTCAAAGGATTTTAAAGTGAACTGAATTTCGTAGTTTCTAGTACTATTTAGCCAACCTGGTTCATCTTCCTTGTTCTGTTTTGGGTCCACACCCCATCGTGCTGAGGGCTTTCCCCTACTTTTGTGCTAAGAGACCACTTCCTGGTAGGACTCAGATCATATGTGATGCTGACAATTGAACTTGGGTCAGCTGCATCTGTACAAGGAAAGCATCTTGTACTGTCTGTAGCCCAAGTTCATCTTGCATGGGTTTTGGTAGTTGTGGTTTTCATAGAATTAGTGCATTTGTCTAATCGTAGGGCCCAGGTTTCTGAGGTGTATGTTAATGCAGGAGGAACAGTGGAATCGAAGAGATATGCTTGGAGCCAGAGGTTCTTCGTCCTCTTAGCTATTTCTTTGATAGTCTTAAAGGCATTCCAAGCCGCTCTCTTCCTCCTGCACAATTCAGGTGACAGGTCATTCATCACATTGAGTTCTCAACCTAGGTACACATAACTGTTGCATTCGGAGATGTTCGTTCCGTTGAGAGCGAATGGAACATCAGGAATATATATTATAAGGAATATCCTATTCCTTATAATACATACATATAAATATAATCTAAAATAACATTTTTAATTACATAAAAATCAGGATTTAGGGGCCGGAGTGATGGTGCAGCAAATAGAACATTTGCCTTGCATGCAGCCAATCCGGGTTCAATTCCTAGCATCCTGTATGGTCCCCCAAGGAGTGATTCTTGAGTGCAGAACCAGGAGTAACCCCTGAACATTGCCAGGTATGGCCCAAAAAACAAAAGAAACCCCCCAAATCAAAACAAAACAGAAGAGAGTCAGGATTTATATACCGCTTGTTTTCATTAAACATTTCACTTCTTTTTTTTTTTCAGTTCATTCAAAGAACCAGCTAAGTTGGACCCTACAAATTAAGCCATGGGTTTTTGGTGAATATAGAATCATGTGGTTCAGATCCTATAGAATGACTTTTCCCTATTTGAACAGAATGAAAAATTGTAGGTAAGTTTGTTTGTTGTGGCAGATAATTGCATAATTGTAATTGTCCAAAATAGGTTTAATTATAACTTTGTAATTGTGTTTAGTAAATCCTGTTATCCTGTAATAGGGGTTAAATATGGTTTGATTAGGGAGTGTTGTTGATTCAAGTATTCTGATTTTTATCACGTATGTTGGTGTGGAAGTTAGTATACCATGTGTATGATCCCTGTTTATTCCCCGTTTGATCCTGTTTGTTTTATTTTTTAAGTAACAATATTACATTGCATTCTGTGTCATTAAAAATCAACATTATATATACGGCATTAATTTAACCACCCCAATTGATCTCACTTGATTGAAAAAAATAGTTTTAGGGATTCAGAGCTACATATGGCTCAGTGGTCAAGCACATCCCTCACATGTATGAGGCTCTGAATTAGATCCCTGTCACTGCAAAACAAACCAGAGTTAGGTGAATTATATGCTTTTCTGGGCCTTTTTCCTCTGGATATTTGTTTGATGAATGTTTCCTGAGCATAAATTGTGTTCCAAGAATTTTGCAGGTCACTGGGAATAAAATGGCAGCTGAGAGAAATTGACAAAGGATATCTCTTGTCTTCAGAGTGCTTATGTTCTAGTGGGGAACAAATGTGCAAAATCGCATAGCCTCAGGAAGTACAGTTATGAAGTTAGGATAGGGCAATATAACCTAGTTTTGAAAGTCAGGGAAGACTTCTTAGATGATATTCGATTTCATCTTCAGAGAAGTGAATTAGGTATGTAGAGGAGGGAAGAGGGGAGTGTGAGAAGAATTTCTGACACAGGCTAGTGTTCCTGAGGTACTGTACCTAAGCAGTGTACCTGAGGAAGGAGCAACAAGTCAGCTAGGAGTTGAAAGAAGACCCATGTGGCTCAAGTGGGCAGGACAAGTGAATAGGAGAAGTGGGGTTTGAAGGGCTGGGTGGTGTTGCTCAGCAAGAGCACATGCCTAGGATGTACGAGCTCCTAAGTTAGAACCCTCCTGCTGAAAAACAAAAAGAGGGTGCTTGGTGGGATAGTACAAAAAGTAATGCACTTGCCTTGCATGCACACAACTCAGTTTGAGCGCTGGCACTGCATATGGTCCCCTGAACACTTCCAGGTGTGGCCCCGGAGCTCCCTGCCCCCCAAAAAAAAGTAGAATCCTTTTTTGGATTGAGGAGAGAACAGAGGGCTAGTGCACTTGCTTTGCTGCATGTGTGAAGCCTAAGTTTGATTTCTGTCACCATGTCATCCCCCTGAGCACCTGCCGCAGCAGCCCCTAGAGACAGAGCCATTCATATCCCCTGAGCACCACTGGTGTGTGCCCCCCACAAAATAAAAAGTGAGTCTTTAGAGGAGAGAAACTGAAAATCAAATTGTAAGTCATGCTTAGGACTTTGGTGTCTCTGGGAAGCAATAGAAGCTTTAAAAAGTAGAGGAGCCAGAGAGATAGTAAAGCAGCTAAGGAGCTTACCTTGTCCCAGCCAACCCTGGTACAGTCCCCGGGACTCCATATGGTCCCCCGAGCACTGACAAGAGTAAGCACTGCCTGGCTGGGTGTGGGACTTGCCTTCCCCTTCATCCTACCCTCCCAAAAAAGGGCTGATCAGATTTATATTTCAAAATAATTAGTGCGTACGCCCTTAGGTATTTTGGAGAACAGACTGGAGGTGGATGAGGTACAAGGTTAGGACTGTAGTACAAGCAAGAGACAATGGAAGTTTGGACTTAGATGACACCAGTAGACATAGTAGGAGAGAAAAAAGTGCCTAAGTTCAGATCTTGGCGTAGCTGCTTACTGAGCCTCCCTGTGTCGTTAGGAAAAATAATAATATGACCCTTTATGGCATGAGCAGTTTTTTTAGAGCTGCTGAGAGGGTTAAAGACTGGCACATGTGGAATTTCAAAATTAGGCAGATGCCTAATAGGTGCTTAATAAATTATAACTATTGTATAATTCAGGAGGTTGAGTTTTGTTTATTTTTTATTTTAAAAAATTCATATATTTTGAAGGCCAAGCTTTATAAGTTCCATTTTACTTGTAAATTATTTCAGAAGCAAATTGTTTCATTTATGACACATATATTATTATGATTTAAGAAACTTACAAACATCAAAAATGAGCTCTATGTATATATATGTTCAAAATTTGATATCATATCAAAATATACTTCAGTATTATATTTTCTGTTACTTTTTCTTCTTTTGGTTTTTGGTCCGCACCCAATGATGTGTGGGGCTACTCCTGACATAGTGCTCAGTGGTCATCCTGGCAGTGCTCAGGGGACCATGTGGTGCCTGGGGAATCCATACCCTGCCACTTTGTACCCAAACGAAGCCTCCTGCTGACAGAGCACATACTCCAACCCTTGAGCTATCACCTCAGCCACTTGGGAACTTTTTTTTTCTTTTTTTGGGTCACACCCAGTGACACTCAGGGGTTACTCTTGGCTCTGCACTCCGCAGTTACTCCTGTCGGTTCTCAGGGGGCCATCTGGGATGCTAGGGATCGAACCTGGGTTGGCTGCATGCAAGGCAAGTGCCCTCCCCATTGTACTATCGCTCTGGTCCCCCTTTGTAATTTTTTTAACAACAGTTTTTGCTTGTCTTCTCATTTGGACTTTACAGGCTCCCTTGGATAAGGCTGCACAGTACTTCCCAAACCACTGTGGACAGTGATGAAGTAAAGAGGTTCCTGGCCTTGGCACATAAGTGGTGGGATGAGCAAGGAGTATATGGGCCTCTTCATTCCATGAATGACCTGAGGGTGCCATTTATTAGGTAATATTCCAGAAATTTTAAGACTTTTAAATGCAGTTCAAAAATTCATTTTCTTTTGAGCGTTTGTTTTCTCATAAAATTGGCTTAAAATGAATGACAGGAGAGATATATTGTGGGTAGGGCATTTGCCTCACATATTGCTACCTGGGCCGGTCTGTCCCTGGCACCCCATATGGTCCCTTGAGAATGACCAAGAGTGATTTCTGAGAACAGAGGCAGAAGTAAACCCCGAGCAGAGCCAGGTGTGCCATCTCCTCAAAAAATTTAAAATAATTTTTAAGTTATTTTTAGAGATAAGGAAGAATCTGTCCAGTGTTCATTGTTTGAAATTATTAATTTTTAAATAGCATCACCCAGATTCTTGGCTGCTGTCACAGATTAACTTGAAATGTTTAGACATTATCAGGTTAATTATAATTGAATCTTTCTGAAAGGGTGCTAGATTTCTGTGACATCAAGGTCATCTTATTGTAGACTTACCTTTCAGCAGTCTTGAGTAAAGGAACACTAATCAGACAGTTCAACAAATCTTTCAGAGCAGAACTTTTTACAGAGACTGAGGGACGGATGCTGTAAAAGTTACAGAGTCAGTTCATCATTTGAGGCAGACCATGTATTTGTTTATTGATTGATTGATTAAACCTTTTCAAGCAGCTGATGTGCACAAGATGCTCTAGATGACAAAGAGTGTCAGACTCAGTTCTCCCTCGGGGAACTCCATGATTTGGTTTTATGGGTTTATCCAGAATAAGTACCAGAAAAGGTAGTTAACTGACATTTTATTGCTACTGAGTTACTGCATTATTCAATACAAAAACAGGTGGTTTTCAAAAGATAGGCCCTGACTGGAAGCATAGGCCCTGGTTTGCCTGACCACACAGTGGTTCACTTGGAGCTGGTTACAAATGCAAATTCCGAATTCTGACCCTGGAAGTGTTGCTTCAGGAGGTATGCAGTCTGTTTTCATAAACCATCAAGGCGCTTCTCATGAATACTCACTCAGCTTACAACTCCACTGTTCAGATGCCTATGAAACCATCATTCACCTAAGGCAGATCGGAGGTAGTACAGTGGTCAGGGGGGCTTGCCTTATATGCAGCTGACCCAGGTTCAACCTATGTGGTCCCCCGAGCATGCCAGGAGTAATTCCTGGGTATAGAGTCTGGAATAACCCCTGAGCATTGCTGGGTGTGGCCCCAAACCAAAAATAATAAATAAAATTAAAAAGAATCATCTTTATTCTTTATACACTCAATTAGGAAAACTTCATTAACTTGAAATCTTAAAAAAATATTCAACTTATGGAACTGAAAAGATAGTAGAGTGGATAGGACATTTCATGTAGCTGCCCCAGATTTGATTGCTGGCACTGCATATCATCCCCCGAACACCACCAGGAGTGATACCTGAGTTCAGATGACCCGGTTTCAATTCCCAGCATCCCATATGGTCCCCAGAGCACTGCCAGGGATGATTCCTGAGTGCAAAACCAGGAGTAACCCCTGTGCATCGCTGGGTGTGACCCAACAAGCAAAAAAAAAAATCCAGTTTAGTCAGAAATTTAGAAATATTCTGAAAATATATGTCTCCAGTCTGCTTCTTCAAGTTTTATAAAATATTCTATAAGTTGCTGACATGAATGGTTTACAGGTATTGATCTAATAGATGTCTCAGGGGAATTGATATCAAGCAGAGAAAAGTATGTTAACTTAAACTACATTATTTAAAAGGTTTTATTTGCATAATTACTTCTAGATTACTTCAGAGTAATTTAAAATTAAAGTTTAACATTTTCTTAAGAACTGTTAAGGGGCCAGAAAGATAACACAGGGTTAAGGTGCTTAGCTAGCAGGCAATTAAATCCCAGTTCAGTCTCTGGCTTACATATCACCTGAGTACTGCCAGGATTGATCCCTGAGAACTAGGAGTAAGCCTTGAGCATTGCAGGGGTGTAAACCAAAAATAAAGAAAGGAAAAAAGAAAAAAATATATATATGGGGAGTTTTTGGTCAGGGATGTAGCTCGTGACTTTGCCCATGTGAGGCTCTGGATTCAATTCCTGGCACTGAAACAAGTTTGTACACTTTTAAGACTTTTATCAATAAAACTGACCTTTTGCTTTTATGTTTTTTAATCCTCTAAAAAGAGACAATCTTTTAAAAATAGTTGCTAATCATCAGCCAGGAATACCCTTGTCTGGAATGAAGATTCTTGACGTTGGCTGTGGTGGTGGATTGTTAACAGAAGTAAGTGATTCAGTTTTCATGTCATTATCGGGGGGAGGGGGTGGGAGAATGGGGGGGGAAAAGGTACCAGATGTGGGGTCAGGCTCTAACCTGGTCAGCTGCATGCAAGGCAAGCATCCTACCTGCTTGGGCCCCTATATTATATATATAAAATCCAGAAGGGTTTATTTTGTTTGTTTCTTGAGCCATACTGGGTAGTTCTCAGGGGCTCTTCCTGGCTCTATGCTCAGGAGTGACTCCTTGTGCTTTTGGGGGGACCCTGTGCAGTATTGGGGATCAAACTGGGGTCAGCCATTTGTAAGGCAAGTACCTTCTCTCTTGTACTTTTTCTCTCAGACCAGAACAGTTTTTTAAAATATAAAATTGGCATACTGGTTCTTTGACTAGCTTTAAATACTTGCCATCTTTTGTGTTCTATTAGATACTTTTCACTGATTTAAATTCAGTGAGAGCCATTCTTTTGCTTTTGTTGTTATTTTTATGGTATATGACTCTCACCCAGCTGTACTCAGATGCTGCGCCCTGCTAGGTACTCAGCACTGCTCAGAGGACCCTTAGGGGCTAGAACAAAAAAGCATGTGCTCTGACTCTTTAAGCTACCTCCTGTCTCCCACTCTTGCTGTATTATTAAAACCTGAAAGTGTGTTTTGCCTGCTTATTGGGTGCTTAGTCTCAGATACTTGAAGGCGGAATTTTTCAACTGGAGCCATATGGCCCTTTGAGGTCCTAGAGTATTCCAGGGGATCCCAGGTAAAAATTCCATTGATGGCGGGGGAGGGGGGCATGGCTTGAGAATAGTGCACCAACTGATTGGACGGAGTGGGGTTTGAACCAGGAAGAAAAAAAGGCAGAGAGGGCTGGAGCCATAGTACAGCGTAAGACGTGGCTTACCAGGGTTTGACCCCTAGCATCCCATATGGTCCCCTGTGCACCATAATTCCTGAGTGCAGAGCCAGGAGTAACCCCTGAGTTTCGCTGGGTGTGACCCGAAAAACCAAAAACCAAACAAACAAAAGGACAGAAAGAGCACAGTCAGAAAAAAGATGAGAACCTCTGCTTTAAAAACTGCTTAGAAACCACTGTTTTGTTTTCTTCTATCAACGACTGTTTACACGCGTGCACATTTTAATCAAATTGAAAGATAAGTTAGCCAACAGTATGGGATGCAAATGTAAATTGGGGTTCAATGGGATGTATATTACTATCACATATCAAGGTCCCTAATAGCCAGGTTAGCAGTGAGACTAACAGAAGTCTTTGTGGATAGCTGAGTTTCAAATGCATCGGAAATGTTCTTCTCCTATAAAACTGCACCTCTCTCCTTTCATGTTACATATACAATTTTAGGAGAAATAAAATGGTCAACCAAAATATAGTATATGGTATTGTAAGTGAGTATATGTTACATACATATTCTGCAGTCTTCTCAATATATTCTTATAGCTAGCTCTTACATCTCTAATATTAAAATAATTGTGTTTGTATTTTTTATTTATTGACTTAACTCTTGTTTAAAATAAGTGCCATAGTGCGGAGAGATACAGTTAAAGATCTTTACTTGTCAGCATGGCTGCAGTTATGACCCTCGTTCAAATACTGGCACCACGTATGATCTCCAGAGCACTGCCCAGCATGACCCCTGCACATCACTGGCCTAAAAATCCACTAAAGGAAAAGACCCAAAATAAGTGCCATGAGCTGGAGATGTACTTTTAAGTATCTAAGTGATAAAGTACTTGTCTTGCATGCATGAAGCTTGGGTTCAGTCCCACCAGAAGTGAAAAAAACAAAAGCAGGGCCTGGGAGATAGCTCATTCTGCAGTCTTCTCAATATATTCTTGTAGCTCTTACATCTCTAATATTAAAATAATTGTGTTTGTATTTTTTATTTATTGACTTAACTCTTATTTAAAATAAGTGCCATAGTGTGGAGAGATACAGTTAAAGATCTTTACTTGTCAGCATGGAGAACATGCTTTTGTGCCGTGGCCCTGAGCGCCATGGCCTCCTGAGTGCCACAGGGCAGCCCTGGCAGCCCCTGAGCACCACATTGTTGGGCTGGAGCACTGATCCTTCAGGTTTGCTCTCCAGGAGTGGCCCCCAAATTCTCTGAGCACTGCGTGGGAACCTCCCACCCACTGCAAAAATAAATAAATATTATATAAGGTTTGTTTCTTTTTTCTTTTATTTTTTCTTTTTTGGGTCACACCTGGCAATTCACAGGGGTTACTCCTGGCTCTGCACTCAGGAATTACTCCTGGCGGTGCTTAGAGGACCATATGCTGGGAATCGAACCCAGGTCGGCCACATGCAAGGCAAACCCCCTACCTGCTGTGTTATTGCTCCAGCCCCCACAAGTTTTGGTTGTTTAGAAACTTGACATGTCGACTGAGACATAAACCTGAAAGCTTTGTAACCTTTCCCACAATGATTCAATAAATAAATTAAAAAAAAAAAAAAAAAGAAACTTGACATGTCAGAAGAAGTTACTGAATATAAAAGTTAAAATAATCAGCTATGAAGAAGCACTTGTAGTTCAGTGACAAAAAAAAACTATCAAGAAAACATCTTTGGGAAATTCATCTTGAATTTTTTGTTTTTGCAACTGACCTTACGTTTACTGTGCTTACATATATTAATGCTGTATTTTGTGCAGGTAAATACCTAGATTTCATGATTCTTTTTTTTTTTTTTTTGGCTTCTTGGGTGATACCCAACGATGCTCAGGGGTTTCTCCTGGCATGAGCCAGGAGAATTACTCCTGGCAGTGCTTGGGGAACCATATGGGATGCTGGGAATCGAACCCAGGTCTGCCGCGTGCAAGTCAAATGCCCTACCTGCTGTGCTCCAGCCCCGTATTTCACGATTCTTATGTAGTTCAAATAGATTTTTGTTATGACTATTCTTTTAACCTTTCTATTATGAAAATTTTGAATATTTGCAAACTAGAGAAGATATTATAATAAACTTCATATACCCATAAATGATTTCCAGTAGTCACCCTGTTTAGCTAGTCTTTTCCTTTCTGATGAACTTTTTATTGCTAATGTGTTTTATTTTGTTCCCGAAGTTAACCATTTTTTGTTGGGGGGGGGGATTCTTTATTCTATGTGTGCCATTAGCCTCTTGGGCGACTTGGGGCTTTAGTTACTGGAATTGATCCTGTGGATGAGAACATTAAAACAGCAGAGCGCCATAAAATATTTGACCCAGTCCTGGATAAGAGGGTCGAGTACAGAGCATGTGCCTTGGAAGACATTGTGGAAGATTCTGCAGAAACGTTTGATGCCGTAGTAGCTTCTGAAGTTATAGAACACGTAACTGATCTAGAAACATTTGTGCAGTGCTGCTATCAAGTTTTAAAAGTAAGACTTTTGGAATTTGTTTTTCCTTTTGAGTACGTGTGTGAATCTTCATAGCAGTAAGTTGTTTCATAGCACTTGAATACAGAAAACCAGGATTAGGGCCTGCAGATCTTCTAGAGATTCTGTCTGCCTCTCCGTTTGCCCTCAATTCTGGAATTTTCCAGATCCACTGCTGTGAAAGCAGTTGGTATTGAACTGCAAATAGTATGTAGCATCAGTATTAAATACATGATAGGCATTAAATGAAAATTTCCGAAATACTGATTTGTATTAGTACCTAAAAATCAATAAAAGCCATTATTAGCATAATTGGGTTGGTATAGAATTTTTAAATAACTTGATGTGTCTAAAAGTTTTCAGCTCATAAAGGAATATTTTAAATATATGATCTCACATTTTCTTAGCTACAAGTAAATGAGGAGGTTAGGGTAAGTATTGTTTTGACTTTCTTTAAGCACAGTGATGATCAGGGCTGGAGATAGGGCTCAGAGGTAGAGCACCGCCTTGCATGTGTGAAGCCATGTGCCTGATCTCTGGAACCACAAGACAGTGGAGGTCTTTAAGTCAAAGGTCGTGAGGCATATAAGTGGGAGTCAAGATTATGGTTAGTTCTTGCCATTGCATGATACTAATTTGATTTACCACAATTTAATCCTTTGAAGGTGATTCAAAACTAGTAACTCTTAGTCATTATTATTAGTACTGTATCAACTCTGTTGTTTATTTATTCAAGTGTGACACTGTAAGATCTAGGAGAAAGCGATTAGGGCCAAGAATGTGGTTCAAGTAGTAGAGTACATGCCATGCTCAGGCAGGAAGGACCCGGGTTTCAGTCCCTGATAATCACATGGCCCTTTGAACCCTAACAACTGTGATCACACTTGGTGCTGTCAACTAGGGCTTGCACACTTGGTGGCATTGTGCTGGGGATTGTACTTATTGTAATGCTGGGGATCACTGTGGAATGATGCCAGGAATCAAACTCCTGTATTCAGGGTACTACTGCTGAGCTGCATCACCAGCCTATTCTTTTTGTATGGTATGTCAGTCAGTATGTATGATTGGAGCTTCTTTCACTTATATGAGGAATAGTGGCATTGAACACTTTAAAGCAGACTTATTTGCTTTGGGGTCAGAGAAATATTTCAAGTTTTAAGATACTTGTCGTGCACGTGGCCAACCCTGGTTTGATTCCTGTCTCCTCTAGAAGCCCCCCGAACACCATCAGGAGCGATTCCTGGGCACAGGGTGAGGAGTCAGTCCTGAGCACCAGCCGGGTGTCCCAAAAACACATGGACAAAAGTCCCAGATTCTTTCCTGTTACTGTTTCCTTAGAGTAAGATTTTGATACTCATGCAGTGTTTTCTTCCTAGTTTTGTTGAGGGAGAATATACACATAATGATTCTTAATAAGGTATTTTAGTATAATAGAATTTTACAGAGAAGTAAAACAGTCTGCTATTTTAATTTTTAGGTTAGGATATATTTCAGGAGTGCTTCTTACAATTTTTGTTTTGGTTCAAGATGGTATTTGATATTCTCTTTCTGTCTCTCTCTGTCTCTCTCACTCTTTCTTTGTTTTGGTTTTGGGGACATATCTGTTATTTCTCAGGGGTTACTTCTGGGGGCGGTGTTTAGGGGTTGTTCCTAGTGGTGCCAGGGAGCAGACATCAGATTCTGACAGTGTGTACTCCAGCGCTTCGAGCTATCTCCCTGACTCCTTAATATTCTCTCTCTCTCTTCTCTTCTCTCTCTCTCTCCTCTCTTTCTACTCTCCTCTCTCTCTGTGCATGCGCACAATAGAAATTATGTTATTTTGAGGGACTCTATCAAGTTAACAAGACTGGGGTATGTAAAAGGGGAGGGGACAATAATCTTGCTGGAGTTGTCCTTGCTGGAAAATACTACTAGTAATTAAAAAGTGTCAGACTTGATAGTCCTGTTGATGTTTTGCATTTACTCAAGTACTTACCTTGACCTTGTTATTTCTTTATACAAATGAAATAAAAATAGAACAGAATTTTCGAACCTTAGTCATTTTTGGTTTTGGTCGGAGACTTTCTTCTTGGCAGTGCATGCCTCCTTAAGATGCATGGCTGCATTTGTACTAACCAGGTCAAAAGAGGTTGTCACTCAAAGAATAGATGTTAATTTATTTATTACAATTTAAATGTAGATGTAAAGCAAGGAAAACAACCTGATCTAATTCCTATATATTAATTAAAAAATATTTAATATGTGTGAAAGTGTGTCATAGTAATGTAAGATTTTAGGATTTATAAGTACTTTTGCATAATGCAGTGTGTTCATAGTAGACTGCCTTTAAAAATCACTTTCATGATTTACCTAAAATCATAATTTTGGGTAAATTATGTTTTACTAATACTTAAGGTGCAGTGTTTAGGGACCACTCCCAGTGGCCCCTTAAGGGTTTTAACCACTAAAATGATTTAAAAGGAAGGTCAAACTATAAGCTCATTTTTACCTGATACTCTTGACATTAATATTTTTACTTCTGTGTATGTATATATATATATATATATATATATATATATATTTTTTTTTTTTTTTTTTTAGCCTGGTGGTTCTTTGTTCATCACTACAATCAACAGAACACAGCTGTCCTATGTCTTGGGGATTGTTTTTGCAGAGCAAATTGCTGGTTTGGTAGCAAGAGGTACCCATTCGTGGGAGAAGTTTGTTTCACCTGAAAAGCTTGAGAGCATTCTGGAATCAAGTGAGTATTAAAAATGTTTCCAATTCCTAAGGTCTAACTGAACTAATGTTACTAATCGTACAACCTGGCATTTAATTAAATAGATCATGGTTCTTTGGATGTTGGTTTCATCTCAACTGTATCATAAACTCATTAAAGTTAGGACTAATTTGATATGGTTCGTAACCCAAAGCAAAGCAAATCATAAGTGATCAATGAATAATATTTGGTTGTTAGTTTTCAGTTCAGGATGAGGTACCTCCTCAGTTTACTCTAGAGAAACCTCAATTTTCTGATTATGCGTGTACTGTTTCTGATTCTTTTCAGATGGCCTGTCAGTTCAAACGGTGGCAGGCATGCTCTACAACCCTTTCTCAGGCCACTGGCATTGGACACAAAATACCAGTCTTAACTATGCAGCTCATGCTGTGAAATCTGAAGACCAGGAAAAAATAGTACCCAATGAACTTGTTTCAAAAGAAGAAATAGAATGATTCCAAGCTGAAACCTTCACCAAACCAGATATGTATCATGAGCTGAAGATGTGAATTATTCAGGGAGTTGGGGATATGACTCAAAGATCGAGTTTGATCCCTGGCACCACATGGCCCCTAAGCACTACTAGGGGTAGCATTGTTGGGCCCCCAGTGCCACTGGACCCCAGCCCTGAACTGTCATTCCCTGACTTCCTCACCCCCGCCCCGTGCTGCTGGGTGTGGCCCCTATTTGTTTCTAAAAGACTGCAGTATGATTTGAAAGTATGATGCTTACAAATACAAAGAATACATAATTTTATCTTTTGAGATGGGATCATGAAAAAAGACAATAAAGTCTAAAAAATTTGCAAAGAATTTTTATTTTTTTTATCTTTCAAGGGATTATTCTGTGGATAAAGATGTCAAGGTTTTAAGGGGTCTGGGAATTTTAAGTTCTTCGTCTTACGTAGGCACGCAGAGCCTGGCAAGCTCCCCGTGACGTATTCGATATGCCAAACACAGTAACAACAAAGTCTGTAATGGAGACGTTACTGGGCCCGCTCGAGCAAATCGATGATCAACGGGAGGGCCTTTACCTTTACCTTTACGTTAGCCTTACGTAAAGAGTATACGCATATTTCACTTTATCTTAGAGTTTATGCTTATGTCTTCTTCACCGTGCATACACACATGTTTCAGTTTAAAAGAATTGGTATCATTTATGTTCATTATTTGGTTTTTATTAAAGGCAGTTATGTGTCTTACTGATCAAAGCAAAATATAGTCTATGTCACTTACACTGTAGAATTAAAAAAATATTTTGGGGAGACTGGAGAGATAGTACAATGGTAAGGTGTGGTTCAATCCCAGGCACTCCATCTAGTTTCCCGAGCCCAATTGAAGATCAATGCCAGGAGTGATTCCTGTGTGTTCAAAAGATTCCCAATGTGTTTTAAAATGTATATACATAAATTTTTTCTTTTCTATGTTTATCGGAAACTGATTGTTAAATATGTGTGGGATTTGGATTCACATATTTAGAACTGTCAGCCATGTTGGCTGCGTGCAAGGCAAACGCCCTACCCGCTGTGCTACGTAAACTCAGATTATGTTGGTAATACTTATTTATACAATTCCATTAATGTTTAATTGGTATTGTATTTGTTAAGTATTTTTATCATTTTTAAATAATTTTCTTTTTAAAAAAATCACTTAAAATTCAGTTATGGACACTTCCTTTTTTTAGCCAGTGTTTTTATAATTAAAGAGACTGACATTTATAAAATGTAGTTTACTCTTCTTGTTGTATTTGAATCTCATTTCTTCTGAAATTCCAGCCATTCTAAGGATATATAGAGAGAGCACTGATTGAATATGACAAATTATAGGTTAAGTATGACCCATGTTGAAGGTCAATGTATACATTTTAACCTTTTTTTGGGGGCCACACCCAGCATTACTCAGGGGTTACTCCTGGCTTTGAAAAGCTCAGGGATCACTTCTGACAGGTTCAGAGGACCATACTGGATGCTAGGGATCAAATCCTGGTCAGCTGGGGGCAAGGCAAGCATTTTACCTGCTGTACTATTTCTCCAGACTGATACTTTTTTCTTTTTTCTTTTTCTTTTTTTTTTTATTAATTTTTATTAGTGAGACATCATGAGGTACAGTTGCAGACTTACAAATTTTTGTGCTTGGGTTTCAATTATACAATGATCAAATACCCATCCCTCCACCAGTGCCCGTTTCCCACCGCCACGGATCCCAGTATCCCTCCCACTCTCCATCCCCCCCCCCATCCCACCCTGCCTCTGTGGCAGGGCATTCCCTTTTCTTCTCTCTCTTATTGGGTGTTGTGGTTTGCAAAAGAGGCAATGGGTGACAAATCATGTTTGGTCTATAGTCTACTTTCAGCATGCTTCTCCCATCCTGGAAGCATCCTCCCAACACCTTTATTTGGTGTTCCCTTCTCTATCTGAGCTCCCTTTTCCCTTAGCATGTGTGGTTGGCCTCCAAGCCATGGAGTAAAATTCCTGGTACTAATCTTGGCCATTCTTGGGTGTTTAGTCTCCTATTTTGTTACTTTATATTCCCCAGATGAATGCAATCTTTCTATGTCTATCCCTTTCTTTCTGAGTCATTTCACTTAACATGATACTTTCCGTGTAGTACCACTTGTATGTAAATTTCATGACTTCCTCTTTTCTGACAGCTGCATAGTACTCCCTTATGTAAAGGTACCAAAGTTTCTTTAACCAGTCATCAGTTCTCAGGCACTCAGGTTTTTTCCAGATTCTGGCTATTGTAAAGAGTGCTGCAATGAACAAACAATTGCAGATATCACTTCGACTATACTTTTTTGCCTCTCTGGGATATATTCCCAGGAGTGGTATTGCTGGATCAAATGGGAGCTCAATTTCTAATTTTTTGAGAATCCAGACTGATACTTTTTAATCTTTCCTACTTTGAGGTATTTGTGGCCTTTTAGGGAAAGAAACTGAAATTTAAGGAATTATAAGAAAATTTAACTTCAGCTGCTACAATCTAACTAGGGAGCTTCATTGGGCTCTTTCTAAAAGTTTGGTTCTTCTTTCAGTCTCCAGCACCACATGGTCACCCCAAGCACTTAGCCAGAAGTAGTCCCCTTCTAGTCCCCAGAAATGGCACCAGTTGGTATCTTCCCCCAAATTAATTTTAATTTAGTAATTATCCTGCTAGAACTAAATCTACTCATTGATTGGTTAGGAAAAAAAGTAGGAAGTCTTAGCCATAAAAATGGGTATGAAAATTAAATTAAAGGTCAAGCAGTCATCAGATACTATTGGCAGGTGAGAAGATAGTTTATATATAGAAAACAAAGAAACTACACCAAAAGACAATAGAATTGAAACAACCAGTATGATAAAGTAGGAGGCAATAAAATCAGCACACACAAATCCGTTGCATTCTTACATATAAACAATGAACACTAAGAAAAGAGAAAGAAGCAATCACACTTAGGATTTTTCCCAAAAGAATCCAATACCTAGGAGTTAATAAAGGAGGTGAAAGACTCACACGTTGAAAACTTTATGACAGAAGTAAAAGAAATAGAAGAGAACACAGGGAAATAGATAAGGTCCGTGCTCATGACTTTGAAGATTTTGACATTAAAATAGCCAATCTACCCCCAAAATTATACAGATTTGTTATAATCCCTGTTAGGGGACCATGTGTGACTCCAAGGATTGAACCAGGGTAGGCTACATTCAAGTGCCTTAACTGCTCTCTGGCCCCCTATGACTTTGTTAAATTTTATTTTTATAAAGTTGTTTATACTGATTATTCAGTATTCCAACATCAATCTTACCACCATTACACCTTCCCACCCCATTATTTCTAACTTTCCCACCACCACCCAAGCCTACTCCAGAGGCAGATGCTAGGTAATTTATTTTGTATTGTTTGTTATGGCTGGAGTGATAGCACAGAGGTAGGGCATTTGCCTTGCATATGACTGGCCCGTCCAACCCAGGTTCGATTCCTCCGCCCCTCTGAGAGAGCCCGGCAAGCATCCGAGAGTATCTCACCCGCACAGCAAAGCCTGGGAAGCTACCTGTGACGTATTCGATATGCCAAACACAGTAACAAGTCTCACAATGGAGACACTACTGGGCCCGCTGAAGCAAATCGATGAACAATAGGAGGACAGTGCTACAGTCATGAATAATTCGCTAAAAATGATCCAAAAAGGTTTCCTTAGAGGAAAGTGTGTGAAAATTCTTGTATCTCACCTTGGTGCCCTGTGTAAGAGCTAATAACTAACATGTTGTTATAGATTGAGCCTTGTATGCTCAATCTAAATATATATAAAAATATATATGTAATTTTTTAAAAAATCAAGATGGGGCGGGGGGGGTATGGTGTCACCAGCAGGTCAATCTGTACCTGTGAGGCGAGTGCATCTGCAGCCTGATGGCGCCTTCAGACTTCCAAATACCCTATAATTGCTGCTGTGCCTTTGGCCAGACCCCCAAAACTTGGGGCAAAGTTTACCAAGAAAGTAAACGGCCAAAAGTTAGGTATGTGGGAGACACACCCACAAACCACCTCCGGCTCAGCTATATAATTGGAGGCATGGCCTCTCTGGTTCCTGATCAAACTGCTTAATGGCCGTGATCCCAGAGACTCAGAAACAAATCTCAAAACCCAACGGCTTTTGGCAGAAATGCTTTTGGACCCTGCAGTAGGTTACCGGTGCTGGGCCACCCCAGGTGGGAATATGTTTCATGCCTTGGCCTGTTCCCCCTGGCGGCCCGATGGCCACCATCCTCCAGCGGCTACTGGACAATCAGGTTTGGGCCTGCAGTGTCGAGACACATGGGTCCTCATGGGATGGGGGTGGAGCCGGCCTTTTCCTCCCTGTCCCAATGAGACCCCAAGTCGCTGCCCACGAACAGCCTCTCTGCCTCCGATCAAGCTGCTTAATGGCCATGATCCCAGAGACTCAGAAACAAATCTCGAAATCCAGCAACTTTTGGCAGAAATGCATCTGGACTGTGCAGTAGGTTACCGTCATTGGGCCACCCCAGGGGGGTAAAGGGTGCTGTCCCTCCACCTGCTCCCCCTTGGTGGCTCGGTGGCCACCATCCACCAGAGGCCATTGAACAGGCAAGTTTAGGCCCACAGTGACGAGACACACAGGGCCTCACGGAATGAGTGTGGAGCCGGCCCTTCCCCTCCGCATCACAATGAGACTCTGAGTCTCCGCCAACGAATGGCCTCTCTGGCTCCTGATCAAGCTGCTTAACGGCCATGATCCCAAAGACTCAGAAAAAATCTCGAAATCCAGTGGCTTTTGGCAGAAATCGGTCCGGACCCCGCAATAGGTTACTGTCGCCGGGCCATTCCAATGGGGAAAGGGTGTTGTCCTTCTGTCTGTTCCCCCTAGGCTGGATTGATTCTGGAGTGATTCCTGAGTACAGAACCAGGAGGAACCCCTGAGTCCTGTCAGGTGTAGTACAAAAAACAAAATCAATAGGGGCTGGAGTGATAGCGCAGCAGGTAGGGCGTTTGCCTTGCACGCGGCCAAACTGGGTTCAATTCCCAGCATCCCATATGGTCCCCCGAGCATGGCCAGGAGTAATTCCTGAGTGCATGAACCAGGAGTAACCCCTGTGCACCACTGGGTATGACCCAAAAAGAAAAAAAAATCCCAAAAATAAAAAACAATAAATATATTATTTATTATTTTTCTTAGAAACTTAGAAGTTAGAAACTTAGGAGTAGAAGAATAAGGTATCAGCAATTATATTTGGAAGAGTTAAAGCCTGCAAATAGGCTGGAGAGATAGTAAAGATAGTAAAGCAGGTAGGGTGCTTGCCTTGCATGTGGCTGACCTGGGTTCGCTATCCAGCACTCCATATGGTTCCCTGAGCACTGCCAGGAGTGATCCCTGAGCACTACCAGGTACGGCCCAGAAACAAGACAAAATATGAAAAGGGGCCTGAGGATGTGGCTCAGCCACAGAGCCCATGCCTCACATGTGTGAACCCTGGGTTTAATCCCTGGAACCACAAAACTGCAATGAAAAGTAAAAATTGGGCTAGAGAGAAGATTTAAAGTGCTGAGCACATACTTGCATGCTGGAACGCAGATTAGTTCCCCACTACATATGGTCAGCTGAGCACTGCTGGGAGTGATTCCAAGTACCAAGCTGGGTGTGGTTCATGAGCACTGCTGAGGGAGGCCTCCAAACCCAAAATAAAATTTAAATCAAGGGGCCCTGTGATATATCTTAGTGGTAGAGCAATTTGCCTCAATTATGTTTAGATTCTAGTTCTGGCACAACAAAAACCAAAGGAATAGGTACATCACTCAGCAGTTGAGCACCTACCTTTCCTGTGTGAGGTCGCGACCCCGCACCTCCATCCCACATGCCAAGTGCTGTTCCAGTGGTGCTGCCATCTTCACCGGCAGTTCCACAGCAGCGTGTGATCATCAGTTAACACAACCAGGTATGTATAAAATCACAGCTGAAAGTGCAAGTTCACACTCCCTCCCCCATTCCCACAGCATCACTCTCACCAGCTGCTCTACTAGTAACAATGGAAGGGAATGGTAAAATAATAAAGCACCCCCAAACAAGCTATATATTAAAAAAAGAAAATTACAGGTGGGGCGTTTGCCTTGCACGCAGCCAACATGGGCGACCCGAGTTCGATTCCTCCACCCCTCTCGGAGAACCCAGCAAGCTACCGAGAGTATCTCTCCCGCACGGCAGAGCCTGGCAAGCTCCCCGTGACGTATTCGATATGCCAGACACGGTAACAACAAAGTCTCCAATGGAGACATTACTGGGTCCGTCCGTTCGAGCTCGAGCAACTGCTTTTCAGAACTTCAAGAAAAATAATGTCGGATTTTTCAAGTTTGAGAGTGTGCAAATAGAGCGACTTGTTAATAGAGACTACGTGTGGGTTCATTGTTCTCTTCCTTTCAGCTTTTCTGTTTGGAAAAATTTCAAAATAAATATTAGCCAAACTGTGATACAGAATTGGCCTAAGAAATTCTGGGGCTGGGGAGGTAGTGCAGAGGGCTGGAGCACCTGTTCTGTGTTGTAGGAGGCTCAGGTTTGATCCCTGGCACAGCATATTTCTCTGATTACTACTAGGTGGACCTCAAAATAAAAAGTATGTTTGATGTGTTATAAGTTCTGCTTTTCAAAATTAATTTATGGGGGGCTGGAGTGATAGTACAGCTGGAAGAGTTCTTGCCTTACATAAGGCTGACTCGTGTTTCATCCCCCAATACCCCATATTGTTCCCCCTGAGCCCACCAGGAGTGATTCCTGAGCTCAGAGCCAGGAGTAAGCCCTGAGCATGGCAGGGTGTGCCCACTCCTCCCCCAAAAAGAGTAACTTATGGGACTAGAGAGACCATCCAGTGGGTAGGACACTTGCTATGCACTACCTGGGTTTTACCCCTGACATCCCATATGGTCCCTGAGCACTGCCAGGAGTGATTCCTAAGTGCAGAGCCAGGAGTAATTTCTGAGCATTGCTGGGTGTGCCCCTCTTGTTCCCCCAAAAAGTAATTTATAAATGATGGTAGCCACTCACTAGTAATCCTTTTCCTTCGTGGGCTTCCAGACCTGTGCTTTGAACACTAGATCTCATTTATCCCATGTATCATTGCAGTGAGGAAGGTATTACTGGCCACTTGTCTCAGAGAGATTAGTTGTGTTGGGCCTCACACAGCCAGTAAGAAACAGTCAGGATCAGAATCCAGGCTGAGTCTGGACCCTGGGAACATCACTCCTTTAATGCCAGTGTCTGTGCCTGCATACGGTCATGGCTGTAGTAGCATAACTACACACAACTGGAATTTTATCACCTGTATGAACTGCTTCTATGCAAAGTAGCATCTCTAAAAGCATTTAAATCAGTCAGAGCTTCAAAAAGTCGAGAATCGGAGCTATTATTTTTTTCTATTCTCATAGTTTTTTCTTCTATTTTTCTATTCTCCTATTTTTTCTATTCTCATATTTTTCCTATTCTCATTGCCCTTCTGTTATCAAAATTACATGCAATTATATGCAACCAACTGAAACATAATAAAATGCTGGAAAAGAACCCAAAATAGTGCATTTTTCCTATGCTATAGTTAAAATTTACTATTAAGCTAACTGAAGAAAAGTATTAAATTTAAAATGCTCCTCATCAAAAATAGCCAAGCACAAAAGGCAAAAGTATTATATTATTTTAAATATTTTTGTTATACAATGCTAGGGATACTCATGAAAGCTTCTGTGCTCCTATTGACCTGGAACCAGATAATACAGAGAGGCAGTGAGGAGAGACTGCTCAGTGACCAGCACTGAGTCACATCATGCTCAGGGCAAAAAATATTTGTTTCTTCTCATTTTATTTATTTTTTGTTGGAAGATCGGGGTGGGGTTACACCTGGTGGTGCTCAGGGCTACTTCTTGCTTTATCCATTGGTGCTCTGTGCTTGGGAGTTGCTCCTGCCAGTGAAGTGCAGGAAAGCTTGCACTCCAACCTATTGAGCTATCGCTTCAGCTTGAGAGAATTTTTTTTTTAAATCTGGAGTGGTGGGACCCCTGCAATTTCCATGAAGACACTTGCATCATTTTAGGCTACAGAAGTGCTTCTTCAGATCTGCGTCCTATGAACATGTTATTGTAGAAATAAAGAGGGAAAAAAGGCCGAACAAAAACAAATTAATTTAGCCAATGCATAGCTTCCCTCACGCTTAGACTTACGCTATGACTCTATCAGAAGGGAGACTCTTTCTTGATTATTAATAATGAGATGTAAATGACATAAAAGCCTTCTGAATATTTGACAAAAATTTCCAACACTGACAGTTTGCATGAAAATCAAGTAGAAGAATTTGTTGTGCGATCAATAAGGCTAGTGTATCTCCAGAGAAGAGGATGCAGTGCTTATGAATGAGTCACTGTTTAGATGCTCAAAGGCACCAGTTGGATAGGCACAGAGAAAAAATATGTTCTTAAGATGATATGGCAGTACAGCGAGAATGGTGGCAGAGAGTGACAAGGTACATGTGGACACAAGATGTTCTAGTCTAGCATGGTTTGAATCCTTGTTTCTTGCAGATGGGCACAGCTAGTGGATAGAGATTGTGGAATCACTCAAGATCTCCAATTGATTTTTCTGACTTGTCCTGGTCCATAGATTGATTTCTGAAGCTCAAGAAACCACCCCAAAATTGTAGGACTAATAGTTGTGGGGTGTATGTATAGTTTTTGACTAAGAATGCACCTGAGGATGCTAGGTCCGTGCAGGGTGGTCAGGAAACCATGAGATGCTTAAGATTGAACCAGTATCAGCTGCATGCAAGAAAAGTGCCTTAACCTCTAAGAATCCCTCTCTATTTATTTTTTTAAATAATTCATCAAAGTATATTCTCCATTCATCACTTGTAATCACTTGTCATCCCGTTCTTCATCGATTTTCTCAAGTGGGTGACAGTAACGTCTCCATCCGACCCTGTTGCTTGCTAATGTAGCCTAGTGGCATCTGCTCACTCCAGGAATATGAAGAGTATCAAACCATTTGTTCAGAGTCTTGGCGAAGAAGTCTGACCATCTTGTAGGTGGGCACTCAGATGTTCTTTTGATGTCCTGTGGAATCCAGTCGGTAACGACTCTAGTCCAGCGGTCGTCTCCAAATCAAACATTCATTTTCCATCCATAATAGAAATAAAATGTAAACCAATGAGAAAATGCCACAACATTTTGGGATATTCCAAATCAATCAATATATACGTATTCAAACATTCCTGTAGGAAAAAAAAAATTTAAAGAGATCAGAGAGATAGTTCAGTGAGTAAAGTGCATGCTTTACATGCAGCCAACACAAGTTCAATTTCCAGTACCACATATGGTCCCCTGGAACACTGTCAGGATGATCCCTGAGCTATATAGAGCCAGGAATAAGCCCTGAGCACCACAGTGTGTGGCCTGTAATCCAAAATAAAATAAGAATTAGAAAATATTTTAAAGGATTTTGAACAAGTTTTTAATTAAGTGCTTATATACCTTTAAAAAGAAATATTCTCAAACCAATTTTTTTGTTTGTTTTAGGGCCACAGGGGGCAGTGCTCAGGGGTAACTCCTAACTCTGAACTCAGGAATTATTCCTGGTGGTGCTTGGGAGACTATATGGGATGCTGATAATTGAACATGAACCAGCCACGTGAACAGCCAGCGCCTTATCAGCTATATTCAAACCAATATTCTTAAATTTTCAACTCAAGAGTCTAGAAAAGGAAGATCACCTTAAGCAGAAAAATGAAATAGGAGGGCTGGAATGACAGTAGAGCAGGTAGGATGTTTGCCTTGCCTGTGGCTCTCCTGGGTTTGATTTCTTGACATTCCATATGGTCCCCTGACTACCACCAGGAGTGATTCCTGAGTGCAGAGCCGGAAGAAAGCCCTGAGCTTCTTTGAGTCTGACCAAAAAAGCCAGAAAAAAGTAGGAAATTTAAAAGCAAGATAACAAAATAAAAAACAATGAAAAGAAACCATGAGATCAATAAAGTGGATAAAAGTAACTAATATAAAAAATGTATTTTTTAAATGATCGAGGTTATTGAGTTAGAAATAAAGTTGAGGGCGCTGGAACAATAGAACAAAGCATTTGCTTTGCATTTGACCCTTCCGATTCAATCCCCATCATCCCAGGTGGTCCCCTGAGCAATGCTCAGGGGATTCCTGAGTGGAAAGCCAGGTGTATCCCCTGAGCATTGCCAGCTGTGGCACAAAAACAAATTAGAAATGAAGTTCTCACTATAGACTTCTCATCCTCCAAAATAACAGGAGGATCATCAGGAACTACTGCTATATCACTTGATCACTTGACTTCCCATTAATCTTCGATTTGCTCGAGCGGGCGCCAGTAACGTCTCCATTTGTCCCTGTCGCGTGCTAGTGTAGCCCAATGGCATCTGTTCACTCCGGGAACATGAAGGGCCTCAAACCGATCGTTCATGATCTTGATGAAGAAGTCTGACCATCTGGTAGGTGGGCAGCCACGCGGTCTTTTGACATCCCATGGAATCCAGTCGGTAACAGCTCTAGTCCAGCGGTCGTCTTTAAATCTCATTACGTGACCAGCCCATCTGATTTTTGACACCTTGGCAAACGAGACAGACTGCTATATAAGTGTAAATCAAAAGCTTTGGTGAAAAAACCCTTTTTTCCTTGCCCCACCCAGTAACACTCAGGGTTTACTCCTGGCTCTGCACTTAGGGCGTCACTCCTGGCAGTCCTCTGGGAACCATATGGGATACCAGGGATTGAACTCAGGTTGGCTGCATGCATGGCAAGCACCCTACCTGCTGTACTATCACTTCAGCCCCTGGATCTATTGAAAACTACACAGGTTAACAAAACTTACCCCAGAGCAGAAGCAATAGTGCGACCCAAAATAAATAATAATAATAATTATTTAAAAGCTTATCCCAAAATGAACAGATAACCTAAAGTCCTATATGTTTGTTTTTATCAGCAGAGAAGTAAGATAAAATAAAAGACCCAAACATGAATTTAAAAACTGAAACATACATCCCTGAAATTTAAAATTCTCTTGGCAGAAGGCAGGCAACAGGGAAAGAATTGGTAAACTACAAATTAGAGTCCTTATTATTTTCCTCCTTACCTACACTTAATACTTCTTTTATTTTGCTTTTTGGGTCATACCCGGAGATGCACGGGAGTTACTCCTGGCTCTGCACTCAGGAATTACCCCTGGTGGTGTGCAGGGGACCATATGGGATGCTGGGAATCGAACCCGGGTAGGCTGCGTGCAAGGCAAACGCCCTACTCACTGTGCTATTGCTCCAGCCCCTACAATTGATACTTTTAAGGTATCTTACTACTTCCAAATGGTATTCCTTTTCGGTGGAGAGGGTCAAAAAATCGTGGTCAGGACTTGCTGCTGGCTCTGTGCTCAAAGATCACTCCTGATGGGGCTCGAGGGTTGAGCCCAGAGTGGCTGGGCACAATGCAAGCACCCGATCCACTGCACTATCTCTCCAGTCCCTAAATGAAACTGTTCCTTTCATAGAAGTCATTGACTATTTTTTGGAGGGCAGCTTTTATTTAGCTGGTAGATTCAGACCTGAGAAAATTCAGAACTGAATTACAGAATGACATATGAAAGAGGGGATACCATGGACAGCTCCCAGTTTAAGTAGAGATAAGTAGGTGGTGAATGTCAGCACTGAGTTTCTTAGGATTTGAATCCTATGAGTTTGACCACAAGCCTACCTATTATATCCTAGCTCCTGGCATTTACTTTGTCAATTTAGTTCTTTGAACTCCTGTTTCCTCATTGGTAAAATAGTGATTCCTCATTGATAAGATAGGGAATAGATATTAAATATAAAATATGCATTAAATATAAAAAGTATCAAAACTGGAGCTGGAGCAATAGCACAGTGGGTGGCGCGTTTGCCTTGCATGTGATCAACCTGCGTCCAATTCCCAGCATCCCAAATGGTCCCCCAAGCACCGTCAGGAATAATTCCTGAGTGCAGAGCCAGGAGTAACCTCTATGCACTGCCTGGTGTGATCCTCACCTCCACCCCCCAAAAAAGAGTACCAAAACATGCAATTTTCAGTATAATTGCTCATTTTTCTTGTCATGTAAGACCGCAATTAAAGTTAATAAAAGAAAGTCCTTGAACAAAAAATGTAACTTGGGGCCAGAGAGATAGTGCTGTGTTAGACATTTGCCTTGCATGCTGTCTATGTGGTTCGATCCCCAGCGCTGGATATGGTCCCCTGAGCACAGAGCCAGGAGCAAGCCCTGAGCACTGCTGGGTATGGCCCAAAACAAAAGAAAAAAGAAGTATATCTTGGGGATAATGTTAAAGCCCTGGTATAAACCCTAAGTCCCAAGGTCCTCAGACCTTTTCACTAGTCAAAGGAGCCCTGGGCTGGGGGCTGGATGGCAAAATATCTCTGCTCCGACATGTTCACCTTGCACTAGGGGCATCCCTGCATCAACCCTGCAATCTCTTTGTTTTTGGATCACAACCAGTGGTGCTCAGGGATCACTCCTGATAGTGCTTGGGAGACCATATGGAGTTCCTGGGATTGGGTCAGCCACTTACAAGGCAAGCATCGTATCTGCTGTACTATCTCTCTGATCCCTCAGGAGTCATTCTCTGTTTTCTTGGCACCCCTCTTAACCCTCTTGGTTAAAATCTTTGGCAGAGTTAATTATGTACCAATCATGCCTCCTCAGTGTGTTTTGCCTGCCCCTGACAAGTTTCTCTGTGGCTGGATTTCTTCCGTTTGTGGAGGAACTTTTTATTTCCCTGTTGGGCTTTGTCTGATCTTGGCCAAGGATTTCCTTGTCCCTGATGCATAGCTGTAAGCTGCCTTCCTTGCTCCCCAGAGCTTTATTCTTATACTCTCGTATCAAACTTTAACCCAGTTTATAGGTCTGTTGATGCCTCTGACTTTTTGCACCATTTTTTAAAAATTTTATTGAATCACCGTGAGATAGTTACAAGCTTTCATGTTTGGGTTACAATCACACAATGATCAAACACCCATCCCTCCACCAGTGCACATTCCCCACACCAATATCCCCACTATACCCCTCTTTCCCACCCTCCCTCTGCCTCCATGGCAGACATTATTCACTATAATCTCTCTCTACTTTTGGGCATTATGGTTTGCAATACAGATCCTCAGAGGTTATCATGTTTGGTCCTTTATCTACTTTCTACACCTTTTACAAGCCCTGTTTTGAGTAGTAGTCTCTCTTTTATGCCTTAATCTGCATCTAATTAACATTTAATTTCTCCATGAGACTTTATTTCACCTATACCTGGTAATGTCAAGGTGTCTCTGGGAATTGAACCATACTTGAGCCAAAGACGGAGTCCTGTTGGACTATGAACCAACAGTCAGCCACCACCCTAAGAGGGGCAGGTCCTCCCAGGAGAGCACTTGTGAGAGTGGAATGCAGCGAGTCCATCCTGGCATCAAATACTAATTTTTATCTGTTTCTAGTTTGTTTTGTATTTATATCGGTATTAACACGGGGTTAGCATTCTCACATATGGAATGCCCAGGGATAGAATCCAGGTTGGCAGCTTGCAAGGCAAGCACCCAAGCCTACCCGCTCTCCTATCTCTCCAGCCCTTTGGCCTTTCTCTTTGGAAGACAATCTGGTAATCATCTCTGTTACCCCACTGGGCCCTTGGTACAATTGGTGGAGTTGTAAAATTTGTTTATTCCTGCCCCCACGCAATACACTCAGTTTCTTCCTGGGAGTCACACACTCTTCTGTTTTTGTTGCTTGGCAGAGATTCGCTGTTGTGTGTATGGCAAATGCCTACCTTCTGTACTATCTCTTGGTCCCTCATTTTAGGTTTTTTTTTATTTTTTAAAGATTTATTTTTAAATCTTATTTAAAATTTTATTTATTTATTTTTATTTTTAAATTTTTGTTGCTTTTTTGGGGTCAAACCAGCGATGCTCAGAGGTTATTTCTGACTAGCAGTCAGGAATTACTCCTGGCAGTGCTGGGGGGATGCGGGGGATGGAGGAACCTGGGTCGCTGCATGTGAGGCAAACACCCAACCCACTGTACTATGGCTCTGGTCCCCATTTTAGGTTATTTTTTTAGTTCCTCCAAACAATTTTAAACTGTCCATCCCCCTGTCGAACAGGTTCCTCATCTTTGTACACGTAGGAACTTAAAAAAAATAGATCTCACACACACACACACACACACACACACACACACACACACACACACACAGTCCCCAAGGCAAACACTCCCCAAGGCAAACACCCCAGATCACTGAGACTCCTGATAAACACTTTCAAAAGGAAAAAAGAGGTGGTGCCGTCAGAAGAGAAATCTCTCCGCAGCCACAGCATCTTTCAGGAGATGACCAAGCCCTAGGCGATCGTGAAGTGTGACCCGCGTGTCTGTTACCACGCCAACACACAGCATTTTCCTGACGGCCCGAATCTTCTAATTCTGCACCTGCACGGGAGTGGGGTCGGGCGTGGGCCCTGCTCCCGCCGGCCAGCGCCCCCGCGCGCCGCGGGTCCACCCGCAGCCCCGGCGGCCGCAGGTGAGTCCGAGGCGCGCGCCCCACGGGAGGAGGGAGATGGGACGGGGCGGGCCGGGGTGGGGGCGCGGGGCCGGGCGCCCGGAGCTGCCCGCCTCGGCCGCCGCCTCTGCAGCCCTCGCCCCTGCGCCGCGAGCCGCGTGGGGCCGGGCCGGGGCGGAGGCCGGCGGACCGCGGAGATGCGGGGCGGGGGCAGGGCGCGGGGTAGGTGACTTTCTCCCGCCTCTGTTTCCCGGCCCCGGGGAGCAATGACATCACGCGGCCTGCTCGCGGCGCCGACACAAAGAGCCGCGCCGAGTGGCCGCTGCGGGGGGAGCCGGCGGCCGCCGCTGCCGCCCGGGCCCCGGGGCCCCGCCGGGCCGGCCCACCGCCCGCAGCCCGCGCCCTTCCTCTTCTTCTTCCTCCTCCTCCTCCTCCTCCTCCTTCTCCTCCTCCTCCTCCTCCTTCTTCTCCTCCTCCTCCTCGGCCGCCGCCCGCGCCGCCCGCGCCTCCCGCGCGCTGCTGAGCCCGCGCCCGGCCGCGCCGGCCCCTTCCCATGCGGGCGGCGCGGGCCCTGGGAGGGGCGCCCGCAGTCAGCCGCGCAGCATGCACTGGGGGGTTGGCTTTGCTTCGTCCAGGCCGTGCGTGGTGGATCTGAGCTGGAACCAGAGCGTCTCTTTCTTCGGCTGGTGGGCCGGGTCCGAGGAGCCCTTTTCCTTTTATGGGGACATCATCGCTTTCCCTTTGCAGGATTACGGTGGGATCATGGCAGGGCTGGGCTCCGATCCCTGGTGGAAGAAAACCCTTTACTTGACCGGGGGAGCTTTGCTGGCCGCAGCTGCGTATCTGCTCCACGAACTCCTGGTCATTAGGTGAGCCGGCGAGAGGGCCCCGCGCAGGCCGGGGCGCGATGGTGGTGTGGGTGGAGGTGGTGGTGGGGGAGTGGGGGGACCGGTCCTTGCCCCTGGGTCACGCCGCCCAGATGCCCAGCCGGCCGGTCCTTACCTCTCCCAGGAAGGCAGCCGGTGGTGGTTACCTGGCCTTGAAGGAGCGCTTTAGAGTTGACAAGAGACTTAAACTGGTACTAGGAGGGAAGAACATCATGGGTCCTGCAATCTTTGGGTGCTAAAAGAAAAAAATGTTCTGGACTCCAGGGAGTATTATGAAATGCTCTTGGGAAGCGCCCTGAGAGCAACAATAAAATTAGGTTCCGTAGAATATTAAATCGTACTTTTATGAGATGCTTTATTGACTTACAGGGCAATGCTGCGGGTAAACCGACCACTAACCTTGTCTTTTGCTTAAAGGTTAGTTCTCCAGATGCCTCCCCAAGCGTCAGTATCATCAAAGACTGAAATTGCAAAAGCTGCAGGAACCCTTGGGTCCCCGGTGAAAGATGCATACCAAGTGTGGTGGGGGGCAGTTTTGATGCAGGCTTAACCTGGTTGTCTGCTAATATTGTCTTTTAAACTGGACCTCCATGCTGTTTAAATGCCATTGTTGGGTGAGCAGCAGCAGATGAGCTGATGCGATTCCCACATGGGTGGAGAACACGGGAGTCGCCCGTACCCGTAAACAGAGGCACCTTCTGCCTGCCGCAGGGTGTTTACAGGATGGATTTGGAGATGCCAGAAAATGGAGGCCCCAGCCATTGTTAGAGCCAACTGGACAGGAGAACATTGTTGGAGGAGGGTTTTGTCCTTCAACTAACGGCATTCTGTTTGTTTAATTCATCCGTTTAAGGTTAGAAAGTCTTTGGAATGCCTTGTCACTGGGTGATAAAGGGAAATGGATGATTTTCAATAGCTTAGAGTGTTTCTTTCAGCCTGTTTTTCTATAGAAGGAAAAATATTGTCCTTTTTCCATTGAGGAAATCTTACAGTATTGGTTATAAACAAATACAGTGATGAGTGACCTTTATCGGACTGCAGGGATTCCAGGAGGACGTTGTGACAGCCTGCTGAGAGGTTTTGAATATTTCTCTTCTCTGGGAAGCAGAGAAAGCAATTTGGCCTGGGGTGGGGGAGGATATGTGTTGGTTTTCATAGTATTTAACCACAGTTGAGAAGTTTTGTTTTAAACCTCTTTGGATTCTCTCACACCGGACAGTGCCTTGAAGGTTGCCGAGGGGAATAAAAAATATTTAAGTAATTTATTATTTGATTATTTTTATATTTATGAGCTTTAGGACTCTGTTTCAAGTAAGTTAGATTTCCAGCTAGATGAAAAAATGAAAAATGTGTGCAACAAATTTAAATGGAAGCCTAGTTATGTCTCAGTTATATTCTAAATCCTGAACCATGGGGCTTCTCACCATTTTTCCACTTTGTGGTGAAAGTGAAGGAAGATACAGATTCACTGAGGGCCTGTGTCAAAACCTTGCTTAAATGACCTTGTAGAATTTTCGGGGACCTCAGAGCTTATCCTGGGAGCAGGCCACACCCTGGTAGGTGTGGTTGCTGCCTAAGGATATGCCCTTTCTTAGGGTATATCCTAGGATATGTCCCAAGACTACTTGATAATTTAAGGGGTATGGAGCATAGGAGAGGGGCAGGATAAGTGCTTTTAAGTCCTTGGTTTATTCACTTATTTTTTTTGACAGATATTTGAGCTAGAATGCTCAGTTATAATACAGATAATAAAAATGGTTGCCCATTTGGGGGCTCAGAATGTGAGTGCTTCAGTGATCTGATTGCATTTCTCATTCATAGCTGTCTCAATGCTCTTACCCTGATAGCATTTCCTAGCTGAGAAAGAGCAACCTGTCAGGATGGCACAGTAAGCTTAGCCATCTCAGATTTAAATCTGGGTGTCAGTAGAGCCTGCACTTCTGAGCACTGCGTCCTGTCAAGTCCCAATTCTAGAGTAAGTTTGCATAGGAAGAAAGGTAGAGAAAGGTAGGGGCATTGTTCTGGGAAGAGGGAGCTTTTGACTGCCCCTAAGAGGCCCAGAGGGATGGAGAAAGAAAGTAGGAAAGATGGGCTCAGAGAGGCAGAAGTTACCTGAGAGAACTCCATTTCAGGTAGGTACCATTGTGTCTCATTGCTGTGTGTTTCATTACAGTTGTCTGTGGAGTTTAGGCAAAATACAAAGTAATGTGAAATATGTGGAATGGAAAATTTCCTGGGTACAACCAAATTCAGAGACCATCATAAGGTCCTTACTATTCTGCTATTCTGCTACATTGATTCAGGCTTATTTTATGTCTATGTCTCCGGGGTGGGAAACTAGTAGGTGAAAAGTACTTCGGAAGTTTAATTAATGAGTGTAACTGAAGTAGGTATTTTGGATTTTATTCCCCATTTGCTAAGGGCTGTGCTTACTCTTGTCTTACTCCTGGCTCTGCGCTCAAGGATTATCCTGGCTGTGTCAGGGATCCAACCTTGCAAGGCAAGTGCCTTCACCTCAGTGCTATCTCTCCGCCCTGGTACTGTGGATTCTATTCATGTTTTTTTTTTCCAGATATGCTTGAAACAAATGTATACTGTCCTCTTTTTTTTTCCGTATGCTAATAGAAGTTATCTTAAATTCACTCTGACTTTTGGAAATGTCAGTAACTAGAATGAGTAAGTAATCACTTGCTTCCCAGTAGCAACCTAAAAAGTCATTAGCTTTTTAGGCAAATGGATTCAGTCAGTCCTAATCAGAGCTTCTTAACTTTATTTATTGATGAACCATTTTCCCTGAGAAATTTTTATACAGCCCTGGGTAGGTAGGTATATAGGTATATACATCAAACATTGATAATAAGCCAGAAAGAAATTTATTTAAAAATTTTGAAAAAGTGATGAGACACCATTAGGGTTGCAAACCACAGTTTAAGAAGCTTCACCTGGAGCCGGAAAGATAGTACAGTGGATAAGATATTTTGATTTCACATCACTGACCTGGGTTCAATACCCAGCATCCCATATGGTCCCCTGAGCACAAGCAAGAGTAGCTCCTGAGTGCAGAGCCAGGAGTAACCCCTTAGCATCACTGAGTGTGGCCCCCAAATGAAAATAAACAAACAAAAAGATCACAGACAAAGTCACATGCAGCTCCCCCTCCAAAAAAAGAAAAAGGAACTGCGTCCTAGAGAATTTAGGGAATCTAAGCATTGGTCAGCATTTGATCCTCATAAGCCAACAGCTTACCAGTGTGTTGGCAGGTGTGGTCATCTGTGATGTCCTTTATCACAGAAATAGGTGCGAATCTTGTTCTATGAGTTGTCTTATACTCCTTGCATTATGAGGCCACTTCCTAAAATTTAACTTGGAAACTTTCCCCTTCTTTTCTGATCATATTAGAAAGATCATTTCTGATGTGTGGAGGGAGGGCTTCAGAGCCAGACTGGGTTCAGATTCACTCCACCTTTTTTTTTCTCCCAGTGCAAGGATTGAACCCAAGCAGGGCCTCATATATGTAAGCAAGTGCTTAGCCACTGAGCTACATCTCCAATTTTCTTTAAAAAACCATGTAGACTTGGGTGCAAATATATATATATATATATACATATATATATGTATATATATATATAGTTGTTGTGTGGATTTTGGGCTATATGCTGCAGTAATCTCAGGGCACTGGTTCTACACTCTGGTTCTACACTCAGGAGTCACTCCTGGTAGTGTTTGGGGCCCATATAGAATGCTGGGAATTGAACCCAGGTTGGCCATATGGGATGCCGGGGATCAAACCCATGCAAGGCAAGCGCCCTCCCTGCTGTACTATCTCTCTAGCCTCTGGATATGAGTATTCTTGGCTACTCACTTTTCTTATCTGTACAATTGGAGTACTAGTTGCCCTCCTCATAGTTGTTAACTCAAGTTAACACTTGAAATGTCCTTGATACATTGTGAGCATTTTGTACAAGTTGGTCTTCCTGTATTTATTTTGGGAGAGATGCACACCCTGCGGTACACAGGGCTTATTCCTGATTTTGCATGGAGGGATCATTCCCATTGGGCTCTGAGCACCTTCTGTGTGCAGGGCCTTCCCTCTTGTACTATCTCTCTGGCTCACAAGTAGGTGCTCTTAGCCATTCTACACTTATTCCAGACTTGAGAGGTCTGAGTCAAAGTAGCTGCTTTTAATAAAGGTAAAGGTAAAGGTAAAGGCCCTCCCGTTGATCGTCGATTTGCTCGAGCGGGCCCAGTAACGTCTCCATTGGAGACTTTGTTGTTACTGTGTTTGGCATATCGAATACTCTCGGTAGCTTGCCGGGCTCTCCGAGAGGGGCGGAGGAATCGAACTCGGGTTGGCCATGTTGGCCGCTTGTAAGGCGAACACCCTACCGCTGTGGTATTGCCCATTTTCAGTGTAGCTAAAGTGCTTAGGAATTTGGAAAAAGGGAATAGAGAAATAGTACAGGGGATAGGGCACATGCCTTGCACATAGCTGACCTGGATTTGATCCCCAGAATCCCATGAGGTCCCCTAAGCACTGTGGGAATAATTGCTGATGCAGAGCCAGGAGTCACTCCTGAGCATTGCAGGGTGTGAACCCCCATAAAAGAAGTTTGGAGGGGCTGGATATGGTCCTGTGGGCCCCACTAGGAGTGATCCCTGAGCACAGAGTCAGAAGAAAGTCTTAAGCATTGCCAGGTGTGGGCCTCTCCTCCACCTCCCTGCCCCCCCTTCCAATCGCCTCCCGATCCCTAACCAAAACCAAACCAAACCAGAATTTGGAGCTGGAGCTATTAATAATTTGATCTTAAATTGATATTCTTTGGGCAAGTTATTTAACCTCTCTGAGATTCAGTTTCCTTGTTTACTGTAATTTATAATTAATATGTATTGTGTACTTTATATAGCACTAGCACTATCCTCCCATTGTTCATCAATTTGCTCGAGCAGGCCCAGTATCGTCTCCGTTATGACAATTGTTACTGTGTTTGCCCACATGGCAAAGCTTTCCAGGCTTTGCCATGTGGGCAAGATACTCTCGGTAGCTTGCCGGGCTCTCCAAAAGGGGCAGAGGAATCGAACTCAGGTCGGCAAGGTCTGGCATATAAGGCAAACGCCCTACCCGCTGTGCTATCACTCCAGCCCATACTTTATATATTATGTACATTAAATGTATTACTTTTAAATTATAACATTATCCACTTTATAGTGTCACTACCAGAAAGTAAGTTAATGTGAATAGTGTTATGGGCGTATGCTTCAAATATAATGTCTATTTTTTGTTATGCTCTGGACTAACTGTAGTCTAGAAATTGATTACATTGTTTAGACCAGAGGAGTGTTTATTTATGATTATTACTTTTTATATTTGACTTAGCTTTTAGTTCTTAAAACTTGGCCTGACTAATCACAGGAAAATATTACTATATGGCTTGATTTATTTGGGTAGAATCAGTTGTCCAATACATAGTTTGTATTTTCTAGAAACATAGTATAAGTGACTTTATGATCTTAATATATGACCTCCCAAAGGGTTCATCAAATTAAAAAAACTTGTGTAAAACCAAATATTGTCAGAAAGCAGCAACTATTATTTTGATGCTGGTATCAAAATACTCCACTACCGAACTACCTTCACGCTCCAGGCTGCTTTCTGTACTATGCGGCCACAAAGCGGCCATGCAACACATTATAAGATACTTCCTACTCATTTTCCATAATTACCACACCATATTTGATGGGGTTCAGACAGTAGGCAACAAATCATAGAGAGAAATATATAAATATATGCCTCTCGGAGATACCAGCAAACTACTGAGAGTATCCCGCCCACACGTGCAGAGCCTGGCAAGCTCCCTGTGGTGTATTTGGTATGTCTAAAACAGAAAAGACAACAGGTCTCATTCCCTTGACCCTGAAAGAGCCTCCAATCATTGGGGAAAGATGAATAAGAAGAGGCTGCTAAAAATCTCAGGGCTGGGAGGAATAGAGACATTACTGGCTCCCACTTGAGTAAATCGGCGAACAACAGGATGACAGTGATGCAGTGATTTTAAAATGGATCTTTTTGTTTATTCAGTTTTGTGGCCATATCTGATAGTGCTTAGGGGACCGTGCAGTGTTCTGGATCAAGCCCTGGGCTCCAGTATGCTGAGCACACACTAACTCTTCTAACTCTTTTAGGTAGCTCCAAGTAAAGTGAGTGGTTCTTAATCAAATGGCGTGGGCATTCCAGTGTTAAACTTCTCCAGAAGAGTTTATTTCACTGAATGGATGTCCTATAGTAAATGACCATCTTTGTAATGATGCTGTAAAGACTTGACCTTCCTTGTTGGGATTTACAAGGGTAACAAATGGATGGGAGCCTTGTGGAAGGTTAAGAGAAAGAGACTTATATGATCTGATGGGAAAATGAATAGAGTGGAAGATGGAGATCACAGCAAGGTTTCTGAAGGCTGAGCTGTTAATTGTGAATTGGTCAGATTTTGTACCTGATGGGAATTATTCTTTGGCTGCAGATAAATCCTGTCTCTCTTCTGTAATGATTTGAAAGGTCAGTGTTTATAGGTGGCATCATGATAATGTCTATAGAATCAGTCCATTCTCACGAGAGGTCCAGGGTAATGTATGCGTGGGAAGCTGGGAGTGGACCTGAGCCCAGCAATCCCATTTGTCATCCAGCCTTTCTTTTCCATCACTATGTGGTGACTGTTAAAAAAACTGTACCCAGGGAAGGCTTTTCTACCTCAAAAAGAGGCCAGAGGAGGGGAACAGAGGGATAGTACAGTGGGTAGGGCATTTGCTTTGCATAGATTTGATCCCCAGCATCTCATATGATCCCCCGAGCACCACCAGGAATGCAGATCCAGGAGTTACCCTGGT
This sequence comes from Sorex fumeus, assembly GCF_029834395.1. Lineage (NCBI taxonomy): Eukaryota > Metazoa > Chordata > Mammalia > Eulipotyphla > Soricidae > Sorex > Sorex fumeus. Next base: position 17,567,155 of record NW_026606111.1, on the reverse strand, counting down.
GAACATCACCGGGTGTGACCCAAAAGGAAAAAAAAAAGCCAGAGGAAATGAATGACTGAGACAAAGGAAAGGAAAAGTCAGGGACTGTGTTTGGTGGATTTGGAAATCTAGTTATGAAGGCAGAGAGAAAACAGGATGCTTAGAAGCCTGATTCCTTGGCTGCTTGGGTAAAAGCATGCATAATCTGGAAGAGGGACCAGAATATTGAGTCTCAGCTTTCCTGCAGACCTGATCATGGCACAGTGAGTCTATGATCGCAGGGCTCTCCAGATGGTCTGGAACAGCTGACGAGGCTCAGTCCAGCTTCTGCTTCTGACGACCAGACTCAGTCCCCCTCTGCCACTGACCACCATTCTCTGGAGCTTGTGGTGGGGGCCAGCCCTTATAATGAACAGATCTGTGTGTCCCTTCAGGGTTACCCTGCACCCAGGGCCTTGGAGAGGTAATAAAATTGAATGTATAATACAAGGATCATTCTTTATTTTTTTGGTTTTTACAGGAAACAGCAAGAGATTGACTCCAAAGATGCTATTATTTTGCATCAGTTTGCAAGACCTAATAATGGTGTCCCCAGTTTGTCTCCTTTCTGTTTGAAAATGGAAACTTATTTAAGGATGGCTGACTTACCCTATCAGGTACTTGTGTGAAAATGTTTTATTTTCATGAACGCTATATTGGTCAAAGGGTGAGTATTTAACCTGACATGGTGGAGAGGGCTTGCTCTGATTACCTAGGTGAAGGATATAAAAGCAGCAGTACCCAATCCTCGGAACTTAGGGGACTGGACCCATGGTGTGTTGAGTTTTATGAAGCATTTAATGTGGGATCAAAAGACTTACATAGAAGCTGCATTGATAGTACAATGGGTAGGGCATTTACCTTGAACATGGCTGACCCTGGTTCGATTCTGAGCATCACCAGGAGTAATCACTAAGTGCAAGGTCAGGGGTAAGGCCTGAGCACTACTAGGTGTGGTCCAAACACACACACACACACACACAAAAAGAAAAGAAAACCCCAAAGTAATCCCCCCCCAAAAAAGCCCAACCCCCACGCCAACCAATCAATTAAAAAACCCCCAAAAGACTTACATATGAATAAGACCCGTGTTATTTTTTTCTGTGAGGTGGAGAATGCTTTAGTTAGTAGTGGATTGCCTGACTAGGCAGCTAATAATAAAAATGAGAGTAAGTGAGTGGGCAGGTGAGTGAGTGGGTAGGTCATTTGCCTTGCATGCGGGTGACCCGGGTTCTATCCCGGGAATCTCATTTGGTCCCCTAAGCAATGCAGGAATAATTTCTGAATACAGAGCCAGGAGTAACCCCTGAGTATCACTAGGTGTTACCGAAAAAGCAAAAAAACCCAAAAACCAAGTGCTGATTAACTTTCTGGGAAATACTGGCTCATTTCGGCATTAGGTTGAGTAGGTTGAATGTATACAAAGGGTAAGATTTCTGGGCGTGGTATAGTACCCGCCATACACATATGAGGTGGCAAGAGCCAGGCAGCTCTGTCATTGTGTTCTCTGGGAGTGCACCACAATCAAGTATGTGCAGGTACTGCAGCTAAAGTGGCGACCTGGTAAGCCCCACAGCTAGGTATGTGTCAAACTGCAGCCTCATGCTGGACCTCATTACAATTACAACAATGACAACACAGAAGGGAAGGGAAAGGGGAAAGAGTATGAAGTTTTCTCTGGTATTGTTCTTATAAATTCAATAATTTCTTTTCTTAACTTCTTACTTAATTCTATTTGTTAAATTTTTTTTATTTGAGGAGCCAGAGAGATAGTACAACAGTTGAGAAAGTTGTCCTGCATACAGCTGACAGCTGATCCTGGTTCGATCCCAGTATCACATATGATGCTAAGAGTGACCACAAGGAGTGACCCCTGAATAAGTCCAGTGTACCGCCAAAACAAAAACAATACAAAATTATATATTTTTTGGTTTGGGGCTGTACCTGGTTGTGTTCAGGGCTTATTTTTGACTATGTGCTCAAGAATCGCTCTTGGCAGTGCTCAGGGGACCATATGGGGTGCCAAGGATTGAATCCGGGTTGGCTGTGTGCAAGGCAAATACATTACTGACTGTCCTGCTGCTCCAGCCCCTCAATAGCTTAACAGGCCTCAGCATGTCTTTATTAGGCTTTCCCTTTTAATATTTCTATGTTTAAAGTCCTTTTCCTTCAGTGCTTTGAAAATGTGAGTTCAACTTTTTCTTTTTCCATCTGTACTGCTAATAGATGTTGATCTATTTCCTTTTTATTTTTCCTTCTAGAAGTTTGTAGAATTTGTGTTTAGTCTCAGAATTCCCCTCTGTCTTTTTGTTATTGTCAGTGCTTCAGTGTGTAGAGGCACAACCTTGGGCGGGTTGTGCTGGAGAGTGCATTCTTGCGGTGGTGCTAGAGATCCAGTGATGTGCAGCAGTGTAGGGAATCCAACTTGCTGCTTCTGCTGGTTGGTTGCTCTGCCTGTCAGTCACATCTCTGGGCCTTGTAATTTTAGCATTTCAAAATCTTTCAGTAATATGCTTTGGTTTGGGTCTTTATATATTTTGGCACTTTGTATGTTTTTAAAGCCGAGGTCCTGAATCTCTTTGATTTTATTAATTTTTTTGCTTCTTGGGTCACACCTGGTGATGCACAGGGGTTAGTCCTGGCTTATGCACTCAGGAATTACCGCTGGCGGTGCTCGGGGGACCATATGGGATGCTGGGAATCAAACCCGGGTCGTCCGCGTGCAAGGCAAACACCCTACCCACTGTGCTATCACTCTAGCTCCTGCTTTTAGAGACTTGCTAATTTTTTTCAAATAGTTCTTCTTTTTCATTTTTATTTTTTATGGTTGTTGGGCCACACCCATTGGTGCTCAGGGTTTATTCCTGGCTCCGCACTCAGGAATTACTCCTGGCAGTAGTTGGGGAAGCATATGGGATGCCGGGGATAAAACCCAGGCCAGCCACTTGCAAAGCAAGCACCCTACCCGCTATACTATTGCTTACAGCCCCCATTTCTCCTTTTAAAATGTGTTTTCCCTCTCTTTCCCATTCTATAATATCTATATACGGAACCTCTTGTTCTGTTTCCATTATTTCTGAACTTCATTCTTTTCTTCCGAGAGAATTCCTCTGCGCTTGCATTGCATTTTTTCCACTTGTGCATGTCATGCTATTTATCTAATCTGTTGTCGTCTTCTTCTGTTTTATTATTATTATTATTATTTTGCTTTTTGTGTTACACCCAGCGATGCACAGGGTTTATTCCTGGTTCATTCACTCAGGGGTAACTCCTGGCCATGCTCGGGGGACCATATGGGATGCTGGGAATCGAACCTGGGTCAGAATGTGTGCAAGGCAAACGCCCTACCCGCTGTGCTATCACTCCAGCCCCTTCTTCTTTTTTTTAACTAATTTGTTTTCTTTTTTGTGTTTTGGGCCTCACCTGGCAATGCTCAGGGCTTACTGCTGACTGTGCACTCAGGGATCACCCCGGGAAGGGCTCAGAGACCTTATGTGGGCTTGGCTATGTGCAAGACAAGTGCTTCCCTTCTTGTACTATCACTCCAGCCCCTGGATTCCTGGCTTGGGAAGTGCGTTTGTGGAGGTCATCGGGTGAGTGGGAGAGCAGGGAAGGAGTGGTCTGCTTAGTAAAGTAGAAAGGGGGCCTTTGTACCTAAGAATGTCAATGGTGAGACCACAGACAGAAGCTGGGAGGACGTTCTCAGCTAGCAGCACAGGAGAAAATGGCAATAGAGACAAGGATCGAATCATGTAAATACTTTTGACTCAGGCTGGTTTGGCAGTGAGAGCTTGAAGATGTCTCTGCTGAGGGACTCACTTCCAGGGCGAGACTGCTGCCCACTCATCGTCACTCTTGAACCATTGCTCCCTGAGCCGAGGCACCTTGGGACAATTAGGGTCCAACCCTGATTTTTTTCTCTTTCAAAATTTATTTATGAGTCTCTGGAACAAGGCTGGTAGATGAGCTTACAAGGTGGCCGTGGTGGGATGTGGGTGTGGCTGCTTGGGCCTCCAGAAATACAGGGAGGTGGTAGGAGGTCGACCACGCTGACTCAGAGAAGGCCTGTTGTTTTCAGCCATCGAAACCCATGCACCTGACGATTTTGGCAGATGAGTTTCTCTGTGGCACTCAGTCCTGAGATGGTGGGGTCTGGCTGGAGGCATGACAACAGCTTTGGTGTGTGGGAGCAGCTGTGGGCTGCCAGGGCTTTGTTTGGGTGGCAGCGACCCAGCCTCCCTCTGAGGATACTCCAGAGGTCTCAGCTGAGAATGAGTATCCAAGAAATTTTTTACAGCTTGGTGATCTCTCTTGAGATTTACTTATGAGGGGTCCAACCCTGAATTTTGTGCTGTGTAATGCATTGCTCACCTTTTCTGCAGTCCTGCGGTTTGCAGTCTCTATGGGATCTGCCAGGCGGTTCTGCTCTTTGCTATCTTGTCTTCAAGGCGTTAAGCTCTGTTTGCTGCAGAGCTGTTTTTGCTAGCTGCCTGACTGCCTTTGTTCCTGTTCTCAGAGCAGCTGCTTTGAGTCTGGATAGCTGGAATGGCAGGACACGTCTCACTGGGAAGCCTGAAGCAATTCCAGACATCATTGAGAAAGAGAATGCTAACCTCTTTAAGATGGTTATCATTTGTTGAACATACTTTTGTTTTTCTATTTTTTTTTTTTTTGGTTCTTGTCTTTAGGCTACACTCAGTGTTGCTCAGGGGGCCCTTTATTTATTTATTTATTTATTTATTTATTTATTTACTTTGCTGGGCTGGAGCGATAGTACAGTGGGTAGGGTGTTTGCCTTGTGTGCGGCCCACCTGAGTTTGATTCCTCTGCCCCTCTTGGAGAGCCTGGCAAGCTACCAAGAGTATCCCGCCTGCACGGCAAAGCCTGGCAAGCTACCTGTGACGTATTTGATATGTCAAAAACAGTAACAAGTCTCACAATGGAGACGTTACTGGTGCCTGCTTGAGCAAATTGATGAACAACACAACGGTGCTACAGTGCCATTTACTTTGCTGCTGCTTCTTTTTTTTTTTCAATTGAATCACTGTGATACAGTTACAAAGCTTTCATGTTTGAGCTTCAGCCATACAGTGATCAAACACCCATCCTTCCACCAGTGCACATTTTCCACCACCAATGTCCCCTGTGTCCCCACCTCCACCCCATCCCAGTCCTCACTCTGCCCTACAGCAGACAATTTCCCCAATACTCTCTCTCTACTTTTGGGCATTATAGTTTGCTCAAATTTTCCCGCCACCATTTAAGCCTACCTGCCAGATGCTAGATAATTTATTTTCTATTGCTCACTTTGAATACCACGAAAGGTCACGTGCACTTCTGGAATTCTACAATTGTAAATGGTTGGGGTCCAGGGACATCTCTGTAGGGCACTAATCCACTTTGGGATTCAATTGGGGGTCTCTGAACCAGGGCTGTTGGTGCGCTGAGGTGGTGCCTGGAGGCAGATTGTGGGCATGACAGCCAGGATCCCTAGCGGCCAGGGAGCTGGAAGGGACGGCCCAACTCTACTGCCACCGCAGTGCGGCCTGCAGTCTTAGTTCAGGGACCATTTAGTCCTAGGGATTGAACCTGGGCCTCCCACATACAGGTGTGTTTTCTACATCAAGCTCTTTTTCCTGAGCCCTGATTTATTTATGATTAGGAGCCACACACAGCCTTGCTCAGTGCCTGCTCCTGACTCTGCTCAGAGACCACTTCCAGGATATGGCGAGATCATATGCAGTGCCAGGGCTGGAATTTGGGTTGACTGCAGGCAAAGCAAGTGCCTTAATCCCTGAACTATCTCCAGCCTGCTGAAAATATTTCTTTCTATTTTCTTTGGGGGGGCGGAGGATGGGGTCACACTTGGTGATGATGCTCAGTCTGTACTCAGGAATTACTCCTGCAGTGCTCGAGGACCATATGGGATGCCAGGGATTGAACCCAGTCTGCAAGGCAGATGCCCTACCCCCTGTACTATCCAGCCCCTGAACATATTTCTAAGAGAGGATTGCTTCAGTATTTGATCTTCTGTGAGGTCGCTGCAAAATAGCGGGAGGGGAGGTTCCATGTGGACCTGGAGATCTTAGAGGAAATGGTTCTGTGGTTTCAGAATGGATGTTCTGTTCCTGCTGGGGCTGCCTCCCCACGTGCCCTCAGTGAGGTTTGTATTTATGTGAGGTGGGCCAGAGGATCTTGCTTCTTGCCTGTCCAGTAGAGAGGCATTGAGTCATAGGCCCAGGGAGTCCCCACTTGCCCCATTTTTGTCTTTTTTGTCCTGTACCTTTAAAAAAAGATGAAAACACACTAAAGCCAAAAGCACAACTTTATATTTGAAGCATTTTTTTTTAAAACTGAAATGAGACCAGAATAAATATTTGATGACCATTAGTAGCAACTCATAAGGCTTAGGGTTAAAAAAAACCCTAATGTCTTGGTTATAGCTGTCATTTAAAAAAATCAGGATATTAATATGGTAGATCAGTTTTTAAAACTTCATTTTATAATAGTTATAGATTAATGAGACTTTGCAAATAAAGGAGGTCCTGTGGATATGGTTACATTTTTGTAATACAAAAATGTTTTTTACTGCTTTTTTTCTGTGATGTGGAGATGACTTGGTCTTTTATTTTTTATCCAGATAACTTTTTATTGATACAGAATGAAACAATTAGTTGCCTCCACTGAAAAAACCAAAAAAGACCAAGAATCTTGAATTTAAATCAACATATTGGTTACTTCATGTTTTCTTTGTGACTTACAAGCATTGCTGTTACAAATCCTCATTTAAAATAAATGTTCCATAAATGTGCAAAGTCATATCAATTATTAATAATTAAAAATGTCAATAACTCATTTTATGACATTTATTCACTGTCCACCATGTGTTACATTCTCAACTAAGTTATTTTGATGTTGATTTGTTTCACATTTCACCCCAGTGAGTTGGGAAGTATAAATTAACCCCATTTAAAAAAAACTTTATTTTTTAATGAATCACTGTGTGGTACAGTTACAGACTAACAAACTTTCTTGCTTACATTTCAGTCATACAATGATCAAGTACCCATCCCTCCATCAGTGTCCATTCTCCACCACCAATGTTCCCAGTATACCTCGCATCTCTGCCCCCCCATCCCCCAGACTTGGTCTTCATATTAAAAATTAGGAGTGGACAATTGCACTCAACATCCTATTATTTAGAAATTACCACCATAGATATTTGATGCTTTTCTTTATATCGTTTCCATAGAGTTCTCTAGACACACAGAAAGATATTATATATCATATGACAAAACTGGATATATAAGAAGCTTAAATTTCACATGCTTAAGAACTTATTTAGGCATCATGATTTAAAATTCTGTCAATATTAATGTTTTGGGAATAAATATCCCTCTACCTCTCTCTCTTGGTCTCTTAACCTCTCCCCCATCTTAGAAAACTCAGTTCTGGGGCTGGAGCAATAGTAGAACTGGTAGGACATTTGCTTTGCGTGTAGCTGACCCAGTTCAGTCTCCACATTTCATATGGTTCCCTTAGCCTGCCAGGAGTGATCCCTGAGTGCAGAGCCAGAAGTAAACCCTGAGCATTGCCAGAAGTGCTTGTTCTCCCCACCAAAAAAAAAAAAAAAAAAAAAAAAAAAGCCAAAAAACCAAAAAAACAAACAAAAAAAACCCACCAAAAAAAAAAACCCAGAAAACTTAGTTCTGTGTGCTGACTCTCAGAGTCTACTCTCATTGGCTGTTGCTTTTTTATATTCCACCTTCATAGGTGAGAGCATTTGATTGTCATTCTCCTTAGACTCACTTTGCTCAGCATGACACTCTCCAGTTCCATCCATATTAGCAGTGAACTGCAGGATTTCCTCTTTGCTTACAGCTGAGTAGTATTCCTTGTGTATATGGACCACAGTTCTTTATCCACTCATCTGTTCTTAGGTGCTAGAGTTGCTTTCTATTCTTGAAGAGTGTTGCATTGAACATAAGAGCACAACTGAATATCTTTTGTTTTGTATAGTTCTTTTATTTATTTATTTAATTTAGTTCTTTTCTGGTTTGTTTGTTTGCCTTTGGAGGGCCACACTGGGCAGAAAAGTAAGCTGCAAAAATATGGCAGCTTACTTCCCACTACTTCAGTATGCATCTCAAAATAAGAATGTTCTGCTGCAAAACTGAAGTTCTTAGAGGGTACAAGGAAGTATTTCAGTGTATTTTACTCAGATCATCTTAAATTTAGCTGGGGAGACTTTTTAAGATGACTCCAAAGATGCAATGGCCTAATGAGCATAAACTGAGCATCAAAGTTAGCGGTCACCCTGCTGTGGCAGAGTGTTTTGTCAGAGTTCCAAGACAGATTTCCTTCCTTCCTTCCTTCCTTCCTTCCTTCCTTCCTTCCTTCCTTCCTTCCTTTCTTCCTTCCTTCCCTTTTCATTTTTTGTTTACTTTGGGTTTCTGTGACACATCTAGCTGTCAGGGGTTGTTCCTGGCTCTGCACTCAGATCTCACTTCTGGTGAATTTGGGGTACCATCTGGGATGCCGGGGATTTCTTTTTAAGGTTTCATGTCCTCCCATCTGATCTTTACTATGGTGAAGAGTGACACAGCGAACATTGGAGTGCAAATGTCTTTTGAATGATTTTTTTCTCCCCCTACAGTTCTTTTAGTTAAGAGTAAAAAGAAATGAAAGAAAAAGGAAATGAAAGAAAAAGGAAATGAAAGAAAAAGTTTCTTGGAACTCTGCTTTGGCAGAGTGGTGTCTTTAATCAAACCCTGTGTTCATTTTCTTATTTAATCCTAGTAACTGTTACTAGCCCCATTCTGTTGATGAGGAAGTTGAGGCCCAGGGAGGTTCAATGTCCAACAGTAATAAATGATAGTGCCAGGGGGGTTTGGTATTGAACTCTTGGCTCCTGCATATGGAGCATGCACTCCAAACCCTGGAACCATCTCTGCACCCTGGAGCCAAGCTTTTAAAACCTAAATTCTATAGCTTTCATTGCTATGCCAATAATGTATAGGTTCGGATACATGCATTTTACATAGGACAGATGAAAGGGGAATTATTATTATTATAATTATTATCTTGAAACAAATTAGAGGCTTCATCTTTTTCTTTTTTTGCGGGTTTGGGGGGGGGGTTGGCAGGGGGTGGTGGTAACACCTGGTGATGCTCAGGGATTATTCATGGCTCTGTGCTCAGGGATTACTCCTAAAGAACTCAGGTTACCATATGGGTTGCCAGGGATTGAACCCGGGTTGGCCACGTGCAAGGCAAGTGTCCTACCCACTGTACTATCTCTCTGGCTCTGAATATGGATAGTAGTCAGAGAAATCAAACAGGTGGTATTTTAGATGATAAATTTGCATCTATTGTATATAAATTATAAGACTATCAGATACGCTGCAACTATTTTAGAGGTATGTACCATTTTTCCTAGTCAGCATCAGGGTTGATGTCCATTGGTGCCAAGTCCAGTTGTTTAGTATCACTATTGTTCCTGATCGAGGACGGTAGCAGAATCTCTACGCAAGTCTGTTTGTCAAGCTATAGAGCGTGGTTTTCCCAGAAGAGTTTCTGTTTTCCAGATTGCACAGAAAAAATATGGCTAACAGCAAACCCTATAACTCTTTTTCAGGTTAACCTCAGAATGATCCTCTTTAGAATAAGCCGTGAAATAAAAGCATCAAGACACCAAAGCCAGAGACCAGTTAAAGTCTTCATTATGTTCTGCCTAAAGAAAGCAGCTAGCAACATTTAGTTAGTATTTGCTCTTCTTTTCAGCCTTCCAAAAGGTGACATTCCCTTAAAGAGCTGAGAAGGCCAGGACCCTGGTTCCTTTCAAAGGCTAAGGTATCCAGCTCTAACCCATTTGTCATGCTCAAGGCTACTTTTGTGGTCTGACAAGCTTAGTGAGGGACACACACACACACACACACACACACACACACACACACACACACACACGCATAATTCCTAGACACAAAGATATTTATATTGAACTTTTTCAGCATTCTGCATTCTGGGTATTTTTTTTTCCTTTCATTTTTTTTTTTCATTTTGTTAGGGGTGGGCTTGGGGCTAGTGGTGCTAGAGGCCTACTAGCTCACTATTTGGAGGTCCCTTCCAGCTGTGCTCAGGGGACTATGTGGTATTGGGGATTGAGCCCAGGCCTCCTATGCAAAGTATTTACTCAGTATTTACCATTGAGCTCTCCCTCTGCCACCACATTCTGTGTTTTAATTCTCTATGGTCACTGTCACTGTCTTCCCATTTCTTCGATTTGCTCGAGTGGGCCCAGTAACACTGTGAGACTTGTTACGGTGTTTGGCATATTGAATGTGTCATGGGTAGCTTGCCAGGCTTTACCGTGTGGGCGAGATACTCTCAGTAGTTTGCTGGGCTCTCTGAGAGGGGTGGAGGAATCGAACTTGGGTGGGTCATGTCAGCCGCTTACAAGCCCTACCCGCTGTGCTATTGCTCCAGCCCATTCCCTATGGTAAGAAGTATTATTTGTTTTTAGGGAAAGGCACACATAAATCTTGGTCTGATTTAGGTAAGAATAACTCAAACACTAGTCGGCTTTGCTAATCTCAGTGGTTTCCCACAAAAAAGTCACCTTGGTGTGTCTGGCAAATTTTGGTGATAAGTCTAAAAGGATGATTCAACCAGGGGTCTCTTAGCCCAGGACCCTCTGTTTTTTGTCATCTATACCTTTGCCTGGAGGGATCTTCTTGTCCATGGTTTGATAGACATAGTTACGTCATTTTAATTTTGTTTCTAACAGTGAAGGTGAGTGTATATCTATGTAACAGAGACCTGACTGATCTGTGTGCCAGACAAGGCCTGGGAGCAAAGGAAAACTTTTACTTTAAAGAAAAAAAAATGGCACTGCAATGATAGTACAGCAGGTAGGGTGCTTGCTTTGCATGCAGCCAACCCAGGTTCTATTTCTGACAGCCCATATATCCCAAGCACTATCAGGAGTGATTCCAGTTAAGAGCAGCATGAGGTGTGGCCCAAAAAGCAAAAACAAACAAAACAACCTTTATTTTTTCCTAAATTATGTAATTTTATATCTCAAATAAAATCAGAGTCATTTACCTATAGATATTTATCCTTCAAGTATACTTTAACGCTTGAAAAGCTAATTTTTGTCACCGTGTATTTATTACAGTAATGTATATAAAAGCAAAAATAAAGGGAGAGAAAGAAGAAAACCACAGATTGAAACAGAGTGGGGTGGTAGTTTAACTTTCATAACCAAATAGAAATACTATTTTGAACAGGTATACATAGAAAAATAACAAATCGTGAGATACACAATTGTACTTCGAAAATTAAATGCTGAATATTTTTTCTACTTGGCTTACTTAGAGTTGGCCAATGCATATCTAGAATATAGAGTATGTTCACGTATGTTTGCATTCTGTTGCTGGGAATTGAACCCAGGACCTCATACATGCCACTGGCCACAACCCAAGAGTATATTCTAAGTCTGTAGTTGTACTCATATGTTTGTGCATGTGTAGTACATTATTTGCTTGTTGAGGTATATACAGCACTATGTATCACTTAAGAGTGAAGTTTCATGCCTCCTTCAAAGTATGTGACCACAGCACACCCACCACCAAATTCCCACTAATTCCTCACCACAGTCCATTGGTAGTTCTCTACCTTAGAGTTTGTTCCTCTCTCCATCTTGCCTCTGTTGTCAGCATCCATGGGCGTTTTGCTTTTGGCTCTGTCTGTTCCCTTTTTCTAAAAATTAAATTAAATTAAAATTTTTAAAAATTTAATTTAATTTTTAATTTAATTCCCTCTTTTAATTTAATTTTTTTACTGTCCACAGTGTTTTATTACGTTCAATATTCCAGCACCAATCCTACCACCATTATACATTCCCACCACCATTATTTCCTATTTTCCCACCACCAGCCTAGCCTGTACAAATTGCAGGCCCTAAATTATTTATTTTATATTGCTTGTTATGATTAATTCACTAGAAAAGATAAAAAAAGATTTTCTCAAAAGAAAGTGTGTGAAGGTTGTTGTATCTCACCCTGGAATAATTAAGCTCTTGTATAAGAGATTATTAGCATGTTGTTACAGGTTACACCTTATGTGTTAATATTTTCTTAATTGAGATTGGTTGCCTTCTACTTTTTTTTTTTACTACTCCTGGCATATCAGTGATGCAGAGTATGAGATGCTCCAGGAATTCAAAAATTTTGATGAGATGGTACACCTAGGGTCAAGTTTTTTAACTGGATGGTGACTTTGGAGTCTGGAAGCATCTTTGCAACTCACTGATCTCTTTGAAGATTTACATATGAGTCTCTGGATCAGGGCCAGTTAATGAGCTTATTTGGGCCAGAGGCAGTTTATGGGCATGACTGCCAGGCTTCTGGAAAAACAGGGGAGGATGGGGGGCAGTTAACCATCCCTGTTTTGTGGGAGCCTGGATATTTCAGTCACAAAGCCCTCGTGCCTGAGTTTTTCAACAGATTCACTCATAAATGCGGCTCATCCGAGCCTGTGGAGTCTGGCCGTGAGCATGGCAGTGATTTGTTCCCTTGTTTTATTTTATTTTGTTAGCACAGCGGGTAGGGCGTTCGCCTTACAAGCGGCCAACATGGCCGACCCGAGTTCGATTCCTCCGCCCCTCTCGGAGAGCCCGGCAAGCTACCGAGAGTATTCGATATGCCAGACACAGTAACAACAAAGTCTCCAATGGAGACGTTACTGGGCCCGCTCGAGCAAATCGACGATCAACGGGAGGGCCTTTACCCCTTTACCCTTTACCCCTTATTTTATTATTTTATTTTATTTTGGTTTTTGGGTCACAGCCAGTGGCGATGCACAGGGGCTACTCCTGGCTCATGCCCTCAGGAATTACTCCTGGTGGTGCTTGGGGACCATATAGGATACTGGGAATCGAACCTGGGTCGGCCGTGTGCAAGGCAAACGCCTTACCCACTATGCTATCGCTTCAGCCCCTGATTTTATTTTTTAAACTATATACATATATGAGTAGAATCTTCTGGTATTTGTTTTTCTCATTCTGACTGATTTCTAATGAAGCATGAGTCCATTTTCATCCATTGCGTAGCAAAGGCAAGCTTTCATCTTTGCTTATAGAGCAGTATGCTGTAAAGTATATCTCTTTATCGACTAATCTGTCTTTGGGCTCTGAGATAGTTTCCATAGCTTAGCTATTACAGATAGAATTGTTGTGAGCATAGAAGAGCAGATGCCTTTTCAAATTAGTGGGTTTGGGAGGGGTGAGAAGACATTTGGGCCACACCCTGCTTTTGGGCTGCAGCTAGCTCTGTGTTCAGGGTCTCCTGCAGGCAGTGCTTGGGGTCCTTGTGCAGTGCTGTTTGAACTGGGCTTGGATGCATACAAGGCAGGTACCCGAAACCCTGCACTATCTCTCCAGTCTGTGTTTCTGTATTCTTTGAGAGATACCTAGGAATGGAATTCCTATCTTCTATTTTTAATATCTTGGGGGGGAGGGCGGTCATCAGACTTTTCCATAGATGTTGCATCAACTTACATTCCTGCCAATGCTGCCAAGAGTTCCTTTTCTTCACACCTCACTAGCACTTATTTCTGGTCTTCTTGGACTAAGGCTGTTCTCACAGGTGTGAGGTGAATTCTCACTGTAGTGTTGAGTTCATTTCCTTCATTTACCTGGTAATCAGGGATAAGAATTTTTTTCCTTATGCCAGTTCGCCATCTGTTTATATGTCTTGCTTGACAAAATATTTATTCAAGTCTTTTGCTCACTTTTTAATCCAGATAGTTTTTCTGCAGTTGAGTTGTATGGGTTCTCTATTATTTTGGATATCAAATCCTTATCAAATATATAATTTGAAATGGCTTTTAACTTTCTCCGGGTTAGTGGACCTCATCTGCCTTCTGTCCATAGTTTCCTGTACTGTGCAACTTTAAGGTTTCCTGTGGTTCCACTTGTTTATTTTCTTCATGTTTCTTTGCTTGTGATGTAGTGGCAGTGACCAGTATCTAGACATTGACTGCCTTTGTTTCTCTTGGGGGTGCCTCTCAAGCAGTGCTCAGGGACTTCCAGAGCTTCTCCTGGCAACACTTGATCCACCTATGCAGGTGTTGGGGCTGGCAGTGCTGGAAACCACCAGAACCTCAGGTGTTGCCTGGGGAACCACCGGGCTATGTTTTAGGTCACCTGGGCCACACCTGGTAGGCTAAGGGAACCATGTGGGGTCAAGGTTCCAGCTCTATGCAAAGCCTACCAGGGGTCTCTGTATGCAAAGCCTGAGCTAAGTCCTTTAAGCTCTTGCCCCTGCCTTTGATAACTTTCTTTTTGTTTCCAGATTTTGATGTTCAAGTTGTTTTATTCAGTTTAAGTTTTAATTATAGTGTAAGATTGTCTAATGCCAATTGGGTTGGCATTTTTGACTATTGTCCACATAAAGTCTGACAGTTTCCTGTTCTTCTTTTTCCCATGTTGCTCCCTACGTCCAAAAAACCCTAAGTAGTTTTGTTCTATGTGTGCCTGGCACATGCTTGAAGCCAGCATATATTTTGTCATTTATTCTAGTTTTTCCTGCTATTTTATTCTTTCCTGGGTGCATGTTTGCAAATGCTCGGTATTCTAGCACTTAAATTGTTTTACCCAGGAAAATATCCCAATCTTGGGATTTTTTTTTTTGGTCAGGGGGATGATTTCCCACATAAGAAAGTTTTTTTTCTCAGCACTGTTTGTTGAAAGATATTATTCTTTCTCCATTGTATGTTCTATTGACTTCTTTGTTATAAATTAATTGGTCGTGTATGTGTGAGTTTATTTCTGGGCTCTGTATCCAGATCTACTGATCTCCATGTCTATTTTTCTGCCAATATTATAGTATGCTGATGACCATATTTGTAATAAAGTTTGAAGTAAGGGAGTGTGAAGCTTTGCTCTACTTCAGTTTGCTTTCATTATTTAAAAATCGACTTTGGGAATGAAAAGATTCTGATTTACTGAGGAAACTGAATGAATGCAATCATGATTGTAGAATTCCCTCACCAATGTGTTAAAGATCTTGATTTTTTATATAATGGGCAGGAAATTTCACTCTGAAGCTTTGGGATTTTAGAGTCCAACACTTTCCCAATCTTGCCCATCTCATCCTGGGACCAGTGTCCTCTGGGACACTATAAGCTTCTAGCTTGATTGAAACCAGATAGGGGCTTGTCAGAAAACAGAAATTTTGGGGGATTTTTAGCACAACTTTGATGTAGAGGTTTAGGCTGTCACCCAGGAATCTTCATTTTGACAGGCAGGGATTTGAATCTGATGGATAGATTTTGTTATATTTAAGTGGTATACTTTCTTATTTAAAGGGTAATGTTAGTGAGCATTATTCACAGTGACAGATGTCTTTTATGTGAGGTGATTAATAGCCATCTCAGCATATGCCTCCTTCTGGTTTTTTTTTCATGATTTTAGGTTTTTGGCATGTTTATACATTAAGATAGCTATTGCCAGAATTGTTACTTTTCTTCCATATTTCCTGTCTTAAAATTTTTTTAAACAGTATGTCAGAGGCCATGATAAATTTAAAGAGAGTAATGTTCCAGAATGAGTAACATCTTCATTTGAGATTATTAATATTTTATTTCTTGAAAAAAAAAGTGCAGCTAGAGCAATAGTAGAGCAGGTAGGGTGTTTGCCTTGCATGCAGGTGACCTGGATTCAATCCCTGGTACTCCATACGATTCCCCTTGTTTCCCCATGAGTGATTCATGAGTGCAGAGCAAGGAGTAATCCCTGAACACTGCTGGGTGTGGCCCCCAAACAAAAATAAAAAAACACAAAATTTAAAAAATTTGAGGATATATCTGGCAGTTCTTGGGACTCTACTCTAGGCTCAATCCCCTCGGTGCTTGAGGGACCATGTAGTGTCAAAGTTAAAACCCAGGCCTCTTGCATGCAGAGCTCCACTCAGTCTATTGAGCATCTCTGGCCCCAATAATTATTGTTTTCAATTACTGTCTTTATTTTCTTAAAAAAATTTATGTGCTGAATTTCATTACTTGGATAGTATCGTCCCTACCAAGTACACAGTTGGAATGTTTGGTTTTGTAAATCTTAACAGTGAAACTTAAAATATTGCTTTTTTTTTCTTTTTAAAATTCACACTGCTTAGAACTATTTTGGTGGAAAACTCTCCGCTCAAGGGAAAATGCCTTGGATTGAATATAATAATGAAAAAGTTTCTGGCACAGAATTCATAATTGACTTTCTGGAAGAGAAACTTGGAGTTAATTTAAACAAAAACCTCGGCCCTCATGAAAGAGCCATCTCCAGAGCAGTGACCAAGATGGTGGAAGAGCACTTCTACTGGTGAGTCCCCTTGGGCTGTGGGTGCTAGGGTGAACCCTGGGTCCTTTCCTCTTTCACCCTCCCTTGTCAAAAGCTCTCTCCATTCTGACGAGGTAGCAGTCACAGGTCATAGTTAGAGCGGCCAATGACTAGGCCAGTTGGTCTCTAGGTCTGGGGGGATATATTCTGTGCAGACTGGACTAAACATTTACTTAAGGCTTTGCTGGACAGTGTCCTCCCAGGAACCCCTCAACTGTCTGGAGGCATATGGATGAATAAGCAGGACAGTGCCTCAGGCAGTAAAAGTACTGACATTTGACTCTCACTTAACACAGTCTGTTGATTCCCACCCTCCACCTCATCTAAAAATGTCAAAACTTCTCAGCCCTGGGCTGCAGCGGGTGGATTCCTGATCTAGATGGGCTTACTGGGGTGAGGAACCTGCACTCTGTCTGAGAAATGTCACAGCAGACATCCCAAGTGGGAACAGTCTCTGCTTAAGAGTTTCAGCTGGAGTAAATGACCCTAGCTCTGTTGTTCTACAAGTTTTCGTTCCATGTCCTGGGCATCCCTGTTTCAGCCAGCAGGCAGAATGCTGCTGTGTGAGAGCGCTGCCTGCTTCCCTGATTCCCCAAGTGCAGGGGATCCACTCGGGGTGCTGTGCTGGCTATGAGCCCTGTGGACCAGGCAGAGGAGGGTCCTCATGTTTCATGAACCCAGTGTCACGTAGATCTGCTCCTTTCCTTTCTCCCTCATGTCTGTAATTTTCTCACCCCTCCATAGATGCCTATAGATAAGAAGTTTTATCCCTGATTTTTGCACACTTTGGTTTCAAAGATTAGTCATTGTTAGGCCCACTTTTTTTTGGTGTTATATTTGTGGATCTTTCGCTTACTCAGTAGCTGTTACTTCTGCCGCGCGAGATGCACTTGGTGGGGCTCTTGGTTCCTCCTTTCCCCCTTCCTTTTTTTATCCCTTCATCCCCATCCCTCTATCTAAATGTAAAATCTGCTCTTCCACTTCTTGATTCTAAGTGACTTTCTGTTCTTCTTTTGGGGGGCTGACCAGAAGCACTCCTACTCTTCCCACTCTTACTGTGCAGGGGAAAGGGCTGGGAGCAAGATGGACCAGTCAGAGAGTAGACGTGGGGATACAGACAATCTGGGGAGTGATCACTGTCTTCCCAGGATGAATGGGCTCTTTTCCTTAAAGAACCTGTGCAGAATCCTGGCGCTTCCATTTGAAAGAGTGCAGGGCTTGCAGCTCAGGAATAGAGCCCGTCTCCTTTGCTTATTATCTGCCAGTGCCCTCTTTGAAATGATGGAGGGCAATGAAGAGCTGGCAGCAGGCTACTCTGAGCCTTGGTGTCTTCTTGCCTTACCTCAGTGCGGCTGACGAAGTGCTATCTCATTAGATCAATGGGCCAGTTAATGTGGAGAACTTGGCAGCTGCCTGCAGAGGCGCTGAAAGCTATACGTTTTAGCAGACACTTTTGCAACAACTCTCTGATTTCTGTTCATGAAATTTATATTGGCTAGAATGACTTAGATCAAGCAAGGCTTCTCAGACAGCAGCCATCCTACTCTGGGTGGTAGAAGTTTTATGTGTTTTTTTTTTTTTGATGACTTCCTGGTGGAAGTTCATTTCTTGCTATTTTCTCCCTCCACATCTCTCATTACACAGCTTTAGCTAATATTTAATGGAAGGGAAAATATTTAATAGAGGTAGGCATGAGGATGGAGGGTGGGAAGATTTGAGAGGTAGTACCCTGTTAAGGAAAGAATCTTAATTTTACAGGCTACATACATGTACATGCAACCATGGGATTATTTGGGACATTTGTACACCATTCTAAGGATACCTTTATTTGTCTAGTGTACTTTTAAATTACAAAAACAGTTTCCTAAGGAGGTGGTGAGCTGCCATTTCTTCAGAATAACTCAAGGGTTATTTTTAGGAACAAATAGTGAAGGTGAAAACTAAGGCCTTAATTTAACATCCAGTGAAAACATCCATTTTAAGGATTCTAATTCCCCTGATCTTCTAGTAGCAGAAGAAAAACCAGGCCCTTCTTGGTGACCTTAGGTTCCCAAACCATGAGCCAACTTCTTGTAATGTGTTTTTGCCTGTTTTCCTTCCTCTGAGAGCAACTCTCAGCAGTGCTGGTGGCTGGAACCACTCCCTGTAGTGTGATGCTCAGAACATGTGGTACTTGGGGGCCATCTGGGCTATACTTACTGTGCTCGGGATCTCAAACCCAGGGCCTCCCATGTGCAAGGCACAGGTTCCACCCCTGATCCACATCTGGTCCCTAGATATTCTCTTTTGGGGCTAGAGCAATAGCACAGTGGGTAGGGCATTTGCCTTGCACGCGGCTGACCTGGGTTCGATTCCTAGCATCCCATATGGTCCCCTGAGCACCTCCAGGGGTAATTTCTGAGTGCAGAGCCAGGAATAGCCCCTGTGCATCGCTGGGTGTGACCCAAAAAGCAATAAAAAAATAGATAGATAGATAGATAGATAGATAGATAGATAGATAGATATCCTCTTTCTGTGGGGTGATCCTGAGCATACCTTTTGTGAGTTCTAAATCCCAGTGGAACAATGATCCTTGTCATTGCTGTTAAGAAAGTGCTTGAGGACACACAGAGAATCTGTGCTGTCCCTTCACTTCTCATCCTAACCAACCCCTCCCCCTTTTTTAAGTACTGAGGCCACACACAAAGTTTGCACCTGTAGAGTGGAAACCGACCATGCTATGAAGGAGAGAGTACCAATGGGCTTTCTTCAAGAGCATCATAAATTCTTTCATTCAACTGGCCCCAGAATGGTCACTATACTTACAGAGGTGGAAGAGGGGGGAATTGGCTTTCTGGCCGAATTGATTATCTGGAATTATTCCGGGTTTTTATTTTCATTTGCCACCTTAAAAATACTCAGCTTCAGTTAGGATGAATAGCAGAGCTAATGGATGTTGTCCATTATATAATGCCACATAGCCCTGAAGCACTATTCTATGTCTGTTCAAATAAGACCACTCAACTTCAAAGTGGTTTTTCTTGTACTTGAAATCTATTCAGTTTTGTCCCATTTGCATCATAAATATAATTGAAGATGAGGAAAACAGGGGTTTCTTTCTTTTTGTTCCACTGAATGCTTATATTAGCTTAAATGCGGACAGTTTGAGAGAGGTGAGTCAAATTACTGGAATGAAATCAATTTATGGTAAGACATTATAGCTTCTTTTGTGTGACATACTTCCTGTGGACACCAATGAGGTGGAACAGGACACCAGTGAGTCTTCCCAACTCAGGGCTGTAGAACAGTGTTTGCCTTACAGGCAGCCAACCCCACTTGATCTCTGGTACCAGCTTTGCCAGGAGTGACCATTGAACACAGAGCCAGGAATGGCACCTGAGACCACAGGGTGGAGCGCAATGTCTCCCCGCCTGCTTTCCCCGCCCCCCCCAAAAAACCTCTTCAACTCCTAGGGAAGGGGGGTAGGACATTGTTGTCTATCTAGTCACAACCTTTTCACTCATAAAATTTGGGACATTAGAACAGACAATTCACATTTGCTTGTAGGTTAGCCATAACTTTTTAAAATTTTGATTTTGACTTTGGTATAGTTTCAGTGAATAGAGGTCTGGGATCCTTTGAGAAAATCTGAGTCTTTTTCTATTGCAGCTGATTAATGCATTCTTTTATTTTCTCCCCTCCCCTCCCTTCCTTTCTCCTTTCTTCTTCTTTTTTTTTTTTTTTTTGCTTTTTGGGTCACACCCATCAGTGCACAGGTGTTACTCCTGGATCATGCACTCAGGAATTACTCCTGGCAGTGCTCGGGGGACTATATGGGATGCTGGGAATCGAACCTGGGTCAGCCATGTGCAAGGCAAATGCCCTACCCACTGTGCCCCCTTTCTCCTTCCTTTTTCCCCTCCCTTTTTTTCTTTTCCAGGGTGCCCTGCGGTAAAGGTGATCAAACCCAGGGCTTGATTCATAAGCTCTATCCCCATTTTTGTCCTTTTTTCTTCCTTGTTCATTCCTTTCGCTCAGTGAGGAGTTTCTGTTTGGATTCCAATGCCTGCAAAACTTGCCTTTCTGAAACTTACTATATATACACCTTGGAGCATTTCAAATACAAACAAAGGATGACAAAGACAGCATGACATAGGGAAAGGCATTTTCATTGTTGGGAAGCCTTGTACTGAGTTTTGATTTTTATCAAATGTTAGTCTTGTGCAATATATTTTTTACCATGTTAGGTTTTCACAAGAGATAGCTCTGTTAAAGCACCAAATGCTAATTTTTTCCCCTTCTTTTTTTTTTTTGTATCTCCATAAAAAGTCTTAGTAGGACTTGTTCTTCTGTTCTGATGAAGATAATCAATCTTTAAAAAAACAAACAACTCTTTCACCCCTTTGCAGGAGAGATCAGATATGTCATTTGTGGTAAAAATAAGTATCAATTTCCTGAATGAGGCTGTCAGAATGATAAATTATTTTAAATGCCCAGCCTAGACTAATTTTCGTATTGATACTACCATCCTCTTCACTTTAATAGTTCATGATTATAGGGGCCAGAGTGATAGGACAGAAGGTTGGGTGCTTACCTTGCATGTAGCTGACCTGAGTTCAATCCCTGGTATTCCACATGATTCTCTGAGCACCACCAGTGCAGAGCCAGGAATAACCCCTGAGCATTGCTGGATATGACCCAGAAACCAAAGGAAAGAAAAAGAATTCATGATTCCAGGGGTTAAGACATCTGTCCTTTTTTCTTTTCTTTTCTTTTTTTCCTGAATCACCGTGAGATATAGTTACAAACTTTCATGTTTGAGTTACAATCACACAATGATCAAACACCCACCCCTCCACCAGTGCACATTCCCCACCACCAATGTCCCCAATATACCCCCACCTTTCCCACCCTCCCACTGCCTCCATGGCAGACAATTCTCTCTACTTTTGGGCACTATGGTTTGCAATACAGATACTGAGAGGTTATTGTGTTTGGTCCTTTATCTACTTTCGGCACACATCTCTCATCCCAACCGATTCCTCCAACCCTCATTTTCTTAGTAATCCTTCTCTATTCCAGCTGCCTTCTCCCCATCCTCTCATGAGGCAGGCTACCAAATATGGAGCAATCTTCCTGGCCCTTGTATCTACTGTTCCTGGGTGTCAATCTCATGTTATGTTATTTTACACTCCACACATGAGTGCAGTCATTCTGTGTCTGTCCCTCTCCTGACTTATTTCACTTAGCATGATGCTCTCCATGTCTATCCACGTATAAGCAAATTTCATGACTTCATCTTTCCTAACAGCTGCATAATATTCCATTGTGTAAGTGTACCAAATTTTCTTTAACCAGTCATCTCTTCTTGGACACTTGGGTTATTTCCAGATTTTGGCTACTGTGAACAGTGCTGCAAACCTGTCTTACATGCAGCCAACCATGTTTTGTATTCACAGCACCAGCAAGCACTTCCAAGGGTCACTCCTGAGCACAGAGTCAGAAATAGCTCCCGAACAAGGCTGGTTGTGGCCTATATTCTCCACCTCCACCACCACCCATGTGTGCCTCCTGTCCTCCCTCCTCCCCCGCCCCATTTTTTCATGTTTTTTAGTCTCTCTTGCTTTGGAGTAACCGTGTCCTCGGATTCTCCACAGGGATCCCCCACTTTCCTTTTTATTGTCATCCTTTGGAAACAGGACTTAGCAGAGTCATTATTCATTCAATCAATAAGTCATTCTCTCAAAGAATTTGATGAATTGCTGCTCATGGTCTGGCACGTAGCCAGATGGGGGGGTTGCGGGGCTTGGTGGGAAGAAAGGCCACGTGATGCTGTGTCTGCCCTTCTATGGATGGCAGGCTGGAGGGAGACCCCAGGCCCTTGGGATGATGGCAAGGGGGAATTCTCAGAAGCCAGGAAAGGCAGATGGCACCTGGTGGAGAGAAGAAGGGAAGGTTGCTGAGAGGAGATGTCTCAGCTAGAGAGTAGCTGGGGCTGGATCTGGCTAGTGGCGGAAGATGAGGCCATGAAGGAGGAGGAAGTAGCATGTGCAGAAGTACAGAGACAGGTGTTTGGAGAGGCCCACAAATCTGTGTGCCTGGTACCTGGTGGGCAGTGTAGGAGACGGGCAGGGAATGGCCAACTGTAAGGGGTCAGGCTAAGGGGAAGGAGGCTGGCATGGCAAACTGAGGAGCCATGGGGAGGTAAGACTGACTCTGAGATGCAGTGTGATGCCAGTAGATTTGTATTTTCGGAGCCTTTTTTGGTGCCCATGGAGCAGAGGGCTTCTGAAGTTGCTGGAGTAGTATCTGGGGACCTGCTCAAGGCATGTCCTTGGGTGAGAAGTGACTGATGGTGAAGGGCTGCGAGGCTGTTGACAGAACTGGAGAGGTCAGATCCCCAGGTGGGGGCTGGCAGGAGAGAAGAGGAGGGAGCAGTCCAGCATAACTCTTGGCATCCTTTCTGATCTGGTGAGGTGATCTGAAGGGAAGGAAGAGGAGTTCAGTGCTGCTAACGCTGGTGTGTACCTCTGAAGGGTCCTCGCATGGATCGATGGATGGATCTCAGGGCAGAGAGCTTGGAGGGGGGCTTGGGAATGCATTTGGTGTTCTTGTTGATGGTGGGGTCGGGGTCTCCAGCTTGAAATCACAGATGTGAACTAGATCGCCTTATGAACGTGGAATAAGGAAGTAGGAGAAATAAAGATGAAAATCTTAGGAGCGTGTCATAAGTGAGAGGAAGAGTAGGGAGGTACGTCTAAGTGAAGGGAGGGAGATTTCTAAGAAAGAGACCGATAGTGATTAAGTGCTGCAGGAAGTTTCAGAAGGATAAACAGAGAAGGGAGATTTCTTTGAATTTTGCAGCAAGGAGCAGAGACTGTGGCCTTGGTCAGAGAGGGTCAGGCAGGGGGAACCAGACATGCGCAGTCGGCAGGAAGCTTGATGGTGGGAGGAGAGGAGCTTGGCTGTGATGCTGTGGGGCAGGAGTTTCTACCTGCAGTGATTGGGTTGGGAGCTCACAAAGCAGCAGTTTCTTTGCAATTTGATGTTTATGAGTCTTTCTCTGTCTCTGATCCATGAAGAGCCTTGCCTCTCCCTGTTTGCATCTCCGCCTTGATGCTGGGCTGTAATTCTGGGCACAGAGAATGAAAGAATAGACAGAGAAGAGGAAGACACAACAGCTTCTCAGTTTGCCTCTTGTTGCAACATTTAGATCCACCCAGTGGTTTTTGGTTGCGTTGTTTTTTCTTTTGGAGTCACACCTGACTCTGCTATTACTCCAGGCTTTGTTCAGTGATCACTCCTGGCAGGACTCGAGGGACCATATATGGAGCCAGGGCTTAAAACTGGGATTGGCGCATGCAAGCAGGTTTCCTAATCCCTTTACCAGCTCCCGAGGCCCCTCTGTTCAGTCCGCCAGTATAGCTAGAGAACCTCTGTGCACTACTCAGACATCCACCTCTTCCCTCCACATCTGCTAATGTAGCCTGTGAACTTCTCTTTGATTTTGCAGTGTTGATGATAGAACCCAGAGGAGAGCAGAGATGTATCGCTGAGCTCGGTTCCCACCTGTAACCCACAACTCCCTGTGTCTGCATCTTGTCTTTCACACTCTTAACTACCTGGTGTGCAGGGTTCATCCTGCGTGAACCCTGTTTCTTGCTGTCGCCCCTGATTTCCGCTATTGCCTCCTCTGTTTCCCTCACAGACAGTGCATACCCATCCTTCTCTCTCTAAGCTGGCCTTGTCATTTTCATTTTCTCTTCTGTTTGGAGGCAGTGCTCAGAGCTGATTTCTTGGCTCCACACTCAGGGGGCATTCCTGGTGGTGCTTGGAGGACCAGAGGGCATGCTGGGGATCAAACTTGGCTCAGGGCAAGTACCTTACCCCACACTGCTATCTCTCCTGACCTGGCCTTCTCATTTTCTAAGTTGGCCTTGAACTGCTATCCCAGCTACCCACTTTTCACTCTAGAAACTCCCTCAGGCACCACCTTTCACAGCTTTACAGTGATCACAAGTTGGTCATAAAATAGTGCCTATAAATTCTCTCACATGTGTCTGGGCCTCCTTTGTGAGTTTGTAATCTTCTGAACAGCCTCACTTAGAGATCCCATGGGAGTCTTCAGAAGCGATAGATGAGCTTATCTTTCATCAGTGAGATGTGTTCCACAGTGAGTGAATTAGTCACGGTTACACCTCAAAGCACTCGATTTGGTACTTGATTTTTCTTTATTCCTTGCACTGTACCTCCAGTTTTCCTCATGTCTTTCATTGTTTTTGGACCACACCTGGCGGTACACAGGGGCTGCTCCCATGCAGTGCTCCAGCCCATTGAGCTGTCTCCTGGCCCTCTCTTCCTTATTTCTCCATGTTTCTCCCAATCTTCCCAGGACACTCTCTCCTCTGCCAATGTCAGTTTGTCTTTTCTTCATTTTGTAACAAATGTGCCTTCCTCTGGCTTTTCCCCCCTCTGTTCTTAGCCTTTTTTTCACATAGCTATGCATCCAGTCATGTTTTCTATCTGCGTCGAAGTTTTCTGTTGTTAAGTTTTACTTTCAAAGGGTCTTAGCACCATTTTTCAGCAGGTGGTCCTGAACCTCTGTGCCTGCGCTCCGCAGCCGTACACTCTTCAGTGGCTCCTGCCTTTCCTGAGGTTCCTACAGTTCAGCAGCGCCAGTGCTCCTCCAGCTCTGCTTGGAGAATCTGCTCACCCAGCTAATACTAGTATAGATGGTCTATACAGAGTGTGTTTTCTTCATGTCAACCTTTTGGTTTGGAAACCACAAAACTCCATTGTCCTCTCCCTTTTCCTCTGTCTCTTCTTCTTCCGCGTCTTCCTCCTCCTCATCCACCTCTTGCTCCAGGCTCTGTTCTTAGGGATCACTATGGAGGTGCTCAGGGGACCTGATGTACCTAGGCTGATGTGTGCAAAGCAAGCTCCATATCTGCTGGCCCCTCAAATTCCTTCTTTTTAGATAATTTAGATACTCCCGGGATGCTATTCATGTTTAACTTAGGGTAACTTAGTTCAGATTTTGGACTACACCATGCAGTACTCATGGGGTACTCCTGACTTGTTGCTTGGGAGTCGCCCCTGGTTGTGCTTGGGACCCTGACATGATGGGGCTCTCTGTAATCTGGGGCCTCCTGCATGGAACGATGCACTCTAGCCCTTTGAACTGTCTCCCTGTCCCAGGAAAATTTAGTTTTATTCTCAGGTTATTTACTTCTAATACTGTGAAAGATAGGGCAGCATTTTGGGGATCACTTCTGGCACTGATCAGGGGACCATATGGGGTGCAGGGATCAGGTGCTTATGAGGCTAGACCCAGGACTCTCTCCAGCCTGAAGCATTTTTCTAATAGAAAGTAAAAGTTGTCACCTTCATTACCACAGGTATAAAACAGAGGAGCAAATAAAATGCTGTGTGGCTTGCATGTTTATATAGTTTACTAGAATAAACATGAGATTTTTTAAAAAATTGAATTGCTGTGAGATCCACAGTTACAAAGTTGTTCATGATTGGGTTTCACTCATACAGTGTTCCAACACCCATCAATGGTGAGATATTTTATTCGAAGATCTGTTGACTGCTTTGATTAAATATTATTCACTATTTGATTACTTATTAGTTACTATTGTAATGTAATTTTTTTTCTTTTAAATAAAATTGCTTCACTACTTCTTTTTTTGGTGGTGATGGTGGGGGGAATACCTGGCTATCTATGTTCAGGGGTTGCTCCTGGCTCTGTACTTGGGAATCACTCCCAGTGGTGCTCAGGGGACCATATGGGATGCTGGCAGTCAAACCCAGTTGGCTGCATGCAAGGCAGACACCTTACCAGCTTTACTGTCTCTCTGGCCCCTGTTCCTTAGTTCTTTATTTTGAGAAAATTAGGGGGAAATAGTACACTAATATTTTGAACAGAATTTGTAGGCATTCTTTTTTAAAGATGGTGAAAAAGTTATGGTTGTGGAACAGAATATATTGAAATTGACTATAGGACTTTTCAATGAAATCAGGACTGTTTAAATTTTAGAGGAGTCTTTTCTTTTTTTTAAAGGCGAGAGCAAATCAATAGAACTATATAAAATGGCAAAAATTTCAGGTTTCTTTTTTTAGGTGGAAAGTAGCAAAAATTTCTAAAGATATTTTTTCACCCTTCCAATATTTTCAAAGTGTCCATTACAGCTGTGCCCACTAATGCTGGAAGAAATGAAGAGGATGACTAGTACATCATTCATTTCTCGTTATCAGGATCAATGAAGCTATTTTATATCTGCCCTCCCACAGTTTATTCAACCTTAATTGAAAATGCTTTTATTTCTATCTACCAGCAACTTTTTTTTTGGCTTTTTGGGTCACTCCCAGTGATGCCTAGGGGGTTATTCCTGGCTCTGCACTCAAAAACTATTCTTGGTATTGCTTGGGAGACCATGGGGTGCCAGGGATTGAACCCAGGTTGACTGCAGGGAAGGCAAATGCCCTACCCACTGTACTATCACTCTGACCCCTCTATCAGTAACTATGAACCATTAAAGCATTCCTGTTGGGGCCAGAGAATTAGAACCAAGGACTCATGCACATGTCTTCATGCCAGAGGTACAGGTTCAACCAGAACCCCGTGGTCTAGGTGTTACTAGATGTTAGGAATGATGCCCCAACACCTACTCAGGGGTAGCACCTCTTAGCACCCCTCAGTCGGTTCCCTAAAATACTCAACCCAAAAGAACCCATTCCTGTAATTGCATAGGTTGGGAGAACAAAATCCGCTCAGACCTGGGTACCGTGACCATATAATACATCAAGAGTAAATAGCAGCTTAATTTTCCCTATTTATTCTCTAGATGCATCTGGGTGGGTGAGTTTGCTTCAGGTGCAATCAACATGAAAAAAAATGAATCAATTTTCTTTGGTATTTGCATTGCTTTATTATTTTTCTTCATGGTATAAATTAGAATGAATGACTTATGAAGTACACCAGGAGCAGATATTTTAAAATTTCACTGGAAAAACTGCATTCACTTTTATGTCCTGGAGGACCAGCTGAAAGCTGTCGGCTTTTGGAAGAGTGAAATATTTCCACGACACTTATTGTTAATATAGAGTTTATAATAAAATGGGACAGATGTATCAACTCCTGATCCTCTGTCAGAGACAAGTTTTCTTTTTTTCAAAAAAACTCAAGAATTATACACAGCATTTGCAAAGCATACCACCCAGAAGAATGCATTGCCACAGAGCAGAAAGCTGTGTAACCATGACTTCTGTGACTTCCGCAGGAAAGAATAAAGCCAGCTCTCTGGTCTCTGCTGCCTCCTTCCCATGCCCCACCCCCTAGATCCTCACTTCCCTACCTAAAAGTCCTTTAAAGTGGGATTCCACTCGCTTCCTCTGAGATTGCAGAAGGAAAAGCAGTTGCAGAGCCTTGGGAGGGCCTTTGGGGAGGGGATGTGGGTGGTGTGGGGATGTGGTGGGGGATGCTGAGGCTTGAAGGAATTGCAACAAGCATTTTTTCTCTGGATTCACTGTGGTTCCTCTCACAGGTTTGAAGTGCAGGCATTACCCAGAGCCCGTTGTAATACCTGCCATTCCCATGTTCTTTGTAAAAGGTGCAATGACTCATTCCTCCAGAGTATGGCCCATTCGGAATGACTCATTGGAAATGGACTTTGTGGAGCTTGCTGTGTACCTGATGCACCGTAGTAACTTGTTTCCACGCAATTCCAGGACCTTAGCTTATTGCCAGTGGGTGGACAATCTCACTGAGACCCGGAAGATGCTCTCCCTTAGTGGTGGTGGTCCCTTCAGTAACCTGCTGAGGTGGGTCGTGTGCCACATAACGAAAGGAATTGTGAAGCGCGAGATGCACGGCCACGGCATTGGCCGCTTCTCAGAGGAGGAGATTTACATGCTGATGGAGAAGGACATGCGGTCTTTAGCAGGGCTTTTGGGTAACGTACCATGCCTTCGATTCTTTATTTTCTTACTATGTGCATGATCAGTAAAGCACTGTGAGTGTTCTAATGTATAGTTTTATTTTGGCTGGTTTCTTTGCTTCCGTCCGTAGGTTGCTGCCCCACCATTTCTCCAGAATCCTCTAGGTTATAGGATCACGTGTCTCCTCTGGTCACTACCATATGATTTTTTTTTGGGTAGAGAGTGGCCTGTCATGGAGAGAATATAGAATGTGGTATGGTCCTGCTACCTGGCTGCGAGTGACACTGGTGTCTTGGGCCAAGGGTGGTGATGAATGAGAGAGTTCTTTTGTGTATTAGCTGGGCAGGGTGAAAAAGCTTCTTGAAGACACTGGATCTGCTTGGATGATTTGACTGTGGACTCGGGGACATGAAACTAAGAGAGATGCTGTCAGCACCGGCTCTGACTTTTAGTACTTTCCACTTCTAGAACTCACCACTCTTTCTTTTTTTTCTTTTTTTTTATTGGTTTTGGGCCATACCTAGAGATGCTCAGGGGTTCCTCCTGGCTCTGTAATCAGGAACTACCCCTGGCAAGGCTCAGGAAACTGTATAGGGATGCCAGGAATCACACCCTGGTGGCCGTATGCAAGGCAGAAACCCTACTCTCTGTATGTTCTCTCTGGTTTTTTTTTGTTTTGTTTTTGGGTCACACCCGGCGATGCTCAGGGGTTACTCCTGGCTCATGCACGCAGGAATCACTCTTGGCGGTGCTCAGGGGACCATATGGGATGCTGGGAATCGAACCCGGGTTGGCTGCATGCAAGGCAAATAAATGCCCTACCCACTGTGCTATTGCTCTAGCCCCTGTATGTTCTCTCTGGCCCTGCACTCACCACCGTTTTTTTTTTCTGGCTTTTTGGATCATACCTGGTAATGCTCAGGGGTTACTCCTGGATATACACTCAGGAATTATTCCTGGTGGTGCTTGGGGGACCATATGGGATGTTAGGGATCGAACCCAGGTCGGCCGCATGCAAGGCAAACTCCCTCCCTTCTGTACTATTGCTCCGGTCCCCCACTCTTCATCCCTTATGCTTCCATTTGGAATATTCTTGCAAGCATGTTTTCATGCTTTAGACTGCATTATTACTGCTCACAGTGGGTTTAACTATGCTTAGGAACCCCTCCAAAAGAAGGACATAGAATCATTAGAGGAGACGAGTTCACCCTTGCTTCCCTCTTCTACTTGGCTGGACGTGACTGACCTGCTTGAGTCTGAGCAGAGCTTGAGTGTGGGCAGAGAGATGAAATCCAGGTGCTGTATGTGCAATGCCCAACTCCTGGGAGCCGCTCCCTCTAGAGGACTAGCTAGGCTGCTCTATTGCTGAGGGAAGGTGGGTTTTCACTTGCCTTCCCTGCAGCTTCATCTCCATTTTGGAGCACTAGATGTTGGTGTTTTCCCTCTAGAAAATGGGGTGAGGATTCTTCTTGAGCCTTAGGCACTGGAGAGGGTGCTGGGTGTAACCTGTCTCTGCCGGGGAATTCACTTGCAATCTTTTCAAGACTGCAGGAAATGATCCCAGCAGCATGTGCAACCCTGAGCTGGTGGGTGAGTGGAATTAGCTTCAAAGTTGCCTCATTTCTTTAGAAATTAGATTGGATCCTCCATCCACCTCACACACCGCAGGCCACTTTTTCTGAAGCAGCGGTTCTGTCTGATGCCCATGCTTTTCACTCACATCAGCCACCCAAACTGATGACAGAGATTAGGCCTGTAAAGTGCAGTGCATCTCCAGTCATTTAAGTGTATCTTATTAACCAGAGAGAACATGTTGGGGCATAACTGAGTAGGAGAATATAGAGATTGTGATCGAAATAATAATTGCTTATGTTTCTCTAGCATATATGGCTTAAAAGGTGTTTATCTGGGCTAGAGCAATAGTATAGTGGGTAGGGCATTTGCATTGCACACAGCCTATCTGGGTTGAATCTCTGGCACCCGATATGGTTCCCCTAACCCGCTAGAAGTAATCCTTGAGTGCAGAGCCAGGAGTAAGCCCCAAGTACCCCAGAAACAAAACAAAACAAACAAACAAAAACCAGAAAAGAAAAGAAAAAAAAAGGAAGTACTTTCTCCCCATTTATGGAAGATGGGAGGTCAGTGAGTCTCTGATGGGTAGACTAGATAATGGGCAGGTTTTCTAAATAGTATTACAAATCTGTAACATATACAAGTAGTTCAACTGTGTTATCTACATTGGTTTAATAAAGATACAGACAACCCTTGTGGTTGGCAAATGGGAGAAAGTTCTGGAGTTAGAGCCCCTTGGTCCATACTTTGGCCTCCAACTTTGAACAACTGTGTGACTTCACATGAATGATGAGTTTATTTATTTTTTTTACTGCAAAAGGGATCAGAACAATAGTTATAGAATGTGAAGACCAAATGAGACAGTTATTTTGCAGGTGGTGGTAGTGCTAAGAATTGAACCCAAGGCTTCATATGTGCAATGTTACCTAAGTACCTATTGGTAGATGATTAGATAAAGAAGACATGGTAGTGGGGCTGGAGTAATAGTACATTGTGGAGGGTGTTTGCCTTGCACACAGCTAATCTGGGTTTAACCCCAGAAACCCCATATGGCCCCTTGAGCTTGCCAGGAGTGATTGTTGAGTGCAGAGTCTGTGCTAGGGTTGGCCCTAAAACAAAAATGGGGAAAAAAAATTCATAATAGAAATACACAGTGGAATACTACTCAGCAGTAAAAAAAAGACAATATCCTGCCATTTACAATGGTATGTATTAACCTAGTTAGAATTATACTCTGTCAAATGAAAATGCACTGTTTGATTTTATTTGTGTGAGATTCATAGAATAACCCTGTGTGACTCCGAACTCCTGCTTTTTTCCTGAGGCAGCAGCAAACCCTGAAATTCCATAGAAATTACGATTTCAAGTTGTGCCATGTTAGGATGACTCCCTTAGAGCACTTCCTAAAGGTCCCAGAACTATAACTGAAAGTTATAATGTGGTCTCCACATAATGTTTTGTTTTGTTTATTGCCTGTGCTCAAGGCTTATTCCTGGCTCTGTGCTCAGGGATCATTCCTGGCAGTGCTCAGGGTACCATGTATGGTTCCAGGAAGTGAACCAGGGTTGGCTGCGTGAAAGGCAAGTGCCTTAACCCCTGTACTGTCTCTCTGGCCCCAAAGTGATTTTTTTTAGGGTCACACTCAGCTGTGCTCAGAACTTACTCCTGACTCTGTGCTCAGGGATCCCTCTTGGCGGGGCTGGGGGGGACCATATGCAGTGCTGAGGATCGAACCTGTATTGGTTGCATGAAAGGCAAGTTCCCTGCCTGCTATACTATTCTCTGGCCCTTCCAAAGTAAATTTTAAGTGTGTTTTGTGATGTTGCTTCAGGAGGCTGAGTACAGGTTTGAATATGGAGTGTTTTCATTGATTTCATTTTCCTGTGCTTTGTGCGTTACAGTGGTACCTGCCTTAGAGGCTGCCACCTTGGCAGGTTTGTGTTGAACTACAGACTGAGAGCACAAGTGCTGAGCAGAAATAATCTCTTTGGGATATGAAGAGAGTCATATAATAAAGCAGAATGTGTAAATGGAAGAGAGAAATAGACTGATTTCTAGCCAATTGTACACTGCTAAAAATTACAGTGTACTTTCCCCACCAGTCTTAAGTCTTGTTAAGTTGTTTTTAAAAAAGCTGGATAGTCAGAAAAAGTGAGAAAGAGAGAGAGAGAGAGAGAGAGAGAGAGAGAGAGAGAGAGAGAGAGAGAGAACAGACAGAATAACTGCACTCATTTGTGGAATATAAAGTAACAGAATGGGAGAATAACACCCAAGGATAATATCAATAAGGGCCAGCAGGACCGCTCCACTGCTTGGAAGCTGGCCTCACATGCTGGGGGAAAAGGCAGCTGGGATAGAGAAGGGACCACTAAATGAATGATGCTTGGAGGGCTCGCTCAGGATGGGAAATGCGTGCTGAAAGCAGACTATAGACCAAACATGATGGCCACTTACTACCTGTATTGCAAACCATAGCACCCCAAAAAAGAGAGTAAAAGGGAATGTGCCTGCCACAGAGGTGGGGTGGGGGAAGAGGATGGTGGAAAGGATACTGGGGATATTGGTGTTGGAAAATGGGCACTGGTGGAGGGATGGATACTCCCTCATTGTATGACTGAAATGTAATCATGAAGGTTTGTAAGTCTGTAACTGTATCTCATAGTGATTCATAAAAAAAAAAAGCTGGAGAGGTTTTTTTTTATTTAGACTCCTTGATGACCTGGGGTGGGCTCAGTACAGAGAGGCAAGTCTCTGTACTTTATAAAAACTAATTCTCCAGCCTCTCCCTAGGCATTTCTGTTTAAGGTTTTTGTATTACTAATCATTGGATCTGACTTTAATCTTCTATATATCACTTGCTCAAGAATGAAATTTTTGATTTTTACTTACTCTGTACTTGGTTTTATAAATGTCAGTGTGTGCTCTGACTGTTGATAAGGGTGTCATGTAGTGTCAGGGCAAGAACCTGGGGCCTCCTGCATGCAAGAAGGCTCTACTTCCTGAATCATACCCACCACTCCCATTTTATTCTTTTTGTTTGATTGTTTGTTTAGGGGCCACATCTGGAAGTATTCAGGGTTTACTCCTCTGCCTGCATACAGGGATCTCTCCTGGTGGGACTTAGGGGACACTTACGTGGTGCTAGGGATCAAACCCAGGTTGACAACATGCAAGGCAAACATCTTACCACTGTGTTACTACTCCAGCCCTCATTTCATTCTTGAGCAAGTGATATGTAGAAGATTAAAGTCAGAGTCAATGATTAGTAATACAAAAACCTTAAACAGAAATGCCTAGGGAGGGGCTAGAGAATTAGTACAGTGGGTAGGGTGTTTGCCTTGCACGCGGCCAACCTGGGTTCAATTCCTAGCATCTTATATGGTTCCCCCAAGCACCGCCAGAAGTAGTTCCTGAGTCCAAAGCCAGGAGTAACCCCTATGCATTGCCGGGTATGACCAAAAAGAAAAATAAAGGCAAAAAGAAAAATAAATGCCTAGGGAATTTTGTACCTCAGATTTGACAGTGTTTCTGAAACGAAAGCAGCCACGCGGTTGATGGTGTAGATGTGACAGGATCAAGGATCTGGTAGAGTGTATGTCAGGAAAAGGTCATGATAATATGGCTGCAGGGATGCTTTGGAGGGGAGGCCTACACTCAGCAGTGCTCTGTGCTCAGGGGAGTCAGTCCTGGTGGGGTTTGGGTGACCAAACGCTGCTGGGCATCAACCCCGCCCCCTCCACAACCCCCCACAGGCCTTTTGCCTGTAAAATGTGCTTAGCCCATTTAATGATCTCTCCAGCCCTGAAATTATGCTTTTAAGTCCAGGTCAGAAAGCTTTAAAGATGGGGTACTCGTTGCAGAACTTCTTATCTCTCTGGAATGCTCAGAAAAAAAATGAAAAGTGGAATAGCAAAGGAAGGCATAGGGCTTTAGGAAGAGCCAAATTAGGAGAGGGCCATGTGTTCACTATAGCAGGGGAGCTGCCTTTTTTTGCAGGGGCATGGGGGTCATTGCTTAGGTTGCTGCCAAACCCTTTCCATGGGTTTTCACTCTCGTGCTTCTCAAACATCTCTCAACACACACACACACACACACACACACACACACACACACACACACATTGCATTTAGAGACTTCTGGAAAACAGTTTTTATGAAGCTGACTGGAGCTGAAAATGAAAGAAAATTGAAGTGACAAGCTTTGTGGGGTAGGTGGAGGAGGAATTAGAGCTGGTCTTTTTTTTTTAAAAATCTCTGTTGATCCCCAAGATAACTGGCTGCTGGCTGGAGGTGCTATAGATTGTTTAAATGGTTCCAAAGGAAAACTCTCAAATGAGAAAGCTGTGCATTTACCTAATCATGATGAAGCCACACAGAATGCCAAAATGGAAAATTTCTTTGCTTTCACTTGACTTAATTATTTAAACCAAGTTTATATTGGGCTGGACCAATAGCACAGCAGGTAGGGCGTTTGCCTTGCATGTGGCCAACCCGGGTTCGATTCCTCCGCCCCTCTCGGAGAGCCCGTAAAGCTAACTGAGAGTATCTCACCCGCACAGCAGAGCCTGGCAAGCTTCCTGTGGCATATTCAGTATGCCCAAAACAGTAACAGGTCTCACAATGGAGACATTACTGGTGCCCAGTTGAGCAAATTGATGAAAAACGGGATGACAGTGCTACAGTGCTACAAGTTAAAATTTAGATGTATATCATTAAAAATAATTTAAGTGGTCTTCTGTACCTTGCATGGTGACACTGATGTGATCACATAGGAAAAAGAAATGACAGGTTAACAGTGTAGTGTGTACTTTCTGAAGTAGAGCCTCAGAATTCTCAGAGTCACCAAATTTTGCATAATATTTGTTTCTGGGGGTTGGGGGTGCTTTCCATCAGTGCTCAAGGGCCCTGGACCTACACCTGCTTTGCTTGGCCCAGTGTTAATGTGACCATTTGGTGTTTTGGCTGCTGATGCCAGTCAATGCTATTTGGAAATGGTGGTATTTCTGGGGCCAGGAGATCCTGGGGATCCTCAGTGCCATCTCTGTTGGTGATGATGGGGCCATGCAGTGCTAAGGGTGAAACCTGGGGCCTCCTGCATCGCAGGCATGAGCATTAGCTCTTTCAGCATCTCCCCTTCCATATCCCTCACAAAGTATCTCTTAAGGATACAGAGCTAAATAACAACATGGAGAATGTTGAAACACTGGTAATTTACTTATGTAACGAATTGAATTGAAATCCCAACTAAGAGAAGTTTGGAAGAGAGCACTTGAATATTTTTAAGCAAGATAATTATTTGAATATTATTTTCCAGTTGGACACTGGGTGCTATGCGAGACTCTTGGGAAAAAAGAGTTGACTAAGAATGGTCTCTGCTGGGACTGGAGAAAGAACACAGGGATTAAGGTGCTTAAGATGCAT
Organism: Sorex fumeus; assembly: GCF_029834395.1. NCBI lineage: Eukaryota > Metazoa > Chordata > Mammalia > Eulipotyphla > Soricidae > Sorex > Sorex fumeus. Next base: position 17,531,833 of record NW_026606111.1, on the reverse strand, counting down.
GCCCTTTCATACAGCGACACTACTTCAATCTCTGGCACCACATGGTCCCCCAAGCTCCATTGTGGGTAGTGGAGTAATCCCTGGCCCCAGACAGCCCAAGGGCACCACATCTTCAGTTCCTCACATTGAACCCCTGACCCAGTAGGTTGGAAGTTGGTGGGCACCGCTTAGGAATCTCACACACAACAAGAAAAAGAACGGTCTCTTTATTTATTTATTTATTTATTGCTTTTTGGGTCACACCTGGCGATGCTCAGGGGTTAGTCCTGGCTCTACAGTCAGGAATTATTCCTGGCAGTGCTTGGGAGACCATATGGGATGCCGGGTATTCAACCCGGTTGGCCATGTGCAAGGCAAATGCCCTACATGCTGTACTATCACTCTGGCCCCTGGTTTCCACTTTAAAGATTCTTATATCTCAGCAGTGCCCAAGTTTCTTCATCTAAACAAATTGTGGGATGTGAGAAGTTAGCCACGCGACCTTGGAGCTTTGGTTGCAATCTTTTAGAAATGGGGAAAATAGGAAATGATGAAAGATGTAGTAGGATATTCTTGTATCCAGAAGAACAAATTGATTCCCAAATAAAAAGGAGACTCTGATAATTAAATACAATATTGGAATGAAGTAAATAGATGGTTGGTTTTCTTCACAAAGGACGATCATTATTTTTTTATGAACCATTTAGAATTATTTATTTAGAATCATTCTTAAAAGTGACTCCTGCTGGATTTACTAATTAAATAGACAATCTCTTGAGTTTCTCAAAGTACTGGGGACTATTTCATGGTGTTCCTGTGGCAGAGTTCTCCCCCCCACCCCTTTATTTAAACACCTCGGTTTACAGAGTTGTTTATGATGCATCTGTTATAGGCATTCAGTATTCGAACCCTTATTTCATCACCAGTGTGACCTTCCCTCCACCATTGTCCCCATTTCCCCAACCAACCCCAAGCTTACCCCTTTAGCAGGCATAAAATGGTTTTATATTGCTTGCTACAACTAAGTAGCTAATGAAATATATATATATATATATATATATAAACTTTAATAAAAGAAAATTTGTGAAAATCGTTACATCTTACCATGGGATCATTAAGTCCTTGTCTGAGAATTTATTAAGCTGTTTTTGCTAGTTGAGCCTTCTATGTTATTATTTTTGTTTTTTGAGCTTAGTTGGCCTCTATATTACTTTCCCATCTAATTTGGTGCTCCTACTGGGATGTCAGTATTGTAGAATTTGAGGTGTTGCTTGGCTGCAGATGTGGCCACATGCTCCAGACACTCCATAATATTTAACTGACCAGGAGTTTCCATGGGGCCAATTTTGGGATGTGGGTGTGGCTGCTGGGGCTTCCAGAAGTATGGGGGTAGGTGAGGGGTGAGGGGGATGTGAATGCTTTTGGGGAGGAAGAAACCTTTTCAGCCTTTGCTTTTCTTAGAGCAGCGTCAGCCTGCTGTTACATTTTGTTTGATAGAGAATTTTCTTTACCAGAGAAAATGTATGATAACCCCTGGTTCATCCTGTGGTGGATTCTTGGCTAGTTGAATTACTGTGTTGCTACAGTGCAGGTGAATGGATCATTAACACCTGAAGGGAGCTCTTTTTCTGGACTTTTTTTGTTGTTGCTTTTTTGCTTTTGGGGACCACACACGTATGGTGCTCAGGGCTTACTCCAGGCTCTGCACTCAGGGATCACTCCTGGTGGGGAGGGTTCTGCTGTACCATCTCTCTGGCCCCTACTCTTGACTTTTCTCAATGACCTGTGGACAACCTTAATGGCATGTTTACTGTTTTTTTTTTTTTTAATAACTTTCAGAAGGGAGCCAAAAAAATTGTGCGGGGAAGTCAGGGGTCAAACTGTCAATCTTAATGACAGCCAAGAAAAAAACTAACAAGGATAAATTGAATTTTATACCCAGGTTCCCAAACTGAACTGTATAAATGTCAGGAGAACCATGTGAAAAAAAGACTAGGATTTTAGTTGATGCCACTCTTAACATGTTACCAATGGGATGAAGGAGCTAATAAAAACCTAGCCTGTTTGAGCAGAGTATTTCAGCTTAAAAGATGTTTCCACAAAGAATATAGAAAGTGACAGATCAATTTGTTTCATTCTCTGAACTTAGCTCAGTAGTTGGTTTGACTGTGTCCTCAGCTGGATGCTGGTGGATTCCCTTCTGTCTCTAGGGCCCAACTGAGTGCTTGGTTGGGACTGGAGAGATAGTATAGTGAGTAAGGCACTTGGCCTTGCACTCTGCCGACCTGGGTTAATCATTTACATCTCATACGGTCCCCTGAGCACGGCCAGGACTGATTGCTAGTGCAGAGCCACGAATAACCCCTGAGTGTTACTGGGTATGCCCCCCCCAAACCAAAACCAACCAAACAAACAAACAAACAAATAAACCTCAGTGTTTGACACAAAATAGGCATCTAATATATCAGTTGAACAAAGGAATATAATTTTGGTGCTTTCATTTATTTTTGTCTCTATAAAAATTTTGTCTCTATAAAAATTCATCTTCCCTTGTTATAGTAATGCCCGGGAGTTGATACATTTGGTTGTGGTGCTTGCTGGGAGTGTATGCGACTTTATACTTGTGATAATTGCACACATTTGGTTGTGGTTCACCTGCAAGAGCCTTTTGTTGCATTGCTGGGGTAATGCTTGGTGCATATGGGAAGTTACTGGAGGTCAAACTCAAAAACTCATACTTACAAGGCAAATACTTTTGCTTTGGAGCCCTGTTTAATTCTTTTCAAAAGAAAATGGCCAAACTGGTGTGTAACCAGAGAGAATTGGTTAGGAAAAGATTTAATGTCAAAATAATTTCACGTGAGGAATTGAGGATAGTCGGAATAATGATTTAGAAAAATGAAGAAATCAGAGTCATATACAAACTTTCTTCAATATTAAAAGTGAGTCATGACTTAGATATTGCTCTAGAATATTTGGGGATATTGGAGGAATTGGGAAAGGACATCAGAGTTTTAAGGGTAAGACAGTACTTTAAACAGACATGCCTAGAGTTGGGGTCAGATCATGTGGCATCACCACCAAGCTGATCACTTTGGGAGTCACTCCAAGATGAGTTAGGATGACCTCTGTCAGTACAGCAGAGAACTCTTATTAGTGAGATTTTTAACTCATGGTTCCTGCTGTCTTTCCAGTTCTAAAGATTTCCTGAGTTTCGGTTCACTCTGGCGTTCTCGTCCCTGCAGCAGAGACGGTTCATTAAGCTATAAAATGGGGCAGAGAACAAAGTAGAGACTCATTTATATTTGTTCTGTTCGATCTTATTTGACTGTGATTCATGTTTAGGCCACTCTATCAAGAGTGTCTTTGAAGGCATGGTGCTTATTTCCACACCCCTTGCTAGTAAATAGCTGTGAATTAAACTTCTTTGTGTTGGGGCCACACCTGCCCATGCTCAGGCCCTCTTCTAGGCTCTGTGCTAAGGAGTGAGCCCAGGTGGTACTGGTGGGGCCTTATGTGTCCCGGTCAGCTACATGCAAGGCAAATGTGTTACTTCCTCAACTATCTCTCTGGTCCTTAACTTTTCACTTTTGATGTGATTTTTCCTCAAAAAAAATCTTTTTGAACAGAAGTCAAATAGTTTTTATTTTTTTAATTTTTATTTATTTATTTGCTCTTTGGGTCACACCCGGCGATGCTCAGGGGTTACTCCTGGCTCTGTACCCAGGAATTACTCCCGGTGGTGCTCAGGGGACCATGTGGGATGCTGAGAATCGAACCCAGGTCGGCCGCATGCAAGGCAAACGCCCTACCCGCTGTGCTATCACTCCAGCCCCAAATTGTTTTTATTTTTAAGAGCTCTTAGAATATATTATTTTATTAGCTGCTTTTCCTTTTTAAATTATATCATGCAGATAGCATGCATTCCCATTAGCATTCAGGCCTAGGCCAGGAGCTGCCCAGGATTCAGTAGCCACTTCCCACAAAAGTGGCTGGACAGTCTTCAGAATTGTGTAGTTGAAAAGCATGATAATACAGTGTTTAGCATACTTAGCATATGCTAAATGGAAGAGTAGGGGCAGAGAAGGAGAATAAAGGAAGAAGTAATTACTCCTGTTAGTCTAAGTAGGAAGATAAAAGAAGAAAATAATAGACACTAAAAGGAATGTTCTAAAACCTCAAAGCAGTTTTCTAGAGCAATTTCTAAGCCCTTTCCAGATTACAATGGGCCTGCCTAGCACAGTGGTTCTCATTCCTGATTGCTTTTTAGAATTACCTTGAGGGCCCCCCTCCCCCCCAGGCCAAATCATTCTGGAGTCTCTGAAAGTGGGGCCTGAAGAAAAGTATTTTTATAATCATTTTTTTCTTTAACAAGCAAAGACCAGTCTGTTAAAGAAGTTGATTTAAGCATCTGCAGTGTTAGCTTTAGCCTTCACCTGGTTCATTACTGATCAACATGATCTTTGGATTCTGAGTCTTTCATTGGTGCTCATGCTAAATGGAAGAGTTGCGGCAGAAAAGAAGAATAAAGGAGAATAAAAGCCTGCAGTGGTTTTTTTTCTTTGGGATTCTCAGAGTCTTGTAGGTGTTTGAATCGATCCTTTCACAGATTCTTTCCTTTGTGCCTGTTACCAAGTCTGCAAACATCTTGTCCAAAGATTGCACGTTGCAGCTGGTGAGAATGACGGTTGTTGTGGTGACTGTTTGGGGTAGATATATCTCTGAAGCAGCTTTCAGGAGGTCTACGAGCTCCACCTGCGATTCTCTGTCAACAAGGTCATTTATTCCATGCAAGTGTTCGAAGATACGATGCTGCTTGTACCCGCAGTGCCTGAGATGCCTGGATCCGTTGTGATACTGGGGCCTCCAGGGCTACTGCACATATTGTTTGGGGATCATGGTTGGGCTAGCCATGCACCCTAATTGGTTTGCTCTCTCCTGACCCCGAGAGTGAGTTTGATGCTGCAAAACTATCTTCAGGTTTAGTATCAAGCATCTCTGAAAGCATAGAACAGGGCGCCGCTCCCTGACTGACTCCTCCTTGAGGAGAGCAGCAATGAGTCGGAAGCAGAACAAAGAGCTGGCGAAGGTAATTTTTGTCTTACAGGGACTGCTCCATGTGGGTCTGACAGTTTGGTGATGGAGTGGTGATCGGGGCTGGACCTTGTGGTCCTGTAGACTGAATCATGGGTGCACTCAGGCAATCGAGGTGTTTTCCTGCCCCACGTGGGAACGGTATTTTTAAAATAGGCAGGTGATACCCAAAAGGAGAGAGAGAACAAAAGGGACTGCCCTGCCACAGAGGCAGGGTGCGATGGGGGGGGGTTGGGGGGACAGAGATACTGGGATCCGTGGTGGTGGAGAATGGACACTGGTGGAGTGATGGGTACTCGATCATTGTATAACTAAAACCCAAGCACAAAAATTTGTAAGTCTAAAACTGTACCTCATGGTGTTTCACTAATAAAAATTTTTAAAAAAGGCAGGTGATTGGGTGTCTGTAACCTAATATAAGTCAAGGAAGAGGACGAGTGGGCAGAGAGCCTGGAAAGAGTTTATGTTTGGAGTGGGCAGCTTCCAAAGGTAGTGTTTTCTTTAAACGGGGGGGGGGGGGGGGGGAGGGGGAATGAAATCCACTACTTTGCAGTTCTCTAATTTTTTTTTTCTTTTTGGGTCACATCTGGTGATGCCAGGAGTTACTCCTGGCTCTGCACTCAGGAATTACTCCTGGCGGTGCTTGGGGGACTATGTGGGATGCTGGGAATCAAACCCAGGTCGGCTTCGTGCAAGGCAAACGCCCTACCTGTTGTGGTATCGCTCCAGACCTGCAGCTCTGTAAAGAGGGAGAGCCTGGGGTCTGTGTACGTGGTGGGTTGACCTGTGCCTGCTTTCTTATTTTTTTGGTTAGAAATTCTATTTTTGGAGGATTAGTACAGCAATAGTACAGCAGGCAGGGCACTTGCCTTGCGCATGGCTAACCTGGGTTCAATCCCCAGTACCCCTTATAGTCTCCAAGCCCTACTAGGAGTGATCCCTGAGCAGAGCCAGGAATAAACCCTGAGCACCACTGGGTGTAGCTTAAAAACAAACCAAAACAATGTTTTGTGGGGCCAGAGCAATAGTACATGGGTAGGGTGCTTGCCTTATACATGGCTGACCTGGGTTCAATCCCTCGCACCTCTGATGGTCCCCCAAACCTCACCAGGAGTGATCCCTGACAGAAGAGTCAGGAAGAAGCCCTGGGTATAGCTGGTGTGATCCCAAATCAAGCCAAAAATCTGTTTTGTTCCATTCAGGAGATAGTATAGGTTCTATCCCCAGCATTGAGTGGTCCGATGAGTCCCACCAGGAGAGAACCCTTAGCATACCATGCCCAAAACCCACCCCAAATATATAGACTGCATATTTTTTTGGTGTGAATACATTTGAGACACTACTTTTTGGGAATGGGGCAGGGAGGCACACCTGCCAGTGCTTGGGGAGTTAGAGCTGGCTGGATGTTCAGGAATCACTACTGTTGTTTGGCGGGCAGAAGTGTGGGACTGGACCCCCTGGTGCTGGGACTTGAACTGGGACCTCTCACCTGCAAGGCAAGGGCTCTCTATCACCGTGCTACATTCCTGCCTTCAGACACTATTAAAAATTTGTTTTTTTAATTGAATCAGTGAGATACACAGTTAAAAGTTGTACATGATTGGGCTTCAGTTATGCAGTGTTTTAACACCCATCCCTTCACCAATTTCTCCAGTTTTCCTCCACATCCCCACACCTCTATGGCAGGACTCTCTCTCTCTCTCTCTTCCCCCCCCCCTTCTTTTCTGGCTCTTCCCCGCCCCCCCCACTGTTTTTAACAGAATGTTGAGGATATTGTAGTTGTCCAGCTCCCCTGATGCTAGATTCAGGGTGAGAAAGTCAGGTGAGGTTCAGGAGCCTCATGGGTGGGTCTTAGCACATGCACTAACAAACCACACCCCCTTCCTTTCGCTCCTGTTTAACTTCCACGTGTTTGCATTCACCCACCCTAAATTTGGTAAAGCCACCTACAAGGAGAGTTCTAATTGACCAGGAAACATTAATTGTGTTCACCTGTATTGTTTAGGTTCCTGTGATTCCTTTGTTTTCTTTGTTGGAGTTTTTTGCTTAGAGAATTGAGAGGGATTTACCCAGAAAAGGCCACCTGTGTTACTCAATCATTCTGAATTGCTCATGCTCGAGAATGGGGAGAATCATGAGGTGGTAATTCGGAAATCTTTAACTGCTCTTCTCTTGTGTCCTCCAGGAGGAGGGAGGAATGGATGGCCTGGGGACTCGGAAGTCCTCCTAGCCTTGCAGGGTGGGGATCAGCCCTAGCTCCTGTCACAGTATATGCATTATTTTTGGGGATTAGTCATTGTGGCCCAGTAATGGTTCATTTCTGTTTTCACTGTTGTTATCTCAATTGATAAAAGTATGATTGTTACTCATGAAACAGAGCAATTACGTTCAGCAGAATAAAATAAAGTTAAATGCAAAGAGCTGAGTTCTTAGATATCTTTATGACAGCACAAATTGGTTGGTGTAATTCTCTGAAGGCTTCCTGTTCCCTACTTTGTCCTTTGTCTTGGTAGTATTTTAGCGGTTTCTTCCACTGAAAAAGGGACTGTTTAAATTTTCAGGGTTTCAATTAGTGCATGATTAAAGTAAAAGAAAAAGATAATTCAATATATATTTACCCTCATTAATCAAGACCTCCAGCCCTAGGGCTGGAGCAATAGCCCAGCGGTAGGGCATTTGTCTTGCACTGGGGTTCAATTCCTCTGCCCCTCTCGGAGAGCCCAGCAAGCTATCGGGAGTATCTCACCCACATGGCAAAGCCTGGCATGCTACCCGTGATGTATTTGATATGCCAAACACAGTAACAACAAATCTTACAATGGAGGCGTTACTGGGCCCACTTGAGCAAATTGATAAACAACGGGAGGACAGTGCTACAGCGCAACCAAGACCTACCTTCATTATATATATATATATATATATATATATATATATATACATATATACATATATATGATATAATGTATGTTATACACTGATTTTATAATCTAGCATAATACAAAAAATAATATGCTTACTATACACGTGTTTGTTGTATGTATTGTGTATATAAGATATATTTATAATATCAACATAAAATACTATGTATTACCTTCATATGTGTAAAATATATGTGTGTATATATGTGTCTCCTCCCTGTAATATAATATGATACCCATTCTAGTATAGCTTTGTTGAGAATTTAACAAGGTAGAAACTGTTCTCAGCAGCTCTCCCCACAGCCGTAGAAGACTAGCTAGTACTTGTATCATCATTATCATTAGTGTTAGCTTAATTTGTCAGTGAGGAAACTGAGCCTAGAGGTTCACTGACTTACCTGAGATTGCTTGGTTAATGGGTCAGGCTCAGACTCAGCAGTAGAGCCTGCTGCTCTCTGCTTGCTCCCTGGATACATGGATATAGTTCATTACTGAGGTGGTCACCAAATACCTCACATCCTACCTATAGGAGAGCCTATCTGGTCTGGATTTGCCATAATCTCTTAGCTAATGTCCCAACCTGTAGCTTCACTTTGATAATTCTAGTAGGAGGTTTGCTTTAAAACATAAATCAGAGCTGTAACCTCCAAATTTTGTTAATTTCTTAAAGAGGCAACAAAATATCTTAATGGGGCACATGGGGAAGAGGGTGTAGATGGACGAGGGGCATAGGTGGTCCTGGGCATTGAATCCAGATCCTTGCACTACAAACTAAATTCATCTCACCTCCATGCCCCTATTTCCTGCTTTTCCCCCAGCGCCCCTTGATTCTTTCTCACCAAGTTGCCCTTGGATCCCTGAGACAGGTGTTTTTGTGAGGACACCTCAGGCGTGACAGCGCCTGGGTCCCCACCTTGGTTAATGTGATAAATTCATAAGACTTGCTCTACTTATTAAGAAACTGTCTTCATTCCTTATTCTTCCCAATGTTCCCCAGCATTCCACTGGGGGCTTCTTCTTCTCTCCTGCTTCATTTGGTGCTGACTTGCATCATGGAATTATTGTATTGTACTTGTTGGGCCCACACTCTGCTTCCCCCACTCCCACCTTCTCTCACTCTTACCTGTGCACATTGTCAGTTTGGAGGAATTGGCAGATAGATTTCCTTCCTTCCCTGGCATCTGACTCAAAGCCTGACAAATAGCAGGTACTCTGTAACTGCTGAATGAATACCACCTTTCAAAAGAAATTCGAGGGGACTGGAGCAATAGCACAGCAGGTAGAGTGTTTGCCTTGCATGTGGCTGACTCAGGTTCGATTCCCAGTATCCCATATGGTCCCCCGAGCACCACCAGGAGTAATTCCTGAGTGTGTGAGCCAGGAGTAACCCCTGTGCATCCCCAGGCGTGACCCCCCAAAAGAAATTTGAGACAGTCCACATATAAGACAGGACCACATAATTTATTCATAGTAATACAGAAATTTCAGAAAGTAATTAGAAAAAAAACCCTCAAGTTCTTGAGTTTATTCTCAGAGTTGGGCACAATAAATTTTTAAAATTTTGAGCATATTGCCTTTTAAGAAAGCCAAAAAGAGAAACGTATGGGGCAAATTGGTGTTTATGTTCTAGAAAAAGAAAATACTTTTTTATTAGGAACAAATTTTTCTTGAATTTTAAAAAGAGTTTCTTCCATAATTTATGTGTGGGAGATTAGTTTTTTTTTAGGATAGTGTTTTTGAATATTAACATTCATAGCAATTTTTTTTGAAGAGCTCAAGGTTTAACATTAAATTGAGTTTCAGAAGCACTTTTGTGGGGATTTACAATTAGAATAGTTCCTATTTTTTCTAATAAAATCTTATTAATAATCTTAAAAAGCTTATGATAGGGGAACATAATTATAGAGCCTAGAAGTTTTTGAAAATTCTTAATTTTAGGCACTGTGATTTACTGTCACTGTCACTGTCCTCCCGTTGTTCATCGATTTGCTCGAGCGGGCCCAGTAACGTCTCCATTGGAGACTTTGTTGTTACTGTGTTTGGCCTATCGAATACATCACGGGTAGCTTGCCAGGCTCTGCCGTGCGGGCGAGATACTCTCGGTAGCTTGCCAGGCTCTCCGAGAGGGACGGAGGAATCGAACTCGGGTCGGCCATGTTGTCTGCGTGCAAGGCAAATGCCCTATCACTGTGCTATCGCTCCAGTATTTACAAGATTGTTAATAATAGGGTTTCATGCATATGAAGTTCTTTTTTTTTTCTTTTTGGGTCACACCAGTGATGCACAGGGGTTACTACTGGCTCATGTGCTCAGGAATTATTCCTGGCGGTGCTTGGGGGACCATGTGGGATGCTGGGAATTGAACCTGGGTCGGCCGCATGCAAGGCAAATGCCCTACCCACTGTGCTGTCGGTCCAGCCCCATCATGCATATGAAGTCCTAACACTCCATCAAAGTGTCGTCCTTCTTCAACCTCTCAACTGATATCCCTCCACATCGAACCTCATAGCTTATCATAAGCTAGATAACATCAGAAACCATAGAACGCATACCTTTCAGATCCACTTTCTAAAATAAGTTATTTTTGTCAGAGGAGAGGAGTTGAAGATAAACTTTGGCTAGTTCTGATCCAGCACGTAGCTTCCATTTTGGGTTTTCTCCCTGTTTCCCCTCCTGTCTCCCTAAATGATCAGACAGAAGCCAGCTCTGCCATGAGCTGCTCTCAGCAGAGGGCCTCGTAGCAAGAAACCAGTTATCTCTGGTTCGGGGCTAGTGAGAACCTGAAGCCTGCTGCCAGCCCCAGTGAGTCTGGAAAGATTCTCCCTGAGACAAGCTGCTGTCTTGATTGCAGTCTGTAAGCGCCCCTGAGCCAGAGGCATTTGGTGGAGACTGATTCTTGATACTTAGAAACTGTGAGATCATGAATCTTCATCATTTTAAGATGCTAAATGTTGGGGCAGTTTTTTTGGTAGCCAGCAAAAACAAACGCACCTCCGTCACTCCAACCCTACTCATCCCAGTCTGTGCTGCTAAGCTGTTGAGAAGGAAGCCAGGCCGTCAGTGGAGGCGGGGATGGGTGCTTATCTTGCAATGGTGGCTACCAGGTGCTGGCTCTGAGCTTGTTGCTCATTATTGAGAAAAACGGCTTTATATCTTTAAGAAAGAGAAATTTATCTTTTTCTCAAGAGACCATTATTATTACCTTCTGATTCTAGCAGAGGTGTTATCTTCTTGGCTCTGAAGAAGCCTGGATCTATTCCAAGCTGATAGTTTGGCACTCAGGAGAATTCTGTCCTAGGATTTACTGACTGAGAAAGTAGTAGGCTCTGGGGACACTTCTGTGGGATGTGTGCAGTGTGCAGCCCTTGGATCATCAGGAATCATAGACAAGCACATTTAGTAAAGGAGTAGTAAGCCTTCCCACAGAGTAGGACAGAAAAGATTTTAGCTATGATTGGGACTTGAAAAGCTTCACACAGAATTTTGGTGTGATGATATATTCATGGCTGTATCATTGAAGGATAGAATTCCTATTTTTAAAGGAGTTTGATTTCATCTCAAGGGATCTATGCCCATGCAACATCTTTAGACAAGGCCTTTCAGTTGGAGCAGGTTTTGAATCACTTCAGTGGCTAAAGTGTTTGTTTTCCTTAAAAAACAGTTTTTGGTGATTGCTCAGATGTTTGAATGTGGTTGAAGATCCTGTATCCTAACTAAGGCAAAACCTGTGGTCATCCAAAATCACCAGAACAGCTGTATTGACAAAGGAGAGCTTTATTGGCAAAAAGAAGATGCGCATACCTGGATCTTAGTCTCACGAGCACAGGTTGCAGAGTAACTCCGAAAGAGAAGTGGGCGTGGAGACTGGCTTTATGCATAGGAGGGTTTGGACGACAACAATTTATACTTGTTTGGTTTCACGGCATGTCACACAAATTTCTGAGGGGGATCAACTGAGAAATACACAATGAGCACACATAATCATGTATTTATTACATATATTTTTTTTTGTGTGTCCTAATATCAAAGGTAAGTTCTGACAAGCTGAATGGAGATGACGATTGCTCGCTTTCCCAGTCAGCTTCCTTCTTTTCTGGAGGAAGTCCAGGGATGCTGACTCAGAAGCCTTCATTCACTCACTTTCTGGGGTCACTCAGCCTCCTGCAGCAAGTGACAACTCCTCCTTCCACAACACCCCTCTTAAAGTGGTGGGAATGAATCCAAGAAAAGGTTCAGACCAGAGCAGAGCTGCTCTTATTTATTCACCAGGTAGTGAGGCATGGTGTTCTCAGGTGAGCTGTTGGGTCTTCTGAGCTGAAAACTGCTGCTCTCAGCCATATGTTTCAGTGTGGGAATCTGGCTGAGCTTAGAGGAAGAACCTGAATGGATTGATCAGTGCAAAAGAAAAAACAATCCCAAACCTGATGAAAAAGAAGTCTACCCAGAGTGAGCTGATCTGAAGGTTGTGCATGGCATTTTATTTTTTATTCCTTTTAATTTATTTACTTTTGTCTGGAGCGATAGCATAGCGGACAGGGCATTTGCCTTGCATGTGGCCGACCGGGATTCAATTCCTCTGTCCCACTCAGAGAGCCCGGCAAGCTACTGAGAGTATTCCACCTGCACAGCAGAGCCTGGCAAGCTCCCCATGGCATATTCGATATGCCAAAAACAGTAACAACAGGTCTTACAATGGAGACATTACTGGGCCCATTCAAGCAAATCGATGAACAACAGGAGGACAGTGCTACATGTATGGAAAATGGCAGAGAAGCATCCTGGGGATAGTCTCAGTGGCATATAGTAAGAAAACAGCTCAGAAATGTTCCATTGTATAGTCTCCACCCACCATTTCTGTCTCTCCATGAGGTTGGAGTTTTTATCATTATAATTTTCTTTGTTATTTTTGTTATGGAGTCATAGCCAGTTGTGTCCAGGTATCATTTCTGACCATATGAAGTGCCAGGGATCAAACACAGGTTGGCTGCATGCAGAGTAAGTGCCTTACCCCTTTACTATGTCTCTGGCCCCTATAAAATTTTTTTTTAAGGTTTGGTCTTGATCATATTAAAACCAAAAGACAATAACGAGAAAAGGGTTGTCACATTGTCCAGACTACAAAACTCAGGCCAATTTTGCTTTCTTAATTTCCACATAGTCTATCTGACGTGTTTTGTTTTTAAATTTTTTGACTTTTGGACCATACCAGACTGTGCTTCGATTTATTCCTGGCTCTGTGCTCAGAGAATACTCCTGGTGTAGTATAGGGAGCCATATGTAACGTCGGGGATGGAACTGGGATTGACCATGTGCAAGGATCTTAACCTTTGTTCCTATCTCTTCAGTACTATCTCTTCTGTCAGCCATGTGTGAAGTTTTTCCATATCTGGTAGAAATATCCAAGTTTCCTAAAATTGCAATATATGCCCATGGATGCTTGAGTGAGTGGCGTTCAGAAGGTTCTCAAACATAGTAACAGCAAGTTGGGAGTGGAGCAGGAAGGTGCAGCCTGCTTCCCGTAGTGAGGAGTATATGTACTGTCTTGCCTTGTCTATCAGAAATTTTAAGACCAGGACAAAGCAGAGAAGGGCTTGGGAGATAAAGGTGCAGTGATTTATACTAGTGGTCATTCAGGAAGGGTTGAGAGAATCCAAACACACTGCAAAAGATTCCTGTGGGTTCTTTCAGAGAATCTCATAGACAAAATAAAAAGGTATAGGTTATTTAGTTGTTTTCCAGAGTAAAGTCTGAGGCAGGATGAAAATGAGAGGCTTCTTTGGTGTGTCTGTTCACTTAGTTCTCTTCTTCCAGGGTGTGAGCTGATGGGTGCAGCTGCTTGGTGTCAGAACATTGTCAGAGTCAGTGCATTTGATTCTGAGATTTACCCATGAAGACCAGCAATGAGTTCACATATACAATGGCAACCCCTTTATCTTCAGAGTTCAGAGTCATATACCCAGTGATTTTAGAGTATGCTGCAAATATGAACAAGGGCCTCTTTAAGGGAAATTGGCTCTCAGGTTATTGCTGACACAGAGATGTCAGATCATGAGTGAAAGAAGGAAGTTAAGTAGATTTTATTTATTCCTAGAGCTTTGCCCTCTGGGAAGTTCAAAAAAAGAACTTGAAGTATGTGTTCCTTGAAGGTTAGCTGGTAACGTTACTGGGACCTCTGTTATTCTTGGAAATGCACTCAGAGCCTTTGTTTTTCAATTTTTCTTCATTCCCCATGATTAAAGGTAACAGAGGGCTCATAGAAATTTTAATGGTGTCCACATTGAATTTTTACTGTCCAAGTCTAGGGAACTCTCTGTAGGTGAAACACAATTATTCTTTCTTAGACTAATAGAAAAATGAGTGCTTAAAATTATTTGATGATTATCTTTAATTTCCCTCTTGAATTTTAATTTTCTAGCAGTCTTTTCTGGTCTGCCTACTTGTAGTACTTGACCATTTACCTAAAAGGCAGGCATGGAGCTGCTAGTGACTAGTGGAAACTGGGAGCAGTGTTAAGTATAGGAGAAGCAGGTGCCTTTCAGAGGTTCATTTCTGCATGTGCCTACAGTCCTCTGAAATAAGGTTCTCCTCACTACCCTAAAAGCGAGAGGCATGAAAGTGAAGGCAAAGGACTGGAGCAGACACTTGCTTTGCTAGGAGTGGTGTTGGATAGAACAGTGGTCTTCAACCGCTGTGCCTAAGAATTACCCTGCATGAGGCTGCTCAGACTGTGCCCCAAGAATTGCTCCAACAATTCAGGTGAGCATCATGCCTCTTAACACTGACCACACTGGCTGGAAAGCTTCTTAATGCCCAGAATCTCTAGTTCTCCCAAATACGCTGGTTAGTTGCTGGGAATAGAGAGTTTGTACTGCTGGTCCTCACACTGTCCCATGTGCACCTCTGTGGTCAGCAGCTCCCTCTTGGGGGTTGAGCAGCACTGTGGGCAGTGAGAGGTGCCCAGAGCTCAGGAGTGCTTCCTCCGCTGCACTGTCTGACTCTCTTCTGGGACTTTGGTTTTGGGGCTACACCTGACAGTGCTCAGGGCTTATTCTTGGCTCTGCACTCAGGAATTACTTCTGCTGATGCTCAAGGGACCCTCTGAGGTGCTGGGAATCAAACCTGGGTGGGCAATGTGCAAGGTAAGCACTCTCTCCACTGTACTATCGCTTGGACCTCTCTCGTGGGTCTTTGAAGACCCATATCACGCTCTCCTGGACCCTTACTTCCCAGCTCACCAAACCTGATGATTTTACCTCTGTAGCTTGCTTGATCCCGCAGTGTGTTTGCTGTTTTTTAGTTCGATTTTGGTTTGGGGGCCACCCTTGACTCTATTCAGGGTTTACTCCTGACCCTGTGCTCAGTGATCACTCTTGGCAGTGCTCAGGTACCATATGTCATGCTGGGAATTGAACCAGGGTTGGCCACATGCAAGGGTTGACTCCTTAATCAACCCCTGCACTATCTTGTTCCCTGAGCTTGGTTGGAACCTTTAATCTTGGGTTATGATCATTGTTCTCAGACTCCACGATGATTTAGCAAATGGACAAGTGTATGATTTTGCCTCCATACTTACCCTTCCTTCTCATCTCCCGGCCATCGCCCAGTCTGCCTTCCCGGGGGTGAGAGAGTGAGCCCTTATGCACTACTCTTCTTTCATATACTTTTATTTTTATTGCAACTGGGTCAGCCCGGGGCAGAAAAAATGGAAGATAATGTGGGAAGGGCAGGAGGTCAGACCTGGAGGACAGGATAAACAGCTTTGGGTTAATGGGGTTCTGGTAAGTTATAGCCAGCCATTTATGAGAAAGTCAAGCCTGTGAACTCAAGTCTGGCCTGGAAAGTGCAAATACCCTTTAGAGCACTGCAACATTCGTGTTGTTCATGCCGTGATAGTCAGCACTCAGTGTTTGTTGGTATGCTGCACCAGTGGTTTCCTGCATCCGCAGTGAGGCTTTCCTTACAGGGGGAGCTGCCCAGACCATCCAGGAGAGTAGATCTGCTTCTAGAAACACTGCGCAGTGGCTGTCATTTCCAACCCTCAGTGGAGCTGACTCTTGAGATCCTGCAAAGACTCTTTCCCCAATTCGAATGGCCCCTCCCTCCCTGCTGCGTGGCCACTTGTATTTCCTCACTGGGCCCCGATGGCTCCCTGATGACCCAGCTCTGGGGTCTGCGAAGTCACACTGGGTGTCTGGGGCCATCCTGCCTACTGGTGCTGTGATGAGACATACCCTGTCAGGATGCAGCTCACCATTGCTATTCCCTGTGAAGCATCCGTGTAGATGTCCAACGTTCCTGTCTCCCAGGGTTTCTGATTGACTGTCCCCTGGACATTGTCAGGCGGTGAGCAGTGCTCAGATTCCCTGACTATTTGCAATGGGGTGGTTGGGGCTGTCTCATCATGCAGACTTCCTCCTTCAGGGCACTCCCGAAATGCCTTTAGTATTTGGTTTTTACAGAAACTCCTCTGGTTTTGAGGTCTGTGATGGCTGGATTAAAGCCTGGAGTGCTGTAGACTTGAGAGAGTAATGTGGCCATTTTATCTCTTGGCAGAGTTCACTTGAAATTCAGTTTCCTTTTCAGAAACACTAGGCTTCAAAAGATACAAGCTGGAATAGGGTGAGCAACAAAATAAATAATGAGAGGACTGGGCTCTCAACCATAGGGGGAAAGGGATATTGACTAGTGCACACTTAACATAAATAAATAATTGCATACATTAGTAAATAGGGTGGAAAGGACTGTAGAATTTAGATCGATAATGTTAAAGCAGTGAGTGAAAACAAAAATCATGATTAGGCAAACACCACTGTGGCCATTGTTTCAGATACCATCCAGCCATGAGCGCTAAAGGTACTGGGGCAAAGTCCGATAGAGAAAAAAACTATAAACACAGTTTCAAACTATTTTTCCAAAGTTTATTAATGATACTAGGAAAAATAGTCATATTAGAATGAAGAAAGCACAGACAGCATTGCCACCATTGATAAGACATGGAATGGACATTTTTGGTTCCCCTGATGTGAAATTCTGAGGTGAATTAATTAAGAGTTCTCCAGGGAAATGAGAGAGAGAGAGAGAGAGAGAAGAGAAGAGAAGAGAGAGAGAGAGAAAGGGAGAGAGAGACATAGACAAAGAAAGAGGGGAGAGAGAGACAGGCAGAGACAGAGAGTGAGGATAGAGAGGAGAGAGACAGAGAATTTGTTGCATTGGACTTAAGTAAGGGAGAAGTGGGATGTAGCTCCTCAAGGGGGAGTCTACCGCATCCCTCTCTACCTACCCCCATCATCTGGGGAAGTCTTTATGAAAGCTTAGGAAATGAGGGTCTGCTACAATCACCTGTGAGTCAGGGATGTACCTGAAGTCCACGTATTCTGCCTTGGCATGGGGGATGATCCTGTCACCTGATTTCTCCAGGAGCCATGAACTTAGACTGGCATGAGGAATTTCTCTTTGCAGGAAAGGAAAGTCAGTTCCAAAATTCTGCCTGGGTTTTCCAGGAACACTGCTTTATCTCTCAGAAAAGGATTTCATGAATGAGAAGATTTGTAAAGGTATGTTTATTTAGGAAATGAGGGGAGAGAAAGAACATCATGTTCTTTGCTTCTGAGCGGAGAGAGCCCAGTGCATATATAGATATATCCCAGGGAGAATGGCAGTGAATCCCAAGATGGAGAATATACTCTTTAAAGAAGGTGCAGGCCACATCCCCAGAATGGTGCCTGCCTTTGCCTCTGCCAAGTTTCTATAATTTTCCCAAACTGCCTCTTAAAGCCTGTTGGCTTTTGTTCCAGGAGTGGAGCCTCTTCTCCCAGGGGGCCCAGTCATGCTCTGAGCTTGGATTTCTGAATCTGAAAGGTTTTCCAGTCTGCTCCGATGTGTTCTGTTTCTCAAAGGCCTTCATGTCTTTAGGCTGGTTTAGGTTCCAGGTAGTATTTTGCTCAGTACACGTTGTAAGGTTTCCCTAGCTCTTTGCTGCCTGCAACATATTCGTGTATTTATTCTTAGGAATTGACTCATGGAAAATAGAAGCTGATTTGACCCATGGTTTGCAGGGTGAGCTGGCAAGCTGGAGCTTCCAAGAGAGCCAGTGATTTGGTTTCAATCCAAAGGCCAGATGACTCAAGACCCAGGAAGACTTTGAGTTTGTTTCCGTTTGCATTTGTGTTCTGAAGGAATGTAAAAACCCACATCCTAGTGTGAAGTCAGGCCAGCAGAAAGAGCCTCTTCTGTTCAGGTCTTCAGTTCATTGGAGATGGTTCACCCCTGTGAGGAGCGTAATCCAGTCTCCGCCGTCTGTCTCCTTGAGTGGTAGTCCCATCCAAAGACCTCCTTATGGTTCTGGGGACATGGCTTAGTGGCAAAATATGTCTTCCATACAAAAAATGACATCAGTGCTTCTTGTCTCCTTATTGTCTGTGTGGGCCCAGTCAGCCCAACTCTCTGGGTCCCCAGCACTCCAGGAGAGCATGTGCTCTCAGAAGCACCCCAAGGTGTATGCTTGAACCTAGAGAGTAGGAGAAATCCAGCGAGCCCCACAGTTAAAGGTATACGTGGGTGCTGTGGCTAGGGGTGTGACCTCAAGTGAGCAATTATCTGAGCATGACAATCCCCCGGGAGTGCTCAAACTGGAAAGGTACAAACATCACAACTGAAGGGCTGCGATCATGGGTAAGGACCACAGCCAAGTCTATGTGTGCCCTCACCATCACAACAGCCACCATGTCAAAGGGAAGGAAGTGAAGGAAGTGCCGGGGTTAGTGGTGGGGGCAAGGGGGAGCCTGAAAGCACTCAGGATAGCAGCTGGCCAAGTAAGTTGACACTGTGGTCCATCAAGTTAACTAAAACCTTGGGTCCACACCCCTGGATTGACTTTCTCCAGGAATGACTCATGATTCCTTGAGCACTGCCCCAGATATATAAAGTTAACCATCACAAAAGCATACACGCACACATTTAAAAAATAACAGTACTATTAAAAGAAATTATGGAACATTTCACCCAATAAAAGGTTATGAATGATAAGGGAAGACTGAGGAATTTTTTATTAATTGGAAGGAAATAAGGAGGCAGGGCAATAAATGCAGTAAATAAATGCAGCTGGGTTCTTGGGTGGACCCACGTGCAGAAAGGAATGTAAGCTGGAAAACAAAAAAAAAATAAAACTAATAAAGTTTGAATGAAGTAATATCTGTACAGTATTGAGTCAGTGTGAATTTCTTAATGTTCATAAATACATGGTAAAATGAATAGAAACTGATTAAAGGCTAGATAGGAGCTCTGCAGTTTTAATGAATTTTCTGTAACTATAAAATGATTTTAAAATAAAAATTAAGACTGCTTGCACCAGTTATACTGAGGACTTTTTAATAATAGAAGCCATGTTTGTGCTTTCAAAGTTGATAACTATTGTGTGTATGCACATTAACTTTCTATCTGTATTTCCCACAGAAGTTACATTTCATCCTTTTTTGGGTTTTGATGCTCCTTTAAAAAATTGTTTGACTTCTCACGTGTGTGTGCATGCGTGTGTGTGTGTGTGTGTGTGTGTGTAAACACACACATATATGTATTTTGTATTCCTTCCTGACTAAAGCATTATTTTATTTTATTTTTTAATTTTTATTAGTGAAACACCATGAGGTACAGTTGTAGACTTACAAATTTTTGTGCTTGGGTTTCAGTTATACAATGATCCAGTATCCATCCCTCCACCAGCCTTGGCCTCCTGTTGTTGCATGGGAACTTGCTCTTTGACACTATGGCCTCGAGCCTCTGTGCATAATGGAGTGTCTTAGAAGTTTAAGTTCAGGTAGAGTGTGGAATGGACTGGAGACATAGCAGGGCATGTCATGAGAGCTAAAGTTATTATACTAACCCAGGATGGTGCTATGTGCTTTGTCTGCAGTATGTCACTTAATTAAACCTCATAGTAACCAAAAGACAGAGCAGATGCCGTTCATATTGCCCTATTTTCCAGTTGGGAAAACTGAGACTTTGGGAGGTTAAGTCATGAGCAGTGAACAGTAGTGAAGCAGATGGATCCAGGTCCTTTTGTGCTATCTTCTGTATGCTACTGCTCCTGACTGTGGCCGGAAGGCTATCTGAGACAATTTTATTCTATTTTACTTTATTATTTATTTATTTTGCTTTTTGTGTCACACTCAGTGATGCACAGGGGTTACTCTGGCTCTGCACTCAGTAATTACTCCTGGCGGTGCTCAGGGGGACCATATGGGATGTTGGAATTGAACCCAGGTCAGCCACCTGCAAGGCAAATGCCCTACCCACTGTGCTCTTGCTCCAGCCCCCGCTGAGACAATTTTAATAGGTGACTCATGAGAGTTCAGATGACAGGGCCTGAGACTGGTCACTAGTGTGGGGAGTGAAAAGAAAGAGCAGCAATGTGAAGCATCCTTGCTCAGGAGGCCAGTCCCAGCCTGTATTTTTATAGCTGCTTCTGTGTGGTATTTGCGTGGAAACCAGTACTCAGTGGTGAGAATGTTGCCTAGACAATGGGGTGGTCTGGAAGATTGACCTCCAAACTCCTGAAGTAGGTTGGGCTTCACGTATTTCCTTAGGACATGCATTGATTTAACCATGTAAATACCGAAGTTGCTTGTGAGTGGCTTGGGTTACTTTTGAGATGGTTTGAGCAACTTCCTGATCCCACCCTTCCCCAGCATCTGAAGCTTTAGAGTTCAAGTCCAGGAGGTGCCTCCAGAGACTTGCTGATAATTGGTTGTTCCTCTGAACCTCCTCTTTCCCTATCTGCTTGCCGTGATTTGCTCTGTTATTGCCCTGCCTTGCTGTTGTGTGGGTTACTATGTCACAGAACTAGTTAATTTATTCCACTTTTGTTTCTGATTTTTTTTTCTTTTTTGAAAAAAGAGGAGGTGCATGCATTTTGATTCTCCCAAGCTTGAGGCACTGTTAAGTGGTCAGTAATGCGAGAGTACTGAAAGCTGGGTGGCTGTGTGGGATGCCTGGTGACAGTTGTCCTCTCTCTGCTGCAGGTGATAAGAAGTACATCATGGGCCCCAAACTTTCCACTCTGGATGCCACTGTCTTTGGACACCTGGCACAGGCAATGTGGACCTTACCTGGCACAAGACCTGAAAGGCTGATCAAAGGCAAGTCCTATAAACTTTTTTTTTTAGTTGGGGGAGTGGCTGGGGGAGGTTAGAGTGGGGGAGGGAGGTAGAGGAACACAATGGAGAATTCCGGGTCATTGCCTGTAAACTTTATTGCACTTTATGGAGACGCCAGCCGGTGGCAGCTGGGCCCAGGGTCAGTTTTCTGCATTTAGGATACATAGGGGTGGAAGAGAGAAGGGCCCTCTCTTGCTTATACTGCGTTCTCAACAAGGCTGGCACAAATTTTTGCCATATTCTACGCTGTGTTTTTTCTTTCAGCACCTTACTTCGCGGACTGAAATATATGATACTTGAATGAATAAAGTGAAATTCAGGGTAATGAAGTACATGGCACTGAAAAAAATACATGGTACTGAAATGGAGCCTGAATTCCAGCCACATAATTTGTTGTGTTGATTTCCCTTAATTTTCTCGGGGCAGCAGTAGTTCACCACTGTTTGTAACCACTGCTGATCCACCACAGTTGGGCAAGGCTCATGGACTCACTGCCCATTTCAGATGGTCTTTTTGAGTCTGGGCTGAACCGATCTTTGATCTTTCATATATATGTGCGAATGTTTTTAGCCTTGTGTCTCTGGAGTTTAGAGTATGCCTTTCTCTTAAGCAGTGGGGTGCCCGTAGCTCATACACTGATAACAGTAGAAATGGAGAAATGGTAAAATTGCTTTGTAACTCAGGCTATGTGCAAAGGATAATTACTAGTAGCATTTCATGTGCATTTCTACTAAAGAAACACAATCTTTTTTCCTTGTTGTTCATAATGCATTTCAGAATTAAACTATAGATGCTGGTGAAATTGTCCAGTGGTAAAGCACTGTGACTGACCCTGGTTTGACCTCAGCTCCATGTATGGTCCTCTGAGTATTTCCAGAAGTGACTCCTGAGCACAGAACTAGGTTATAATAAGCCCTGAGCACAGAGTCTAACACACTGTCCAACCCCCCTTTAAAAAAATTGCAATTCTAGACTGAGAAGCAAAAAATGGCATAAGTTGGATCATAGGTGACAAACTTATGTTTGGGAGCCTGGGAAGAAGGTAGTCAGAAGTAAAAAAAAATTAGTGCTGGCAAGGGGGCAAGAAAAGTCTTCTTGGCTGTGATGGTGTTAAAGAACTGGAGAGAAAGAGAGAGAGAATGAGAGAGGATCTGGAAGAGTCTTTCCCTGCAGTTGTGGATGGGGTCTATTCGGTATCTTCTAGTTTGAGGCAGTGCATAAATAGGCATGTGGGATCTGGGAAGGTGTGGATCAGAGTTGATTATTTTGATTTGGAGGAGGGATTGATAAAATATTTTTGTTGCTGTTTTGGTCACACCCTGAGATGCCTGGGGGTAGCTCCTAGCTCTGTTTTCAGGAATTACTCTTGGTGATGCTTGCAGGACCATATGGGGTGCCAGGGATGGAACCAGGATCATGAGTATGCAAGTACCTTACCTGTTGTACCAGCCCCAAGGGATTAATGGTATTTATTTGGCAACTGAGTAGGCAAAGGTATAGGTGATATCGTCAGTGAGTAGCATATAGGATGGCCTTAGTTTGGATATGTGTGTGTGTGTGTGAGTGTGTGTGTGTGTGTGTGTGTGTGTGTGTAACCACTCATGGAAGAATTATATAAGAAACTTAAGAACAGTCATGTATCAGACAGTGTAACCACTCAAGTCATGTATCAGACAGTGTAACCACTCAAGGAAGAATTATATAAGAATTCTATTAGAAAGTTAAGAACAGTCATGTATCAGACAGTTGTGTGTGTGTGTATGTGAGTGTGTTTGTGTAAAACCACTCAAGGAAGAATTATATAAGAAGCTTAAGAATAGTCATGTATCTGACAGTCGTGTGTGTGTTTGTATGTGTGTATGTGTGTTTGTGTGTGTAGTTGTACTCTTGTGCATAGCCAAAAGTTCAGAGCAAATGGAGAAAGGAGGTACATTGCAAATCCTCCCTTTGGGAAGGTGCATCTGCAGATACATTTATTGCCAAACTTGATATGTAGCAGTTAGTAGTCTAGGACTTCAACTGAGTGAGACTAGGAGTATTGTGGACTAATGTGCACACACAGATATATATATATATATATATATATATATATATATATATATATATGGGCCATTTCCAGTGATGCTTGGGAACTACTTCTGTTTCTGTGCTCAGGGTACCATGTGCACCTGATCCCAGGCCTCCTTCATGGGAAACTTTTTGCTTGGTCCATTGAACTCTGTGACCTATATTCACTGATACTTAAATTCCTAAATAATAAGTACGCAAATAATTCTTGGTGAATTGGAACTTATCTAAATTGGATGTTACATTGGTGATGTTTGTATCATTAAAAATTTTTACTTCCATTTTTACGATATATTTTCTAGTGATCTAAAAGATAGTGTTTGCTTTAATTAATACCAGGATACATTTTATACATACTCTTCCGTTATTTCCTACCTCCCCTCATTTTCCTACCACAGCAGCATTGTACACCCACTATGGATAGAATACACATAATAATGATAGATATAGAATTGTATATAATCCCACTCTACATGAGTATATGTATGAGTGTGTCTATGAATGCTACCTTCTCAGTTCCAGATATAATTCACAAAGCCATGCTAGCTACATCTGTAATTTGAACAGTGAGAAATTTCCTCACACATATTTAAAAACAAAAATTTAGTCACTGTGAAATTACAGAGTTATTCATGATTGTGTTTCAGGCATGCAGTGTTTTAACACCCATCCCTTCACCAGTGTCCACTTCCCTCCATCAGTGTCCCCCCCACCTCCCATTTGCCTCCTGCCTATTGGTCTGCTTCTACAAGAGGCACCTTCTGATAGGGTCTAATACGTGGCACTTTACCACCTTTCAGCACCACCTCCTCCTATTATTTTCATCTACTTTAGGCATTCTCACCGCCCACCCCTCTTCCCTCCTTTCTGACCCCTCTCTCTCAGTCCCCTTCCGTGGCATGTTTCCTACTGAATACCAGTTCTCCTGTTCTTTGATTCCATTGCCTTTGGGTACTTGTCATTCCACCACTATGTTTCTTTATATCTCACTTATGAGATATAAGTCCGGGATCTGGATTTTATAGTCTCTGAGTCTTGGCCGCTGATGGGATTACACGGCGCCAGGGGGCCAGGTGGTGGGTGTGACCTCCGCCTGCTGGAATTTGGAGGATCTGGATGGAAGATGCTCGACTCCAATCCGAGTAGGCTTGGAGGTCTCGGCCCCGGAACCCGCATGGCTTTGTCCCTCTGCCAGTACCTTCATGTGTGCGGAGAGAGGTCTCAGCATGTGAGAACAGTGCAGTCTTTTGCCCCCGCGCCTGGGTGTCCCTCGCCGGGACCCCTTGGAGGGGAGCGGGTTGAGCTTTCCTCCCCGCCCCGACCGGGGCTCCGGCAGCCAAAGACCTCCAGGACCAGCCACACCATGCTGGCTAACTTCACTCAGCATGATACTCTCTAGGTCCCTCCAAGTAGCAGTAAATTGCATAACTTTATCTTTTCTTACGGCATAGCTTCTTTATCCAGTCATCTCATCTTGAACATTTGGGTTCACACACTTCTTTTTTGTGGTGGTCAGGTGTTTCTGTCATTGCTCCAGGGGCCTTGTGGTGCCGGGGTTTGAACCTGGGGCTCCTGAAAGCAAAGCATGTCCATTAGCCCGTTGAGTCATCTCCCCAGCCTCAGTGTACTTCTTTCCCTACAAGCTGCAGCTACAGTTACTTGTACATACACAGATACGCTTCTACCCAACTTTGCCTACACATTCAGACAGACACACACACATATTCATGCACAGCCCTTCTATGCATGAACATATACACACATACTATTGAGATAATCTCTTATTTATTCAGGTTATTTAGGAATTGTTATCAGTAGATCTCTTGGTTTCTGTTAAGTCTCTTCTCGCAGAAGTGTAGCATCTCTTGTTAATTTATTTATGACAGCCTTTTCTTCTATTACTTCCTGGAAGAACTTGAGATATTTAGTGTTCTTTTTAAGGAATGATCAGCCTTTTGGAAATTGATTTTGAGTCTTGTCCTGAGTCACTCATTTGGGGGAATCAGACACCTCATCCGTCAGGGAGTTTTGGCACATCGTTGCATGTACTTTGATTCTTAAAACAAGCTAGTTCCTTCCAGCTCTCCCTGGGACTGGTGTGGTATGAATCACCAAAGTCCACTGATTGTCTCTTAAATCTCATTTTAGTCCTTTGTTCCGTACCCCTTTGAACCTTTTGATCAAGGCTGCTATGCAGTCAGATTAATAATTTGATCCCTGCCTGTTTTCTTTCTGTGTTGGGGACTCTTCCAAGAAGTAACAGGAGGGAGGAGAAATAGAAATAACTGAGGATAATTGAGAACTGACTCAAGCCCAGGAATGGCTTGAATCAGCAGTTTTCTGCCTTACTTCTGGACCAGGAAGGGCACTGAGGGCTCTGTCTTGTGAAAGTGTTGGTATAAACGTTACCTTCTTGTCCTTCGATATACTTTATAAAACAACACGAACACTTTTGAAATAGTGTTAAAATTTTCTTTGATGACTAAGAGGTGATTAGGTGGATGGACTTCAAGTACTTACGAATTTTTAAAAACATCTCTGTATATGAGTGTGTATTTATTATGCAGAAATATGAATATTATGTCCTTATTGAACATAATTTGTCCAAGTAAGAAAAGTTTAGAACCAATAATTTCTGATTCTTTCACTCAGAGAGCTACCACTAGTATTGTCCTATGGACCCTCATCATTTTGGGGGGAGGGTTAGTTTGGGGTCCTATTTGGTAGTAGGACTATTTTCAGCTCTGTGCTTGGGTTAGATCTGCAGTGCTTGTTTCCAGATGATGCCAGACCATCTACATGTAAAGCCTGTACTCAGCCTGCTGAGTGATCTTTTCAATCCTGTAGTCTCACCTTTTATAAAGTACATTTATGAATACAAATATATATGTATATGCTTATCTTTAAAAATATGGACAATAGGAGACAGTGATAGTACAGTGTAGGATATTTGCCTTGCATGTGATTGACCAGGTTCGCTATCTGGCACCCCATATGGTCCCCTGAGCCCTCTAAGAGCGATCCCTGAGTACAGAGCCAGGAGTAAGCCCTGAGTTTTACCAGGTGTGAATCATAAATCAAAGAAAAAGAAAATAAAAAATTAAGATTATGATGTTCATATAGTTATAATTTGAAGTTTTAAAATTAACTCCGTTTGGCAATGGAATACTACTCAGCCATAAGACAAGATAAAGTCGTGTAATTTGCTGCAATGTGAATGGATCTGGAGAGTATCCTGTTAAATGAAATCAGAGAGACAGGAACAGATTCAGAATGATTTCTTTCATATGTGGGATATAAAGGAACATCATAGGGGAATATCAAATGCACAAAGGCAATAGAAATGAAGAGCAGAAGAACTAGTCTTCAGTATGAACCCACCACTGGGGCAGAGGTAATGGGTATAAGTTAAGGAAGGGAACACTAGGACAGTGGGGGAGGGGAAAAGTTCCTGCCTCAGAGGCAGACTGGGAGGCAGAAGGAAACTGGGCATTGGTGGAAGATAGTGGGCACTGGTGAAGGAATTGGTATTGAAATAATATATGCCTGAAACTCAGTAGTAAATATCTCTATAACTTTGTAATTCACTGTGATTCAATATAAAAATATTTGACAGTGTTTGGACTAGTACCACAGGTGTGGGTGGTTTGCATGTGGCTGATTGAGATTTGATCCCCAGCACCCCATATGGTCCTCTGAGCATGCCAGGAGTGATCCTCTAGTGCAGAGCCAAGAGTAAGCCTAGACACTGCTGGGTGTGGCCCCCAAACCAAAAAATATATAAAATTTAATAGAATTAATTGTATACTATGGCTTTTAATTTTGTTGGATATTTCTTGAAACAAATATTTAGCAGTTGTAGAATATCCTGTTTTATAACTTCATTGTAATTTATGTGACTAATTTTTTTCCTGGACTTTGGGTCATATTTAAATAACTTTTACTGGGAGCTAAACTCAGCAGTTTTTGCGAGAGTGTTACTGTTAATCACAGATAGATCCCAGCTCTCCTACTTCCAGCTCTTTGAGTCATTTACTTGGCCCTCAAATGACTTTTATTAACAATCTATAACTCTATAATGAATATATAAATACATATTATTCATATCTCTGGTTATTTCTTTTTTATTTTTGAGTCACACCCAGCGATGCTCAGGAGTTACTCCTGGCTCATGCACTCAGGAATTACTCCTGGCAGTGCTGGGGGACCATATGGGATGCTGGGAATGGAATCTCAGTTGGCCGTGTGCAAGGCAAATGCCCTACCCGCTGTGCCATCACTCCACCCCCTGGTTATTTCTTTAAGCTAAAATTATAGCTGGAGATTATTCTCAAGGGTATAATCTTTTGGCCCTTGTGAGAAACCTGTGAATAAATTGCTGTAGACACTTACAATCTCATAAGCAGTACCTGAAAGCACCTCAAATTTTGTTCCTTGACTAGGGTTCAGATTTAGAATGATCTTTTTCATATCCTACACATAAAATAATATAATTTATTACAAAGATTTTGTAGTTTTTGCATTGAGAAAACCCTCATTTGATATTTTGATCAGATAATTATGTTTTTAAAAATGAGCCCAGGTCTGGGGCTGGAGCTATAGTACAGCAAGTAGGATGTTTGGCTTGCACAGGGCTGACCGGGGTTCAATTCCCTGCATTCCATATGGTCCCTCGAGCACCACAAGGAGTAATTTCTGAGTGCAGAGCCTGTGCGTTGCCGGGTGTGACCCAAAAAGCCAAAAAAAAAAAAGCGCACAGGTCTCGTTTTGCAAGGCATATGCTTTGCCACTGAGTCATATACCTGGTTCTAGGCTCTTTATTTTCGTGGAAACAGAACCAAAAGCACATTTAATACCTCACCACTATTTTCTCTAGTGATAGCACAGCGGGTAGAGCATTTGCCTTGCACACAACGGACCTGGGTTCGATTCCTCTGCCCCTCTCAGAGAGCCCGGCAAGCTACTGAGAGTATCCTGCCCACATGGCAAAGCCTGGCAAGCTCCTTGTGGCATATTCAATATGCCAAACACAGTAACAACAATTCTCACAATGGAGACGTTACTGGTGCCTGCTCAAGCAAATTGATGAACAAAGGGAGGACAATACTACAGTGCTACAGTGTAGTATTTTCCATAACACACTACTTAAAGAGAGGCTGTGGTCAAGAATGGAATAAACTAGCAAAATTAAAAATCCTCATTATTGTTACTTTTAAAACATAAGCACATGAGGCTAGAGATGTAGTCCTGCTGGTAAGGTGCTTGTCTTGCACGTGACTGACCTGGGTTTGATTTCTGGCACTTTATCTGCTTCTCTGAACCCACCAGGAGTGATCTTGAGATCAGACCAGGAGTAAGCCTTGAGCACTGCTGGGTGTGGCCTCAAGACCAAACCAGAACAAACCCGAACAAAGCCAACCAACATTTTCGCCAATGCAATTCAAACAAATGGAATTCAAATGAGTGACTTCTCCGTATTTCATTGCATCTTCTCTGACACTACCTGGCAGTATATTCCCATCATCTGTCATTTGTCATTCAGATCTGAGGACTCCCTCAGCTTCACAGTACCCTCAAAACCCTGGATAGAGGATTCCAAAGTGTTGAAATCCTGGGCTGCCTTCACTGTGGGCATATTGGATGTGGTTCAGATAGTACATCACAGGCCTGCATGTGTGAGGTCTTGGGTTCTGTCCCTGACTCCCACAACCCCCAGCACTGTGGAGTGTGTTCCAGATGCTCCCAGATCACCCCCTGGTGGTTCCTGGAATGCCTTTGAACCTAATAGGCCCCAGGCACCACTGGATATGGCTCCATTGTAATTAAAATAGGCAGATGTAAAGAATTGAATAGTGAAAAATTGAACAGTGAAAGGCAGAGTTCTGCAGTGCATCTGCCTACCCCATTTAAACCACCACGACTCTTACCATCATCTGAATTTGTAAGAAACCCACCTCTCTGTTCTAAGAAAAAATTTATCCAGCTGCTCTCCCACCCCATTATTTGTTTGAGACTATCGATAACTCACTCACAGTATTTTACTAATTTACTTCTTGGCTGTGAATTGAAGATAATCATGGTTGTTACAGAAAGTGAAGCTACACGCATAAAGTTTTTAAAAGATGTATGATCTTCCTAGCTCTGCTCATACACTCATGCATGTG
Source organism: Sorex fumeus (assembly GCF_029834395.1). Classification (NCBI taxonomy): domain Eukaryota; kingdom Metazoa; phylum Chordata; class Mammalia; order Eulipotyphla; family Soricidae; genus Sorex; species Sorex fumeus. Next base: position 17,502,460 of record NW_026606111.1, on the reverse strand, counting down.
CATTTGCACTCCCAGAGAATAATAACAAACACTAAAGATTTAATTCAGGTTCTGTGCTTTTCCTTGTCATGTTCAAATTTATATACGTACATGTAACTGTTTTGATTTTATGTTTGCAGGCAGGGCAGGGCGGGTTGGGGGAGGTGGCTCTCAAATGGCACTTAGAGGTAGCTCTCGAATAGATTTGGATCCCCCAGCTTCTATAGGGAGCAGCTATGAGGAAGAGGCCTTGATTGAGGGGTACACAACTGTCCCCAGAGCTTGTTGCAAAGTGAGCACAATTTTTTTTGCAGATTTAATGTAGTTTATATAAAAATTATGGTATTTTAAAAAAATTTTTATTAGTGAAACACCATGAGGTACAGTTGTAGACTTACAAATTTTTGTGCTTGGGTTTCAATTATACAATGATCAAATACCCATCCCTCCACCAGTGCCCATTTTCCACCACCATGGATCCCAGTATCCCTTCCACCCCCATTCCCCCCATTCCCCCATCCCACCCTGCCTCTGTGGCAGGGCATTCCCTTTTATTCTCCCTCTCCTTTTGGGTGTTGTGGTCTACAAAAGAGGCATTGAGTGGCAATCATGTTCGGTCCATAGTCTTTCAACACGCATCTCCCATCCTGGGAGGATCCTCCAAACACCCTTTATTTGGTGCTCCCTTCTCTATCTGGGCTGCCCTTTCCCCTACAATGCCCGGCTGGCCTCTAAGCCATGGAGTAATCCTCCTGGTACTGATCTCGGCTATTCTTGAGTATTAATCTCCTATTTTGTTACTTTATGTCCCCCAGGTGAATGCAATCTTTTTATGTCTATGCCTCTCTTTCTGACTCATTGGCTTTGCATGATACTTTCCATGTAGTGCCACTTGTATATAAATTTCATGACTTCATCTTTTCTAACAGCTACATCGTACTCCATTGTGTAGATGTACCAAAGTTTCTTTAACCAGTCATCTGTTCTTGGGCACTCAGGTTTTTTCCAGATTCTGGCTATTGTAAAGACTGCTGCAATGACAAATAAGTGCAGATGTCACTTAGAGTATACTTTTTTGCCTCCTTGAAATATATTCCCAGGAATGGTATTGCTGGGTCAAATGGGAGCTCAATTTCTAATTTTTTGAGAATCGTCCATACTATTTTCCAAAAGGGCTGAACCAGTCGGCATTCCCACCAACAGTGAAGGAGGGTCCCTTTCTCGCCACATCCGTGCCAGCATCGGTTGCTTTTGTCCCCAATCCACACTCTTTTTTGCTGCCCATTTTCATCAGTCTTGGTTACCTGTGACTCCTAGGGAAGGCTGGCTAACTGCTTTTCCAAGGGAGATAAAAAAAAAAAAAAGGGAAAGTTTGGCTTGCATCTTCCACAGAGAGGCAGTGATGACAGCCTCTCAGCAAGTTGACTGAAAATGGAGTAGCAACCAGAAAGGATCCTTCATAGTGCTTGGGCTGCTGGGATCTGCACTGTAGCACTGTTGCCCTGTTGTTCATCAATTTGCTCGAGTGGGCACCAGTGACATCTCCATTGTGAGACTTGTTGTTACTATTTTTGGTATATCACATATGCCACAGAGAACTTACCAGGTTCTGCTGTGCAGGCAGGATACTCTGTGTAGCTTGCCGGGCTCTCTGAGAGGGATGGAGAGTAGGCCGTTTGCCTTGCATGCGACTGACCCGGGTTCGATTCCTCCATCCCTCTCAGAGTGTTCAACAAGCTACCGAGAGTATCCTGCCCATGCGACAAAGTCTGGCAAGCTCCCCATGCCGTATTCGATTTATGCCAAAAACAGTAGCAACAAGTCTCACAATGGAGACGTTACTGGTGCCTGCTCAAGTAAATCGATGAACAATAGGACAACAGTGCTACAGTGCTGGGATCTGAGTATGTGGAAAGGATGATCTGGAGCTGATACAAGCTCTACAGGCAGGTTTACAGGAAGCAGGAGGTTTGTTTTCTTTCGGGAAAATATATGTTTACTTAAGCAGGACAACAGCAGTTTTAAAGTTTTGCAAAATTTGGATGGCATAGGAAACTGCTTAAAGTTAATATTGTAATTGGCGTGATAGGTAATAATAGTGATAATCACTTATAATCACTTGTCATCCCATTGTTCATTGATTTTTCTCGAGTGGGCACCAGTAACATCTGCATTTGACCCTGTTGTGTGCTAAAGTAGCCCAATGGCATCTGCTCACTCCAGGAACACGAATAGCATCAAACCGTTTGTTCAAGGTCTTGATGAAGAAGTTCGACCATCTCGTAGGTGGGCGGCTACATGTTGTTTTGACATCCCGTGGAATCCAGTTGGGAATGGGTCTAGTCTAGCGCTCATCTCCAAATCAATAGTGATAATAAATAAGAAAATATGGGAAGAAATGAGAATAGGGCTGCCTGCTTCTCGGATTAACTTGCTCTGAACAGCTCCAGGAGCATTATTTTACTTGCCCTTCTTTTTCTTTAATAAAAGCTGGCACTATCCCGTGGGTACAGGAAGAAGAAATGAGAACAAAATGTTAATATAATTATCTTAGGTTGATATGATTCTGATGTGGGGGTGTGTGTATGTACATTGTCTTTCCGTTGTTCATCGATTTGCTCGAGCGGGCCCAGTAGCGTCTCCATTTTGAGACTTCTTGTTACTGTGTTTGGCATATTGAATACTCTTGGTAACTTGCCAGGCTCTCCGAGAGGGGCTGAGGAATTGAACCCGGCTCGGCTGGGCTGGCTGCACGCAAGGCAAATGCCCTACCACTGTGCTATCACTCCAGCCGCCTTATTATCTCATTTTTGGAGAACCCGGCAGGCTACTGATAGTATCCTGCCCGCACGGCAGAGTCTGGCAAACTTCCCATACCCAATTTGCCAAATACCAGTAACAATAATGGGTCTCATTCTCCTAACCCTGAAAGAGCCTTAAATGTGGCACTTTTTAAAATCTCAGGGCTAGGATGAAGGAGATGTTACTGGTGCCTGCTCGAGGCAATCGACGAACAACAGGATCATCGTGATCGTGATATGATTCTAGATATTTTTTGCTTTATTTATATAGAACCATTTCTTTGTGAAGACTTCTACTTTTTCAAAATAAGACCAGGTTGCTTTTTTGAATAGAAAATCAAGTAGTTGCAGACTGTCATCAATAGAACAGTTTCTGCAGAGGCAGTTTACCTGGTCAGTGATAAGAAATCTGTAAAACAAAGTGAAAGCATATTCTGTTGGTACAGTGAAACACTGAGCACTGTCAAATGGAAAAATTTGGCAGTGTGAAATAGGAAAATTTTCATTTTACACGGTTAAATTGGGAAAAATAAGGTAAAAAACCATGTATGGTTAACACTGTGTAGTGAGTGGAGATTTGAACATAGGTAGCACTGTAGCACTGTCCTCCCCTTGTTCATCAGTTTTCTCGAGAGGGCCCAGTAACATCTCCATTGTGAGACTTGTTGTTACTGTGTTTGACATATCGAATACGTCACAAGTAGCTTGCCAGGCTTTGCTGTGCGGGTGAGATACTCTCGGTAGCTTGCCGGGCTCTCTGAGAGGGGTGGAGGAATCAAACCCAGGTTCAGCCCATGCAATTCAAACGCCCTACCCTCTGTGCTATCGCTCCAGCCCTTGGACATAGGTATAAATATTAATTTCTGGAAAGAGAAATATAAATGTTATGACAAATGGGATTATTGATAATAATTTTCTTATTTTGTTTTTGGGGCCACCCCTGGTGATACTAGGAGTACTCCTAGTACAGTGCTCTGGGTTGTTCTGGTAGGTGTTCAGGGACCAGGCAGTGCTATTGATTGAATCCTGGGCTCCTTGGAGCTGGGGCAATAGTACAGCAAGTAAGGCACATATTTTACACATAGCCAGTCTGGGATTGACCACCCCCCCGAAGCCCCTTATAGTACTCTGTGCACTGCCAAGAGTACTTCCTGAGTGCAGAGCCAGGAGTAATTCCTGAGTACTGCTGGGTATGATACTCAAATAAAAATAGATTAAAAATAAAAGACCTTGGGTTTCCTTCATGCAATAGCATGTGCATCTCTTTGGTTTCATTGTTCTTTTATTTATATTTTCCAATTTTCTGCAATAGTCATGAATTATCTTAACATGAAGTGGATGTTTAGATAACAGAAAATTTAGGATTTTTTTTTAAATTAAGTAAGGTACTTTTTAAAATTGAAGCTTACTTAGAAAGGTATGAGAGGAAAGGTAAAAGGGGAAATGTATTCAAGGGAGAACATGGCAGCAAAGAAACATAAGGACAAGTAGTGCAATACGTGGTCAAGGGAGAATATGGGCTTGAAGAGCAAGCCTATCTAGACGCTTTTTAAATGATAAATTTCTGTCAGAGAGTGCCAAATTATATATTTACAAACAGTGTTGCCATCTGGTGGATCAAAGGGAAAACACTAACCCTCTTCCTTTATTTTTCACTTGGGAAGACTATGACAGCCAAACACTCATATTTTCGACAAATGCCTGGATGGTTGCGGTGATGTCACCAAAGCTTTCCTTTGATTCACATAAAAAAGAAGTGCAACTGTGGTGCAGCTCTGGAATTATTATTTTTTTTAAATTCCTAATTTATTAAATGCATTTGCAGGCATATTTATCTATAAGACATTTCTGAGTTTGGACCAGAGTGATAGTACACTGGGTGGGTGGCTTGCCATACATGCGGTGGACCTGGGTTCAATCCCCAGCATCACATATGGTCCCTTGAGCACTGCTGGGAGTGACCCCTGAGCACTGCTAGGTGTGGCCCATATCCCCCAATAATACCCCCCCAACCAAAAAAAAGACAATTCTGAATTACACATTTTATGATTTTTTTCCAGGGAAAAATTTCCATCCTTGGGGGCTGGAGCAATAGCACAGAGGATAGGGCATTTGCCTTGCACATGGCTGACCCAGCTTCAATTCCCAGCATCCCATATGGTCCCCTCCGAGCACCCCCAGAAGTAATTACTGAGTGCAAAGCCAGGAGTAACCCCTGTGCATCGCTGAGTGTGACCCCTCAAAAAATTTCCATCCTTACATAATTTTTTTCAATTACTTAGCATAGTACCCACCCTGAATAATACTAAATATTTGTAGAATGATGATTACTCTTGACTGACTTAATATCTAGTAGTTGTTATATCTTTGCACATTATATGTTTAAATATGAACTACTAGAAGCATTACTTCCTTTTTTTGCAAACCTAAAATAATAAAATGCTTCACAAAGTTGTTTTGGTAGTGCGGCTGCCATTTCTGATAATTCCACCTCCCCTCTTTTATCATCACTGGACTCACTCTTAAATTTCATCCAGTTTAGTTTCTGAATAATTCTTTCCACTCACCTTTTTTACCATGCATGTTAAAAATGAACTATTCTTTTTTTGTTTGTTTGTTTGTTTTTGTTTGGGGGCCATGCCTAGCAGTATTCAGGGCTTACTTCTGTCTCTGACCTCAGTAATCACTTCTGATAGACTCGGGGAACTATATGGGGTACTGGCGATCGAACCCAGGTAAGCTGTGTGCAAGACAAATGCCCTACTTGCTGTCCTGCTGCTTCAGCCTCCATAAAATGAACTATTCTGGGAGCACCTCAATGTAAAAACAGTGCTTCTGCTGTCCTCCTCATCCTCCCATTTCCTAAAATGCTGGGTGGTTTGCTGATGGATTGTTGCCTTTGAGAACCAGCCAACTGTCGGTCTTCTTACTGCTCCTCTTCTTGCAGGCGAGCTGATCAACCTGGCCATGTACTGTGAGAGGATCCGGAGGAAATTCTGGCCAGAGTGGCACCACGATGATGACAACACCATCTATGAGTCTGAGGAGAGCAGCGAAGGCAGCAAAACCCACACGCCCCTGCTAGATTTCAGCTTTTACTCAAGGACAGAGACCTTTGAAGATGAGGGTGCGGAGAACAGTTTTTCCAGAACCCCCGACACGGATTTCACAGGACGCTCCCTCTTTGATTCTGATGTGGACATGGATGACTACACAGAACATGAACAGTGCAAGTGACTGACTGTTGCCTTGCTGATTCTTGTCTGCTGGAGCTGCCACTCCTTGGGATTCCAGTTTCCCAGGTAGAAAACCATAGAGCTGGGAGAAGGTCTTCGTGCTTAACACACCTCTCTCAAGCCCAGTGGACCGACTATAGCAGCCTTCTTTCTTTCTTTTTTCTTTTTTTCTTTTTGTACAAATGAAATACAGAACCATTCAGATGCTCCATTGAAAACAAATAGGAAAAAAAAAAAAGAACCACAAAAACCACCCACGTCAGCATGGTTCCTGAAATTCATTTTGTTTTCATTAGAAAACTAATATTGTGAGGAGGCAAAATGAGCAGGTCATCCTGAGCGCTGATGGGGATCCTCTTCAACCTGAGGGCAAGATGGATTTTTTAACATCCTTTATCCACTGGGATTGGAAGTGATGAGGGATATCATCAGAAAAAAAAAAGTAGGACATTAATGTTTCAGGGTGGTTGCTTGTATTTTCTGTGTGTAATATCGTTTGTTGAGATAGAAATAAAATAAAAATCCAGTTCAGCGAACACCTGCTATGTGCAATGCACTATGCTAGGTGCTAATCAGTATCAGTTTTATTTTATGCTCTGTTGGTGACTAGCTGTGTAATTTGGGGCAAGTCCCTTAACTCTTGTGTGCCTCATTTCTCCCACCTGTACAGTGGGGGTAACAGTACTCTCCAGCTACCTACCTCACAGGGGTGTTGTGAGGATTCATGTGGTAACATTCAGCTATTTCAACCTCTTGGAAGAGGTGCAACATCAACACATTTTATTCTTTATTGTACTTCACTTGTGGCAAGATAGGAGGGCAAAGGAATTCCCTATCTAGGCAAGCACAGCCACTTGCAAAAAGCTCAAGCAGATGAAAAACACAAAAAGGCACAAGTAGGACTCAGTCCTCTTCCCTCTCTATGAGCTTGCTTGAATCATCTTTTGTTGAGACAAAAACATTTTTACAGATCAACAACCACAGTTTTCAGTTCTATTGTGTATTTGCAGAAAAGTATTTCTTTGGATACCCCAACGCACACTGGAATGTTGTCCTTTGTTGACTTTGGGGTGTTAAGTTGTCTGTGTTTATCTATTTGGAGGGAATAAAGCTCAGGAAGATAGTAGGTTTAATAGAGGTGGAGGTGAAAGTGTGTGATTGTTTTTTTGGAAGATTGTTAATTTGTAATGCCTCTTTTGAAAGCATACCTTGCCAGATCTATTGTAAGATAAAGTAGGAAGAAAATTATGTTTCTCACATCGAAGCACATTGTGCAGCTGTAGACTCTATGCAGTTTTGTTAATGCTACTTTTTGGTGTTTTCAACCTTGCCCCGGAGAAGGTTGGCTGTGGACAAATCTCATTGCTTCTTAAGGATCTTCTTTTTCTTCATTGTACACCCTCTTCCGGCAGAGGTCATGAACTCTTGGGATTACCCATACTTACCAAGGCATTCTATCTCTGAAGACAGTTTTTGTTGACTACTAACATTTTATAGTGAAATGTGGGTGAAGATCCTCTGTTGATGGCTGTGGGTTAGGAGAGTAAGTGCTAACAAAATTGTTTAATTCTGACCCCAAAGGACTGAGTGGGTAAGTGTTGCTCATTGTGAGATTAAGACAGCAGCTTGGGAAAAGTTCATGTGCTTTATTTGCAAATGACTCTGGTTGGATATAGCTTTTGTAAAATAATACCAAAATGCTGTGGGTTCATAAAGAGGGAAAGAGTTTTTGAAATTGATTACCATGTAAGCAACTCAGGAGGGCATATGCAACTGGAAAGAAATACTGAGATACTCCAAGTTAGACATTTCTATTCCATAGAATGCCCATTTATTGGTAACTTATACAAATCATTTACATTTGAAAGAACTGGGGGTAGAGAGATAGTTTATTGGATAGAGCACTTGTACAAAGCTGATCTGGGTTCAATCCTCAGTTCTTCATATGTCCCCCAAACGCTACCAGAATGATCTGTGAGCTCTAAGCCAGGAGTAAGTATCAATGGATGTGGCCCCCAAAACAGAATTCAAAGCAAAAAAAAAAGAAGACTGTTTATGCCTAGTGAGAATGTGGTAGTGAAGATATGAATGAATGAATCTGTTTTGTGTTCAATCGTGGTGGGGAAGTTTGGAGTGACTATAAAACTCCTAGACTTAAAATATGAATGTAATGAACAGGAGGACTGTGAATTTATATCCAAAACTGATTTGTCATTACAGCTGAGAGTGGGAACAACTCTTTAAAGTTTGTCTACAGTTTACTGGCACGGAGGATGATAGAATTTTATTCCAAGAATGATGATTATTAGTTTGTAAATTCACATAGTTTTGTGTGTGTGTGTGTGTGTGTGTGTGTGTGTGTGTGTGTGTGTCTGTACTTGGAAGGCATATGTATGGAGAGCTAGTGTTCAAAGTGAAGTTGTGAAACAATTTTATCCAGTTATCTCTCCCAGGTAGTGATTATGTTTCATCTTTGGTAGACATAGTCACTTGGAAAACTAGTTTCTGGTCTCACCACTCATAATTTGGACCCTGCTATAGCCACCATTTGCTTCCTAATGTGGGTTATAAAAAAATGACCCAAATTTTTTTGATATGAGTGACTTACATTGTCTTTCATTTTATATGGCTCATTTGTAATCTGCCCGGGTTTGAAATGCTCCTCAATTTGATTAACAGGTGCTACTTACAAGAAAAAAATAGCAAAAAAATATTAGGGAACATTTTGGTCATCAGACTCCTTCATTTAACTTCTGTGTTTCTTCTATACTGAAAAACAATTTAAGAAAGTGTGAACTGGAAAATTACCAGATGATTTTGGTTGCTCAGAAGACCCAGAACTACCTGTTCTTATTAGCTCCCATTACAAAAATAAATTACATCCTTCTATTCATTTCCTTTAGCCTCACCCCTATCCATTCCAGGTTTAATGAGCAGCAACAGACTTTACTTTTTAAATATCAAAGTAGATATGAGGACAATATAAATTTATGTAAAAGTAAATCATAGTGTCAAAAGTTTTATTATTGTAACAATGAATTATGAATATTGACACAACCACAGTCATGGGGTACCCAGCTGACTGATCACAGAACAATGAGAAGCTTGAATTACATCTGCAGTCTAGTCGTCAAGTGAGCGCTGCCGTCATATACTGAGCCATTTGGGTGTGTCATTGCGAAATAGCTAGGGCTTAAGGAAAGAAAACATTGAGACTTTTAGCTTCATGGGTCTTTTCCAAATTATTTGAGACAAAGTATAAAATCACAGAAATATGCCCGGGTCATGGATTGTGAAGATCAGCCCAAAATTGAGTCCAAAATTGTTGATGGGTTTGGTGTCATATATGTTTGTTTGAGGGGCAAACCCTGGAATTGAGTTTGACTTGGTTTTTTTAAATCCATATTCCCATAAGTGACCCCATGTTCATAGAGCCATCACATATGTAGCATCTCTCCAAGAATGTTTGAAGTCATCCTCTCTTTCTCCCATGTCTTTTCAGCTCAGTATTTTCTATGTGCATAGCATGGCTGTGTTTGATACCCAAGACAGCTAGATAAAACTCCCAGGACTACTCATTCTGCTATTAAAAACACACACACACACACACACACACACACACACACACACACCAAACTTATATTTTTCATTGTAGAGAAGGCAACATGATTGTATTTGCATTAATGATTATGATTCGCAAAATTACTATCCCTCCATCACTACCAGATGCCCCAAATCCTCTACCACGGTTCATGTCTAGGCCATTCTCATTCCCTCCCCCATCCTGCCCCACCCCTGCTTGGTAACATCAGTCATGTATTAAAGGGGCAGGTACTTACTTGCCTTTCATACAGTTGACTGGAGTTTTGATCCTTCCACTGTAAAAGGTCTCCCAAGCACTGTCAGGAATGATCCCTGAGCACAGCTGCATACAGCCCCAACCTCCAACCTCTCCTCCCCTCCAACCTCCCCACGACTACTACCACCACAATCACCAATAACCAAAAGCCTCAAAATCCAAGGGATCATTGTTACCAGCTACCATTTATTCTCTTGCTTTGTTTATATACCACAGTGAGATCTTGTATTTGTCATCCCTCTGACAAATTTCACTTAATATGACTTTCTGCCCAGCTCCATCTAACTTGTTGCAAAAAGTAAGATTTTATCTTAGAGCTGAGTAGTATTTCAGTATTTCTTTCGTTACCACTTTACCACTCATCATGTCATTGGGCAAATGAGTTGATTTTATACCTGGACTATTGTAAATAGCGTGAAGTGAACATAGGTATGCATATAACTTTAAACAATTTTCTTTTTGCTTTATTGTTTTGGGGCCACACCCTGTGGGGTCTCTTCCTAGATCTGTACTCCATTTTTTTGAGGGGGCGGGGTCACTCTGAACAGTGCTCTGGAGACCCTGTGGTGCCAGAAATTGAACCTGGGCTTCCTGATTGCAATCATGTGCTCAGTGCTTGGCACTATTTCTCTGGTTCTACATTAATGTTGTTTGAGTTCCTGAGACCGATGCTAAAAATTGGAATTGTTGTGTCATATGGGAGTTCTATTTTTAATATTTTTAGAGGTCTCCATATTGTTTTCCAAGGAGGTTGAAGCAGTTTACATTCTCACCATGTAATGAATGAGGGTTCCTTTTTCTCTGCATCCCCACCAACACTGTCTTTTTTCTGGTCTCTTTGATAAGGACCGTTCTTATTGGTGTGAGATGATATCTGATTGTTGCTTTGTACTTCCCTGATAATAAGTGATGATAAACTCTTATGCTGATTTGCCATTTGTATATCTTCAAGGAAGTACTTGTTCTTTTCTATTTTTTGATGTGATTCTTTTTTTGTCGTTGAGCTTTGTTGAATGCTTTATATTTTGCACAGTAGTCCTTTATTCATTGTGATTTTTTAAAAAAATCCATGCTCAAATGTTCATTCATTGGGTGTTTACTGGGCCTCTGACCTTTGCCTAGGTATCTGCTATACCTTTATTTTTCACATGCTTGCCACGTTCCTAATTCATTCTACTCATCAACTTTCAATCTTTTGAAATTACTTTAGCCACCTTGCTTTAGGCTAAGAGTGCACTTTTGGGTCCAGTTTTCTTATCTCTGTCTCCTGAGGTGGCTCCTTCTGAGACATCCAGTGCTTCCGTGTGATTCATTTGTTATTGCCTAGACATGCAATTAGGAACCACATGGTTGCCTCTGTCCTGAAATGAAATTTGAGTTCTACCTACTGACCCAAATTGTACCTATCTCTTAACGTATCTCTGCTCCTTGTTTCTCTTCTAGAAAGAGCGTTTCATTTCTTTCCCTGAAGGCTGTGAGGGAAAGGTATGCTTAGAAAGATGTGCTGCAAAGTTGTGATTTTGTATATTGGTTGGCAGGGACTCCAATGAAGTCTTCCAGTTATTCTTGTGATCCTTCTTCCAGCAGAATGCATATGTGCAAATAGATAATATTATGCATAAAAGTTCAGGAAACGTGGAGACCTCATGGATCCTTTTGGAGGATTCAGACACCTAATTGAAAAAGCCCTCTTCGAAACAGTCTTCAAAAGTTACTATTGGTATTCATGCTCTTGCTTTTAACATCTAGAGACAGAAAAATTGGTATAGGGTGTTCAACCAGGTTCATATCTCTATTGTCTACATTGGGATTGTGCTGAGTGACCGGGAAGGAAGAAGAGCTGAATGTTAGTTGAGGAAATATCTTGTTCAGACATTTTGTTGTCATTATCATTTATCTCTTCATCACCCCAAAAACTGATTAATTAAAATTAGCTCAGGACAGGGGAGCTTATTTCAGTCCTGAAACCCACTATGTGTACACTCTAGATTTCACCATTCCAGGACTTGAAGTTGGGAGAGAAAAGGCTAAATTTTTCCTTATAGGAAAAGAGTCTGTACAATCAGATTTTCCTGTGTTCATTGATTTGTAGATTAATTGTTGGGTGGATTTTCAGTAAAAGGATGGTGCCTTTTGTTGGTAGGAAAAACTCAGGTTCTTCTTCTTCTTTTATTATTTTATTTTTTACAGAGTAAAGTTATTTTAATTTTTCCTGACTGTGACCTAGGAGGCTTTGTTCTCCTTTATATTCAGTGCTGTTTAAGTTGACAGAGAACTGAAAGTATATTCAGTGACAAGTGGCTACTAAGCCTAAGTGCTAAATTCTGACATCCCATTTTGAACAGGTCCAGGAATCAATCACCTGAGATTGTGGAGTATTCTGCCTTTATTCAGTTGCTTTCTGTGGTCTGATAAGATTTGTGATTTCAAAAAGCTGCTGTTGTGGGTGTGTCTGGAGGTGTTTCTTGCCTGAGGAACTGCTGGTGGCAGGATGAAGTCTGAAAGTAACTTATGTTTGCTTCATTTGAATTCTTCTCTAGGAACCTGTTATTAGTCCTTGGTTCTAAAGAATAGCTTAGATAATCAGGGTTTTTAACTCTTTAAGATTATTTGAATCAGAAATGTATTGGCCTTATCCCTTTGAGGTGGTTACAGAAGTCACTGAAAAATAATTCAAAGGAAAGTAACTCAGCTCTTTGGGGGCTGACCAGGTACTTCATTCAGTCTTTTGACTCTTGAGAACTTATCTCTAGACTCATGTTCTCTTAAAGGCCTGCTAATGGCTAGAGCACAACAGGTTTAATAGGTCATATGTCTACAGGATTGTTGTCCTAAACTGTCAAAATTGCAGGCAAATAATGGGGATTAATGCAATAATAAAACAAAGATGTTTAGCTAGTACCCACACACCTTCATAGTTTTAATGGGGAATAGTTATGTAGAGCAAACTATTGATACTGTACTTTCATATTCTATATATAATTGGATAATTTCAGCAAAGAACTTGATCTGTTTGAATGTTAAAAATTAATGTCAGTCCTAATTAGAGCTTTAAATATTTTGAAACACCAATTTTGCAATGTACATTTATGACAGTTAATTTTATGAGAAATAGTATTACTAAATATGACTTATCTCCCACTTTTTATTGGCAGGAATCTTTTAAAAATGTGGCTCAGATAATTTATATTTTTTATTAATATCTAAATTTTCCCATTTAATATTTTTTAAAAATCCTCCAAATGACTTTTAAAAAATAATATTCAGCTTATGAATGTTCATGCCATTTAGTAGTGGCTAAATAACAGAGAAAATGTAGTTATTAGTGGAAAAGAAAAACATTGCATACTTTTGATTTCCCTTAAAAAAATTGTGGGCTTTTCCATTAGAAAAATTCTCTTGGGGCTGGAGCAATAGCACAGCAGGTAGGGCATTTGCCTTGCATGCAGTGGACCCAGGTTCGATTCCCAGCATCCCATATGGTCCCCTGAGCACCGCCAGGGGTAAGTGCATGATCCAGGAGTAACCCCTGTGCATTGCCGGGTGTGACCCAAAAAGCAAAAAAAAAAAAATTATATTTGCTTCTGTCCCTCTGTAAGAGATCACACTTTACTCATTACAAAAATAAACTGCAAAACAATGATAAATCAATGAAAGGGGAAAAAATATCCAAATGTTGATATTTTCACTTTTAACAAATTATGTATGAAATTTTTTGCAGCAATAAGGAAATGCTGTTTTTCAAGTGGCCTCTGCTTCCATAGTGGCCACATGGCCACATATTTGTTATTCCTGTCTAATGAATTTACCTCAACTAATCAGTCTCCTGGGACATATTTACTGCAAATATGCATTTTCTCCAGTTAGCATCCTGTCTTATAGTGAATGTGGCAAATGAAATGTTGATGAGTTTCTGTGACAGTTTCTTGATGGTTGGTATACACAGGTCCTTCACTTGGTGGTATTTGAATTTCTGAGTGGGAAGGAAAGAAGGATGCATTAACGGGTACTGGGACTGCAAGCCATTCTGTAGTACATGACTGCATCAGAGACCAGTCAGGCACATTTCTAGGTACAGGTTAAGAAAACAAAAACAAATGCAACTTGTAGGGAAAGATTGTCTTTGGAAATACAGCTGCCAGTGCAAGAAGACCCAACATAACATTGTCCTTGGTTTTCATTTATAAGGTTGTTTCCTGACATAGCCCTGCCTGAACTGTGATTAGTTCTGGCATGCTGGCATCTCTGATTAGGACTTTCTTTTAGTCTCTCAGATGTGTTTGTGGTATATCATTTTCATTTTATAAAAAAATGTACAAAGTAATGCCTACTTATTTTACAGAAGAATTTTTTTTAAAATGTTTGGGAAGACCCCTAATCATTTCCTGGTTGGGCAGTGGTCACCAAAGCTTGTGCTCACTCACCTAATCATTGAAGTATTCTGAGCGTGGCTCTCAGTGTGTTTATTTATAAAACACACAAACATACACACACACACACACACAGCTATATTGATAATGCACATTCAAAATGATAATGGACAAATGTTTTCAATGATGTTTTCTATATTCAGTAGTTAAGAGAATGGGGCAAGGGGGGGCTTAGAGGAAGACTTCGTTTGATTAGAAAATGTTATATTGTGGCAAAACAGAGAGAAAATAGACATGGGGGCATGATTTTAGGCCAGGTATTTATTTATGTGGAAAACACATTTTTTTTTGTTAGAGGGAAGAAAAGGGCAAATAATTTGATGCCACCTTTAGAAGAGGACTTACTTTTTAATTTAGTTTTTAGGACTATGTGATCTTGAACATCTTGAAAATTTCTGAAGTATTCCACAGGCTACCCATTTATTCAAAACAAGAAAATAAAGGAGGAGGAAAAAACCAAATCATGCAAATAAGTGCTGAATTGCTTGAGAATTTCAGTACCTTCTTGGAAAGCTTGTTTTGATCATTCTTCGAAATCATCGTCTTGCTGATTATATGTCTTATATTTGTTTACAATCTACTGTCTACAAATGTGTGAGAGTGGTAAAGATTATTTCCAGATATCCAAGATAGGAGGGTCCACTGTCAATAATTCTCATTCAGGTTAAGGCTTCCTGTGGGCTGATGGGTGTATACTCCCCAGAATCATTGACCTGCACCTTCTGTTTTGTGAAAGGTGAATAGCAACTTGCTGAAGCAAGGCCCCAATGTGGAGGCATTCCAGTGTTTCTTTCTGGATCAATGAGTTAATTTAGCACAGTTATTATTAGTAGTTTATAAAGCCATATTCAAACTTGTACACTTGATTGTAAGATAGATTTGAATTGTGCACTATGTTGATTATATGTTGTATATAAATGTGGAAGTTCTGTATATTTGGTCTTCATGCCATATGTATTTGATGTGTAAATGATAACTAATGGAAATGAAACAGCTTGCTGTGGATGTCTTTATTCCAATTTGTGTCTCTTCTGCAAATCGGAGTGTTTAAGCTTTACACCCCTGGGTAAAATCTGAAATCTCTGCATCTAATATACTTTTAAGTGGTGGTCTCTTAAATGATGGGTGAATATTTTAGTTGTAAGGCTTTGGTATAATTAGAACAGAAGTAATGAATTTTTTAGGCCTATAACTCATAGAATTTAAAATGAATAGTTTGTTTTTTTTTTTTTAAGTAGAAAAGCAGGTTTGTGGAATCAGCCATCCTGCCCTCCCCTGCCTATACTTCCTCCCCTTTGCCCTGGGAGTACTGTGAAAAAGGAGCCTCTGTAAGACAGAAGCAAAGGAAGAAGAGCAGGAGACCAAAAAATACACATCAGCAGAGGAGCTGTGGCCAGGCCTCCTTGTAGACCAGTTTTCCCCTACTGTCTTGAATTTTCTTGTTCATTTTGGGGCCACACTGGGTGGTGCTCAGGGCTTACTCCTGGCTCTGCATTCAGGGATCACTCCTGATGGTGCTCAGGGGATCATGTGAAGTGCCAGGGATTGAATGTTGGTTGGCCACATGCAAGGCAAACACCCTATTTTTATCACACGGACCTCAATAATGTTTCAACTGTTAGCACCTTTTCCACAAAGTAATTATGATTTCAATTTTACAGATAAAGAAGCTTGGGGATGCCGTGAGTTCAAGTTCTGTGGCTGAGTTGCTCAAGTCCTGCCTTGGAGTTAGATATTCACAGTGAGGTTTTGAAAGTACCAATCCTATTACTAAGCATTTCACACATAAACGTGTGTGGTCACACACCATAAAGACACGATGAGACTGAGGACATTTCCAGACCTAGAGACGTTTATGATGTATGAAATCTTTAGAAATCTCTGTTATTCAAATATTTGTTTCCAAACATTTGGACAAAATTATAGTAAGGTAATGTACAAAATTCCAAACTCCCCAAACGGTGGGAATAGCTATTTAAAAAAAAATGAGAGAACCCTCAGCTAATCCCACATTCTAGAGGCAATAGCTTGGATTTTATCCTTTTAGATCCCTTTTTCTGACTTAAAAACTCCAACTATTCAGTTCTGTTATTAATCTAGATCAGAGAGAGGTTCCCAAACTTGTTTGTCCTACTTTTCCCTCTTTAGAAAAAATAGTCACTCAGATTCCCCACAGCCCCTTTCCCTGCCCTGAAATCTACTGTCTTTAAGCAAACAAATAGAGGAGGCTTTCTCTTACTACCCAATTGCACCTGAAGCCTTTCTCCCCCTCCTGGATCAGTCTGGAACCCCCTCAGGTGGAGGTATCACCATCACTAGGAAACACGACCTAGATTCTAACTGAAAATAAATGCAGATCTATACAACATACCTTTATTCTCAATCATTTTAAATTTTATAGGGGGTTCTCGTGTCTGTCACTTTAGGGAAACGACACTGCTGCTTTCAGAACACACCAGGGGAAAGGGGTTGTTTCCCTTTTCAATGCTCTCAAAAACATTAAGAGAAAGGCTTAGGGGCCAGAGAGCGGGGGATGGGGAACACATGGTTAACGTGCACCCAAGTAGACTGATTCAGATACTGCAGGGGCCTTGGAGAGAGGTGGCAGTTGAGAGGAGGTCTCAATGGAAAGCCCCTTTAACCGCCCAGGCTTCGAGTGTTCTTGTGTCAAGCCACAGTAGCTCCATGCCAGAGACCTCCCTCCAACTTTAGGTGCTGCATTCAGAGGAATCCCATCAATGGCCAAGACCCAGAGACTATAAAGAGACTCCCGGAAGCGCCTGGCCACATTTGCGGCCATGCTACATCTTATTATCTCATTCTTACTTTGGACAACCTGGCAGGCTACCGAATGTATCCTCCCCACACGGCTGAGTCTGTCAAACTCCCCGTGGCATATTCAATATGCCAAATAGCAGTAACAATGATGGGTCTCATTCTCCTAACCCTGAAAGAGCCTTGAATATGGCACTTTTTAAAATCTCAGGGCTAGGGCAAAGGAGATGTTACTGTTGCCTGCTCGAGGCAATCGCTGAACAACAGAACAACAGGATGATTCTGATCATGATCGTGATTCAGAGGAAAATGCCAGGATACCCCGCCCCCACTTAATTTTTTTTTTTTGCTACACCCAGGGGCCGTTGGAGGGGGAAAGAAAACCAAAACTCATTGGCTTATGATTCTTAGGGGTTACTCCCAGCTTGGTGCAGAGGTGGGGAGAGGGTGCGGTTGCTTCTGGCTGTAGGAGACTGTGGATCTAATGCAGGCCTCTATCTATCTGTCTGCCTGTCTATCTATCTATCTATCTATCTATCTATCTATCTATCTATCTATCTATCCATCTAATGTGGATCTAACGCAGACCTCTATCATGTTCAGTTCTTTAAGCTATCTCTCCAGCCCTAAGAGTTAAAAAAAAATCCCCCCACCCCCACCCAACATTGTTCTCCTTACTAGGAATCCCAGGCCTTGGGACAGTCAAGATTACCTTCTGCTTACTGCTAGGATTTTCTGAGCCTTTTCTCATTGGGGGGTCACAAACTGGGGAATGTTTTGATCATGGAATCACGTGCAGTGGTACTAGGGTTTGAACTCATGACCTCACGCTTGTCAGGCAAGTGCTTTAAGCCATTGAGTCATCTTTGGGGTTTAAGGTGAGAAATTTTTATTTTAAAATATGTATCATTGTTGCTCTTACTATTATTTTGGGTTTTGTCCACACTAGTGGTGTTCAGAGCTTACTCCTGTTCTGTGCTGAGGTTACTCCTGGCAGGAATTGGGAGACCATATCAGGTGCCGGGGATATCTTGTCAGCTGTGTATAAGTGCCTTACCTGATGTGCTATCTGCTGGCTCTAAAGTGAGAAATTTTAAAGCCTCCTCAGGGACACCAAATAATCCCGATTAGTGGGGGCACAAACATGGGGAATGGAGGTCAATTGGGATAAAGTCTAATACTGGATCAGATTATTAACAAAGAATCCTTCTCAAGGTAGAGTTTCTGAGCCCCAATGCATGTGTGTGTGTGTGTGTGTGTGTGTGTGTGTGTGAGAGAGAGAGAGAGAGAGAGAGAGAGAGAGATTTCAGATGTATTCTCCAACACTAGCTGGGTGTCCTAGATTCAACTCATTCTGACACTCAACATGAGTTGGTCCCAGATCCTACAGATTAAGGGCTCAGTCCCCCAAGACTAGAATCTTTCGATCTCTAGATGCCATGTGAAAATCCTTAGTTTGTAGAGGATTTTTCTCAACCTTTTTCTCTCTGGGTTTGATAAATTTTGTTTTTGTTTTTAGGTCATCCCCTACAGTGCTCAGTGCTGACTCCTAACTCTGTGCTGAGGGATCATTTCTAGAGGGCTCAGGGAACCATAAGGGGTACCAGGGGTTGAACCTGGGTTGGGCATGTGTAAGACACGTGCTCTACTGGCTGTACTATCACTCTGATCTCTAAGTTTGACTCATTTGATAAGCTCACAGAACTCAGAGACATTTTGTTCACTGGGTCACTGATTTATTATAAAATGACAGAATGCAGACACAGGCAGAAGAAAGTGATGACTGGGCAAGGTCTGGGGGAAGAGTGTGGTGCATCGTGTCCTTCATAGGATGTCACTTTCCCACCACCTGTCCACTGATTACGGAGGCACTGAACCTTCTTTCTTTGTGTGCTTACGAAGGCTGCAATCATGGGCATGACTGATGGAATCATCAGCCACTGACCACTGAACTCAATCTCCAATCCCTCTCCTCCCTCATGTTGGAGCTGGAAATTCCAAATCTCCTATCACAGAATTTTCAGGTGGAGACCAAAAGAACACCTTTGCCACTCTCCTCAGTTGGGAAATTTGTCTTTGGTTTATGGTTTATGTTTTTATTAAGTGGGATCTCTTGCTGAGAGAAAGAACTTGCATTGAGGTGGCTGACATGGATGGATTGGATGTATCTACGATGATCTAAGTCAGATCCTTTCTCTTTAAAAGAGCTTCTCGAGGGCCAGAGAGACAGTACGGTAGGGAAGGTGCTTGCCTTGGATGTGGCCAGCCCAAATTTGATCCTTGGCATTCCATATGGTCCCCTGAGCACCACCAGGAGTGATTTCTGAGTGAAGAAACAGGAGTAAAGTCTGAGCATTCCTGAACATCACTGGGTGTGGCTCCCCCAGACAGAAATAAACAAATAAATAAAAGCTGCTCTTCAAAGTACTAGGAAGCAGCTTTTCCCTATGAGTGGAACTTCAGAAAAATATTTAGGGAGCACTCTGGGAACCACCCCCAGGAACTCATCCCAAAGTGGCATATATATATATATATATATATATATAATCAGTAAATAAAAGTAAATAATTAACTTTTAAGTAAATAATTAAAAGTAAATAAAAAGTAAATAATTAAACATTTGTCTTATTTTGTAGTCGTTGTTGAGCATTTAATCCCCGGGATGCTCCAGCTGGTCAGAAGTCTACTGGATTAGATAACTCTTAGTGAAAACCTTCAGCAGATAGAGGCCCAAAAGGAACAGCATAATCCCCACCTACCCAGAGTGTGATGTATGTAGTAAATGCTCAATAAAGGATGGTTACAGGAATAACAGACCCTCAGGTAAAAGACAAATCCAGTTGCCAAGAAATATCTGAAGTTTGAAGTTTGACAGGACAGGCTGTGCAGAAGCAGCTAGTAAATTACCCACAGACAAACCATAGGTGACAGAAATATAGGGTAGTAATTTCTGTAGGCTCAAGTGGTTTGTGCAGTCCTCAGGATCCCGTGATGGAATTATAGCACTATAACTCAAATAGCTCCTGTTTCCTTGACACACATGTACCATGGATCTGAATCCCAAATCCTGCTCAGGGTTGACACCAATTTGCTCCACCCTGCACTGTTATGCAGCACCATTCTTTGTTGGAGCCTCTAGTATTCAGTGCAGTCATCTACCCTTTGTCTTTTTATTGTTTTTAATGAAATACATTTCACTTACAACTGAGCCTACAGACAGTAAAACTATGTGTATAACTTTCTTGAGGGGAGAGTAGGTCTTGAAAATAGTTCCTTTTGCATTCTATAATTAGCAATGCATTCTTTGCTTAAATACTGGCACGTACAAGTATAAATGTAGCTAGATCTTTGTGCATCGAACTAGAGTGAGAAATTCCTGGTAGGTAAGGCACAAACCTTTTACTTTTATCTCCTGCTATTTTAAATTTTAGGTGGAGGAAGGGTTAGTGAAGTAAGATAGTTTTCATTGAATGAAATTGCTTAGAAAAATGTGAGAGAAGAGAAAGAGAGTAGGAAATCCGTATTCAAGAGAGAACACAGATTTCTTCAGAATAGAAAAAGCAAGCAAGCAAAAAAAAAAAAAAAACCAGATAAGCAAGCGAGATATGTGTTCAAGGAATAACATGGGCTTAAAGAGCAAGCCTCAATTTTTTTCTGATGTTAGTAATTCTAATTCTTAGTAGTACACTATTGTCTTTGGTCTTTTATACTGGATTGTATATATTTCACTACATCACTGTATCACTGTATCACTGTCATCCTGTTGTTCATCAGTTTGTTCAGGCGGGCTCCAGTAATGTCTCCATTTGTCCCAACCCTGAGATTTTAGCAACCTCTCCTTACTTGTCCTTCCCAATGCTGCCATATTGGAGGCTCTTTCAGGGTCAGGGGAATGAGGCCCGTTATTGTTACTGTTTCTGGCATATCGAATATGATATAGGTAGCTTGCCAGGCTCTGCTGTTTAGGCGGGATACCCTCGGTAGCTTGCCGGGCTCTCCAAGGAAATATTCTGCATCGCTCTCTTCCGGGAGTTTTGTTTTATAGTCTCTGGATCTTTGATGTTGATGAGATTATATGGCAGTTTGTGGGTGTGACTGCCAAGCTACTGGAAAACGGGGGACCTGGGTGGAGGAGGCCCAGTCCCGATCCAAGCAGGCTTGGGAGATCTCAGCCATGGGTCCTGCATACCTGGGTTCCTCTGTCGGTTCCCTCTTGGGTGAGGATTGTCCGAGCATGTGGAGAGTGACCTTGAACATGGCTGTGGCCGGGTTCTGGAGGTTTTTGGCTGCTGCTCCCCCCCCCCCCCCATAGGTTAATCTTATTTAACCATAATCTATATATAAGACTAAGGTAAATCTAAAACTCTAAATAAAACACAGAAGTCCATCCTTTCAAAGTCTGGGTGCTATGTGCTATTGTGTCTATTACACCATTGCATCTTAGTGACAATATGCAAATTACACTGGCAGTAACTAGTTACTAAAAAATTTTAGGGGCTCAAGAGATAGTTCAGCAGGTCAGACACTTGATTTGCATGTGACTGACCTGGGTTCAATCTCCAGCACTACATCTGGTTTCCAAATACTGCCAGGATTAAGACCCTGAGCATGCTGGATGTGGACTCAAAACCAAATCCTTTCCTCCTAAACAAAACAAAACAGAAAACTCCTAAAGGATAAATTTGTTTAGCAAAAGAAATAACCACTTTTTGTGGACTGGGGAGATAGAACAGCCAGTAAGGCGCTTGCCTTGTACGCAACTGACTAGTGTTCTATCCCTCATACCCCATATGGTCTCCTGAGCACTTCTAGGAATGATTCCTGAGTACAGAGCCAGCAGTAACACCTGAGCATCACTGAGTGTGTCCCCAAAGCGAAAGCAAACAAAAGAAATAATGACTTATAAATGTTGAGTTCCAATTATAAAGTGAGTGCCAAAATTATAGGTTCACAGCTAAGTGAAGCCTGTTTGGATAGGAATGGTCAATGATGATCTTAGATACATGAACATACGGATGAGTGGGTAAGATTTTAGGGAAGGCAAAATAAAAAATTAAAGGAAAGAAAGCCCTGGTAAGGCCATTTTACTAGATTGTGAGAGTTAAAGAATCACTGTCACTGTATCACTGTCCTCCCATTGCTCATCGATTTGATTGAGCGGGCACCAGTAACGTCCCCATTGTGAAACTTGTTACTGTTTTTGCATATTGAATACACCATGGGGACCTTGCCAAGCTCTGCCATATGGGCGAGATACTCTCAGTAGCTTGCCGGGCTCTCTGAGAGGGACAGAGGAATTGAACCCGGGTCGGCTGTGTGCAAGGCAAACGCCCTACCTGCTGTGCTATTGCTCCTTCTTTGTTTTCTTATCCTTTAGTTTTTCACATCTAGCACAGAGCTTGGCCACAGACCACATAATTTATGATCTGTAAATGTTAGAATAAACTGTAATTATGCTGAAAATAGTGGGCTGGTTGAAAGGCAGTGGAAAAGTCTATGTGGCAAATGAGCTTGTAGATAGAGTTGTGCAAGATCACAGGTCATTATGAATGCTCAGGGGAGGGGTTGGGCTATTAAGATGCCACTTTCAAGTGGAAGATTAACAAGATGATAATGAAGATCAATCCAGCATCATTGTACATTGGAAGGGGAGAGCAGGGCATCCTATACATTCATGTCTTCCTTTTCATTCACAATGCTGTTCTCAACTTAAGCCCTTATTGATTTGTGTCAGTAATTGTCACTCAGGCACCATTGATGGTTTCATGGAATAGTCTAAACGCTTTAGGCAGCTTGCTGAAGACTTCGAATATTTGATTCCTGAAGGTCTTATTTTCTTGTTATCTAATGTGCAGCTTCTTCACAGAAACTTTGCCCTACATTCTAGACAGCTGATATATATTTTTTGGAATGGAGTGGGATTGGGTCACACTCAGCAGTTCTCAGGGCATCCGTCCTGACAGTGCTCAGGGGAACATATGCAGTGCTAGGCTGGGAATTGAACAAGGGTCAGCTGGTGCAAGGCAAACATGTTTTTTTGTTTTGTTTTGTTTTGTTTTGGAGATACCCACTGTGGCGATCAGGATTTATTCCTGGCTCTGTGTTCAGGGGTCACTCCTGGAGCATGGAGGAGACCATATGAAATGCTGGGGATTGAACTCAGGTAGGCTACATGCAAGACAGTGACTTCCTTGCTGTTCTATGACTCCAGCACCAGCAAACCAAACATCTTAATTTCCGTCCTATTTCTTCAGTCCCCCAAAGACAGCTGATTGACCAAGAGTGTGTCTTACTCTTGGTCACCTTCATGTCTTATCTCATTCGGTCCAACCTATCTGCTAATTTGTGCCTATTCTTAGCATTATATCAAAGTCATCTTTCTCCAAGAAGTCATCTCTATCCTGCTCTGAGAAATGGTCCTTTCTAAATTTCTGCAGTGCTCATTCTTCATCTGTTCAATGACCATCTTGCATTTACCTGTATACTCTTATTTCTTTCATTTTAATTTTTCTTTTTTTTATTTGAAGCACCAGGACTTACAGTACTGTTAATGAAAGAGTTTCATGAACTATATGATTTTCTATTCATCTCTTGTATACCATATCCAATTTTCTAGATGATAAAGTTCCAGAAACAGCACCTGAGTTTCTGTATTTTTTCTGTAATTTCTTTTGAAAGTTCAATAAATACAAGTTGTCTAATACGAGGACAGTAGAAGTGGGGGGCAGACATATGCATGAGTTATGAGTTATTTTGAAAATAAGAATCCAGAGAACTTTGTGATTAGTGTCTCACATATATCTTTCTTGGCCACTTATATTTATTTGTATGCTGTTCAAGCTCTTGAGCTAATGGGTTCCAGGTACGTCCATACTCCTGTGTAAAGAAATTCTTCCTTTATTTGTCCTAAATTGCCCTTTATACTGACGATCCTATTTAAAGTATAAGGTCTATATGCCTTTTAAAGGTTAGGGCACTGTTTAGTCAGACGCCCAAATATTTATATACTGAGACCTACATGAGTGTTGTCTGATTAATACCTGTCTTCTTGGGAAATCTGTGAATAATGTCAACATGAACTGCATTATTCCTGCTAAAAATTCATCCACTTAGTTAAACTTGCATGTAATGACACCTGAAAGTCAGGAGCTGTTTGCCGACCCTTGTTGCAATACTGTTGCAGCTCATTCATAACGAATGGCTATGAACTGCCTTCAGCATATCAAATTGGAGCATCAGCATAAATGGGAAATTTAGGGGCTCCTGGAATCTGTTAATAATCTTGATAAATAAAAGGAAAAATACAATGGACCTTAGAGAAATTCCTTTTCGGAAAAAAATGCCTTTAGAAATAAAATTGCATTGGGAGTTAAAGGGTATTTACCACATGCTTTACATTGATACTGGCTGAAGTTTATCAAAACAGTTGAACTGTAAAAGTGGAGAGGGAGCTTTTAAATCAATCTAGGAAATGTTGGGGAAGGACAGAATGTTTCTACTCTCTTTTTCACTTTTCTCTTTCTTGATTCCTCTTTTATGGATTCCTCCCCACCCCACATCTCCTGCTATGTGGCTATATGTATACTTTTCCCTTTCTTCTCTCGAGAAATAAAAAGGAAGAACACCTTTTATTTCCCATATTCTTTTATCAGCCTCTCCTTTTCCTTCTAATTGCAGTGTCCTTTCTCCCGTTCCTCCTCTTTCCTATGCTCTGAGTGTACCCTTTCTCCACTTCAGATGTCCATTGTAAGTTAAAGAATTTTATAACAAAGGGGACACTGAGACCATTTATGCAATCCCTCTTCTTATAGCTGGACTGAAAACCCCCATGGTGAATGATAGGATCTGCACAAGAAGCCCACAGTTTAGAAAAGAACTGGGGTCTGTGAAGGGGAGGGCAGGTTTCAGAGAGATAGTACAGGGGCTTGGACCCTTTTCTGTAAGCACCTGACTAGTTACATCCCTGGTGCCAAATGGTCCCCTGAGCACCACAGGAAGCAGCCCCTGAGCATTAAAAGGAAAAGAACTGGGGTGGTATCACCACCATGTATCCTTTCAGTGTAAAACTTATTTTAAACCATTCTTAAATATTTAGCCTATTTGGGAGCATTGATAGAGACAGTAAGCCTTTTTTTTTTTTTTTGGTGAAGAATTTTGAAGAAAGCATTGTTTTTGAAAGGAGGGAAGTCTTCCTAAGTCACTGTTCTAGGGTTTTCTCTCTGTGCTCAGGAAACCATGTGGTCCCAGTGTTCTGAAGGGCTACTCACAGCAATATTTTGCCAGTTGCACCAGCAGTTCAGTGCAAGGGTCAGAGAATGCAGTGGTGTTCTCCAGCTATGCTTGGGAGACTATATGGTGCCAGTGATTGAACTAGAGTTGGCGAATGCATGACATGAACTTTAACTCCTGTCCTATTTCTCCAGTTTCAGAAAACTCTCTTTAGATTAAATTCTGCCTCCTTGTAATATTCTTTTCTTGCTCATATTTTGATCTCCTAGAGTTATAGTGAGAGCTCTTTCATATGCTTGTTATTTAAATGTATAATGAAGCACTTGGACTCCCCTCAACCAGACATCTCTGATTCTATAAACAATTCTCATATCATGCGATTTACATCTTTATTGTAACTTCAGAGAACTCCTTAGATGGTTTCTATTCAGTGTTATCTTTATAGAATGACAAGAAATTTAGACCCAATATTTCTAAAAATATTCAATCCATAGTAATTACTATCTGTTACTATTTAGAAACTTATCAACTTATTGGTGTTTATTGTGCTTTGTTCCTTATTGTGTTAGCTGAAATTTAAGTCTTGAATTTAGATTCAGTTCAAAGTCTAAGGTCATTTTATTATTATTGCCAAGATGTCAGCTTTTCCCAGCTCCTCTTATTTGATTGTGTAAGTCATTATAAATTTAATGTAGATATTAAGAGTTATTCCTGTAAAACTCAATCATTTTGGTTTTGTACCATTTCTGCCAGTAACCTGAACTCTTCTAGGTTGTCACCTTTTGCCCTAGTTCCTTTTACAATGCTCATCCAATTTTACTCCATGTGAAATTTGTTTTGGCTATGACTGTCTATGCTATTATTGGTAGCTGCTAGATTAGATAAAATGTTGGTGACAGAATAGCATGCTACAGAGTGGAAGAGAATTCACCTCAAGTAATATCAATGAAGACTCATTTGAGTACAATAGAGTCAACTGGAAAGACGCTTTTGTCTCAGAAAACTATAGGAAGAAAGGGACAGCCAAATCTTGCAATGGTAATTGTCTTAATACATTTTTAAAGATATTGATAATTCTGAGTCTCTGAGTCTTTCCAGTCTACCATTCAAAATTCTCGATGAAAAATCAGATTGACCTGCTTTTGTGCAAAGGAGGTCCTGGAGCTATCTGGGTTTCTGTGTACCTTACTCTTGGTTGCTTCACTTTGTTCTGTTTATATGGTCAGAGGTGCAAAAAAAAATTTTTTTTGGGGGGGGGTCCACACTCAGTGGTGCTCAGGGCTTTCTCTTGGCTATGTACTCAGAAATCACTCTGGCATGCTCAGGGTACCATATGGGGTACTGGCATTAAAACTCAGGTCAGTCATGTGCAAGACAAATGCCCCACCTGCTGTGCAGTTGCTCAAGAGATGCAAAATTTTGTTACAGATGCTCAAAGGCACTAGGATCCACCTCTTATGTTCTCTGGTTTTCCTCATAAAGGTGAATGTTATATGTCTGTCATCCCCAATGATGTTTTTTTTTTTTATGTAGGAGTACTGCTATTTATTCAGCCACTGATTGAGTTGGGCATGAACTCCACCTTACTTTTTTTCCCCATAGTTTTATTTATTTATTTTTCGTCTTTTATTTATTTATTGAATCACTGTGGGAAAAGTTACTAAACTTTCAGGTTTAAGTCTAGTCATACAATGATCAAACACCCATCCCTTCACCAGTACTCACATTTCACCACCAAGAACTCCAATATACCCCCCTCCCACCCCACCCAATGCCTGTGAGGCAGATGATTTCTACTTAACTCTTCTCTACATTGATTACATTCATCATTTCGACAAAAGATGCACCATTGTTGTTTAGAATTTCCCGCCCAACAATCAGAATTGCTGAAAAGGCATTGTGAAATACTTTGTTTTCTATAGCTGGTTATGAGACTTATATAATGTTGTGCGGCCGCTATTGTGGCCATGCAATTTTGGATTTCTGCAAAGAGCCAGATAATTTAGAGATTGGGAGGGAAGCCAGATAATTTAGAGATTGGGAGGGAAGTTCTGAGGCGGCGGCCACCTTGCTGCCGGGTGGGGAGAAAGGTGGAAGGGAGCAATACCCTTTCCCTCCTGGGGAGGCATGGCACCGTAGTTTAATGCATGGTCCATTCATTTTTCTGCCACAAGCTGCCGGGCTCTGGATTAAGTCCTTTTGCCTCTGGAGCCATGGCCGTGCCAGATAGCCGCTCTTGGGGGGCAACTTGTGACCTCGGTAGGGCACTAAGGACGAGCCAGTACCGTCCCCTTTCCCATGAGACTGCAGTTTGCCCTGTCACTGCCAGGTGACGGCTTATACCTGGTTTTCCAATAAACTCTGAGGCGGCAGCCACCTTGCTGCTGGGGGGGGGGGGGAGAAAGGCGGAAGAGAGCAACACCCTTTCCCTCCTGGGGAGGCATGGTGCCACAATTTAATGCATGGTCCATTCATTTTTCTGCCGCAAGTTGCCGGACTCTGGATTAAGTCCTTTTGCCTCTGGAGCCATGCCGTGTATGCGGTCCAGATGCATTTCTGCCAAAAGCCACTGGGTTTCAAGATCTGTTTCTGAGTCTCTGGGATCATGGCCATTAATCAACTTGATTAGGAGCCAGAGAGGCCGTTTGTAGCTGGCGACTGGAGGTCTCGCTGGGATGGGGAGGAAAGAGCCGGTTCCACCCTGATCTGGTGAGGCCCCGTGTGTCTCATCACTGCAGGCCCAAATCTGACTGTCCTGAGGATGACGGTCACCAGGCCGCCAAGGGGAACAGGCCAAGGCACGAAACCTATTCCCACCTGGAGTGGCCCAGCCCCAGTAACCTACTGCAGGAACAGGACGCATTTCCTACTGCAGGAAAAGCTTTTGGGTTCCGAGATTCATTTCTGAGCCTCTGGGATCATGGCTGTTAAGCAGTTCAATCAGGAACCAGAGAGGCCATGCCTCCAATTATATAGCTGAGCTGGAGGTGGTTTGTGGGTGTGTCTCCCACATACCTAACTTTTGGCCATTTACTTTCTTGGTAAACTTTGCTCCAGGTTTTGGGGTCTGGCCAAAGGCACAGCAGCAATTTTGGGGTATCTGAAAGCCTGATGGTGCCATCAGGCTCCTGATGCACTCGCCTCACAGGTACAGATTGACCTGCTGGTGGCACCATACCCCCTCCCAATGATGTTTTAGTAAAGTATAATGTAAGTGATGTAAAAGAATCACTGCAACACTTGAGAATGTAGTTTCATTATTAGTTCAGATAGCAAAGTCAAGAGAGTGAAAGGATTTTCTTGAACAGCTACATAATTCTGAAGGGTAACTGTGGGAAGAGTAAGATGTGTAAAGATGCTGCAAAAAGTAGTTATACTGGAGGCATAGTTTGGCCATAATATTGCTGACCTCTTACATGTATCAAATAGGCATCAAATCCTTATTATTTGTTTACCACACATTAGTCATTAGCATTAGCATGCAGCAGTCATGCAGGAAAATCATAATGAATGACACAAAATACAGTCTTGTTCTTGGGGAGTTTATTTACTTATTTAATTTATTAAATTTATTGATTTTTTAACAAATAAAATTATTTGTTAAATTTAGTTTATTTCAGTGTGTTTTTTCGCACACAATAGATAAGGTAACAAGCAAGTAAGATATTTTCAGATTATGTGAAGTTCCATAAAGAACACGAACTGAGATGGTGTGAATGATTGTATGTGCTGTAGGACCAGGGAAATGCTTTCTGAGATGACATTTTGAGGTGAGTCCTGAATATCTCAGGGGACTGCTCTGCATTGATTTGTGGTACTAATGACATCTGGCTAGCTCAGTGTTAATGTGAGTCTCTTAGTGTCTTTAAATATCCTCAGTAATTCTGCTATCTGAAAGTTAGAAGTAAACAAAGCAAGTCTGAGAGTCCAGCCTTAGGTAGATTTCTACTGATTGATGCATCTTGACTTGGTTGTAAGCATCTTGGTGGCTTGACTGAGGCAATAGTCCTTGGAATTAGGTGGTTTGGAGTGGGTAGGGCAGGGTGGGAGTGGGGAGGCAGAAATTGAGGATTAGTTTCCTGAAATTCCAAATAGAAGATTAAGGAGTTCTGATTCTCCAATTTCACCAACCTGAGTTGTCTACTCATCATTTCCCTGCTCAGATTGTAGGGCTTGGGAGAATGGAGAGTTCTCATCAGACTCAAATCCCATTCAATATACTAAGGTTTGTCCTAGTGCTTTGTCTAGGTTCAATTAGCTACTTGATACCGAGTCAAGATTTGACCCCAGGCTTCCTGTTCCTTTTTTCTTCCTTCCTGATGTCAGGAAGTCTTTTTTTGAGACTGTACCCAAGCTAGAAAGGATCAAAGCTTATATTAAGAATAACTGTTTAATGTAATATAAAGCTACAAATCATATTAAGATGTTTTAATAAATTTATTAAGTAACAGGTGCTCCTAAAAAAGAAATAGCTTTGCAATTACTCACAAGAGACCACTGATTAAGTATAGCTATGAAATGAGGAAAGGAAGATCAAGGAAAGCTGCAGGGAGGGTCAGCTGGGTCTTGAAAGAGCAGCAGTAACTCATCAGATGGCGAGAAGTAGCAGGAAGACATACCAGGGAAACCAGTATACTATTGGGTAGTAAGTCAGAGGTGTTTGTTTATTTGTTTTTACGTCATACCTGGTGTTTCTCAGAGCTTACTCCTGGCTCTGTACTCAGGAATCACTCCTAGTGAGCTCGGGAGACCATATGGGATGTCAGGGATCAAACTCAGGTTGGCTGTATGGGAGGCAAGTGCCTTGCCTGCTGTACTATTGCTCTGGCCCCAGAAGTCAGAGATGTTTGTTTGGTAAATACATGGGGTTCCCATGCAGTAACTGGAACACTTGGAGAAGGGACTTAATTTTAATGAGTTAAAAGTAAAATTCAATAGTCATATGGCTAGTGGAGAGTTCTAAACTATTGGGGCCATAGAAGATTCTTGTAAGGTGCACGGCAGGTTTGAGACCACACCATTGAGTATAGCCTAGATAAGCTATATCTATGCAATGCTAGGACAGTGAATCCAGTAATAAAATATAAATTCAGTGATTCTTCTTCACATGAACCAGACATAGAATGAAGACAACATGATCTTGGTTTGAAGGAGCTTCCTCAAATATGGTTATCAGTGTAACTACTCACCTCTCAGAATGACCACTGTCTCAAAATCATTAGTGTGTCTGTAGTATTAGCAGCCTTTGTACTGTAATGGAACAGCATAAAGAAAATAGCAAGCAAAATACTGCTTTTTAAAAAAATGGCATCATCCTTGAATTATTAGAATATGCTGTTGCATTTCTATCAGATTTTGCAAGCTTTATGTATATATTTAAAATTTTATAATTTAAAGAATTCATTCAGTTTTTTTAAAAAAAAATATTACTAGTTTTTTTGCTAATGGTATGGCAGTTAACAAGGAAATCTTAAATCTCTTGTTAGTGTGGGGCAAGCTCCAGAGAGATTGTGATGTTGATTTGAACACACATTTTGGATCTATTCCAAGCTCCTAAGGATATCTTTCAACATTCCCGAAATTTTTCTAACCGCCCCCACCCCCAGCAAGTAGGGTTATACTTGATCCAGTGGGGCTAAAACTCACCCACCCAGTGAGTGGGTGGGTCATGGCCTCTGCTTTCTGCCCACATTACAGGTTTTGTTTTGTTTTGTTTTGTTCTGGGGCCATGCCTGGCAATGCGCAGACATTACTCCTGACTCTGCACTCAGGAATTATTCCTGGCAGGCTCAGTGGACCATATGGGATGCTGGGGATCGAACTTGGATTGACTACATGCAAGGCAAACACCCTACCTGCTGTACTATTTCTCCAGTCCCCATAAGTGCAGTTTTATCTCCTATCCTGCATCTGGTTTGGTTTTGTCATTGATCTCGTGCAGGATTTCATGATGGGCCTAAGCCCCCGGCCTCACGTACTTTGTATAAGACTCAGATTCCTTTTATTGGTCCTGGGATACCTAATCCTACTTGTTCTTTGTGACACCTCACCTTCCTTATCTGACCCAGAGTTAGGCCAAGAGCCCTAATTCAAATTTACATTGTGGGAAAATTATATTCACAGCGATGGCAAATCAAACCGGTTGTTTTTTCATATCTCACATTTCCCTCCAAGTCTAGGGATGCAATTCTGATATTTTCTTTTTTCTGGAGTAACTCATGTCCTGACCAGAATGGGGCCTGTATTCAGGAACACATGGGATAACTGGGAATTGTGATTGTACGTGCTACTGTAGAGGGGAGGAGGGCTTTTTGTCTCTATTTCTCTCCCTTTTATTAGTCCGTAGTTCTGAGAACCAGCCAGCCAAGAATCCAAGTCACCCACAAGAGGGCAGCAAATGATTTCCATTCTAGCTTGGTTTCTCTTCCACAGAGATGCTATTTAGTCAAGAAATAAAATTTTGATGCTGATGGGAGGAATGGGACCTGGGTTTATTTCCCTGCTCAGCTTTTGCACATTTCTTGCGTATCCTTGTTAGTAAAGTTTATCACTGGAGTATGGCAAGTCTTGGCTGGTGGTCCCTTGGCCCAGGCGGGAGGGATGGGAAAGCCTGTGTGGACCAGCCTTCCTCCTCGCTCAGCTCAAGGCCGGCCAGGGTTTGAAAGAAAGGAACATCACAACCCAGCAGTAAGGAAAGTATTTAATTATTTTCTTGTTTCAACTCTCCCTATTCAAACGGAGCCCTCAAACTCTGCCTCTTTCAAATCACCTGATGCTGTCCAGTCGCTGGAGACTGACCTCGGAGTGGTTGTCTCCTCCTGGGTCACACAGGAAGATGCTGCCATGCTGGGGAGCAGAGTGAGCATCTTCCTGTCTTCCAACCGGGTGGGCACAGGCACACTCAACTCAACTGTGAGACTGGCCCCAGCCTCGCGTTCTGGCCTCGGCTCCTTCTCTCAGGCCCTTTTCACTCATGGGAGAGGTATCTTATATTTTGGAAATTTAAATCAACAAACATATGAACCACCTTATTTGGACAGTCACTGAGCAGATGCTAAAAGAGGCATCAAGGGACATTGGTAAAGGCAAACATCTACTTAGTAAATGTGTACGTTTTTCTCCTTTTACGACACTCTGTGAGGTTCTTCAGCAGGCCTAAGAAGTATGTATTAGTCTCAATTTGAAGAGAAGAAATGGAGGCTATGGGGGTAACTGAGGAACTTAAGCAAGTTGCCACTTAAAGGAGGAACAGGCATGTGACTGACTCTGGACCAGCTGCCTTTTTTTTTTTAAATTTTATTGAATCACCATGAGATAGTTAGATAGTTACAAGCTTTCATGTTTGGGTTACAATCTCACAATGATCGAACACCCATCCCTCCACCCGTGCACATTCCCCACCACCAATATCCCCAGTATACCCCCCTTTCCCACCCTCCCCCTGCCTCCATGGCAGACAATATTTCCCATACTCTTGCTCTACTTTTGGGCATTATGGTTTGCAATACAGACATTGAGAGGTTATCATGTTTGTGGACCAGCTGACTCTGGATGCTGTGTAGCTTGCTTGGTTTTCTCCCTAGGCATCCCTTCACCAGTATATATTTCCCAACAGCCCTTTATTATCAAAGACCTAATACAGCTGTGTTCAACTGGGGTGCCTAAAAGAACCACCTAGGGAGTTTGAAAAAAAAATCCCATTGCCAGGGGCTTAACTGAGACCAGTTAAAAGTCACTGAATTGTAAAAGTGTGTGTGAGATGGGCCTGATGGTCTTCTAGGCAACCACTTATTTATTATATTATTTATATATATTTTTATTGAATCACTCTGAGATACACAGTTATAAAGTTGTTTGTGTTTCATTCATACAATATTCCAACACCTTTCCTTTCACCAGTGTATATTTTCTCATCATCAGTGTTGCCAGTTTCCCTCCTGCCTCTGTAGCAGACAATTTTCTTCTCTCTTTTTCTCCCTCCCTCCTTTTTTGGGCATTGCACTTTTGCAATAAGGTACTGAAAGGTTATCATGTTTATCTCTTGACCTACTTCCAGCACTCAATTCTTGTCCAGAGGGCAACCATATATTTAAAAGTTCCCCCAGGTGATTCTTTTAAACCTTGGGATTGAGAGCCTGGGTCAAGGGGGAGGGAAGAACACTGATGAGAAACCCAGGCAGCAGGAAAGAGAGATGAGGAAAGTGTTTATTTGATCTGGATTGTCTGTCAATATTCCTGCCAAGGTGAGTTCCTGTGCGTAAAAGGAGCTCTATTTGTAACTACTATACTGATGAAATTTTGTGGTGAGGGCTTGACCATGCAAATGTGTTTCAAATTTTCATTGTGTTAACTTGGAGCGATAGCACAACGGTAGGATGTTTGCCTTGCACACGTCCAATGCGACCCGGCTGACTCGGGTTCAATTCTTTCGCCCCTCTTGGAGAGCCTGGCAAGCTACTGAGAGTATCTCGCTTTCATGGCAAAGCCTGGCAAGCTACCTGTGATGTATTCGATATGCCAAACACAGTAACAACAAGTCTCACAATGGTGACATTACTGGGCTTGCTCGAGCAAATTGATGAACAATGGTAGGACAGTGACAGTGACAGTGACAGTGACAACTTAATGTGTACAACACCTGCTGTAGGCCCTACTTTTTTTTTTTTTTGTAGGTCCTACCTTTCATCTAGTTCTAGAGGCTATGTGTCATTTACTGTTTGTCCTGTTGCTACATTCAGTGATATTTGGAGGACTATATGGTGTTCGGGTTTGAATCTGAACCTGGGACTCTCATATACAAAACAATAATTTTTTTTTATTTTTCCTGGCCCAAGGCCATGGTTCTTAAGTTGTTTTGTGTACTCTAAGAAATGAAGCAAAAGCAATACCAATTCATTTTAAATCACTGTAAGTCATGATTTTTTCAGAGGTGTTAAAATAGGAGAAAACATACATCCTAAAAACTAATAAATTCAGTGATATTTTTACATAAGAGATGAGGAATCAATGGGGTACAAAGCTTTTACAACATGTTCAAGGTTGCTCAGTCAGGAAGCACTATGAGTATTTGCCATATCATCAATATTCTTCACAAACATAATTTTTAATGGCAACATTAAGTTTAATCTAAATATACCCTAGTTACTTTAATTACTCCCTTAATTTTAGTTGATTATATCTTCATATAGCTTTTTTATATGTCTTTTCCCAAGGCATTGCCAACCATGCATTAGGTGCTGACTGTTTTATCGTCAATAATTCAGTGAAGACATCCCCATTGATTCGGTGTCTTATGTGACTTTACTGGGATATCAAAGGTCCCTCAAAGAGTTTTCTTTTTTTCACCACCTAATGTGGAACTTTTTGGGTGGAGGTGCTGTATTGGATTACAGTTTTAAGCATTTTAAGAAATAACATTGGTTTGTTTGTCCTTTCTCCCCCTACAGGGAGCATAGGTTTGAGTTACTCTCACTGCAGTGCTCCCGAGGCACACCCAATTCCATCAGGCACTCCCAATCCTCTGTGTTTATCTTTAACCTCCCCTTTGTTCTCTTCTTCCACTGTTTTGTTATGACGCATTTTCTACCCTGGAGATTTGCCCAAATCTCAACCTGCAATATGTATTCTTAGCTTATTTGCCTCTGGAGAAGCTTGTGTTCTCTCTTGAACATATATCTCTCTTGCCCTTTGTATTCTTCTAAGTAAATTTCTTTGAATGAAACTATTTTATTTTACTTAAAGAATAGGGAGAACGGAGTATTTATGCATAGATGTTATAGTATTCCCCATTTGAAGACCAAAATTTGAAGACCAAAAACATCTAAAGACCCTGATGGTCAACAAAGTTGAGGTATACTTTGCAAATTAATCCAATAGCAATTTCTCAGTGAAGACTATTATTTGTTTTCATTTATCCAGCTCAATACGGTCACTGTTTAAAGTCGTGTTGGGGTTAGTTCTACATCTAAGAATATGCTTCTTGTTTCTCAATAAAATCCCGAGGGGCATTCAATACCCAAGGACCAAGGGGAATGTTATACCTAAGAAGCTGTTGGCTGCTGCTGTGGCTAAGTGGAATCCCGTGTCTCAATTCATCTGTGATAGATGGGTGCAAGACTGCCATTATTTCCATTGAGAGAGCTATGTGTATAGTCTATAATGGGAGGTTAACATCTTCACAGATTTATGAGCCCCCAACCAACCCTAGTCACTGTCCAGGGAGACTGTATCTCCTCTCATCACACCCCTTCTATCATAACCAGGGAGATAGCAGCCAGGGTTCAAGTAAATGATACTACTTGGGTTCATTTGGTGATTTTTGTACCATAGTAAGTTATTTCAGGAGTACACTCCCAAGCCCTCTGAAATGTGGAGTCTTGTGTTTTTTTTTTTGTATAAGGACTATTGATTTGTAATGATCATTTTCCAGATAATTGTCTTCCTAGCTTTGTATTGCTGTAAACCACTCCTTGGAAAGCTAATATTGTATCTTCTTCCTTTAAAGTGGTCCAGCTTAGATAAGGAAACATGATTTCAGATTCTTATCCAAAGACTATGCAAACCATTTTGGTTTAGAAAATTGGTCTGTAAATCTTTGAGAGCTCAGGAATTTCTTGGGCACACAGATAGTTTCAGGTGGTTCAGAAATATTGATGCAGCCTGTCCTTGGAATTGCAGCATTGCTCTTTGAAGCCAGACTGTAATTGCAAATGCTGAGCAGTGTTATGAAATGGAAAGGAGAAGTACCTGGATGTTTGAACTCTAAAAAGAACTTCTGTTTTATTTCCATTTCAGCTTAAAGGTCAGTCTTCTCCAATGGCAAAACTTTGTCCTCTGGGACTCACCTAACCTTGATAAGAGTTTGCCTGCTTCGCAGGGGTCATGGCTGAAGGCCGTCAGATTGGGACCTGCATTTGCTTTGTCTGGGGAAGTGGAGCTGTGTGTGATATTTGTAGCAGCCGGTGGCAGAGAGAAAGTAACAATGGTAATAGGTTGCTGATGTGCATGACTTCTCAGGGGGAGAAAATAATAGTAACAGCTGCCGTTGACAGTATGTCTGCCACAGTTTCTGCTCTGTGCACTTAGCACATTACTTAACTTCCCCAGCAGCTGCAGCAGAGAGGTGTTGTCATTCCCATTTTCCAGTGGAGGAAATGGAGGCTGGGAGAAGAGAAGTCTTCATCTTTCTAGAACAGTGACAATGGGAGTACCTGTCAATAAACTAGATTGTTCGTTGGATGGGCTTCCACCTCCAATCTCCTTTATCGCTCTAACTTACCTGTTTTGCCCTCTCCCCAGATATTTTCCTTTTGGAATCTATGGAAGGTAGGAGTGGTGAAGGAGGAGGGACTGAAACAGAGGATGATGTTAGTGGTTTGAGCTTGGAGAAGGGCTGCACAGACACAGGTGGGGTGAATGGAATAAAATTGCTCTATCTTGACACCAATACACTTTTTCAAAGAGGCCTGTGCAGTCCAACCAAATTCTTTGAGTGTGTTAGTAGCGTGGGGGGTAGGGGAGGAGGAGAGACTACCAGCGCTAAGCTCTCCTTGGCATCATTGCCAACAGTACAGGCACTGTCTATGGAAGATGCAGGAAATTTCCATTAGCAAAGGAAAAGCCCTGCTATTTTCTGAAGACAGGCCAGTTGTTGCTATCTTATTAATACTCAGAACTCAGATGATTTTCTTCTCTCTCTTTCTTTCTTTCCTTCTTTCTCTCTTTCTTTCTTTCTTTCTTTCTTTCATTCATTCTGGTGTGTGTGTGGGGGGGGGGGGGTTGGGTCACATCTATCAGTGCTCAGTGCTCAAGGATTACTCCTGAAGGGCTATCTTATTAATACGCAGAACTCAGATGATTTCAATTTCTTTCTTTCTTGCTTGCTTGCTTTTTTTTGGTAGGGGTGTGTGTGTGTGTGTGTGTGTGTGTGTGTGTGTGTGTGTGTGTAGGGGGGGGGTTGGCCATATTTAGCAGTGCTCAAGGATTACTCCTGAAGGGCTTAGGGGGAACCTATAGAATGCTGAGAATAAAACCTTGGGTCAGCTATGTGCCAGGCACATGCCCGATCTGCTGTTCTATTCCTCTGGACCCTTTTTTCACCCCTACTCCCCACCAAAAGTCAGACTTTGAAGGAAAAACTTGCTTTCTTTTGCTAGAACTACAGTCAGCCCCAGGGAGAAGGGATCTGCTATACAGTGCCTCACTGAGCTGTGGCAAGAGGTGCCAGAGAATCTGGTTCTAGAAAATCAATCTTTCCTTCTGGGATCCACAGAGTGGCTCTGGTTTGCAAGGCAGCTTGTCTTCCTTTGAAATGAGGGTTATTTGCTAAGCAAAGGCAGCACCATCACATCTTGCTGATGCTTGGAGCAAACATCAGTAGCAAATAATCCTCTTAAGCAAGTGCAAGTGGCTGGAGGCAATGCTGGGGGCTAAAACTATGGAATGGACTAAAACCTCAACAACAGTTCTACCTTAATGCCACCACATCAGAGGATTCCTTCAAAATGCCAATGTGGGGAAGAGGTTTTATAACTGCAGGCTGGTGGGATGGGAGGAGTTACTTTGCCTCCAAACCAATGACTCACCCTGGGGCACCCAGTGACTTCAGCTTTTCTGCCCTTTCTGTCTTTCTGGCTGGAGTCTGTCACTGAAGCGGATTTGGGCAAGGGTAGGAAGAAACAGGAAGTTGCTGAAAAGAGAAACTCCTTCTGTATATTCTGGCTCTTTGAGTTTAGCAACGTATTACCCTTTAGCAAATGTGTTTCCCTTTTCTTGGGACATTCTCCTTTTATTTCAACAGAATACAGGTGTCCCTTATTATTTGAGTGAATAGTCTGTTTTGAGTTTGGGAGAAAAAATTCCTTGCATCATTTTCATATAATTTTATTCAGTCCTTAGCTTTCTGGTCAGCATTCTCTGCCCCCCCCCCCCCCCCCCCCCGGAAATCATAGGAATACTCATTTCTTTTTTTTTTTCTTTTTTTGGGTCTTTTGGGTCACACATTGCACAGGGGTTATTCTTTGATCTGCTCAGGAATTACTACTGGTGGTGCTCAGGGAACCATATGAGATGTTGGGACTCAAACACAGGTCAGTCTCGTGTAAGGGGAAACGCCCTACCTGCTGTGCTATTGCTCCAGCCCCAGGAATACTTTCTTTATTTCTTTTTTTTTCCTTTTATTAGTGAAACACCATGAGGTACAGCTGTAGACTTACAAATTTTTGTGCTTGGGTTTCAGTTATACAGTGATTGAGTACCCATCCCTCCACCAGTGCCCATTCTCCACCAACACTGATCCCAGTATCCCTCCGACCCCCCTCATCCCCCCCATCCCAACCCACCCCTGTGGCAGAGCATTCCCTTTTGTTTTCTCTCTCCTTTTGGGTGCTGTGGTTTGCAAAAGAGGCATTGAGTGGCAATCATGTTCGGTCTATAGTCTTCTTTCAGCATGCATCTCTCATCCTGGGAGGATCCTTCCAACACCCTTTATTTGGTGCTCCCTTCTCTATCTGAATTGCCTTTTCTTCTAGCATGAGTGGCTGACCTCCAAAAAGTTTCTGTTCATTTAGTCTCCCCATTTTTTGATGGGGTTGAATGTTTTCTTCTTGTGGAGTTCAACCAGTACTTTGTATATCCTTGATATCAACCCCTTGCCCGATGGGTATTGGGCAAATATCCTTTCCCATTTTATAGACTGTTTCATTTGTCTATCTCTGTTTTCACTTGCTTGTGGTGTGATATCTTTGAATAAACCATTAGCTTCAATGTTGTGGAGGGTTTTGTCAACCTTGTCTTCAATGTACCTTATGGATTCCTGTCTGATGTTAGGATCTTTAATCCATTTTGATCTTACTTTTGTACATGGTGTTAGGCAGAGATATGAGCCCAATTTTTTGCATGTAGCTGTCCAGTTTTGCCAGCACAATTTGTTAAAGAGACTTTTCTTGCTCCTTTTCACATTTCTTGCTCCCTTATCAAAGATTAGATGATCATATGTTTGGGGGGAGATGTCAGTATATTCAACCCTGTTTCATTGGTCAGCAGCTCTGCCTTTGTTCCAGTACCATGCTGTTTTAATTATTACTGCTTTGTAGTGGAGTTTGAAGTTAGGGAGTTTGATTCCTCCCATTTTCTTTTTCCCAAGAATTGCTTTAGCTGTTCGTGGGGACTTATTGTTCCATATAAATTTCAGGAGTGTTTGCTCCATTTCTTTGAAGAATGTCATGGGTATCATTACAGGGATCGAATTGAATTTGTACAATGCTTTGGGGGAGTATTGCCATTTTGACAATGTTCATTCTCCTGATCCATGAGCAGGGGATGTCTTTCCATTTCCTCTTGTCCTCTTTTATTTCCTGAAGTAGGGTTTTGTAGTTTTCTTTGTACAAGTTTTTTACTTGCTTAGTTAAGCTGATTCCCACGTACTTGATTTTCTGGGGCACAATTGTGAACGGGATTGTTGTTTTCATATCACTTTCTTCTCTCTCACAATTTGCGTATAGGAAAGCCATGGACTTTTGGGTATTGATTTTATAGCCTGCAACTTTACTATACAAGTCTATTGTTTCTAGTAGTTTCTTGGTAGAGGTTTTAGGTTTCTCTAAGTATAATATCACATGATCTGCGAATAGTGAGATCTTTATTTCTTCCTTTCCTACCTGAATGTCCTTAATATCTTTTTCTTGCCTAACCGCTATTGTAAGTACTTCCAGTACTATATTGAACAGCAGTGGAGAGAGTGGGCATCCTTGTCTCGAATGTGATCTTAGAGGAAAGGCTTTCAGTTTCTCCCCATTGAGGATGATGCTTGCTGTAGGCTTGTGGTAAATGGCTTTAACTATATTGAGGAAAGTTCCCTCTATACCCATTTTGGCGAGGGTTTTCATCATAAGCAGGTGCTGGATCTTGTCAAATACTTTCTCTGTATCCATTGATATGATCATATGGTTTTATCTCTTGTTGATATGATGGATTATGTTGATTGATTTCTGAATGTTAAATCACCCTAGCATCCCAGGGACTAATCCCACTTGGTTATGGTGTATGATCTTTTTGATGAGTTGTTGAATTCTCTTTGCTAGTATTTTGTTGAGAATCTTCGCATCCGTGTTCATCAGGGATATCGGCCTGTAGTTTTCTTTTCTTGTGGTGTCTTTGTTTCCTTTTGGTATTAGAGAAATATGGGCTTCATAGAAACTGTTTGGGATAGTTTCTGTTTCTACAATTTCCTGGAAAAGCTTGAGAAGAACTGGTAGTAGGTCCTCTTTAAATGTTTGGAAAAATTCACTAGTGAATCCATCTGGACCTGGGCTTTTGTTTTTGAGAAGACTTTTGATTACAGTTTCAATTTCCTTGATGTTAATAGGACTATTCAGGTACTCTAGATCTTTTTGATTTAGCCTTGGGAAATTAAAGGAATCCAGGAATTTATCCATTTCTTCTAGGTTCTCTTGTTTAGTGGCATACAGACTTTCAAAGTAGTCTCTGATGATCTTTTGAATTTCTTTGGTTTCTGTTGTGATACCGCCCTTCTCATTTATGATTCGGTTTATTAGGGTTCTCTCTCTCTCTCTCTTTCTTTGTGAGTCTTGTTAATGGTTTATCTATCTTGTTTATTTTCTCAGAGTACCAGCTCTTGATTTCACTGATCTTTTGGATTGATTTTTTGGTTCCCATGTCATTGATTTCCGCTCTAAGTTTTATGATCTCTTTCCTTCTGCCTGGTTTGGGCTCCTTGTGTTGGTCCTTTTCTAAGATCTTGCCCTGTGAAGTCAATTTATCTATGTGGGCCCTTTCTTCCTTCCTGAGAAATGCTTGCAGAGCTATAACTTTTCCCCTTAACATGGTTTTAGCTGCATCCCATAGGTTCTAGTAGCTTGTGTCTTCATTCTCATTTGTTTCCAGGTATCTTTTGATTTTGTCCTTGACTTCCTTTCTGACCCACCATTATTCAACATTGAGTTGTTTAATTTCCAGGTGTTTGATTTGGTTTTCCGTGTCTGTGTGTGATTCAGTTCTATGTTTAGTGCATTGTGGTCTGAAAAGATTGTTGATACTATTTCTATTTTCCTGATTCTATTGAGGTATGTTTTGTCACCTAGCACATGGTCTGTTTTGGAAAATGTTCTGTGTGCACTGGAAAAGAATGTGTATTCTTTCTTTTTGGGGTGTAAAGCCCTGTATAGGTGTATAGGCCCTTTCTCTTCTATTTCTTCCTTCAAAGCCAATGTTTCCTTGCTGAGTTTCGTTCTTGTTGATCTATCCAGAGATGATAAGGTGATGTTAAAGTCTCCGGCTACTTTTATGTTGCTAGCAATTACCTCCTTAAAATATGTTAGCAGTTGTTTTGAATATTTAGCTGTCCCCTCATTATGTGCGTATACATTTAAGAGTATGATTTCTTCCTGTTGTACGTGTCTTGATAAATAGAAGATGGCCTTCGCTGTCCCTTCTAATCTTTTTCAACCTGAAGTTTAAGTTGTCTAATACTAGTATGGCCACCCAGCTTTTTTGAGGTATCTGTTTGCTTGTAGGATTGTTTTCCACCCTATAACTTTCAGTCTGTGTTTGCTCTGACTGTTCAGATGAGTTTCTTGTAGGCAGTAGAATGTTGCATCTGTCTCTGAATCCATTTTGCCACTCTGTGTCTCTTAATTGGTGAATTTGGACTGTTGACATTGAGAGAGATTATTGTTTTGGGGTTTTGTGTCATCTTTCTGTAAGGGTATGTTGTGCTTGTAGGGTTTGTCTTGAACTTAGAGTAGCCCCTTTTGCCCTTCTTTTAGGTTCGGTTTTGAGTCTATGAAGTTCCTGACTGCTGTTTATCCAGAAAATAGTGTACTGTTCCTTCAAGTTTAGTGAGTTTAGCTGGGTAGAGTATTCTTGGTGAAGTGTTCATTTCAGTGATTTTTTTCACTATATCCCACCATTGCTTTTGGGCTTGGAGGGTTTCCTCTGATAGGTCTGCTGTG
Source organism: Sorex fumeus (assembly GCF_029834395.1). Lineage (NCBI taxonomy): Eukaryota > Metazoa > Chordata > Mammalia > Eulipotyphla > Soricidae > Sorex > Sorex fumeus. The sequence goes on along the minus strand of NW_026606111.1, from coordinate 17,460,181 downwards.
AATCTAAGTGGTGCTCCTTTGTATGTGATTCCCTTCTTTGACCTTGCTGCTTGCGGTATTGTGTCTCTTTCTGTGGCATCCATCATTCTTACTATGATATATCTTGGAGTGTTTTTGTTGGGGTCTCTTTTAGCTGGCACCCTTCGGGCTCCTTGAATATAAATGGCTACATTGTCCAGCTCTGGGAACTTTTCAGCAATGATTTGTTTAACCGTGGCTTTTTCATTGGGATTGTTTCCTGACCTTCTGGTACTCCAATGATTCTAATACTGTTCCTCTTGGAATCAACTCCTAGGACCCTGATTCGCTCTAGAGCTATTTTGAGATATCTTGCCATTGTTTGTTGTTGCCTGTAGGCTTCATGGAGCTGATCTTCTAGCTCACTGATTCTGTCTTCAGCTGTGGTCATTTTACTGTTGAGGGCACAGACTGAGTTTTTTTTTATTTCATTTATGGAATCTTTTATTCATGACATTTCTGTGCGTAGCTTTCCAATTTCTGCTCTCATTTCTTCCCATATTTTCTCAATTGTTTCTTTCATGTCCTCCTTTAATTTACTGAATATCTGTCTCACTGCTTCATTGAGTTCATTGAATGCTTCATTACTTCATATCTGAATTCTTTCTCAGAGAGTTCCCTTAGGTGAGTAGCACCTACTGAGGCTTCTGAACTTTTTTCAGTGTCCTCTCCTCATGGTGGGGATTTGCGTTGTTCCTTCATGTTGGTGTGGAGGTATGGAGACCGAGATGTTACATGAGATTGCTGGGTATGAGTAAACTACTTGCCGCCAGGCCAAAATTAGGCCATGCCCACTTCTACAGAGGCCATACCCCCTACAGGTACCTGATATGTGTGTGGGGGTACAAGCTGGGGGAGGAAGACTGGCACAGCGTTGGGGATGAACAGGAAGAGCTCAACGGTGGTGAGCGAGCATCCCAGGGTCCTAGAGGACACCTGGGGCACGTATGTAGAGAAAGCCAAGTCCCGGGTTCCAGTACTGACTGATCTGGGGGAGTAAGAAGACCGGGCACCAGGAATACTTCTTTCTAATGGAAGTAAGGAACAAACAGGAATTGGCATGGAAAAGACATGAATATTTATGGCAGGTGCCAACTTGTTTTACAGGTTTATTTGTGCAGTTTTGGGCAGATAAAGTGGGGTCACATGAGGATTTAAGTTTCTCAACCACAGAGCTGTTGTGAGTTGGATGTGTTTTCAGATGATAATTGGAATGGTCTGTGGGATATGATATTTGCAACTTGTAGGGAATCCCCCTTCTCAGTGTTCCTTTTTCTTTGGTGTCATTAGAGTCCTGTTTGCTCTCCAGATTATCTCATCTCTAGCCTTCAGTTTTGTTTCTCCAAAACCATCTTCCTGAACAAACCTGTAGCCTCAGTTCTGCATTGAAACTGAGGCCTAGTGCCAGTTGCCTGCAGCAGGATTTCAGGAGTTTCAGAATCACCTAGCCCTTGAGCCTATTTTAGCCAAGACCTCAGGCCCCTTCCTCAGGACTGAAGTTGTTTGCCAGTGCTGAGACGCTTCACACTGTGACTTAGATATAAGAATTCAGCTTCTGTGCACAGAACAATAGTACAGTGGGTAGGGCGCTTGCCTTGCACATTACCAGGAGTGATCCCTGAGTACAGGAGTGATTGCTGAGTGCAGGAGTGATCCCTGAGTGCTGAGCCAGGAATAACCTCTGAGCACTGCTGGGTGTGGCCTGAAGCAAAAAACCAAAACAAATAAAATTTGAAAAAAAGAAAAAGAATTCAATTTGTGTCCCGTCCTCAAGGTCCCATCGTCAAGAGAACAACAATTGCTGCTCTCTTATTAGAGATCTTAGTTTATGTTATCGATCTGGTGTACATTATTATTTCAATAATATTTCATTTATTAAATATTTCCTCCACCCCCCTCCACCAGCCTGTTCTTATTAGATCCCTCTCCATTGTCTCTACCTGTAAACCTTCTACCTGCTGCTGGTGTTCTCTAATATTAGATCTAGTATCTAATATCTCTAATATTGCCAACACATTGGGGTGGCTGTTTCCTCTTTCTCTTCCATGACTCCTGATATGTTTCCTCTATTGGTTGCCTGATTATTAATTTAGAATTCTGATGCTGAATGTTCATTTATTCACCTACCGTCCTGTCCTGATTCCACACACCTGCCATTCATTCACCATCCACCTGCCCGCCATTCATCCACCCATCCATCCACCCACCCATCTTCTGTGACTATACCTTTTAGAGACTGTGTTGTACCTGGAAGTCTATGCTTCCCCCAGTGCTTCTAACTAGGTTTAGCCATCACAAATGTACCAGCTGTGGGGTGGCTTTGTTGTCAGACTCTTCTACTGGCTCTGTGAAGTTGTACTTTCCTAAGATTTCTCATTTTCCAACATGAGAGTTTCTAAGTTATTTTATTCTTTTATGATTTTGATAGCCATAATGAAAATATTTAGTTTATCACTTGATGCATAATTATTATTAAGTCCATGGTATTCCTTAAATCTTGTTTATTAGAACTCTGTAGCTTTTCAATATAAGCAGGAATCTGTTATTTTAGGTATGTGCAAATTCCTTATAAGTTGTACATTACTTCACCTAAATTCTGCTCTTACTTTTGCCTCCATAAGTTGAAATGCTATATCTTCTAAAAAACTTTGTGCCAATTTGTCAAGATCTCTCATATTTCTACGACATGTATCCATTTTGGGGGATAGGTTGGTGGTGCAGGGCATCCAATTTAGGGCCTCACAGATTAGGTATGTTTTTTACCACTGACCTTGGTTCCTCCATACATTTATAAATGGTCTTGGTCCCTCCATACATTTATAAATAAAAAAACAGATTAAAAAAGAATTGCTGTCTTACCCAACTTGAGTAACCGCAGAAAGCAGTAAGATTGGTGAGAAAATAGTCAATGCTTACTCTTCGCACTACTCAAAAGGTAACTGCCTATTGAGTTACCTATTGCAGAAATTATTTCCCTCAAAGCAGTAGATTTGTTCTGCAAAACAGTGTAAGATAGAAAAGTAAAAAAAAATTAAGAAGACATCATAAACTTATTTAATTATAAAGAAGTTTGAAAAGATATTTAGTATTCTGAAGTGTGGTGAAGAAATTTATTTTACTTAAAAATGGAGTGGAGCAATGATATAGTATGTGGGGTACTTGCTTGATCGCTGCCCCAGGTTCAATCTGATCCCTGGCATCCCATATAGACCCCTGAACACTGTCACTGCCCTCCCATTGTTCATCGATTTTCTCAAGCAGGCCCAGTAACGTCTCCATTGTGAGACTTTGTTGTTACTGTGTTTAGCATATCGAATACGCCACAGGGAGCTTGCCAGGCTTTGCCGTTCAGGTGAGATACTCTCAGTAGCTTGCCGGGCTCTCCAAGAGGGACGGAGGAATCGAAAACGGGTTGGCCGCATGCAAGGCAAACACACTACCCGCTGTGCTATCACTCTAGCCCTGAACACTACCAGGGATGATTTCTGAGTGCAGAGTCAGGATTAAGCCCTGAGCATCACCAGGTGTTGCCCTCCTCCCACAAAATTTTGTGGCATGTTTGATAAATCAGTCCAACAAAAAGTGCTAAATGCAGTTAAGTGCCTAATTAAGATAGAGAGCTGGTAGGATAGGTATGCTCCTTAAATGAAGGAGATACATTTATTGTAAGGAAGATTATTGGAATATGGGTGGCATTCTCTGAAAGGTTGGAAGTCCCAGGATTTAAAGCAAGCAGATCCCCTTCTCGCTCCACTGAAAATCTGGATGTGATCATTTAAGCATCCAGATATTGTATTCTAAATGAGCACTTGGATAGATCCTCTGGGCAAAGTCTTTAGATGTGGTGGCTGAAAGCCAGTCCTATTATCTCCACAGTTCCTTTTCTCTTAACTTTATAACAATTCACTTGATTCCCAAATGAAATGTTTCTCTTCCTCCAGACTCTTTGATCTGCCATGTCAGCGTCACATCAGATTGCGTCACCTGCTCCCTTCTCTCCCTGCTATATCATCTGTCTTCTCTCCTGCAAGTCCCTTCTCATTTGGAGGATTATGTGTGAAAATGCTGCCTCGATGTTTTCCCTATTGGATCTTGTGTCTTGTGCTCCCATTCTCTGTTGGAAATGAGAATGCAGTTAAAAGAAATCCAAATATTTCCGTTAACAAGATCAGATGGAAGGCTCCCTCTTATGCACCGTGCTCTGGAGTATGTCTAAAGAGATGCCCCTAAAGGAACCCCCCCCATAAAGCATTGCATAGATTTCATTAAAATTATTAAGGGAGCTCTATTTGCAGCTTAGAAATTTCTAAAGTGTGTGTAAACATTCAGCTCATTCCCTTCTGCTATTTCTTGTTAATTGTTTGGCTAAAACCTACTGGCTAACTTATTGGGTCTGCTCTGCTCTTTATTCCAGTATGGGAACATTTAGTATGGAAAAGAGTCTCAGTATGTTTTCTGTAACTTTAACCTTGATAATAATCATAAGGTCCCTTATCAAATTTATAATCGTAATTTGCCAGTAGGGACCCCACATATTAAGTTAAAAAAAAGTGGTTTTCAAACTTGGATCTATCTCAGAGTTACCTTGGGAGCTTTAAAAAATATATATAAATCACACTTCGGTGATCATGGCAATTCAATAAAAAAGAAAAGAAAATCCCAGTTCTCAGTTCTCTGCCCTAGACTGGTTAAATGATAATCTCTCGGAGTGGGGCTCTGTTATCAGTATTTTATTTATTTAGGTTATTGGGTCACACCCAGTGGTGCTCAGGTCTCACTGTGGGCAGTGTTTGGGGGAACATATGGGGTGCTGAGTGTTAAATCTTCATCAGTCACTTGAAAGTCAAGTTGCCTTCCCACTGTACTATATCTCTGGTCCCTGTGTTGTCAGTGTTTTAAAAGGTTCCTTTGGTTGGACTGGGGAGATGCTCAAGGACTTCGTACCTGTTGTAGGTCTGGGTTTGATCCCTGACATTATCTGGTCTCCTGAGCACTACAGGAAGTGATCTTTGAGCATTTCTTAAAGTAGACAAGGAGCATCTATGGGTGTGGCAGGGTATCATTAGGTTTGAGAGAGAACTAGGGAGAAAATCTTTGTTTTTTAATTCTGGGTCTGCATACCAGAATGATCAGTGTTCCTTGGGAACTTGGTGGAAATCTTACATTCCATCCCACACTTATTGAATTATACTCTGCATTTTACCAAGCTCTTTGGGTGATACATATGTATTTCAAAATTTGGGAAGCTCTGGTGGAAAAGGGAGGGCAATCTGCTGAATATTTTAAGGTCATTTATTCACAATTAATTATGCTTCCTCATGCTGGATACTACATGAGGCTTAAATTCTTCACTGTTCAGCCAAGTGATACTTCAGCATGATTTGAGGCTTGAACCAACAACACATTTCAAAAGAGCTCAGGCAGGATGGGACGGGGGGGGGGGGATGAGGGGGGGGGGATGCTGGGACCCATGGGGATGGATGACGGGCACTGGTGGAGGTATGGGGACTTGATCATTGTATAACTGAAACCCAAGCACAAAATTTGTAAGCCTATAACTGTACCTCATGGTTTTTCACTAATAAAAAAAAAAAAAATATATAAAAAAAAAAAAAAATAAAAGACAAGGAATAAAGTTTGTACTTCCTCTAAAAAAAAAAAAAAAAAAAAAAAAAAAGAGCTCAACCAGGGTTTGAACCTTGATCTTACAAAGTTTTTCCCATTTAATTTTATTCTTTATTTTTTCCTTTTAGTTCTATTTTTACAATATACTAAATAAGCAATAATTCTAATTTTTTAACCATACTAATAATATTTTTAGTCTAAACTTTATGAACAGAAATGATGGATGGTAAGATTGGTGAAACATGCAGTTCTAGCAGAGAAAGACAGATAGTAAAGTGACAAGCTGTTTGTCACTAACAGGCATGACATTTGTTATGAGTGGGTCCCGGTGGACACTCTGAATATTTTAAAAAATAAACATTCTCGGTTAGATGGGGGTTCTAATGTACACAACTAGTGTGCATGACCAGTAAACCAGTCTGGAAGAACCAGAATTGCTTATGGGGTGGCTTCACATAATTCAGCATATATTCTCATCATCTTGCTTAGTGGTTTGCCTCAGGGGCATCATACTAGGTATACTTGTCAGAGATTTTGTGTAAGAAATTCTCTGGGACTCTAGGAGCTAGGATGTGAGGGATATTTGATAATGACTAGAAATGTACTCAGTGGTGTATATTGCATGTACCTATATGATTTCAACCAAAAATAATCTGCCACAAATCTAACTCTTGGCTTTCTGCCTCAGTTTCTTTCGCATATGTGAGCTGGTTTTGTTGCAGTATTTTTGTTTTTGGGAACATATCTGGTAGTGCTCATGTCTTACTCCTAACTCTGTGTTCAAGGATCACTTCTGAAAGTGCTGTGGGGACCAGATGAAATATTAGGGATTGAACTGGGCTTGGCTTCATGTAGGACAAATGCCTTACCTGGTGTACCGTATTTCCAGTTCACCTTAGTGGAACATTTCTAATATATATTAGATTTAATGAAATTTAACATCTACCTTAACATCTACCAGAGTAATAAGATATACTTGCCATAGAAAAGTACAGGTGTTTTGAAGGTTCATGATACATTCATTTGGAAAAGTTATGCAAGTGCATTTTCACCAAAGTGTAGGATTTAATGCCATCTGGCCCCTAGGCTTGGGATGGAGGTCTTTGAGGTGGAACAGTTTTCTGAATTGGTGCTGGTGTAACTGGGAATTAAGTCCTGCTTCTGAGGTCTCTCACACAGGCAGTCATCTGTGGTTCTGATTTTCTGCAAAAAGCTCAAGTTAGTTAGCAAGCATATGAACTCCAGAAGGATGGATTAGGGCAGCAGGCACTGCCGGATTCAGTGGATATATGGATATCCCCACAGGTCACTATCTCCTTTCTTAGTCTTTTTTTTGTGTGTGGGGAGGTCATGCTCAGTGATGCTCAGAGATTATTCCTGGCTCTGTGCTCAGAAATCACTTCTGGCAGGGTTTGGGGGACCAGATATGTACTGGAGATCAAACCCAGGGTGGCCATGTGCAAGGCAAACACCCTCCCTGCTATACTATTTCTTTGATGCACCTTCCTTAAATATTCTTTTTATGTCTTTGGATTCATTTTCATGTGGTTTTTCCTTCTCAGGCAAAACATTGCTTGGGTGTTTGTAAGCTTAGCTATTACACATGAATAGTGAGAAGCACATTCCAATTAATAGTGTCTAAGTTGGCTATAACAGAAAACAAGAGTGGCACAGCTGTGGTCAGACAGAAAGCCAGGGGCTGGACCACGTGTGTCTCGTGTACAATGGTAGAAATTGGAAGTATTATTCCAAGGGCAATGGGGAACCACCTTTATGTTCTCAGCAATGAAGTGACAATTTTATTTGTCTTCAAATAGATTGCTCTTTCTGAAGTTGGATAATGGTTTGGAGATGAGCAAGAGTAGAAGATGTAGACTCATTTGATACTGTGTTAGTGATCATCCAGCAGAAGTAGACTGTGCTAAGTAGAGATGGAGGAGTAGAGGAATGAGGAGAGACCCTGGGTGACAGAGAAGCTGTTGGGCTTAGGTGTAGGACTGGAAGAGGGAAAAAGGTGCATTTAATAGAGGGTTGGCCAGTTGGTATTCAGACTCCTTTGCATCTTTGAGATGGTAACATTTCATGGCATATACAGGGCCATAGCAATCTGAATTATATGGCTTTAGTGATAAAATAACAATCCTCACTCATACCAGGAGAAGCTCAAATTATGACAAAATAGATGTAATAATAATAAAATAAAAATAATCTTCATATATTAAATTTTTAATGCTTAAAGTTTATCTCTAGACATGTTATTAAAATATAAGTGATAATTAGTAAATGGCATTGTCCTCAAACACTACAATTGGATAAATTTGGACGTAGGTGTACAGCCATGACATCATGACCCCAATCAGGAATGAAGAGACCACCTTCCCCCCCAACCAATGTTTCTGTATGTCTCCTGGTAGTGTCTAGTTCTTTCAATGGGACCTAGTGTAAGAGGAGAGACCCTGTTCATGTTTCATGGGTTTGCAGTTTGGAATCATGACCTGGAGTATGTAAAGGGAAGCCCCTTCCCTCCTACCACAGTGCACATTTGAAAACTTCAAATAGCAGAACAATAGGCACAAGTGCCCTGAAGTTTTATAGGTTCTTTACTTGTGATGGTCTGGAAGCCTGGGATGACGGAGACACAGAGGTCAGGAGCATGGGACAGGTTGTCGATTCCCTTGGGTGTGATAAGACTCAATCCTGTGAAGCTCTGTGGTCAGCAGAAGGTGGGAGGAAGGCTCTAGCCATCTACACTGCCTCAACAAGAGCAGCTCTGAGCTTTCTATTTCATTTGTTGTGCATCTGGGTAAAATTTCTTCTCCCAGAGACACTTGTTCTTAAAATGGTTGGAAGTCACTGATCTGGTCAATTAGGTCATTTAGAGATGAGATGCTGAGACCTAAATTGTAGCACTCGATAAATTGCCTAATGTCCAGTTAAAGGTGTTTATAAAGTAAACAAAGAATCATTTTTATGCTATAAGAATGTCTAAATCATTGCATAGGATAGGCTCATATTATTAATTTTTGCTTACCTGACAATTGTAGGGTTAGGATATATAACTACCCTCTCAAGAGAAGGTCAGAGCTGTTGAGGTAAAGGCAGTGTGTATGTGGTGATTCAAATGAACAGTTTCCTTGGCAGAAATGGACTTGGTTTAGACTTATTTTGTATAAAACTATAGACTCTGAAAGACATTTCTCTAAGAAGACATAGAGACAGTCAATATGAATATGAGGAAGTGTTTATCACTCATCAGGAAAATGCAAATCAAAACAACAATGAGATATTGTTTTGTACAAGTGAGATTAGCACTGTCACTGTCACTGTCCTCCCATTGTTCATCGATTTTTTCGAGCAGGCCCAATAACGTCTCCATTGTGACTATTGTTGCTGTGTTTGGCATATCAAATACGTCACAGGTAGCTTGCCAAGCCTTGCTGTGCGGGCGAGATATTCTCAGTAGCTTGCCAGGCTCTCTGAGAGGGGCAGAGGAATCGAGCTCGGGTTGGCCATGTTGGCTGCTTGCAAGGCAAACGCCCTACCCGCTGTGCTATCACTCCAGCCCGAGATTAGCACATAGAAAGCAAAATAGAAACAACTAGCACTGGTGGAGATTTTGAGAGAAAGGAACTTCCATTCACTTGGTGGGAATGGTGTCTGATTCAGTCTTGGTGGAAAACAATATAGTGATTTCTCAAAAAAATTAGAATTAAGCTTCCATAGAACCCAAGCAGTTTTACTTTTAGACATCTACCCCCAAAGCTTCTAAATGTTATTATAAAAGGTAATTGCTCTCTTATGTTCATTGCAGCAGTATCCACAGTAGCCAAGATCTGGAAACAACCTAAGTATCTAAGAACCGATGACTGAGTAAAGAAACTACATGTGCATGATAAAATACTACTCAGTTATAAGAAAAGATGAAATCCTGCAATTCACTATTACGTGGATGGAACTAAAGTATATCATACTGAGCAAATGAGTTAGAAGGAGAGGGACAAATACAGAATGATGTCTCTCAGATGTGGAATATAAAATCATACTAAGGAACTAAAGAATGGCTAGCAGCAATAGACCGAGAGTTGGCCTACAGAACTGAGTTTACTAAGAGGACCTAGAATTAGCACTGGAGGAACACAATACTCTGATGGTGGATATGTGGTGTTGGATGCCGTAAGCATTCACAGTGTATACCGTAAGCATTCACAGTATTATAGTCATGATGCCTAAATAAAAATGAAAGCAAGTTATAAACAATACAGATCTGCTTTTGTTGGGATCTGAACATTGTTTGCTGCAGAGCCACACCTATTTAGGGGCTGGAGTGGGAGAGATTATTGGAAATTAGTGAGAATGAGGCTAGTGATACCACTGCAACCCACGGTGCCTCTGTGTGTCTCTTTCCCTGCTTCTCTGCTGGAACTGAGCAGCATCCAATACTGGGGGACAATGAACCAGGTCTTGGCACTAGCTTTGACTGGGCACCACATTCTTGTCCTTGAAAATATATAGTGTTCTCTCTGGAGCTTGGGAGACAGGAGAAGAGGTGCAGAGAGATGGCCTGAAAGTTAACAAGCGAAATCACTCAAATGATCTCAGTCTTACTCTTCCCTGACGTGGTCTCATTAACACAGGGAGGCTAATATTTGGCTCTGGAGTGGAGCAGGATAGAAGCTCTCTCCAGGGGCTGTGATAAATGTCACAAATTGGGAGTGCACAGCTTGAGGAGTTTGTGAATGGCATCTGAGCCTGAGGCTATCTAGTAATATTTATACTGTGGAAGTTGAGCCTTTTCCCCTTTTAAAAAAAGTTTCTGATTTGTTTCAGAAGATGTCCGTCTTAATCACTGTTTTGGGTACTCTAATGGGTAAGAGTGTCCTTTCCTGGATACTGGGGGATAGTTGTGGAAGAAAGAAGACTTTGCACTCAGGGAGGTTCTCACAGGAGTTCAGAGGTTGAATCTCTTTCCTTTTTCTTGGGGAAGGGGGTCACACAGGAAAGCATATGTGCCTTACTTGCTGTATTTCTCTGGCCCAGATGTTGGATCTTTTTATTTATTTATTTATTTTGCTTTTTTGGGTCACACCTGGCGATGCACAGGGTTTAGTTCTGGCTCTGCATTCAGGAATTACTCCTGGCGGTACTCAGGGGACCATATGGGATGCTAGAAATTGAGCCTGGGTTGACCGCATGCAAGGCAAATGCCCTACCCACTGTGCTATTGCTCCAGCCCCAGATGTTGGATCTTTTATATTGTCCAGTGCCTGCTTTCTGTTAGGATACATTTTCTGTCCCAAAGCCACTCATTCTTATTTTCATCTATAAAATATGGAGAATGAATTAAATATGCCTGTTTAGTCATGTCCAAAGGGCATGCAGTCAGTAGTGAGGATAGAAAATTAACAAACATACACATCTTAACCACTGATGCCTCTTCCAGATCCAGTGTAGAGGGTCAGGCTCACACCTAGGTTGGCTTTTGAAGTCCACACTACATTCCAGTATAATATTCCTTATTCCTTATAATATGTATCCAGGCTGTCTTTTAAATTTTATTTTGCAAGACCACTTTGGACACAATACAATTCACTGTCCAGAGCACATCAGGTACCTTTCTCTCTGGCACTCAGGATAGGGTGAGCACACTGGGAAGTTAATCTAGCCATTTCTCCATAATGACAAATTTCCACCATTGTTTGCTCCATTCTCACCCCATACCCAGCACCAGTGGCCATTCCAGTTCATTAAGAGTTGCCTCCAATTGAGTTGCAGAGGAGTACCCCTTAGTTGGTGAAGCTAGTATAACCTTGAAGTTGCTTTGTGCTGCCACTCGAGAGTGGCGCTGTCTTCTTACATCTGACACATCTCTCTGTCTTGTTCCTTAATTAGATTATAATTTTCAGGAGGGAGGAGACTTGGTATGAGCATAATGGCCTCTCAAGCAGAGATACTGAAGGATAAGGGGGCTGAGAGCTTTATTTTATACTTGCTGACTCTTGAAAGAATCACAAGAGAGATAAGTGGCACTCTTTATGGACAATTGGGATGCTCATTGTGTCTCTAGGAATAGGAAAGCTCTAGGATTTAATATCACACGGAGGCAGACAATGCTCTTACTTAGGTAAACTGGTCTTAGACATATCTATTTTCCTCCAATTATTACATAAAGCACATAATGAGGATTTAGAGTTGCACAAATCTTGTGTAATTCTAGGAACACAAAGTCAATTGCATGCAGAAGCTGTTTAGAGTAGGCCTTTTCTTTCCTGATATTATTTTGGTGACAATGGAGTTCATAATGCATAAACCTATGGTAAGTACAAGTTAATTGTGTAATTTTCCCATGACTTGCCAGGAGTTTCCACTAATTGCAGAGCAATGACTTGGGAGAAACTCAAAGTTTGATTCTTTATAATCAACCAGGGTGAGATACAAAGAATTAAAGCTCATCTTATCCTTTTAATGTAAAAATGAATTCTGATGAGGGGCAGAAAACAATGAAAGATTATGCTGAAGTATTTTAAACTTTCACAAAATTTGAGTTTTGCAAGACCTTGTCTAACTGAACAGTTGGATGTCTAAGGGAGCATTTGTCACCCATGAATATGGGTAACATATACTAAAGGGGAACTGCATAGTTTTGTAACTGCAAGATTTTTTGTACCTTTACCCTCTGTGAAGTCTCCATGCTTACATGTATAGTCAGTCCCTTTGGCCTCTGGACCTGTCCTCAACTTTTCCTGGTGTCCTCATAGCAAGAGGGAGGAGAGCTTCTGGGGACAGAGAATAATGACTGCTTTTCTTCTATATTCATCATAAAGATCGATAATCCACATATAATTTTCACATTGGGCCATAAGTATGAGTAATTATGGATTAATTAAATGTGCTAAGGGTGGCCAGGACTGACTATTAAAAGAGCAATTATGTAGCTAACTCCTTTGGGCTGCTTGCACTCCGAGTTGAATGAAAATAATTTGAAATAAAGGATCAGATTCCAGAATGAACATTTCAAGTCCTTGACTATTATACAACATTTACCTGAAATAGAATTTTTTTTTATTTCTCAAAACTCAACACATACTAGTCTTTGTACCTCAAACAAGGCCAGGGACAACGGGAATTCAGCTTGTGCCAAGATAGAACTTTCCGTGCCTGTCTCTATGTAGTCCTGGCCTAGATTCCTGCTATTCTCACTAGTTCATATGCCACTTTCTAGTGAAAATTTTTTGAGTAGAACTCCGGGTTACCATGAGCTCATCTTATTATTATTATTTTTTTATATATATTTTTTATTGAATCACCCATGGTAGAGCCTGGCAAGCTCCCTGTGGTGTATTTGATATGCCAAAAACAGTAACAATAACTGATCTCATTCCCCTGACCCTGAAAGAGCCTCCAATATGGCACTGTGGGAAGGACGAGTAAGGAGAGGCTGCTAAAATCTCAGAGCTGAGACGAATGGAGATGTTACTGGCTCCTACTTGAGCAAATTGATGAATAACGGGATGACAGTGACAGTGACAGTGACAGTGATTGAATCACTATGATATATAGTTACAAAGCTTTTATGTTTGAGTTTCAGTCATACAATGATCAAACACCCATCTCTCCACCAGTGCACATTTTCCACCACCAATGGTGTCCCTCCTCAACCCTCCCCTTGCCTCTATGACAGACAATTTCTCCCATACCCTCTCTCTACTTTTGGGCATTCTCGTTTGCAATACAGATACAGAGAGGCTATCACGTTTGGCCCTTTATCTACTTTCAGCACATAACTCCCATCCTGTACGATCCCGCCAACCATCATTGACTTGGTGATTCCTTCTCCATTCCAGCTGCCTTCTCCTCCAGCTCATGAGGAAGGCTTCCAGCCATGGAGCATTCTTCCTGGCCCTTGTGTCTACTATCCGTGGGTGTCAGTTTTATGTTATTTTATATTCCACAAATGAGTGCAGTCATTTTATGTCTGTCCCTCTCTTTCTGACTCATGTCATTCAGTATAACACTCTCTATATGATCATCCACTTATAAGCAAATTTTATGACTTCATCATTCCTAATAGCTGCATAGTATTCCATTGTGTTGATATACCAAAGATTCTTTAACCTATCTTCTGTTCACCACGAGCTCTTCTTTGGCCATAGCACCATTTCTTTCTATAGTAGAGCTCTAGAAATATGTCTTAATATAGGACTTTTATTTTATTTTTTATTTTTGGGACATAACTGGAGTACTTTGTACTCAGGGATCAGTCCTGGTGGTTCTCAGGGGACTGTATGTGGTGCTGGAGATTTTAACTGGGGTTGGCTACAAGTATTGCAAGTACCTTGTTCCGTACTATCTTTCAAGTCCATTAGGGCTTTTTCTCTGTGTGTGTGCATCTGTGGAGTAAAATAGTTTTATTTAGGATGTATGTGAGAGTCTCCTGCTTCTGTGCCTGGCTGTCCTCACTGGGACCCCTTGGAGGAGGGTGGGTTGAGTTTCCCTTCCCACCCCGAGCAGAGCCCCGGCAGCTGAAGACCTCTGATTCCAGGCACAGCCATGTTTAAGACCACTCTCCACACGTTCAGATGAGCCTCACGCATGAAGGAACTGGCTGAGGAACCCAGGTATGCAGGGCCTGGGGCATAGATCTCCAAGCCTGCTCGGATTGGGACTGGGGCCTCCTCCACCCATCTTCCAGTATGTAGGCGTTACACCCACCAACTGCCCCCGGCACCGTGTAATCCCATCAATAGCCAAGACCCAGAGACTATAAAACCCTGCTCCTGGAAGCACGCGGCCACATTTGCCATTGTCTAGTACTTACTCTTGGAGAACCTAGCAGGCTACTGAGAGTATCCTGCCAGCATGGCAGAGTCTGGCAAACTTCCTGTGGCGTATTCAATATGCCAAAAACCAGTAACAATGATGGGTCTCATTCTCCTGACCCTGAAAGAGCCTCAAATGTGGCACTTTTTAAAATCTCAGGGCTAGGACGAAGGAGACATTACTGGGGCCTGCTTGAGGCAATTGATGAACAACAGGAAGACAGTGATACAGTATGTGAGAGACAGACGTAGAGAGAGAAAGGAAGAGAGGGAGAGAGAGAGGGGGGAGGGAGGGAGAGAATGGGAGAGAAAGAAAGAAAGAGAAAGAAAGAAAGAAAGAAAGAAAGAACAAACAGGAGAGAAGGGGGGAAGGGAGGGGAGGGGAGGAGAGGTGGGAGAGGAGGGGAGGTGGGAGGGGAGAGGAGAAGAGAGGAAGAGATTACTCCAAGCTGGGATGTGGATAATTTCAGAGTGGAATGGAATGCACCTTTATGTTTTAGGACCATGCCCAGTAGTGCTTGGAGGTTATTCTTGGATAAGTGTTCAGGGCTCACATACAGGGCTAAAGGGATCATGCAGGATCAGGAACTGAACCTGAGTTTTGTATGGAAAGAATGTGCTCTAGTCTGTCTGTGTTACCTCTCCAGCACTTTGCAGGGATTTTGGATAATAGAAAACATTTCTATTGTACTTTACAATTTTTTGAAGCACTGTTACTTACAATATTATTAATGATAGGGCTTAATGTATACAGTGTGTGCTTTACCATTTATAAGATATTGTTCACATATCTCAGTAATCCTCATAACACTCTTGTGAGTGTAGTCTTAAATTTGTAAATAAAGAAATTAAAATACAAATGATTTAAAACAAGGCTAGTAAACTCAGAAACAAAGCAAAAAAGACTATTAAATGCTACAGGTGAAAATGCCTACAGGAGCCAAACAAAACGTGAATATAAACACAAGAGTATCCATTCCGGTATCTACCAGTTGACTTATGCTAATGTGTTTGTGGCAGTGAAATGACCCCAATATTTTGACAGTCTCTGTTAATAGAGGTTTATTTTTCAATCAGGTTTGTGTTGACAGCAGATTGACTGAGGTCTTGCTCCGGGATCCCAGCTGACCCATAGGGACATGGGTTAAGAATGAGTCAAAAGGTGATATGGTATAACCTTGCTTTGCATCATATCACCTTTTGATCTGAATGAGAATGAGATTTTGGAAGATGCCTCTTGGAAAGATGCATATCTCTCCTGCTCAGAATCCCAAATATTTTCTTTTCTCAGGCTTCTAGTCTAATGAATCCGTATGAACCAACAGCTTTCCTCATCTTGGGGATGGCAAATGAATGCTCATGGGACAAAGCTGGTCTTTCAACTGTTTTAATATGACCTGTGAGCTAAATATTCTATTTCAGTTTTTGAACAGTTAAAAAAGAGACTAATAATTGTATTTTGTGACACAGGAGAATTGCTTAAATTCAAACTCTAGCGTCCTTATAACGTTTTCCTATTATTGCTTTTCTTCTACATTGGCAGAGACCAGTAGTTGTAAGAGACTGTCTGCTTTTCTAAAGTAAACATGCTGGTACATTACAGCAAGTTTTCTGTACCTTGTGCTGCATCACTGGTCAGAAATCAGCCTGACCAGGCAGGAGCTCAGTCTGTGTTTCAGTTGCTTTCTTTGGTTCAATATCTGTGGATGATGTGTTTGGAATTCAGGATCACTGTATAGTACTGTGCCTGGCAGGAGGCATTCTCCAAGTAGTTTTCAATATGGCTGAGTCTCCTAAATTTGTTTGATGTAGTAGCATGACGGTGAGGGGCTTTGTAAGTGCTCTCACTTGGAGCACTATCACAATGTAGAAGATTGTTCATAATGCTGATTACCCTTAATGATAATAAATAACAATAAAAAGCAAATGAAAACCTGTGGGAAATACTAACAACAATTATAGTAGGTGAAAGATGCATAGTTTTACTGCTTAAGGAGTGCTTACAAATTGGAAAACAATAAAAGACATGATATAAAAGGAAATAATAATTGTGAACATTTAAACAAATAGCCCCAAAGCCTATACCAAAATGTGAAATCTCAGTAGTAAACAATTAAAACCTCAATAATTTCCAATTAATTCACTGTGCTTTAAGTTTTACCTATAAATTGGTGAGAAAAGGGGTGGAACTAGACACCTACATTGACAAAGATAAAAGAAAGTGACTGTATTCTACAAACATATATAATTTTTTGATGGGCAACTTGTTAAAATAAATCAAAAGTTTACAAACATACTGATTCTCTTACTTTCTCTTCCCTACTTCAAGGAGTTTAAATCAAAGAACAAAAAGCAGGCACAAAGAAATTTATACACAAAGAGTTTTCTATCAGTAGTATTTCTAATAGAGGAAATTTAAATATCTGATAGTAAATACTCTAAAACATTAAAATTATTTGGATGAAGAAAAATTAGGATGTAAAATGAATCATTAAAAAATGGAATAAATAGGATACAAATAGTATATTTAAGATGCTTCCATTTTTATAGAATACAAAATTAGGAGAGAGAAATGTATAGGCATAGGAAAGAGTATAGAACATTATGACTAAAAGATTAACAGTAGTTATCTCTGACTTATTGGATAACTGATTTTTGTCTTTGTGCTATTCTGAATTTACCTCATTGTCTACAATTGCACTGATTAATAATTCGAAAAAGAATATTTGAACTGAAGAAACTGTACTATCAAGATGCTCACTAATACATTGGGGATCATGTTCAACTCATTGTTGAACTCACTGTTTGTTTGTTTAGGGGCCAAATCCAGCAGTGCTCAGGGCTGACTTCTGGCTCTGTGCATAGGGATCACTCCTGGAATGCTTTGGTGGACCGTATGGGGTGCCAGGATAGTCTGCTGTGTACAATAGTTCTGCCCCCCCCAAATTGTTGTGTTTTTTAAATTTATTTTCTATTTTTTAAAAAAAATTTTTATGAGTGAAACACCAAGAGGTACAGTTATATATTTATAAATTTTTGTGCTTGGGTTTCAGTTATACAATGATCAAGTACCCATCCCTCCACTAGTGCCCATCCTCCACCACCACGGGTCCCAGCATCCCTCCCACCCCCCATCCCCCCGTCCCACCCTGCCTCTGTGGCAGGGCATTCCCCCTTGTTCTCTCTCTCTTATTTTGGGTACTGTTTTGCAAGAGAGGTATTGAGTGGCAATCATGTTTGGTCTATAGTCTACTTTCAGCATGCTTCTCCCACCCTCGGAGGATCCTCACAACACCCTTTATTTGGTGCTCTCTTCTCTATCTGAGCTTCCTTTTCCCCTAGCACGTGTGGCTGTCCTCCAAGTCATGGAGCAAAATTCCTGGTACTAATCTCAGCCATTCCTGGGTGTTAGTCTCCCATTTTGTTGCTTTATGTTTCCCAGATGAATGCAATTATTTGAACCACTTCTTCGGTAGATCATGGGCTTTATTGTTCTTATACTTGAAAATAGGTGATTTCTCCTTAGGTCAGGAAAGGAATATTCTGCTCTGGTCTCTCTGACTTTGTATTAAAGAGAAAATACTTTGAGTTACTTAGAGATTTCCTCAGCCCAGTGCACTGCTCTATTCCTTTGACAGTGACTCGAGAGACAATTGGAGGCCAGAGTGCTTTC
The DNA here is from genome assembly GCF_029834395.1 of Sorex fumeus. NCBI lineage: Eukaryota > Metazoa > Chordata > Mammalia > Eulipotyphla > Soricidae > Sorex > Sorex fumeus. Next base: position 17,442,049 of record NW_026606111.1, on the reverse strand, counting down.
TGTGCTGGAACATAGAGCTTTGAACACAAACACTCCTAAATTGGGGTAGTACCCTGCAGTATGTGGTTTTCATGAGAGTCAGCTTGCTTCCCACCCCCCCCAGAGGAGTGGGCGCTTCCCCACCCCATTCAGATCTATCTGCACTTCAGGGTGCTGTGAGGTATGGGACCTCACTTTCGACAGGTTGCAGACTGCTACTCAAGGAAATTGCTATTGTTATTGCATATCTGGCCCTGGTTATCATTGGCAAATGAAATTCTAAGCAAATGTTTCCAGAAGTTGAACACTTTTCTCAAGTCTGATGCTAGACAGCTAGAAAGTTCTGGGCCAAGGTCTGTGAATTCCTTTAGGGAGTCAGCTTTTGCCTGGTCTCTTGGACATGGTGATATCATGGAGTTCATGATCAGACATCAGTGGTGTCACAGTACTTCCTAGTCTTCCTAGGGACTCACATGACTGAGCATCAGGTGTGCTCAGGAAGCTGGCGCAGATAGCAGTGACCTGGGTGCAAGTCTGGAAGGGCATCTGGTCAGCCTTTAGGGAGGATTGCTGTGGCCAAGGAGTGTAGGGAAAGAGCAGGCATGAGCCAGCTGTGCAGATGTGCCCCCAGTGAGGGAATTCCAGAATAGTTGGGTTGTCCCAGCAGAGAGGCATTTGCCATCAGCAGGAAGATGGCGGGGAGAGTGTTGTGAGTACTGGCCATAAGTACAGGTTTAGAGTGGATACCTCGCATATACACAGTGAGGGTCACCACACTGCCAACGTAGTAAAGCTGAAGGGCACATGGGGATTGACTGTGGCTTTACCCTGGCTCGCTGGGCTCTCTGGGTGCTTTACCCACTAGATTCCACTGCCTGAATCTAAAAAGTGTTGGGAGAATTAAATGGGTAAATTGTATAAGCATTCAGAATAGAGCTAACACACAAATGGACTTTACTAAGTCCCTTTAGCCCTTGCATAGGGTTTAGATCAGGCAGTGGGGCCAGGTGTGCCTATGGAGAATGGCAAGAGAGGCTGAAGCCAGCTGCCTTCCACACTGCTGCTGGAAGTTTTTACCACTATTGTCACTTTTATTTTTTCCTTTGCAGTTCAAGGACTTTGATCTGGTTGAATCAAAATCTGAGATGATTAGAAAAAATTGGAGGTGGTCCGAAGATCAACTGAAGATCTTCTGGAAAGAATTCTAAGAAGCAGCAAAAATTCTTCCAAAGAAATAAAATTGCGAACATTTGTTGATAATGACAATAAAAATGTGGATTATCATCCATCGGACACATTGCTTTCCGATTGCAGTTACAGAGAATGAGTGTGGACCTTATGTTTTTAGACCTTTGGCAAATCACCTAAAAAGATTTGTTGAGGTCAATACTTTTTTTTTTAACACCAGTTCATAAAATTATAAAGTCTTTCAGCACTGCATCAAAAGATTTTGGCTTCTCAGTAGTCACAGCATAATACTCATTTTGACATTGAGTGGAAATAAAATAACAATGCCAACTCTGGGAACCCCAGGTGAACTGTGACTCATTCACTGTCTCTCTGACCCATCACTGGCTAGCAGGCCCTCGATAAAGGGTTGTTGAGTAGAACTGAGTGATTCTGTAGTTCATTGTATAATCATTGCATATTTTATGCCAATTTCTTTTTGCACAAAAGCAGGGTGCAAACATTATGTGAAGTTTAAAAAAAGCTTATAAATCAGCTTTTTTTTTGTATTGAAAAAATGGTGTAACAGTCATACAGTGGCTATGATAATGCAGTGAATCAGGGTAAATATAATTTTCTTTTCTTTGCCTGCTTATTAAGTGATGTTTAAAAAACCCCACACGTGTTTAAAGTATACACTTTGGGTTTGAATTCATGCATACACTGTGTTACCATGGCCACAATCAAGATAATACATATTTTTCACCTTCAAAAATTTTCTATTAATCTTTTAACACATGGACTATGCGTCATTCTAAGAAAATGCAAAGAGCACTGTGATTTATGAAACAGATACACCAGGTGGAATTTTAGGTGTGAAAGAAGTGAAGATTCATATTTTGGGGCTAGGATTGGCTCCGCAGATGAAGTGTCTGCCTCATAGTTAATGAGGTTGTAAGTTCATTTCCTGGGCCTCTCGCATGTGCGAGGCATGACTCTGGGATCCAGCAGCTCTGCTGCCTGTGATGCCCAGCACCACAAAAAGTTTCCAGCTGCAGCACAGCTGCCTATGACAGCACCACGACTAAAGGTTATGGCTCATAACCAAATGTGTGAGCACCACAACCAAGCATATTTGCCTGCCCTGGTCACTGCCCTCCCGTTGATCGTGGATTTGCTCAAGCGGGCCCAGTAACGTCTCCATTGGAGACTTTGTTGTTACTGTGTCTGGCATATCGAATACTCTCAGTAGCTTGCCGGGCTCTCCGAGAGGGGCGGAGGAATCGAACTCGGGTCGGCCATGTTGGCCGCGTGTAAGGCGAACGCCCTACCCGCTGTGCTATTGCTCCAGCCCTGGTCACTGCAACAGCATTAATAGAGGAAAAGGAAGGGGGGGGGGGGAGGATTCTTACTGCAAATGACTTATTTTTGCATAGTAAAATCATCATTAAAGAGAAAGTTTTTACATTGAGTTGAAGGTAAGATGTTTGAGAGAATCTTTGAGGACACTTCAGGAAATTCATCTTTATGGGCTCCGCACGCTTCTACTGCTACCATAGAAATTTATCTTTATATCTTTCTTTGAAACATGTTTGTTCCATGAACTAAGGAATTTCTGGGCCAAATCTGCTCTGTGCTCAAGACTCACTCCTGACTCTGCATTTAGGAATTACTCCTGGTGGTGCTCAGGGGACCATATGGGGTGCCGGGAATTGAACCAGGGCTGGCTGCATGCAAAGCAAATGCCTTCCCTGTTGTACTCTCTCTCTCTAACTCCAGGAACACAGCTTATTAAAAGCTTGATTTTCCTTGAGGTGTCAAAAATATGTGACATCTCAAGGAAAATATGTCCCTGAGGAGGAAAAAATTTCCTTAATTCTGCTCTTGACTAAACGCCAAAATTCCTAAGTCCAGAGTTCTAACTCCTTTCCTATCCCACACTCTGAAGAGCTTCCACCTGTTTCTGTGCCCTGGGACATGTGATAGAGAAAACGTGTGCCCAGCTAGTTCCTGAAAAGTATATGCTGGATTGTCTGAGTTCTATAGTCTCCCAACATCTGCCATTCTTGTTGTGGGAGTTCTCTGCAGAGAACCTCACGACTGAGGTGTGCTGGGAACACAGCAAGTTACTCAGTCCCAGGACAACTGAGGGGTCAGAGGCAAAATCTGAGTGAACAGGAGGTTTGACCATAGAAGACAATTCCCAACATACAACAGATCAGTTGGGGTAGTTTTCTGCTAGAATATTCAAAATAATTTGCACAGATCTGGAAGTACTTATCTACCCCCAAAGAGTCATACCCCTGACATATTGGGGGCACCTTTTGGGGATTATAGATATTAACTCTGGTTCATGGTAGGAGTATTTCTCAGTTTCAAAGGTCACTCACAAATACTATTTTGCCACAAAGGCAAAGAGGATTCGGTTTGAGGTCAAACAGTCTTTAAGCAGTTTGCAAATGAGACAAAGTTAAGTAAGGATCTCTAAGCAGGGGTTGACTTTAAAACACTATATGTATATGTATTGCTGTCTACAGTTCTCCGCTCTAGCACCTGAGCCATCTGAGGGCTGGAGCAATAGCACAGTGGTAGGGTATTTGTCTTGCATGCAGCCGACCCGGTTGGCCCAGGTTTGATTCCTCCACCCCTCTCGGAGAGCCCAGAAAGCTACTGAGAGTATCTCGCCTGCACGGCAAAGCCTGGCAAACTCCCCGTGACTTATTTGATATGCCAAACACAGCAACAAGAAGTCTCACAATGGAGATGTTACTGGGCCCGCTCGAGCAAATCAATGAATTATGGGAGGGCAGTGACAGTGATGTATATGTAAATGTGTCTAAATATATGTGTGTACACACACACACACACACACACACACACACACTGTTGTTTGGGTCAGGGCTTATTCCTGCCTCTGCACTCAGGAATTACTCTTGGTATTCATGTGACCATTTGGAATGCTGGAAGGCATAAATGCAAGGCAAGCACCCTATCCTCTGAACTATTGCTCCACCCCTATATTCCTAAACTTAGTTCCAAATAACCTTACCATAGTTTGATCCAATAGCATTTTCATTTCATTTTTCATTTCATCATCCTGTTAATCGTCGATTGCCTCGAGCAGGCCCCAGTAACGTCTCTTTCATCCTAGCCCTGAGATTATATTCACGGCTCTTTAGGAGAATGAGACCCATCATTGTTACTGGTATTTGGCATATTTGGTACGCCACGGGGAGTTTGCCAGACTCTGCCCTGTGGGCAGGCTACATTCGATAGCCTGCAAGTTTGTCCAAAGTAGGAATGAGACAATAAGATGTCATAAAGAAAAGTTCTGATAAGATGTCCGGGATCTGGATTTTATAGTCTCTGAGTCTTGGCCGCTGATGGGATTACACGGCGCCAGGGGGCCAGGTGGTGGGTGTGACCCCCGCCTACTGGAATTTGGAGGATCTGTGTGGAAGATGCTCGACTCCAATTCGAGTAGGCTTGGAGGTCTCGGCCCCGGAACCCGCGTGGCTTTGTCCCTCTGCCAGTACCTTCATGTGTGCGGAGAGTGGTCTCAGCATGGTGGTGGCTGGTCTTGGAGGTCTTCGGCTGCCGGAGCCCCGGTCGGGGCGGGGAGGAAAGCTCGACCCGCTCCCTTCCAAGGGGTCCCGGCGAGGGACACCCAGGCGCGGGGGCAAAGACTGCGGGGGCTGGAGCGATAGCACAGTGGGTGGGGCGATCGCCTTACAAGCGGCCAACATGGCCGACCTGAGTTCGATTCCTCCGCCCCTCTCGGAGAGCCCGGCAAGCTACCGAGAGTATTGGATATGCCAGACACAGTAACAACAAAGTCTCCAATGGAGACGTTACTGGGCCCGCTCGAGCAAATCGACGATCAACGGGAGGGCCTTTACCTTTATCCAATAGCATATTGAGATAAAATCTGTCTCTCTCATGCCTGTCCTGCTGTATTTCTCCCAGGGCTACCAAGTGGACCCTGAGGTCCAGCTTCGTTAAAGTATTCACTATTCCTTTCTATATTGCTTGTGTTTACTTGTCTTGGTGTCTTAGTTGGACTGTTCTCGCACCTAAAATTCCCTCACACTCTACAGACCAAATTCTATTTTATCTTTAAGACTCTGCTATTGAATAACTCTTTCTATCCTGTATACCTGAATTCCTATATTGAATCCCACAGTGATGTACAGGAGGGTGAGGCCTTTGAGAGGCCATCAGTTAACATGGTGCCTTCCACTGCCATGGAATTAGCACCTATTATAGAAGAGGCCTGACAGAACTTCCTGGATCTTCCCTGGTGAGGTCTTGGTGAGAAGATGTTTCCTATGAGCCAGGAGGTGTGTTCTTACCACACAGAGAATCTGATAGCTTAGTGTTAAGGAATCACTCTGGCAGTGCTCAGGGGACCATATGGGGTACTAGGGATTGAACCCAGGTTGGCTGCATGCAAAGGCAGGTGCCCTACCTGCCGTACTATTGCTCTGGCCCACTTCTCAGCCTTCTACACTGTGATAATGTGTTGGTTGTCTGTAGAGCTCCTAATATTAAAAAAATTGTTATAACAGCCAGAATTGATTTAAACTGACCTCAATCAAATACTGATTTTCTATGAGGACTTAACATTTGCTACTTCATTCTGTAGCCTGGCTGAAGGATCCACAAGTAGATCTGTTAAACTCCAGAAGTTCTGCTTCCTCTCTGAAAGGTGTTCTATGGCCATAGACTGGGCTTGAGGCTGCCAGGCAAAGGCAGTTAATGTTTCAGCAATGACCCTCAATCCTGAGTGATGGAAGCTTCAGTATCCTCCCTTCTCAGGGCATAACTCTGAGGCTGTTTGAACTCTCCCGGAAGCAAAGCATGGAAGTGAGTCCTGGCTGCACATAGAAGTGATCTACTCATTAAAATATCCCTTTTTGTTATTTTTTTTCCTATTGATGACTCTGTTTCCAGTCTTTGTGCTTATGGAACTATTTTCCCTTCCAAATAAGTTATTTGGACTTAAAAATGTTGTTTTTAAGGATCTATACTCCAAGATCTACTTCTGGGAGAGCAAACACCAGATAACTTTCCTGATATTCTGAATGTCAGAGACATGTGTGAAATTCTGAGACACATGATAACCCCCAACCACCATACTTTTCTCATTGCATCTATTATTTTTTACTCCATTTGGCAAAAAAGTCATATCCATAATTTATCTCTTCTATTACCATGAAATCTCTTTTTTTTTTTGAGAGTGGGATACTCCCTTTCCTGGCACAGTATTTTCACAAAGTTGCTATTCAATGTCCAGCTACTGAATAATTGGATAAATGAATAAATGAATGACGAGTGAATGAACCAATGAATGACAGCGCTCCTTATGCTTCAGCAGCGCAGGTGCCGGCGGAACATATCTCAGGGGCTCTGTTCCCCCAGACTTTGCACATGGGAGGAGCTCAAAAGAAGTTAATGGCATGAAAGACAAGCACAGTTGGCTGTAACAAAGCTACCCACAGGAGGGGCTGGAGTCTTTTACTACACCCGTGTACAGTTGGTGGGAACTTTGATTCAATGGCATTCGAGAAGCTGTCTGCGCTGCGGACTTTAGAGGGCCCTGGCAGCCAAACTCAGTTTGCTGGGGCCTCACGGAAAGTGCCAAAGCGGTCTGTCAGTTTGGGCTCTGTCCCTGTCTCAGTGAATGAACCTCAGGACTGGCCGGCGGCAAGAGGGAGGGAGCCCTCCCTGACAGCTGTCAGTGCCCGTGGACAGCGGGAAACAGACTCACGTTGTAGCCTATAAAATCCAGACTACTCTGAACCGAGAATGGGGCTGTCTCAATCCCCTCCCAGAGTGCTCCAGGGCCTGATCTCAGCCTGAAGAAACCCCTGGGGGTCTGGGGCTTGACTGGACTCCAGTGGGGATAGATGGGAGGGAGGGGGGAGCACCCAGAAAACTCTTTGGGTAGTGGGAGTGTTGAGAAAAAAAGTGGGGCTCTCAGCGACCTGCAGACCTGCAGTTGTTACATGCTGGATAAACTGTGTGGGTTTGGGATGGTAGAAGGGATGGGACCTGCTTCCTTAAGCAAGTAACTAGATCTTTGTGTGTTAGAACTAGACCTCCTTCTAAATACAGGGTTGTCCAAGGGCTACTCACATGCATAAAGTGCTGCCCAGTGAAGTACCTTAGGAGCAAGAGAATGTGTATGAGAGAGAGAGAGAGAGAGAGAGAGAGAGAGAAGAGAATGAGAATAAGTATAAATCACAGTGGCTGCTCTAAACTTGGATCCTCTCCTTAAGGGGCCTTTAGCCCAATGTCCTTTTTCCATCGCTATCTCATTTCCATCACACCTTGGGAGAAAGAGTAAGGAATTATACTTCAGGAATTTAGTCTTTTGTCACTAAACAATGTTTGGCTGACAGATCTGTTTTCTGAGCAGTATAGAAACACAGGCAGAGAAACAAGAGTTGCAGTCCTTGCAAAAGCAGCAGAAGGCCCCTTACTGTTTTTCTCCTCTCTACTGATTTCAGTCCCAGGCCTGGTCTCCTGCAGCCCTGTGCCCTGGCTGGGGAGGCTTCTGACTGAAAGGTATATGAGGAAGTCATGCTCCCCGGTACCCCTGATGCAGGCTCAGCACCCCCAAGAGGGACTTGTGAGATGCTGACACTCATAAAGCTCAGAAGCTTTATAGAAGGTTGATGGAGAAGGTCTCATGCGTTCCTACCTCCTGAAAGGAAGCAGGGAGAAAGTCTTAACTGAAAGAACAGACAAAATCCCCCGGGAACATCCCACACAAGCCTGAAAAGACATTAAGGACTTTGTAATTTTCAATTTTAAAAAAATCCTTTTGGTTTAAATATGGACTTGATAACGGAAACAGGAATGCCACATAGATAATGAACTTAAAAGTTGTTTTTGGCGGAAGGTTGGAAACAATGAGAGGAGAGTAAACATTTGTGTGCCAAATCTGCTTTAGGAAGGGGAGGAAACAAGTTTTTAGACTCTCATATTACAGACAAGTGAGAACTCTCTTTTGTCAACAGCTCTGTTTATAATTTTGGCAGTGAAACTTACTGTTACTTTATTTATCCCTTTTTAGCATGATTCATCTTTCAACAGGGCAACAAAGAGCTTTGTGTATTTCTATTGATCCTACAATTATATGCAATTAAAATGCATTCTTGTTTGTTTTGGGGCCACACCCAGTGATGCTCAGGGATTTATCCTAGCTCTGAGCTCAGGGATCATTCTTGGCAGGCTCAAGGGATCATTTGGAGCGCTGGGGATCAAACCCAAGGTGTACTAAGGAAAGAGGGGTGTGAGGCAAGGATGAGGTAGTCTAGAAGTGACACAAAGGACAGTGGTTTAAAAGGTCGTTCGTGCTTTGGTGATAGTGAAAGTGCAGAAATTTCCCCCGTCAAAAGCATAATCATTAAAACTACTGTAACCATATCTCTTCAACAACAATAAAATAAAACAAAAGAAACCCATCTACCACCTTGAGTGTGGATGTAGATGTGTAGGTCTGTGGGTTCCTATTGAGGCTACAGTTGACTTTGGCTGAGGGGTCTAGCTGGAGTAGGTCTGCAGATGGGTAGGGATAGAGGACATGTTTCTACTAGAAGGCCACTGGAGGATCTAGGAAAGATGAAGGAAGCTTTGGTTTCCATTGAAGTCTAAGATCAATATAGATTCAGTTAGGGAGAGTGAGTGGACCAGATAGGTTGGATCTAATTTCCTGAGTTTTTAAGAGGGGAAACCCTGACCAGGCCTTGGTCAGAAAGAGCTATAACTATACAAAAATTGTCAGAAAGGTGTGACATTGCTGGTGTGGTCTTCCTCTCTTGAGAATAAAGGAGGGACTGCAAACCAGCCAAGGATTGCAGAGGGGTCCCAGGAGTTGGCAATGCCAAAAAAAAAAAAAAAAGAATTGGATTTCCCCTAGGTCCCCTAGAAAGAATGATGCCCCATTATTTATTTTTAGTTTTTGGGTCATACCTAGAAGTATGGGCTGGGCGATAGCACAGACGGTATGGCGTTTGCCTTGCATGTGGCCGACCTGGGTTCAATTTTTCCATCCCTCTTGGAGAGCCCAGCAATTTACCAAGAGTGTCCCACCCACATAGCAGAGTCTGGCAAGCTCCCCGTGGTGTATTTGATATGTCAAAAACAGTAACAACAAGTCTCACAACAGAAACATTACTGGTGCCTGCTCAAGCAAATTGATGAACAATGGGAGGACAGTGCTAAAGTGCTACCTAGCAGTATTTAGAGGCTGTTCCTGGTTCTGTGCTCAGAGGTCACACTCAAACAGAACCACAATTGAGGCCAGTACCTTCAGCTTCTTGGTGTTTTATTTCATTTCTGATTTTCGGGCCACATCTGATGATGCTCAGAGGTTACTCTTGGCTCTGCATTCAGGAATTTTAGTGGTTCACAGAAGACCATACGGTATGCTGGAGATCATATGCAAGGCAAATGCCCTACCTGCTGTACTATTGCTTTAGACTCTTGATGTTTTATTTTAACCCAGTGAGACCTGTATTGAACTTCTACTTTAAAGTTCTTTAAAATAGTAAACTTGTGTTTTTCTAAGCTGATAAATTTGTGGCAGTTGTTAAAACAACAGTAACAGAGGATTGAACTAAATGACTACAGATTTCTTAGAATGTCCAGTTCTAAGATTCTTTAATTTCTCCTGGCTTATTTATTGATTTTATTTACTTTTAAAAATATTTTTATTTTTATAAAGTTATTCACAGTAATTCATTACAGGTAATATTTAAACACCAATCCCACCACCATGCATCTTCCCACCACTATAACAAGAAAGTGTGTGGAGATTGTTATAGTTTATCCTGGAGCCATTAAATCCCTTATATAAGATATGACAAGCCTGTATGTTAAAACCAAACACATGTGTGCTACTTTTATTATATCAGTGGGCTAGAGGATGAGAGCATATGTGGTCACAGGCTCCAGAATATTCTGTGTTGCTTTCTTCTGGGAATGTTATTTTATAGTCTCTGGAACTTGGCCATCGATGAGATTATATGGTGTGGGGGGTGGGTTGGGGAGCAGTTTGTGGGTGTGACTGACAAACTACTGAAAAACTGGGGAGCTTGGGGGAGGAGGCCCCGTCCTATTTCGAGAGAGCTTGGAGATCTCAGTCATGGGTCCCGCATACCTGGGTTTTTCTGCAAGTTCCCTCATACGTGAGGCTCGTCCAAGCTTGTGGAGAGTGGCCTTGAGCATGGATATAGGTGGGTTCTGGTAGTTTTCAGCTGCCAGGGTTCTATTGGAGTGGGGAGGGAGACTCAGCCCACCCCACTCCGAGTTGCCCCGGTGAAGACAGCCTGGCGCGGGGTCAGGATGTTCTGTGTCTCTCCTGGTTTATTTAAAACCATGTCCTTTGTGAACAATTTTCTCATAAGCCTCAGATATTTTCAGAAAACGTGAAAACATAAAATATTTAGGAGAAGACAAATAGACTTAATGAGGTGGCATATTTTGATTTTCTAAACATTTTCTCATTGATCAGTCTTTCCCCAAGAATAGTCCAGCTCAATGAGAATATTTCTGAAATGCGTTCAGATGTGACCCTCCTTCACATTGTCAGGGTTTTGTGCTCTAGGACTTTAGGAAATTAACTTTTACATGTTACCTTCCAACTGCCAAAATGGTCACTGACACCTTAGCAGATAAGATTTAATTAAAAATCAAAATGAAAATGTATCATTTCACTGCAGAGAACAAACAGTACTGCCTGAAGAGGGCTCTGGATGCCTCTGATTCTCTGTTAATTCTCTGTTAATCAGAGACAAGTAAGCTCGCATAGAGTCATCCTGACTAGGTGCTCATGGTGCTGCCAACGTTGGGATTTCTCTATGAAGAGAAGGTATCCCCCTTTCAAAGCAGTGAGTGGGGCATTCCATCCTAAAATGATTGTCTTCAAGGATTAAAATGAATATTTGAACTCAGAGACTTCCAAAGAAGATTTTCAAAAGGTCAGAGGGTTTGTCTTATTCACTGATAGTGCTCTTATTTGCCCTGTCTTGTAGCTCAGAGAGGAAGAGAAGGTGCACAGAAAGAGAGGCATCCTCTTTTCAAAGATAAAACAAATTAAATTTCCACTTTTCAACAGGTGATAAGGTCACAGCCACTGAACCATGATTTTTTTCAAACCACTATTCCCTTGACTCCTTTTTACATTTGAACTTTCTGGGATCTGTAGAGAAGAAGATAAATCAAGGATGCACCATTCCATTCTGTTCTATTTTATTGCACAGAATTAAATCCAATTTATGTTTATTGAGCACCTATTATGAGCCAGCCATTATATTGAGACTTAAGAAAACAAATCAATAAGACAATTTTTATCCTATCAGAACTCAGTATTGAGTGGGGAAACATGCAGTCCAATTTTATTTGAGGGGATAATACCACAAAATAGGGTAAATATAAAGTATAAATGGAGCTGAGGAGTAAGGGATTAATCAAGGCAGCAGGAGACTCCTAGGTGGTCTTCCTGGAAGAGGTGATATATTTATTAGATTTTTTTTTAAATATGGAAGCTGCTTTAGCAAGTGGCAAAAGGAAAAGTTTCTCGAGGAAGAAGCAACTCTGTGGGTGAATGAACTCCTACCCCTGATGGCTGATATATTCTTCAAAGTTGATTGGTGGCTGAGGGTAGTAAGGATATTGACCATGAACTTTGTTTTTTCTTTGTTGTTTTTGGGCCACACCTGGTTATGCTTAGGGGTATCTCCTGGCTCTGCACTCAGGAATTACTCATGGCTGTTCTTAAGGGGTGTCTGGCACCATATGGGGTGCCAGGGATGGAACCCTGTTGACCAAATGCAAGGCTTATGCCTGACCTGCTGTGCTATCACTCTGGCCCTGACAATGAACTTTGTTTCATTCTGGAGTTTCCTTCTTTTGCAGGTGATCTGCCAACAATTTCCTTTTTACCATTATAAAATTAAACATTTAACTTTTAATTTCTTTTCATTTCTTAACAAGGTGCTAGTAGTGTCTACCTTGTAAAGTTTTTGGAAAATTAAAGGAGCTAATAGTTTGCGTATTGCTTGGCATTGAGTAACACATAGTATTACTTTTTATCTTATCCTAAGAATGATTCTCCAAGAAATTGAAGGCAGGAAAGCTTTTCCATTTCTTTCAGCTATCTAGGTTGTTAAAGTGTCATGAATAGTAACCTCATTTTCTTTCTTTAGGCAAAGATAGTGGAATCAGAGATGAGCAGGCACAAGCCAGAGTGCAACCAAATGGCATTTGTAAGTAAAGCACAGATAGCTGCCAGTTGGACTGGTTTTACGGACAAGGAGTCTGTGTGTGGTTCCAGATACACTCAGAAGGGTTTTGCTTGACTTTGATGAACTTTTAAAATAACATTTTTAAAATTATTTTTAATGAAACACCATGAGGTACAGTTGTAGATTTACAATTTTTTGTGCTTGAGTTTCGATTATACAATGATCAAATACCCATCCCTCCACCAGTGCCCATTTCCCACCACCATGGATAATATCCCTCCCACCCCCATCCCTCCCATCTCACCCTGCCTCTGTGGCAGGGCAATCCCCTGTGTCCTCTCTCTCCTTTTGGGTGTTGTGGTCTGCAAAAGAGGCTTTGAGTGGCAAACATGTTCAGTCCATAGTCTACTTTCAACACGCATCTTCCCTCCTGGGAGGAACCTCCAAACACCCTTTATTTGGTGCTCCCTTCTCTATCTGAGCTGCCCTTTCCTCTAGAATGCCCGGCTGGCCTCTAAGCTATGGAGTAATCCTCCTGGTGTTGATCTCAGCTATTCATGGGTATTAATCTCATATTTTGTTTCTTTATATTTCCCAGATGAATGCAATCTTTCTTTAACCAGTCATCTGTTCTTGCGCACTCAGGTTTTTTCCAGATTCTAGCTATTGTAAAGAGTGCTGCAATGAACAAACAACTGCAGATATCACTTCGACTATACATTTTTGCCTCTCTGGGATATATTCCCAGGAGTGGTATTGCTGGGTCAAATGGGAGCTCAATTTCTAATTTTTTGAGAATCGTCCATACTGTTTTCCAGAAGGGCTGAACCAGTGGACATTCCCACCAACAGTGAAGGAGTGTCCCTTTCTCGCCACATCCACGCCAGCATCGGTTGCTTTTGTTCTTTTGGATGTGGGCCAGTCTCTGAGTTGTCAGATGGTATCTCATTGTGGTTTTGATCTGCATCTCCCTGATAATTAATGATGTAGAGCATTTTCTCATGTGCTTTTTTGCCATTTGGATTTCTTCTTTGAGAAATTTTCTGTTCATTTCATTGCCCCATTTTTTGATGGGGTTAGATGTTTTCTTCTTGTGGAGTTCAACCAGTATTTTGTATATCCTTGATATCAACCCCTTGTCAGATGTGTGTTCGGCGAATATCCTTTCCCATTCTGTAGACTGTCTCTGTATTTTGGTCACTGTTTCTTTGGAGGTGCAGAAGCTTCTTAGTTTAAGATAGTCCCATTTATCTATCTCTGTTTTCACTTGCTCGGCCAGTGGCGTGGCATCTTTGAAGATACCATTAGCTTCAATGTCACGGAGGGTTTTGCCAACTTTGTCTTCAATGTACCTTATGGTTTCTGGTCTGATGTTGAGGTCTTTAATCCATTTTGATCTTACTTTTGTACATGGTGTTAGGCAGAGTTCTGAGCCCACTTTTTTGCATGTAGCTATCCAGTGATGCCAGCACAATTTGTTAAAGAGAGTTTCCTTACTCCACTTCACACTACTTGCACCTTTATCAAAGATTAGATGATCATATGATTGAGGGGAGATGTCAGTGTATTCAACCCTGTTCCATTGGTATGCAGTTCTGCCTTTGTTCCAGTACCATGCTGTTTTAATTATTACTGCTTTGTAGTACAGATTGAAGTTAGGGAGGTTGATTCCTCCCATTTTCTTTTTCCCAAGAATTGCTTTAGCTATTCGTGGGAGCTTATTGTTCCATATAAATTTCAGGAGTGTTTGCTCCATTTCTTTGAAGAATGTCATGGGTATCCTTATGGGGATTGCATTGAATTTATACAATGCTTTCGGTAGTGTTGCCATTTTGACAATGTTAAGTCTCCCGACCCATGAGCAGGGGATATCTTTCCATTTCCTCATGTCCTCTTTTATTTCCTGAAGTAGTGTTTTGTAGTTTTTTTTGTACAGGTCCTTTACTTCCTTAGTTAAGCTGATTCCTAGGTACTTGATTTTCTGGGGAACAATTGTGAACGGGATTGTTTTTTTCATGTTGCTTTCTTCTCTCTCACTGTTTGCATATAGGAAAGCCATGGACTTTTGGGTATTGATTTTATAGCCTGCAACTTTACTATACAAGTCTATTGTTTCTAGGAGGTTTTTGGTGGAGGTTATTGGGTTCTCTAAGTATAGTATCATATCATCTGCGAATAGTGAGAGCTTGATTTCTTCCTTTCCTACTGAATGCCCTTAATATCTTTTTCTTGCCTAATCGCTATTACAAGTACTTCCAGTACTATATTGAACAGCAGTGGAGATAGTGGGCATCCTTGTCTCATTCCTGGTCTTAGAGGGAAGGCTCTCAGTTTTTCCCCATTGAGGATTATGCTTGCTGTAGGCTTGTGGTAGATGGCATTAACTATGTTGAGGAAAGTCCCCTCTATACCCATTTTGGCTAGGGTTTTCATCATAAAGGGGTGCTGGATCTTGTCAAATGCTTTCTCTGCATCTATTGATATGATCATATGCTTTTTATCTTTTCTTTTGTTGATATGATGGATTATGTTGATTGATTTTCGATGTTAAACCATCCTTGCATCCCTGGGATGAATCCTACTTGGTCATGGTGTATGATCTTTTTGATGAGTAGTTGGATTCTATTTGCTAGTAGTTTGTTGAGGATCTTTGCATCTGTGTTCATCAGGGATATCGGCCTGTAATTCTCTTTCTTTGTGGTATCTCTGTCTGCTTTTGGTATCAGTGTGATATTTGCTTCATAGAAACTGTTCGGAAGTGTTTTTGATATTTCAATTTCGTGGAAAAGTTTAAAGAGCATTGGGAGTAAGTCCTGTTTAAAGATTTGGAAGAATTCACTAGTGAATCCATCCGGGCCAGGACTTTTGTGCTTGGGGAGACTTTTTATTACCATTTCAATTTCCTTGATGGTGATAGGTTTGTTCAGGTATTCCAGGTCTTCTTAGTTCAGCCTTGGGAGTCTGTAGGAGTCTAGGAATTTATCCATTTCCTCGAGGTTTTGATGTTTCGTGGCATAAAGCTTCTCAAAGTACTCCCTGAGGATCCTTTGAATTTCTGTAGTTTCTATTGTAATGACCCCCTTTTCATTTTTGATTCGGTTTATTAGGGTTTTCTCTCTCCCTTTCTTTTTGAATTTTGCTAGAGGCTTATCAATCTTGTTAATTTTCTCGAAGAACCAGCTCTTGGCTTCATTGATCTTTCGGATTGTTTTTTGGGTTTCCATCTCGTTAATCTCTGCTCTGAGTTTTATTATTTCCTTTCTCCTGTTCGGGTTGTGCTCCTTTTTTTGGTCCTTCTCCAAGCTCTTAAGCTGTGAGGTTAGGTTACTTATGTGTGCTCGCTCCTCCTTCCTGAGGAATGCTTGTAGAGCTATAAACTTTCCTCTTAACACAGCTTCTGCTGTGTCCCACAAGTTTTGGTAACTCGTGTTCTCATTTTCATTTGTTTCTAGGAATCTTTTGATTTCCTCGTTGATTTCCTTTCTAAGCCACTCGTTGTTCAATACAGCACTGTTTAATTTCCAGGTGTTTGATTTAGGTTTCTGTTTTTGTGTGTGATTTACTTCTAATTTCAGCGCATTATGGTCTGAGAAGATTGTTGATACAATCTCTATGTTCTTAATTTTATGGAGGCATGTTTTGTGGCTCAGCATGTGATTTATCTTGGAGAATGTTCCATGTACGCTTGAGAAGAATGTGTATTCAGCTTTTTGAGGATGAAGTATCCTGTATATATCTACTAATTCCCTTTCTTCCATTGTTTCCCTCAGATGAAGTATGTCCTTGCTAAGCTTGAGTCTGGTTGATCTATCAAGAGGTGACAAAGCGGTGTTGAAGTCTCCCACTAGTATTGTGTTGCTATTGATATCTTTTTCCAAATCTATGAGTAGTTGTTTTAAGTACTTTGCTGGTCTCTCATTAGGTGCATATACATTTATTATTGTAAGTTCTTCCTGTTGTACAGATCCTTTGATCAATAAGAAATGGCCTTCACTGTCTCTTATGACCTTCTTCACTCTGAAATCGATGTGGTCTGGTATTAGGATGGCTACTCCAGCTTTTTTATGGGAGCTGTTTGCCTGTAGGATTGTTTTCCAGCCTTTGACTTTGAGTCTGTGTTTGCTTTGACTATTGAGATGTGTTTCTTGCAGGCAGCAGAATGTTGGGTTCAATTTTCTAATCCATCCTGCCACTCTATGTCTTTTAATTGGTGCGTTTAGCCCATTGACATTGAGAAAGATTATTGTTATGGAATTTTGTCCCATTGTTCTGTTGAAATTTGGTGTATTTGAGGGGCATGTCTTGCCTTAAAGTAGCCCATTTAGTTGTTCTCGTAACCATGGTTTTGAGTCTATGAAGTTTCTGAGCTGTTGTTTGTCTGTGAAACTGTGTGTTGTTCCTTCTATTATGAATGAGAGTCTCGCTGGTAAAGTATTTTTGGAGAGGCATTTATTTCACTGAGTTTTCTCACTTTGTCCCATCACTGTTTTCGGGCCATGAGGGTTTCGTCAGAAAAATCAGCTGTGAATTTTAAGGGTGCTCCTTTGTAAGAGATTTCTTTCTTCGATCTTGCTGCTTTCAGAATTTTGTCTCTGTCTAAGGTTTTGGTTATTTTGATCAGGATGTGTCTTGGGGTATTTTTATTCGGATTTCTTCTAGCTGGTACCCTTCGGGCCTCCTGAATGTGGTCACAAGTTTTCTTCAGCTCTGGAAACGTTGTAGCAATGATGTCTTTGACAGTTTCCTCTTCATCAAGGTTTTCTTTCTGTCCCTCTGGGACTCTAATAATTCTTATGTTACCCCTCTTGGCTTCATCACGATCTTCTCTTGCCATCTGTTCCCGAATTGTGAGTCTCTTTTCCATTTTCTGCTCTTTGGTGGAAAGTCTCTGAACTTCATCTTCGAGCTCACTGATTCTGTTCTCAGCAGCTGTTACTCTGCTGCTGAGGCCTTCCACTTAGTTTTTCAATTCGCCTACCAAGTTTTTTAGGTCTGACATTTCCGATTGCATTTTCCTCATTTCTGCCTTCAAATCCTCTTGTCTTTTATTGGCATTGCTTTCCATTGTTTCTTTTAGTTCCCTAAGCATCCTAAGTAGCTCCCTTCTGAATTCCTTGTCAGAGGGGTTATCTAACACTACAGTACTGTTGATGTCTTCTGGGCTAGCTTCTTCAATAAGAAAGTTTGGTGGGCTTTTACGTTGCTTTACCATTGTGACAAGTGTGGTTTAGTTCTTCACGTTCACTGTTACTATTCTGCTTGATATGTAGTGTGAGTTGAGATAGGCTTATGAGTTATTGGCTACTGTGGCCAGTATTGGCTACTGTGTTTCTAGTGGCTGAGCTAAAATAGAGAAGATTCCATCTACGAAGGTAGCTTATGGTTCCTAGGGCATATGTACTGGGAGAATATTTCGCGGCCGCATTAGCAAGGGTTCCTGCACAGTTCCCGCATAGATCAGGGGAAAAAACCGGCTGTGCTATGAGATTGAGCTAGCTGCGCATGCACAGAGAAAGTCCCAGGCCCTGGAGGCGGGTTGTACCTGATTGGAGTGAGGAGAGGGTCCCCTTCAGCTTTGTTGCTGAGACGTGGGGCTCAGTTCCCGTCCCGCACAGATCAGGGGAAAAAAACGGCTGTCTAAAATAACTTTTGACCTAGGGAACCTTCCCCATGCATTTTTGCATTAAACACCACAAGTTATGTAGCAGTCTTGGTGATGTGGTTAGCACAGGGGCAGCTGTCCTTTCTTTACCCTACTGTCTTCTTGTTAGGGACTGCAAGGTCATCTCACCTTGTTGAGATCCTTCCAGTGGGAAGGAATGTGTTCCTGGAACAGAGCTGGCCCTGGGCAAAGCATATTCACTTGCCAGTTTATATTGCCCTCTTCTAGGGACTTCACAACATTTGATTTAGCAGAATAGAAGGGGAAGACAAGTACATAGATAAATAGTTACAGATTAATTTGGCCAGTGCTAGAGAAAAGACCTAGATGTTCTGGGAGCCTAGGGGCGGAAGTGCAGGGATTGCCTGTCTCCAACATTTGCTACCTTTGTGAATGGTGTCCGCTAGGTTCTCTTGTCTTTTTCTCATTATTTTACTTTCATGAATGAGGGAAGGGAAAGCTTGACTTTCCAGCCTGGAAAGTCAAAACTGGAAAAGGGGATAAAGTTTGGATGTGTTCAAGTAGTGGCCTACTGTTCCTGAGATCTTAGAGTAGATCCTAGAAGCTTCACCTTCCCAAGGGAAGCACACATGGAAGGTAACTCCACATTCTGACCAACAGGCATCCTGAAGTAGATGGGACCTTTCGAAAGGTCTTTGAATACACATTCTGATATCAGTTTCCTTGGTAATTGTAATGTTGCAGGCCGATCTATGTGAGCTTGATTATAAGGGTGACTAATTCTAGAGAAAGCACACGAATGGTCAATAGTGAGAGAGATGGATTTAATGTTGATCACTTATGGCAGCAGGGAGATTGGCTGGGTGAATGAAAATAGCTGAGCAAGCTGAACCCAGCAAATGGAACTAGAGTCCAGAAAGCTGGTTCTGGTACCATTGCTATGGTGGTTTGGGTATCTGAACTGTACCAGGACTTTGTCATGAGGGGAAATATAGGCCTTACAGATCATGGGCAGTACAAAGAGCAACTGGGAACAGACTTGAGAAAGATCAGGGGAAGAAAGGTGCTGTACTGGGTACAGATAGAAATAACATATACCTTTAGTAAAAATGTTTATTCTCTTTTAAGGACTCATTGGATCATGGCAATTACAAGGCTATCTGTGGCTTCATTCCCACCACAGTAATCTTATTCCTTTCACTGTACATATGTATCATTCTTCACTTGAAAATGCATTATGTTATCTTTGTCGGAGGCGGAAGACTTCTAAAAAGAAATTTTATTCATTGATCTCAGAAAATATTTTCACTGGCAACCAAAATAATTTTGAGAAGATTTTTTCTCACTTTCCAATGAAATAATGATCAATATTTATATTGAGTGGTAATCCTCAGTAGAAAAACTGTTATCTCTTAGTATCAGGCTCCACAAAGTCAGAGCTCGTGTCCTCCTGGTCTTTTCTTACTGTGTCTAGCACAGTGCCCAACACCTGCTAATGGAATCAAAGAGCAGCTGCAGGAATGGAACAGAATACTACTGGGGTGGGAGTGAATGTCCTTTGGAACATGAACATCAAAAAAGCAATTTTGAAAGGTATAATGGAGCTTCGACAACTTCAGCTGCTAAACAGTAGCCAACTATGACAAGCTCTGGGTCAATTCAGGGTCCTGGAGTACAACTACTTTTGAACACCAAGGTTATGCCTCCTTGATGCCAGGCAATCGAATGAACCAATTTTTGGCTTTCCCTGAATCAGTCAGTTGGTTGCTGTTTATGTGACGAGAATCACAAAGCGCTCAGCTTCCCTCCAGTTGTACAAAGTGAGGCCTG
This sequence comes from Sorex fumeus, assembly GCF_029834395.1. Taxonomy (NCBI): domain Eukaryota; kingdom Metazoa; phylum Chordata; class Mammalia; order Eulipotyphla; family Soricidae; genus Sorex; species Sorex fumeus. The sequence goes on along the minus strand of NW_026606111.1, from coordinate 17,422,195 downwards.
CGTCCGTCTCCTGAATATTTCCCCGCTGAGTTGATCTAATGTGTTGCATTATTCTATTTAACCAAATAGCCTTTCCAAGCAGACTCAATAGACTTGGGTTTACTTACAGCCAAAGCACGAACATGCACATCTTGAGCAGAGCACAGAGCTCTTTCAGAGCCAAATCCCACCTTGGTAGGTTGACATCGTGTCTTTGGAAATCATGGGAGCTAGGAGCCCATCTCTGCAGACCTCAGCCAGGCCTTTTGATTCCAGTCTTGTTTCCCAACAGTTGAGGGAAGCAGAGAAGGAGAGCAGGAGCTCTCTCGGGAGCTGAAATTTTGCTCCTTGTTTCCTTATGAGAAGAGCTTAGGCTTTTTCTAAAACAACACCTAGCATTTGTTTTACTTGATGAGGAGGGGAAAAGAAAGAAAAATCCAGAAAAAAGAGAATACTTTCAAACAGAAAACTTTCTGTTGGAGATCTGAGGCCAAGTGTTTGCAGGTTGCCTTGCATGTGCACCAAATAGCAACTTTTTGTTGAGCAGTTGACCACTTTTGCCATTGTTATCATATATCAGTGACTTAGCACTAGATATGTACAAAGTGACTTAAAATTGTATTTTATGGTTTATTAAATAGAAATCAGTTCTTTGAAGTGAATTCACATTCCATCTGGGGAATATTTGTCTTCTGATCTCTGGTTTATATAGACAGCAAAAATAAATGGCTTACTTTCACTCCAAATTTGAGAGTGTTTGTACACAACCTCCAAGTTTCAGAATAACACTGGTGAAAAATAAAAGATCCAATTTATGTGTTTGTGAATTGTTTTTAAGCCTTTCATAAAAGCATCTATTCTGCCAAACTTCTAATATTGGTAAGTAGAGTTGCTTTAAACTACGTAAAGAGAAAATAGAAGATAATGACTTGGATTTGAAGCAAACGCTATCAGTGCGCTGCCGTTCTCTGAATCATGGTTCTTATTACTTCTTTTAAAAGTATAGGTAATTAGAATATCTGATTTTATACTCCCTGCATAGTACAACATCATCAGTAACAGGTTGATAGAGGTGATCATAGTACCCATTGCTTTAACTTATTGATGACTTTCCCTTACTACCTTGTGTCTGACATAAGTAGATACCGAGCATATGTTAGTGAATTTGTTGTTGAAATTCTCATTTATTATGCCCTTAGACCATGAAGAAAACATTAGGGTGAGAGAATTTTACTTAATTACTAATGAAATGGGTTTCCTTCCACCCCACCCCGTGTGTGTGTGTGTGTGTGTGTGTGTGTGTGTGTGTGTGTATGAATGTGGATGGGTGAGCATTTCCTGTTTTGTTTCTTACCTATTTTTCTGATGAAATAGGTATTTTTTCTTTACCGTCTATGTGTGTTTGTGTGTGGCCACATTCAGTAGTATTCAGGGATTACTTTTAGCGCTGTGCTAAGGGATTACTTCTTGTGGGACTCCAGGGACCATATGGGGTGCTGGTATTGAACCCAGGTTGGCTGTGTGCAAGACAAGGGCTTCCCTGCTGCACTATTGATCTGGTGTAGATATGGGCATTTAAAAATTTTATTTATTTATTTTTTTAAAAATTTTATTAAAGCACAATGATTTACAAATATACTCATAGTTGAGTTTTAGACATAAAATGTTCCAGAAATGATCCCACCACCAGTGTCAACTTCCCTCTAGCATACCCTTAGCTGCCTCCTTGGCAGGCATAGTTTTAGATTTAGTTGTAGTTTGGGTCTCATATTCCAGTGTTGTTGTTTTTGTGGTTTGTATATATAGCTATTACCATTTCTCTACATTACTGATATATCTGAGTCCTTTGGATCCTGCCACCTCCCCCCACCCCCAAACACACACACACACACACACACACACACACACACACACTTCTTTAGCTTCTTATTTTCCTCCTCAATTTTTATCCTTCTCCACTCTGGGGCCATGGGTGATCTAAGCAATTCACCTTTTATACATTGCCTTTCCTTGTCCAGTTATTCTATATACTTCAGATAAAATGAAATAATGGAATAAAGATCTCAAGATTAGACCTGAATCTATAATTTACGTTGTGGAAAACCTAGGTAGAACATTCCATGGCATTCAGTCTGGAGGTATCTTCAATGATTCAGTGTTGATGGCCATGCATACAGAAACGAGAAGAAACAAATGTGAGTACATCAAACTAAGAAGTTTCTGTACCATCAGGTAAATGATGACAGAGTAAAAAGGCACTCCATAGACTGTAAGAAAATATTTTTCCACCACTAATCTGACAAAATATTCATATTCAAGATATATATAGAATACGAGTAAAACTTAACGAGATAAAAGTACTTTTCTTTCTTGGTCTAGGCATCTACCATTAGGCATTTTCTTATAAAATGTGATGGGCCAGTTCCTGGATCTTTAGGCCATGTGTTAGTGGAAGACCCACACACAGCTATTTTGTGACCTCTGCTTGGCTCCATCATTTGGTAAATTGTGCTTAATCGGCTTCAATTAAACATCCTAGTTTTATATTCTTCTCTTTAAAATCATGCCTTTCTCCCTGTCCCAGATCTAAAGTTGGCGGAACTAACATTGCCTAAGTACTAAAGTCTTACCAAGGTAGTCCCAAATACAAAGTTTAAGAGACTTCCTTCAGTAAGGGGGCTTGAGTTTCATGCTCTGGAGTAAGCACGCTCCTTAATGTTGAGAATCTTTTCCTAGGGTGGTGCACTGCTTATTGCCCCTATCAGATGTTCCTTGTTTGGCTCCTGCCCCTGCCCTGCATAAATGATGAGAATAGGAATTGATGTCCAGCTCATACATTGAAAAATAGTATTGCACTGTTCACAATAACTAAGATCTGGAAAAACCCAAATGCCCAAGAACAGATGACTGAATGAACTAACTATGGCATATATACACAGTGGAAAACTTCTCAGTTATAAGAAAAGATGAAACCATGCAATTTGCCTTATGTGGATGGAACTGGAGGTGATCATGCTGAATGAAGTCAGCCAGAAGGGGAGGGACAGACACAGAATGATCTCTCTCATATTTGGGATATCAAAAAGCATTATAAGGAAGAAACAGTCAGAGACAATAGAACTGTACAGTTGGTCTATCTGAGTTTACCTGACAGAGGGAAGGGTGAGTGGGAAGGGTCTTTGGGACATTTGTGGTAGAAGTTGTAGTGTTGGAATAGTGTATATAAAAAATGTCATTGACAGTATTGTAAATCACAAATCCTCAATAAAAATGGGGGGTAAAGAAGAGAAACTTGCTTTCCTGTCACCGGGAAACTTGTGGAGAAAATCTGGTGTCTGCCCCACCTTGCTTCTTAACTTCCTCCATTTTGGCCTATTCGGACCATTGAGCTTTAAAGACATGACAGGCTTCAGTTGTGAAAATTAGAGGTCATTTGTGGCTAGGAATCTGAGAGGATGTTTTAGCAATGGGCGACAAATGCTATGGGGATCAAAGGAAAGAGAGCTGTGGGAGCTGTAAGGGTGAATATGGGTTGCTAGAGAATATGGGACATGAAATATGGGATTTGAAAAGTGGCTGACTTGCAGTGTGATGATCTTTGGGCAACAAGAGAGTATGAAATGGGGTTTCTGGGCACACAGGGCTTTCTTTCCATTCACGAGGATTCCAGGTCAGGTCAAAATTACCTCACAAGTCCCACTAACTGAATATCATCAACTTTTGAGGTTAAAATTAGAAATTTTTGGTGGTGCCTAATCTAGCAGTGCTCCAACGTCCCCCTGACTCAGTGCTTAGGGTCACTCTTGATGGTGTTTTGGGGACCATGTGTGGTGCTGGGGATTAAATTTATTTGGCTGCATGCAAGACAAGTGCCTTAATTATTATCTCTCTTCCTCAACATAAATTTTGGAGAAACAAAAATTTTCAGGTTATTACATGTTTCAAGGATATGCAAATAAATTTTAAATGTATGTATTTTTCAGTTTCAAGCAACTTGGTGACTAAGTATGTTGTACATAAGTCTTTGACTACATTTCTCTTTTATTTTTGTAATTTGAATTCCTAAAGTGGAGTTACTGAGTCAAAAAAGCACATGCACAGTTAAATGGCTTTGGATACATTGCCCTTCAGCTAAGTTGTTCCAAACCTTCCAAACTGTGGCTCCTCTTGGTTCAAACTGTCAGCAGCTTTATTATTTTGAGCGTCGTCAGTTGTATAATCTTTTTCATTTTAAGCTTTTTTTCCCATGTAGTTTTAAGTTGGATGCATGTATTTATAAAGAGGTTGAATATTCAAAAAGTATTTTAGAAGCTTTCAGGAGAAGGGGAATCATGTGGGTTTGGAAGGGAAGAGGCGGGGAGCATGATTAGATTGGTCCCAGGGTTGCTGTCTGTGCCCAGGAAGGCAGGTAAGAGAGTGGGGGGTGAAGAACAGGAAATGAGAGTTTGTAAGGTTGAGAGGATAAGGATCTTCCTGGTAGGGGGTCTGAGTTGGGGAGAGGCTGAGTAGGAAGATCTGGGTGTCATGGACACTTGAACTTATCATAGATCGTAGTGAAATCATAGGCAGTTTTATTTTACAGCCACCATACTGAAAAAGAAAGCCTCTCCGTAACTCTCTCTCTTTTTGTTCTAAGTAAACTAGAAGACAGGAAAACTGTAAGGCTGACATACAGCACATTCCAAGTGGGACTCACTTGCTGGCTAAGCAGTAGATCAGCACAAATTACGAGCATTTAGACATGTGTTAACCTACTAATTGAGGTTGGGGGACACTGGATGATGCATTCTTCCTAGATGGCCTTGGTCTCCCCTCTCCCCCCCTTGATTCCTGAAACACCAATTAACACCCTTAGTCAATACCAGAAAACATATGGTCAGGATAAACACTGCCACACTGCCTCATAAAGAATCTCACCCTGGCTCGTCACAGGACATTAACTGACCCATATTGGTGCCCCTAAGGGGGCAGCAGCAAATCTTTACGGCAAAGTTGCTATCTTCCTACTGAACTTTCAATCGGAGAGAGAGATCTTCTGATATCTAAGAATAATACAAGAAAGTTGAGAGAGACATAGAAAAAGGTATGTGTTTGGGTCTTTGTTGCTGGACTCTTTCTCACACATGACTGTCATTTTCCTTTAGAATAAGGTCAGACTTACTGGAGGAGGGGGAAGGGAGTCTATGATGGATTTGGATCAGTCATTTGAACAGCTTCCTAGGTTAATGTGGACTATAACCACTGGTGAGTCAGCTCCCTGAATCAATTATTGCCCCTTCCTCAGGAAGCTCATATTTCTACATCTGAGAAGACATGGAAGACTCTGAGCCAGGATTAGTTCATCACAGTACACTCTTGCCTGGGGAAGAGAGCTGAAAGTACTTTAGAAAAAGGGTGCTCGGAGATGGACCACTTAGGGATGAGGAGCTCTGAGAAGCACAGTAGTGCTGCCTTTGATCTTGGATTCTGGGAGCAATGTTCTTTAGCTCAATGGTTTTCAACCTTTTTATACTTGCAGATCAGTGACGTAGGAAAAGTATTTTGTGGTATACAAAGGTGAAAATGAAGACCATTATTTTTAATAGTATTATTTAACTTTTAAGATTATTGGTCCACACTTGGCAGTACTCAAGGCTTACTCCTGGCTATGTGCTCAGTGATTGCTCCTCTCAGATCACTCTGGCTACTTTAATAATGTTTTGTAGATTAGTTTGTTTCTTTTTCTTTTGGCTTTCTGGGTCACACCTGGTGATACTCAATGGTTGCTCCTGGCTTTGCACTCAGAAATTACTCCTGGCTGTGCTCGGGGGACCAGATATGATTCTATATGGAATCAAACCCTGATTGGCTGTGTGCAAGGCAAACACCCTATCCACTGTACTATTGCATAAACAAAAATGTTGCTGGAATGTCTTAAACTTTATATAATTAAAAACATTTGGTGGGGCTGGAGTGATAGCACAGTGGGTAGTGTGTTTGCCTTGCATGCGGCCAACTTGGGTTCGATTCCCAGCATCCCATATGGTCCCCTGAGCACCGCCAGGGATAATTCCTGAGTGCAGAGCCAGGAGTAATCCCTGTGCTTCACCAGGTGTGACCCAAAAAGCAAAAAACAAAACAAAACATTTGGGGCCAGTTAGTACATTTGCCCACACGGCAGAGCCTGGCAAGCTACCTGTGGCATACTTGATATGCCAAAAACAGTAACAATGATGGTCCTCATTCCCCTGACCCTGAAAGAGCCTCCAATATGCTATTGGGCTACACTTAGCATGTGACAGGGATGAATAAAGATGTTACTGGTGCCCGCTCGAGCAAATTGATGAACAATGGGGTGATAGTGATAGTGATAGTACATTTGCAAGTAGTTGACCTGGGTTCAGTCCTCAGCATTTCATATAGTCCACTGAGTGATCAGGATCACCTGGAGTGATCCCTGAATGCAGAGCCAGGAGAAATGGGGCAGCGGCTGGAGGTGGCACCTTACCTGGATGTGTTCAGTTTTTACTTCTGGCTCTTTGCTCAGGGCTTACTCCTGTTGGTGCTTGAGGGACTCTGTTGGGTGATGGAGGTCAAACCTTAGTCAGTCGCATGCAAATCAAGAACCCTACCTGCTGTACTCTCTTCATCCCCTAAGTAATAAAGAAAATTCTTTACCAAGGTACTGAGATTGACAGTACAGTATAATTATGATTTCATGTAGACATCATTCCAACATCACTCACCACCAGAGTACCTCCTTCCTTGCTCCAAGGTCCTGAAGGTTCTTCTCATTCAAGCCACCCCAACTTCACAAAGTCAGTTCTGTGAAGACAGGAGAAGGCTGTCCAGAAGTGGGTTCCTTCAGGCCCTATCAAACTGAGATCAAGTTGGTCTGTGGACCAACTCTTCAGTTGTGATACCTTTGGGCATTTGTTGCTCCCTTACTTTGTGTTTTTAAATCCCAAATATCAGGGTTAGAGTGATAGTATAGCAAGTAGAGCTTTTACCTTGTGTGCAGCTGACTGTGTGTGTCAGCTGCACACAAAGTAAGTGTGATCCCTAGCACCCCATATGGTCCACAGATCCCTGCAGGGAGTGATCCCTGATGTAGAGCCAGGAGTAAGCCCTGAGCACCACTGGATGTGGCCCCCAAAACACAAATCGATCAATCAATTCCACATCTGAGAGAGGTCACTCTGTATCTGTCCTTTTTTTTTTTTTAAATAATTTATTTATTTATTGAATCACTGTGGGAAAAGTTACAAAGCTTTCAGGTTTAGGTCTCAGTCATGCAAATATCAAACACCTTTCCCTTTACCAATACTTATTTTTTACCACGAAGAACCCCAATAAAACCCCACCCCCCACCCCTCCCAATGCCTGCGAGGTAGATGAATTCTAGTTGACACTCTATCTGCTTTGATTAGATTCATTGTTTCAATAAAAGATGCATCACTATTATTTAGAGTTTACCCCCTCCCCCCAAATCAGACATGCTGAGAGAGCATTGTGAAGTGATTTGCTTTCTACAGCTGGGTTCAAGAATTAAATGTTGGTTTTGGATTTCCTTATTTTGCTAATTAACCCTGGAAGTATTTCTACTGAGAGTCAGATAATTAAGAGATTGGTTTCTGTGCTCTGGAGTTGTGGCCGTGCTGGAGAGCCACTTGTGGGGGGCAACTGGTGGCCTCGGTAGGGCGTGAAGGACGGACTGGAACGCCCCCCCCCCATGAGGTTTTAGTCGCCCCTATACCCCCGGCTCACACCTGCTCTCCACAAGACACCCATGTGGCCGCCATCTTCTTTCCAGAGAGGAGAGGGCGAATGGGGCAACACCCTTTCCCCTCCGGGCAGACATGATGGCCTGGATTAATTCATAGTCCATTCACTTTTCTGCTCCAAGCTGCTGGGTTCTGCATTAAGTGCTTGTGCTTCTGGGGCCGTGGCTGTGCTGGAGAGCCGCTTGTGGGGGGCAACTGGTGACCTCGGTAGGGCGTGAAGGACGGACCAGAACGCCCCCCCCCCTCCCATGAGGTTTTAGTCGCCCCTACACCCCCGGCTCACACCTGCTGTCCACAAGGCTCCCATGCAGCCGCCATCTTTCTTTCCAGAGGGAGGAGGGCAGAAGGGAACAACACCCTTTCCCCTCCAGGCAGACATGATGGCCTGGATCAACGCATAGTCCGTTCACTTTTCTGCTCCAAGCTGCTGGGTTCTGCATTAAGTTCTTGTGCTTCTGGGGCTGTGGTTGTGCTAGAGAGCCACTCGTGGGGGGGAACTGGTGGCCTCGGTAGGGCGTGAAGGATGGACCGGAACGGCCCCCCTTCCCATGAGGTTTTAGTCGTCCCCACACCCCCGGCTCACACCTGCTCTCCACAAGGCTCCCATGCGGCCGCCATCTTTCTTTCCAGAGAGGAGAGGGCGAATGGGGCAACACCCTTTCCCCTCCGGGCAGTGTATCTGTCCTTTTGACTGACTTTAATCAACCTGGCACTCTCTAAGACGGTTCACATCACGGCAAATTACAAGATTTTGTGTGTGTGTGCACGTGTGTATGTGCATGTGTGTATGTTTGCATGTGTGTGTGTGTAATGATTTCTTAATCCTTAAAGAATATCTGCAGGGTTATGGTGCTGCCAGCAGGTCAATCTGTACCTGTGAGATGAGTGCATCAGTGGCCTGATGGCACCTGCCTTCAGACCTCCAGATACCCCAAAATTGCTGCTGTGCCTTTGGCCAGACCCCAAAAATTTGGGGCAAAGTTTACCAAGAAAGTAAACGGCCAAAACTTAGGTATGTGGAAGACATACCCACAAACCACCTCCGGCTCAGCTATATAATTGGAGGCATTGTCTCTCTGGTTCCTGATTGAACTGCTAATGGCCAAGATCCCAGAGACTCAAACAAATCTCGAAACCCAACGGCTTTTGGCAGAAATGCGTCCAGTCCCTACAGTAGGTTACTGGTGCTGGGCCACCCAGGTGGGAATAGGTTTTGTGCCTTGGCCTGTTCCCCCTGGCGGCCTGGTGGCTGCCATTCTCCAGAGGCCATTGGACAGTCAGGTTTGGGCCGGCAGTGATGAGACATGTGGGGCCTCACGGGATGGGGGTGGAGCTGGCCCTTTCCTCCCCACCCCAATGAGACCCCAAGTTGCCACCCACAGACAGCCTCTCTGGCTCCTGATCAAGCTGCATAACGGCCATGATCCCAGAGACTCATAAATAAATCTTGGAACCTGTAAAATCTTATCACGCCGAAGGTTGTATGTTCACGGGCTCACTGGACGGCACTGTTTCACCGCCTGCGTTCGGTGCTCTTGAGCCACTGTGTGTGGCCTGGATCGGAACGGCTGTTGGCCAAGGGCAGACGGAAGAAAAAACGGGGGCCAGGTCGGTCTATATCAATAGTAGTTTATTCCAATCCTCTTCACTCCTGTCTTTCTCTGCCTCCTTCTCTCCTGGGCCCCAGTCTTGGAAGCAATCTCCTTCTGGCTCTGACTCTGGATCTCTGGAGCCCGAGCTCTCTCACTTCTGACCCCTTTTCCGAGCTTACGTCTTAGTTTATATAGCAGTCACATAAGGCGGTGACATAAAGGTGGGTTGAATACTGACGAATCAACAAAGAGAGGTAAGACCACTCCTCCAGGAGATTAACTCAAGGATAAAATCTCATCTACAGAGATTACTTCAGATTACTAGGAGATCCGCTCAAGGGTGGGATCCCAACAAGGGTGTGTTCTTCCCTCAGTTAGTGATCTACTTAAATAGTTGTAATAAATCTACTTCTAATATTTCTAGCAATGTCATTCTGTATGAGCACAGTAAGAGATATAAATTTAGTTTGGTTCTTCCTGAGAACATATCACTATACATTTTGCAGTCCTCAGGCCAGGTTAATCTTCCTAGCTTCAGCAGGGTCCTAGTCTCGTCGTTACTTACTTTTGGATCATGACAGCATTTGTCCATGATCATGCCCTCAACTTATACTTGAGTATCGTGGCTCTTTGGCCTGGCCCATTTCGATGCCAGGGTAGCTCACTGCTTGCCCTGTGTCCATTCAGTCCCTCGTTGGGACCCTGCTTTGGGGTGCTAGGAACTAAGGGCAACTGAGTCAAGAAATCAGATGCCCAGGAGTAAATATTATTCGGAGTCAATCAACTCCCAAGTTACAAAGCATAATATTAACTGTCTTCCTGTGTCCACACAGAAAGGACATTGCTTACAATACAAGTTCAGTGTTCTTAGATGGGTGTGACTTGACAAACCTAAGCTACCTGAGGAAGGACAAAAGAGTGTTATTCTACAGGAACCCAGTGGCTTTTGGCAGAAATGCGTCTGGACCCTGCAGTAGGTTACTGTCGCCGGGCCACCCCTGTGGCAAAAGGGTGCTCTCCCTCCGTCTGCTCCTCGGTGGCCGCCATCCTCTAGAGGCCATTAGACAGTCAGGATTGGGCCTGCAGTGATGAGACATGCGGGGCCTCATGGGGTGGGTGTGGAGCCAGCCCTTTCCTCCCCGTCCCAACGAGACTCCAAGTCATCACCCACTAACGGCCTTTCTGGCTCCTGATCAAGCTGCTTAACCGCCTTGATCCAAGAGACTCAGGAACAAGTCTCGGAACCCAGCAGGTTTTGGCAGAAATCCCTCCAGATTTAATTGTTAAAATTTCAGAATTTCAAAATCGCATGGACACTACTGCAGCCACGCGACATCGTATGTTATTCATAACCGGCAATAGAAAACAACTTGTCTACTGTTGCCTTTTCAGCAGATCTGAGTGTTGGGATAAAATCCCAAATAATAATGGTAGGTTTGGTGTTAAAATATTGAATGTAATCAAAGTAGAGAGAGAGAGAGTAATGTGGAAATCATCTGCCCCACAGGTAGGGGGAGGATGAGGGATGGGGGTATACTGGGGTTTTGGGGGGTGGAGAATGGGCACTGGTGAAGGTACGGGTGTTTCATTGTATGACCAAGACTTAAACCCAAAAGTTTTGTAACTGCTGTCATGGTGATTCAATAAATAAAATTATAAAAAATTTTAAAAAAGTAAGGTGGAGTTCATGCCCAATTCAATCAGCTAATCAGTGGCTGAATAAATAGCAGTACTCCTACATAAAAAAGAATATCTGGAACTTTTGAGAAAAGCACTGAATCAAGTTTGTGTAACTTCAGTTACCACTTTTCTGGAATATTTGTTCACTATGGCTGGAGCATTGTTTCAGAGAGACAAAGCATTTTGTTGACATCCTCCAGTTTTCTTTTGTTTTTTAAAATTACTCATGAGCTTAAAGACTTCTCCACACAAATAGGAAGTTTAAAATATGACCTAAAATTTAATAGCTCTGTTACTAAGAGATTGAGAGTCTTTTCTGAGTGATATTCAAAGTTGAGAAAATGATCATATTTTATGTTTGAATACCAGAGTCACATTAGAAGACAACTAGATCAAATTTTCTTTTTATGAAGATTAAGTACAAACAAGGATGTCTTCTATGAGGGTATTATCTAGAAGTTAGCATTAAGAGGGTCCTAAATTTCAGAATAATAATGACAGGTTGTGACTTAACCCTTTAAATGTTGACTAATATTAAGTCTGACCTGGTTGATGCTCACAGCAATGCAAATATTTTGGAAAGAGTAGAAATATTTCTAGGTCTTTTATGTGACTCTTCCAAAGAACCAGCTTCTTTTTTGCACATACCTGTCTTATTTTTCAGTGTGAAATATTTGCACACTAACTCCTTTGAAGAGAAACCTTAAGTTTAGTGTGAAGGTTAAGTAAGGCCACCATATGTGCAGACTTAACCATTCACTTCTCATGCAGAAATGGCTCTGCTAGGGCTGAGTCTTGCTCTGACAGAAACTGCTTTACCTCAGTTTTACAGGGCATGAAGGAAAATCCTTACGGATAGACTTCTTCCTTCTGGGTGGAAAGTCAGATATTGATGTCGAAAGTCCGTACCTTCACAGAGTATTGAAAACAGCCTGGAGTCTATGGCTTGACTTTGAATTTTATCTGTGATCTTCACTGTGTCTTTTATCACAGTGTTTAGTTCTGTTGAAAGCTTTTTTGCAGTGAGGTGTTCCCAGTAGACCAGTCAGTGTGTGGGCAAAATTTTTGAGTTAGCAATATCCTTTATTTTTACCACTACACCTGAGCAATGTCTATACATGTTCACAGTACTGTCTGTATACTCTGTGTTGCATTTGCCCCTGTCTAGACCTTGCGCTTGCAAACACTCAACAAGAACATGAAATATCTGAACTAGTGCTTTGCCCAGGTAAAGTTAAGGCAGCAAAAATTTCTTTCCTAAAGAAATTTTCACCATACATCTGAAGCAAAATAGAATAGCATGATTATGTGTATAAGTTGATTCATCACAATCTCAATTTCTTTCTTCTCTACAACCTGTTCTTTGGTACAGCTCTCTGCAGTGCTGGAGTATCTGGGTTCCTTCTGGCCATGCTTGGAACAATGTAACTGGCCTGAAGTTTCAGTATTAGGGATCACCAGGGCAACCCTCACTAGTGCTTGCTAGGGGAATGTGGTTCTGGGGACCAAATTAAGGATTTTTCACACTCCAGGCATGTGCTCTTCCATTCAAAGCTTTCTCCCCAGTATTAGCTTCTAGCTTTTGACTAGCTTCTGGAGCTAGTTTTCCTATGTGATCTGTAAGATGCAAGAGTTTTCCTAACTCCTCAACAATAGTTCTTTTTTTTCTCTTTCATTTCATGCATTCAAAGAACAGCTAAATAAGATGCTTGAAGCAGCAACTTGTCACTGGTCATCATATTCTACATTTGACTTGTCTTTTTATCTGGTGGTGTAATCTTTCAAAAAATGTAGTGGCTTTTCTGTAACATCACTTTGCTGTGAACACATATGATGAATAAATATGGAAGTTTTCATTGCATCACCCCTCCTTTGTGTCACTCAATAGAATTTCAGAACATGCTGCGCACAAGCGCCTTGGTTCACAGAGGAACTGCAGTGATACCAGGTTTTAAATACCCCCACTATGATAATACCTAACCAAATCTCTTGTTAACTTTTTTTGTTTCTCTTGTACAGCCTGATGTATTAGGACATTTATTTGTCTTCATTTCTTCTAAACTTGAAGCACCTGTGCATGGCTTACTTCCATTTTTATCACTACTTTTCTCTTGACAGTTTTTTTGATTTTGTTCAAAATGTTTTGTTTTCATTTTTGATTTAATCATTTTAAAATCTTACAGCACAGTGATATGCAAAAAATTTCTTGCTTTCCGAGGCCAGAGTGATAGTACAGTGGGTTTGGCATTTGCCCTACACATAACCAATACTGATTTTGTCTCCAGCACCATATACGGTCCCCTAATCTTCCAGGAGTGATTCTAAAGAACAAACAGAAAAGAATTACTTGCTTTCCAAAATACCACACATTATATTTGCATATAAAATACGTGAGTGCACATAATTTCTTTGTTCAGTTTTGGATTTTGGGCCACATCCAGCTGTGCTCAGGGATTACTCCTGGCTCTGTGCTCAGGAATTCCTCTTGGTAGGGCATAGGGATACGTATGTGGTTCCAGGGTACAGGCAAGCACCTTACCCACTGTCCTAACTCTTCAATGGGTTCAGGGCATTTAAAACATTTGGGGGTATAAACTATGCATGTTCTATTGCTGATAGGTGATGCATACTAACCAAATCAGTAATATATTGTCAAAGGTAGTACTGGCCTATTGATCTACTATAGATCCAGGCAAATTCTGTGTTGAATTACAATAACCTTTTCTAAAGGCTAGCACGAGATTTCTGTGGATTGGCATAGATCTTGGGCCATCTGTTGGGAACCAGCCACTCTAGAATGGGATTCTGTTCTGCTCTATCCTAGCCAATACTTCCCAAGACTTTGGGATTTTACTTCCTTTCTCCTGCATGTATGCTATAAGTGGAATGATGGTATTCAATGCTGTCTGAAACCCTACACCCTAGAAACAATGTGTTTTAGGTGTCATGGCAAAGGGAATTAAGGCTGCTGTTGGCATGATGTTTCCTAATCAGCTGGCCTAGAGATGGGAGGACTATTCTGCATAGTTTAGGTGTGTGCAGTGCAATCACCAGATCCTGTGTAAGTGCATGAGGGAGGCAGAGAGAGAACCGAGAGAAAAGTGTGAAGAATCAGCATGATGTTATTGAAGATGCAGGATTTAAGATTATGTAGGAATCAAAGGATGTGGTGACTCCAGAATCTGGGAAATCAAGTGCATGGGTTCCTCTTAGAAGCACTATGTGCAATGTAGCCCAGCTGACACCTTGGTTTTGGCCCAGTGGGACCCATTTTATTTATTTATTTTGTGGTGTTGGAGATCAAATCCAAGGCTTCACATAGGCATCTCCAACAAGTGAGGTCCATTTAAGCTTTAATTAATTTTCAGTGAGGTAATATGACTTGCAATATTGTTAATGATGATCTCCTGTTTATATATTCCAACACCACACCTATTACTAGTGTACCCACCTCCATCCCCCAATGATCTTAATGACCCTCCCTTTCACCCTACTAAATTCAATTCTCTTTGACCACGTTGTCACCTTGGTCTGTATATTAAAGTCCCACATATGAGTGAGATAATTTTTTTATAACCCTTTTACTTTTGACTTAACTCAGCATCATGTCCTCTAGTTGCATCCATATTGTGGCAAATTGCATGATTTTGTTCCTTCTTAGAGCTGCATTGTATTCCATTATATATTTATACCACAACTTCTTGATGCACTTATTTGTAGTGTTGCATTTGTGCTGCTCCTATATCTTGACTATTGTACTAAGGGCTGCAATGAATATAGATACGAAAATATCCTCTTGAATTAATGCATTTGTGTAGGTAAATGCCAAGAAGTGTCATTACTGCTGCATTTTTCGAGAGCTCTCCATGCTGCTTTCCCTAGAGGCTGAACCAGACATTCCCACCAACAATGAATGAAGATTCCTTTCTCATTTTCTTTCTTATCATAAGTCTGTGAGGAAAATTTTAAACTTCTGACCTTGAAAATATGTTTTAGGTTTTCCCTCAGCCTGGCACTCAGGAGGTCAGTCCCTGAGCTGCCACCAAGCTCAAGGTTGTGCGAATCTTTTGACTGGTATGCATGGGTTAGTTAGGAGAAATGAATCATAGGACCCCTTACACACCTGACAAGATGTTTCAGAAAATATCTTCACTGAGCTCATAAAGTTATAATATATATAATATATAATATAATATATATGCATATATATTTATATTTATAAGTACATAAGATGAGTAAGATATAGGGAGGGTGTCTAAGCCTGAGGCATTTTTTTCAATTCATAAGCAGTATCTGGGTTCTGATGAAATCATTATCATCTGGTATCCACTCTGAATCCTCCTGATTTCCTAGAGTAACTGCCCAGACAGTTACTCTACAAGGTTTGTGTTAGTCAGGACATGAAGAATAGTAAAATGAGGGTGTCTTTTGCTCCAAAATATTGTGCCGATTGTAAACACTATATTATCCTGTCACCTAATGCAAATGAACTTCAGGTTTTTGTATATAAACAGACTGGAGGAGATTTCTCTCCTGCTAAGAGGAGCAAACCTATGGAAGGTTGAAAGCAAGGATATAGAACTGGCCCTTGGGGCCAGGAAGATTGCTCTATAGTTGGAAGTCTGCCTCATGAGTGGGGGTGGGGGGAGAGGGAGAAGGAGAGAAGGCAGCTGGAATAGAGAAGAGATCACTAAGAAAATGATGGTTGGAGGGATTGGTTGGGATGGGAGTGTGTGCTGAAAGTAGATAAAAGAGCAAGCATGATAACCTCTCAGTATCTGCATTGGAAACCATAATCCCCAAAAGTAGAGAGAGAGAGTATGAGAAATATTGTCTGCCATGGAGGCAGTGGGAGGGTGGGAAAGGTCGGGGTATACTGGGGATGTTGGTGGTGGGGAATGTGCACTGGTGGAGGGGTGGGTGTTTGATCATTGTGTGATTGTAACTCAAACATGAAAACTTGTAACCTTATCTCACAGCGATTCAATAAAATAAAAAATTAAAAAAAGAACTGACCCTTGGAAGACTTACCTTCTAGTAGAGAAACTGAGGCAGATAAAAAAAAGACACCTTGACTCTGTCATAAGGAAGAGCATGGTAGTTCTCTATGAGAGACATTAGTAGGGAGCAATGTGGATTTAGAGAGTGAAAAACGTTTGGGTATGTATGTATATTGTATATTGGTATGTAGGTATATTGTAACTAGTCTTTATGATGGGGCAGATCATTGATTGTAAAGGTTCGTTCTCTTTTGAAAGGAATTTAGTATTCAGGGCAAGTTTAGTTTGAGCAACAAAACCTCAGTGCAGCCACAGGAGAAACTGGCATTTTCTCCGAAGAGCTAAACACATTTTTTAAAGTGAACTGCTTTTTTTTTTCAGGTTTCATGATAATGATACAAGGGTACGATAACAGCAGATTGTCCTTGAACAAAAGGAAGGGCTATCGTATAAATGGTCAGAGTGTAACAGTGTCCCCAGGATGGGGACCAGAGGAGGGCAACTCTAGAGTGTTTAAAATTGAGTTGCTTTGTTGTCTAAGCTGGAGTAATGAGCCAAGCAAATATCTGTGAGTCATTCTACTTCTGTTTCCAAAACAGACTCACTGACCTGATTTAAGAGGCATTAAAAGGGAGGAAGTTGACATTTGCAAATATATTTAACTTATTTGTCTTGCAGGCAGAGAACATGTTGGGACAACTTTCAACTGCATTATGTGTGGTCCAGGAGCTTTGATCTCTTTATGCTTTCTTTATATTAAAAAAAAAAGCTTTGATGTATCCTACAGTAATGAATACAGTAGATGCCTGTTGTAATGGGTTGCTATGAAATTGATTTGACTCCACCAAGGGTCATCTCTTGTCTCCTGATGAAACCCTCAAGTGCTGTAAAAGCCTTTTGTCTTCCAATAACATAAGAGAAGAGTGTTAGTCATACTTCCTGTTTTAAGTCCAGCAAGAATTTTATCATTTAAATTTCTGCCATAAGTTATTGAGTCAGAATGATTGTCACATTGGCCAAAGTAAGTGGAGATTACATGATTCCCACACATCCCCTCAAGGTGATATTTTTCTCATTGAAAAATTGACATTTTTTTTAGTTATGCTGGTGATTTTTGCATGGTGGTTTTTGTTTTGTTTTGGGGCCACCTCTATTTGTTCTCTGGCTATATACTCCTGGCTCTGTACTCAGGGGTTACACCTGAGTGGGGGTGAGCTGGAATGGAGGAGGGGAGTGGGGGCCATCTGGGGTGTTGGAGATAGAATCTGGGTTGTCAGTGTGCAAGGCAAGCACCCAGCCTGATAGTGTATCTCTCCAGTACCAACATGGTGCTTTTACATGAGTATTCTTGGGATAAGGAAAACTACAGTCCAAACTAAAAAAATAGTATTTTGTATTTTATATTATCAGTGGACCAAGATAGGTAGGTTAAATTTGATTTTACCTGTCACTATAGAGAACATACAAAATCTTGTATTTGATCAGTGGACTATTTCATTCTGAGCTCTTTAAAGAACCCAACCTGGACTAATGAATTGAAACTCTACTGCCCTTGAGGTCTCATCTTTGTTGAGCCCTGGGACTCAGAACTAAGAGTTCCTGATGGTAGTGTGAGTGGGACATGGAGGGTAGGGACTGGGGCTTGGCCTAGTCCTCATCATCCCTAGTCACTCTTCAGGTGCTAGAACAAGGTGTTGTATTACACTTTCATACTCTCACTACGTAGAAATACTTAGATGTTTTACCTTTCTCTTGCCTGCCTCCACCACATTCTCGACTTTTCATGTTCCCAGTCTCCTGGTCTTGCAGAACACTAGCTCATAAATGGTGATAGGGGGTGGAGAAGAGAGCACTCATGTATCCATGTTGGTGTCTCGTTCCTACAAGGAGTTGGCCCTCCGTGGGATACAGGTCTTTGACTGGGCTCTGTCAAGCCCTTGTCCAATGTTTCATGAAACCTTTTTCCAAAGGCATGGGTAATGAATATCTTCTGGATTTTACTTCTGAGAGAGGTTATGTAGCCTGGGGCTATATTGAAACAGGGGTGGGGATCAAAAGTGGCCCTGGGGAACAAGTTTCCCTCCTGGGGTGGGGAGGTAGTGTTAGGGAGGAGTGTGAATGCGTAGGCTGATCCAGTGAGTGCTGGAATTCCAACAAGAGACCTTGGCTATTAGTGAATTTCCAACCACCTCCTCAGAGTGGATTGATGTCCTCTTTGGGAAGATCAGGTGGTGGCCTGAAATCCATTTGTGGTGCTCCTTTAATGAGAGAAATAGTGGCTAGGGATAAGGGGTGCCCTTTTAGAGCATCATCAGCTATTATTCCAATTTTCAGATAACCCAGCCTAAAAGAAGGGCATGTGATTGAAAGGACAGATGATAAAAATCTAAATATGAGTCAAATCAGAGAATACACTCTTTCTTCTAGTGCTGACTGTCTAGTTGTATTTGTTATCTAACCCTGTAATTAGGCTGGCATTCAGAAAATATGAAGAAAGTTGGTATTCTTTTCATAACCCCCAAATCTTTGCATTGCTGCATGAAACTTTTGGCTTCAGTTTTTCCCTGTTCATTAACCATGCCAAAATTTTTAATCTAACACCACTGTTAAAGAGTGGCAGGCTTCCAGGGAAATATATCAGCCAGGCTTATTAATTTCATGCCAAGTGCTGGAGGCGTGAATGTAGAGAACGCTGTTTGACTTTGGATAATAGGAATCAGGCAGCTTAAAGGCAAGGGATAAAGATCAGGAGCCCTGTGTCTCAGGAGGAGGAGCAGGTGCAGGCTTCAAGCAAGGCCTTCAGGCCCAAAGGGGCAGCCCATGCTTAAAACAATCTGCAGTGCATTTTTTTTTTTTTAATTTGGCGTGTGCCTCTCACAGCTTAACAGACCGCTGCTCCACAAAGAGGGGTAAACAGAGAAAGGGAAATTAAAAAGGGAAGTCCCAAGGTAGACAAAAACAAATTAGGGCAAACAAATTACACAGAGTCAACAAATAAACAAGGGAACATCTGTGAATATATTTCTTGGATTTTCTGATTCTGAATGCAACCTGAGAAATGGTAGAGGGAGGTAAGCAGTTTAATCTAGAGCAAAGTCCTGTTTAGGAGGGAATGAGCACGCAGAACGCACACAGGAAGGAGAGGTACTGAGAAGCCCGACTCACAGTAGGGAGCTGCTGGAGAGGTCAAGTGCCCTCCAGGGGGTCAGAGAAGCTTGAAACCACCCGCAAGAGTTGCTCACCCTGCTTGCCCTTTCTTTTGCGTTCTGTTTTTACGGGCAGTTGTTGCTGCGGTGTCTTTTATTGTTGCATCATGGAAGAAAGGGGTGTAGAAATGAAAAGAGACAGCAGTCTCCTCACATCAGCAAAACCAAATAAAGTCAGCAACATTCCTGTAGTGCCCACGTGTATCATCCTTCCCTCCCCCGCCCCCCCACCCCCCCCAGCACTCCCTTGCCCCTTTCCACATCTGTTTCAGGTACGTCCACTTATTCACTCCTCCAACCACTAACTGCTTACCAGGTGTTGACTGGGGACTGAGAAACATTTGAATTGTTTTTTTTGTGTGTGTAGTTTTGTAGTGATTGACACTATTTCCCTTTTATAGCTGGCCGATGAGTCAGGCTTCAGGATTTAAAGGAAGTTTAGGTTTAGCCTAGTACAGATTACTAAACAAAGGTGCGTGTGTGTGTGCGCGTGCGTGCGTGCGTGCGTGTGTGTGTGTGTGTGTGTGAGTGAGAGAGAGAGAGGAATTGGTACACAACATTTTATATGAAGCGGGTAGGGCGTTTGCCTTACAAGCGGCCAACATGGCCGACCCAAGTTCGATTCCTCCGCCCCTCTCGGAGAGCCCGGCAAGCTACCGAGAGTATTGGATATGCCAGACACAGTAACAACAAAGTCTCCAATGGAGACGTTACTGGGCCCGCTCGAGCAAATCGACGATCAACGGGAGGGCCTTTACCTTTACCTTTACCTTTTATTGTGAGGCAACTAAAGGATTGAAGAGATTTATTCATTTCATAGTTTTTATGTATTGCATAGACACAAGTGATAAGCATATATTTTAGAAACTTATCTTTTATTCTTCTCTCAAGTTTTGTGAAATGTGCTGTTCTTTGAGTTCTAAACTAGCCTTTTACTAATATCATTGTATAAAGTCTCCTATATGCCTATCTCCTCTTGCTCCTATCATCATGCATGTGGTAATAGACTACTAGAAACATTTGAGATATATTTGGTATAATAAGTCAGAATGAGCTTCTAATTCTCTCTCTATTCTTCATGTACATACTTTTGCTTTTTTGTTTGTTCTTAAGTGGGACACAACAGATAAGCTGTGCATTAGAACAGTTACACTAGATGTGGTCAGTTTGCAAACAGAAGAATGGTACCTCTATATTAGAAATAGTTTAGTAGAAAGGATTTGGCATATAAAGTATAGTTCAGGGAATGATTGTGAACAGAGGGCTAGTTCTAATCAATATCTCATTAGATTGATAGTGAGTCACTTTTCCTATTTGAGGGTGGGCATGTTGTGTGACAGACCCCTAGTGAGTCACTAGATTTCTGTGAGTTGACTGATTTAAAAATGGACAGAGCCATCTTTGTTGTTTCTTCTTGTGTTCCAAGAAACTGTAAGAAGTTCAACCAGGGCCAGGAGGACTGTCACTATTGGAAGCTTGCCACAAGTGTTATGTGCTGCAGGGAGGACAGTTAGGATAGAAAAGGGACCACTATGACAATGATAGTTGGAAATGATCACTCTGGACAAGAACTGTGTACTAAAAGGAGGTAAAGGGATATACATGATAACCTTCCAGTACCTGTATTGCAAACCATGATGCCCAGAAGGGGTGGGGCGGGGGGAGGAGAGAGGGAGAGGAAGAGAGAGAAATAGAAAGAGAAATGGAGTGAGAGGGAAAGGGAGAGAAATAGAGAAAGAGGAAAAGGAAGAAAAGTACGATAGAGGCAGGCCGTGCGTGTGTGGGGTGGTGAGAGAAAAACTGGGGACATTGGTGCTGGGAAATGTACACTGGTGAAGGGATGGGTGTTGAAACATTATGTGACTGAAACTTTATCATGAATAGCTTTGTAACTGTGTATCTCACCTTGATTTTCAATTAAAAAAAGAACTTAAAAAAAAGTCCAACAAGTCTCTCTGAGATACTTTCAATTCTGGACAGAAACTGGCTATAATAATGGCAGCCTCCATTTATTATTTATTCCATGTCATAGGACCAGGAGATCTTGTGGTGATGACTTGGTATTGGAATTTTGAAGAAGCACAGTGAGGAATTATTCCCAATTCTTTAGTGTCATGTTATTAAGATGAGGCACCCAATTACAACAAAGTCCCACTAAAATCTTATATGATGCAGGAAATCAATATCATCAAATATTTATTGGGTATCTATTGGGTACTTCGTGCTTCATTTGTAACTATTTGATGTGATTGAGTGCTAAGTTCTATGGGCTCTTTTCTTGCTTATTGAGTGACTTCCCCCCAGTTTAAAAAAATCTTTACATTTCTCTTATAAGCTGAATATGTTTTTCTGGAAAGAATTTATAAGAAACCTGGGTTTCAGCCAATTTGGGAGAGAAGGCATAGAAAAGCTGCAGCTTCATAGAACATAATATTACTTCAAAAGCTACTGCTACAGTAAACTTGAAAGGATAAACAGAATATGGTTGGTAATATTGTTATGGTTTCACTTACATGAGAAACCCAATTCTGAATTAAACTGCTATATTTGTTGTTCTTTGAGTTTTACAGAAAATTATTTCACTGAAATTATGTTTTTAAAAACATAATAGGAACAGACTTGGCACCAGTAGATTTACTCTTCTTGATGAAATATCCCAAACAGTGCATGGTACATGCTACAAGCTTTCCATATCCCTTTAGGCCACTAGAAAGTATGAGGAATGATGTGCTTAATGTACATCTGGTATAGTCATGGAGGGAATCAGGGGCGGGGGGGGCGTCTTTCTCTGGGATTTCAAACTGCTTCAATGATTTTGGCAACCAGAATGCTTAGTATCTCTTTTCATCTACTTTCACTGGATACTGTTGTACCTGGGAACTTACGTTATTTTATTCCATTACTCCATTTTTTAATTTAAAAATTAGAGCTGAAGGGAATGAGTAATAATTCTTTGTTAATACATAGGCATTCTCTGAAATTCTTGGACAAGTGTTGCTATAGATATTTAAGGTGTTTATTAGTTTAATTAACCAAATAATCTAATGAGTACAATTATTCATTAGTCCTTAACTTTGTATTGCTTGTAGCCTATTAAAAAGTAATTACTACTCCTGCGTTTGATTAAGATTGAGTACCTAGTAAGAGACTAATTGTCCTGTTAAAAGCAACAGTAAAACAGATATTCTAAGGCAACAGAGGGAAATCAAGGCAGCCAGAACTCACAAATAAGTGTCTCAAAGAGAAGGAAAAGGTACCAAAGTGAGTCCTTCATTCATTCACAACTTTACCATGTGGGATGTTTGTCTATGAAGGAAGGTTACAGAGTCTGAAAAAAAATATTGGGCTGGGAATCTCACTGGTCTGGGAAAGAAATATTAGAATCCAGGGCTCCTAAGGAGTTCAGAAGTTAAGATCTTCAAGGAAAGAGTGCTGTGAGATATTGAGCCAGATTTTCTTCCTCCAATTTATTTTTGAGCATTTGTTACATCCTCAGAAGTATATAGATGGGGTGAGATATTGGTAAACCAAGCAGAAAGTATATACAAAGGCTAAGAAGCTAGACAGAGAGGGTAGTGTCCTAATGCTAATGAGACTGAAATGGGTCTCCCATATAGTCTTGGCTTTCAATTGAGATGCTGAAGAGCCAAGCCCTGGAACAATGGAAAATCAGAAATAGTCAACTTCCCCAGATCAGGAGGACGATCTCCCAGTTCTCCAGTTGTGTTATAAGGGGAAAAATAAGTTATGTCTGTGGGATTTCTTATAGAAAGGATTTCTTTCTTGTTGAAATAAAAGATTACCAGGCTTTTCATAGAAAATAGGATCAAATGATACCCTCCCTCTTCCTAACCCCTCTCCCCAGCAAAAGAGGATAAACCCAAGGAAAATGGGCTTAAGAAATAGGAAATGGGCAGAAGAACCACACAGAAGAGATAGCTCAAAGGTTTGAAATGTATGCTCTACATGTCCATGTCCTAGTTTTGATCCTGAGCACCACATGGTCCTCTCATCACAAAAAACAGGACTCAGTACCACTAGGTGCGAGCCCTCTCCAACAGAAATGAACCCACAAGTAACTCAGACATTGGGTTTCTTAGACAGAGTGTTTAAAGGCACATATGAAAATTATGTTTTATTGCGTGACTGTGAGATATACAGTTACAAAGCTGTTGATGATCAGGTTTCATTATACAATGTTCCAACACCCATCCCTCCACCAGTGTACATTTCCCACCACCAATGATCCCAGTTTCCCAACAGCCACCCCTCCCCCGCTCCAGGGGGAGTGGCACTCCATAGAGGCAGGCACTTTTCTCTCTCTCTCTCTTTCTCTCTCTCTCTCTCTCTCTCTCTCTCTGTTTCTCTCTCTCTCTGTCTCTGTCTCTCTCTCCTTCTCCTTTTGGACATTATGGTTTGCAATACAGATACTGAGGGATTATCATATTTGTTCATTTACCTACTTTTTAAAAAATTTATTTATTTTGTTTTGTTTTTTCATTGACCTACTTTTAGCATGCAATTCTTATCTAGAGTGATCACTTCTAAAGGCACACTTTAAAATAACTCTTAATTTTTTTTGGCTTTTGAGCCACACCCTGTGGTGCTCAGGACTTTCTCCTGGCTCTGTGCACAGGGATCACTCCTGGTGGGCTCAGGGAGCCATGTGGATCAAATCCAGGTCAGCCATTTGTGGGGCAAGTACCTTATCTGCTGTTCTATCTCCCTAGTCCCTAAAATAACTGAATATGCTTAGGACAATAAAATTTTTCATGATAGCAATAATCGTTAAAAATAAATCAAATAGAAATCTTAAACTTAAAATAACAATAACTTAATAATTCAACAAGTTGGTTGAATAGCAGATTGTACTCAGTAAAAGAGGATAAAATGGTATTTTAAAATGTAATGTTTTAAAAATTCTTTCTATTGATGTAACATTGATTTACAATAGTGTAAATGTTTATGGGCTGGAGCGATGGCACAGTGGGTAGGGCATTTGCCTTGCATGCAGCCGTCCTGGGTTTGATTCCTCCATCCCTCTTGGAGAGCCCAGCAAGCTACCGAGAATATCCCACCCACACGGCAGAGCCTGGCAAGCTCCCTGTGGCCTATTCAATATGCCCAAAATAGTAACAACAAGTCTCACAATGGAGACATTATTGGTGCCCGCTTGAGCAAATTGATGAACAACAGGAGGATAGTGCTACAGTACTACAGTAAATGTTTATATTTCTGGGTTACAGTGTTATCATGTCACATTCATCAACAGTGGTCCAATATCCATCAATCACAATCCATACATTCTAAATAAAGGATTTTTGATACATTAGTGGAAAATATTCAGATTGATAAATAAAGAAACACAAATGTGGAAAATAGGCAACATAAGATATAGTGAAAGGATTTAAGAATATGTAATTGGAGCTCCAGAAAGAAAAGAGAGAGAAAAGATATCAGAAGGAATATTTTAATTTATTTTCTTACAATTTTCACAAATCCATGGGACAGAAAACTTCAGATAAAGAAGCATTATGTGTTTTTTGCTTTTTGGGTCACACTTGGTGATGCACAGGCGTTACTCCTGGTTCTGCACTCAGGAATTACTACTGGCGGTGCTCAGAGGACAATATAGGATGCTGGGAACCGAACCCCGAGTTGGCCGTGTGCAAAGCAAATGCCCTACCTGCTGTGCTATCACTCCAGCCCCGCGTTATATGTTTTATGTAGCATAAATGAAACGAATGCCACAGTTATGCATACTTTGGTGTAATAAATTAATGATAAATATGAAAACATAAAAATATAAAAAAACTAGAAAGAAAATTAACATGTTCACAGAACAAAACAATAACACCTAATTTTCTTCCTTTTTTTTTTATGTAGGAGTACTGCTATTTATTCAGCCACTGATTAGCTGATTGAATTGGGCATGAACTCCACCTTACTTTTTTTTCATAATTTTATTTTTTTCTTCTTATATTTATTTATTGAAAAGTTACTAAGCTTTCAGGTTTAAGTTTTGGTCATACAATAATCAAAACCCTCTCCCTTCACCAGTACTCATTTTTCATCACCAAGAACCCCAATATACCCCTCCCCCCAATGCCTGTGAGGCAGATGATTTCCACTTAACTCTTCTCTACATTGATTACATTCATTATTTCGACAAAAGATGCACCTTTATTGTTTAGAATTCCCCCCCCCCCCCCAACAATCAGAATTGCTGAAAAGGCATTGTGAAATACTTTGTTTTCTATAGCTGGTTATGAGAATCATATAATCTCATGTGGCCACATAGCGCCCTCACGATTTTGGATTTCTGCAAAGAGCCAGATAATTATGAGATTGGTTTTTGTGTGTCTGGTGTTATGGTCGTACCGGAGAGCTGCTTGGGAGGGGGCAACTCGTGACCTCGGTAGGGCATGAAGGACGAGCCGGTACTGTCCCCCTTCCCATGAGACTGCAGTTGCCCCATCACCGCTGGTTCATACCTGGCTTTCCTATAAGCTCTGAGGCAGCAGCCACCTTGCTGCCAGGGAGAAAAAGGTGGAAGTGAGCAACACCCTTGCCCTCCCAGGGAGGCATGGCGCTGTAGTTTAACACATGGACCATTCACTTTTCTGCCGCAAGCTGTCAGGTTCTGGACTAAGTCCTTTTGCCTCTGGAACCATGGCCATGCCGGAGAGCCACTCATGGGGGGTAACTCTTGACCTCGGTAGGGCGTGAAGGATGAGCCAGTACCACCCCCTTTCCCATGAGACTGCAGTTGCCCCATCACCGCAGGTTCATAACTGGCTTTCCAATAAGCTCTGAGGCGGTGGCCACCTTGTATGTGGTCCAGATGCATTTCTGCCAAAAGTTGCTGGATTTCAAGATTTGTTTCTGAGTCTCTGAGATCATGGCCATTAATTAGTTTGATCAGGAGCCAGAGAGGCCGTTTGTAGGTGGCGATTTGGGGTCTCACTAGGATGGGGAGGAAAGGGTCAGTTCCACCCCCATCTGGTGAGGCCCCCCATGTCTCATCACTGCAGGCCCAAATCTGACTCTCCAGTGGCCGCTGGAGGATGACTGTCACCAGGCCGCCAAGGGGAACAGGTCAAGGCATGAAACCTATTCCCACCTGCAGTGGCCCAGCCCCAGTAACCTATTGCAGGAACAGGACACATTTCTGCCAAAAGCCTTTGGGTTCTGAGATTCGTTTCTGAGTCTCTGGGATCATGGCCATTAGCAGTTCAATTAGGAACCAGAGAGGCCATGCCTCCAATTATATAGCTGAGCTGGAGGTGGTTTGTGGGTGTGTCTCCCACATACCTAAGTTTTGACCGTTTACTTTCTTGGTAAACTTTGCCCCAAGTTTTTGGGGTCTGGCCAAAGGCACAACAGCAATTTTGGGGTATCTGACAGTCTGACGGTGCCATCAGGCTGCTGATGCACTCACCTCACACGTACATATTGACCTGCTGGTGGCACCATACCCCAATAACACCCAATTTTCAAAAGAGCTAATGGAAATGGAATGGCATCTGTAAGTTATCAAAAAAGAAAGTATCTGACAATCTAGAATTTTATACTAATGGACATTCTTCAAAATGATAAACTAAAGTAACATTTAATACAAGTCATGAACTCATGCCTAGCGGATGAACACTAGCAGAAGAAATGGTAAAGGAAGTTCTTTAGGAAAAAGAGAAATAATTCTAAAGGGAAGTATGGAAACTCAGAAAGAAATGAGGAACAATGGTAAACATGTGAAAAATAAAACTGATGTTGATTATGTAAAATGACATTACTGCTAATGTCATCTTCTGTGTCAATGAAGACCACTCTTTAGATTAGACTACCGACATTCCAGACACAGTCAGCATCTCTCTGAAAGGGCACAGTTACTGGAAAAGACTCTGTGAAGGTCTTCAATCACATTAATGTAGAACTCAGTTTCCTTGGAAAGTAAAAGAGGCTCTGGGTTGATGAGTAGTGGGGAGACAGAAAGGAACTGGCTGCAGCTAAGTCTACCTGTAGTCAAGTGGTGAGCATGATTAAGGGCCTCCATTGCAAGAAGTGGGCTGAATATTCACTTTCCTTCAGTGTCAGTGTTCAGGAGACCGGGCTGCTTTTGGAAATCTGCCATCTCAGGGGTGAAAAATACATCTGTAGGGTTTGGCTGGGGTCAGGTGTTGTTTGTTCTTTATCTCAAACCCAGAAAGATGAGTTCATTCTTGAAAGAAGAGACATTGAACTTGTATCAAATTCAGCTTCTTTGATTCAGCAAGCCACAACAGTTAAAAAGAGAGAGAGTGAGAGATCCAAAAAAATTTTCGATGGTATCTGTGTTTTTGAAAAAGGAACAGAACGGCAGACTGATGAACAAAGATCTGAGTTGTCCAGCTGTAGAATCGGTGGGACACATGGTGCTATTCCTCAGATCTGCTTGTTATAAAGAATTGCAACAAAATCTGTACTGATTAAAATATTTTGTAGAATAGAATTATACAATAACAATATCATAAAGGGGCCGAGAGAGAGTACAGAGGTACTGTGGCCAACCCAAGTTCAATTTCTGGCACTATACATGGTGTTCTGAGCTCTGGAAGGAGTGATTCCTGAGCATAGAGCCAGGAGTAAAGTTCTGAGCACCACCAGGTATGGTCCAAAAACCAAAACAAAATCACAGAAGTAGGGATTATGCAAATGAAAGCACAAAAGGTCCTTGTAATTTTTAAAATATTACTAAACTACAGTAAATCAAGAATGTATGTTGTAATCTCTTATAAGATCCATTAAACAACAATATATCTCTCCTGAGCTACAGAGGAGATTGAAAGACTATTTATTATTATTATTATTATTATTATTATTATTATTATTTTAGTTTTGAGTTACAGTTGGTGAAATTTAGAATTTACTCCTAGCTCTATGCTCAGGGATTACTCCTGACAGTGCTCAGGGAATCAGGTTGGTTGTATGCATGTGCAATGCTGGGGATTGAAGCAGGGTAAGCCATATGCAAGGCAAATGCCTAAACCTCTGTACTAAGTCTATGACCCTGAAAAAATATCCTACATACCTAAATTATCACAAAAATGCAATAGGGAGGGAAACGAACACAAAAAGATAGTACAAAGAAAATTGAAAGTAGGATAGTAAATTTAACCCAAATATATTAACTTGTACATTGAGTATAAAAGGGTTAACTGTTTCAAGTTTGGTGAGTACCAGATGGATTTAAAAAAACAAAATTCAGTTATATTCTTAATAAATATATAATATCAGTATGCAAAAAACTACTAAAAGTAACCTGAGATTAATATTAGACTACATTATTATTATTGACACCAGGGATCAAAACTCGGGCCTCACATGTGCAAGGCAAGCACTCTACCAAGTCCTATTCCCAGCCGCAGATAAAGTAAATTTAAGTAAAGGAGAATTACTATTGATCAGGGTTTCTGTGCTCAGCACTATTGACATTTTGGACTGGATAATATTTTGTTTTGTGGGGTTAGCTGTCTTGTGCATTTAGGGTGCTTGGCAGCATTTTTTATGTGTCAGAAGATTCCACTCTGAACAGCCAAAGTGTCTACAGACATTGTCAGATATTCCCTGTTAAGAAGCACTTTAAAGATAAAAGATGTTTCATAATGTTGAGTCAATTCAAGTAGAAGATAAAACAGTCCTAACCCTGAGGTTTTCCCTTCTTCCAACATTGGCATTTAAGTAAGATTTTTCTCTAAGCACTGCTTACCTAAGTCTCATTTTAATATTTCTTGAACTCAGTGATTAATATTGAATTACTTTATTTCCAAACATTTGGTGATTTTTGAACTATTTTTATATTATTGGTTTTCAGACAACAAAAATTAGTAAGCACATAGAACATTTAAATAGTCTGATTTAAAAAATTTACCTAGGCACTTTTCCAGCTACATATATAGATTATAAATCATGATATTTAATGTCTGGAGATACACTCTTTACAAGTGGATATGAAACGTTTACTAAAATATAGTAGATTTTGAGCATGTTTCAATAAAATCATAGTGAAATTTAGTAGATATTTTAACAGCACGGAGGAAAAAAAATATATGATCACTTCAATAAATTGGAAATTGTATTTTATAAAAATTTAATACCAATTCAGGCAAAAATCCCTGATAAACTAGAATAAAAGGTATTCCAAGTTATTCTTAGTTATAAAAGGTTAAAAAAAAAACTGTAGCCACCACCAACCCTCCCCTGCCCCCAACTAAAGGCAAACATTACTCTTGCAGATTAAATAGTGAAAACATTTCCCTGGATATTGGGAACCAAGCAAGGATGTCTGATTACTCCTTTAATGCAACAATGTATTGAAATTCCTAGCCAGTGCTATGAGAAAAAAAATGTAATAAAAGAAGTAAGTATTACATAAAAAAAAAACTTTGTTTGCAAATGACTGTGAACATAGAAGTTCCAAAATTTTAGAAGATCTAAGGTAACTATTTGAACTTCCAACAATTTACCAAATTTAAAATTTACCAAATTTACCAAATTTAAATTTACCAAATATAAAAATCATATTTATAAACCAATTTTTTTCACAAAACTATAAAATTAATTTTCAATATGTCATTAATATCAGCATAGAATATCAAATAGGAAAAATATAATAAGTATAAGACTTCTACACAGAAAAATATAAGTATTATGGACAGAAATAAAACAGTTAAATAAATGGAGGATTATAGATGTTGATGTTTGGAAAGGTTGATATTGAAAAGATATCAAATCTAAGACCAGGTATGCGATTCCACAGAAGAGCACTTGTTTTTTCTTTTGGGCAGGTGATGATGCTCAGGGTTTACTCCTGACTTTGTGCTCAGGATTCACTCCTAACAGGCTTGGGGGACTATACAGAATGCCTGGGATTGAACCAGCACTGGCCATGTGCAAACTCTCTACTCTGTCTGGCCCTGAGAGTCCTTTGTCTTGCATGTGTGAGGCTCTATTCCTCATTCCCTCACAATGCAAAAAAAATCATATTTCTCAAAATTGACCTATAATATGAAATATCTTTTTGGGAAAGAGAGATAGTATGGTTTAATCCCTGGCACAAACCCCGGTCCAAAACTCTAAGCTCTGCTAGGAATTATCCCTGAGTGCAAAGCCAGGAATAAACCCCTTATATAGCCAAGAGTCCCTGTCCTCCCCAAAACAAACCCCCCCAAAAAACTTTTTAAATTTGGGTTGTCAAATCTATTCTAAAATTTATGTGTAAACACAAACTACTAGGCATAGCAAACAAGACTTTGAAGAACAAAGTTGTAGGATGGACAGTTCTAGGTGTGAAGACTTTTGGTCCAACAACAGAAAATTTGCTTATAAGAATTGTAAAGAACATTCAGAACTTACATATATTCCTGGCTTCCTGATTTGTGGCAAAGCCCACAACGGTAAAGTGCCAACAATTGTTCTTTTCTCTTTTCAATAAATGACTTTTGCATAGCCAACTGTGAAAAATTGCTTTCTCCCTTATCTCGGCCCATACACAAATCTCACTTCTTAGTGTATCATAGACCTTAATATGAAATAAGTATTTTAGAAGATAACATTCTATAATGTACTTAAGAGCTTGATATATGCAAATGTTAAATAGGTCACAAAAATACTAACTGTAAAATCATAGGCTAATGAATTATATTAGCACTGTAGCACTGTCCTCTCGTTATTTATTGATTTGCTCGAGCAGGCCCAGTAACGTCTCCATTGTGATACTTGTTACTGTGTTTGGTATATCGAATATGTCACAGGTAGCTTTCCAGCCTTTGCCGTGTGGGCAAGATACTCTTGGTAGCTTGCCAGGCTCTCCGAGAGGGGCAGAGGAATCGAACTCGGATCCGCCAGGTTGGCCGCGTGCAAGGTAAATGTTGTACTGCTGTGCTATCACTAAAAATCAAAAATATCCTCAACATTAGGGATAGTCAAGTGACATGTAGCATTTATCTTAGAAGATATTACTCCCAAATAAGACAAAAGACTAGCATCTAAAATATATAAAGGTATCCTATAAAAGAATATGAAAAAGAGACAATTCAGTTAAAAATGTACAATAGGTGCTACATGTTGTAATCTCTCAGTAGAGACAATTTGTTTTCTTTAGGCATCAGAGAAATACAAATCTATCCAGCCACCCCCAGGAAAGCTTAAATTTAAAAAAAAATTTTATTAGTGAGACACCATGAGGTACAGTTGTAGACTTACAAATTTTGTGCTTGGGTTTCAATTATACAATGATCAAATACCCATCCCTCCACCAGTGCCCATTTCCCACCACCACGGATTCCAGTATCCCTCCCACCCCCCATCACCCCCATCCCACCCTGCCTCTGTGGCAGGGCATTCTCCTTTGTTCTCTCTCTCTTTTTGGATGTTGTGGAATGCTTAAAGTTTTAAAGATTGACAATGATGAAGAGCATGTGGAGAATTGGACTCATACATGGGTGGTGGGATTGTAAACTTAAAAATTCACTCTGAAAAACTCTATGCCAATGTCTCCTAAAGTTTAAGCATGT
Organism: Sorex fumeus; assembly: GCF_029834395.1. Classification (NCBI taxonomy): domain Eukaryota; kingdom Metazoa; phylum Chordata; class Mammalia; order Eulipotyphla; family Soricidae; genus Sorex; species Sorex fumeus. The sequence continues at coordinate 17,390,424 of NW_026606111.1, read as the reverse complement.
CCTGTGAAATAGCAATTCTACTTCTAGAAAGAACCCCCCCAAATTAATACATGTGTAGCATTATTCTTAATTTCTCAAAATTAGACAAAAGCACATGACCATTAACAATATAATGGGCAGGCCTGGAGAGATAGCACAGCGGGTAGGGCGTTTGCCTTGCATGCGGCCACCCGGGTTCGATTCCCAGCATCCCATGTGATCCCCCGAGCACCTCCAGGAGTGATTCCTGAGTGCAGAGCCAGGAGGAACCCTTGTGCATTGCCAGGTGTGACCCAAAAAGCAAAAAAAAAAAAACCTAATATAATGGGAAAATTATATGCCATACTTATATGATAGAGTACTATAAACCAATGAAAAATGGTGAGAACCAAAAAGTTGTATGTCATGAGTATATTATCTATGAGAGAAAAATAAGGCAGAAATAACATATAGCTTAAGAATTAAAACAACTTGGTTTGGTAACAACTTAGGTACTCAGACTAATCAAATAAAACAGAACTCACAAATAAACCCACACGTATGGACATTTAAATCACCATGAAGTAGCCAAGATCATGTGATAAAAAAGGAAAATCTCTTCAACAAATGGTGTTGGGAAAACTGAATGGTCACATACAAAAAACATGATTTCAGACCACCACTTAACATCACAAATAAAATTAACTAAAGTGAGTTGAAATCTGGACATTAGACATAAAACTATAAAGTACATGGAAACAGTGGTAGGTGATATGCTCCATCATCTCAGTATCAGAGATACATCTGGAGACTCTAGGGCAAGGAAAACAACAGTAAAAATAAATCTGCCTACATCAAATTAAAAAGCTTTTGTAAGACAAAAGAAACAGTCACAGGAAGGGCAATCTAGAAACTGGGCGGATCTATTTGCCACTCACGAACCTGTCAAGAAGATATTATTCAAGACATATAAAAATTTGTGAAATTTAATAACCGAAAAGCAACCCAATATACACTTTGAAGAAAGAAGGCAGAGAAGAAAGATGGTCCCCAACAGATGAAAGCGTTGCCAGCAAAACTATTATTAGAAAAATACAGAACAAAACCAATGGGAATGACCTGTGTCAAGATGAATTAGTGCAACAAGTGTTGATGAGGGTATGGAGAAAGAAGGACTCTGTGCAGTGTGGGTGGGTATGCAGATTGGTGCAGCATTGATAGAAAGCAGTATGGAGATGCCTTAAAAATGAAAATTCCGTATGATTCAGCATTACCACTTCCAGGCAGTTATCCAAATAAAAAACATAATTTTAAAGACTACTTGCATCTTATATTCATAGCAGCATTATTCATCTTAACTTGAATTAATTAATTTGCATGCCTGTCAATAGATGACTGAATAACTACTCTACAATTAAAAAAGAGAAAACTTGGCCTTTTGGGACGTTTGGGAACAAAATGGATGGAAATTGAGGTGATCATGCTAAGTGGAATAAGTAAGGAAGTGAAAGGCAAAAGCAGATGGTTTTACTCATATGTAGACTATGAATAACCAAAGGAGGGGGGGGAATACTGGCAAAAACAACAAAAGTAACTCTTAAAAGTTAAGCCTCTTAAAAACTTGATGGCAGCTCAAGTGTCTCACACATGTGGGCTCCACCTTTGATCATCATCATTGCATCCCAAACCTGCTCACCACCACCCAAATGCCACTGGGTATATCCTGGTAACCCGTAGCACCTGGCATCATTGTGTGTGGTTGTGATCCTATACAAAATTCTCCCCACCCCCTTGGTTATGGGAATTGAATCCAGGGCCTTAAACATTTGAGTCAAGCGCTGTACAACTGAGCTACATCACTGGTTAAATTTTATTTTATGAAGATTACTGGAAGGAAATGAGAAGGGATGTAGAAGAAATGGGTAGATGGTATAAAGTGAAACTCCTGAAATTTTGTTATATCACAAACCAATGACAAAGCAATACAATATAAAATGTAAAGATTAAGGGAAAAAAGTACATGTGGTCTTGTTCCATTTATATAAAACCAGGCACAGGGGTGATATAAGTTGTAGTTACATAAATGAGTTAATGGCTATAAGGAGCTACATGGAGGCTTTTGGTATATTTATAAATATAGGAATATTTTGGTCCAAGTGCTGGTTAAACAGGGTGCTCAGTTTTTAATGTTCATTAGGTAGACCCTTAAAATTTGTGTATCTTGATATATTTATACATAATTAAAAGGTTTACAAAAACAATTACTATCTAGTAATCAGTTGATAAACTATGGGTTCTGTATAGACACTTTCAATGGAGCTGAATGGAATTTCTCACTATAGTTTTCTTAAAGAGTAGTTGTCCTGCAGTGAACATATAGGTACAGATGTCATTTCTGCTGTGCTTTTTTGCATCCTCGGGATATTTCCCAGAAGTGGTATTGCGGGGTCATATGGAAGCTCAATTTCTAGTTGTTGAAGGACTGTTCTGTCTTCATCGATTTGCTCAAGTGGGCCCAGTAATGTCTCCATTGTGACACTTGCTACTGTATTTGGCATATCTAATATGTCATGGGTAGCTTGCCAGGCTTTGCTGTATGGGCGAGATACTCTTGGTAGCTTGCTGGGTTCTCTGAGAGGGACAGAGGAATCGAACCTTGGTCAGCCATGTGCAAGGCAAATGACCTACCCACTATGCTATCGCTCCAGCCCACATATATATAAACTTCATTATATTTGGGGCTACACCTGGTGGGTCTCTCGACTTTTTTCTGGCTGTGCTCAGGGATTAATAATGGTGGCACTCAGGGGGCAATATGGGTGCCAAAGATTGAACTCTGGTGGGACACAAGCAAAGCAAATGCTTTACCCACTGTACTATCACTCTGGCCAGAACAGATAATTTTTGTATGTGTGTGAGATTACACTGATGGTATTCAGGAACTGCTTGGGAATCACGTTCAGCAGTGCCTGGGGGACCATGTGATTCCAGAGATCAGACCCAGGACTCCAGCATACATAGCATGTGCTCTGGCCCTTTAAGACGCCTCCTCAGCCCTGGGAGATGTACATAACACACACAAAGACACACACACACACACACACACACACACACACACACACACACCAGTCAAGCTCATCAGTTGAGTCTGGTTCAATGAGACAGGATTGTTAAAAGAATCTTGAGGCAAAAATCACACATGGGAAAAGCAACCTCTTTTACTACCTTCTTTCTCGAACTGGATTGAATTGGTAATACTTTTTTAAAGCTTGGATTTTACATAAAAGAAAATGTACTTCCAGGCTGACATCTTTCAGGGCAAACAAACAAAAAAAAGACATGTGGGCCAGGCTGAGGGTGGGGAGCAGGGGACCCTGGATCAGGGATTGAGAAGGGCTCAGAGAGCAGGAATCAGAGCTGCATGGGAGAGTGGAAAAGGGAATGTCAGAGGCCATGAGTTAAGAGACAGCCAAGGAACCTGGAGTGAATCAGTATTTGTTCATTTGGATATGTAAAGCACCTAAGGGAGAGGAAAACAGGTGCAATATGAATGCATTAATGGAATGAAAAATGAAGCTTGACCTATGAATAAATATTCAGAATAAAAGCATTTTAAAATGTATCTTGGTTTTAGGGCACTTATTCTGTCTGGCAGCTAATTCAAAGTTTTCATGGTCACACACACTCACATGGTTTATCAGCTTCCCAGGGGCCTGAAACACACTCACCAAGGATCCCGTGGCTTATGTGCCACCACCACCTCCCTTTCCTCCCATCTTCTCTTCTCAGCAGTCTGCCTAGATGTTATTAAACCAGATCCTTTATCATAGAGGCTCATATGTTCAAATTATATCTTCAGAAAACACCACTTAGACCTAATGCTTCATCCTAGAGGTAGGTTGGTCCATTTCTCTCAGAAGAGTATTTGATGGCACCTACACTCTTGCCTCCAATTTTTGCCCATAGCCAATGAGCATAATCTTAGCAGAACTGGTGAAAGAAAAGGATATTGCAAATTTCTTGCCCTTGAAAATGTGTTTGTGGCAGGTTGAGTAGAGACCTCCCCTTAATCCATACTGGTAAAGAATGTCTCTCAGTCTTTGAGCAAAGAGTTGTTTGAAAGCATTTCCTCAGCCTGGGGATACAAAGGGACCCAGAAAAATGAATTCCAACCACATCTGTCAATCAGGCCTGAAACCTAAGTGCAGAATGGGGCTTCCCACAGTTTAAAAGAGTGGCCCCCTGCCTCTCCACCTGTGTACCAAAATGTTTTCTGAGTCAGAGAGAGCTTCTTAAAGGGGACATTCTAAGAATCTTCCAGGCACCAGACTTCTCTCCATGGAGCAGTGCTGAGCCCTCTCCATTCACAGGAAATCAGTAGCTCTTCTCTTCTGCTTTGCTGTCTCTGTTTTCCCTCTTTAATCCGTGTGAGGGTGCTGGCTGATCTCAGCTTCTTCATAAATCTAATAACTTCTGATTGACTCTCAATCAGAAGGCTCCTTTTAAGACAGTTATTTTTTTAAATCATAGGACTATATTTAAAATTTCACCCATTTCTGCAGGCTGGAGCTGGTAAGGTATATACAAATACAGTGTATATGGTAATGTGTAGCACTGTAGCACTGTCCTCCCGTGATTCCTTGAGCAGGCACAACGTTACCATTGTGAGACTTGTTGCTACTGTTTCTGGCATATCAAATACGCCATGGAGGGCTTACCAGGCTCTTCCATGAGGGAGGGATACTCTCTGTAGCTTGCCTGGCTCTCCGAGAGGGATGGAGGAATCGAACCTGTGTCGGTTGTGTGCAAGACAAATGCCCTACCTACTGTGCTATCGCTCCACCTGTGCTACATGTATACTATTGATATATATACTTCATACCTTATAGTATAAGAAACTATATGTAATATAAAGTATATAATACATAGTATGTGGACTGAGTCTATGGAAGGGAGTCAGGGTTTGGGCATAGGATCAGGTGGCCATATTTTGATTCTTTCATATGAGAATTCGGGTTTTGGCTAGGATCAGCTGGGCATATTTTGATATGTCATATGATGGCCTATCTTTCACTTTTTTATTTTAACAACACCCATTCTCTAAGATTGGGTTTGAGAAAATTTCAATCTGTGCAAAGCAGCAATTGGTTGAATATTCCTTGTACCTTTTCTGCAAAAAAAGAATTTTATATAATTGAGAAAAGCTTATATGTTTTCTCTCAAGATCTCAAAATTTCAGAATTGCAGAAATAACTAAAAGCTTATTGAATCTTGCCTCTCCTATCCAGTTTGGAATAGGGTTAACTGCAGGTTTGTTCAGATTAGAAGGAGCTACTAGCTCATAAAGCGTAAGAAGTAAGGATAAAGAGAGTGGAAGACCAGCGGGTGAGGGAGGACCAGTGATATAATCAACATTTGGTGGGGGTTGGTAGCAGTCCCTTGATCAGTATTTGGAGTTGGAGTTGAAGGCAAATTATTGGTGATTGCTTTTTGTGTCATATAGCTTAGGGTTCATTAAAATGGCGATGCCTTGAAGATTGTGTTAACAAGCTTAATTTCCTTCCCTGCTATTACTGGGAAATGTATTTTGTTAGTAACAAGAATAGCCAACACATAGCAAGCCACTTATGCTCTATGAAGTAGAAACTGTTATTAACCCTGTCTCATAGGAGCTGAATTAGAGATAAGTTATCTACCCAGTGTTCCCAGCTTGTAAAACGTAGAGCTATTTTAGACTTTGAACTTTTGCTCCTAATCTCTATACTATGAATTTAGTATGTATATGTTGTCTCTGTACATTACATATGTGCATAAAAACATATAAGTGATGTATATTAGAGATAAGTTATCTACCCAGTGTCACCAGCTAGTAAAGGGTGCTTTTCTTTTTTTTATTTTTATTTTTTAATTTTTATTAGTGAGACATCATGAGGTATAGTTGTAGACTTACAAATTTTTGTGCTTGGGTTTCAATTATACAATGATCAAATACCCATCTCTCCACCAGTGCCCATTTCCCACCACCACGGATCCCAGTATCCCTCCCACCCCCCATCCCCCCCATCCCACCCTGCCTCTGTGGCAGGGCATTCCCTTTTGTTCTCTCTCTCTTATTGGGTGTTGTGGTTTGCAAAAGAGGCAATGGGTGACAATCATGTTTTTCTATAGTCTACTTTCAGTATGCTTCTCCCAACCTGGGAGGATTCTCCCAAGAAGGGGTGGAGCTTTTTAAGGATTTGAACCCTTATTCTTAACTCTCCACTACAAATTTAGAATATATATGTTGTTTCTGTGTGTCACTTATGTATTTTTTATGCTCATCTCAAAATCTGATGCACACTGAATTTGCACATTAAAAAAGAAAACACTTTAGTGTTAGAATCAGTCGACACAGTAACCAACTTAGAAAGAGAAATACAGTCCACAAAGGGAGGGTCTGACTACTTGAACTTTGTTTTTATGTTTTCCATGAAATAAGATGCCCCACAGTGAATTGTCCTAAGAAAAAGCTCACATAGTAAGGTGGCGTTTGCCAAGCTGGCAAGTCATCAGTACAGTGGATCACAACATTTAAATATTGAAAAGTTGTTTTAAACATTTCTAACAGCCTTGAAAGCTTAGGAGAGTATCCTTACATAGTTGAGTCTTTAGAAAAGACACTAAGTCTGGCTGACACCAAGTGCCACCAGGGAGACACTGAAGTCAACCATAGCAAGTGATGTTCAATCTCTGACTCACCAAGACCACGAGGGAATAAATATGTGGTGTTTTAAGGTAGTAAGTTTGTTGTGATGATTGCTTCTGTAACAACAACAATTCTAAGGCATTTTATCTATTTAGAACTGGGGAACACAATACATTTTTGTCTTGGAGTCCACCAGAGCTTGGACTTCATGTCCACAGAATAGTTTCAGAGAAAAAACTGCAGTGGGCTTTTTCTTCGGGGTGTCAGGTACATTGGTTCAAAGACTGACATACTACTTTCAGCATTTCCTCCCCATGCACCAAGGGTATTCTGAGAATACCTTCAAGGTCCTGCTGTGCAAATCTGGTGTGCGAAGGTGACAGTTGTGGGATGAGTCATACTCTAGCAAGCAGAGATCAATCAGACACTGATCCAGCTTTGGCTATGAAGATCATTTTTAGTGAAGGAGCCTTTATCCTCCTAAACAAGACTTGTGGGCTGGATGAGAAGTCATGTCAGAAGATTGCTCATTTTCCCAAGAGAGGGAGAGCCTATAGAGAAATAGGTCATTAAAATTTTTTTGATTAAAAATTTACAAAGTTATTGATAATTGAGTTTAAGGCATCTAATACTTCAACACCAATCCCACCATCAGTGTCAACTTCCCTCCACCAGTGTTCTCTTACCCCCTCCCCACACCAATCCCATCCCATCCCTGCTGTCAACTTGACAGGGACATTACAAAGTTTCAGTGTTGCAGCTTAGATCTCAGCAACATGGGTAATTTTTAACATTGTTTGACACGAGAAAGACCACCTACTTCCCAATATTCTTTTGTCATTGTTGGGTTTTTTAAAAACAAGATTTCGAAAAATAATGAAGATTTGTTTCTTTTAATTATACAGCGTAGAGGAGGCAAAGGGCACACATTTTGAGATGATGCTAGACATAAAAGGAGGTCTGAATGGGGTTTGGAAACTAACTGGCATAAGTGTGGATCAGCATCTTGCTTCTGATCCCTCAGGCTGAAGGGAACTTGTGTTGACTCTGTGCCCCAGACAGGGTGTTTAAGGAGGACAATGGCTAAGGCAGGAGTCTACTAAGTGACTTATATTCCCTGACTCCCATTTTAAAACAGAAGTCTAATTGCCTATGGGGGATTTAAAGAACAAAATAATGTAATTTATTTTTAAAACCAATTACCAGCATTTAAAATGCTGCCTCTGTGAGGATGTCAAAATGAAACTTTCTTTTAAATTGACCCCTTAATAATACACTCATTGACTTTTTTTTTGGCCTGGATTAGGCTAATTAAAACATTTTATCTTATTTCCAAGACTGTATATATCTATTTTTTAGGGGTACTGTGTTACCACTCTAATCCCACTACCGAAGTGTCAGTGTCCAACTCCCCAGTCCATTGGACTCCTTTATCTTTTCAACCCACTCACTTTATGTCCTCACTTTGGTAACCTCAGTTATGTTGTCAGAGGCTAAGGGTTTGTTTTCATTAGACTTTGTCTACTTCTTTGTTTTGTTTCTTTGCATCTCATTCATGCATGAGATATACGGCATTTGACTTTCTCCTGACTTTTTTTTGCTTAACATGACATCCTCCAATCCCATTCATGTTATAACAAAATATAAGATTTCAGTTTTCTTTGAAATGAGCAGTAAATATTCCATTGTATAGGTTTACTCTATTTTTGCCCACTTATCTATCTTTAGATAAATCTCTTTAGTGGTTACCAAATCTTGGCTAGGAGAAACAGTACAATGCAATGAATATAGGAATTTATATATCTTTTCAGATTAGTACTTTATATTCTTTGGATGATTTACTAGGAGTGAAATTGCTAGACCATTTACTAGGTCTGTCTTTCATATTTTGAGAACTCTCCATATTGTTTTACATAGGGACTTAACCAATTTGTACTCCTTACCAGCAGCAGTGAATGGTACATTTAGCCCCTGTTGTTGGCCTTTTTGGTATAGGCCATTCTCACTGGGATGAGGTGACATTTCAGTCATTTTGATTTGCATTTCCTGATAGGATATTTTAATTCTTCATGTATCCATTGGTCAACAGTATGTTTTCATTAATAAAGTGTCTGCTCATATCTTCTATCTGTTTTGGGGGTTGTTTAATTTTGTTGAGTTTTGTGATATCTTTATATATCTCAGACATAAGTCCTTGTCAGACAAATTGTGTGTGTGAATATTTTCTCCTATTCAGTAGAATGGCTCATTTTAATGATAATTTCTTTACAGTGAAGATGATTTTTAGTTTTATGTAATATAATTTGCTTAATTTTACATTTCTTGGATATTTTCTTTCTATATTTTATGCTCTTGACTTCTTTGTTGTAAATTAGTTATACAGACAAGAATTTGTTTCTGGGCTTTCAAAATTCTATTGGTCTTTGTGTCTACTTTTGTTTCAGTAACTGTTTAGCTTACTTACTATAGCTTTGCTAAATAGTTTAAATTGGGGAAAGTGACGCCTCCTCTTTTTTTATTAAAAAATTAGTTTAGATAATATTATCACACTGTTTGAGTTTATAGTATCGATGTAAAGCTAATGCATACCACCACCACGAAACTGCCTATGACCCTCCACCCTGTCCTTATCTTCTGCAATCCAGGAGGAAGTTGTACTTAAGATTCTTGAGCATCTTGAGGTAGTCATTTCTTCGACTCAGTCAGGCACCTCTCCTAAGCCTCCAGACTCTCCAGCTCAGGCTTACGAAGCATTCTCAATCCAGACTCTGGAGAATCAGAGGATGACAATTTCACCAGGTCCCCCTCACGCTTCACATTCACACATCCCCAGTGTCACGATTTAACCTGCCAATGTGGTTGTTGCCGTAACAGTACACCCCAGTACAATAGCAGGGCATTCTCCAAGTTGGCTGCAGGCTACAACTCACTCAGCCCCCCTTTATAATATGGAACCTTTAACCCAGAATGAGGCCCCCGTCCACTTATCCTAGAAGGGAACCACAAATCAATCTCTAGGGCTCTCTAATGAAATAATTTATGTTCCAAAACCTGATGTGTTAACAGATTCTATTGTGAGTCGGGATCAACCTCTGCCTCTGACATTGCCCAAAGTTAAATCTGAGGTTTTGATGTTTAGCACAACTTCACTCCAACAAGAGTCCCCAGCCAACTCTCTGGTTTCCCCAGGAAAGCTGGGACTTTTGGCACTGCAACAAGATCCGTACTCAACTCCTTCTGAAATGATGATACTTTTTTCAGTGAATCAGGAAGTCCCAACACAATCTGAAGGACTTCAGTCTTCTCAAAGTCAGCAGGAGGGCTGACTTAAGTATCCAAAGCCCACAGTAGGGTTCCAAAGTGTACAACCAGATCTGTCTACAGGGTTAAATATGGGTCTTGTAGCTAAATCAGAATATCAGAATGTCACAGCCTCACCTATATGACCTTATGTCACCTATGGTCCAAATTGCTTTCTCTTCCCCCCCATCTTCCCTTGACGTTTATTGATTGACAGTTGTGATTTTGGTGCTAATTGCTATCTGAACTACCCCAATATATCCTAGATCCTCTACTTCTGTTCTTGTGGTTTTTTTCTTCCTTTCTGGGTCATACTGGTGATTCACAGGGGTTATTCCTGTTATTCCTGTCTCTTCACTCAGGAATTATTCCTGGTGGTGCTCAGCGGTCCATATGGGATACTGGGAATTGAACTTGGGTTGGTCGCAGACAAGGCAAATACCCTATCTGCTGTGCTTTAGCTCCAGCCTCTTATGTTACTTTTGTAACTCACTGCTCCTTCCATATTTTCCCTGCAGCCTGATAATATCAGGTGAGTAATCCAGTGCTCAGGGTTTACTATCAACAAATATTGGTCATACCCTTGAGTTATTTCCCAAGATACCATAGATGAATTAGATCATCCATATTTTCCCTTTGGCCTCGCAGTGTCTCCTTTTATGTTCTCCCTGCCCCCAAGAATTGCTTTGGCTATTAGGGATCTTTTGTGGTTATATACAAATTTCATTAATGTTTGTTTTATTAGGTCTATGTTCTGGTGATCTTTGTTCCGACTCTTGTTTGCAGAATTTTTTAAAATATTGGTTCTAATTTAAAATTAAAAAAATTAAAGTATCATGCAAAGTTATTCATATTTGGGTTTTAGAGCAATCACACCACCACTGTCTTCTTTGCTCCACCAGGTTTCCCAGGGTCCCCCCACTCCACTCCCACCCCCTTGCCCCAGTAGATGACATCTTGAGAGACATAATTTTAAGTTTGGTTGTTGAAGTTTGGATCAAGAGATGCTATAGACTCAGGTTTGTATATTTAGCTATACCCCTCCTTTATACCACTGATGCACTTGTATAGCCCTGACCCCTTCTCCCTGTTGCTTTCTGTCAATCTCTTCTTCCCCCCTGATTTCTTTCCTTCTCTGTCCTACTCCTTAAACTCCGGGACCAAGAGTGTTCTAGGTAGGAATTAAGTGCCCCTTTGATTTCCTTGTGGATGAATAGTTATTCAGTAACATACTGTTTAGTGGTGATTTCTAGTTTTTTCCATTGTGATCTGAAAAGATACTTATTATCATTTCAGTCACTGTGATATTATTGACATTTGTTTTGTGTCTCAACATGTCTGTCTGGGATCTGGACAATATTTCCTATGCACTAAAAAATGAATACGTATTTGACTTTGTGTGTGTGTGTGTGTGTGTGTGTGTGTGTGTGTGTGTGTATGAAAAACGCTAAGTAATTCTGTTAAGCCCAGCTTTTCCAACTCTTCACTTAACTAAGATTATTGTTTGCTTGTTGATTTTCTATCTGGTTGTTCTGTTCACTAGTGAGAGTCAAGTGTTTAAGTTCCTTTCTGCTGATTGTCTTGCTGTTGATGTCTCTCTTTAGGCCTATTAATAGTTACTTTATTTGATACTCCTTTGTTTAGTGCAGATATATTAATGAATGTTAAGTCCTTTGATGGATTAAGCCCTTAATCATAAAACATCTGTTCCTGTTTCTTATTACCTTTTCCAACTTGAAGTCTATTTTGTCTAAGTATGGATTCTCCTTGCATTTTAAGCTCCCATTTATCTGTATGATTGTTTTTCAGACCTTTTCTTTGAAGTTGTGTTTATCTCTAGAGCTCAAGTGTATCTCCTATAGATAGAAGGTGATTTCATTTTATTTCCTGATCCATGTGCACACTGCTTTTTAATCAGGGAGTTCAGGTCATTGACATTTGATAAAACTACTGATATAAAATATTTGGAATTATTTTTTAATATTTTCTGGAAGTTATTGCACTTGATCTTGTTATTTTGTTTTTCTCTTATTATCTTCAATACCTGTCTTTTATGTTGTAATTGTGTTCCATTTGGGAACTTGCCAATATTAAATTCGCTTTTTTGGATAAAATATTTCTTTAATGTTGAGGAAGTAATTGGGGAAGTGAATTAATTATAATTATAGAGCATACAGCAATAACTTTTAGTTTAAAATAAATATAACATTGATGATAATGACCTAGTCCCAAGTTAGAAAGGGGGATGACCGTGCACTAATAGGATTATAAGAAACAAAACATGTGACTAATGCTTGGCTTAAACCCAGTGGTAGTCTACTTATAAACCCAGTCTAAATATGATACAAACAAAGGGGTTATTTAAAATAAAATCACACTTTATGGATGTTTCAAAAAGGTGTGACTAGGGGAGGGAATGGGATAGGATGGGGTTGGTGGGAGGGATATTGGGGACATTGGTGGTGGAAAATGCATCGGTGGAGGGATGGGTGTTTGATCATTGTATGGATGAAACTCAATCATGAAAGTTTTGTAATTGTATCTCAAAGTGATTCAATTTAAAAAAAAAGTGTGCACAAACAAACTATAGAATACAGGATTAGGGAACTAGGTTGAAAAAGCTCTAATGTTGAAGTTGAGACTGGGTAGACACTGAAGTCTAGAGGAAGTAAGTAGGAAATGACATGTTCTTTTGGAGGTCACGTTCTGAACATACGGAAGCTTAATTGTTAGTTTTTTGAGTGGGTTCATATTTTTTTTCCAGGAGGGTTGAAACAGTTGACATTTCCATCGGTTTTGGATAAAGATTTCTTTTCCCCAGATGCATGCCAACCCTGGATGCTTTCATTCTTTGTGATGTGTGCCAGTCTCAGAAATGTGAGATTGCTTTAATTCCCATCTCCATGATGATCAGTGATGCAGAGCATTTTTTCACATATCTCTTCGCCACCTTAATGTTTTCTTTGAGAAAGTTTCTATTCATTCTTTCCCCCCTGTGTTTTGATTTATTTTTTTCTTGTTAAGATTTACCAGTATCTTATATCTTGGATAGTAACCCTTTAACAAATGAGTGATGGGTAAATATTTTCTTCCAGTCGGTGGGTGGGGTATCTTTTCATTCTGGTCATTGTGTTTTTGTGATAGATGCTTATTAATTTGGTAAAGTCTCACTTGCTTATCTTTGTTTCCCTTAATTTGACCAATGACATTGAATTGTTCGAAAATACCCTTGGATTTTATGTCATGAAGGTTCTACCTATGTTTTCCTCAAACTAATTTTTGGCTTCAAGATCTTTAATCCATTTTGAATTGACTTTTATACATGGTATAAAAAGGGATCTGAGTTATGTTTTTTTACATATGATTGACCAGTTTTCCTAATACCATTTGATGAAGCAACTTTTCTTGCTCCATTTCATGCTTTTCAGTTGCCTTTTATTTTAAGGAACGATACAGGAACAATAAGAAAAAGTTGTTTCAATATTTGCTTGTATCTCTTGAAACATTGAAGAGTCAATTTATAATTTATAGTATTAATTATTAAGATTTCCTTGAAAAAATTCTAAATCTGTCTTCATCATGACTTTCTCCAACAGAGAATACATTTCGGGGGTCTTCTTTATTCTTCCTATGCTTATTTCTGCAGCATTGTATTAGGCAGATAAAAGTAGATGTTATTAGACATTAAAGGCAGATATTCTGACTTTGAATTAACTGGTAAAAAGCAATAATATCTTATGCTGGTGGAGGAGGGAAGGAGAGCAGGGGAAACTGAGCAGAGTTCAGTAACTTAGTAAGGTCAAGACTAACTAAAGAAAAAGCACTTACGTTTAGTTAAATAATTCAAATAAGGAAAACAGGTTATGAACAATTTTTTAGCCTTTAAAAAGGACTGGAGCAAAGGGTTAGCTCAGAAGATATAAAGCTATCCTAAGGAATGCAGGAGGAACAGATACTAGGAATAGCTATCACTCCCTTGCAGGGTTGAAATAGACCTTGTAGGAAGAACTGTCTGGGTCCCCATTCTGTTCCTCTAACCCAGAATTAAGGTCCAGACCTTGGTGTCTAAGAGGACATAGCAGTGCTCAGTGTGTGTGTGTGTGTGTGTGTGTGTGTGTGTGTGTATGTGTGTGTGTGTGTTGGGGGAGTGGGGGACAGCAAAGGGCAGAACAGTACTTGAGATATGAACAATAGTTGCTGTTGTGTTCAAGGGAATGTGCTGGAAATCCTTTTGTAATTCAAAGAAGGGGCTTTGCAGGGAGATATAACACCTCATATCCTGCTGTGAAGCTGCCTGACGGTAAACTGAGGAATCTGTAGGAGGTGAGCATTGAGAAAATCATGTGTGTTATTCCTCACTTTATTTTCCATTGAAGGAAGTACTTAACTTATGAACCTAACAGTTTATGAACCTCACTATCCACATTTCTCCCCAGTTAAATAATCAAGCAGTTACTTTCTGCCTGGTAAACTGAGCATCTGAGAAGAGAGAGTGAAAAGCTATGGCAAACTATTTTCATATTTTCACACCCATAGAACTTTCCCTGTGGCTTGAGGTTTTGTACCCTGGTAAAATGTGAATACCCTGTAGAGGCAGTGGCATTTTAAAGTTATTATCAATCATTTGTATCCGAGTTTACATGAAGGTACTGTCTCCCTTTCAGAGAGCAGTATCTGATGTGATAGTTGGGAGTGGGAGAAAGAGAAGATAGTCTGGGAAGGGAAGGACTCTGGATGGGGATGCTCTCAGACTAGATATGAAGAACAGGGCTCAGGGTTACCAGACATGACAAAGCTGGACTTCCCAGTTTTCAGGAGTCTTGTCCTGTCTGAGTTCCATCAAAGCATCAAATGCAAAATCCACTCTCTTTGTAGAACATTTCCCTTCTGTTTCTTCTCTTTTCTTTCTTGCTTCAGGGAGGTTTAAGGTTTGAAAAATTAAAGTACGGATCTATTTTCATTACCAAAGGATTTGCAAAACAGAGCTGGGCCCTGTCTGAGCTCACATTTGCATTTGCCATCCCTTAAGCTGATTTTCAATGCTGAGCAGCTATTTTAAATGTTTTCAAGAGCCTCCTTTTTAACTCTTCTCCTTACTTATGTTATCTATTTCTGCAGTTAAAAAATTCCATTGCTGATTCTTGGTGGAAAATCCCCATACCAGATGCCAGCTGTAATCATGGGGCAGAGTTTTTGCTCAAGAAATGATGGGGCAGTTGGAGTATAGAGCCCAGGGATTGGTTTCCCTGAGAAAGAGCAAAGATGTGGCAGCAGATCTGGAGCCTCAGAGGAGTTAGACTATTTCAAAGTTTCTTTGTAGTTGGAACAGTGACTGGCCAAGAGTTGTTACATAAGAAATCTTTGTTGACTTAAGCAGGCTAAAGGAAAATAACAAACAACTACTGGGGAATGAGAAAATTGCCTGTTGTTCAAGAAAGCCAGTAATTGGCTTATTGGGTATTCATTTTCTAGAGGCTAGACTACATCCTTTCTGTGCCATGACCCTTCGTATTGTGACACTTGCCCAGGTGTGCAGCCAGACATAGTTCCCTCCCATCATCCATGTTTTGTGCTTTAACCTGACACTACTGAAGCTTCTTTCTAGGTCATGACTTTTCTGGAGTTCTGTTGTTCTTTGTTTATACGTTCTCTCTCTCTCTCTCTCTCTCTCTCTCTCTCTCTCCACACACACACACACACACACACACACACACACATACACACACATTGTAGCACTGTCCTCCCTTTGTTTATCAATTTGATCAAGTGGGCACCAGTAATGTCTCCATTGTGAGACTTGTTACTGTTTTTGGCATATCAAATACACCACTGGGAACTTGCCAGGCTCTGCCATGTGGGCGAGATACTCTCGGTAGCTTGCTGGGTTCTCCAAGAGGGACAGAGTATTCGAACCTGGGTCAGTCGCGTGCAAGGCAAATGCCCTACCTGCTGGGCTATCGCTCTAGCTCATGTATATATTATTCTCTAATTAGATTGCTTGTTGATATAGACTAAAAATTTTAGTTTGGTTGGACTAGACTAAAACTTGGTTGCTTCCAAGTATTACAGCTTTATCTTTGAGCCCTTCATTAAGTGTGTGTTGAATGAATAAGTGAACTTCTGGTTGTAAACTTCAAGCAGATGAGCAGAACTGGTCTAAGTAGCCAGAAGTGTTCAAACGTTTTTGAGTCGGGGCAATTCACAGTGAACATCAGTGCCTTGGGGACACAGAGCTCGTCTGGAAACATTAGGTGTTAGAGGTTCAGTCCAATGCTGATTCTTGACCAATTGTGAGACTTGGTCTTTGTGTTTTTGACAAAATCATGTTTATAGTTGATTCTATATTTTATTTGTCGAAGTTTATTTCTTTTTATTTTGGGCGTAGTACCAGGGATTTTTATCTGTTTTAACCTGTACTCGAGACCGTCTATCAGAGGATCCTTCCAAACTGGTGGCATTTGATTTTTGTGGGTGGTCAATGTCCAGACTCCAAGAAACAATGTGAAAGCCTGTTCAAACACTGATTTGAATGAAGGAAATAAAGTGAGCACACAGGAATAAATCTTTTTCTGCTGTATTAAGCAGAAACCCTTTGGCAACCAGGTTTATTTACCAAGCCTTTCACATGCTTCAAAACTCTGTATCCGCAAATTCGTTTTTACAGTTTAAAAGTTGGTATTGAAATAGTTACTCAGGTTTAATTTTAGAAAACGCAGGTCAATCAATATGTATGACTTTTAAGTTTAATCCTTCCTTTGGGGATCATGGAAGCTCCTTCCGGCTCCAGTGCTCTTTGATTTTCTGATTGTGAAGGGCAAGGTGGGAAAGAAACAAACAAGGTGACTAGGTTTCAAGGGCTGGCTTTCTTGGCATGAATGAGTAATTGGAAAGCCAGCACAATCAAAGTAATTTCATCCATCATGTACAGGAAGGGAAATAGAATTCAGGTTATTAAGGTTGCATGAAACTGCTTTTTGAATGTATGTACATATTTCTTCCTAGGGGCTAGATAACGTTTCCCATTTTTATTTCTAAAAGGAGTTATGGAAAAAGACAACTGAAAATAAAACAAGAGCTGTGGTCTCAGAGCAAAACTAGAATAATTCATTAAAGAAAAGAAAAGCATCTTAGGTTTCCCTTCTTAAAAAACCAGCAGGAAAATCAGAACTTGGGTTTCCCCCCCACTGACTGGCCCCCAATCCCTGAGTCAGCAATGTCATCCCCTGCTGGGGTTGGTCCTAGGAGGTGAGCAGGATCTTCCCCTCTGGGACCGGAGGAAGGAATCGTATATGTGGGGGTTTCACCTGTGTGTGCAATCTTTTGGAATTTGAGGAAAACGAAATAGGGTAATTAGAAAAAAAAAATCTTTAGCCCAGATAAAGGAGGTAGAGAAAAGGCAAGAAAAGCCCACTCAGTAAAGGAGAAGAGAATTCTATTGCTAAGTATAAAATGGAAGGGGAGTTTCTGGAAGGGAATCTGCAGAGAAAGTCACAGATGTTGATTCACTGTCAGAAATAGGATTTTTTACTCTGCCCTATGCGTGTTTAAGATATTAAAATTATAAAAATTATACAGTCATGGTCCTCCGGTTGTTCATCGATTTGCTCGAGCAGGCCCAGTAACGTCTCCACCATGAGACTTGTTACTGTGTTTGGCATATCGAATACATCACAGGGAGCTTGCCAGGCTCTGCCATGTGGGCTCGATACTCTTAGTAGCTTGCCAGGGTCTCCGAGAGGGGCGAGGAATCGAACTCGGGTCAGCCATGTTGGCCGCTTGTAAGGCAAACGCCATACCGCTGTGCTATCGCTCCAGCCCATGAAAATTATATATGTGTATATTTGTATAACTTTTAGCCTCACATGCAGTAGTGGGGGCCACTCTGGCGATACTTGTCGAGGCTGTGCTGAGAAGAGTGATGCACTACTCAGGCCCAGCTGTGCTTGAGGCCACCAGGGCCACATCTGCTTGTGCTGAGGAGTAGCCAGGGCAACACTTGGCTATTCTTAATTTTTTTCTGGGGGGGCATGCAGCATCAGGGATTAAACTCAGGGTTTCCAACCCGTTGAGAAAGTTTTATGGCTTCTGCACTAGATTTTTAGTCAAAAATCTTGGTTGACTTTTACTGAGCCATGGAGAATTAGCATCTTTATTTGCTCATCCTTTTTTTTAATATATATATTTTTTATTAGTGAGACATCATGAGGTTCAGTTGTAGACTTACAAATTTTTTGCTTGGGTTTCAATTATACAATGATCAAATACCCATCCCTCCACCAGTGCCCATTTTCCACCACCACGGATCCCAGTATCCCTCCCACCCCCCATCCCCCCATCCCACCCTGCCTCTGTGGCAGGGCATTCCCTTTTGTTCTCTCTCTCTTATTTGCTCATCCTTTTTATAAATTATTGGATGGGGATTGTTTTCCATTGGTGCAAATGTCCACCATTGTAGGAACTTTGTCTCTCTCACTCACAGCTGTGTCTCTAGTTCCTAATGCAGTCATAGTTGCTCAATAAAACATTCTTGGTAAATTAATGAATGAATGAATGACCTTTATTCTGTATTTTACCTCTTTTAATTTTCTTTCTTCCATTAAAAAAGAGGGGATGGGTGGAGTGATAGTGCAGTGCTTGCCTTGCCCACAGCCAACAGGGGTTTGATCCATGGTGCCCCAAATGGTCTCCTGAGCTCCCTAAGAGTATCATAGAACATAAAACCAGGAGTAAGCCCTGAGCACAGCAAAGTGTGGACCAGAAACCAAAAAAAAAAAAAAAAAAAAAAGAGAGAAAGAGAAAGAAAATGATTCGATTCAGTAGAAAGAGTACGCTGCATTCTGAATTATTGGTGTGGAAGACTAGGTAAATTTGGTTTCTTTTTTCTCAATATTCAATGGGCCCAGCTTTCTGAGTCTTTGGTGCTCTGCTTCATCCATTATTGTTGGTAGTTGCTCTTCGGTCTTAACCACTACTACCACTTTTTATAAACTTATGATTTCAAGTTTCCTATTTCCTGATATCTAGGAAGAACTAAAGGCCATCTAGAATCACTTCTCCATCAGGGGCACTTCAACAGAAGAAAGTTGCATAAATGTGGGGCCTGGGCACAAGATGAGGGGTCAGCCAATGGGAAGATGGGGCCGTGAACTTCCAAATTGTTGAATCATCATCATTATTTTATATTCTTTATTTGGGGAGGGGTTGTTTTTGAGTCACACCTGGCTGGGCCCAGTGCTTACTCCAGGGTCTGTTTTCAGGGATTACTACTGGAGAGTATGTGGTGTGCAAGATAAGCTCCTTATGACCTTCCTTTCTCCTTGGCCTCTCATTTTATACAGGTTAAGTCATGATGGTGGGCTAAGGAGCTATTTTTTTTAAATTTCTTTTTATCTTTTGATTTTTGTATCACATCCCACTATTCCCAGGGCTCATTTCTGCCTTCTGTGCTCAGGAATCACCTCTGGTGGTACTCTGGGGACATATGCAGTGCCAGGAAATTGTACTGGAATCCTTTTTCTTTTCCAATAGTAAAGAAAAATTTTAAAAAGCAGGAAAGAAATCTATAAAGGTTATTTGACACATGTGAGATTTCATGCACAAAGCTAATTCTTGCCGTGGCTCCATTTCTTGGGATAAGCAATGGTGCATCTCCCACTTGTCGCCCCACTAGTCCCCTGGCAGAAATTCCATGAAGTCTTTCCCAATTATTTTCATTTTAATTTTCCTTCTCTGAACTGCTATATTAATTTATTACTTAATCATGAATTATGACCAACAATTCCCTAATTGATGTTTGTGGGTTTACCCCCCCCCCCCCCACACACACCCTACATACACACTGTATTTTAATTTCCCTGAGGAATGAAGCCTTGCTCTAAGAGTGTTAAAATATCTACCTCCTACAGCTCCTAACACAGTGCTCTGTGGATAGAGGGTACATGTTGGTTTGCCAATTTGTTCCTTAGACCAAATGCCCAGGGAAATCTCATACAGAATTTATACCAAGAAAGGCAAAAGCAGACAGTTAATAAAAGCTAGTATGTACTCCCCAGTCAACACGGCTTCCTAAATCAGGAGGAGTTTTAGTTTGTTCTGATGAGAAAGGAAAGGAGAGGAGACTCCTTAAGAGAAGCAAAGAGTTTGCGTGGAATCACTTGACGTTCCTACTTGGAATTGGACATTTGGTCCTAAGTCAAACAACTCTTCCTTCATTTGACTTACTCTTGGAGTTTTCCAAGCAGCAGCCACTTAGTATAAAAACAAACAAAAACCTCTGGGATATAAGAAGTTATATTATTGTTACTTAACCATTGTTATTAATAGCCATATATTCTGTATCTGTCCTCTGAGGGCTGAAATAGACCCTAGACATCTTAATTATATAATAATATCACTCTCCCTAACTTATTACATTCCAAATTGTCCCTAAACACTATTTAATGAGTCTTTTTCTGACTTCACATCTTTCTTCTTTTATTCTCACATTATTGCTGGGGTTGTAAAAACAGAAAACTCTCATATAACAAATGCATGAGAGAGAAAGAGAGAAAAAGAGAGAGAGAAGAATGAGAGAGAGAAAAAAAGACGAGATTTGATACTTTATCTAAAAACCAACACACTTTATTTGATATTATGTTTTTACTAAAAAATTTCAGGTTCATTATGATTTGGGGGGTGGGGGTGGGTGATTGGGGTATACCTGGTGGTGTTCAGGACTTATTCCTGGCTCTGCACTCAGGGATCACTCTGACAGACTTGGGGGACGATATGTCTTGGCAGTGATTGAATCCAGTTTGGCTCCATGCAAGGCAAATGCTATACCCTCTATGCTATTGCTTTGGCCCCAGGGTTTCCTATGATTTCAAAACCTCAAGGGTCATGAGGTTTTAAAATTAACAAAAAAAGTTATGTAGCCAAAATATAAGTGTGTGTGTATAAATATGTTTGTGTGTGTATATATATGTACATATATACACACATATGTATATATGTGTATATATTATAGGTAAAGGCCCTCCCGTTGATCGTCGATTTGCTCGAGCGGGCCCAGTAACGTCTCCATTGGAGACTTTGTTGTTACTGTGTCTGGCATATCGAATACTCTCGGTAGCTTGCCGGGCTCTCCGAGAGGGGCGGTATATATTATATATTATATATACACACATACTCAGTTCCCTGCTTTTCTAATATGTAGCTCTCAAAATTGAGGAAAAGTATTCCATAAACTTAATTTCTTTTGTTAATGTTTTTTCCTCTTTATAAGATTAAACTTTATTGTGGAAATTGGGATTTTTCTCTCATTGGATTTGTACTATAGGTTTTAGGTGAAGAATGACTTACTTATTTGGCATTATATTCATTAAAAGCAGTAATAGAATTTAAGGTTGCATATAAGCGAGCTTCCTCCCGTTGTTCATTGATTTGGTTGAGCGGCCCAGTAACGTCTCCATTGGAGACTTTGTTGTTACTGTGTTAGGCATATCGAATACATCACGGGTAGCTTGCCAGGCTCTGCCATGCAGGCGAGATACTCTCGGTAGCTTGCTGGGCTCTCCGAGAGGGGCGGAGGAATCGAACTCGGGTTGGCCATATTGGCTGCGTGCAAGGCAAACGCCCTACTGCTGTGCTATCGCTCCAGCCCAAGGTTGCATATAATCATTGCATGGAAATTTCCTTTTCATAGGGGCCTCCCCAGCACTGCTTGGGGGTACAGGGCTGGTGTGGGGACCACTCAGTCCATTAGTTCAATGTTTGACCAGGCAATGCAGTACTGCTCAGGGCTAGTCAGTGCTGGGGGTTTACCAGGGTCATTCCCTAGGTGGTGCTTGTAGAGAATATTAAGTACAGGGGATTGAACTCAGGAGGTATATGTTGCTCCATTTCTTAGAGCTATTTTTCTGTCTTACCTGGAAAAATTTAAGTATATATATGTATATATATGTGTATATATATATCTATATCTATATTCTAAGAGATCCTATGGAAAGATCTGTGGTAGTCTTAGAAAAACTAGGATTCTGATACAACTGGTCTATGTACAGTTTGGGAACACTGGTTTTATAATATCTTTTTTGGAATTTCTAAATGATGGTGTAAAGTTAGGACCAGAAAGAGACAAGCTCTATCCTCATCCTGTCTCCCCACCTCAAATCTAAGTAACACTTCTGGAGTTTATATTAACAACTTTTTAAAAAAAGAAGTTTGTGCATTTATAAGTACACAAAAGCACTCTTGCCTGATATTGTTAAAAATCATCACAGCTCCTAAGGTTTTTTAAATAAATGCAACCAAAAGGGAAGTAGCTATTATATTTGAATTTCTTGTTTTTCTTGAAAGTCAATCCTCTCTTGATAAAATAGATATGATTTTACCGAAGAGAGATGTGTGCATCATTTAGATTTTCCAAGAATCTTGATATTTTAATAAATGTTCTCTACAAAGAGTCTCCAAAATATTCCTTGCAGGGAATGAAGCTCTGAATAGCTGAGCTTACCGGATGGCATAGAGTCTCTAAGACAAATGCCATCTCATTATCCTTCCTCCTTCTTGAATTTGTGCCTGGGACAGTGTCTGCCACATAGCAGCTCTTGGAGAAATGCTTTTTAAAAGAATAACTAGATCAACTCGCAAGTCTCTGCTTGTTGTTATTGTATATTATGAATGTCTCTGCCTTTTAGACTGTATCAAATGTAATTTAGCTTTTTTAATGATGGCTTAGGCCATCATGCTGAGCTCTAGTGCCCTCAGGGGTCTGTTAGAGTATGTAGAATGTTTTTATTCTGCACTAAATGATCCTAAGCTGCTGTGATTTTTACTTCTTTTGTTTGCTTTCTATAGTTATTTCCCCCCTGTTTCCATCCTTGCTGTTAAGCCATCAGCTGTCACTCGTTACTGATATTGATGTGCCTCTTCTTTTTAATTTGCTGCTCTCATTGGGCTGTTCCTTTGGAAACCTTATCACTGAGCCTGTTAGAATTTCTTAAGAAGACCAAGCTCCAAATAAGGAGCCCAGGAAATTCTTTTTTGGTACATTTTATTAAAGAAGGCAGGTTCAGTGGGGGAGATGTTGGCTGCTCAGAGGTCTCTGCTGTTTATTTCTCTGTTCTCAGCTGTTTTACTATAAAGTGCCAAATAAACAGAATGACAATGTGTCTGTAAAGAGAGGTGACATTCCATTTCTTCCTCTTTGTGGTAATTAGAGATGGTGGCAAGCATTTTCATGCCCGCATTTCTTTCAGAAAGAAATCAGCCTGAAGTAACATAATCAAGATAATGTAGCTCAGGACAAGTTTGGGTCCTACATGAGACTGAGATCCAGTCTTCCTTGGTCCAAGAAGGTGACAGGAGTTTGTTCCTGTATATCAAGCTTTTATGAAACAGTGGAAGGAAGGAAAGAATTTCTACCTCTGAGAAAAAAGTAAAATAGTTATCTTACCCTCAATTATTGCTACTGTTTTACAGATGAGGAAAGTAGAGCATTTGCTATCAAGTGGCCCTGGAATTCAACATTAAATTTTTTGCTGACATTAAATTTTACTCTCTTTAAAATTGCCTTTATCTTATGGGCATTTTTATTCCTCCCCTCTTATGGTGAAAATCAAGATTGGTTCATACCCCCTAGAAACATTTCCCTTTAATTTATTCTTTTATGGGGTTGGGGTGGGAAAATAAATAGTGTTGCTGGGATTATGTCTGCTGCAGTGTTCTGGGGTCTCTCCCAGAAATCTTTTGGGGATCATATGGGGTCAGGGATTAAATCCATGCAAAGTTTGTGCTTTAGCTCTTTGAGCTACTTTCTTACATCCTAGAGCTTCACCCTTAGCCATCTTCTATCTTACAGTTCCTCTTTCTTTATGTCCTAACGGTGAATCAATCTCATTTGATTTGCTTCTTAGAACAATGACGACAATAACATAGAATAACCTGCCCCTGCTTCCCAGCCATTGCACAATCCTGTGGAATTTCTGGGACTTGCAAAGGCTTCGTCAGGCCCCCTGCCCATCTGTCTGCTTCCATCCTCCCTGCCTGCTGGGCCATGGTTACTGTGGTTACTCTGCCTACTTTGGCTCCAGACTTTGGATCCCATTTTCAAATTGGCCTCTTGGATTTTGGACACTGGAGTTTGTTTACTAGGGCTTGAACCTTGTCTATCTTTTGGCGGCAGACTATTATACCCTACTGCTGTTTAGACATGGCCACCTGAATGCCCTACAGATATTGTAAGCTCAACATGTCTAAAATAAAACTTTTTATCTGCCATCCTAAGTCAGAAATTTCAGAGTCATTTGTTTAAACACAGAAATGCAAACTCTATTCCCTGTCGGTTCTCTCCTTAATATACTACTTACCTGTCAGTATTTAATTATCTGTATTCTTTTCATGTTGCTTCAAAACAAGATACCACAAATTTAGAAATTTTGAAGGATGGTAACATGCATTTATTATTTTAGTTTATACAGGAACAAGGAGTCTAGGCATAGATGTGCTTGCTAGCTTCTAGCTAGTCCCTTGGTTTTAGAGACCTCTGCAGGACCTCACTATATAACCTGGTTTTGACCTTCTCATAATACATAAATTGCTTCTTCAAGGCGAACAAGGAGATAACCCTACTAGTTCCAGTCTCTTCCTTTTTTCCATTTTTGTGTCATACCTGGAAATTCTCAGGGGTTACTCCTGGCTCTGCACTCAAGAAAACTCCTAGCGGTGCACAGGGGACCATATGGGATGACAGGGATTGAATCTGGATTAGCCACATGCAAGGAAAATGCCCTACCTGCTGTACTATCACTCTGGACCTTTCAGTCTCTGACTTCTAATTTCTCTTTTAGGGTCTCACTCTACTATTCTGGGTCCATCTCATATAACTCATTTTTGATGAACTCATAGTCAACTGATTATGGAATTAGGCCACATCTCAACATTCCTTCACCATTGCTCTATCACTAAATTGATATCCAGCATATTTACAGGCCTTTCCCACCTCCAAAAGGAGGTGATTACACTGGGTACATGAAGCAGGAGTGAGAACGAGGGCCTTCTCAGTACTCTGCCTGCCACAAGATGTGAATACTTGTTCTGCTTCTTATGAGTTTGGTCACCTTACTTTAAATCCATTCAATGCACTATTAGCACAGTTGTTTTTCCCGTGGATAGATATGATCAAATAATTATGCAATTCACATCTTCAGAGATTGGTTCCTTGTCCCCATCAAAATCCCACCAAAACCCAAGATAAAGCCAGTTATTGCCAGGGGTAAGCTCTTAGC
This sequence comes from Sorex fumeus, assembly GCF_029834395.1. Lineage (NCBI taxonomy): Eukaryota > Metazoa > Chordata > Mammalia > Eulipotyphla > Soricidae > Sorex > Sorex fumeus. The sequence continues at coordinate 17,365,215 of NW_026606111.1, read as the reverse complement.
ACCACCAATGTGTCACCACCTCCACCCCAAAGTCTATTATTTTATGTGACATATGACTCTATCATCAAGCCTTCACTAATTTCCAGAGTAAAGGTTTTGCTTCCCTTGACTCCCACACCAAATCATGCTTGAGTAATTGAATATGTGTTGTCTTGGATATACCATACTTTTCACTCCTCTAAGTCATTGAATAGGCTTTTCTTCTACTTCTTGCAAAATTACCTTCCAACACAGAGAGTGATGGTTTGGCTGATAAATTGCAGCTCATCTTCCAAATTTTACCTCTCTGTGACTTTTACAGACTTCCAGCTGTACTTCCTACACATCTCTATTGGTGTTTCTCAGGAAGGAGAGTGAAGAGCATGAGAAGAAATCTCCCATGTCACGGCTTGCCTGTGATCCAGTGGAAGAGCCCCCACTGAAATTGATTGACATTGAGGCTAGGAAGTCCCCGGGAAAGGATATCAAGTTCTGTCTTCTCTCAAAATCCAGGCAGGTCTGGGAATGTCTGCATAGCCAGCTGGGTAGACAGATCAAGAACTTTTCCAGACTTTCCCAGGAGGTTATGCAGTCTCTTAGAGGATTTAGAGTTGACTTTTGGCCAAAGTCACGCTTGCTTCATTCCTATGGATCTAAGTTCTATGGAAATGTGAAGAAAGACCATCGTGTTGCTTCATGGCATCATATACAATTGTTTTGAAACTGGAAATATAGGAAAACAAAACATGACTCATCTTGTATCAAGAGACGCTTGATGGATCAAGGGGTGAGGTTATAACAGAAGTCTGGGGTAATGGCATGTCCTGCCAAGGCCATTGCAACTACTGGCAGAGCCACAGAAGAGACTCTTGGTGTTTCTTCAAAACTCATTATTCTACCTGGGGCTATTCACTGGATTTCCACTCCTGAGCATTCCTGAAACTGGACATATACGGAAATGAATGAATTTTCATCATACAGAACTGAGCTGTTTTCATTCTTAGGAGTAAACAGCTTTGCTCCTATATAGAACTTTGAAAGCACTGGGCAGGCATAAGGTGAAAATCTTTTCGAGGTCTATTATTATACAGCAGTGTTAATCATCGGTTCCTGGTGTATAAAATGATTTATATTTGTTTCAGAGATGTTCAATATCACCTCTCTGATTGCTTATCCAGTGGAGCCTTCCTTTCCCCCATGCCCTGAGAGTGCCTATTATGCCACTGGAGCTGAGAAGAGTAGACAATGTGGTGAATACATCCAAAGTGGTTCTAGTTAATGTGAAAACTACTGGCACAGATAATCTCCAGGGCCTGCTTTCAGCTTTTATATGCCCCTGGCAGCTGTATCAAATTGGTCCTATTGACCATGAAACATTGGAGTACTTGGAATCATCAGACTCTTTCTATCCAGGAGGGGGAGAAGAGTAAAAATAATTTCTCTTGCTGAACTCAAAATTTGGCAAGATTACAGATGTGAGTAGGAGCTCAGGATTGGATGTAAAGAGACATTAGTCAGCAAAATTGTATATGATTAAATGACTGGTTTCAATGTAATTTCATTAGCCTAATTTTTTAAAAAAAAGAAACAATTATAAAATTCAAATGCTGTATTTGTAAATTGCATTTGGGAGTTAATGGTGGTATTTTCTCCCCAACTAGAATGCCTCTGTGAGTTGCCCTCTAATTCCCATTTATTTTTCCTTTATACTTGAGCCTAATCCACATGTGGATCAGAATCAAAATGCTCGCTGCAATTTTTTAATGGTTACGTTTGCCATCCATAGAGGTCTTGCCATCCCAGCAGAATGCCACTCCTGTGACTGCTAACATTGAAAAATGAACTCTAAGGAAATGTGGTAAAATGTTAAGATTTGAATGTAGTCCTTCTTGAAAAAAATTCAAAGAGAATCATCATGCTATTAATGTAGGCTGTTTATTTTTGATCTTGAAAAGAATCTTCCAGTGGTAGTCTTATAGAAAATACTTACATTTATTGTATTTTGCATTAAAACAGGATTATATTCTAGAGCATGTGAATTAAATACAATGGCATAGGGATATTTATAAGAGACAAGATACAGTTGGGGTCTTGAAGGTAGAATCACTTGTCTCTTCTCTCTGTGTGTATGTGTGTGTGTGTGTGTGTGTGTATTTGTCAGGAGGTTTTTCAGAATTTGCTATACTTAAGAGATATTATTTTTATGTATTTTATTACATATCTTTTTCAGAAATGCTGAGCTGAATGTTGTTGCTTGTTAGATTATTGACTTCATTTTAGTCCTCTCACCTGGAATTGGTCTGGATGTATTGGATATACTGGTCAATTCGTTTTGACACAATAAGGGAAGTTTTCCAGAATTTATGTTCAATTGGAGAATGTAACCTGTGAAATAACCAAGAGAAAAGAGTAGATAAAACGTGTAAAAATCTTATGTGATTAAGATGAATGCTTATTTCTCAATTGCATATTTACAAGAAAAAGTGCAGTGTTATTGAAAATTCACAACTCAACACTGAGGTATACTTTCTTTCTTCAAGAATCCAAAATATGCTGAAATTTGCACTTATTTTCATAAGGCCATATGTTGTATAAGAATATAACTCTTTCCCAGACATTCATCAATGAAAAGACTCTGACTGTTGGAATTAAACAAACTTAAGATTCAAATTCTGATGATAGAAATTATTACAAGTTACTTATGTCAAGTCATTTAATCAATATGAAACATTTCTTTCTCATTTGAATTATATAATGAAGATAATACCTTCCTCGTTGTGGTAATGGTTAGAGAAAATGTGTATAAAATATCTACATAGTACCTGGTCTATCTGAAACTTAATAATGGCTTATTACCTATGTGTTTATAGTGCAGTGTCATCATTTCAAGTAGGTTGGGAACACAGTTTACCTCATTTATTATCAGAGCCATTAATTTCAATCATATACCTTTATAAAAAACTTCCAGCAAATGTCCTCATGATGATAGCCACATTGTATAGCAAGCTGGGCATGGCCCTTAGTTGATCATCCAAACCTTACAAGATAAATAGTTGTGTTCCCTTCAGTGTCAAATGTGAATTTATACATTTTTACTGAGAATTTGTGCTTTGTATAACCAGAAATCTCAGTACACCAGCCTGGCAGGGGGAGAATGCAGTGCGGCTGGTTTCTGGAAGGGTCGACTGGCTGGATCTCACCAAAAGCACGTCTGTCTTGGGAAGAAGCAGAGGATGTTTCCCCAATCCTTTTTGTCAACACAGTGGGAGTTATCTGAATTTCATTTGGGTATTAAGGGCTGTGTGAGTTGGGTTTCTCTGTGTTAGAGGAGCTGCTGTTATTGGATTAAAACCACAGTTGTAGGGAAGCACTTAAGACTCCGTGGGGGAGTTTCTATCAAATCACAGGGTTAGAGTTTTGTTTCTTCTCTCTCTTCGGTACCCCCACTCATCAGAGAGTGCTGATTTCCAGGTAACTATATCAGACAGAGGAAACCAAGGAAAAACAGAATTTATTTCCAAGGTGCCAAGAAGAGTCAGCTTGGGAATTAGCCAGAACTTGATTTGGTTCACAGTGAACAATTGAAACCACAGACCTATTTGGGGACCCACAATTCAGCTATAAGGGGAGAATTTCATGAACCACAAACTCTAGGTAAAGCCACACATTCTCATGTTGGGTAAAAAGCTATGACTATATGGAACTCATTCCCAGAATCTTCTGTGGTTTAGATTTAGTGTAGATTGTGCCTTTGTTGTTGTTTGTTTTCTGAGCCACAGCAACAATCCTCAGGGATTAGTCCTGTTTCTGTTCTCAGGAAGCACTCCTAGAGGGACCATATAGGATGTCCAGGATCAAATCTGGGTTGGCCGCAGGCAAGGCAACTGCCTTACCTAATGTACAATCTCTCTGGACCCTAGATTGTACCTTTTAATTTATTCTTTGGTGACCTTGAATTTGCCTTCCAATTCTGGAGGTAAGAGCTGCAGGTTGTAGCTGGTACCACTGGGATATGCTGGTTGGCACCTATCACTCTCTTGGGCAGAGAGACCAAAAGCATGGGTTCTAACCCCAAATGTTGGCTCCCGGAGCGAAGTCTACAGGTCTATCTGGTGAAGGGTAATGCATTCAGATGCCTTGAAAGTTTAGCATCTGCTTCTCGTCGACTCCTGCTGCTTTACAAAAACATTCGGAAGTTTCTGTTGGATTTGGATGAGACAGAGATGGCATATTTTCCGCATCTCCGGAAGCTGACACTGCACTTGGGGAACTTCATTTACATGCACATCGAATGCCGTCTGACTGCCTCGGACTGTACCTTTGAGCAGATCCGATGGGATGCCCACATGCATGTCAATGAAGCTCCCTTAGCCAGAGCCGTGCTCCGAAGAGGCAAAGAGCAGGTTTTTCTTGAAACTTGTTACCGCGACCATCTCAAACCAGACTCCACAATGAGGAATTCTTTTTCCTTGCTTGAGTGTGTGCCAGGAGGATGCCACGTAGTTCAGTTTTCCAGACCGAGGTAATGTATTTAAACTTGGATTATTTGAGAAAAAATGGAAAGGGATACAGGGCTTGATTTTAATCCCTGCTAACATAGAGAAAAGAATGCCTGTGTCACAACTCAGTGAGTGTAAAAATTAAAAAAGGCTGAGACCATTGTTGGAAAACAGGCAAAATAATTAAAATTATTATGGAATAATCACATATCACACAACAACCTCCCACTCATATGAGCAACAATCCAAAACAGCTCCTCCAAAGCGGGCCCAAGGGCAGAGGTTCTGTATATCATTCAAAGACCATCTGTCGTGCAATTCCTGTAGCGCCTTTGCACTATTCTGAGGGCAGGCTGAAATTGAGTCCTGGCAGTTCTCTTTCCATTTGCGAACACACAGCAGTGATGGCAGATAAATATGGCAAACAATAGACGTTTGTAACGAACTGGAAAGGCATGGGAAATTTTGGAACCAGTACCAAAATAAGAAGTTTTGGGTCCTGTGTAGGGCTCTTAAGATCCCCAGGGCCCATTCTTGCCATGTGGCAGCTCAGACAGACATCTGTAGACCGAGTAAGGCTTCTGTGAGCTCAGCCAACCTGCAAAGGGCCTGATTTAAATAAAGTTCTGTATTTCTTTTTTAAAAAAATATGTAATAATTACAGAGGTACACAACTGTTCTCCTCTTTGCCCTTATTCTAACAAAGTCAGATACTACTGGTAGCTCTGAAAGCTTCCTTTGTCATTTGCATTCTTTTCTTTTGTCGAAGCCTCATATTTCTCTAGAACTCTCCTCTTGTGTTCTTATGCGTTGCTTCCTTTGGTGGTTTCCTGGGCCGTTGAAAGCTTAATTTTGACAATGGTATCAAGAAGATGTTTGTTTTCATTATTCTGGAAGTGTAAGATTGATATTTGCTTGCTTGATGTTGAATCAGGCAAACCTGATTTTATTATATCAGTTTTCAATAATTATAGTTTTAATTCACAAATTCATAATACCCCAAAAGTTTAGACTAAAGCTGTTATCTTTGAATATATTGATAAATCTGAAATTCTGAACTGGTGCTCTTTAAAATTTTTTTCTCTGTGAAATATATATATATATATATATGTATATATATGCACAGGCTTATAGGCTCAGTTACACAGTATTATCTGTCAATAGTTTCCACTTCAAATCTTTCATTCTCTCTTGCACACACTCACATATACTTATGCCTATGAGGAAGTAATAAACAAGGTTTTCTTAATTTTAGCATTTTGTTGGGATAGCAAATGGATCATTCTAGCTCATCTTCTAAATTTCCACTTTTTACCAGGAAGGCTATGGATTTGCATGGATCAGGAACCCATTTGGCCCTTGAATATCAGGGCAACCCTGGCAGATACTGTCAACCCGGGAAAGAATGGTCTTGTGTTTCTGAAGTTTGGATCCTTCACAGGAACAGTAAGAGTGTGTGTGTGTGTGTGTGTGTGTGTGTGTGTGTGTGTGTGTGTGTGTATCTAGCAAATTAGAGGTTAACTCCAACTCTGGTTCTCTATTACTGACACTGTTCAGAGGCCAGGGATATGGGGCACTGCACCACCCCCAGCTGATTTTTACTGGCAGTTCTGGCTTAGTGGTGTTGTTCAACCTAGAGCTGAAACCCTTAAATGACCCTCATTTTGCCATCTAAGTATATCATTATCTTCATCAGTACTTTACAAGGAGCATAGCTTTTTTAAAAAAATAAAAACCTTGATTTGAAATTTTAATTGTTTTAGGTGACATGGTTATAATTGTGCTAATGTTTATGGTTTTCTTATCTACAGCTACATCCCAACCCTATCAAAATACCCAAGATCCTCTACAACTGTCCTTTTGTTATATTCATTCCACCTCTTCATTCCCCCATAGTCATTCTCTGCTCTTACCTGTCGTTCTCAGTTATATAATCTAGGTCCATGTGGTCATGTGAGACATTCCATTCTTTTGTCTTATTTCTCTATGTCCACATAGGAATGAGAACATTGATATTTGTCCTCTTCTCTCTGACTTATTTTGCTTAACATGATATCTTCCAGTCCCATCTAAGTGAATTGCAAGATTCTATCTTTTCTTATAGCTGCATAATATTTCATTGTGTATACATACCACAACTTCTTTTTGTAAGCACCATAGCTTTTGGGTGGAGAGGTATTTGGATTGAATGCAAAGGTTCTGGTGCTACTTCTGGCCTTTTGCCCAGGGGATCACTCTTAATGGAATTTAGGGGACCATGTAGTACCAGATATTAACACCAGTACTACTTCTCTGGCCCTAAGGAGCATAGGGCCAGAAAAATAGTACAAAACAATGGAAGTGATTAAAAAGAAGTCCCAGTCAGAACTTTAGTAGATTATTTGCTTTGAGACAAACTGAAGCTTAGAAAAGTTGTACACTTTGCCCCAAAGTTATTCAGGAGAGGAACAAGAACTGTATATTAGGTTTTTCCAGTTTTGGGTCAGCACTTTCTTGCTTTTTTTTTTTTTTGTCATGCCAGATTGTCTCTTGAAGTTCTGGTGCAGTGACCATTGAGTCATATTGTGCTTGGTAACATACTAGATAATAATACTGAAGTTGAAAGTCTGAAACCCTCCTTTGTTTCCTCTTTGTTTGCTTAGAGAAGGTAGATTTACAGGTAAGCACTAAAAAAGGGACAGTAGGCAAATAAGTTTAGGAATATTTGTTTTAGAACAAGACTTGATAAAACTGTAGCATATAATTTAGACTTCTCCTTGTCTGAGAATTAATTACTGGGTCTTAGAGTAACTTGGAGTCAGTGTCATTTGTACTGTTTCTGATGCTGCTGATCTATTCATTTCTCTGTCTGTGGCAGATAACTATATTCATATTACCTGATTCCAAGACATTGGCTTTCTTCTATCGTTTGAGAATTTTTTTCTCACAGTATGGAGAAAATCCTCTTAGTAAGATGGGATTCTGCCACTTGTGATTTCTTCCTTATTCAGTTGTGTTTGGTGCAAGTTTGTAGTAACTCTTGAAAACCAATTTTTGTTTGGCCTTTTACAAGTAATTTGTTAAATTGCAGGCAAGCCAAATTCAACCATGGTGGAATATTTACACCACAGAAATTGGCAAATATTCCAAGGCTGGGCATTCCCGAGAGAGCTGGCAGCTCAACATTTGCAGCACATCACTGCTCCCAGCTTTATCTTCCTGTTTTCATAAGACCAATAAGTGAGTTAAAAGGAAGATTAGAGAGAAATACTTCTTCTGGGGAATGCCCAGTGAAACAAAGATAAATAACTCTACTGTAAATCTCTGCTAACCAAACAATAGTCTGCCAGCATTATTGTTTTCATTATTGGTCGTAGTAGTGGTAACTAAATTGCAGATGAGTATAAATTCTAACTACTAGATCTTTCAACAGTTGCCTCACTGCTAATATAGACATTATTTTGTAATATTTAAAATGTGTCCTTTTATGCTACTAAGAAGGTAGTCATGTGCATATCTCTTGTGTACACATACACACACACATTTATCATTCACCACTACTACAAATTTACTACACATCTCAGTTTAATGTCTGTGGGTTTTACTCTCTTTCCAGATGAGGAAAGAAAGGGCCTGTATTATGTCCATTGTATGAAGAAAATACCTAAATTGAATTTGTCATTAAAATACAACCCCTCTTGATTGCTCTTCAAGCCCATGTTCTCTCTTGAACATGCATCTTATTTGCTTGTCTTTATGTCTCTTTGATGGCTATGTTATCTCTTGAACACATTTCCACTTTTTTCTCCTCTCACATTTTTCTCAGTAAATTTCAATAAAACTACCTTGTTTAAAAAATTCAACATATTTCTATATATATTTTTTTTCCAAAGGAGCTATTATGTCTAAGGAACTAAACTCCAAGAATTCAACAAGTGTCTTAACATTTTTACTAATATTCAATACACTCATTTCTTCCACAACCAGTGCTGATTGTATTGGCAATCCATTCACAAACTCAGAAAGATTTCTTCCCTTTCTTCCTCCCCAGAATTTCACAACAAATTAGAGAGGAAACATTGTCTGCTCTCAAGCCAGAATAGAGAAGGTTCAACTGTAGAAGCAGCAGCTGGTCAGTTCACCAGACAGTTCAAATATGGAGATGTTCCTAAAAAGAGTGGGGATTTTTCATTCTGTCCTGGGATCTGGCCCATGGTTTCAGGGCAAGTGCAGTCAGACACAAGGAAAATTGAGATGCCTTTGGAAAGCAGATGCTGTTGAAAAGTGAGCAGGGAATCAGACTCTTCCAGAACCTCCTGGATAGTAGAGTCAAGATACCAAATGGAGAGTTTGAGTCACTGCCAGCTCAACTAGAAAATAACCAAACATGAATAGTGAATTTACCATCCCTCTAAAAGGGAAATGTGTGACTGCTGGTTCATCTTTCACCTCACGATGCTCACTCCTCTGCCTCTCTGTGTGTCTGGAGTGGACTATCTCAGCATCTCTTAAAGTGATCAGTCTTAAGATCTTTTCCTGTTAAAAATTGTGAAAATCCCTTTCTTCCCCATCCCAACGAGACCCTGAGTCACCACCCACAAATGACCTCTCTGGCTCCTGATCAAGCTGCTTAACAGCCATGATCTCAGAGACTCAGAAACAAATCTTGGAACCCAGCAGCTTTTGACAGAAATGCATGCGGACCCTGCAGTAGGTTACTGTCGCCAGGCCATCCAGGGAGGAAAGGGTGCTGTCCCTCCACCTGCTCCCCCTTGGTGGTTCAGTGGCTGCCATACTCCAGAGGCCATTGGACAGTCAGGTTTGGGCCCTCAGTGTTGAGACATGCATCATGGGATGGGGGTGGAGCTGACCCTTTCCTCCCTGTCCCAACAAGATCCAGAATTGCCACCCACTAACGACCTCTCTGGCTCCTGATCAAGCTTTTTAACAGCCGTGATCCAAGAGACTCAGGAACAAATCTCGGAACCCAGCAGGTTTTGACAGAAATTCCTCCAGATTTAATTGTTAAAATTTTGGAATTTCAAAATCACGCAGCCACTACTGCAGCCACATTACATTATATATTATTCATAACCAGAAATAATTGTCTACTGTTGCCTTTTCAGCAGATCTGAGTGTTGGGGTAAAATCTCAAATAATAATGGTGGGTCCGGTGTCAAAATATTGAATGTAATCAAAGTAGGGAGAGTAATGTGGAAATCATCTGCCCCACAGGTAGGGTGAAGGTGTGGAATGGGGGTATACTGAGGGTTTTGGGGGTAGAGAATGGGCACTGGTGAAAGTACGGATGTTTCATTGTTTGACCGAGATTTAAACCCAAAAGCTTTATAACTGCTCTCATGGTGATTCAATAAATAAAATAAAAAAAAATAAAAAAAAGCAAGGTGGCGTTCATGTTTAATTCAATCAGCCTAATCAGTGGCTGAATAAATAGCAGTACTCCTACATTAAAAATATTGTGAAAATCCAAGTGTCTTGCAGTGTTTTATACTGAGAAGCAGAGAGCTAGAGGAGAGGATCTAAATCCATTAGCTTTACTTCTGTAATTGACTAGCTCTGTGACTTTGGGCAAATGACTTAATTACTTAGAACCTCAGTTAAAACAGACCTAAATGAAATTAAAATTAAAATTGCATTTTACGTATAAATTCCAGTAGGCGGGGGTCACACCCACCACCTGGCCCCCTGGCTCCGTGTAATCCCATCAACGGCCAAGACTCAGAGACTATAAAATCCAGCTCCCGGACGAGAACAGTGCAGTCTGCCCCCGCGCCTGGCTGTTCCTCGCCGGGGCCCTTTGGAGGGGAGCGGGTTGAGATTTCCTCCCCGCCCAGACCAGGGCTCAGGCAGCCGAAGACCTCCAGGACCAGCCACCACCATGCTGAGACCACTCTCCGCACACATGAAGGTACTGGCAGAGGGACAAATCCACGCGGGTTCCGGGGCCGAGATCTCCCAGCCTACTCGGATTGGAGTCGAGCATCCTCCACCCAGATCCTCCAAATTCCAGTAGGCGGGGGTCACACCCACCACCTGGCCCCCTGGCACCGTGTAATCCCATCAGCGGCCAAGACTCAGAGACTATAAAATCCAGCTCCCGGAACCGCGCGGCCACATTCAAGGCCGCGCGACATCTTATCAGGACATCTTTTTATGACATCTTATTATCTCATTCCTACTTTGGACAAACTTGCAGGCTATCGAATGTAGCCTGCCCACAGGGCAGAGTCTGGCAAGCTCCCCATGGCGTACCAAATATGCCAAATACCAGTAACAATGATGGGTCTCATTCTCCTAAAGAGCCTTGAATATAATCTCAGGGTTAGGATGAAAGAGACGTTACTGGGGCCTGCTCGAGGCAATCGACGAATAACAGGATGATGAAATGAAAAAATGAAATGAAATATTCTGTATCTGAATGAAACCATATGATAATTGCTTATATGAAGTTCTCTTTCTAGCCACGATTCTTTTTTTTAAAATTTTTTTATTAGTTAATTACCTTGAGGTACAGTTACAGGCTTACAAACTTTAGTGCTTGCGTTTCAGTCACAGAATGATCGAGTAGCCATCCCTCCACCAGTGCCCATTTTCTACCACCAATGGTCCCAGCATCCCTCCCACCACCCCCACCTCATCCCCTCCACCCTACCCCGCATCTGTGGCAGGCCTAGCCACAATTCTTAAAGAGTATTCTCCAGACCAGCAATGCCAATGCAACTTGGAAATGTCATCATTAATATCATATTTAGTCTGATCTTGGATGTGCTAACTCAAAAACTCCTCAGTTGGGGCCCAGGAACCTGTGTCCTGACAAATCTTCTGGGTGACTATTTTTAAGATTGAGGGTTGAATGTGAGGAATAAATATTATGTAGGGAGTAGCCTTCTCTAAATCTCTTTCGAGGCCAAGGTGCTCTTTAAAGCCAGTATCTTCATCCTTCAGGCCCATTTGCAAACAACTAACCAGGTATGTATTTTCAAAAATGAAGAGTCTGATGTTTTATCACTAGGAGTAAAAACAATAACTCCATATGTCCAGTGCTTTTCACATTTTAGGATCTTTTTTACCTCATTTTCTCATTGGCGGATGACAGTTACATAGTGAGATGAGGGGCTGTATTCCCCAGGGGAACCTAGCAACCTGGACTAATTCAAATCCCTGCTCCAAGGCCGCATTCTCTGGGGTGTGGTGATGGGCACAATTCTACCAGCACCACACTCAGATTCTGTGTTTCTCTTGGATTTGGATCAACAATCTTTCCTGGGGAATTGTGACCCAGCTAACCAATAATCACAAATCTCAACCAATGACAGATACCACCAGGGAAATAATTTTCACGTTGAAGTCACCCAGTTCCCTCACCATAACAGTTACAAGCAGAGATGAAAAAACTCCTGTTTCTGCCACTCATGGGTGAAAGGAGACTGCCAATGGGGAATAACTTACACTGCAAGTCAGAAGGGGCCTCAGAACTGCGTGACATATGGCCCTCGGGCTTCTCACGCCTGTGATTGGCAGGTCACACTTGCTGGCTCTGTGACTAAGGCTTGTCACAGTTGAAAAGACAGCTAGTGAAATGGTTTTCACTTCACTGAGGGCTATGGCATAGGTCACCCAATGCTGCTCTCCCCGCACTACCCTCCCATCAGGGAAATGCTGCAGTGCATCTCAGTGAAGGACAATGCTTAGGAGTTTCCCTCAGCTGTGTGTTGCTGCTAGCTGAAATGGTTGCCAAGTGGACTAATGAAGAGGAAATATTGTACCTCCATGTATTTGCTAATGCTGATATGATATATTAGCTATGAACAAGCTTATGCTGAAGTTAGAATCGTAGTTTAGTAATTGTTAGAAATAAGAGTATGCAAAATAGCTTGTTTTGGACAAGACTTAAGCAACAAACAAGAAAAAGACCTTATTAGCGCCCAGATTAAGTAGGCAATTTATAAGGAAGAACTAGAAAAGCCAAAGCGTCTTCCAGAGGATGGAGATGATCAGATTTGATATAATTTGAAGTACATTTGGTGGCAAACCTCTGCAGACTTTCTCTGGCCTGTACACATCATGCAAGAGCATATACTCATTAATGCAAATACATATTTAATTGACCTTAAAATGGAATTATATAGCATTTAGAAATGAATAAATGCATAGCCTTTGGGATTGTTCACGGTGGCATCTCTCAGTGTGGTTATTTTTGTGTGCATGAGTGTGTGTCTGTGAAAGAGGGGGAGGGTGGAAGGGAAAATAAGGGCCTTATTTTTACCGTTGATGGTCTTTTATGGGCAGGAGAAGAACACGGATTATTCTGGCGGATATTTGCAATGTCTACTGGAAGGAAATAGGAGTGGTAGAAGCCTGGTCTCTGGGTACATTTTCCTGAAGCAACACCTCCCTTCCCATCTCTTTTCTTTTTTTCCTTTCCTTTCCTTTCCTTTCCTTTCCTTTCCTTTCCTTTCCTTTCCTTTCCTTTCCTTTCCTTTCCTTTCCTTTTCTTTTCTTTATTAAACCACTTAATTTTGAATAATTAGTCAAGTTCATCATAAAATATGTTTAAAAATAGAAAAAACATCAAATCTGACAATGCTGATGAGACATTTTCTTTTTTTTACTACTTGTTATTTTTTTATTTAATTGATTCACAGTGAGATACAGTTACAAAGCTTTCATGTTTGAGTTTCAGTCATACAACGATCGAACATCGATCTCTCCATCAGTGCATATTTTCCACTACCAATATCTCCAGTATTGGGCCCTCCATCCAACCCCACCACCCTCGCATCTATGGCAGGCAATTTCCTCCATACTTTTTCTCTACTTTTGGACATTATCGTTTGCAGTACAGATAATGAGAGGCTATCATGTTTGGCCCTTTATCTACTTTCAGCACACATTTCCCAACCTGAAGGATCCCTTCAACCATCATTGATTGGTAATTCCTTCTCTATTCCAGCTACCTTCTCCCCCAGCTCATGAGGCAGGCTTCCAACCATGGAGCAATCTTCCTGGCCCTTGTGTCTACTGTCCTTGTGTGTCAGTCTCATATTATGTTATTTTATATTCCACAAATGAGTGCAATCATTCTATGTCTGTCCCTCTCTTTCTGACTCATTTCACTTAGCATGATACTCTCCATATCCATAGCCTTATAAGCAAATTTCATGACTTCATCTTTCCTTATAGCTGCATAGTATTCCATTGTGTAGATGTACCAAAGTTTCTCTAACCAGTCATCTGTTCCTAGGCACTAGGGCTGTTTCCAGATTCTGGCTATTGTGAATAGTGCTGCAATGAACATACAGGTGCAGATGTCATTTCTACTGTGCCTTTTTGCATACTTGGGATATATTCCCAGAAGTGATATTGCAGGGTCATATGAAAGCTAAATTTCTAGTTTTTTTTTTAAGGAATTCCCATATTGTTTCCCAAAAAGGCTGGGCCATTCGGCATTCCCACCAACAATGAAAGAGAGTCTCTTTCTCCCCACATCCACACCAGCATTTGTTGTTCTTGGTGAGACATTTTCTTAAAGGCATTTAAAAAATCTAAAACCACATAAATGTTAAATATCTGACTTTAAAATCTTCATTTTCTCTGATTTCGGAGACCACATTGATTTCTGAGTGCTGTCCTTAGAAATCAGAAGATACTGCACAGTCCATTTCTCACAGGAGGGAGGTTTACAAGATGGTTAAAGAGCGAATTGTACTGAGCAAAATGTTTATTCTGTCACAGTGAAATTCTGTCTCACCTTGCTAATCCTTCTTTTTTTTGGTTTATAAAAAAAACCAAAAATATTTTTGGGGGTTATTTTTTTACATTTACTGCCGGAAAAAATATCTGAAAGTTCAATGTTTTTAACTTTCTGGATGAGTTGGTTCTGTAATGTCACAATTGAAGACTGGATTGGCTAATTCCCACCAGGTAAAAATTGATAAGTTAATAAAAAATAATTTTATTTCATAATATTAAAGAAAGTTTTTTTAAAAAAAATTTCAGTAAAAATGGTAAATAGCTTTATTTGAATTGAAGTCAGATACTTAACATTTATGTGGTTTTAGATTTTTTTTAAATGCCATTGTAACTTCTAATAGGAACTTTGGTTTAATTAGTGTTTTCTTATATTTGTTTTTCTTAACTAGTAACACATAGTGAACCATCACATTAAATCTGTAATGTGGTAATGATGATTTCTCTGGTCATGGATGGTATTATCTAGAGGATTTACATATGTCTGCGCAATTAAATCTGCTCTCTTACAGGATTTACTACCATCTGAAATCTACCTCTCTCCTGTAGTCAAATAAGCAGGTGCAGGCGGGTGAAGGGTATCTTTATTCAAAATGGCCTCTACTTGTCAACTTCATCTTTTGGTGACTATTTCCCTTGGTGTTCATTCTAAGCTACACTTTCTTAGACTCTGGTCTATCTGTGTTTGAAGTCAAATGACAAAAAGTTAAAAATCTTGCCATTTCCATTTTACTCCACTTTGTAATTTACAGTGATTCAATACATTTTTAAAAAATCTTGCCAGTGAGTAAGAAAATGTCCCCTCTGGCTTACCGAGCAAATTTGCTCTTTTAAGTGAGGTTTATCAAAATTGTCATGAAGATGGATATAATCTGTAGGACAAGGGAGGGAAGATGTGGCTGTACTTTTCAGGGACACAACTCACCTTGTTACTGAGTTCAGTGATCACTTCGGTTGTCACTTGTTCTTCATTGCTCAGGAACTGTCTGTGATCCCAAAGTAGGTCATCCAGGGAGTTCCATCCGCTGCCCCCTTTGGTTTTTTTTCAGTAGCAACAAGGTTGCTTATGCCCGTTTCTACTTCAGGTCTACTGGGAAAATTAGATATTTGCTAGCATCTAATTAGTGACGGGTTTTAGGGAATTATGTATACGACATTCTAGTTTTTTTGTACTCTCAGGACATCTTTAGTTCTGCATGTTAAGCAAATTGGGAAAAGTTGAACAGCTTTGGTCTAGTGTGTAGTATAAAATGAAAATTACTAGCACTCCCAGGTTTGTATTAATTTTGACTATTAAAAACAAACGATTAACATTCTAGTTTTTATCACTTTATTATTACTTTTTGGGGACAAGTGTGCTAGCTTACCAAATTTTGATTTAGTTCCAGTCACGGCTAACATTGCTATGGATATTTTTCACTCCCTTACAGATCTTTTGGAGGGATGGTATAGAAGAACACATCTTAAAATATTTGTTGCTACAGATTTAAGATATGTTGTAAAAAATCACCTTTAATTTCACCTTCTACTGACAAGCTCTCTTAATGTTTTGAGGAATTTGCTTTTAAACAATCTCCCCCCCCCCCCCCATATACAAAATGAATGCTCTTTCTATATGAGGCTTAAGGGGTTAAAAGAGAAAGAGGATTATTTCACTTCTTGCTTACATTTTCAGCTCCCTCAAGGTCCCCTCTTTAGCGGACTGTCTCTGGAGTGATTCAGGATGCTGAAGCAGTTGATCACTGAATAAATCTTCCCTGACTCTGAAAATGTTACAGTATTATGCAGCGCACACATTGCGGGCGGGTTGCAGCTGAGCTGCTCTGTGGCCAGAGATGATCTCCCGGTAAAGAAAATGCTTGGAATTACCCAGGGGAGTTTGCATTTCAGTAGCAAAATAGTGAGCGCAGAAATGGAATTGAGTGAGTTGCTGAAGATTCTGGTCATCTAAACACTAAGCACAGGCTGGGGGAACATAAGATAAAAGAAATCTCCGTATTTTTTGATTCAAAGAAGAGAAGAACTCCTTATAAATGTCACTTATTAGAGAGCCCAGAAATGGGCCATTTCAAATATACCACCAAACTGCTAGTAGGATGGAATGTCCTGGAAGTCCCCAATCTCTCGGAGTCACCCTCAACAGGAAAACCATGTAGCATGAGGTAATGTCTGCTTCAGAGAGTTGCAGTTTCTGATGTCAGCCTGTCTTTGGTGTCGATGTTGGGAAGTGGGAGAGAGGGATGAAAACTTCAATTTTTCTCTCCTAGAGATCGGTAGTCAGCATCTGGGTAGTGAGAAACAAATTTATTTTGCACTTAAATATAAAGGAATATTTTCTTGCCATTCTAAGCACCAGAATCATCCTGAAATATAGCCCCTCAAGCTGTGAACTAGTTATTTATTTGATGTGGTGTTTTTGGTGCTAGGCAAGTGCACTGAATAAAGAAATGAGTGGACATGTTTCATTAGCAATAACAATGTTTGAAGACCATACATACATACAGAGCAGAAAATCCTTAAGTGCATCATTTCTGCTTCAGGTGCCAACAAAAAGTTAACTCAGTGATCTCTGTAGTTTTATTATTCACAAAGGTTGCAGGCTGTCAGCCTCAATTCAACACAAGTTGTTGAATTGGGGGTTCTATATGCAAATATTCCTAATGTGTCTGCTTTTGGAAGGGATATTTATTATCAACTACACATAGTTACCAACACTTCATAAAAACCATTGTCCTATATGTAAAAATACTTGCCTTGCTTGTAAAGAAATTGGTGCAGTGTTAAGCTTCCCCATAGATGAAATGGCTGAATTTGACTCTTCAGTGGAGGGGAACTAGAAATTTATATTTTAAAAGGTTCTCTGTAAGATTTTACTACAGGTAATCTGTACACAAGCATTTGGGACCAGTGACATAGAAGAAGGGATAATGTGACTTTTCAGTTTTTCTATAATTTATGTGAACCATTTAGTCTTAATGTCCAATTACTATGCAGTACCATAACAATTACTGCATGTACTTTGTTATATGTGTGCCTGATTAACTTTATTACAGGTTGTAGCTGAAATCGCAGCAACAGTACCTATAAGGGGTCTCAGTCTACAAAGATTTTATGAACAGAATATTAGAAACATTAACGTGAGACACAGTTTCTGGCCAAACTTTACCCTTATGGGCTTTCATAAAATTTCACATACACATCTGTATGCAAAGTTGAGCTATTGATAGTTTGTCATAATTTCTTAAAGTATTTTCAATTTAGTTGAATATTTGTCATGATCTCTTTCACTATATTTGGATTTTCATTGATTTTAGGATGAATTTGGGGAAGAGGTAAAAGATAATTTAAAATTGTGCCTATTAGGCAAAACTAGTGCCCCTTCCTTTTAAAAGAGTATTTGTGGTCCAGTATATGAACACACTAGGAGCCCTGCTTGCTGCTGGTGGTTTTGGGGCATGGCCAAGAAACCTTTAACCAGAATCCATACTGAATTCAAAGATTGATTCCAAGGAAATAAAGGGAAATTTATTTAGGACAGATGCTACCAATGATGTGCCAGAGAGGGGAGGGGAGGGGAGGGAAGAGAAGGGGAGGGGAGAGGAGGAAAGGGAAGAAGAGGGGAGGGGAGGTGAGGGAAGAGGAGAGAAGAGAGGAGAGAGGAAGGGGAGAAGTGGGGGGAGGGGAGAGGGAAGGGAAAAGAAGGGAAGGAGGGAGAGAAAAGGAGGGAAAGATGGGGGAGAGGGAGATTATTTTAAAGATCTATCAAATATGGAGGATGGACAAAAGGGTTCTCTCTCAGGGCTGGAGAGATAGTACAATAGGTAGGGAACTTGCCTTTCACGTAGCTAACCCAGGTTCAATTCCCAGCATCGCATGTGGTTCTCGGAGCACTGTCAGGAATAATTCCTGAGTGAAGAACCAGGAATAAACCCTGAGTACCAGCAGATAAACCCCCCACCCCCCAAAAGAGTACTCTCTTAAGTATCACCAGGGATAGATGGATGCCTTGGCCTTCACTTTTAGGAGTTCTTAGGCTTTCCCTGGATCTTCTGTCACCTTGAAATCAGCAGATATCACTCCTTAAACTCTTCAGCCATTGCATAGACACAAATCTCTTATAGGGTTTGTGAAAAGTTGGACTCTAGCAAAAGTGTCCATGCTCTGCTTTTGCCTTGAATGACCTCAGGGAGGCAGTGATGCTTGAGCTAAGTGTGGCACTCACTTCCCTAACTCCACCTAACTTCTGGGGGCATCCTGGGAGAGAAATGCTGATTAAAATGTGGCAAAGATAATGATCCCCTCCTTGCAGTGATGTTTGGAGGGTTGGGTGAGCTTTTGCATCTGTTCTTTAGTGTAGCTGTTTCCCTTGGCTCTGAGTTATGGAAGTCACCCAAACTGGCCTGATGACAGAGTGGAGTTTCCACGTCATGTTCCATAGAGAGGGACCAATGTCACTTTCCTGGGGAGTGAATTTTCTGCCAGTCAAACCTCTCTCTCTTACAAGGGCACCCAGACAGTTCTCTATAACCAGGGAAACTTTTTTTTTGTAATCTGGGGATTATATTTTATCAGAAACTTTGAACTGTTTACTTATAGTTTTATTTTTTGTCTAAAAATGGCTAGATACAATTTATAAGAGGCAAGACTGAAAGAAATTTAAGAGCCCAATGGCAGGTGAATGGGTAAAGAAGGGTCTATTGTTGCACAATGAAATTCTACTCAGTTGTAAGAAAAGACAAAATCTTGCTTTATGATGTAATGTGGTGAAAACAAGAGGGTGTCACGCAAAGTGAAATAAATCAGAAAGGGAAAGACAGATACTGAGTAATCTCACTCATATGGCTTTTTATGTTTCTTTTTTAATACCACATTGAGGTGCCCAGGGCTTAGTCCTTTCCTTATTAACTTTCCTGGTCACTTTAATGTAAAATCCATATGCAACATGGTTGAATCTCCAATTTGAACTTACCTGCGGGTGGTAGGAGCATAGCAGAGCAGATGATTTTCTTGGTTTTGTTTCTAAGAAGAAGTATAGCATTTTAGACAATTCTCTTTGCCACTCTGCCTCAGCTTTCTCATCTATAAAAGGAAGGTGCTAGAATAGATAATCTTGAAGGGTCTGGTATTATCTTGGATTTTATTATTTTTCAATGATTTAAGGTCACTATTATGATTATGAATGCTCATTATATACTCCTAGAGCTAGCCTGAAAGATGTAGAAGTTAGTCATTCTTTAAAATCTTGATTTCCAATCAATACCTTTAATTGTTGTTTTTACTTATTTTCGGTAAGATTATAAAAAATTTATAAATTGAGTGTTTGGGTTAATGACGTTTTTACCCAAGTCTAAGATTTTAAAAGGCATTTTTAAAAAGTCAGGCATGCTTTTCTGGTAATCTCTATGAAAAATATTTTATAGTATTTTTATAATTATGTTTTTAAGTTTTATCTTTAATTAAAAACCTCAATGCTAAAAGCTGCAAAAGGTAGAGGGACTTAAAAAGAATCTAATATCTAGAATAAATATTTTTTTCTGGTAAAATTATAGTCAGTATTATGATATGTTCTGCCTGATTAACTTCCGATTACAACATTCTAATTGGAAAAGTCCTTCAGGTAAGATAGGACAAGTTGCAATACAATAGGCTGAGAAGCATGGCTTCATGGAAAGAGAGAGGCATCAAGAATTGAAGTGTACTCCTGCGGACGAATTCTGGCCTGGAGACTTATAGGGAGACAGTAAAAATTTGATGGCTCTGTCCTTCTGATTCCAGGCCTGACCTTTCCTATATAGCATAATATTACATCTATATTTATCTACAACTATGTCTATTAACTGTGTAAATAAACCCATCCTATCAAGCTCTTAATTAAAGAGTAAAACATCAGACTGTAGTCTTCAATTTCTTTTTCAAAATAATTATCAAAGTTCTACTTTGAAAGTTTGACTCTGGTTGTTTGCACTTGAACCCAGTGATTGATAATCTGACAACTTCTGATTGACATTTTGATAACTTCTCAGATTTTATTCTTTGCCAAAACCAACAAGGCATTAGCATGAAGGAAGACAACCTCTTTAAGAGACATTATGAGCATGCATGCTTTAAAAATGAATCAGAAGGAAAAGAAAACAGAGAAGTGACTCAAATCATTTATCCTGGTTGCTTTTAGGCCTTGGACCTGAGTTTATTTGCAGGCCCAAATCAAAATTTTATTATTTATTTATGCATCATCTGCTTTGTTCTACAAAGGATTTAAGGTTACTCTGTTCTCTATATTTAGTTCTCAAGTGGAACTAATTTAAACAAATCAACCAGCTAGTACAAAGTGGGCCCTGTGTTTAAAATGTGGCAAGCACCCAACTGTCACCGAGAAATGAGAAAGGTGTTGAAAAGCCTTCTGAAGCTAGAATATTTCCCCCCATTGACCTTTCTATTATCAGATTTCATTAGAATCACTTCTTAGGAATCTTCTGTAGACAGGCATTTTAGCTGGGTTAAGATGTTACCTGGGAGAGGTGCCAAATAAACTAATCTGTGTTAATGTGTTATATATCTGATTAATTCATGGTTGCAAACACAGAGCCTCAGGGGCCAGGCCAGTAGCCTGCAGGAGGGAGGACCAGTGACAATGGGGGTGGAGGTTGTGGTCAGACACGGATGGGGACTCTGGGCCCCTCTCCAGGCCAGCTGGGGCTCAGCCCTTGCACGGTTACAGTGCCAGGTCCAAGTGAGCCAGTTTATCTTATTTTTCAGAGGCAGATATACGGAATCTCTTGTTTTTAAGCTGTTGATAATTCAGAATTTTTGAAAAACACCTCATGGTCTAAAAAGTATCTCAAAAGTATCTTTCCACTACTTCAGCCAGTCAGCCCCCAATTTGCCTCCTCCTGGTTTGTATCAAAGTGAAAGCTATGGGGGAAGCCACTATAGGGAGTGTTCAGAGAGAAGCCTATGGAGACAGTGTCTGGACAGTACTTGAGCCCAGGGATCAGGGTTCCTGCCCTTCACCCCTGACTGGAGTCCAGGCTGAGAGAGGACAGTTTGGATGAGGCCCACATTTTCATGCTGAGATGAGTCAAAGCAAAGCTTGGAGTTTTCTGGCAGTCACAGTCATGAGGGTCCCATTCCTTGGCTATGGAACTGCAGCTATGGGGAGAACTTTGGGTGGTCCTGGAGGTCCAGGTTCTCCCAGCAGAGCAGACCCAGGGTTCTACCCATAGTGAACAACCCCAGGGAGACTTGTTGGCTGCTCTTCAGCCAGAGGATTAGTGACAATTTAAGGAAACATGGCAGGGCACTTTGAAGAGAGTCTTCTTGGCACTAGAGTCAGCGGACAGCTGGCCTACAGGAGGAAAGCAATCCTTTAATTCGGGGCTAAAACGGTCACGTTTGCAACAGCTCCCAAGAGTGCCCGGTGACAACTGGGTACTTTAGACATGAGATTTCATCTAATAAGTTTCACTGTCAAAAAACTTCACCAGGCATAGACCTTTTCCGGGACACGCACACCCCAAGAGGTGACCTTGGCACGTAGGATTCTAACATAGTTTTTTAGGAGAGAGGAAGGGAATTTGTGGGTGGTAGATGACATGTAGAGGAAGGAAAGATGATCTTTTTTTCTGTTTGTTGATTTGGGGGCCCACACCTAGCAGTGCTCACTCAGGAATCACTTCTGGTGGTACTTAGGAGACCATATGGGTGTAGGGGATCAAACCCTGGTCGGCCGCATGCAAAGCACATGCCATGCCTGCTGTACTGCTCCTCCGGTCAGGAAAGATTTTCTTGTATGAGATTAATTAACCTTTGGGAAGTGCCTTGTTTTCTGTCACTGGCAACAGAAACAAATATAAAACCTCTGGTTCTCCCTTGTCTCTGCACAGGCCGGTCATTAGGGGGAGCTCTGTGCTCAACTAAGACCCACAGAGGACTTAGCGCCTGAGATTTTCAAAGAAGGCAGCCTTCATTGTGTATTCCTTTTCATGCTATGTCTTTGTCCAGCAGCAACAAGTGAGAAGTGCCTCCTTTCTCCATTTTTGGATAATTATTTCAAGAATGGGTATGAGAAGGCACAGGGTTTGAACAAGAGAGAAGAAGTTAGTGTGAGTTTTACTATTTTGGGACTAGTGGAATCTCTATTGGGAAAAGAAATATGTATAAATATATGAGAGAGATGAAAAGAGAAAATAAAGAGAAGATGGAGGGAAGAGAGAGACAAAGAAAAATCCTGAGTTATGAGATAGATTTTGTGGATTTTGTATATGTGACTTAAAGGAGACTCACAAGGACTGCTTTTCTCCTTCATTGTCAGAGAAGATAGCTCCATGTCATGAACACTGATTCTAAATTTTGGAACAAGCATCACCTAGATGCTGACTAGTAGGCCAATAGACCAGAGGGAGTTAACTTCCAAACAATCAAAGGTTGCTCAGTTGCTGAGAAGGGAGAGGTTGGAGTGATTGCATGGTTCTTTCTGTTTATGCTTTTGGCTTCAAGGTATTGATTTAATCCCCCATCAGGATGAAGATCAGGAAATATATGTAGGGTCTGTAGCTATTCTGCAGCTGCACACGAGAAATACCCTGCATGTTGCCTCTGTAATAAAGAGAAATCTGCGCTCTGACAGCCTCACTCCGGCTTCCCTCTTATTCTCACCCTCTCCTTACTCTTCTCCTAGGCATGCAGGGAACTTGGACTGTTTAGCTTTACACTCACCGGTTAGGAGGCAAAGGAAAACAGAATAAGTACATGAGGTCAATGATATTAATTTGCCAGCTACTTTTGTTAAGCAAATAACTATAAAAATCTTGAGCCATACTCAACTATAGATACTGTTTGTAGAATTTGATGATATACATCTGTATGTCTATGACCTAAATCGCAATTTCAGCACACCCTTACAGGCATTGAGGTGGGTAATGCTATTTCTTTGAAATACTTGAGAGAAATGAAAGTCATTTCAAAGGACTTTAATTGTCATGGAGTGATTCTACTTGATTCTGCTTCAAGGTCCCCTTTACAGAAACTGTCTGAGACATGATTTAGATTTTTGGAAGCAGCTGATGGTGGAATAAATCTGGCCAGACAGGGAGGATGCTATGGAACTGGCAGTACACTCCGTTTGGTGAGGTGCCTGAATGTCACAGGGAATTCTCTAAATGAAGCAACCAGGAATGGCCGCGCATCTTGACCAATACATATGGATAGAAAAATGAGAAAGGAGAAGTTGTTGGTTCCTGTGTTAATATAGAGAGATAGAATTCATTCTTTTTAAAAACTTGAGACAACAGTGGTTTACAAGACTGTATTTGTTTTAGGAGCACTTTCACAGCTCTGCAATGTGTGTGTTACCACACTATGCCCACTACCCATACCATCTTCATTGACTGGACACCTCTACTTTTTCAACTCTCTCCTCTTGACCACTTTGGTAATCTCAGTTGGGAGAGGGTTTTTCTGCTGTTTGACTTTGTTTGTTCCTTGCTTTGTTTCTTTGTATCTATAGATGAGTGAGATCAGATACTTGTCTTTTTCCTTCTAAGTTCTTTTGTTTAGTATAATGCACCCCAGTTCCATTCATGTTGGAGCAAAAGGCTTGACTTCATGTTTCCTAATACCTGAGTAGTATTCCATTGTGTACAAACTGTATATTCTTTATCCAACAAACCATTAAATACACATAAAGGCCTGCATACACAAGGAGGTGGTGAAGACCAGATGAGATAAAACCTGTGAAGGAACAATCCCAGTGCCTGGCCTATGGATGAGTCAATGTCCCTTGTTTCCAAATTTGGCTACCATAAACAGTGCTACAGTGGCCATAAGGTGTCCATACCCTTTGAAATCAGTGTTTTTGTGTTCTTTGGATAGAAACTTGGGAGTGAAATTTTAGGATCATATGATATCACAAATATTCTGAGAAATTTCTGTATTGTTTCCCACAGAAGCTGTGCCAATTTACTTTCTTATTAACAGAGCATGGGAGTACTTTTTCTCTATAACCCTACCAGTACTTGCTTCTGGCTTTCTCAATTTAGCCCATACTTATAAGCATGAGGTAATTTTCCATTGTTCTGATTTTTGTTTTTCTGAAATAAAAATTAATTTTTTCCATTTGTCTGCTTGTTACAACAAGCAGACAAATGGAAAAAATTAATTTTTTCCCTTTATTTTATTTTATTTTATTTTTTTTTTTACAGTTGTAGATTTACAATTTTTTGTGCTTTGGTTTCAATTATACAATGATCAGATACCCATCCCTCCACCAGTGCCCGTTTTCCACCACCATGGATAATATCCCTCCCACCCCCTTCCCCCCATCCCCCCTGTCTCTGTGGCAGGGCAATCCCCTGTGTTCTCTCTCTCCTTTTGGGTGTTGTGGTCTGTAAAAGAGGCATTGAGTGGCAAACATGTTCAGTCCATAGTCTACTTTCGACATGCATCTCCCCTCCTGGGAGGATCCTCCAAACATCCTTTATTTGGTGCTCCCTTCTCTATCTGAACTGCCCTTTCCTCTAGGATACCCGGCTGGCCTCTAAGTTATGGAGTAATCGTCCTGGTGCTGATCTCAGCTATTCTTGGGTATTAATCTCATACTTTGTTACTTTATATCCCCCAGATGAATGCAATCTTTCTATGTCTATCCCTCTCTTTCTGACTCATTTCGCTTAGCATGATACTTTCCATATTGTACCACTTGTATGTAAAGTTCATGACTTCATCTTTTCTAACAGCTACATAGTACTCCATTGTGTAGATGTACCAAAGTTTCTTTAACCAGTCATCTGTTCTTGGGCATTCAGGTTTCTTCCAGTTTCTGGCTAGGAAAAAATTAATTTTGCCATTGGGCTACACTAGCACGCGACAGGGACAAATGGAGACATTACTGGCGCCCGCTCGAGCAAATCGACGACTAACGGGAAGTTAAGTGATTAAGTGATAAGTCTGCTTGTTATCCATGTCGTCTTTTGTTAAAATATCTGTTCAGAAAATTTGCCCAATTTCTTTGATGGGATTATTTGTTATTTTTGTTGTTAAATTTTGCTAGGCCTTTCTATATTTTAGAAATAACTAGCCCTTTGTCAGATGTCTGGTGTGGGGGTATTTTCTCCCATTGAATTGGGTGTCTTTTTGTTGTAGTGATAGTTTCTTAGAGGCGCTCTAATTTGATCTAATTCTATTTGTGTATTTTGGCTTTATATTACCTTTGGAGTTAACTCCCTGAATATACCATTGAAGTCACTATCATGGAGCGTCTTGCTCAAGTTTGGTGTGGTATGAACAGGGACAAAGATAGAAAGTCCTAGAATATTTTTATATTCCATCAGTGCAACTGAGCTTCTTCAATTTTACCTCTGACCTATAACATCAGAGCAAAGATAGAAATTTTGGAGGGTGGATGGGTGGGGTAGCTTCTGATTCCTGGAAGTTCTCAGGAGACCCTTAGTGCTAGGGATCAAACTCAGGTTTCCTGAATTTGAAGCCTGTGCTCCAGCCTATGAGACATCTCTCTGGCTCAAAAATGTTTGTTTTAGGAAAGTGTCTTGGGTGATTCTTTGCATCTGAAAGTTGGGAACGACTGCTTTAGAGACACCATGACCCCATCCTATTATGGGAGGTTATCACAAAAACTGGAAGGTATATCTAACCTTTACCCAGGACCTTTACATGGACAAGTCCAGCTCCTTGGCTCATTCACCCATATCCTCACAGTATACTCAAGTGAGTGAAATACCAGTGAAGATTGGAGCACAGAGATATTGAGCAAATTATTCAAGGTCACACAGCAGAAAGGATGCTTAACCAGTCCTTGATTCAAAAGCTAGTGTGCATTTCACTAAACCATGAAATGCAAATTTTTTAATTTCCTTGTCAAAGAGTCCCCAGGCATCTTTCATTATAACCAGGCAAGAAAAGAAAGTTTAATTCTTGTTTATTTATATTTGTTCAGGTTCCTCTCAAGCTCCTGAGAGGGTCCTGACATCTATCAGCCGTGGAACCAGTCCAACCCCCCCTAAATACTCCATGCTGGCACCCCTTTCTGCCAGTCTAGAAACTTGGGAGAAAGCACAGATTTCTGCCTTTATCTCTAGGGGCATGCAGACTTGACATCCTTAAATTATTTATTCTTTTAGTCAATATGAGGCAGCATCCCTTATAACAATCTTTGGTTTCCAATCATTTGTTGAAATAGGAATAGAGTCTTTCCTTAGATGAATTTTAGGTCAAACTATTCTATTTGTAGTTTTGGCAGGATTCATTACTTTTCAGAAGATTTTCATTTACAAAAGAAAAGCTCTCTTTGAGAAGGGTTTTCCCATGAGTATCTATTGCTAGTCAAGGACCAGGCCTCTTGTTTTTTTTTTTTTTTAATACTGAGTTTTAGAGCACCTCAGCGATGCTTCCTAGTAAAATCTAGTGTGCAGCATTTGTCTTTAAGATCAAGAGTGGATTCAACACAACTCAGTGGAAAGATTATAGGCTCTGAAGGTTGACAGAAGTGAGCTATTGAACTGTTTGGGCCCCTGTTTCCTCAACCATTAAATAGGAATAATAAACCTGTGTGCACAGGGAGGCTGTGAAGACTAAATGTGATAAAGGATGTGGAGTACTGATCCCGCATCGGGCCTAAGGAGGAGTCGGTGTCACTTCCTCCCTTGTTTGGGAGTAATAGGAGTGAGCAACTGTGGTTGTGGCCATGAGCCGGATGCCTAAACACTGGGCAGCAGTTTAGAGCAAACACTGTCCACAGGGAGGGCCGCAGTGAGCTGACCGAGAAGTATGCAGGCAGTTACCTAGGCAGAAGTCAAGTTGTGCTTCATTCAGCATTTGTAGCTCCAAGCTACCCTGTCATCCTCGGGGAGTTCTTTGCAGTGCTTACAGCTCCATCAGACCTAGTTAACAGCAAGACTTTACACCCTAGCCCTGCTGCTTATCAATTGCATTTGGGGGCAGGTTTCTTCCTCTGCTTGGAGATTATAATGGTGCTGACTCTTAGGGTTGTGGTAAAGATTACACAGCAGCGTGTGTCCACCACGCCTAGCATCTGCTGCCTGGAATGTAGTAAGTGTTTCATGAAAGCAGTTTCATAGCTTCCTAGGTTGTGAAGTATTTGTTTTTCTTTCTTTTTTCCCCCAAATTTGATTTTATTTATTTAATTTTTAAGTATACATTTTAGTTTTATTTATTTATTTATTTTTAACTTTTTAATTAAATCACTGTGACATAGACCATTACAAAGCTGTTCATGATTGGATTTCAGTTGTACAGTATTCCAACATCCATCGTCCACCAGTTTACATTTCCTAGAACCAGCGTCCCCAGGTTCCCTTCTATCACTCCCCAACCCCACCCCCTGCCAGCCTCTATGAAAGGCACTTCCCCACCCCCAACTCCCCTCTCCTTTAGAGATTGTGATTTGCAAAATATTGAGTATCTGATTTTCTTATTCACCTCTTGCAGGTGGAAAAATGATTTTAATTCACAGAGGTCCTTTGTTTCTTTTTCCTTTGGGTATGTAAAGTTAAGTAGAGGCCTAAAACTTAACCCTTGTTTCACTTAGTTTAGGGGAGGAAAAGGGTGATGAGGAAAGCTGTCTGGTGACAGTGAATTATGAACCCCTTTTTTCCTAGACTCTTGTGTGAAAGCTGTTTATTTGCATATCTATAATAGTCAAATCCTTTTTTTTTTTTATAACTGTTCTGCAAAACCAAGTTTCTCTCTGGGCAAATTTTGTATCTTATTTTGGGTAGTTAATAATGATATTAACATGTCCAGCAACGGCAGACACTCTTAGTTTGATGAAAATTAATTAAAACAGCTGGGAAAATATTAATCATCATTTGGCTGAAAGTTTGGAGAATCCCTGAAACATAAGAATTGGCGTTACAACCGTTGCTGGCACGGATGTGGCGAGAAAGGGACACTCCTTCACTGTTGGTGGGAATGCCGACTGGTTCAGCCCTTTTGGAAAACAGTATGGACGTTCCTCAAAAAATTAGAAATTGAGCTCCCATTTGACCCAGCGATACCACTCCTGGGAATATATCCCAGAGAGGCAAAAATGTGTAGCCGAAGTGACATCTGCACTTGTTTGTTCATTGCAGCACTCTTTACAGTAGCCAGAAACTGGAAGAGACCTGAGTGCCCAAGAACAGATGACTGGTTAAAGAAACTTTGGTACATCTACACAATGGAGTACTATGTAGCTCTTAGAAAAGATGAAGTTATGAACTTTACATACAAGTGGTACAATATGGAAAGTATCATGCTAAGCGAAATGAGTCAGAAAGAGAGGGATAGACATAGAAAGATTGCATTCATCTGGGGGATATAAAATAACAAAATATGAGATTAATACCCAAGAATAGCTGAGATCAACACCAGGAGAATTACTCCATAGCTTAGAGGCCAGCCGGGTATTCTAGGGGAAAGGACAATTCAGATAGAAAAGGGAACACCAAATGGAGGGTGTTTGGAGGATCCTCCCAGGAGGGGAGATGCAGGTTGAAAGTAGACTGGACTGAACATGTTTGCCACTCAATGCCTCTTTTGCTGATCACAACACCCAAAAGGAGAGAGAGAACAAAAGGGAATGCCCTGCCACAGTGGCAGGGGGGATGGGGGGATGAGGGGGAGGGATATTATCCTGGTGGTGGAAAATGGGCACTGGTGGAGGGATGGGTAAATACCCATCGTGGTATGACCAAGATCCAAGCACAAAGATTTGTAAATCTACAACTGTACCTCATGGTGTTTCACTAAAAAAAAAAAAAAAAAAAAAAAAAACGAATTGGCGCTACAAAGGTCTTGAATTGGAGGGGATAGGTGAGACTTGACATTTAGTGTCTGGTATTTGCTGACTAGAAACTCATGGCCAAGGAAAGGGGAAACTGAGCACAAAGTGGCTGCAGGGAGCTGATCAAAAACTCCTAGTAGTTTCTCCCAGGTGTGGGTGAGGACTTGGACTGGACAGGAGGAGGAGTTCTGGTAATACCCCTACACTTGTCCTGGGTCTCCTATAGCTAATATTCTAATTTTCTGTTCTTCTTTTCACCAGTCAAATTGATAATGAGTAGGTGTTTGTAATTGGTTAAATGAATCCTATTAGTCGAAGCATCTCACACAGAACTGAAACAGACCTCCTGTGTTGGCAAGGAGGGAGTAGTTTTTAGGGACAAAACCCTCTTAGCTTACTTGCCTTGAGTTTTGGTATGTCAGAATTGCTTCATGAAGTCATGAGATCAGAAAGATGTCAAATAGAAATGTAAGGTTTTGTTTCAGTTCCTGTAATCTGAAAGTCTAGATAGTAAAAAAAAAGAAAGAAAAGAAAAAAGAAAGAAAGAGGAAGGAAGGAAGGAAGGAAGGAAGGAAGGAAGGAAGGAAGGAAGGAAATTTAGACTGGATTTCTCAGTAAATGTCTGTGAACTTTCTGTAAAGATACATTAAAAAGATAATGAAAGGACCAGAGCAATAGTACAGTGGGTAGAGCATTTGCCTTGCATGTGGTTGACCTGGGTTCAGTCCCTGGTACCCCATGTGGTCCCTTTAACCCCATTAGGAGTGATCCATCAGTGCAGAGCTTGAAATAAACCCTGTGCATCACCAAGTGTGGCTCCCAAACAAACAAAAAACATGATTAAATAAAAATTCAGTGACAGTGTAACTTAAAAAATATGTTTCTTCAAAACTGTGTTGTATGTCTTAGACTAAATACTTTCAAAATGCCATCTATTGGATGCTTCATTTCTGTGTTGGGGTACTAGAGTAAAACATAGATAATAACAATGGAAAATTTCCAATGCAAAATGCTTTAAAACCTCAGTACTGAAAAGTATATAGCAAGTATATGTGGTCTTGTTTTATTGATTTTCTTTTATGCAAGAAAATTATCAGTTCAGTACCTGACTGTCATCCACAATTCATCACTGGTTAGAGATCATGGGAGATATTAAGTAGAGAGGTCTTGTTTCTAAGAGAACAGGTGAATTCAGAGTAAGGAGACAGCTCAGTAAACCATTTATGCATCTTTGAGTAATTTCCTTCAGCTTTGAATATGTAGTCAATGAGTGAGGAGATGCAATACTGACCAGGAGGATTAAGCATTACAAATATTCTTATTTCAAAATAATTTTAGATTTAAGGAAAACTTGCTAATATTACAATAGTAGAAGGAATATCATAAAATCTTTGACCACGTCTATAGTTAACATTTTACTGTGCTTGCTGTATTTATTTTTTGTACATATATTTATACTTTATAATATGATATATGCAAACATATATATACTTATATGAATTTTGGGGAATCATTTCAAGGTAATTTATATATATTTTAGTTCTTTATCCTTGAATATTTCCTGATATAATCTCAGCACACGGATCTTTCTTAAATAACCATAGTATAAGATTGAAGAAATCTTATGACGATACAATACTTTTTCCTGAGTAGGTATCTCTATGGTAGTTTTGTTGACTGGCTCAATAGTGGCATTAATAGCACTTTTCTCCTTTATAATATACTTTTCTTTAAGTGTTTGCCACATTTCCATAAATCTTTGTCTTTTTGGATATTGAACTTTTTTTTCCTTAAAGCTTGGAGGATTTTATTTATTTATTTTTGCTTTTTGGGTCACACCCAGTGATGCTCAGCGGTTACTCCTGGCTCTACACTCAGGAATCACTCCTGACAGTGCTGGGGGACCATATGGGATGCTGGGGATCGAACCTGGGTTGGCCGCGTGCAAGGCAAACGCCCTACCCACTGTACTATTGCTCCAGCCCCGGATATTGAACTTCTAAAAGAGTAATATTTCCCCCACACCCCTCCTTTTTTTTAAAAAAAAATAGAACAGTACTTGTTTTATCAGCTATTTTCCTGAGGTTCAATCCAGGTTTGTATCCTTGGCCAGAAAACTCCAGATGGTATATCATGGCATATCTGGAGGCCAACGACAGGCATCTTTCCTCAGTGGCAACATTAGCTCTGACCATTTAGTGAAGAGAGATTCTCTTTTTAATGTTATATCTTATTCTTTTCCCCCTTTCAATTAGCAAGCAGCCTGTGGGTAGGCATTTCAAGGCCACAACAACATCCTGCTCCACATGGACATTTCCCCTAAATTTAGCATCCTTTGACAATTCTTGTCTAATGTAATAGTCACTTGAATTGTAGCATGCAGATTTTCCCATGGCAGATATTAGGCACTCATTTATTTTAGAATATGTGTGTGGCTAATAGCTAAACACTGCTTTAAAATATCATATTCCATTATCTTTTTCCATCCAGGACACCAAATTCTATTGATGTTAAAGCGCTAGTTTACTTGGACAGCTAGCATCACTATGAGTTCAGAGAACATGCTCTATTTCTTTCCTTAAATTCCACCTTATTTTTTTAAAAATGTAGGCGTATGCTACTTAGTCAGCCACTGATGAAGCTGATTGAACTGGGCAATTCCACCTGTTTTTTTTGCTGACTGTCTGGCCTGGGGGTTTGGTGAGGGTATCATAGATTGTGACTTACCACAGAGCTCAGGAGTTAGTTTATTGCCTGTTCTGTCTTCCACTTGTCCCATGACAAAGGATTGATTCATACTTGGGCTTCTCAGGGTTTCCTTCACTTAACTTGTTGACTGGATTTTCTTCCTTTGACCCCTAACCCATGGGAAAAGAAAGGAATTGTAGTGGGAAGGGAGAGAAAGAAGTACCTACCTCTCCAGTATTGACCAAACAGTGTGTAGAAAGAAAATAAATAAATAAAAGTAGGCAAGCTGCCAACTCTTACAGACTCCATCTCCTGCTGGGGGTTTGCACTTTAGGGCCCACAATGCACACATTATAACTTAATAAGCAGAAAGATGGGGGGATATGGTTCTCTGCTTCAGGGGGGTTTACTTTTCCCGTGTCAGAAACTATCTATGCTCCCCAGTAAGTCCAGGAACAATCTCCACTTATTATACCTGCTCCAAACCCAGGACTGTTTACAGCCTCACGCAGACAAGACACTAACCTTCACTCATTGCAGTCGCCGTGGGGATTGATCTGCACCACACGCTCCTTGCATGGTGCCCACATTTTCATCCAGTGAAATCACATGTTGTTAACTCAATATATACAGTGAAAACAGCGTGAATAATGGAAACTTTAATCCTTATTTCTCAAAATTAGATTTCCACTTTATCCTTCTCCCTCTTTCTTCCTCTCTCTCTCAGAAAATTCTTCTCAATACCAAACAAAATAGATGTTGTTCAAACCTGAGCTTGAAGCAGATTCTATGGTATTTTCATTTCATTACTAGGTAACTTTGTAGATGCAATTCCTAGGTAGATTGGTTATATTTCTTCCCAGTCACTTCACATTTGACTCAGGAGAAATTAACATCATTCAATTCACAGAGGAATGGACAAATCTATGACACTGGGAACATTTTAACAAATGAAGTGAAAACTTTACATTGGATTAAACTTCTATCTATACTATCAGATTACACCCCATCTCTTTTTCTTTGTCTTCTACTCAATAAAGATTTATAGGGTTGGAATTATTTTGGATATTAAGTCAGAGACCACCACATACTAAATCAAATTCCAAGGGCAGGGTTTGTCAAAGACTAGTGCGAAGCATTAAGACTCCTTTGTTTATATACATTGAGCATAATACACTATGCAGACAAGTAACCCAAAGGTCCATCAAGGATATTAAGTTTGTTAAGTTTTATTTACACAGATCTTTTGAAACCAAAAACCAGATATGTATTGGTCAACATGTATAGATTGGCCAACTATTTCATTTGAAGGGTTTGGAAATGGTCACACACACTTCTTAATTACCACAGAAGCTAAACAATTGACTACATCTATGCACATGTAAATACATTTGGGCGTTTGCCTTGCACGCAGCCAGTCCAGCTGAGCCGGGTTTGATTCCTCCACCCCTCTTGGAGAGCCTGGCAAGCTACCGAGAGTATTTTGCCCATACGGTAGCCTGGCAAGCTACCGTATTTTGCCCAGCCTGGCAAGCTACCCATGATATATCCAATATGCCAAACACAGTAACAACAAGTCTTAAAAAAACTGGAGACGTTACTGGGCCCACTGGAGCAAATTGATCAACAATGGGAGGACAGTGACAGTATATTACCAAAGATTTGATTAGATGTGGGAGTCCTCTGAGTTCCTGTACTAATTGCTAGATAAACTTGCTAGATTGTTGGCTTAGTTAATTTTTGATTCATCTGCAAAATAGGGATAATAATGACCATTACATTTCAAGAATGTTATGAGAGGTAACTATGTTACAATTTGTAATGTTCCAAGCAGATGCCTGACAGAGGAATGTACTATCAATGCTTGTGTTCCATTTAATATGGAGTAGACAGATTAACTGTGGCTCAGATGCTACTGATTTTTTAAAAAATTATTTGGGCTTAGGGCTGTACTGGGCAGTACTCAGGGATTATTCCTGGTTCTTTGGTCAGGGATCTCTCCTGACAGGGTTCAGAGGGGCCTGTGGGTTTGCTGGGTATCAAATTTGGGTTGGACACACAGAAGGCTCGTGTCCTACTTGTTGTACTATCTTTGGCCCATGATCCTTATTTTTGTTTATTTGTTTTTGCATTATACCTGGAGGTTCTCAGGGCTTTTTTCTGGCTCTGCATTCAGGAATTACTCCTGGCGGGTTTGGGGGACCATATGGGATGCAGAGCATTGAACTTGGGTTGGCTGCAGCAAGTCAAGTGCCCTGCCATTTTACCCATTGCCCCATGGTCCTGATTTTTTAATACAGTCAGTCTCAGTAACAGACAAACAAAACCAAAAAACAAACCCAATTAAATACTTTTACCAAAAAGTCATATCATTTATGGAACAATCTGCTCTATAAAAATCAAGATGACTAAGAATAGATTGGTAAACTCATAATCTACTCATTTCTTGAATTTAAATCTGTCTTAAGAATTTGCATTGAGATACCTTAAAAATTTATCTTCTCTTACTGTCACCTTCAGATCTTAGAGATGGATACAGTATTTTTTTCAGATGTTTCCCCATTTGGCTAGCTTATTTTTAATAAATGAAAGCCTGATTAGTGTATTTAAAGAGATGTAAAGTTTTCATTAGTGGAAAGTTCTCGGTGGGGCATAAATTGAAGCTTGCTACTGTTTATTCCTTTTCATCCTAACAAGCCTTTAGAGGTCTGAAAGTGAGGCTGTCTATGCACTCCAGACTCTGGAGAGATGACAGCCCAACTGTGTAGTAGGGAGAAAAACATGTGAGTGGGATTGGTGCTGGCATTCAAATTGAACATCCCAGTACATTATCAGATTCTGGGAGGCAACTTCATGTCCAGTGTTGTTTGTTCTTGCATTGTCTTGTTACTCCAATAATATTTTTCCTTTTGCACTAAAATGTATTTCAAATATAGCAAAGCACCAGCATCAGTACTTTTCACTTCATACAGAAAGAGTTGGAAGACAGGAATAGATTGACCTGATCTCCCCAAATGTTAGCATTGGCAGAAGTACTAACTCCTGGAGGCTTGGAGAAATGGATTTCTGCTTTTCTGCCACCTCTTTGCCTAAGTCTTTCTTAGTGAGTTATTACCTGTTAACAGGTTTATAACCTACTGAAAATATCCATGTATGGGATAACATTGGTTTGTTCTTTCTCCCTTGCTACAGGGAGCTTAGGTTTATCGAGTTACACACATCACAGTGCTCCAGGGTCACTCCCATTCCTTTGCTTATCTGTAACCTCTTTCTTTGTGCCCTGCATCCCCAACCATTCTATCACTTTTTCCCTCTAATCAGACTCTGTTAACTTGTAAGGTCAGATCCTTCTAAGGACACTGGACTTGTATTCTTAAGTGAAATATTGCCATTCTTCTTCTCTTATGTCCTTTTGCATAGTTTACTTTGAAGCAATGTCCTTTTTGTATAAACACAGGAAGACAGTTAATATTATGCTTTTGTAACTTGGGAGTTAATTTACTCCTAATTATATTCACTCCTGAGCATCTGCTTTCTCAATTTAAGCCTCAGTTGCCCTTAGTTCCTAGCACCCCCAAAACAGGGTCCTGACAAGGGACTGGATAGATCCAGGGCAAGCTGTGAGCTACCCTGGCACTGAAATGGGCCAGGTCAAAGTGCCACAATACTTTTTTTTTTTTTTTTTTTTTTTTAATTTATTTATTTATTGAATCACTGTGGGAAAGGTTACAAAGCTTTCAGGTTTATGTCTCAGTCATGCAAATATCAAACACATTTCCCTTTACCAATACTTATTTTTCCCATGAAGAACCCCAATAAAACCCCACCCCCCACCCCTCCCCGTCCCTGTGAGGCAGATGCATTCTAGTTAACACTCTATCTGCTTTGATTAGATTCATTGTTTCAATAAAAGATTCACCACTATTATTTAGAGTTTACTCCCCCCCCCCCCCAAATCAGACATGCTGAAAAAGCATTATGAAGTGATTTGCTTTCTACGGCTGGGTTCAAGAATTAAATGTTGGTTTTGGATTTCTGCTCTTTTACCTATTGACCCTGGAAGTATTTCTACTGAAAGTCAGATAGTTAAGAGATTGGTTTCTGTGTTCTGGAGTTCTGGCCGTGCTGGAGAGCCGCTCGCGGGGGGCAACCGGTGGCCTCGGAAAGTGCCACAATACTTAACTATAAGTTAAGAGCATCGTCATGGAAAAAGCCTGTCATGATTCAAAAAGTAACAACTGAATTAGGACCCTGGTAGGATTATAAAAGACTAATCTGGTGTGAGCACTGTAGACTGAGATCTATAGTGAGATGGCCTCAGGAGAGCAATCCTATAAGCTTAATGTATCTCTTACTGTGTCCATACAAAATGACTAATAATATGAATGTTTATGTTTGTTGGACTAAGGAAAGGAGAAACACACCCATAGGTGGAATTTCACTCTTGAGTAGGTCGTCTTACTGAATGAGAGTTTGTCCTAGAAGAAGCTTCCCCCAAGGGAAGGACTTTACCTCTGTTGATTGTATAACCACATCTACATGTAATTATTACCCCAACACCTCATAATTTGGGCCTTAACTAAGACTGTAACTGGGCTGGGTGAGACAGAAGCAGGAAGGAGAAGGATGAAGGAGCAGGATCCAAGAGGAAGATGCGGGAGACCAGGGAAAGGGGGATCAGGAGGAGAAAGAGAATGGAGATTGGAATGGAATAAACTGCAACTAACACCGAGCAGCCTGGCCCTCATTCCCTCCTTTGTCCGCCCATTACCATAGGCTGCCTTGGGGTGGGGGAAGCGGCCCGAGACCACTAAACGAGACCATGTGGTGAGAGAGAGACCACCGGGGCCTTTCATAATTTATTTTTTGATTACACATCCAGGTACCCAAATACCTTATTTTTTTCTTTTTGGGTCACACCTGGCAATGCTCAGGGGTTACTCCTGGCTTTGCACTCAGGAGTTACTCCTGGCAGTGCTCAGGGGACCATATGGGATGGTGCTGGGAATCAAATCCGAGTAGGCCACGTGCAAGGCAAAATCCTACCCGCTGTGCTATCACTCCAGCCCCAGGTACCCAAATATCTTTATCTACTTGTGTGAGACCCTAGATTTGATCCCTGAACACCAACCCTCTTCCACCCAAATACCTTTCCATGTGTATTGAATCTTATAATTTGCTGTTTCAAAATCCCCATTGTGGCTTCTTCTGATGGATAGGATTACCTTACCGAAGCATTACAAACCTACACATAGTTGTATGTATGGGCTATGTGTATCCAGATGCTCAGAGGTTACAGAACAAGTTCCAAACAAGAGGAGAGCTGAGCAGCCAGGATAGCTGGAAATCCCTCTTCTTTCTGAAGTTCTGAATTTTGACTGTTACAATTTGATCAATTACCACTTGACCTCTTGGTTGTCCTTTAAAGAGAGATTTTTTCACTTTTAATTTTAAAAATATTCTTCATTCATTTATCCCATTTCCTGGTATTTACACTAAGAAATAACTGAAGTGCCCACTAGTCGATGATTGGATACATAAGATATGGTATAGATACACAATGGAAAATGACTAAGCTATAGGAAGAGAAGAAATCTTTCTATTTGCAGCAGTATGGATAGACCTAGAGGTATTATGATTAATGAAATAAGTCAGAGTGTAAAGGACAACAGCAATATCAATTCACTCATTCATGTTACGTAAAGAAATAAAACAAGTGAGGACCAGGGAGATAGTATAGGGAGTTAACGTGCTTGCCTTGCATGCAACTGACTTTCATTCAATTTCTGTACTGCTGAGTGCAGTAATTGCTTTCAATTCTTCTTTCAATTCTCTTTCTTCCAAGCTTATGAGTCACTCATAAGCTCTGCTGGATGTAACTCAGTCTCCCTTCTTGCCCCACTCCCCCAAGAAACAAATGAATGAGCTAAATAAAATAAAAGCAAACAGACTATAAGAGCAAATTAGTGATTACTAGAGAACAGGAGCAAGGAAGAGTTGGTAAATTGGGTGAAAGGAGTCCATTATATGGTGAAGGACAGGATTTGACTTTTAGTGGTAAAATTAGTATAGCTGTGATTTGTATATGCATATCTGAAATCTACATAATGTTATCATACGATGCTATTCAACAAAAGATTTGGCAAAGAGTGGCAGCTATAAGCTTAGCATTGGTTTTTCTATTTGCATGACTGTAGTAATAGGTGATCTTTCCTCCCCTCTCACCTCTCTCTTCTGCAAGTACAGGGCCCTCAGATGAGCTCAGTCACTTCTGTCCAGAATTATCCAGGCTTCTGTTTGCCCTATGGAGACCAGGTTTCATCCTGGCCGCCAGTGAGTGTCCATTAGCAGATGGACAGCTTCACAACTGCCAGCATTACTTCACTCTCTAGTCTGTCCACTTCAGACCCTGAAGCAGATTTAATGACTGGACATGTGATTGTTTTAGCAATGTGTCACTTTCTCAGAAACTAAATTCAGTTTAAATGAGGCTAAGGTTTCAATTGTTGTGGTCCAGGATCTTGTCAAAGCATAATTGCATGAAGTCAAGGGAAATAGATAAAATAGAAAATTCATCCAATTTTAACTAATTAGTGATTGGTTCTTTTGAACAGTGTCCAGACTACTGTGTTCTTTCTCAGTGTAACTCTGCCTGCCCCCATGAATACTGCTGCATGACTTACAATTTTGGGCCAGGGGTGGGGTTCATTTGAATGCAGCTGAATAACACCTAGCATATTGCTGCTGCTTATGGGTATATGATTTTTCTGATAAAGTGCTATCTATGCGTCCCTGTGGAAAGGATATAAGAAGATGACTTCTTTTTATCTTAAGTCATTTTATATTTAATTTCTTATCTTACTCCATTTGAAAGTGTGAAAAATAGAAATAGAAAATACTTTTATTAAAAAAGCAGAATATTGAAACAAAAAATTGTTTCAAAGCAGTGAAGGCTTGTTTCTGAAATTGTACCAGATTTAGTACATTTTGTGACTCTGAAGGGCAGATGTATGCTGAAATTCAGTTGGGCTTATTTTGGCTGAGGAAACACTTTTGTAGCACAGGAAAAGTGCTCTTATAGTGGCTAAAAAGCAAAGCATTTGTAGTGGGCTGCAAATATAGTTTAGTGTCAAGTAGTTTCCTAACTGCATTCACTATGTGGTTTTGTAGCTGAAGGATGTTATGTCAGGTGGTTTGTCAATTGATGTTGAGTTATAGTTACTACTGTAATTTAGACTACACAGTTTATTTAGCTTTGATTTTCATAAAACAGGGGCTAGTCTTTTATAAAGCCAGCAGACCCTGTAAGCTGATTTACCATGGTAAAGCAAAGGGAAGCCTGCTGGAAAAAAAAAAAATTGTGCAGAAGAGCCCTAGTTTAGCCCTGCAGTGTCAGGCTGTGTCAAGATCTAGAACAAATGAAGGATCTGAGCAATGTTAAGTGCCTTGTGATTTTACCTAAACTGTTCATAGTGATCATATCCGGGTCTGTGAGTAAAAATAGGACACCCCTGTGGGAAATTGGAGGGTGATGGTTCTTTCTGAAGGCGCCTAATTTTTTTTCCTTATCCGTCCAGCAGGGGGTAATCTGACACCAGAGTTACTTATAAAAAGCGAGGAAAAAGCTCTCAATCCATACATAGTCACTGAGCTGTCTTCACAGAGAGAAGAGCCAGCCAAACCAGGACAGATCCTGCTACCTTGATGAATCAGACCTGCCACTCAAACATAATGTTAAGTGATATTAGCACAAAGGCAACCACTCAGCTATTTTAAACTGTGTCTTAACTGCAGATCAAAAAAGGGAAAGAGAGTGTTTAGTCTTTCTGCACAGCCTCCCTCTGCTTCGGTAGATGCACATGTTTCTGCTTCCCAGGTGTGTGCTGTGTGAGGCCTCAGCTTTCTTACCCCTCCTGCAAGTCTTCTCTGAGGTTGTGATGTTGGCCCCAGAGGGTTCCCGGTAAGACCATTTCTTCCTTTTGTAGAGCATAAAGGTGGTCTCCTCCCTTTGGGGCTAACTAAACTTCAGATTTGACCCTGCTCTAGGAAAAGACAAGGTGGTTTCCAAGGGGCAAAGTCGTTCTTGTGAGCTAGAAACTTGAACAAGTGCAGTTGTTCCTGATTACTGGAAAACAAAGAAGCTCTATGGGTAAACGGGAACACGGAGTATTGTTCAACATGGAAGCCACGAGCCACACCCTTAAGCTTAAATTTATTAAAATTAATAATACTGAACATTCAACCCAACAGTAACATTAGACCTAATTTAACGTTGAATAGTTACATAGCATGAGTAGCTACTGACTGGGGCTATGCAGGTAAAGAAGAACAATTCCGTGATCCCAGAAAGTTTTATTCATCTGAGCTAGTCTGAAGTAGTGACTGGGTTCTTATTTGGGATCCTTTATAAAATGGATAAAGGATCACTGACTATAATAGTTGGAAATAATCACTCTGGACAATGACTGTGCTCAATGTAGGTAAAGGAATATACATGATAACCTCTCAGTACCTGAATTGCAAATCATAATGGCCAAAAAGGGTGAAGGTGGAAGGGAGAGAAAGAGAGAGATAAAGAAACAGAGTGACAGAGACAGAGGGAGTCACTGAGTAGAGGCATGCAGGGGACTGTGAGAGGGAAACTGGGGACAGTGGTGGTGGGAAATGTACACTGGTGAAGACAGGGTATTAGAACATTGTAGGACTGAAACCCAATCATGAGCAAGCAACTTTGTAACCGTGTATCTCACAGTGATTCAAAAAAAGGTTCCAAAAGATTCACTCCCCCTCAATGCCACTATTTCTATTAGTTTTCGGTCCAGAGCAGGGAGTAGGAGGGAAATGTTTCCTTTCGTTGGAGTATTCAGTTCCATTTCCTCTATAATAGTGTAAGCTATAAATATTATTGGTGTGATGATAGATGCTGATATCTATAGGTGAATATAGTTCCTAAATGCCAGTTTCTTCATGACTGTGTAAGTCAGGTCAGCTAAAAATGTGCAGCAGAGAATATTGGGTTTTGAGGGGGAAAAACAGTTGGAAAGAAAAAAAGATATTATAAATGAGTCTTATGTAAGCTATTCATGGGCATCCTTTCTTCTACTTAGAGTTAGAAAAAAAAGATTGATTATAGAAACAGGGAAAAAAAAAGTAAGATATTTTGTTCACATTTGTTTTGTTTAGGGACTGTATTTGGTAGTTCACGGGGCTACTCCCTGGCTCATTTGGGTCATTCCCGGCAGAGCATGGAGTGTCATAATGTGTCGGGACCAAACCTGGGCCTCCTTTATGCGATGCATGTTCTCCAACCCTTTGAGGTATCTCCCCAACCCTGCTTTTCATTTTTAATACTAGTGAGAGTCCTTCTCCATTGCTTACGTTTTTCACTTTTCTCAAGTTCCTTCATCAAAACTTGAAGGAATTTTGTAATATTTGGGTGATGTTAAAATAAAAAGTCTTAAAGTTCAATTTCTAGGCAAACGATGAAGAAAAGAGAGGGGAACCATTAGTGTAATTGTTAATGGCACCGCCTTTATCTCTAAAACGTTTTCAATTTTGGTGGTAAATTGTGTGGTTGCTGTTTGTATTTTGTAACCAATCCTAAACACTCACAGATCAATTCAATTCAGGAATGGTCGCCTTGCTCATATTTCAGTGTGAATCTCCCTCTGAACTGCCATGAAGCTTCTTTTCCACATCTCCAGGTCTCTGCTTTCCCCTCTGCTCTGATCAAAAATTGATCACCCCCTAGAAGTCTCTGCTCTCTTTTTCAACACCACTCCGGTGCCTTTCTCTTTCCCCAGGGCATCAGTGTAAAACTTGAGAGAGGCTTCTCTGATTACATTAGGATTTACATAATTCTGAAAGATCACCAGTCTTGTCATCACCAGACCCTTCTTTTGTTGTGATTTGTTTTACAAATTTCGGTCAGTTTTGTGCTTCTGTGCCTCAATTTTTCCACTTATTAAGTGGGGATGTCAGAGCTTGAAAATTGCCTCCTAGGAATGTGTGTGTGTGGGGGGGGGGGGGGGGGGATGGCAGTTTTTTTTTCTTCTTATTTTAAAATGTGCTTTGAAGTTTCTAGATGAAAGCTACTGCCATCATTCAAAGCTTTCGTTCAGATAGATGCCAAATTGTTTTGCATATGTATGTCACTTAATGTTTTTTAGCATACAACTGTTGGGGGGGAGTGGAGGTTGGTCCCTCTTGCCTCTATTATCAGTCACCACTCCAATGACTTAAGAAGCTATCAGTGGACACTCACATGCCTTTATGAAGCACTGGCACTACCGGATATTTGGACCTTCCCTTTCTTTCCAAGCACCTGCAAGTGGTGGAAGAGGAGGCATATTTTCCCAGGTTACAATAAGTCAGCAGCCTGTGACAGAAAGACAGCTGCGAAAACCCTGTCAGGGGTGCACATGATTTCATTTGCATTTTGATTTCTGTGATTTAACTGAAGGCCTAGGTTGTCTCTGCCAAATATCCTGGGCCTACCAAGGGATGCCAGGTAGAACTGCCCAGAGCAGCCTGACTATGCGGGCTTTCACCGCAGCACGACCACAGTGCATCCCTAAACATTCAGTAATAAAAAATCTGTTGTTCTTTGGTCGCCAGGATTTAACAAGCCTAATCCCTAGGAGAGGCGATAAAAATTCATTAATCTAATTAAATACTTCTTATTGCCAAAGTGACTTTGTAGAGTAGCTTTGCTGAAGGATAAGTGCAAAGTAAAATGGGGTCCCAGCAGAGAAACAAACGTTAGACTTGAGCAAGCTGGTGCACGCTTCATTAAACTCATAATTATCCTTTGGTTCTAAGTAGCTGATAATATTTAATGAGTATCTAAGATAATTTAAAGAAAATGTTTACTAATGAGGTACAAACAGTGCCACAGAACACGGATACCTAGGGTGCCATAACCGTGTATCTTCCTGCTGTATCTTGTTTGTTGGATATTGGGAGGGAGATGGCAGGCATTGTGACAGGCATTTGAGCTGTACAGAGAGAATTTAATGGTTAAAAACATATCACTTTAGAAGCCAAATGTGAATAAAGTTCTGTGAGACAGAGAGAATGATAAGGAAATTTATTATTGCTAGAGAGATATAGAAAACAAAAATAATTGGAAAAGACTGTGTACACATGAGAAGAAATAGTTGAAGAGTTTGGATGTTTCTGTTCTTTGAGTTGAGCCATGGAAAAT
Organism: Sorex fumeus; assembly: GCF_029834395.1. Lineage (NCBI taxonomy): Eukaryota > Metazoa > Chordata > Mammalia > Eulipotyphla > Soricidae > Sorex > Sorex fumeus. The sequence goes on along the minus strand of NW_026606111.1, from coordinate 17,322,296 downwards.
CCTGGATTTGTCCTCATTGGCTAAGCACAGTTGAGAACCAGTAGATGGGCAGTCTATGAAGACAGATTTATAACTCACCCCAAGGAAGAACTTTCTAACTCTTGAACCTGACTGAAGTGGAATGGACATTTTTGAAAGGTGTTTGAGGTTCCACGTGTTAGTTTAACAGCTGTTTTGGTTTGGGGGCCCCTCTTGGCAGTGCTCAGGTATAAAACCAGGGACTCCGGTGTACAAAACACATTCTTAACCTGTTTAGTCACCTTTCCAGCCATGGATGACCCTTTTAGAGAGGTATGAAGAAGGATCTTTGGAAGTTTGTTAAACACTTTATTCTGTCTGTGGGGGAGATATACATCTCTGACCCATAATTCTGGTGTGACCCTCTGACTTGTTCTGACTAATAGGATGTGAACAGGAGTGGAGGTAGAAGACCAGAGCAATATTAGTGTTGTTGGGGCACTTGCCTTGCATGCAGCTGGCTGAGATTGGGTTCCCTGCATCCATTTGGTTCTCTGAATCTCTCAGAAGTGATACCTGAGTACAGAGTCAGAAGGAAACCCTGAGCTCTGCTGGCTGTGGTGCCAAAACAACAACAACAACAAAGCATGTAATTACCACATATGAAGTATTCATGTAACTGAATGTGGGGCCATTTTTAAATAAACTTGATTAATATTTTTACAGGAGTGGAGGCAGAGGTTTTCATAGAAGGGCATGGTTTGCTAGGTATCTTTTCTACTTTCTACATTGTCAATATGTTGTCAGCCTGGGTCAGGGCTGGACAAAAGTTGACCCACAATAAACATGGAAACTGAGCAGAGAAAAACCGAAGATTTTTTAAAACTATTTTAAATTGGGAGTTGAATATTACTGCAGCATAACAGCCTATTGTGACTGATACAGTCTATATTCTGGGTGACAGAACCTTTAAAACTACATCTATAGCTGAGATTTTATAAGTATTTTCATAAAATGCATGTAAATGTGTGACAGTATCTATGATGTCTTTTGCTTCAAGCTATTTAATTCTTTTACTTCTTTTGTCACAGTTGAGTTATAATTATCAGAGGCTATCAAATCAGCAAAAGCCACGGATTAGTTAAAATTGCACTTGAAAGTAATTAAAAACATCCATAAAAAGCAGTAAATACAGCAGCATATGCACAATCCTATAGATGTTGCTATATACACATTGTATGTTGAAGTAGTTGAATTGTCTTAAGAATCCTGTCATATAATAATGCATAGTTTTCATTCTAGAATTCTTGTAGACTCATGTTTTTCTGAGGTATCATTAAGTTGAGTCAAACTAAAAGAAATGAGTAGAAATTAATATATATTCTCATGATGTTAATGTTTTCTTTTTTCTCCCTGCCTCAACCTGAAGCACTGAAGTGAATTCTTCTAGAACATGTTCTTATAACACTATGCTATTGATGGAATTTCCTTCTTCTTTGTTGTAGTAGAAGGGTTGGAAGGCCAGGATGGATTAAAATCTCATATGGCCATAGTTTTGGAGAGATCACAAAATTAAGGGAATACATTTTGTATTTCTTGGCAAGAATTTTTTACTTATGGGGAGGGAGGCAGTCTTTCCTTGTATGCAGCTGTGATATCAACTAATCTTCACCTTGACTAGGAGCTGGCAGAGAAGTGGCCCAAGACAACAGGGCAGCTACATTTTCTTAGCCTGGCTCATCTGAGAATAAAAAAGCAAAGATGGGCTAAAGAGATAGTACATCAGGTAGGATATTGTACAGCACATGCTGACCCAGGTTTAGTTCCCAGCATTTTTCTTTGCTCAAAAAAAAAAATGATTCTTGAGCAAAGAACCAGAGTAACATCTGTGCACTGAAGAGTGTTTCCTCCATCACCAAAAAATAAAGGCAGGAAGGAGACAAATATTAAAATATTAAACAGATTAAATATTCCATGCAGGAAATGTTGTTGGTCCTAAAGGCAGCAGGTTGAGAGTAAAAGGAATATGTTGTAGCATCAAGGCTCAGTAATCTAGGCTTCATTTCCTTGTCTGTTCACATTAGAAGGAAACAGGTAAAATAAAAGATACAGCATTTTACAGGATCCTGTATTAACAATAATTTGTTGGGTGAAGAAGGGAAGATGATGAGAGAAAAGATGAAGTGGGTGGTAGGAATAAAGAAAGACAAAACAAAACCCGAGTTATAAAGTCTTCAAGATCCCGTGCACCTAGGAAGCCCAAACTTTTGGGCACAGATTAGAGGAAAATGTTCAATGCTAAACAAACCAATAGTTAGCAAATGCACCAATTTTCACAACTTGTGACTACTTCAGGATTAGATCTAGCTATTGCTGTCAAATATCAGTTCTTGAAATTTGTAAATGTTACCTTATTTGGAAAAGGTGTCTTTATAAATATAACTATCAGGAATCTTGCATTAAGAAGATGATTCTGAATTGACTTCGTGGGTCTTACTTGCCACTAGAAACATCATTATACAAGAGAAGCAAAGGGAAGGTAGATAGAAAAGCTGTGATCAAGGAAGTAGATATATAATATGATTGGGCCATGAAAGCTGTAGCCACCAGAAGCTAGACATGAAGGAGAAGATTAACTCAAGCACAATGGTCTTCAACCCCTAATCCATGGACTGGTGCTGGTCTACCACAGTGGCTAGAACTTTCAGTCTGTGGGCCAGTCTACCCAGGCAGGTATTGGTCTGCAGATGTATTGAAAAGTTTGAAGAACATCATTCCACCTCATGTGAAGCAACAGAAGTCAAACCATTACAGCTTATAGACCCCCTTCTGAGGGAGCACACCCTATTGCATGGACTTCTGATCTCTGGAGATGTGTCCTCTGTGAGAAAATATGTGTCTGTTGTTTTAAGTGACTTATTTTGCAGCGATTTATTACAGAAGTTCCAGGAAACACAGATTTCTAATGAAAAATGTAAGAGAATTTGTGGGCCACTGCTTTGTGAAGGTTGCCCACTAGACACTCAGCCTCATGGGAAGCAATAGGAGTTTCTACCAAATTTTTGCTGAATCCTTATTTTTAACCAGAGGTCTGCATTCCATTACTGAAGTCCTCCTGCTTTCTTTGGTGAGATTTGAGGTGCCCCTTTTCCTGTAGAATAATGTTAAGCGCAGCAGGCATGAGGTTAGTGAGTTAGGTAGGCTAGGCTAGGCTTCTTAAACTTTCTTCACTCACTCGAGAACTTTTTATGTGACCTCAGGTAGTTAAGTATATAACGTAGGTATATAAAGAAAAGATTTCTGAACAAATCATATAAAAATTTATTTTTAAATGATTTCCACATTCAGTTACATGATCACATGTTGGCGGGGGGGAGGAAGGGGCTGTGACCCAGAATTTGCGAAGCTAGGGGCTTAGAGACAGAAAGGACTTAGAAAGGACTTTCTGTCTGAAAATGACTGGAAATGGGAAACTTTTGATTTTTTTGCCACATTAAGATGTCCTCATCTACAGAAATGAATGTTTCTGGTTGAACTCTATATGCATGCAAATTTAAGCCTTTTCTAGCCCAATGGGAGACTAGTTGCCTAATAGGGTGAGAATTAGGGGGTCTATAAGCTGTAATGGTTTGGCTTCTGTTGCTTCACATGAGGTGGAATTCTTGTTAATAACAGCAACACGCTGGCAACACGCCTTGATGATATTTTCAGAAGACCACGCACATGTATACGTGTATAAAGCTCATCAACGGGAATCAGGTAAGATGACTTCTTAACAGTGCTCACAAACTGGGGAGGGAGGGTAAAGGCAGAGTGTAATTTTAACAGCTGCCTTTCCTGCTTCTGAGTGCGGTTTTGCAGATGTGTTACCTATTGTGCAGCACAAAAGGTGCCAGCATAGTAAGCAGTCATCAATACAGAGTCAGGAGCTGTCTGTTCACATCCTGGAAATATAAGCACATGATAATGGCCTGAATACTTCATCTTGTAGACACAGTGAGATTCATAAAACTGTCTTTTAGCCATTTTAAAGTTGAATCTTTCTCACCCTCCAAAAGTACTCCTTCAAAAACTAGCAGGCATTTTACAACTGAGCTGAGAGGCTGGTACTTTTAAAACAGCTTTAAGGGGCATAGTAAATGGAAAATAGCTGACTTAACTTCAGACCAGCTGGGAATGCAATCTCTATTTTATGTAAAATGAAATGATACCTGGTTAGGCTTATTTTTTAATACTCGCTTTTATTATTTTTTTCTGAATTTTATGGATGCTATAGAAATACTCCACTTATAAAAAATTATATTCCCAGTGTTAAGTTATGCAGAATGATTGTTTAAAGCTGCTAAGAAACTTTCCCATTCTCAGTTCATTCTTGATTTATTTCCTTCCCTTCCCCCAAAGCCTGATCAGTAAATAGCTTTGCAGCATAAAATGGAAATTTGAGGCATTTTTCTGGGTAATTGACAATGTAAAATCTCATTCTATTTAGGAAGTGCCTTGTTGGGGCTAATTATTCAAATACTAGTTAGCTTGTATTTTGCTTTTCCAGTTAAAATCAGTTGAATACTATATTACCACATTTTCTTATCTTCTTTTTTGTTTTGTGTTGGAGTCACATCTGGTGATGCTCAGGGGTTAATCCTGGCGATGCTAAGGGGGACCATATGAGATGCCAACGATTGAACCTGGGTTGACCATGTGTATGGCAAGAACCCTACCCACTGTACTATTGCTTCAGCCTCTACGTTACCACATTTTCTTTTCATCTTCCTTTTATTCCACATGTCCAATAGAACCCATTTTTACCTAATTTCTTTCAGAACTTGCTCTCTCAGCCTTCCAGTATGTCACTTAAGTGTTTTTTTCTTTTGCTAAAAGAGATCCTGGATTTTGTTCTTAGTTTCTTGTGTATTTTTAGGAAGAGAAAAGTCTTTCCTTCTGAGCTTTTACTTTTTAAAATAGATTCTATTTGAAGAAATCATGTTACATATATATATCTTGAGAGGTAGTGAAAAGCCTGGACAATTTTCTCTCTGTTGTTTTCGATAAAAAAAAAACGTGAAGACTGGTTTTGAGCTTCTGTGGTCTTTATAGAAGATATATTTCTTAAAGAGAACATCTTCCTTTGGGACATGTATGTGAAAAAAATGTTTTGAACCCAGCTAAGGCAAATCCCTTCCTTGAAAGTCATATGTTGGTGAGAGGTGAGAGAAGGGGTCCTATACATTTTCTTCCATGTCGTGTAAGACAATACAATGATCTAAGCTGAAGGGAGTGAGAGGGTTGGTTCTTACATGTATGGGGTTGCAGAAGCAAGTCTACCTTGCACGAACAGTTCCCTGAGTACAGTAGGCTTTTGTGAAAAAAGGTTTATCTATATTAATTCACAAAGACTAGGAAGCATTGCTAACATTCCTAAATATACATCTATTGGCTTCTGCTTTCTGGTGATTCAGTTCCCCTCCATTACTTGAACTTTTACATGAACATGTCCTTTCCCCTTTTCATAGAAGGACATTGGATTTCCAGCAGATCCACTGTGCACCATCACCCTGTACTGAAACACATGCTTTAAATATGTTTTTGCCTGTTGCTGTTGGCTTTCCTTTTTTTCTTTTTGCCAGGGGTGGAGAGGGAATGGTGTTAGGCTTTTGAATCAGGGACTCCCTGGCTCTATCCTCAAGAGTGACCCCTGGCAGTGCTCCAGGGGACCATATGCATTCCTTGGTTTAGAACCAGGGTCAGAGGCATGCAAGGCTTGTGCCTTAACTCTTGTGCAGTCTCTTCAGCCCAACTGTTAACTTACTTGATAAAGTATTCTTCTTTTTATGATTCTGCTTACATTTTGGTAAGCGTGGCATTTTTGGGAAGAAATTTCAGGTATGAGTTAAATCACACCTTCGGACATTTTTTTTTCTGTGGTGGTGGTGGTGGTAGTATTCAGGGCCTCACCTGGTGTTCAGGTTTCACACCTGGCTGTGTTGGTAGTGCTGGGGACTGAACCCAAGGCCTCCCACAGCAAGGTTACCTGAGCCATATTCTCAACCCTTGGAAAGTAATTATTTAAATCTTTCTGATTTGGATCCATGATTTATTGCACTTGGTCTTCCAGAGGGCTAGAGCAATAGCACAGCGGGTAGGGTGTTTGCCTTGGTCACAGACCACCCCGGTTTGATTCTTCTGTCCCTCTTGAAGAGCCCGGCAAGATACCAAGAGTATCTCGCCCCCACGGCAAAGCCTGGCAAACTCCCCGTGGTGTATTAGATATGCCAAACACAGTAACAACAAGTCTCACAATTTTTTGTGAAACGTTACTAGTGCCCGCTCAAGCAAATCGATCAATGGGAGGACAGTGCTACAGTGTTATAGTGGTCTTACAGAGCAGAATTTCTGGTGAACAGTTTAAGTTAGTTAGCATTGCCAGTTTATGATTCTCATTGACTGTCAGATTCAGGCTGCTATCTGCCACCATTTCCTTTCAATCTAAAATAGCTAGGTATATGAAAGAGAAAAGCCAAGCATAGCCAGGTTTTAGTATGGTTTGGCTAGAATTTAGTTGGTTATCACCACGAGAAGCTTCTTTTATTATTATTATTATTATTATTAGTGAAACACCATGAGGTACAGTTGTAGATTTACAAATTTTTGTGCTTGGATTTCGGTCATACCATGATCAAATACCCATCCCTCCACCAGTGCCCATTTTCCACCACCAGGATAATATCCCTCCCCCCATCCCCCCTATCCCCCCAACCCCCCCGCCACTGTGGCAGGGCATTCCCTTTTGTTCTCTCTCTCCTTTTGGGTGTTGTGATCAGCAAAAGAGGCATTGAGTGGCGAACATGTTCAGTCCAGTCTACTTTCAACCTGCATCTCCCCTCCTGGGAGGATCCTCCAAACACGCTCCATTTGGTGTTCCCTTTTCTATCTGAACTGTCCTTTCCCCTAGAATACCCGGCTGGCCTCTAAGCTATGGAGTAATCCTCCTGATGTTGATCTCAGCTATTCTTGGGTATTAATCTCATATTTTGTTATTTTATATCCCCCAGATGAATGCAATCTTTCTATGTCTATCCCTCTACGAGAAGCTTCTTAAAGACATGACTCCTTCCCTGTAGGTGTAATTTCCATATACAAGCAATGTTTTATATTTTAGCCCTCTGAAACCCATCTACAAACTTCTGTCAATAGCCTAGACATAAAAGAAACTGCATTGCAAAATATAAAACGAAGAATTCATATCTTATATCCAAATGACTCAAAACTATGACCAGAGGAATGCTATATTATTTATTATCTGATAGCCTTGGACTGGAGTGATAGCACAGCAGTAGGGCGTTTGCCTTGTATGCAGCCAACTTGGCCGACCCGAGTTCGATTCCTCTGCCCCTCTCGGAGAGCCGAGCAATCTACTGAGAGTATTTCGCCAGAAAGGCAAAGCCCGGCAAGCTAACTGTGATGTATTGGATATGCCAAAAACAGTAACAAGTCCCAAAATGGAGACATTACTGATGCCCGCTCGAGCAAATCGATGAACAATGAGAGGACAGTGCTACAGTGCTGACAACCTTAGTTTAACAGATTATGGTAAGGGTAGAACAGGATTAGTGACATTCTTTAATTCAATAATTTATAGCAAAGAAAATTGATATGGTATATTTAGTAAATCTAAATTCAAATATAATATTATAACTAAATATTAGACTTTGTTGAACAAATTTGTATTTTTGTTGTCTTAAGAAAGATACTAATGACAATTTCCATAACCATTTTTGGGACTGATATTTTTGTCCAACACTGGATACCATGAGCATTTATGCATTAGAAAGAGGAAGCTAAGAGGAACAATTGGGATAATGCAAATAGAGATTTGGGAATTTATATTAAAATTTATTTATCATCAAGTATATATTGAAGCACAGTGGGTAGGCCTTGCATGTGGCCGACAAGGCCAACTCGATTTCGATTCCTCCGCTCCTCTCGGAGAGCCTGGCAAGCTTCTGAATGTATCTCGCCCACATGGCAAAGCCTGGCAAGCCACCTGTGACGTATTTGATATGCCAAACACAGTAACAAGTCTCAAAATGGAGATGTTACTGGGCCCGCTCGAGCAAATTGATGAACAACGGGAGGACAGTGATAGTGATAAATTGAAGACCCTTACACACCAGGCCAACTTGTTACTGGGAATACAGTTAAAAAAAAAACATGAGATACATGATTTATAATCATCTCTTTAAAGAAAGAGTGATTTCTCTATGGGTAAGATAAGATTACTGTGAAGAACATATATACATATATATGTGTATACATATATATGTATATGAATTTCATACAGTATTTAGGTCTTTGGACCACACCCAAAGACCTAAATATGTGCTCAGGGATTATTCCTGGTGGAACTAAGGAGAACATATGGGATGTCAGGACTTATACAAGGCAAGCACCCTACCCACTGCACTATCTCTCCAGTCACCAATTTTATACTTTTTTAAAAGGAAAATATTTGCTGCTGATTTCTGAATTAGATGAAAATATGCTCTAGGAGAATAATGAGACTGGAAGAGAAGGGTGATATGAATTTTATTGTTAAGATTATAATGAATGATGGCAGAAATGGAGACTTCTTAAAACAGAATATGTAAGAGCATTCCACATTTAAAAAAAGGTAAGAGAAGAGACGTTTTCACCACATATGGAAAATAACCCTATTGCATGAATTTCAAGAGAAGCTTGCAATCATAATAAGCTATCAGGCGAGAAATTTTTTGAAAGACCTGAGGAAAGTCTAGTGAATCAATTATCCCCACAACCATAAAAGCGCCTCCTCCTTCTTTGTAAACTAAGATGAAAACAGCAATAAAGGTACGCAAGGAACCAACACACCAGCTTCCAATAATATGCCTGCCTGGATTATGGAAAAGGCTCACTGCAGGTAATAAAGCTGTCAAGGTTAAAAAGACAGTTGCCAGGTCGTGAAGGGACAAATACGGTGCCATGGTCTCTGGTTTGCTTTACTTCAAAATAAGGAACGTGAAAAAAAATTTAAGAATTGCAAGGACAATCAAATGCCACCAGGGTTTTGTCTTTTTGTACACAGAAGTTATACTGGGAAAGTTTCTGTTATTAGTGCTGTTGTAATTAAGGATAGTTAGATTTTACCTGATTCCTCCTACCCTTTATTGTGTAGAGAAGATATTTTTAGAAATGAGATGAAGATAAAGTAATGTATTACTAGTAGAATTTGTGATAAAATTAGGTTTTAAGTCATGTAATATGTGTTTCAATAGCTGCTCACATGTTAGATAGGCCTCCTGAGGAATTTTTAAATAATTAGTGATAAAGGCTGGAGAGGTGATGCAGTGAGTAGGGTACTTGTCTTGAATGAAGCTGACCTGGGTTTGATCCTTGACACTCCATATGGTTCCCTGATCCTTCCAAAAGTGATCCCTGAGTACAGCTGGGTGTGACCCCAACCCCCAATAAATTAAAAATCAAATGACAAATTATTGTAAAGCAAACCATTTCTCTGACCTCATCTGTAAATTTCTATGTTCAGCAGTTTGATGCATAACAGACTCACCAATACTGACAGGAAAAATTCAGCTAGTGATTCTATCCATCAGAACCACCCAGCATCTTGTGTGCACCATTTTAAACTTTTGTTGCCATGCCACACTGTGAATTTTGTTCAACAAGATAGAACCAGGAGTCTAGATTCCCAGCACTCCTATTCAGTTGGGGAGCAGATGTGTGACTGAGAATTTTTTTCTAATACACAAGAGTGAGGCTTGAACATAAAATTTGCATGTGTTTAGTAAAGGGAATCCAGTGGCCAGCATTCCTAGTTCCCGAAGGGTGAGTGATGGAGCCCCTGGGTTCTTAGTTACTGTATTGAATCCGGTCATAGTCAGGATTTACAGATTATGACTTGAATCTTAAGTGATTCAAGAACATGAGCCAATACACGGAGTTAAGCAACTGACTTGAAATTATCTGATCAATAACAGAAAGAACCAGAATGAGAGCTAAGCTGTCTCATTTTGAAGTTGCAGATCCTAGATAGAGTCAATACAATATGGAGGCTGTAAATTTTTGTTTCCACTTAGCTGGGATGGAGCCTTAGGTCCTTCTGCATTCAATGTCCCAGGCCAGGAGTTAGCCAACCCAAGCTGTTCCACCAGCTGCTTTTAGAAAGTTTTATTGGAACATAGCCAAACCCATGTGTTTACATACATCTATGGTTGTTGTCACACTCCAACAGCAGAATAGTTACAAAAAGACTGTATGGCATGGAAAGCCTAAAATAGTTATTCTCTTTCCAGGGAAGGTTTGCTGATCCTTAATTGGTACAGAACTAGGATCAGTAGGATCAACCCGGTGAAATGAAGCAAGCCTGATCTCTTTGGTCTAACGTGATCTGTTATTTATTCATTAATGCTTTTAGTAGCAGTATCAGTATTCAACATGATCTCTAACAAGAAGGTTGGTGGAGATGAGGCCTGTATAAATTTTTTTTAAAAAGTACACATATGGTAGAGGCTATGTATATTTTTCATTCTTTTGCCTTGGTAATACTTTTTATTCTGGTGGATCGTATACAAAGCTGTGATTTTTATTTTCTCTGGACTGGACCAGTAGTGTTTGGAGATTGCTCCTGGTGGTGCTTGGGGGAACCATGCAGTGCCAGGGATGGAACTTGTGACTCCTACATGCAGAATTTGTGCTCTAGCCCTTTGAACTACCTCTATGGCCCAGGATCTGTGCTTTTCCACTAGATATTAGTTTAAGAGATGATTAGATAGATTTCAACAACAACAATAAAAAACCAAATCAAGATGGCTTTCTTTCTTTCTAAGCTGGCATTTAGAAAATGTCTTCAAACTGGACATTGCCTACCTTTAGAATAATCAATTCAGATTCATGAAGGACTTGGGAAAATCTATAGGTCATAACTTCAGATCCTGAAGATCAATACTGTCTTGATGCCAATACCTTGACTTATGACACACAGTGATTTGAATAAAAGAAACGTGTCTTCTCAGAGCCTGAGGAGGAGATGAGCGACTAACTGATAATCCTTTAGTTGTGTTAGCTTCATCTAAACAATTCATCTACTACTATTATTTTGTGTGTGCTGCTTACTCTGTCCTGTGGGTCACAGGAAGATTTTCTGTTTTGCATTTTGGACCATACCTGTAGTCCTAAGGTCTCTGTGCTCAGGGATCAGTCATGCAGGGTTCAGGGGACCAAATGTGATTTTGAGGATTGAACCTGGGTCAGACACTTGAAATTCCAGCACCCTACCTGCTATACTATCACTCCAGCCCCCAATAGAAGCATATTTCATTGCCTAATTAGCTTCTCACAGTGATAGGACACTCAGTTCTAGTCCCATCCTCTCTAGAATGATATTCCTCCTCTCTGTTCTCTGGACTCACATTTGTGATTAGTTTCTTCACATAAGTTGTGTCCATTTTTTGCACTATTCACAATATCCAGAATCTGGAAACAATTTTAGTGCCTGAAAACAGGTGACTGGTACATCTACACAATGGAATACTATGCAGCTATTAGGAAAAATTAAGTTATGAAATTATTATAAATGGATGGACATGGAGAATATTATACTAAGTGAAATGAGTCAGAAGGGTAGGTATAGATAGAATGATTAAACTCTTTTGTAGGATATAAAAAAACAACATGAGATTAATACCCAAGGAAAGTAGAAACAAGGGCCAGGAGAATTGGTCCAGAGTTGGAAGCCTGCCTTATGTGCTGGAGGAAATGGCAGTTGGGATAGAGAAGGACCACTATGACAAAGATGGTTGAAAATGATCACTCTGGATAAAAGCAGTGTGCTGAAAATTGGTAAAGAAACAAACACGATAACCACTCAGTATCTGTATTTGCAAACCATAATGCCCAAAAGTAGGGGGGAGAGAGTAAGTGAGAGAGAGCCAAAGAGAGAGGAAGAGGAGGAGAGAGATAAAGAGAGAGAGTTTGCCTGCCATAGAGACAGGCTGGGGTGGTGGTGGTGGGAGGGAAACTGGGGACATTGGTGGTGGGAAATGTACACTGTGGAAGGTTAGATGTTGGAACACTGTATGACTGAAATCCTACTATGAACAGCTTTGTAACTGTATCTCACAGTGATTCAATTAAAAATAATAACAAACTTTTCACAATCTGAAAAATAAAGTTGTGCTCATTTTCTTCTCTGCCTTCCATTGCTGAATATGCAGTCACTGGGCCCTTGCCCCTTCATATAGTAGAGTGCTTAGCAAACAGCTGTTGCTCAAATAATGCTTATTAAAAGAAGTGACATCCTTTTCATGGTCCAGCATCAGGTCTTGTGAACAGAGTTAAGCTTGCTTTAATGACTTCTTCAGCAAAGGTTTACAGTTCAGTGGGGATTTTATTTGATTACAAGCTGATGTGCTTAATTACTTTCAAATGAATGGACAGAGAAAAAAGGGGAGAAAAACGCATCAAATTTGCAATAGAATATAATTTGGGTGGTGGGATTCAGGATGCTGCTTTTATGTTTTTACAATTTTTATATTAAGCTTTGTTACTTTTGTAATCTAATCACTTTTTATTTAGAAATAAAAAAGGAGATAGAAATAGCAATTAAAAACAGTTTGGTCAGATACTACTTATTATAAAGTTAAAACTTCTTAAACAAACAGTTCAAAAATTCTAAAGACACCAAGTAACCAGGAAATGAAAATTAACCTTAAGCTAATATTATTTTAAAAAGTATAGTGATTTTGTAACTTTACTATGGATAGAGTGAATATATGATATTACAAATTTGATAACTGATAACAAAGTCAGAGTTATCTCTAGACTGGAGTCCTATGAACAGTAAGCTTTTTTTCTCATTTATCTTAATAAGCCCAATGGAGTTTTGAGAATTGTCTTTATGAATGGATGCTCAGTATCCTGAGAGTGCAAAGAAAAAAAATTTTCAGAAAAGTCAGTAAAAGTTATGGTCACATAGACTCAGGAAGTGCATTTGCCATATATGTAACCAGACAAGGTCTGTGGATTGTAGTTTTTGTACTACCAATTATCAGCTACAGGGCCCAAGAGATAAAACAGCTCTTGCAACAGACAAGGAGTTGATTAGCTCAGTGCTGAATTTACCTACAGGCAAAGGGGCTGGTGAGTCAAGTGCTGAACTACAGGTAAACCTAAAACAAAAAAAGTCAATACATAATTTTGTTCTGCTTGTCTTTTGTTTTTTAGGTCACACCCAGCAGTGCTCAGGGGTTACTGCTAGCTTTGTGCTTAGGGATCACTCCTGGGTGACAGGGGAACCACAGGCATGTCAGGGTCCGCCATGTGCGAGGAAATCACTACCTGCTGAATTATCTTTCGGGACAAGTGTTGCTATTTTATGAGTACAAATAAAGAACAGCGAGGAAAATATCAGAAGAGTTTTGGTGATTCTGATGAAGACTAAGTTCAAGCTATGGGCACTTTTAGAGGAAAGCTTGCAGCTACTAACCCACTGAAGCTGCTTGAGTATGCTCATCCGGGGCGGGGGGGTCCTACTGATGCCCACAGAGATGAATTCACTCACAAAATCCTCACCTCAGAGCACTTAGACAACAAACAAATTGCTAGTGTTTTATGATTACTCCTGAATATCTTTTCCAGATATTTCCTGAATATCCCAGGTTTATTCATCACAGGGTTTTCATACAGCCATAGTGTCACACTGGTATGCACCTAGTTCCCAAACAATTAACTCCAAGTTGAACTTTATGAAAAGTTATTACTCTATTATTGTTAATTCACAGAAAAGAGCACCCCAAATAATGAATTAAGAATATAGCCATAACAGAATTCTTCTAGGTATAGATTAACAGGGGAAGGATGTGTCAGAATTGAGGGAAAATGTATAGTTCCACTGTTCAAATTTTTTTTTGCTTTTTGGGTCACACCCAGCGATGCACAGGGGTTACTCCTGGTTCATGCACTCAGGAATTACTCCTGGCCATGCTTGGGGGACCATATGGGATGCTGGGAATCGAACCCGGGTCGGCCGCGTGCAAGGCAAACGCCCTACCCGCTGTGCTATCACTCCAGCCCCACACTGTTCAAATTTAAGTCTTAAGTTTCTTTTTTTTCCCTTTGGACAAAAACTAAGTCTGTTCTTTATTTTTTATTTATTTTTTGTTTGTTAGGCATTCAAATGTATCAATGCTCATGGCCAAGTTTGTGTTGACAAGGACACCGACGACTCCAACACCTCTTTTATCGCATGTTCCGAGACAAAATTCTTCTCCAGTGTCGAAAACGGCATGGTGAGATTCATGCTTTCTTGTCTCGGTCAGACCAATGATGCCGTACTTGATCATTCGCGCTTGTACCATCAGGTCCTCGATGGATGCATCTGATGCTAGCGTATATGCATTGAAAGTACAGATGATCATTTTTGTCTTCCTTTGTTGTGGCAGCCTAGGTCGGCCTTGAGATTTTGTCGGCCTCTCCTTTCTCATCCTTCTCAGTGCTGCCATGTCGGTGAAGCCTTCAGGGTCAGGTGAATGAGACCAGTTGTAGTTACTGGTTTTGGCATATCGAATACACAACGGATAGCTTGCCAGGCTCTTTCGTGCAGGCGGAATACTCTCGGTAGCTTGCCAGTCTTTCCGAGAGGGATAGAGGCTTTTGGGGCGACCTCTAATCACCCTTGTAGGTGTTACCATATTTGAACCCTATCAAATACGGTACGACAATTCCGGAAGAGGGGTATTTAGTGTCTATGATGTGTCCAGAAAGCGTCCTGGAGTGTGGCAGTGGCTGGGTAGTGGAGGTAGTGTCGATAGTGGAAGTCTGCCAGTGGGGTATTTATCTGGGTAGGGTGGGTCTTCTGTGCGCAATCTGATCCCTGGGTGGTTGATGGAAGCAGACAGGGCAGGGTAGGGTGGGGCTCCTGATTAGAATCCCTTTGTCACCTGTGGTTGGTGGGAGCAAGCAGAGAAACTCTGTCCCTGGGTCCGACAAACTGGAGTCCAAGGTCTCAGAGAGTTCCGCTTATCTTGTTCTGTGGGTCTTCAGTCGTGCGTGAGTCTTGGCCGGAGCTGCCACGCGGGTCCAGAAAGCATCCTGGAGTGTGGTGACGGCTGAGTAGTGGAGGTAGTGTCCCGAATAGGACGTTTACATTTGAATAGATGTGGCTCACTGCCTACAGTTTCTATCTTCGTTGTCTACACACCAACATCTCATTATGATGAAAGAGAAATTGAGAAGTTCTACATGGAGCTGGAGATGTTCTATAAAGAAGACCACACCTTCTACAAGATCATTGTGGGTGATTTTAATGCCAAGATAGGACTGAGAAGATCAGCTGAAGAACTTCACATCGGGACCCATGGCCTAGAATGGAACGAACAGGGTGAGAGACTGTCTGAGTTCATCATATCGACCAGGACCATCCATGGTAACTCACAGTTCCAGAAGGCAGAATCTAAACGTTGGACATGGGAGTCTCCCGGTGGACGATTCCACAATGAAATAGACCACATCATATTCAATCGACAGTTTTGCCTGACCGATGTCGCTGTTGTCCCAAAATTTCGTACGGGATCGGACCACCGTCTTCTTCATGCAAAATTCTACTTCACAGAGAGGGGAGAAAGGGCTGCAAAGTTCAAAAAGGGAACTCCCAGAATGACCACCAACTGGGAACTCTTTGGCACTATTGTGGCAACATGGGAAGATGCCATTGTTGACAACATTGACGAGGAATACGATCGACTGGTTCAGCACCTCCATGAATGTGCGAGGAACGCCAAGAGAGAGATAGCCACAAAAAAAATGCCTGTCTTCGAAAACTCTTGAGCTAATTCACCAGCGTGGTTTGGCGCATGCCTCAAGCTAACGTCCGAGATCGCAAATCAGTGCAGAGATGCGATCAAGGAAGACCTCAAAGAGAGAAGAGCAGAAGTATTGGTAGATGAGGCAGAAGCTGGGAAAAGTATTCGTAACACCCGCCTGTTCTTTGCCAACTACAAAACCAAGATGACTGCCCTCCGACATCCTGATGGATCCATCACATCCTCCAGAATGGCAATGGAGAAGATTATCCATGACTTCTACTCAAACCTCTTCGATAGCCATGTCCACTTGCCGACATACCAAATTCCACAGGATGGATATGTCGTTCCCAACATTCTCCCTTCCAAAATCCGACACGCCATTTCGTCGGTAAAGAAACAAACAGCACCCGGCCCAGACAAGGTCAGACCTGAACACCTGAAGAACCTGCCATCAGTACTCATCAATACACTGGCTCGGCTCTTCACTCGCTACCTGTCTGAATGCAAGGTTCTGTCCCAATGGAAAACCAGTAGGACTGTACTACTGTTCAAGAAGGGAGACATCCATGACATTGGCAACTATCGCCTGATCTGCCTATTGTCTGTCATCTACAAGTTGTTCACTAGAGTCATCCTAAATAGGATTGGCAGAACACTAGATGAAGGACAACCATGAGAGCAAGCCGGGTTCCGCAAGGGACTCAGCACCATTGACCATATCCACACGATAACCAAGCTCATTGAGGTTTCTCGGGAGTTCAAGATGCCACTCTGTTTAACGTTCATTGATTTAAAGAAGGCCTTTGATTCTGTTGAGACGGAAGCGGTTATTGAAGCCCTAGCCAATCAGGGCATTCAAGCCCAATACATCAAGATCCTCCGTGAGCTGTATTGTGGATTCACTACCAGGATCTCACCATTCTACAAAGAAGTGATCGTTGATGTCAAGAGAGGGGTTCGGCAGGGTGATACCATTTCACCGAAACTCTTCAGTGCCACCCTTGAGAACATCATGCGACGACTGGAATGGGAAGGAATGGGAGTGGAGATAGATGGTCGGCAACTACACCACCTCTGCTTTGCTGATGACATTGTTTTAATAACACCAGCCAAGTGGCACAAATGCTGGCCGACTTTGACCGTGAGTGTGGAAAGGTAGGACTACAGCTGAATCTTATGAAGACAATGTTTATGAGAAACAGCCTCGTTCCTGATGCCCCATTCACTCTCAATGGAACGACCATCTCCGAATGCAACAGCTATGTGTACCTAGGTCGAGAAGTCAACATGACAAATGACCTGGCACCCGAGTTTCGCAGGAGGAAGAGAGCGGCTTGGAACGCCCTCAAGAACGTCGAAGAAATAGCTAAGAGGACGAAGAACCTCCGACTCCGGGCACATCTCTTTGATTCCACTGTTCTTCCTGCATTAACATATGCCTCAGAGACCTGGGCCCTACGCAAACAGGATGAGAACGCTATTCAGGTCTCCTAAAGAAGAATAGAAAGAGCTATGCTTGGAATATCACGTTTCACTCAAATGAGAGAAAAAATCCGGAGTTCCGACCTCCGTCGACGATCAAGAATCAGGGACGCTGTCTCGTTTGCCAAGATGTCAAAAATCAGATGGGCTGGTCACGTAATGAGATTTAAAGATGACCGCTGGACTAGAGCTGTTACTGACTGGATTCCACGGGATGTCAAAAAACCGCGTGGCCGCCCACCTACCAGATGGTCAGACTTCTTCGTCAAGATCATGAACGATTGGTTTGATGCTCTTCATGTTCCCGGAGCGAACAGATGCCATTGGGCTACATTAGCACGCGGCAGGGACAAATGGAGACGTTACTGGCGCCCGCTCGAGCAAATCGTTGACTAACGGGAAGTTAAGTGATTTTTTGTTTGCCATTTTTATACATTTAATTTTCATAAAGTAGTTCACTCACAATAGTTCATTACAGATTGTATTCAAACACCCACCCAACCAGTGAGCATCTTCCCACTACAATAAGAGGGAAGTGTGTGAAGGTTGTTGATTTCATCCTGAGGCTATTTAAACCTGTATATAAGAGAATACAAGCATGTTAAAACTAAACACGTGTGTGCTGCTTTAGGTACATCAGAGCAGCTGCGCACCCCAGGAAAAACTGCATCACTCTTTTCCAGGAGCTTTGTTCTATAGTCTCTGGATCTTGGCCATTGATTAGATTTCATGGCGCCGGGAGCAGTTTGTGGGTATTATGCAAAGTTACTGGAAAACTGGGGATGTAAATGGAGGAGGTCCAGACTCGATCTGAGCAGGCTTGAAGATCTCAGCCACGAGTCCGCACACCTGGGTTCCTCTGTTGGTTCTCTCATGGGTGAGGCTCATCTGAGTGTGTGGAGTGTGTCCTTGAGCATGGCTGTGGCTGGGTTCTGGATGTTTTCGGCTGCTGGGGCTCTGCTTGGGGCGGGGAGGGATACTCAACCTGTCCCCTTCTGAGGGGACCCTGGTTAAGACAGCTTGGGGTGGGGGCAGGAGATTCTGCCTAAGTCTTAAATATATATATTTTTTGCTTTTGGGGTCACACCCAGCGATGCTCAGGGGTTACTCCTGGCTCTGCACTCAGGAATTCCTCCTGGCGGTGCTCAGGGGACCATATGGGATGCTGGGAATCGAACCCAGGTCGGCCGCATGCAAGGCAAATGACCTCCCCACTGTAGTATAGCTCCAGTCCCCTAAGTCTTAAATTTCTAATGTGTTATTATGACTCATTGAATCACTAACAATAGCTCCTATGTTAGGAATGTGTTCTGGTGAAAATTCTACGATAATAAAAATAATTCCTTTTATACCTTACTGAAATGACACTATGTTATTCATGTGATATTTGTACAACCATGTTATTCTGAACTTGGGTGATTTTTCACTGTTCCTTCACCATCAAAAGAAGAGGATGGGGATGAGGAAAAGAATAAATTGAAGATTAAGTTTGAGGGAGTATTTCAGACAGTATCTTTCAAAAACAAATATGTAGAAGTCACTTTTTTAAGTAAACAGAATACTTGAAATATGTTTTTCTTTGCCTCCAATCACAGATGTAAGATTCATCAGGTGTAAGGTGAACCATCAGCTCTAAAGTGATTTTTATAAGAATATAGAGTGAGTGGAGTGCCATCAACCCTTTCAGTTGTCATGTGCCCTAGTTCTTTTTGTCTTGTTTTAGTATTTCCTTCTGTAAAATCTTGATGAAAGAATGCTTTTGTATCGGTGTGTGATTAAATTCTTTCTCCTTAAAAAATTTCACATGTAAAGAATGAAATGTTTTATGTTTTTTTTTTCATCTCCAGAGGAAAGATCCAATGGCCCCTTCTCATTAATGTGTTTCTCTTTCAAAGTTAGGAGAGAATCATAAAATGATGTGGAATACTGTGACATCACATATTATTTGAGGCCACTAAACTATCTCATAGTACCCAGGCAGGGAAATCCCTTTATCACTTTTCTAGAGAAGAAACTAAACTTGAGGGATTAACTAAAATTTTAAAATGTAGATTGTGTCCATGCTTATGTGGTGTGAAGGATGTGTTACAAAGTGTAGTGTGAAGGATGCATGGAGCAGCAATAATGTTCAGAATGGACCAAAAACATGATTTGTTCAGAATATTGCTTTCTTTATTTTTCCAAATATCCTTAAAGATATTCTCCCTCTTCTCATTTTCCTAGTCTTTTTATATTAATTACTTGGTAATTTACTCAGTATTTCCTCTCCATTACTTTGCTCATATGAATGGTGATCACACTTTGTTAGAATTTATATGGTTTATAATCAACAGATCAGAGTATCTTGAAAAATAAGGTGAAGACTTTTTCATTTCTCAGCACTAGATTTACATTGTGTATCTAGTAAGGAGGCAGATGTCCTTAGGCATGCTATTTCTTCTTTGCTTGAATTTTTGGCTTCATCAGAATGAGGTTGGTAAGTTAACTTCGAAGAAACTATCCTTCAATGAGGATCCTTGTACTTATTCTTCTGTAGTTGCAACTAGTGAATTAACAACGGGCTTGTCACTCACAACTCACTCCCCTCAACAAATGCATGCAGACACTACCAGAACGGTACAGTGATGCCAAAAAATAAGAGTTCTATACTCATGGAGTCATTGTAGAGGGAAAGACAAGCAATAAACAAGGAAACAAACAAGACAATTGAACTTGGTGACATAGAATGAAAAAGATTAATGGAAGACTTGGCAGAAGACTATCATGGGAAGTTCTTTAAATAGGGTGATCTGGAAAGCCACTTCAAAGTTTTGCCATCTACACAAATGCCAGATAGCAGGGAAGGGTTCACTCATTCTGGAAGTGAACTCACTTTACTTCCAGGAAGACCTCACCAGTGGCAGAAACAGAAGATGTGAACTGTGAGAATGAGTTTGACTTATTTTATTATTTTTTATTTCATTAAAAACATTGAATTGCCGTGAGATACACAGTTACAGAGTTGTTCATGATTGATTTTCAGTCACGCAGTGTTCTAAAACCTGTCCCTTCACCAGTGTACATTTCCCACCACCAAGAGTTTGACTTATTTTAAAGGATGGAAAGGAGCCAGGGTAGCTGTTGTATAGTAAATGAGGGGGTGTGGTGAAACAACCACTCATCACTTCAGTTGTTTCCAAGGAGCATTCATTTTATTGGTGTTAGATTGTTATCTCTTTTGAGGGGAGGGGGATGTCTGTGCCACACCTCATGGTGCTCAGGGCTTAATAGGTCTGTGCTCATGGATCATTCCTCCTGTCAGGGCTCAGGGACCATATACAGTGTCAGGTATCTAACCAGGGTCAGCCACATGCAAGGCATGAACTTAAGCCCTGCTCTCTCTCTCTAGCCCAGTGTGTTTGCTCTTTTGACTCTAGGTAGTACTAGACCATGGCGAGGATAATTGTGCTGTTAAAGCAGGTGTTTCACTATTTCCTATTAATCTTCTCAGGCTGTCAACGTTAGGTGATCTGTCAAGAACATAGGAGTTTGGTTCCCAGAGAGGTGAACCATTTCAGTCCCAGAGAACATGAGCTGGCGCAGATCACAGGTTGCCCCGTTCCTATTCTGACCTTCCTGTTTATCCAGAATCATTCTGAGACACTTGCATTTCCTTTGGCAGCCCACACAGCACTTAACCTTCACCATGCAAATTAGTATTAATCTATCAAGGATTCTAGGCCAGCCTGTTTTTGTCCCCATTAACCTTTGGCTAGCCCTACACTTCTCCAATAAAAATAACTCCATTTCCTAATCAATGGTCACTTCCCGATGGAAATCATAATTATGGTTATGCAGCATTTGGTTCACATACCAAGCTTTTATGAGCATGATTGATAGAAGTGAGGCAATGGGACTGAGCGGGTCACATGCTCAGGTTGTTTTGCTCATCTTATTTTGCAGGTGTTGTAGAGTGGCCATGTACTCTATAGCACAAACGGGGGCATCTTTGAGAATGAAAGGGTCTTTATACCATGAAAACAAACATAAACTGGGGTGGCCGATCACCCTAAATATTTTAGTGTTTGGCTACCACATCCTATTGTTACATTTTCTGGCATTTCCCAAATAATAGGTGACATTCACTGTTTCTTCCCTTTTATCAATTTACTATCAGGTATGTTTAGTCCATCTATTTTATGGACCTTAAAAGGAAGCGGCAGAATGACTTTCCCTGCACACTCTTTTGCTTGGGATTTATTCCAGGCTTAAGAAAGAAATAGGCAGGCCAAAGCTTGTAGCCTAGTGTTGCCCTAAGGCTTCTGATAGCTGGGAAAGTGGCAGAGAGGCATTCAAGCTATTCCACCTCTCTGTATGAAAAAAGCATCACTGAAAGTGAGGGATGGAGCTAACTTGCCAGATGATGTCTAATCAGACCAGTTAGCAAAGTCAGTAAAGGTGGAGAAGGAGATATTCTCAGGATAGGAAATAATTTTCTACACTGAAAACCTGTTGTAGGTGCTAATAAGAAAGAAAGTGACTCTTTGAGGGAAAGGAATGAATGGGATTAACCCATTTTATTAGTCTTGCTGTTGCAGGGGAGTAAATTATAGAACCCTAAATCTCCTCAGTTGGCAAGACCACTTTAAAATTGTTCTTTATTAGAAAATATTTTAGAAGTGTTAGCTGAATACTTGCTTATTGCTTATGCAGCAAATAAACAACACAAAAAACTTGGATACATATATTATTAAATCCTGTTCTACCTCCCTAATCCATATTTAAGCCAATTCCTATATTAGTCAAATTAAAGATACTGTATAGACACCGAATCCCAATTAATCTGTCAATGAGCGATTCTTTGCATTGGAAAGATTGCCTCTTTTTTCCCCCCTAAAAATTCTCTAACTATTTTTTTGGTGCTCTCTTCAGCAGCACATATATAAAAATTGGAATGATACAGAAGAGATTAACATAGCCCCTGAGCAAGGATAACACCCAAATTCATGAAGTGTTCCATATTTTTAAAATATGAGAGCAGAAGTGAGAAAAATTTCTCTAACATTTTTTTTTCCCCTTTATTTTATTTTATTTTTTTTTAAGTTGTAGATTTACAATTTTTTGTGCTTTGGTTTCAATTATACAATGATCAGATACCCATCCCTCCACCAGTGCCCATTTTCCACCACCATGGATAATATCCCTCCCACCCCCATCCCCCCATCCCCCCGTCTCTGTGGCAGGGCAATCCCCTGTGTTCTCTCTCTCCTTTTGGGTGTTGTGGTCTGCAAAAGAGGCATTGAGTGGCAAACATGTTCAGTCCATAGTCTACTTTCGACATGCATCTCCCCTCCTGGGAGGATCCTCCAAACATCCTTTATTTGGTGCTCCCTTCGCTATCTGAATAGCCCTTTCCTCTAGGATACCCGGCTGGCCACTAAGTTATGGAGTAATCCTCCTGGTGCTGATCTCAGCTATTCTTGGGTATTAATCTCATACTTTGTTACTTTATATCGCCCAGATGAATGCAATCTTTCTATGTCTATCCCTCTCTTTCTGACTCATTTCGCTTAGCATGATACTTTCCATATTGTACCACTTGTATGTAAATTTCATGACTTCATCTTTTCTAAGAGCTACATAGTACTCCATTGTGTAGATGTACCAAAGTTTCTTTAACCAGTCATCTGTTCTTGGGCATTCAGGTTTCTTCCAGTTTCTGGCTATTGTAAAGAGGGCTGCAATGAACAAACAAGTGCAGATGTCACTTCGACTATACATTTTTGCCTCTCTGGGATATATTCCCAGGAGTGGTATTGCTGGGTCAAATGGGAGCTCAATTTCTAATTCTCTAACATTTTTAACCCTATCTTTTTTTTATTTTTGGTTATTTCCATGTAAGATGGGAATTCAAAACAAATTTATCAAATAAAATATTACATTCACTATCCCCTTTGTATATCTTGTGTTATAATTTGTTTTGTTTTGGGAGGACACACCCAGTGATGCTCAAGGGCTATTTCTGGCTCTACACTCAGAAATCTCTCCTGGTAGTACTTGGGGGAACCATATGGGATGCCAGGAATTGAACCTGGGTTGGCTGCATGCAAGGCAAATGCCTTACTCATTGTCCTATTGCTCCGGCCCCTGCCTTGTGTTCTTTAAAAGAAAACTTGAAGGAAGATAACTTAAAGAGCTGGAAGACAGGCTTTGTGCTTCATAGAGTTTTATCCCAGCTCTGCATGCAGCCCTGACCACCCTTGGTCATATGACCCATGTGACCTCAGCACTGAGTTAGAGCAGTATTGAATCACCAGACATGAGCACTGAGCAACTGGCCCATTCAGCCTGGACAAATATAACCCCAGCCCACCGAGCATTTTGCAGCCCAACCTCCCTCTAACAAAACCAAGCCAAAACAAAAGAGCATGAAAAATGCTGATTTAAATAATTTCCTCTACTTAGGATGAAATCAACGCATCTTACCAGGCCCAGATCCAACCCATAAATATCTTATACCCTGTCCATATAATTCCCTTCCTAGAGCATGTATCCTATATGGTCCAGGAAGGGAATCTAGGGCTGGAGTGATAGCACAGTGGGTAGGGAGTTTGCCTTGCATGCAGCTGACCTGGATTCAATTCCTCAGTCGCTCTTGGAGACCCTGGAAAGCTACCAAGAGTATCCCGCCCTCACGCACGCCAGAGCCTGGCAAGCTTCCTGTGGCATATTACATATGCCAAAAACAGTAACAACAAGCCTCACAATGGAGATGTTGTGAGACGTTACTGGTGCCCACTTGAGCAAATCAATGAATATCGGGAGGACAGTGCTACAGTGCTACCCATATAATTCCCTTCCTGGAGCACATATCCTATATGGTCCAGGAAGGGAATCTAGGGACTCCACTCTCTCAGATCCCAGTGTCAACTCTAAATGTCAGTGTCCCTAAAGGATGAAGACTAAAATTCTAAAACACAGTTGTCTGAAAAGACTACAATTCTAGGATAACAGAATTCTCTCTCTTTTATGAAATCCTGCAATGCATTCTTATTACATCTTTTGATTACTCATGTCAGTTGACCCTTTATTGGAGCAGAACATGTACATGTCTTAATTTCCCTTTGAAGAAAGGCACAGCGTTTTGAGTGTCATATCTCGCACACTACCTTGTCTATAGGAAAGGCTTTATTCTCTGAGTTAATTTTCACCCCAGCGAAGTCATCTTTCTTCTACTCTAGGCCACAGAGATATGCATCTCCTTTGTTCTGGGCTGAACCGTGTTCCTCCCATCCTTGGCTGTCTGTCAGTGCCTTTGCCTGCAAGTGTGCCCCAGGGGAAGCACTCCCAGAACTTAGTCCAAGGGGATCCTTTGAGGCCTGGCAAACTCTGCTCACTGCCCAGATGGAAGTTCTGGAATGCTTTCCCACGAGTCCCCTTTCCCAGGACATCTGGAAAGCCCAGACCCAAAACAGGCACATGTAGGGACGTTTCTCTCTCCACTTAGTGCTTTCTCAGTGTCTCACCAGGGAATCAGGGAAGAGATGGTCTGTTTCCTGTTGTGTCTTTGGGTGTTTCTCAGCCTGCATCTAAAAACTGGCTTTCTTTGCTCCGAAGGGGATCACAGCTGCATATCCCCTCTTTGTGAGTGCATGTGTGGTGAAGGCAAGGGGGAGTAATGGCTTTTGTCAGGGAGGCTGTTCCCCCACGTCCAAGTCGGCTCCCCTGGCCGGGGCTTGTTCCTCTCGCTCCTTGTGGGACGGACTGTCAAAGGATGTCAGGATAAATTCTAGACTTCTACTTGTGCCTTTTCTTTCTCGCTTTCCCTCCCTCCTCTCTTTTGATTCTGTCTTGATGTCATCTCTTCAAAGTATACTACCTGTAAAATATTGATTCACAGCAGGCTGCATCTGCCAGGATCAGATTTCTCTTCTGCTGGCAGCAGTAATAAACCACCACAGACAAGGCAGACCCGGTGCCAGCTTCATCACCGCTTCATATACATCCGTCTGTCTCCTGCCTGACTCTACATAATGGAACAGTGTCCAGAGACTTTTCAGAAGTAGCGAAACCAAGTAGCAACCGGTGGGGACATAAAAGAGCTGGGGAGGGGGCGGGTGACAGATTCACCCCAAGCAGCAGATAAATCAGAAGCTCCCTGGTTTCCTAATCAAAACTGGAAAAACGGCCAAAGAAAACAAATTGCCCACTTAACCACCCCTGGGAGTGTAATTACAATGAGCCTCTGTCTCCTTTTGTCCTTTTTTCTTTTTCCCCAGGCATCTTGGCCAGCTTTGTAGAACCACACTACATTGTTTTGTTTTTGCTTTGGGGGGGCACACCCAAATAGGTGCTTGGGGGACCCTGTGGTGTCAGGAATCAAACCTGGGACTCAAACATACAAAGCATATGCTCCAGCCCTCTAAGTTATCGCCCTAGCTCCCTGCATTGCACTTTGAAGCACTGATAAGAATTATTCCGGGATATCAAACCCAGAGGATGAGCTTATGGATTTGGGACACACAAATTGTGTTTGAATAGGAAAAAGAAAATTAATAGCAAGGCAACAGAGCAGGGTGGTAAACAGCTTAAACTCTGGAGCCAGAACCCAAGTAGGGCAACTGCCTCTGTCACTTGGGACTCATGTGATTTAGGATAAATTGCTAAACTTATGTCCCTGTCTCCTGCTGAACAGAGTAGGATGGTTGTTAGGATTCAGTGAAGAGTTGCAAGGCACTTAGAACTCAGAGCAATATTAAATATACATAACCTTTACTTTACTTTACTTTACTATTAAAATGTTTATTAAATATATTCCTATAATTTCCTTGACGGGAATTCAAAAATCCAGTTTGTGGGAATGGTGTGGGAATTGCTCCTTCATCTGGGGGTTAGAGAAGCCTCCAGACCATAAAGGTATTTGGGAGATGAGAAAACTCTGGCTTTGTCTGCATATGTGCCCTTGTTGAAAGTGTACTACTCTCAGAGAAGGTGACCCTCAACTCACAAGCAAAGCCATGGTGGGGAGAGCTTTCTGAACCTCAGCGGTGTGGTCTGTGTCATTCACACCCCGGCAGAGGGAGGAAAGTATTAAAAAGAGAAGCGGCCATCCGAAGTCAGTAAATCCGTCATCGGAGATGACATATGTGGGTTTGCCTGCTTGTTTTACTGCGACTTTGAGCAAGTTGGTGAAGGTGGCCGTGGCATCCAGCTCTGGCCTGTGAAGAGTTATGATTTTCAACTGTATTAAGCTACTGAAGGGACCCTACCACTTAGCACCCTCTGGGGAGCCTTCCCTTTTGCAGTACAGGGAAATTTACCCCTTGTGACCAACTGTTAAGCTTCCTTTGAAGCCTCTTTTAATTCAGATTTGGTTCAGCTCACAATGACTTCAGAGTCAGTGGGGAAAACGTTTACGATATGACAAACTAGCCACCTGTATTTTTTACGTACTGTTAGAGAAATCATAGATCTTTTATATCCCGGTTCTTTTGCTTTTTTTGTTGGGCGAGATGTCCTTTGAGACCCCTCAGTTTCTCACTTTTAAATTCTTTCTCCTCTCACAGCCTCAAAGCCTTTCTGCACAGTAGCAGGCTTCCCTTTGATGAGTCAGGCTGGAGAAAGTTTGATCAGAAGCCTGTCGGAGTCCAGGGTCTGTGCTCAGAAGGGAGACTGCAGAGGCCAGAGAGGGCCCCTTCCATCCCCCTATGCCACCACAGTCGGGTGCTGGCCCTTCAGAGACAGGAGGTTCCTTTCTGTCCCCCAAATGCATAGAGAGATATTACACTCTACTAGGCTTTGTATGGGTCTGCTGTAGCTACCTTGTTGCCCTCCTTCTGGAGCACTCTTCAGAACTGTTTTGCCTATTCACCAGGCTCCTAGATGGCGATTCTTGTCCATATTCAGATATTAAGTAGGAGACCAGATGGCTCAGTGGGCTGAATGCATACTTTGCATGTAGGAGGAACAAGTTCAATTCCCCACTGTGTGGCTTCCCAAGAAAACAGAGAGGAACAACTCCTGAGCACCAAGTCCAGAGTAGCCCTCATGCACCATGGAGATGTGGCCCTAAAATGGAAAAGAAAAGAAGAAAAGGTAGGAGATCAGCTTTGGATGAAGGATTCCGGTGTATTCAAAGGTGGGCTGGTAGAAATAATATCAGAGCAGAGGGTGAAATGGGATGCCAGAAGATCAAAGGGTTAAATGTTAGCTTTAGTCACTGTTCACAATAGCCAGGATCTGGAAACAATCCAAGTGCCTGAGAACAGACGACTGGTTAAAGAAACTTTGGTACATCTACACAGTGGAATACTATGCAGCTATTAGAAAAGATGAAGTCATGAAATTTGCTTATAAGTGCATGGTCATGGAGAGTATCATGCTAACTGAGATGAGTCAGAAAGAGAGGAACAGACATAGAATGACTTCACTAATTTGTGGAATATAAAATAACAATATGAGACTGACACACAAGGACAGTAGACACAAGGGTCAGGAATATTTCTCCATAGTTGGAAGCCTGTCTCATGAGCTGGACAAGAAGGCAGCTGAAATAGAGAAGGGATCACTAAGTCAGTGATGGTTGGAGGGATCATTCAGGATGAGAGATGTGTGCAGAAAGTAGATAAAGGACCAAACATGATAGCCCCTCAGTATCTATATCGCAAACCATAATGCCCCAAAATAGAGAGAGAATATGGGGGAAATTGTCTGCCATAGAGGCAGAGGGAGGGTTGGAAAAAATGGGGGGGGGACATTGGTGGTGGAAAATACGCACTGGTGAAGAGATGGGTGTTCAATCATTGTATAACTGAAACTCAAACATGTAAGCTTTGTAACTGTGTTTCATGGTGATTCAATAAAAAAAAAGAGAAAAAAATGTTGGCCTGAGTCAGGCTGTAGACAAGATGTAAAAGGAATTCCATATAGTAAAGGACTGTGATGGGGAGTAGAGTAGCGGGACAGTGTTGTAGCTATCTGGGCTTGGAGATCAGCTCTGAAGTTATATGACCTCAGGAAAAATGACTTCACCTCCTAGCTCCAGCCCCTCAACTTCAAGACAGGTTGTGTGAAATGAAGATGCCAATTGTGTAGAGTGCTTAGGGCAGAGGTGGTAGAGTAGGGCTCAAATGATGTTACTAGTTTATGCAAATAAAGCAGTTTTTTTCAAGAGAGGAGCTCCTCTAGATATAAACCCTGAGAACGTATTGGGAATATCATAGGAAGGGGTTCATTTAAGTTAGTACATAACCTAAAATTACCCTCATTTTTAGTTTTGGTTTTGGGGCCATGCTGGTGATGCTCAGGGGTTACTCCTGGCTCTGCACTCAGGAATTACTACTGGTGGTGCTCAGGGGACCATATAGGATGCCAAGGATCAAATCCTGGTTTGCTGTTTGCTTCATAAAAGGCAAGTGCTATACTATCTCTCCTATCCCCATCCTTGGTTTTAATCCACCACTAACATTATCTACAATCTTCATTTCACTTCTAGTCCCTAATAAGGAGCAAACAGTCACTATTCATTCAGAAAGGAAACAGACATTTTGTCTTATATAGCTGAATGATTATCAATAACCTAAAGTTTTTAATCCTTGGACTCACTGAATTGTTCTTTCCATTAAAAAGGTTTGTTTTTAGTTGTCCATTTTATTTTTCTTTAGGTCTGAGACTGAGGAGTCTGTTAATTTATATGACTTAGTTAACTTAAAGCTGTGATAATGTTCTCCATTAGCCAAATGTGACATTTAGATAAATTTATTGTGAATCATTTTTTTTTATAAGTAGATGTTGCAGTTCAGATTCTTCCTTCAAGATGTAAAAAAGAACAGAATAACTAGAACCTATTTGGTAGTGAGAGGTAAGAGAGGTATCAATAAAATCTGTTATGAGAATACAGAGAACATGCACATTACCTCCTTGTGAAGGAGGTGGAGTTGGAGCTCAGGATGATTTTCTACAGATGGTGGAATCTAATCAATAGTGATATAAAATATTTTGATGGCTAAATGTATACTATTGAGAAAAGGACTACCTAGAACTTCTTTCACATGTGAGTCTCTTTGCCATTTATCTACCTAATTTACTTTCTGGATTGATTAAAATATAATTCAAATCTTTAACTTCTAACTTTTTTATTTGGGTACTAGGGATAAAACCCAGGTCCTTACACATGCAAGGCAAGTGCTCTACTGCTGAGTCTTATGTCTGGCAGCATATTTTTTAACTTTTGAAAGCAATATTGTTCTATGGTTATTTAACTTAAAGGTAAATAAGAATTTGGAGAGCAGACAAATGGGAGGAAATTAGTATTCTATAGTTAAGTTACATTTCTAGCTCTGGTGACAGGTATCAACCAAAGAAGGCATAGGTGTTATATAGGCTATTACTCTGAGGTTTTCGTTCCTGAAGAGAGATATTAGTATATTGACTAATATTTGTCAAAGAATTATGTCAGAAAGATGAATATAAATATCAGTAGATCACTTTTATTAGTAACATAGAAACGGGGTACACCGTGCCTGGCCATAGTGCTTAGGAAATTGCTTGGAGAGTAACAAAAGTCCTTACTTCCTGAGTAAACAGTGGGAAGGGTATATATGAGTCACTGGCAAGCTAATTCAGATAACAGCCCAGCATCTGCAATGGTACTGAGAAATGATGAAGGCTGGAAAGCAAAGAGAAAACTCATTTGAAGAGGGAGAATCAATAACGTTAGTGAGCATGTTTGCTCATCTGTAAAATGAGGAGTTTGGGGTTGGATTGAGTCCAGGGCTCCTCTAACTTAGGCATATAATGGACCTATGGATCCAATAGGGAGAACACAGACAGGAAAGGGGATGGACTAGCTTATAAATTAAACCTGACTATGCTCTTATTCTCAAGAATTGAAGGATCTTCAAAGTTCAAATCCAGGGCAATTTTTAAAAATAAAAATGAAAATGTGATATAACCGGCAAAAATAACAGAGCACAGATAAAAGAGATGTCATACTATCAAACTGATACTTCAAATGCATGTGTTATTTTCTCTGGTAGAGAGCTATTTGGAAAATGTATTTCCTTTTTTGGATATTAGATACTAGATATTAGATATTTTTGGATATTAGATATTAGTGTATCTTTTCTTTGTGGTAGCAAGGAGTATCCCCAAAGTCCCAAAGTGTAGAGAATTTTTGGAAACTTGAATAACTTATAATTATGGTGTAACTTTGGTACTGGAAACATCTGATTTGAAAGGAAAAATGAGATCAGTGAATGTCATAGGACTCTTGAAATTTTCTATGTTCAAGGGAACACTTTGAAAGAGAGGCGTTTTCATCTAATTGTGTACTTTTCATCAAATTGTGTGATCCACAAACACAGAGCTATCACTGGAAAGTAGATGCCATCTCTGGACATCTTTCCCAGTCCCCTGGCCTCTGGTAGGATCATGTGACTGCTGTATAGGTGGTGTGTATCATGCTGGCCCAGGATGTTATGAATAGAATGTGGTTTCACAGTTTCTGCTTTTGATTGCCCATTTCAGTCTTAAAGGCAGATTTTTTTTTTGGTAAATTCATATAGAAAAATAACACCATTGTAAAAAAGTAATAGAAATGGATCATACCCAAAACCTGGGCAAGAGAAAATTGACCATTATAAAAGCGTATAATAAAGTAGTTTAATTAGTATAATGACATAAAGGGAAGAAGGGCAGTGACAGTAGTCAGAATTGTTATATTCATGTCAATGTATTAAATTGCCATATTTTATATGTATTAATTTGGCAATGTCTTATTTAGTTTGTATTAAAATGGCAATGTATTAAATACGTCAAACCAGTTTGGTAAAATAAAATGGAGCTTGTCTCCTAGGGCAGAGATGAATGTTTTCAGATACCTTAGTATTTTGATCTCAAACAGCCCTGTTCTCCCTCTGGGATGATTTTAGTGTATGATATTCTCAGGAAGACTTTATTAGTCAATTACTACTTCACTTAACTTCCTGCTTGTATGAAGAAGATTTAATATTAAATCATTATTTTCTTTGAAAGTCTCCCAGAGCAACTCAGTATACAAATTTACTAGGCTAACATTTTTATTTTAAGTATTTTTTTTAATGACTAGGGATTACTTGAAATACCAAATTCCACCAAGGTCAGGATGAGGAAGTAAGGTACTGAGAATATAACATTTTAGGAGGCACTCATTCTTATCCTGTATCTCTATGGTCCTGAGAATGCTTTTTTTTTTTAAATTTTGTTCACTGGGCAATTTGATTACTGCACCCTGGTCCATACCTTGAACTCCACAGATAAACTGGTGTGAAAAGTGCGCTCTTCGGTGTGCAAAGCAGTCCTGAGACTGCTTAAGTATAGTTTCTGAATTTGGGCATCCGTGTGAATAACTTCTTAATGAGAAATGTAGGGAGATCAGCTCCAATGTTAATGTGAGTTCCTACTGAGCAAATGACACCAGGAGAGAAAAGCTTTTCTTTTAGTCTTTGCTGGAATAATAACAATAATAAAAAGACCTATAATTGGATTTCCTTAAAGACTTGGAGAATCATATCTTTATAACTTTTCAATTGAAAGGTAGATCTTTTGATTTATATTTGCATCCCATGGTTTTAGAAAGTAAGATTACGTGGCTTCTGAAGGAAACCAGGAACAATGAGTTGAATGCTATTTGCATTCACAAGTTATTCTATGTTGGCAGATCATCATCTTTTGTAGGAATACCACACGTTTTCAAAAGGGTCACTTTGAAGAGAAAGAATTATATCTCCTTTTTTTGTTGTTGATAATAATTTTGATTTATCACAGTCAAAATTCTCATTGACCTATAGTGTGGGCAGCCAGCATCCTGTAACCATCCTGTAAGTAGGCCTCCATTTCCCTCTCATCCTCAGTACTGCTAAAATAATAGCCCACATCCACACTCCTGCCACTAAAGTTTCTAACATCCTGTTAGTAGAGGAATTAGAATGCTGTTATTTAAGAAATTTTAGTAGCTTGATGGCCAAGGAAATGTCAGCTAATAACTAGAGTAGAAAAGAGTAGCCAGAAAACTCCATGGCTGGATCAAAACCCTATTTTTATATTCCTGTCTTAGTTTAAAAGCCTAAACTCAGTGACCCAGAAAATGAGCGTGAGTTGTCTCACTTAAGCAATGGAGAAGACAAGATCACTGAAAGGATGTCTTCTATTACTACTTAGAGAAGTTTCAAGAGATAGAAGATGGGTTGGTTGAGTCATCTATCTTAGAAAATTATAGATTTTCATATAATATGAAAGATGTGACAGTTTTCATCCATATGTAACTAGACATAGTGATGTCACATGCAGGGACAATGAGGACCCAGAAAGGAATGGTTATGCTGAATACCTTGCTTCTAGACTATGAAAAAAGATGGCTTTGGGCTTAGTCCTTTGATTGTTTCTTTAAATCTTAGGCAGTGGGGAGAGTTTTTCTCTGCACCTGGATTGAGGATCCCATGACTTATATGCTTAGTCTTAAGGTAAAAGATGGTGTGCAATCCCTTTTTGCTCAAAACAAAGCTCAACTTCATACTTAGATTTTTCTGCCCCATCTCCCTGCAAATATAATGATTATTCTCCTATTTTAAGGAAAGCTTCTGCCTGAGCCTCTACCCCTGGATTGAGACTGTAATGGACTGTTTTTTTATTTTCTGTTTGTTGACAGATTTCCATCACTACCAGGTCAGAACTGGAGCTGGGAGTGGGAGAACAAGTGAGAGAATAAAGATTTTTCTTTAAGGGGTCTTCTGTTTTTTATTTTTCAGAGTCAGGTTATTGGAGTCCCTTCCCTGTGAATCCCTTACTACATATGGGGTTGTTCTTGGTTCTTTGTGGGCTCTGTCTGTTGATCTTCAGCCTGCTCCTATGGGAATCTTGGATCTAAGTGAATCTTCCTTTTTTGTGGCCTCCTCTGGGGCAACAGCACTGCTGGTGCCATGGGTGAGGCTGAACTAGACCTGCTCACTCTGCCACCTGTGGACGTGGATTTCAGTGGCCCCATCGTAGAGAAATGCACTTCTATGCTGCTCAAGATGAGGGACCTGGAGCCCTGCTGAGGCTCCCTGCATTGTTAGTAGGTAAGCATACTAGCTCAAATAAATGTCTTCCTATTTGTCTCTCCCTTCATTCTAGCCATTGTACTTCTCTGCCTTCATGTGTTGATTTTCTCGTGCTCACATTACCTGCTGTAGTCTAAACTAAAGATGGACATTTTAATGTGCTACACTAATGGAATACTAGGGTCCAGAAAATAGTACAGCAGCTCGTGTTCGATCACTGATATTACATGACTTTGATGGCCAGGTATAATCCTAGAGGTGCATGAGCACTACTGGCTGTGGCTTTGAAGTCTTCCACTGTTCCCAGTACCTTTTCCTAAGGGTCTCATGTTGAACCATCTGCTGGGCTGGCTGAAAATTGCTAGAAGTCATGCCTGGATTCCCTAGGTACCTTTGGAAACCACCCCACCTCCCCTCAAAGTAAGAAATTTTCTATTAAATAGATACAGATGCCTAATGATTTAATGATTTTTATCTTTTTGATATGTCACTGAAAACACTTTGTTCTGTCCTAACTTAGAGATACTCATGCATAACTAGAATCTGGGAGTTGCTCTTCACTAAATTCTTGCCCAAACACCTCTTATCTGAAGAGATACTTTTTCCTGGGTCACCTCTGGGAAGCAAGGCACATGGATGCTCCATACCTATCATCCATTCCTTGGTGGATTTTAGTGTCCAGTTCTTCAGAAGATGGAGATGCTTTATTTATTTCTTGGAAATGTAATAATTAGTTGCCCATGTTATACACTAAATAAAATCAATTATGACACACTCTACCAATCTTATAAACTATTGGCTTTAAACCATCAAGGTAATTGTTGTAAATTCACAATCCGACCTCCTCAGAGGACGGGAGCATGTGAAGCAGAAGGAGCAAAATACAATTTCTGATTTTCCAAAAGCTGCCATACACAGGCTGAGAAAAGTTAATTTGCTTCTCCTCTGTTCCTCTAACTGACAGAAACTAAAGGCTTCTCCCCTTTCTGGTAGTGTAAGGCATATTGAAGTTGGAGAAACCAGAATCAGAAAGACGCGCCCCAAGTATGGGGCAGAAAAGGATCATAACCTATGCAAACCTGGGGCATCAATGGAAATCAACACCTCAGTACCTAAACATCTATCCCCTTGGTATATACCTTCCTGCTTTCCTCTCAATTTTGATGGCGTAATTGGCAGGGAGGACTCAGGGAGTGCATTGGCAAATGAAGCCGGAGCTGTTTCAGAAGTGTGCCTGGCTAGGGCTTTCAGAAAGGAGTGGGTGTTTCTTAGTAAGTTGTTCCTCCCAGCTCACTGGGGTGGGAAGTTGACAGGTGCTGCAAATACACAGGAGAAAAGGGCGCTTGGCACAGAATAAAATTTTAAAGAGAATGATAATTCACCATATCAGTATTCAAACCACATTTTATCTGCTCATGAAAGCCTTAATGCAGGCAAAAATCTGACTTAAGCAAAATATTTGCCTTACAAGAAAAGTCTGAACAACCCAAATGAAGCAATTCCTTATAATTTCCTATTCTTTACTGTAGACAATTTAATTCAACACATTTTACTGAATATCTTCTTTACACATGCAGTGGAGACACAAGCTTTAATGTGACACAGGACCTGCCTTCCAGAGGCTTATAGTAAGGTGACTATTAACTGGTATCTAATAACTAAACACCCATTGTTTTAGACCACAATTAGTTCTTTTTTATTTTTATTTATTTATGTATTTGTTTTTGTTTTCTTTTTGCTTTTTGGGTCACACCCGGTGATGCGCAGGGGTTACTCCTGGATCATGCACTCAGGACTTACTCCTGGCATTGTTTGGGGGATCATATGGGATGCTGGGAATTGAACCTGGGTTGGCCATGTTCAAGGCAAATGCCCTGCCTGCTGTGCTATTGCTCCAGCCATAGTTCTTTTTTTATAGACCTTTATTAATAGGTACTTGCAGTTTGCTTATTTCTATGGAAAAATCATGTTGTAAATTTTTATTACAAATTAAAAATGAGGTTCTTAAAAATCTCAACCTGACCATTTATGAAATGATTTAAAAACTTTTAAAGGTGTATTGAGAAAAACCAGGTTTCTTTTTATTTTTTTTTCTAAAAACACATTAAAATAACTGCTTAAAGCAACAAGTAAACCATCATATTTCTCAATGCTATGGTCATGACAGAGGAAGGTATTTCTAATATTTATAATTTCTCTACCCAGTTGACCCAGGGGATGTTACACAACAATGATACCTAAAACCTGAACCATCCAGTTTGCTCTTTTATTCATGAGAAAATACTTAAAATTTACCTGAGAATAAGTGTTTCCCCTTTTGCTGGGTAGTCTCTTTTTATGGTATATTTTCATTCCAACAAGATATTTTTTTGTCTCTGTGATTTAAGCAAAAAGTTATTTCTTAAATCTCATCCTCAGGGCGTAGTCTTTCATTTACTTAGCGAACCTCATTTCATCGTGCAATCCCATTACCCATTTTATAACTTAGCATATTGTTTTTATTATCAAGTATATCAGTCCTGCATATTTGAAATAAATAAAATCATTTTATCATTTTTCTCCAGAATCAAGTTTTCTAGAATGTACTGGCGTGTTGTTTTTCAGTTAAGACTCTTCACAGCAATATTGCAATTTCCATATTTTTCCTCTTTTGCCTCATTTCTCCTCACCTTCCTTCTTTTCTATCCTTATCACTTTTTATGTTTAACACACAGTTAAACATAATTTAATTGGTTAGTTCTGTAATTTCCCTGACCCCCCTGAACCAAAACAAAAAAGAAATTAAGAATGCATATTATATTAGTCACTAGTGCTGTTCACTGGACAAATGGTTCCAACTTACTGTGGTTGGACCTACAATTAAAAATTATTTATTTATATGGGGCCAGAGTGAGAAGAGCCAGTAGGATACTTGCCTTGCTTGGTATGGCCCAAAAGAACCACCAAAATTTATTTATACATTAATTTGCTGATTTATTTATTTTGGTTCTTGGGCCACACATGACTGTGATCATGGCTTACTCTTGGCTCTGCACTCAGGGATCATTCCTGGTGGTGCTCAGGAAACCATGTGGGGTCCCAGGGATCAACCTGGGTTGGACACCTACAGGCAATAGCTCTACCCACTGAACATTCTCTCTGGCAACTGCTTATTTATTTTATAGCATAAGGGATAGAACACAGGGACCCACATGTGCAAGGTTTGCACATGTTTAAGTTTAAGGTTTAAGTTTATTTATTGTGTTTCGGTCTCCTGCTTATAGTGTTGCTGGCTCTGTGATATATATATATATATATATATATATATATATATATATATATATACCACATCTCTGTAGCACTGATGAACCTGAGGTCTCTGGCCCCTATGTTAGAATGTTTCTAAGTTCTATTTAGGATTCTATTTAGAGAACTTCCAAAAGTTTTCAGCTTCCAAAGGTTTACTAGGACATAATCCCATTGTACATTGAGGATGATTTGTATATTTATTTCTCTCATTTGCACTGTCACTGTCACTGTCCTCCCGTTGTTCATTGATTTGCTCAAGCGGGCCCAGTAACATTGTGAGACTTGTTACTGTGTTTGGCATATCAAATATGTCATGGGTAGCTTGCCAGGCTTTGCTATGAGGGTGAGATACTCTCGGTAGCTTGCTGGGCTCTCTGAGAGGGGCGGAGGAAATGAACTCAGGTTGGACATGTTGGCTAAATGCCCTACCTGCTGTGCTATCGCTCCAGCCCCTCATTTGGGACATTTTAAAAAATGTTTCTTTAAACTTTGGTACCTCTACACAGTGGAATATTATGCATCTGTTCGGAGAGATGAAAGTCATGAAATTTGCTTATAAGTATATAGACATGGAGAGTACCCTGCGAAGTGAAATGAGTCAGAAAGAGAGGGAAAGACACAGAAGAACTGCACTCATTTGTGGAGTATAGAATAACATAACATGAGGCTGACACTCAAGGACAGTAGATACAAAGGCCAGGAGGATTGCCCCATAGCTGGAAGCCTGCCTCATGAGCAGAGGGGAGAAGGCAGATGGAATAGAGAAAGGATCACAAAGAAAATGATGGCTGGAGGAATCAGTGGGTATGTGAGATGTGTGCCGAAAGTAGATAATGGGCCAAACATGATGACCTCTCAGTGTCTGTATTGCAAACCATAATGCCCAAAAGTAGATAGAGAGTATGGGAATATTTTCTGCCATGGAGGCAGGGGGAGGGGGGGGAAGTGGGTATACTGGGGACATTGGTGGTGAGGAATGTGCACTGGTAGAAGGATGGGTGTTTGATCATTGTGTGATTGTAACCCAAACAGAAAGCTTGTAACGTTCTCACGGTGATTCAATAAAATTAAAAAAAAAAAAGAAAACTGTTTCTTTCTGGTGGTGCCAGATTAAAACATGGTCATGGTATATTTTAATTGTTTTTCAGTTTTCTATGTTTTTGATGTTGTCTCAGGGAATCATTCCTGGTAAATCTGTGAGTACCATATGTGATGCTGGGGATTGAACCCAGGGTGGCCATGTGCAAGGCAAGTGTCTTACCCACTGTACTATTTCTCAGCCCCATAGCACATCTTTTGTTTTTCTTTTTACTTTTCCCCACCCATTTTATTTAAACACCATGGTTTACAAAGTTGTTCATGATGCATTTGTTGAAGACATTCGATATTCCAACCCCAACCCCACCACCATTGTGACCTTCCCTCCACCATTGTTCCCATTTTCCTAAACACCCCTCAACTCTACCCCTGTTGCAGCCCCAAAATAACTGATTTTGTATTCCTTGTCATCAACAAATGGCATAGCGTATCAGAATAGTTTTAGAGAATTTTAAATGTGGATGAACCTAACCAGTCTTTTGTGTTATCAAAGCAGTTCATAGTGGTGGTTTGCCACTTTGCTTTCCTTTTTATTGTGTGTTAATATTTAAAGAGATAAGGTACTGGCACAGGGAACAGTATAGAAATCCTTAAATTCTTCTTGATTTTTATGGGAAAACTTTAGGACAGTTCCTAAGCATTCATGTACTGGATTCAGACGTTGGAACAAATTGGTATACGTTTGCTGTGCATAGATAAAGGGATTTGGTAATATTATTACTGCTGGGAAGTAGCAAAAAAATATTCAGAAGAGGCTGTGTCCAGAATGAAAAGGGTCTTGAAACTAAGCCTAAACATTTCAACTGCATCTTTCATTTTATTGGACAATACAAACATTTTCCAAGCATGGAAGCTTGATTATTAAAAAAAATCAGAACTGGAGTCAGTGTGCAGGATATCATGCATTGTAACAACATCAGGAATTTATTGCATTTTTTTAGCTATTGAGAGAAAAGTGGAGGGATTCCTCAGGAAGGCTTGGCAACAAGGCACCGATGTGAGAGACATTGTGGAAGATTGAGAGGACCTGAAAGTCACCTGCATTAATATTTAGGACTGGCGGAGGTAAAGGGTTATTAAATCTCATTAATATATCTATATCTACATGTATATGTTGAAGTATTTGTGTAACATATAGACCACTTTAAATATATTCCTTATTAACCTTACAGTAACATAAAGAAATTTTTGATATCGCCATTTTACAGAAGAAATAACTGATGTATCAAAGTTAGTACCCAATGTTGTACAGTTAATAAGTGGTGGAGCCAGAACTTGAACTCAGTCAATTTGTCTTCAAAGGCTTAATAAAACATTATTTGATGCCAACTCACATTTTTCAGTTGCTAATAAATGACCATCTTTTCCTAACTGAGGAAATAAATCAATTATATTCTGAGTCTGTTTTCTGAAATAGGGTCTGTGTGGGTTAGTCAAGATTATATTAAGTGGTATAACAGTATTGTGTAACTCACACAAGGGGGGCTCGGCACCCACAGCGGCGGTGGCTCTATCCCGCCGCCCGTGTTCGGTAGTCTCACCCTTCTCCCACCCGGGAGAGGTTGATGGCGATGGTCAGGCGGAGGAAGGACCGAGGGCCAGGCTGGTTGGTATTAGTCGTAGTTTATTCTGATTCTCTCCTCATCTGTCTCTGCTCCCTCTCTCCTTCTCTCTCTCTGCTCCCGTCTCTCTCTGTTTCTCCTCGTCTCTCCTGTCTCTGCTCCCATGCTACTTCATTCTCCTTCTCCATTCTCCTTCATCCTCCTCTGGAGTCTGGGTTCTGATCCTCTCTGAACTCTCTTCTTCCTTCTGCCCCAGCCCACTCCTACAGTACAGTTAAATCCTCTCTCCATGAGGAATTGGGGAAAACAATTACATAGGTGCGGTCACAATCAATAGGGGTAGAGATCAACAGGGGTAGAAATCTTAGCCTCAGGGGAGACCGCTCCTAGGACAGATCCTTCCTCAGCAGGAGGACCCACCCTAGAGCAGAATCCCATGGGCGTGCCTCTCCTCTCCTTGTCCGACAAGCATACAAGAATATGATATAAATCATTTTGTATGGATACAGTAAGAAATATCTTAAACTTATAGAATTGCTCTCCTAGGGCCATCTAGATCTCAGACCACGGTGCTCAGGCCAGATAGTCTTTCCCACCCCTAGCAGGATCCTAGTCTTGTCGTTACCTTTGGATCATGACAGCATTTGTCCATGATCAAACTCTTAACTTATAGTTAAGAATCGTGGCACTTTGGCCTGGCCCATTTTGCTGCCAGGGTAGCTCACCGCTTGCCCTGGGTCCATTCAGTCCCTCGTCGGGACCCTGCTTTTGGGGTGTTAGGAACTAAGAGCAACTGAGGCTTAAGTCGAGAAAGCAGATGCCCGGGAGTGAATAATATTCAAGGCCAATCAAATCCTAAGTTACAAAGCATAATGTTAACGGTCTTTCTGTATCTATACAAAAAGGATATTACTTTAAGGTAAACTGTTCATAAGGCATAAGGAGAGGAAAAAGGCAATATTTCACTCATACATATAAAATCATAGATTTCTGGGAAACTGATCTTACAAATTAACAAAGTCTGATTAAGGGGAAAGCTGATTAACTGGGTGGGAAGGAGAGCATAGGGAAGACTGTTTACATGTTTACATGTAAACACAATGGAAGTGGAAGTGCTTCAGGAGCACTGTGATGGGTATAACCAGATTGATGGGTGTAACCAGATAAACCTAAGCTTCTTGTGGAAGGACAAAGCAATGTTACCCAACAAGTATCATTATCGACTCTTTTACCACTCTGATTCTGCATTACTAGGTATTTGTG
The DNA here is from genome assembly GCF_029834395.1 of Sorex fumeus. NCBI lineage: Eukaryota > Metazoa > Chordata > Mammalia > Eulipotyphla > Soricidae > Sorex > Sorex fumeus. The sequence goes on along the minus strand of NW_026606111.1, from coordinate 17,281,754 downwards.
ACAATAATTGCTCTATAAATCCATATGTGAAATTTGCTAAAAGAGAAAGTGATAACCTTTCAAATTGTAACTTTCATAGCATTCTATATATGTAGCACAAACTCATGGTTCAAAGTAACCTATCCAAAATAGTAAAAATATCAGTGGAAAAAAAACTATACCTGTAGTTGGCCAGAGAGATAGTATAGTGGGTAAGGCACTTGCCATGCATGTAGTCAACCTAGCACCAGATATGGTCCCCTGAGCACTGCCAGGAGTGATTCTGAGCATAGAGCCAGTAGTAGGCCTTGAGCATTGCTAGATTATGTCCTCCGGAGCCCATAAAGAATGACTATAGAAAGAAAAAACTTCAAAACTATATTGATAAATGTAATTTCATAAAATTCTATTGTTCCCTGAAATATGTGATATGTAATCCTATAAACTAGAGCATCTACATAATTAAAATATATGTTTTTGGGGAATAAGAGGTGAGAAGTGAATTTTGAAAATGATTATAATGCCTTTGTCACAAGGACTGCATAGACTTCAAGAATAACTTATTAAACATGCATTAATTCTTTCAATGTCCTCAGAGAAAATGTGAGAAGGAAACAGTGCTTACCAGTAAGTTTTGTTCTCTTGAAAAAAAAACAACCTTGGTTGATGAATAAGTTATGAAAGTTGCTGTGACAATCTCCTTAAGCTTCTTGAGTGTCAATTTAGCTAGACTGTTGGACTCTACCTGCTAGATTCAGATGTATACTTGAATGAAATGAGAGAAATACTTCCTCCTTCCCTTTATGTCTCCATCCATCACTCAGCCTTCCTTCTTTCCTACCTTCCTTTCTTTCTTCCATCCCTCCCTTTCTTCCCCTCCCCTCCCCTTCTCTTCCATTCTCTCTCCTTTTTGACACTTTCAGAAATGGTTCAAATTCTGACTAAGCATTGGAATGAAATCTAGTTCATTTTCCCTTTTCTGTTTTACTTAATATGAAAACACAATTTCATCATAGTGGTTCCTGATTTACATTTCTGCTCCATTGGTGGATTTCTCCCTTGGTGTTCAGCAACATCTCACTCCTAATGACTATTTATAGCCTCCCAGGGTTTCTGTGGCCCTAAGTATCACCGATGAATTTATCAGAGTTCTTGCCTATCCTGATTGCCTGGGTGCACCTGCTGTGGGATTTATAACCTTGAAAATAAGTACCAAATACCTAGTGCCTTTTCAACTTTTTTTAAAATCAGTCTTTCGAAATATGCTGTTTCTCACCTTTCCCCTCCTTAGGAGGTCCACACTAGCTGTTTCTACATGATGTTGAATCATAAAGATGAAAAGTGAAAATTCTGTCAATCTTCTGTTCTCAGTTGTAGTTTAATGTAAGAGGCATTAGTATGGTTGTTGCGATGAAAACAAGGTTGGGAGGTGGGAAAGGGGCTAGACCTCTGCCTCCCAGACCCTAAAGGCTCTTGTTCAGAATTACTGGACCTTTTTATCACTCTACCATTACTTTGAGACTGAAAGAAGTGCTTTCTGCTTTTCAAATCAGATTCTGAGTACAAATACCTTCTTACCCTAAATTTGATCTTCCTCACCTTGCTCCACGTACTTGTTTCTGAAAGCCCTCCTCCCATGGCTTGCTTCTCATGAAGATATTATTTAAATATTCTTTACAGGAGTCTACTCCCACACACAGAAAATGAGAGGCATCTCAGCTAAAGGCCATCTGCAGAGTGTGCTCTGGTGCTCTGCTGTGCTTGCTACTTTAGATCAGGGCAAAATGAAGAATAGGAGATTCAGACAAGAGATGATGGACTATCTAATACTGTCTAATCTAGATTGTCTGCTCCACTTAAGATGTCAAGAAGTGGGGTATTGAATGCATAAAACCCTTGAACAAGCTGTGAGTTGGGCTAATGTTGCAACTTTATAGTTTACGAAACACCAGTGATACCAGCTTTGCTTATTTGATTGGACTTCTTCGAAGCCAGTGACTGTGGACATGGTTAGGTCAATGTGGCTGGAGTGCTTTGGAATAACTTATTTTCATATATCATCTGTGTTCCCTTTCAAATAAACTGTGAACACAACATTTATTCCTAAGGCCAAGGGAAGAGTCTAGCATTTTTCCCTATTAGCTTGTAAATCTTAAAAGCATTTCTTTTTTATAAGTTGACACATCAAGAAAACTCAATTTCCTAGTTATTTACTTTTTGGAAGGGGATGCTAGCACTGTAGCACTGTAGCACTCTCCTCCCATTATTCACTGATTTGCTCTAGCGGGTACCAGTAATGTCTCCATTGTGAGACATGTTACCGTTTTTGGCTTATCAAATACGCCATGGGGAGCTTGCCAGGCTCTGCTGTGCAGGCGAGGTACTCTCGGTAGGTTGCTGGGCTCTCCGAGAGGGATGGAGGAATGGACCAACCATGTGGAAGGCAAACGCCCTACCTGCTGTGCTATCACTCTGAAAGGGGATGCTAAGCCAGAATCATTATTGAAAACTGAAGTTTCCTCTTTTAAGTGGTAATGAGGACCTCAAGTTATATTTTTGTCATTTTGACTGCTCCTAATTTTTAAAAATTGAAGTCAGTGTAATCTGTACCTGACTCTTGCTGCTCAAACTAATCACTTCCCCCACCCCAACTCCTGCCACTTTGTTCATATAGTTCTGACTCACTGCCATCCAATCCCATGTTCTGCATATAATCCTGCTTGTCCTGTTTCTGGACCCCATATATTTTGATGCTTTGCCCACATCTAGCGACTACCATAGTGTTCGTATAATTTGTTAATTGTCAACAAAGGCATGAGTCTTTGCATAGGAACATAAATAATTGTATGTGGAGAAGTATAATTTCTTCACAAGTTCTATAAAATATGTTGTCACTAACATGGGCTTTAGCATCATACCAGAGGAAACCATCCAGCATATGCGCTGTTGGGTGCTTTTATTTTTGGAAGTATAACTATAAATTTGATGCAGTAAAATCATTGTAATAGTAAATAAAAACCTGTCTAAAGCTGTTGCTTGGTTTGCTTTGGCTTTGTGGGTCAGACAATGACAGCCAAATGACCCCAAGGAGAAAATGTGCTTTGGTTTCATTAAAGGTAATTTACAGTGATTTAAAATATTTTGTTCCAGTTATAGCAGTATTTCTGAAATGACTGATCCCAGTGGTTTATTTCTTAGATTGTAGACCTCCAACTCCTGAATTTGTCTCCCTTAATTTTCTTGCTTTTCCTAAAAAGCATGAGACACAGGAGTAACTAATTTCTCACTCAAGTAGAAAGAGCATAAGCAAGGTTCTAACACTTCACATACCTCTCATCTCTTCCACTGACATTTCAACCAGGGTCAAAGGCTGGTGAATTGCCCATGAGGATATGTGGTGCTGAAGTTGACCTCTCCAGAGGATGTAAATTAGAGAAGTTCACACTCTTCCTATGGTCCCTGATATATCTGAGCTCTCCTCTCTCCATCTCTTCCTGCCTTCTTTTTCCAAACTCGGTCACCGGGTGTGTGGAACAATGGAGTTTTGTATGGTGGGAAATGTGTTCCACTTTCCAAATCCTCAAAATATTTATCTTCCTTACATCAAAATCTAGTAAAGTAAGTATTTGAGGAGAGAAAGGAAGTTTGTGTGTTATAAAGGCAAAATATCTAAAACTTTAACTACATTCTTTAGGATTATATATAAATAGATCTTTTCCCCTCTGCCTGGAATTTGCATCTTTCTTCCCATTTCCAAAGTAACTTTCTCAGGGAATGTTCCCTCATCCAAATCATATCTTCCAACTTCAGGGTCCCTGAAACTACATAACCTTTTCTGGGTAGGACTAACTACAGTTGCAATTTTACTTTTGTTTGTGTGTGCATTTGTTTAATAGTTCTTCACATGCTACCCCTCTGCCCCCCATCCCTCCAAGTAATCTATAAATTTCTTGAGGTCAGGAATCTAGAGTGTGTGGTTCAAATTATCATGGTAGTCCTGGCTGCTAACTCAGCACCTGACATCCTATATTACTTAATACACTTTTATTGAAAGTTTTTGTTGTTGTTGTTGTTGTTGTTGGTTTTGCTTTTTTTGGATAACACCCAGTGATACTCAGGGGTTGCTCCTGACTCTGCACTCAGGAATTACGCCTGGTGGTGCTTAGAGGACCATAGGGGATGCTGGGAACTGAACCCGGGTCGGCCGTGTGCAAGGCAAATGCCCTACCCACTGTGCTATATCACTCCAGCCCCTTGAAAGTTTTAAGATGATTCTTTAGGTGTATTTTATTTAGAGAAAATAAACTAGAAAACTTGTACTGAATATTAGTAGTAATGCTATTAATATGAAAAATATTCAGACTATTTGGTGAGTCTGGCTATGCACAACTGGAACAGACCTTGAGCCTGGTGGATCTCTCTGTGGAGCTGCTCACTCCACACGTGACTAAATGAATATAATGTCTGAATTAGCTGATTTGGGTAATTTGATTGGATATTTCGGTGAGTTGATCAATGTTCATTATGGTTTCAGGTAACCATGATAAACCTTGATCAGTACCACAAATCATGCAATTTACTGTCCAGGATTCTGATTCCTAGTTTTTCAGTATTAAAAGTCTTTGACACACGAAGTATGCTTTGAGTCTCCCGGGATATTTCAACAGAATGATTAGACTATTTGGAATTAAACTCTCACCTTTTACCTCTATTTTGTTTTATAAAGTAAGGCAGGTAGAAATGTTGGGGTGTTTTTTGATCTGTGTGGAAGACAGGTAACATGACACTTTGAACTTTCTGCTCTCCCCAGCAGTTCATTCTTTCTGCTGTTCCTCCCTTTCACTGAACCTTTCTGCCAAACGCATCAGACCTCCCTTTTGTAATGCCTGATTCCTGCTCTGTCCTTGAAAGCACTCTTTGATCTTTCTTTTTGTCAGCATTTCATTTTGGTAGAGTCGCTCAATGAATTACTGCATAAATGCTTTTATAAGAGTCTGAAATTATATCCCTGGAGATCTTTGTAGTTTTCTGATTTCAATGAATATTCAAGCACTTGTCCAAGAAGTCTCTTTCTCACTACTGACTAGTTTACTTTTTTGCCATACATAGCTCAATTCCAATTATGCACACCATACAGTGTAATTATTAGTAAAATGGACATTGTTTAACTATTAGCTATTGGGTTCACTTACTCATTGACAATCATAATTCATATGTTCATATTCCAATAGCAGGGATGAACTATTTTAAAGGTGGTTATAGCACAATATTCACCCAATATATACTAATAGTGCATTCCTTATGTATCGGACACTTGTTAATTAATCAGGGTATACAGTTTATCAAAAATAATAGATGCCCATACTAATCTTACAGAATGAAATGTGGGGTTTAATCAAATAACTGTACTAATAAAATGGAAATTTTACTGATGATAAGAGTCAGAAAATAGCAGTGAACTACCTAAAGGTCATTAAGAGACAGTGTGATAAGATAGAACAATGACTTGGTGAAAACTCTGGTGGTTATTTTAGGAAAATTGGAGGACGGAAAAAATGAGAAAGTTTTTTTGGGGGGTTCATGGACTGTTGCTATTACTTTAGTAATGGATATTCTAAACATATTAGAGGTATTAACTCCCTAAAGTTCTATAGCTAATATAGAATTATTATAATATCATTATATAATAATATATAAATATATAATAATTATATAACAATATAATTATGATACTATAATAATTAGCTAATGATTAACAAAAAAGAAGAGTTTGAGATAGTCGTAAGAGAAGACTTCTCACTGGAAAAAATGGTAAAGAAAGATATAGAAGGAATGGCTTCTAATTAAGCAGATGTGGTAATATATAGTGAGAATAGAAAGGAACATGTGCAAAGGTCTAGTTAGGATGAAGTTTGCGAAGCCTGGAGAACTGAAAGAGAAGAAAAAGTGTGTGATTAGATTGAGTGTCATCAAGGAAGCCAGGATCTGTAACATCACAGTCCCACAGAGTAGAAAAGAAGCCTCAGCCTTGCACCTATACCTTTTAGGATGGGAGTAGGTCATCCAAGCAATGCTCAAGGGCTGCTTCTGGTATATTGCTCAGGGGTTGCTCCTGATACTGCTGAGGATTGAACCTGGACCTTCTGCATGTTAAACATGTGCAATAGCCCTTTGAAATATATTACTCGCTCATCTTGTATCTTCTTTTACTTAGAGACATTTGCCAATTAAAGAAATAGAGAAAAGAAGCAGAAAGGGATACCCTGAAACTTTTTGCAATTTACTGGACTGAAGAGATGAAAGCCAGGAGTTCAGAATTATCAAGGCTGCCAAAACTTGAACAGCTAGAAGAAAAAGCAACTACAGAGAAGTGATCCAGGAAAATCTCGATACAGTTTTTTTCCTTTGAGGCATTTGCTGAATTGTGAACTGGGGCTATGTAAAGAAATGCTCCATAATACTAGAACTGAAAGCAGCATCTAGAAAACGTCAGAGCTGAGCAGAGATATAAGCAGTCTGCTGGACCTAGAGAAGCAAAGGGTGGGGTTTAGAGTCAGCCCAAACAAGAGAGCAGATTTACATCTAAAGAGTAAATATACCATGAGAAGTTTACTAAAGCAGAAACATATCAGCACACCTCTGCTTTTACTGGGTCAAAATCTGTCATACACTGTGTATCAAGGAAAACAAAAATTTTTCTGAAAAAAAAAAAGATAACATATAGCATCTCTGTGTTTTAAAAAAAACCTGCTATCTAGTCTTTAATAAAAAAATTTATGGGTTGTGCCAAGAAACTACAACAACTGTCCCAAAACAAAAAAACAAACAATAGAAAAAGACTTATAGATGATTCAGATACTAGAATTTTTCAGATATGACTTTAAAAATAGCAGTGATTAATAAGAATGAGACTCACAACAGAACAAAACTATATATTTTTAAAGAAAATTGATAGGTGTGCTAATTGAGATGCTTGTAGAAGTTGATCCCAAGAGGGTAATAGCTGTTTGGGAGGATTATTGGGAGAAACATTTTTGCAGCATGTTGAAGGGCAGAATAAAAGGAAAGATCACAATGCAGGGGTAATTCCTAGGATAGGAGAGAGGGTTGAGTCTAGAATTGTAAGAAAGTTTCAGTCAGATTACTGGAAAGTCCTCAAATTAAAGTTACTCTTTGGCAGAGTTTTTAGAGGAAAAGATTTTGTTAAAACAAGATAACTTTAGTACATTAGTACTTCTAAGTCCTCAGTCCTGATGGCAGGAAGTGTTGCCTCTGTGTTGCCTACTGTGGTCTACTAGGGGCAGCATTTGTGGTTGTCACTCAATCATGGCTTTTACACTAGAGGAGCAGAATGGTGTTTATTTATCGCCAGTGCAATCCAGCTTTGTGCCAAAAGTTCTACTCTGTGCAGGTTCAGGAAGCACCTCCCTCAGAGCCCTTTAGGCCTCCTCTCCTAATGGGAGTAAGTGGAATAACTACAGACCTAGCTGTTGCAACTGGTCTTGTGGGATAAACTGGTACTTATCTACCTTCCATACTCTAAATTCTAAATTATCCTCACCCTCAGCTTCTATCTCAGTGAGTCCTGATGGCTATGTAATCTCTGTATCTGTCACAGAGACTATTTCATTTGTTTGTCTGCCATGCCAGTTATAGGTTAGCTGGCAATGAAAGCAAAGATCATTTTGTCTTCTTGGTTGTTCAGTGCCTTGATATCCCTTTGTTTCTTAATCTTTAATCATTTTCCTTCTAGGTTCCTGATCATGCATCTAAATTGCTAGTCATTGTGCAGAAATATGTATATATATGTATATGTATAATATTATTTTATTATATATAATATAATAATATAATATGCATAATATGTACGTGTATATGTAAAGGTAAAGGTAAAGGCCCTCCCGTTGATCGTCGATTTGCTCGAGCGGGCCCAGTAACGTCTCCATTGGAGACTTTGTTGTTACTGTGTTTGGCATATCGAATACTCTCGGTAGCTTGCCGGGCTCTCCGAGAGGGGCGGAGGAATCGAACTCGGGTTGGCCATGTTGGCCGCTTGTAAGGTGAACGCCCTACCGCTGTGCTATCGCTCCAGCCCTGCTATAGCTCCAGCGATATATATATGTATATGTATATAATATATATAATCTATATTATATACATATACACGTATATTATATACATATACGTGTATATGTATATAATATATATATTCCCACCTGGTGTCCCACTTCCATATATAGTAAATGACCAGGTCTATAAATTGCATCTCTCAGTCTAAAAGATTTTTCCCTCTCCACTGTCTTTCAAAGTTACTTCTGCATGTAGCTATAATGTACCTGTCATACATTTTCAGCTAGGATCCATACACAGAAGAGACCCACCCACAAACTAAGATTAGACCTTTTCCCTTTTCATCTGGTCATTCTAGAATCTTCCACATTGTTATACGTGTGATTGGTGCTGAATCAACTGTGATCAGTTACATAAGGGATTTAGCTACTCACTCTTATATCTGACTTTCGTCTCCAAGCTTGAAGCTGGATGTTCTATTTTTATTTCTTGAAAGATTGATGCTGGGCCCAATTAAATTTATGCCCTGGTTTTGACAGAAGAACCGGCTAACCATGGACTAAATATTTAGATACATGGATAATTGCTACCTTGTTGTAAAGTTTTCTGTTTCTACCAAGCCAGGGCTAGATGTGGAATATATTACCTCCTGAACCCAAAAAGATACACCGACCTTGCTGTATTTCATTCTTTGTGCCAGGGAATGCAGCAATTTGTCTTTCATTTTATTGGAGATATACTGGCTTACCTGAGAACTCCTAACAACTGATACTCCTATAAATTTCACTGGAGTGGCAGTTCCCTGAATCTATGTAATTAACTCTCTTATGCTAAGGAGTGTAAGTAACTTACCAAGCCTCCAAGCATACTCACTGCTTCTTTCACTTTTTGTTCAATCAGCATGACATTGATATAATGGATCCATTTGGTATTCTATGGGATGTCAAGGCAGTTTGCATCTCTCCAGACAATATGATTATAGAGGGCAGGGGAATTAGCATAGCCTCGAGGCAAATTTATAAACAAATATTGTCCATTCCAAGTTAATGTGAACTGTTTATGCTCTTCTTCTCTAATTGGAATGCAAAAAGAACACATTTGTGAAATCAGTGGCAGCATTCCATATATCTGAGGCCTTGATAATCTGCTGTAGCAACAACACTATGGCACAGCAGATGAAGCCAAGAAAAGTGCTTGGTTGAGCTAACAGTAGTGTTCTCTAGGAAGCCCTCAGTTTCTGCCTTGGATAAAGGGATGAATTAAACGTTCATATGATGCATTCCTTAGGTCTTTATGATGACACAAATCTCCTGCCAATCCTCCTAAGGAAAGATGTTGTTTTTGGCTTAGTATCTTGGCTGGCATGACTGCCAGTATCAGATGTTTCTACATGGCCTTCCTCCTTATGCTAGCTATTACCCCACAAGTTAAGGACCCAAGGTGGGGCTATTTCTACTGGTAGGTATCTTAATTCCAAGTACACACTTGGAGACAGGGAAATCACAATTGAGTGGGTCTGCAGAATCATCACTCACTGGGACCTGAAGTTTGGACAGATCTTTCTTTATTATCTGGTCCTGTTGCCCACAAGCTATCAAGGAGTCATGATGACACATCAACTCTTGGGAATTAACATCAATTATGACAATAAATCTCAAAATGTCTGGAGCACAACAATCATGGCAATTTCATGGAATAAACCTCTCTCTCTTTCTCTCTCTTTTCCTGGGTCACACCTAACTGTATCCAGGACTTACTCCTGGTTCTGAACTCAGGGATCATTCCTGATGGGGTTCAGAGTACCAAGAACTAAACCTGGGTCCTCCACATGCAAGGCTGGTGCTTTCTACACTGTACTCTCTGACCCAGAGATACTTTTAAATCTATGGACACAGAAGAGTGTAAAGAAAATGAATGGGGAGTGAATATGCAAGATGGCTACACCCCACTCTATGCTTTACTTCAACAATAATAATTTGCATCCACTCACAGATTAAAGTGCCTTTGTGGAAATCTTGGTATTCAAGTCAGAGATTGTGCTTTAAAAGACTGAAGTGAACCTCAAAAAATATTATGTGAAGTAGAAGAAGCAGATATAAAATACTACACTTTGTCCTGTTCAATTTATATGAGATATTTAGAAAAAGTAAATCTGCAAAGAGAACTCAGTTTAGCGATTGCCTAAGGCTGGGAGTGGGCATAGAAATTGACCTCAAACTGACATTGGTGAAATTTTCTAAATATACAAAAATATTTTAAAACTGGATTGTGGTAACACATGACTTGTTACTGAACATTGAACTCTGCAGTTAGAACATGAGTTTTAGGACATGTAAGCTTGAAAAAGCTGCCTAAATAACTATCAAAAATTTTAGGGTCAGGAGTTACCATGAAATAAATTGGCAAATATCAATAATTTTTTTAGGTTTTAGTATTGGGTAGTAAAGATTCAGTGTACAATTCTTTACACTTTGAAATACTTTAAAATTTTCATAATAAAAATATAATGAAGTATTCCATACCATATGACCCAGCAGTCTCACTTTTGAGTATTTTCTCCCAGAACAGAAAAAACATTCATTCAAAAGGATGTACACACGCTACTATTCATTAAAGCACTCAGTACAATAGCTAAGATTTGGAATCAGCCAAGATGCCCAATAACAGATCAGTTAATCATGAAGATATATGCACAATGGAATACTACACAGCTGTAAGGAATGATAAAATCATGCAATTTGCTGAACTGAACTGGAAGATACCAATGTTAAATGAAATAAGCCAGAAGAACAACAACAAATAGGATAATATTATTTACAGGTAGTATTTAGAGTAACTGGATGAAGAAATGCAATGGTTTAAAAGGCGGGATGCCTAGATCATCCATGGCCCTAGAGTACAGGGAGGAAAAGGAAAGAAATAGAATGAAGGTGACAGTGGTGGTGGGATTGGTGTGGGGATATGAATGCCTGTAACAAACCATTGTAAACAAATTTGTAAACCACCGTGTTTAAATAAAGTGAGGGGAAAATAAAATAAAAACATTGCTTTCAGAGGGGGGGAAGAAGAAATAGAGTAAAGGGGAAGAAGGGAAGAAATAGATGAGAAGCAAAGGAGGCAAGGGTCAAGAGGATTCAAGTATACCAGTGGTTTTAAGAAACTATAGAGCTAAGTATCCAAACCACAGAGTCAGCAACACTGAACTCATGAGACCCAAACTTTAATATCCAAATTTTAAAAGGTGCCCGTCAAGATTGCAGACTAATGCTAGGGAGTGTGTGGGGGTGGGGTGGGGGTGAGGGTAGGAGATGCAACCTTGAAAAACTAGTGAAGGGGTGAAGGGGTGTTGACACTGACAGTGGGATTAGTTATGGAACATTGTATATAAAAAAAACTATGAATAATCTTGTAATTCATGAAGTTTTAGTAAAATAAAAATTAGGAAAAATATTTCAAACAACTTTACTTGGTAACCAAATGAATTTTATTTTTTATTCTTTTTTTTAAAGATATAGTGATTTTCTTTTTTATTTTAATTTTGTTTTATTTATTTTATTTATTTAGTTTTTTGCTTTTTGGGTCATGCCCGGTGATGTTCAGGGGTTACTACTGGCTCTGCACTCAGGAATTACCCCTGTTGGTCCTCAGGGGACCATATGGGATGCTGGGTATTGAACCTGGGTCTGCCGTGTGCAAGGCAAACTCCCTACCCACTGTGCTATCGCTCCAGCCCCCCAGATGAATTTTAAAAATAAACTAAGTTTAAACTTATCACAAGTAAAGAAGCAATCAAATATTATAGTAGAAATAAATGTAGTAAAGAACTGAGACAATAGAAGAAACTGGCAAAACTCAGGATTTTGTTTCTCCCCTCCCCAAAACCGAAGTTTTTAAAAATTAGATTGGCTAGATTCATGAAACAAAAAAAGGTGACAGAAAAATTTGTTTTAACTTTTTAAAAAAATTTTATTGAATCACTGTGAGATAGTTATAAGCTTTCATGTTTGAGACAATCACACAATGATCAAACACCCATCCCTCCACCAGTCCACATTCCCCGCCACCAATATCCCTGTTATACTCCCCCTTTCCCACCCTCCCCCCGCCTCCATGGCAGACAATTTTCCCCATACTCTCTCTCTACTTTTGGGCATTGTTTTGCTATATAACTACTGAGAGGCCATCATATTTGGTCTTTTATCTACTTTCTGCACACATCTCCCATCTCAATCAATTCCTCCAGCCATCATTTTCTTAGTGATCCCTTCTCTGTTCCAGCTGCCTTCTTCCATTTGCCCATGAGGCAGGCTTCCAGCTATGGAGCTATCTACCTGTCCCATGTGTTCAGCTTACATTTTTCTCTATGTACCTTATGGATTCATGTCTGATTCTGAGGTCTTTAATCCACCTTGATCTGACTTTTGTGCCTGGCATTAGACAGAGGTCAGGGTTCATTTTTTTTTACAGGTAGCTATCCAGTTTTCCCAGCACCACTTGTTGAAGAGGCTTTCCTTGTTCCACTTCAAATTTCTTGCTCCTTTATCAAAGATTAAGTGGTCATATATTTGGGGTTCTGTAACAGAATATTCTACTCTGTTCCATTGGTCTGCAGGTCTGTTTCTAGCGCAGTACCATGCAGTGACAGAAAAATTTTAAATGTAAGGGGATATTTAAAACCAACACCACCAAATGCAAAATATTAAAGGCAGCTACTTTGAGAAATCACCTCAGAACAAATAAATAACCAAAGAGAAATGGATATATTCTTAGAAACATACAGTCTACGAAGATTGAGTCAGAAGAAGTAGAAGAGAAAAAAGAGACTTGTAGTGATTAAGTGATGACAGTAATAGAAAAAAGTGAAAGCTTCCAACAAAGAAAAGTCCATACATGATGATTTCACTGTCAACCATATATGAAACATTTATGCTATTTTTCCCCAACTGTTCCAAAAAGTAGGACAGCAGGGAGTACTTCCAAAATTGTTTTGTGAGGTCAAAATTGTTGATATTGTTGTTGTAGAAAGAAACTACAAGGCAAAAGACCCTCCACAGGAGAAAATATTTGTCCACTACTCATCTTATAAAGGGTTGATATCATAGATATATAAAGCACACCATATTTTACCATATATTACCATACCATATTTGATGGGGTTCAGACAGTAGGCAACAAATCATGGAGGGGAATATATATATGCCTGTCTGAGAGCCCAGCAAGCTATCGAGGGTATCCTGCCTGCACAGCAGAGCCTGGCAAGCTAACCGTGGCGTATTCGATATTCCAAAAACAGTAACAATAACGGGTCTCATTCCCCTGACCCTGAAAGGGCCTCCAATATGCCATCATTAGGAAAGATGAGTAAGGAGAGGCTGCTAAAATCTCAGGGCTGGGACAAATGGAGATGTTACTGGCACCTGCTCCAGTAAATCGATGAACAACGGGATGGCAGTGAAGGTGACAGTGATATAAAGCACTTGATATAAAGCACTTGACAGCACTTGACATAAAGCAACAAAGAATCTCATTAAAAACCGGGGAGAAGAGATAAACAGAAACTTCTTCAAAAAAGACACATAGTTGGCCAACAGGTACATAGGAAAAATGCTAGAATCAGTTATCAGGGAAATGCAAATCAAATGCAACTCAAAACAACAATGAGATATCACCTTACAAAATTTAGACTGGTACACATTACAAATAACAAAAATAACTAGTGCTACTGTGGATCTGGGGAAAAGGAACCTTAATCCACTGCTGGTAGGAATGTTGCCTGGTTCAACCAATTGTTGGAAAAACAATATGGATACTTCTCAAAACACTGGGAAATTTAGTTTCCATATGAACAAGCAATTCCATTTTTTGACATCTCCTCAAAAACACTATTGCAGCACTATTCATAATAGCCAAAATCTGGAAAAAAAAAACAATGTCCAAGAGCAGATAACAGAATAAGAAACTGCGGTACATATACACAATGGGATATTGTTCAGTTAATTGATAAGATCATGCAATTTTTTGCTACATGGATGGATCTGGATGGTATTGTGCTGAATAAAGTTGGTCAGAAGTAGAGGGACAGGTGCAGAGTGGTCTCTCTCATATATAAAAAATAAAGACAAATAGTAAGGATATATACAATTTTCTGTGGTTTTATCATGAAAGAATGTTGAATTAAAAAAATTTTTGCACCTATTGAGGATCATATAATTTTTATTTATTTATTTATTTATTTATTGAATCACTGTGGGAAAGGTTACAAAGCTTTCAGGTTTATGTCTCAGTCATGCAAATATCAAACACATTTCCCTTTACCAATACTTGTTTTTTCCCATGAAGAACCCCAATAAAACCCCACCCCCCACCCCTCCCCGTCCCTGTGAGGCAGATGAATTCTAGTTAACACTCTATCCGCTTTGATTAGATTGTTTCAATAAAAGATTCACCACTATTATTTAGAGTTTACCCCCCCCCCCAAATCAGACATGCTGAAAAAGCATTGTGAAGTGATTTGCTTTCTACAGCTGGGTTCAAGAATTAAATGTTGGTTTTGGATTTCTGCTATTTTACCTATTGACCCTGGAAGTATTTCTACTGAAAGTCAGATAGTTAAGAAATTGGTTTCTGTGTTCTGGAGTCGTGGCCGTGCTCGAGAGCCACTCGTGGGGGGCAACTGGTGACCTCGGTAGGGCGTGAAGGACGGACCGGAACGCCCCCCTTCCCATGAGGTTTTAGTCGCCCCCACACTCCTGGCTCATACCTGCTGTCCACAAGGCTCCCATGTGGCCGCCATCTTTCTTTCCAGAGAGGAGAGGGCGAATGGGGCAACACCCTTTCCCCTCCGGCAGACTTGATGGCCTGGGTCAACGCATAGTCCTTTCACTTTTCTGCTCCAAGCTGCTGGGTTCTGCATTAAGTCCTTGTGCTTCTGGGGCCGTGGCTGTGCTGGAGAGCCGCTCGTGGGGGGCAACTGGTGACCTCGGTAGGGCGTGAAGGACGGACCGGAACGCCCCCCTTCCCATGAGGTTTTAGTCGCCCCCACACCCCCGGCTCATACCTGCTGTCCACAAGGCTCCCATGTGGCCGCCATCTTTCTTTCCAGAGGGAGGAGGGCGGAAGGGAGCAACACCCTTTCCCCTCTGGGCAGAAATGATTGCCTGGATTAACGCATAGTCCTTTCACTTTTCTGCTCTAAGCTGCTGGGTTCTGCATTAAGTCCTTGTGTTTCTGGGGCTGTGGCCGTGCTCCAAATTTAACTCTGACTTTCAGGGAGAAAGATTGGGTGGTTTACTTCTCATTGATCACTTTGTATATAGAGAGATGTCGCGCGGCCGCATAAGCGGCCGCGCGGTTTTGAGAAAAAGTCCTCGTTCCCGCATACTCAAGCTGTGTTTGTAGAGGCTTCTGGTCACCGGGGTTCCATCTGGGGGAGGCGGGATGCGGCGCCTACTCCATCTGGAACTTGCGGGTGAACTCGGCTCTTTTTGGAACCTGTTTTTTCTTTTTTTTTTTCCTCCGGGATCCCGTACCCTCCATGTGTTCTTTCTCTTATGCTTAAGGCTTCAAAGATGGCGCTGGGGGGCGGGCTGTGGGCGTGACTTCCGGAATCAGAGGTTACCTGGGAGGTGTAGTCCGGCAGATTTGAGAAAAAGTCCTCGTTCCCGCATACTCGAGCTGTGTTTGTAGAGGCTTCTGGTCACCGGGGTTCCATCTGGGGGAGGCGGGATGCGGCGCCTACTCCATCTGGAACTTGCGGGTGAACTCGGCTCTTTTTGGAACCTGTTTTTTCTTTTTTTTTTTCCTCCGGGATCCCGCACCCTCCATGTGTTCTTTCTCTTATGAGGATCATATAATTTTACAGTATTATGTAATAATGTATAATATTTATTGATATCTGTTAAACCATCATTGTATCTCAGGGATAAATCTCACTTGATAAATCTCACATTAAAAGCATATGACTCTTAATGTGCTATTGAATTTAATCAGAGTTCTGCTAAGAATTTTTGTACTTATCAGATATACTGACCTATAATTTTATTTTCTCTTTTTAAAAAAATTTATTTGAGGTACTGTGATTTACAGTACTGCTAATGAGAGGGTTTCACACATACAGCATTACGACATCACACCTTCCACTAGAGTGTCCATTTTCCTTCAACATTTTCTCAGTGCCTCAATGCAACCCAACCCTTCCACTCCCTGGTCCCTGCACTGTGGTGAGCTCAGTCTGTAATCAGTTCTCAAGTTCTGTTGCCTTTTGCCATTTCCTATTCCCTTTTCTTTATGAATGTTTGTAAATAACAGTGTCTTAATAAAAGCTGTGTTAAAAATTTTAAAAGGCCAAGTCAATTTCCTGGTTTAGATAATGTGAGGCAATTCTGATCACTAAACATGGAGGTAATAAGAAAATAATTATGTGAGTGATAAATATGTCAATGAAATTGTGGTAATCATTTCTCTCTATCTATAGTCATGTTATATAAAGTCATTATAACATGTAATTTATATATGGCCATTAAACTTACATAATGTAGCATATAATTTTAATATAATTTTATTTCAAAAATATAGGAAAATGAATAATTAAAAAAATAGAAAAGAATGATAGGATTTATCATGTAACATTAAATTAGCAAAAAAGCCTGATAACAAACTGTTTTAGCTTTACAAATATATTTTTAAAAGTTGGAATTTGACATACTTATTGCTAAATTCAACACTTAGAGAAAACTCTTTCTAAAACCAGAGTATCAGAATAACCAAATGATTGTTTCAAAAATATCTTGAAATTATTTTGATTACTAGTTTAAATAAAAGGTCATGGTTCGAGACATGTTAACTACTTTAAATGAACTTCGAGTAAATATTGCTCGATTTGCTCGAGCGGGCCCAGTAACGTCTCCATTGGAGACTTTGTTGTTACTGTGTCTGGCATATCGAATACTCTCGGTAGCTTGCCGGGCTCTCCGAGAGGGGCGGAGGAATCGAACTCGGGTCGGCCATGTTGGCTGTGTGCAAGGCAAACACCCTACCCGCTGTGCTATCGCTCCAGCCCATAACAATCTTCAACTATGAATGAAATATTTTTAAGTCTGAAAGATTTGTAAAAATTTAATGATTTACTTCCCAAATAGGCAATTAAAAGCAAAAAACTATAAAGCATGCTATATTCATTAAAAATTTTAATGACATTGCTATATATAGTGAAAAATTCCATAATTGAGAAATCAGCATAAAAGTTTGAGGAATGTTAGAAGAAACTATACATAGATCATCTAATACTTTAGTCATTGTCACTGTCACTGTTTTCCCATTGTTCATCCATTTGCTTGAGTGGGCCCAGTAATGTCTCCATTGTGAGACTTGTTGTTACTGTGTTTGGCATATCAACTATGTCTCGGGTAGCTTGCCAGGCTTTGCTGTGCAGGCGGGATGCTCTCAGTAGCTTGCCGGGCTCTCCAAGAGGGGCAGAGGAATCAAACCCGGATCGGCCTGGTTGTCCACGTGCAAGACAAACGCCCTACCCACTGTGCTATTGCTCCAGCTCCTAATACTTTAGTAAAGAACAATACTTTAGATGATTGGTTAGAATATAACAATTGCCTAAAGATACCCAGTGTTTTAACAAACCATCATCAGACCAACTAGATGTAACTTCTATGAGGTGATTAAGCAACGGGTGGTAGGATTCAGAATCAGTGTCTAAAGTGGAAGAAGTTTAATGAACATGTCAAAGAAGACCAGGTCAGTGTTAACTGAAGATAATTCTCAGTTTGAAAGTGTTTTTGCCAAGCACATGAACTTGGCACATTTTGCACATTTATCTATGTGTGAAAGTGATTTTTAGTTTCTTTAATAAAATCTTCATTTGAGTAAAATGAGATAAAAGCACAAATATTTATTTTAGGTTTCCACTTACAAAGAAAGAGACAAATAAGTCAGAATCACATGTCCAAAAGTGGTTAAAAGCTAGGATTCTGGAGTAGATTGCTTGGGTAGCCTCGGGCAATTTTTTAACCTCTGCCTTAGTGTTTGGAGTGTGAAAAAGGGACAACGATAGTTTTCAGTAAAACTTTTCCTGGGGACCAAGAAGATAGTTCAAAGGTCTAGTATGTAGGGTTTGCATGCTGGGGACTCATTTGATCCTAGCACTTTATTGTCCCCTAAGCACTGAGCTGGGAGTAGCCCCTAAGCACCTCAGGGTGTGGTCATAAAAACAACTCTCCCTCAACAACAACAAAAACAGAAAATAACCCCAAGCATCCCCCAAACCTTCATACATTTTCTAATCAAGTCCTAGCATAGGATTTTTAAAGCACAGTTCCCTGGTATTTACTAAATATTTAGTAAGTATAGTATTATATATACATGATACATAGTAATTATTAAATATTTATCCATGAATATACACATATATAAGTTGTATCAAATAACTTCATATTATATTAAATAATATCTAAATATGTTAAATATATTAGCCACAATAGATTAGATTATCAAAATGTCTATAATTCAAGGCAAAAATATGTTTTAAAGTTTGTCCACCTCTGAAAGCCTTTAACTTTCCAAGTTTTGCATCCTTGATTTGAGGAAGCATACATATAGTTTCTTATGTTATTTACTACAAATCCCTAGAAATCTCTGCTAAGGAAAATTTAATTTTTAAGAAATTCAAGATTATCTACATGTGTAAAGGTTACCTTTCATAGTACCAATTCATACTAGCTTAAGCTTTTCTATGTTGGGAAAAGAAAATAAGCAAATTCTATTTATATCAAAGTGTGAGCCACAGGCTATGTTTACTCTCACAAAAATCTCAAATAGTTAAAGGGGGAAAGAAGTGATTTGAAGTACACAAAACAAAAATTACATAGGTAACAGTTTCAATTTTCTATCAAATGTTTACTAATAGAGTATCTAAAGATTTCCATTATTCCTTAATAAATGGTCATTTGAATAGCATTTTGCTATAGCGATTTTCCTACAGTACAATTTATAACTATAATAAGGCTTTACTTTTCAGTTAATATGATAATAGCACATATTATCAAGCTATTCTTTGGAGAATAGCTTCATTCCCTTGGAGATTCTCCCCAATTCGATATCCAATTCTTGACGATACGGTAACATAAAGAAGAAAAAGGATTCCCTGATTCTATGGGTAATTGAGATTTCATTAAAAAATTTAAATAAACAATGAATCTTATATTGTAAGTACATGAGAAGAGGGAGGTTGTTCTAATGGAATACAAACTGACCTGTTGGAAATAGATCCAAAGAACTCTATGCTTCTAGCACATTCTTTACAGAATGCCTGACACAAAGGATTTGCAACATAAGTGAGCTAGAGCCCTGAGATTGGAAATTTCAAATTTCACCTCATTACAATTTTTAGTTCTCTCTATTCAGAATCAAGTGCCTGGATAATTAATCTGAAATCAATTCAAACCAATATGATAATGATATTTCTTTTCTTTTTAAAAATACTATTAAAATTGTTTTATGTGTAATAATTGCAATACCACACCCAATCACCAGACTATCTCCCTCCCTCCCCCAGCATCCCAAATCCCTTCCCTTTCAACATGCTCCCCCCAACTCTAAAACAAACTCAGTTCTGTGGACCAACTCACCGGTTATGTTACCTTTAGCCTCTGTTACTAGCTTTCTGGATATATTTAAGTATCTATGAAGTCTGTGTCTATCCTTTTACTTCTGAGTACTCAGCATGCTATCTTCTAATTCCATCCATGTCATGGCAAATTGAATGGTTTTATCCTTTGTTAGGGCTGCATAATATTCCATTATATAAAAATATATAGAGCTTCTGGATCCAGGCATCTGTAGTTGAGCATTTGAGTTGCTTCCATATTTTAGCATAGGTTTGCATATATCTCTTCAAATGAATGTTTTTGTGTTTTAGGGGTAAATGTCAAGAAATGGTGTCAATGAGTCACATGGGAGTTTTATTCCATTTTTATTTTGAGAGAGAGATAGAGAAAATGAGGTCTCCATAGTGCTTTCCATAGAGGTTGAAACAGATGGCATTTCCACCAACTGTGAATGAGGGTTTCTTTCGCACTACAACCCTGCAGCACTGGCTGCTTCCAGACATTTTATGAGATTTTATCTCATTTGCATTTTCATAATCATGAGTGATAATGGTCATTTTTTTCATATGCCTATTGGCCATATGTACATCTTCTTTGGGTAAGTGTTTGTTCATCTCTGCCCATTTTTTGGTGGGGTTGTTGGATCTTTTTCTTGTCAAGTTTTTTGAGTTCTTTATAGATCTTGGATATTAGCATTTTATCTGATGTACTGTGTGAAAATCACTTATCACTTGACATTCCATTACTCATCAATTTGCTCAAGCGGGCACCAGTAACGTCTCCATTCGTACTTGTTGCATGCTACTGTAGCCCAGTGGCATCTGCTCATTCTAGGAACATGAACAGCCTTAAATGAATCATTCAGGTTCTTGATAAAGAAGTCTGACCATCTCGTAGGTGGGAGGCCACGCAATCTTTTGACATCCCGTGGAATCCAGTCAGTAATGGCCGTACTCCAGTAGTCGTCTCCAAATCTCATTACATGTCCAGTCCATCTGATTTTTGATGCCTTGGCAATCAAAATAGCATCCCTGATTCTTGGCCGTCAACGGAGGTCAGAACTCCGGATTCTTTATCTCATTTGAGTGAGGTGTGATACTCCAAGCATAGGTCTTTTGATTCCTCTTTGGGAGACCCAAATAGCATTCTCATCCTGTTTTCGTAGGGCTCAGGTCTCTGAGGCATATGTTAATTCAGAAAGAACAGTGGAATCGAAGAGATGTGCCCGGAGCCGGAGTTTCTTCATCCTCTTAGCTATTTCTTCAACACTCTTGAAAGTGTTCCACGCTGCTCTCTTCCTCCTGCACAACTCAAGTGCCAGGTCATTCGTCATGTTAACTTCTTGACCTTCTCGACGTAGGTACATTTTATTTGGAGATATTCGTCCCATTGAGAGTGAATGGAACGTCAGGAACGAGACTGTTTCTCATAAACATTGTCTTCATGAGATTCAGCTGTAGTCTGACCTTTCCGCACTCAGGGTCAAAGTCAGCCAGCATATTTGCTGCTTGGTTAATGTTTGGTGTTATTAGAACGATGTCATCAGCAAAACGAAGGTGGTGTAGTTGCCAACCATCTACTTTCACTTCCATTCCTTCCCATTTCAGTCGTTGCATGATATTCTCGAGCTGGCACTGAAGAGTTTTGGTGAAATGGTATCACCCTGCCAAAACCCTCTCTTAATATGGATAATCACTTCCTTGTAGAATGGTGAGATCCTGGGAGTGAATCCGTAATACATCTCATAGAGGATCCTGATGTATTGAGTTTGAACGCCCTGTTTGGCTAGGGCTTCAATGACTGCCTGTTTGGCTAGGGCTTCAATGACTGCTTCTGTCTCAACAGAATGAAAGGCCTTCTTTAAATCAATGAATGTTAGACAGTTTGGCATCTTGAACTCCTGAGAAATCTCAATTAGCTTGGTTATTGTGTGGATATGGTTGATCGTGCTGAATCCTTTGTGGAACCCACCTTGCTTTCATGGTTGTCCTTTATCTAGTTTTCTGCCAATTCTATTCAGGATGACTCAAGTGAACAGCTTGTAGACAACAGGCAGATTGGGCGATAGTTGCCAATGATGTGGATGTCTCCCTTTTGTACAGTAGTACAGTCCTGCTGTTTTTCCACTGGGACGGAACCTTGCATCCAGACAGGTTGCATGTGAAGAGCCGAGCCATTGTATTGATGAGTACTGATGGCAGATTCTTCAGGTGTTCAGTTCTGATGTTGTCTGGGCCTGGTGCTGTTTGCTTCTTTACTGAGGAAATGGTGTGTCAGATTTCAGAAAGGAGAATGTTGGGAATGACAAATCCTTCCTGTGAAATTTTGTATGTGGGCAGGTGGACATGGCTATCGAAGAGATCCGAGTAGAAGTCATGAATAATCTTTTCCATTGCCCTTCTGGAAGATGTGATAGAACCATCAGGACCTCGGAGAGCAGTCATCTTGGCCTTGTAGTTGGCGAAGGACAGGTGGGCATTGAGAATGCTTTTCCCGGCTTCTGCTGCATCTGCCAGCACTGCTGCTCTTCTGTCTTTGAGGTCTTCTTTTATCACTTCTCTGCACTGCTTTGCAAGCTCGAACATTCACTTGCGGTTGCCTGAGGCTTGCGCCAAGCCACATTGGCAACTAAGCTCAAGAGTTTTCAAACATGGTTATTTTTTTTTTTTTTGTGGCTATCTCTCTTTTGGCGTTCTTCACACAATCATGGAGGTGCTGAACCAGTCGATTGTATTCCTCGTCAATGTTGTCAATGATGGCATCTTCCCATGTTGCTGCAATAGTGCCAAAGAGCTCCCAGTTGGTGGTCGTTCTGGGACTTCTCTTCTTAAACTTTGCAATCTTTTCTCCCAGCTCCACGAAGTAGAATTTTGCATGATGAAGATGGTAGTCTGATCCCATTTGGAATTTTTGGACAATAGTGTTATTGGTCAAGCAAAACCATCCATTGAATATGATGTGGTCAATTTCATTGTGAAACTGTTCACCGGGTCCAATGTTTAGATTCAGTGTTCTAGAACTGTTAGTTACCATGGATGGTCTTTATCAACATGATGAACTCAGTCTCTCACCCTGTTTGTTCCTTACTAGGCCATGCGTCTTGATGTGGAGTTCTTTGGCTGATATTCTTGGTTCTATCTTGGCATTAAAATCACTGACAATGATCTTGTAGAAGGTGTGGTCTTCTTTATAGAACTTCTCCAGCTCCATGTAGAACTTCTCAATTTATCCTTCATCATAATTGGATGTTGGTGCGTAGACAACAAAACTGCTGGCAGTGAACCACATCTATTCAAGTGTAATTGTCTAATTCAGGTTATTAGGCATTCAAATGAATAAATACTCATGGCCAGGTTCATGTTGACAAGGATACCGACACCTCCAATGCCTCTTTTTTTGCATGTTCCAAAGAACAGTTCTTCTCCAGTGTTGAAAACGGCATGCTGTAATTGATGTCTTCTTGTCTCGGTCAGACCAATGATGTCGTACTTGATCTTTCATGCTTGCACCATCAGGTCCTTGATGGATGCATCCAATGCCACCATACGTGCATTAATAGTACAGACAGTCATTTTTGTCTTTCTTCATTTTGGCAGCCTAGTTCAGCCTTGAGATTTTATCAGTTTCTCCTTCCTCCTTGCTTAAGTTCTTTTAGTCACTGAAAGAGTCATCTGGAACAATTTACTAGCACAGTGTATACATTTTCTGTACTACTTCAGTCCTATTTTTGCCATTCAAAATATAAATGTATTTCTTTTTATCTTTCCAGCACAAGTTTTTTTTCATATACTCACAGGTTACTACTGGGATATGACCTCTCACTACCCAGTCAAAGCCCCTAATGAAGTCTGAATTGCCCATGTCTCATTCTGATGAATAATGGGCTTTGCCACCCCTCAGTGCCCTACAGATTTATTCCCAGGTCTCTAGAGACATTAATAGCAAATAAATCCCCTGACCTGCTGCAGGATACATTTTTACCACTGAGGTTCTTCCTGGGGCTCCTCACCAACTGGATTTCCCCATCACCAAACAATCTGGACCTCAAACCCTCAGTCCCTAAGATGTTTGCTGGTACCAGTCAGATTTCTCTAGGCTTTGGTTTTTAATAGTTTGTGCCACTACCTTTTGAACTTAATCTTTTAACAACAGTGTTATATTTTTGTTCTGTTCTGGATTGTCTGGAGGCCAAACCCAACAGTGCTCAGAAATTATCTCTGACTGCTTGGAGGACTCCATATGGTTCTGGCAATCAGACTAGGGTCAGCCACATTCAAGACAAATGCCTTAAGCCCTGTACTATATTTCTGGTCTTGTGCTATATTATTTAACCTGCAAGAATAGGTTCTATCCCAGAGGGACTCTCTATTTAGTGTTTGCCTAAAGGATCTATACATACAGATGTGTTGGGCTCATTACTTTTGGTTCCTATGAAAACAACACTAGTCAGTTTTGACACTGAACTGTTACTCTGGTTCTATACAAGTGCGTGGTTTATGTGATAAAAATAAAGAAAATGTAATATATAATGGCATATAGACCAATGAATGACTTTTTCCTTGCTTCTGTTTGACTTAGTAACTACATGAAGGACTTTTGGTACCAAACTGTCACAACAACTATCAGACCCTTGGCAGCTAATATCCTATAACTTTTTCATTCACAGTCTAAGTCTAATAAAGAATCCAGAGGCACTCCAAAGAAATGACATCAGATTGCTTGTTAGCTTTACCTGTTGTTTTGAGGCACATCATCTCATGCCCCATGCCCTCTCACAGATTACTGAGAGCAATCTTTGGCTTTTAGTGCAGTAGGATCAAAGAAGTGTCCATCAAGTATTACCTCTAATCACTTCAGACAGTTCTCACTTCTTTAATGCCCCAGTATTTCAATTTAGCATTTACTGTTGTGTGCCTTGTGTAAATAGACACATTTGAAATTTAAATCTGTTCTAATGTGGGGCTGACAATATAAATAAGTAGGAGGACTAGGTCCAGCAAAATTTTAGGTGGCCAAATGCCAGCTTTATATTATATCATCGTCTTGGATAACCTGAGGGGCCCACCTTCCATTCATTTTACTCTGCCCTATCCCCAGAAGCCCATGCTAGCTGTGACTACAGACTGGATATTATCTAAACTCTCAGTGAATCACAGCTGACAGTGCTGCTATTTCTAAGCCACGGAATCACTCTTTGAACAAAATGCAAGTGCTGTGTCTTTTCAACCTGTTCTTCAACAACGGAAGCAGCAGGATTCCAGCACTGTATAATAACTGTCAGAAACAATTTCTGCTCTGTAAGTGAGGTGAAGCAAAATGTCAAAATATTTGAATACATTTCATTGAGGATATCTTCTTTTAAATTAGTGAAGGCTAGAGAAGAAGAATCCCATTCTCTCAAATAATAAATATGCATGGAACCGAGGAGCCACGTGCATGCTAATAAACCTGAGTCCTGGCTTGTTAATGCCTTATAGGTCCACAACAATAAAACACAATAATTACTAGTTAAAGAGATGCCAGTGTTGGCCTTTTACCAACATCCCTGAACATATAATTCATGATAAATTTAGTAAGGCTGAAGTCAGCCTGTTAATTAACCTATTATTTTGCAGTGACGGGGGTGGAGAAACAATCATGTATTCCACCAGTACTCATACCGCATGTGGGGCATGCAGGGTGGTCTCTGCAGTATGGGCTCATACTCCTCACCCCAGGATCTTTGTCTGTATTCATATCGGTAAGATTTTGGGGGGAGAAGTGGTAAGTGAACATCTTACCATGTCCCCACCATATCTTAAAAAAATGGCAGGATAGTGTGTTCATACTGATTGGTAGGATTAGGTGTATATTTTTTATAATTAGGTGAATTTTTGAAGCCAACATTCTAGGTAAGGAAGGAACTGAGAAGAATGGCTAAGAAGCTGCAGGGACAAGAGTAGAATGATGGGATGATGACAGATGCCTTTTATCTCTTTTTGCTTAAAACCCATTAGGATGACAGAAAAGAGATAATATGTCACAGTACTGGGCAAGAGGAAAGGGCATAAGTTTTTGTCTGAATTAAGAAATTTGTAAACTTTATAAAACAGACATGAGACATCTAGTACAGAAAGTCCACAGTATAACAAAAATAAATTAGAAACAAGAAAAGGAAAGCTCTTCATTAAAATTTCTCAGTCTGCTATTTTTAGCTAGTAAACTATTTTTAGCTAGAAAGAGCTGAAGGAAGTCCTGAAAAAGTATCAGGTTTTAATATATATATATTTCTTTTAAAATTGAGATCTTTATAGATATATTATAGGCATACAGTGTTACGTACGCTATTGCATTCAACTCCAAAATGCATTATTTCTTTACCACTGTCCCTAGATCCCATCTCGACTGCTCCTCTTGCCATCCTCTTTGTCAAACTTAGTTCTGTTAGCAGAGTCTTAGGGTTGTTTTTATTGGTCATTGTCATGAAACAGACATGAAACAGGCTAGCCCTTCCTTTCTTCATACTCACATTGAGCAACAGGTGGCAAAAATGCTTGCTCCAAGATCAAAGTTAAGCACTGAATTCTAAGGATAATACTGGTGCTAAGGAGTGATTCTAGTTGAGAGTAGGACTTAAGGGAACACTAAGGTCAATAGCATTTGTTGAGTGTGAGGATAAAATACCATTAATGAGTAAAAGATTTATTTTACCAATGCATAGAAGTGATTTGGAGTATGTGGCAAACAAATATGTAGGTAAAGAGGCATGATGGAGAAACAGAGGGAAACCCATTTAAGTTCTATACATTAGTCATTTCCCTCATTATTCAAAAAGTAAATCAGTGATAAAGGGGCACCAGATGTTGAAAAATAACTAACAGTATAAAAGAGAAGAACCAAAAAACTAACAAGAAGTATTTCAGAGAACACAAGAAAATTTTACATAGTCCTAATATTCTGAATAAATTCAAAAAACTTGATTCATTAAAGTAAAGCACACTATTATCATAAAAAAGCATAAAATGAAAGGACAAAGAAAACATGCCATTAAGATGAAGATAAAATGAAGATAAAGTTGAAATTGCTTAGAACATAAAGAGATGGAGACAAAAATTTTAGACATGAGTTTAGACACAGAAGATTAATACCTAATATCCATCTATTTTGTGGTTTTGTAATACAAAGTTAGTAGAGAGAATAAAGTCACAGGAAAAAAATTCCTCTAAGTATTTTATAAAGCTTCAGATTCAGAGTCAGTGGAAAGATTTTTTTAAAAAGCCCATTAGTCAACCAAATGAAATACCTGAGCAAAAATATATCAACAATAAAACATTTGTTAATGAGAATTACTACTTTAGTACTTTAAGTAGTGTTAAAGGTAAAAGCTTTACTAATAGAAAAATATGATTGTCTACTCACTATTATTGTTTGCATTATAGTGGATGACTAAAACCAGAACTATATAATTACTAGATATAAGTAATTACTAGATATAAATAATGGTAAATTTAAGAAGGGTTCTATCAAAGTTGAAGTCATGAAATTTACATACAAGTGGTACTACATGGAAAATATCACGCGAAGCAAAATGAGTCAGAAAGAGAGGGATAGACATAGAAAGACTGCATTCATCTGGGTAACATAAAGAAACAAAATAGGAGACTAACACCCAAGAATAGCTGAGATAAGTACCAGGAGGTTCACTCCATGGCTTGGAGGCCAGCTGTAATTGCTAGGGGAAAAGGCAGCTCAGATAGAGAAGGGAGCACCAAATAAAGAGTGTTGGGATGATCCTCCCAGGATGGGAGATGCATGCTGAAAGTAGACTATAGACTGAACATGATTGCCACTCAGTGCCTCTTTTGCAAACCACAGCACCCAAAAGGAGAGAGAGAACAAAAGGAAATGCCCTGCCACAGAGGCAGGGTGGGTTGGGGGGGGGGGAGGGATACTGGCATCAGTGGTGGTGGAAAATGGGCACTGGTGGAGGGATGGGTACTCTCAACATTGTATAATTGAAACCCAAGCACAAAAATTTGTAAATCTACAACTGTACTTCATGGTGTTTCACTAATAAAAATTTTTAAAAAAGAAGGATTCTATCTCAATGTTATAGTAAAAAGCAAGTCAAAGGAATTCAGTATGAAAATGTGGTCTTCTGGTGAGCATGGATAAGTTTGAGAAGGAGAAAGTAGGCAGTCTCAAACATTGCCTCTGGGAGTGTAAAATGCAATCACTTTTAAAAAGGGGAGATTTGGTATATTTATCACAGCTTAATATTCAGAGATTTAAAAAAATATTCAGAGATTTTCATTCAGAGAGTAAGCATCCTTCTAGGTATCTTTTGCTGAAAAATATTTGTGGATGTGCAGGAAACTTAATGTGGATGATGTTCATGTCTCATCACTTATAGAAAGAGGAAAAAGCAGTAACTCAAAGGGTGAAACTAGAAAAAACGGTGAAAGAAATATTCCAGGGAGTCTCGGATTAGCTCATTGGTAGAGTGCCTACCTTGGAAGTGGGGGGGGGGGGTCACAAGTTCAAGCACTGACAGCACCCTAAATTCACTGAGTGGTGCAGGTCCAGTGGCATGAGCATGATCTCTGGAACCCTCTAACCAAGTTCTTGTGTGTGCAACCATAATAGTAACAGAGAAGGGAAAAGAAATGATAGTGTACAACTGCTGAGAAAGACAGAGCTGTTAAAAAAAAAATTGAAATGCAATCTGTTGAACTGCTCAGAAGGAAGTGAATGATAGCTGAAAACAAACTATACAAACACTGGAACGTGTGTTTGAGAGCTCATGTTACAGTGCCTACATTTGCCCAGAGCACATGTGCTGACCTACAACACTGCAATATGCCAGGCCAGGCTCAAGCTTTACTTTTTTTCTAACTGACTTGTTTATCTCAAGTCTGGGCTCCCTAACATTAGTAAGAGCATTTGCTGATAACAGTTTTTCTTTTTTCTTTTTAACTAATTTTTTTTTTTGCTTTTTGGGTCACACCTGGCGATGCACAGGGGGTTACTCCTGGCTCTGCACTCAGAAGTTACTCCTGGCGGTGCTCAGGGGACCATATGGGATGCTGGGAATCGAACCCGGGTCGATCGCAAGCAAGGCAAACGCCCTACCCGCTGTGCTAATCTCTCCAGCCCCACTTTTTAACTAATTTTTAAATTTTTTTTAAAATAGTGTACAAGACTAGAAATGATTACAATGTGTTAGAGTGCTTACCTGTGATGATCTTACTACTCATGCCCACAATCCCTTTAAAATAATCCATTGGGCCCCTTCTACTCTCTTAGCTCATTTCCTCTCCTTGGTTAGCTCAGTTCTGTGGTAAGTGTCCAAAGGCTTCTTATAGAGTTATGTTCAGTTGCCTCACTTTGTTTCTTTATTTTCCTTTTATTTTTTCTTCAGACACCATGATTTACAAAATTGTTCATAATCGAGTTGTTTCGGGCACACAATGTTCCACTACCGATCCCATTATCAGTGTCCCCTTTTCTCCACCAATGTCCCCAGATTCCCTCTCACCTTTCAACCTGCCCCTTTGGCAGGCACATTACAATTTTATATCATATTATTTGCTCCAGCAAAATTTAAGAGGATGGCAAATGGAATTATCAGAAAATAGGTCAATAAAAGTTCATTTGTCTCTGCCCATCTCCACCGAATGACAAGAACAGGGTACAATCGGCTGAGTAGATCAGTTTCTTCAGGAGCTGTGGTGTGGGCCTGTTCATATGGCACAGGGTGGGGGTGCAGGCCGCTGGAATCTAGCCAGAAGGAAGCGGCTCTGCTTCCAGTTTGTCAGCCTGAGGCAATTCTGGGTGGCAGAGCAGTAAGCAGAAGTCCATTTTTTTTTAAAGTCATGTTTCTTCTAACCCAGATCCAAGCATAAGGAAGTACTTCTTTCTAAAAAATTTAAATTTCTCAGAGAGACAAAATAAAGCAAATAGAATTAAGATTCACTGATATTTTCTGTTCCAAACCTGATGTTTGAAGAATTACTATTACCAATTAAGGCCTGGCCTCAGGTTCTTCTTTGGAGGTGACAGCTGGGAGGAATGAGAGTGGGACAGGTATGGTTTGGTTCGATAAGAATAAATTATCAGGGCTGGAGGGATAGTACAACGAGTAGGGAGTCTGCCTTGCACACTGCCAACCTGAGTTCAATTCCCAGTATCCCATATCATCCCCCGAACACCACCAGGAGCAATTCCTGTGTGCAGAGCCAGGAGGAACCCCTGAGCATTGCCGGGTATGACATAAAAAGAAAAGAAAAGAATAAATTATCTTTGTTTTATTAATAGGATCTCAATTATTTAAAATTCTTGCTTAGTTAACAAAGACGGGTAGGGCGTTCGCCTTACACGCGGCCAACATGGCCGACCCGAGTTCGATTCCTCCGCCCCTCTCGGAGAGCCCGGCAAGCTACCGAGAGTATTCGATATGCCAGACACAGTAACAACAAAGTCTCCAATGGAGACGTTACTGGGCCCGCTCGAGCAAATCGACGATCAACGGGAGGGCCTTTACTTTACTTTAGTTAACAAAGAATAATTGTCATCTTGTGATAGCTGGGCATTCCTCTATTGAAATATAGTTAGTGGTATTTTTTTCTTTTCCTTTCCCAAATCTGTTCTAGAAGATTTTTTTTTTGCAATGCATAGGGGTTACTCCTGGCTCTGCACTCAGGAGTTACTCCTGGCGGTGCTCAGGGGACCATATGGGATGCTGGGAATCGAACCCAGGTCGACCGCATGCAAGGCAAACGCCCTACCCGCTGTGCTATCTCTCCAGCCCTGTTCTAGAAGATTTTATTGTAGTACAAGCGCTATTGCATCATTATTTTAGATCCTGTTGGTTTCAGAGCTGAATCTGTGAATTTCCTGAGAACTCCAAAGCTCTGGGTCTGTGTTGCAGCATGTGGAGAAGGTGGTTCCTTTTCTCCTGGTTCTGGGCAGTAGCAACCAGGACTGCTATAGGTTCACTGAGCAGCTCGTATGTGTCTTTAGACACCCTCCCCAATGTTCTAGGATAAGTACTATCTGGGAGAAACAGTCACTCTCCACCCACTGAGCCCCTAGCAATGTCCCTCATGATCGCTCTATCGGCGTCTTCACACCCGCATGGGGGTGATTTTGGTTTGGAGCCCAGCACCTATCTGTGCTTCAGGCTAATGTCAAAGTCAGATTTGAAGTCAGGAATCCCCCCAAGTTGAGAATCTTATTTCTTTCCTTATTTCAACTCAAACTTAGAATTTTAGGAGAAATTCTCTGGGCTGCCTCAGTTCAAGGACAACACAAGTTGCCCTTAACTCCCTTTTCCAAAATATGTTCCTTGATAGACTTCTGACCCTGCCAGTTCTTTCATGCCATTGAGATAGCCTGGGTGCTTGGGACTGTGCCTCCTTGAGCTTGAAATCTAAACAACTGAAATATCAGGAGGTTTTACTTTCCCAGCTGTGAACTATCTCCAGTCAACTGCGTTCTTGCTGTTAAAATTATCGAACAGGAAGGTCTAGGTGACACTCCAGTTGCCCCTTGAGTTACTTGTTTATAGAATCTCCTTCAGGAAGCAGTAGTAAAATGAATCAAGCGAGGGAGAAATGAAGCGATTGGAGGGATATGAGATAGTACAACAGTAGAGCACATGGCTAGCATGTGCAGGGCTCTGGGTTCAATCCCAGGCACCATACACTCTCCCCTCTAAGACCTCTGAGCATGGCCCTAGGCACACACTGTCAGATGGGGCACCACAAAGCACTGCTGGGTGTTGCTCCTATTTAAAAAAATGGGAAATATAATGAACAGATTGAATTGCTCCAATGACATTCTAAAAAGAATCCTAGAGAAATCAGCATTGTCTTTTCAAGTTCCACTGTTGACTCCCTTGTCAGTCAGGAGTCAGGGTTAGGACAACCCCCTTGTTGAAGGTATTTTAGCCAGATGGGGAGAGAGAGAACAATGAGATGTGTGTTTTGGATTCCAGAGGAATTATGAATATCTGTATTTGGGTAACTGTCTACGCAGAGGAGAGAAACAGAAAGGAAGAGATGTGCAGAGAAACTCAGAAGAGAGGATGTGGCCACTGGTGTCTGCACTACCTTGCTGTTCTTTTGAAGCGTGGTTATATTTGCGGTTATCAGGTTATAGGGGATTCTGGAGGATCTTTGCAGGAGTTCACTCTCCTCATTTTGCTTTGGTTAGAATGAACATTAATTTTTCAAAAGGGGTAAAAGTTGGTCCTGGGAGGGAGTGAAAAAGATCTAAGATTTTACAATGGCCCTCTGAAGCTCAACCCTGTGTGCTGTCTTAATCTTTTTTAAGGATAAATTTAAACTAACACGCACTTTAATTGACCAATTAAAATAATTTAATTTAAATCATTCATTTGATAAAATAAAATTTCTTTCCTAGGGGAATGGTAGACCAAAAGAAGTTGAGAGACATCCAGTGTGATAGCACACTTCCCCCAAATTTTAAAAACAAGTCATAAAAAGAGAAAAGCAAAGCATTTCTTGTCTCAAAGTAAGTCCCTGAGAGTTTTTCCTAATAGCTACAAAAAAAGCTTATTAAACTCTATGAATCCATTATATTCTTAAGGCAGCAGGAAGAAAACCACATTCTTAGCATCTTATCAAAGAGAACTGAGAATTGTCTGATGTTCACAAATCTCACACATAGATGTTACTCAAACACTGGTATACATCTACCCTGTTTTGCATCTAAAACTGGATTAAATGAGAATGCTAAAGGAAAGAGAAGTGGAGGGTAGGGGTAAGAAGGTGGAGGGTGGGGAGGAAGCAAACTGGCGATTATGTAAAGTCATTAGTTAGGACCTTGGATAGTTCTGTGGTTTAGAGGTGAAATAACTAAGAACATCAAAATCATAAAAATCAACATTACTGTATGCAAGTGACCTACATTATAAATTTAAAAATTAACAGAATCAGTTTGCTAAGGAGGCAGGGTGGGAAAAAGAGGCAGAATCAGGAGAGGAGGGGAACTTGGGTCATTGGTGGAGGGACTTTGACCCTGGGTGGTAAGTTTGGAGTGGGAACATTGAATGTCTGTTAAAGAAAGCTTTCTAAGTTACTGTTCCTAAATGAAAAATCATGATAAAATGTCAGAAGATTAACAAATTAATATGACAGGATAAAATTTGGTTTAAATAAAAGATAATCATATAACTGTTTTATATTCTTTTTGGGGAGGGAGTTGGTTGGGAAAATAGTATTTTTATTCTCAGTACTGATAAAGTTTTAGGAAAAGAAATTTATTTCTCTATGTTACTTGCCATCATTTTTCAAAACAATCTCCTTTGGACTAAAAAAAAACTTTCATGAAAAAATATTGCATGAATTTGAAGGTTTTATACACATGTTGTGATGATTTAAGAAAATAAAATATTTTATAAAGCCAAATTAAACATATACTAGCTACTGAGGAAGATAAAAAGAAAACTTATGCAGTTGGAGATCTCTCTTCTGTACAAGACGATACTATGCACAAGAGTCATTTGAATTGGAAAATAAACTAGGTAATGAAAGCTATTCTTCTGCTTCATTAAAAATCCCTACCACTTGAAGGGCTATCAGTGTTACCTACTTCCATATAATCTTAATCACTTTATAGCTGTACCATTAAAACTGTTACCCTCATTCTTTTAATAGCAGCCTAACCACTTTCATGACATAAAGGAGACTACTTGAATCCTGGGTAAGATTAGTGCTAAAGTGAGTGTGGCCTCTTGGATAATCGGTTAAGACTTCTCTTTTCCACTCCCCTCTTTTAAAATTATCTTGAGTGCTGAAAGAAGTATGAGATCATTCAAGTCTCCCTGTTCACTCCTCTTGAAATAAGTCATAAATATTTACCTAAAAGAATATGAGGTATTTTGAATTTTGTAGGAGACACAAGAAACAGTAATCATGGGGAGATATTTCAATTCATTGATTCACATCATTTTTCCAAAATGAAAACATTGGGCTAACTTTTCTTTAAACTTTCACTTCATTCTTGGGTAAAGTCTGAGTCCTATGTGTATTTATATGTTTTAAGTAACATAAATGTCACAGATATTTGTTCATAAATCAATAATGTTTCCAGTTTAAGACAAACAAAAGCAAAAGATGATTCAATGACAGAAGAGATAAGATAATTTCCCCAATATTCTCTTTCTGTTTTTAGGCATTATGTTTTGCTCAAATTTTCCCACCACCATTTAAGCCTGCCTGCTAGGGGCAGATACTAGATCATTTATTGTCCAGTGCTCATTTTGAATATCATGGGTGCCACGGCCATCCACTTCTGGAATCCTAGACTATAAATGGTTGGGTTCCAGAGACACTTCTGTAGGGCACCAATCCATTTTGGGATACAATAGGGGTCTCTGGACCAGGGCTGTTGGTGCTCTAAGATGATGCCTAGCGGCACATTGTAGGTGTGACAGCCAGCCCAATGAGTAGGCAGGGATCTAGGGAGGGACAACCCTCTGCCTCTGCTACCATGAGGCAAGAGATTTAGTCCTGGAACCCGCATACCTGGGCCTTGCTTGTGAAAGCTCTTGATCGCCAGGATTGCATCTGGGGTAGGTGGGGAGAGTGCACCTGTTCCATTTGAGGTGCCCCAGTGAAATTGGCTCGGTATAGGGCTCGGAGAGATCTCCAGCTCTGTGGTGTCTTCCGGGATTCGCTGCTGTGCCTCTGGCTTTTGATCTCTTTCGAGATTTATTTATGGGTCTCTGAAGCAAGGCCAATAATAGAGTTTACAGGGTGGTGATAGAGTTGGTTTGTGGAGGTGACTGCCAGTGCTTTCATGTGTACTGGGAAGTGGGGCAGGTAGACCACCCCAACTCCATGAAAGCCTGGAGATTTCAGTCACAAAACCCGCATACACAAATTTTCAGCAGATCATATCTTGGTGAGGCCCATCCTGAGACAATGGAGTCATGCCAGGAGTATGACGGTGATTTTGGATTGTGGAAGCAAGCAGCTGCTGAGGGCTCTGCTTGGGCAGGATCAGGCCAACCTGCCTCCCTCATATTTACCCCAGTCTGTTCAGCCATGTGCAGGTCCGACATTAACTGTGGCTTTTGATCTCTTTCAAGATTTATCTATGGGTCTCTGAAATAAGGTCAATAAATGAGCTTGTATAGCTGAGCTGGAGGTGGTTTGTGGGCATGGTTCCCACATACCTAACTTTTGGCTGTTTAATTTCTTGGTGAACTTGGTCCCAAGTTGTTAGGGTCTGGTTAAAAGCACAGCGGTTATTTTGGGATGTCAGGAAGCCTGAAGGCTGAACCATCAGGCTGCTGATGCTCTTGCCCCGCAAGTACAGGTTCACCTGTTGGGAGCACCATACCCCCGCCCATCAGCTTTTTTGTTTATTTTAGGGCCACACCTGATGTTGCTCAGACTTACTCCTGGCTGTGCTCAGAGATCCCTAGTGGTGGAATTGGGGAGACCATCTGGGGTGCCAGGGTTTGAACGAGCGTTGGAGTATACAAGGCAAGTGCTTACTTGCTTTACTCTTTGGCCCCTCCACAACCTTTTTTTAAAACAAAGTTTTCCCTATTGGAGCTCCTCAATACTTAGCCCTAGGTTTCATTATAATTACACTAATTTCTTTTTAGCCCAGCAAGCTACCGAGAGTATCCCGCCCGCACAGCAAAGCCTGGTAAGTTACCATGATGTATTCGGTATACCAAAAACAGTAACAACAAGTCTCACAATAGAGACATTACTGGTGCCCGCTTGAACAAATTGATGAACAACGGGAGTACAGTTCAGTGCTACAGTCAGCCCAACTGCAATCCAAAATTAATGTCTCTGAGTATCATACCTTCAAACATGACCGTTTCCCTGAAAAACCCTGATACACAGCTGCCTCATTTTCATTTTAACATGAATGTCACCATATTAACATGAAATTCACCATTATAATAACGGTACCAATATTTCATCCTCCATTCTCCTGAAGCTCACTGCCCTTTCGTTCTATAATTCCATGTATGGCATCACCATTCATACTGCTGGATAAGCCAGAAACCAGCAAGTCGCTGACTCTCCTCACTCTCCTCTCACAGGATCTCTGCCTCCTGCTGATCTGTACTTCCTTAAATTGCTCTCGAAATCATCCACTTCTCCCCATGATCCCGCTGAAGCAAAGCCTCAGGGAGAGAGACGCTAATGTCTCAGAGAGGTGCATTTGAACTGACACTTGAAGGGTGAGTGGGAAATTGCTGAAGAAGGGGCGGAAACTATTCTGGACAAAAAAGTAGCACACTTACTGCAACCACAACAAAGTCATAGATGCCTTTTTTACCTCTTGACCTGCCTGTCTACTAGACCCATCAAGTTTAACACTGGTGAAAACAGAAACTCAGTGCTTCCCAGTTCTTTGTATTTTGAATCAGTCATCTCAATTTCAGAAAATGGCTCAACTATCCATTTATTTGTTGCAAAGTGCAAATACTAGAATCATCAGTTTACACCTCCAGTCTTTAGCAGTTTTCACTTGCTCTTTCTAAAAATATGTAATGGTTCTGTCTGCTTCTCCCTAGTAACATTGCTACAACTCTGTCCAAGCAGTCTGTATATCTTGCTTGGCTCCTGGCATTATCCCATTACCCTCCTAAACAGCTTTTCTAGAGGGTTTTTTCCTTTTCCTTTCCTTCTTCCTTTTATACTTAAAAAATTAAATCAGTGATTTACAATTACAAGGTTGTTTATGATTGAATTTCAGTCATGTAACGTGCCAACCCAGATCCTCCAAATTCCAGTAGGCAGGGGTCACACCCACCAACTGGCCCCCTGGCGCCGTGTAATCCCATCAACGGCCAAGACTCAGAGACTATAAAAACCAGCTCCCAGAAGAGAACAGTGCAGAGTTTCCTGCCCCTGCGCCTGGCTGTCCTCGCCAGGGCCCCTTGGAGGGGAGCGGGTTGAGTTTTCCTCCCTGCCCCGACCAGGGCTCTGGCAGCCGAAGACCTCCAGAACCAGCCACCACCATGCTGAGACCACTCTCCGCACACATGAAGGTACTGGCAGAGGGACAAAGTCACGTGAGTTCCGGGGCCGAGATCTCCAAGCCTACTCGGATTTGGGCCAAGCATCCTCCACCCAGATCCTCCAAATTCCAGTAGGCAGGGGTTACACCCACCAACTGCCCCCCTGGTGCCGTGTAACCACATCAATGGACAAGACTCAGAGACTATAAAACCCAGCTCCCAGAAGCGACATCTTATCATCTCATTCCTACTTCGGAGAAACTGGCAGAAACTGGCAGAAACTGGCAGAATCTACCAAATGTAACCTGCTCACACGGCAGAGTATGGCAAACTCCCTGTGGCATACCCAATATGCCAAATACCAGTAACAATGATGGGTCTCATTCTCCTAAAGAGCCTTGAATATGACACTTTCTTAAAAATCTCAGGGCTAGAATGAAGGAGACGTTACTGGGGCCTGCTCGAGGCAATTGACAAATAACAGGATGGTTGTGATCGTGATCGTGAATGTGCCAACGTCCATCCCTTCGCAAATGTCCATTCAAAGTTCCCAGTTTCCCTCCTGTCACCCCCCGACACCTTCAACCCCCCACCTGCCTCTGTGACAGGTGCTTTTATTTTCTTCTTTCTATTACAGTCCTTTCTCAATAGAGAATGATAGTTGCTAATAAGATTGTTTAAAATTTAAGTGTGGATTTTTGGAGAACCAGGGGTAAAAAAAGAGGATTAAGATCAGCTCCAGAAAACAGTATGGATGATTCTCAAAAAATTAGAAATTGAGCTCCCATTTGACCCAGCAATACCACTCCTGGGAATATATCCCAGAGAGGCAAAAAAGTATAGTCGAAGTGACATCTGCACTTGTTTGTTCATTGCAGCACTGTTTACAATAGCCAAAATCTGGAAAAACCTTGAGTGCCCGAGGACAGATGACTGGTTAAAGAAACTTTGGTATATCTACACAATGGAGTAATATGTAGCTGTTAGAAAAGATGAAGTCATAAAATTTACATACAAGTGGTACAACATGGAAAGTATCATGCTAAGTGAAATGAGTCAGAAAGAGAGGGATAGACATAGAAAGATTGCATTCCTCTGGGGGATATAAAGTAACAAAACATGAGATTAATACCCAAGAATAGCTGAGATCAGCACCAGGAGTATTACTCCATAGCTTAGAGGCCAGCCGGGCATTCTAGGTAAAAGGGCAGCTCAGATAGAGAAGGGAGCACCAAATAAAGGGTGTTTGGAGGATCCTCCCAGGAGGGGAGATGCATGTTGAAAGTAGACTATGGACTGAACATGTTTGCCACTCAATGCCTCTTTTGCAGACCACAACACTCAAAAGGAGAGAGAGAACAAAAGGGAATGCCCTGCCACAGAGGCAGGGTGGGATGGGGGGGTGAGGGTGGGAGGGATATTATCCATGGTGGTGGAAAGTGGGCACTGATGGAGGGATGGGTATTTGATCATTGTATAATTGAAACCCAAGCACAAAAAATTGTAAATCTAAAAAAAAAAAAAAGATCAGCCCCAGAACCAAGGAACTATGCATAAAAAGCAGGGGCAACAGTGTAACTAGAGAAAGAGAATTTCAAAAAAGTATAAACCATGGTTTATATTCCTCTTTCCCCCTTCTCCCCTTTTCTTCTGGTATTTGCAGGAGATAACAATAAGGACCTTATTTGGGCTTCATTTACATTTTTGGTTGTGAATTTGTACTCTTTTCTGCTAACCCACAACCCCTTTTTCGCCCTGGCCTTTGGGAAAGAGCAAGCAAGTATCCTGGCTTCGTGAGAGCTACAAAGGGAAGTATGTCAGCTGGCAGCTCTTACAAAGGACCATCTTCCTTAGCACAATTACTACTGCCGAAATGGGAAATTGCATCTCAAATCTAGTTATTTGCATACTGGAAGAAAAAGAAATCAAATCTATGAAGTTCTCCAGTGTGGAAGCACTGAGCTAGAATTTTGGGGAAGTTCATTACTTTGTCCATGTTTTTTATAGTCCAGTCAGTATTTTATTAAAATTTATACTGGCTCCAGAAAAGTCTTATGGTGTAATGTCTTCCAGCAGATAATGAAGTTATAAAGCTTTGGTCTTGGCACAGGAAAGCTGGGTGATGGATATGGCTTTGGCTTGTACCAGTGATGCATCTTTGGGAACAACATGAAACTATATTCTCTCTTCTAAAATAAAATTTTGAACTAGGTCAGTGACTTCCAGACACAAGACTGAGAGTCAGTAGCTTTCTGTGAAGGAATTTTCATTGTTCTGCAGTCTATCCAAAAGACAATGTTATGTCTATACAATTATATATATTTTACTGGAAGATTGCTAAATAGATTTTCTTGGAAATGGCTTTTTTTTCTATTTTTTTATAGTCAAAATATTTTATGCCTTAGTGGTAATTACTTTTAAAAGAAAAAAGTCAACTTATCAATGTGAATAGTTTACAACCCATTGCTGATCCACCAACATCTGTAAATTCATTGAATTATAGTGTTTCTAAGTACCTTTCTACTAGCTTGGAGAATTTCAAC
The DNA here is from genome assembly GCF_029834395.1 of Sorex fumeus. NCBI lineage: Eukaryota > Metazoa > Chordata > Mammalia > Eulipotyphla > Soricidae > Sorex > Sorex fumeus. Next base: position 17,242,548 of record NW_026606111.1, on the reverse strand, counting down.
CAGAATAGAGAGTCACTAACTCTAGTGCTTGGAGTCTGGCCTAATAGTTAAATATTGAGTGAGGTTGGGTATGTCAAAATATGTGTTTATAAAATTCACTATTGGGCCTAGAGGTGTGACTTAGTGATAATACACAAGCCTTGAAGGCATGAAGATATGAGTGACAGTGTCTTATATTTGCTGAGCAAGATTCCAGCAAGACTGGTTTTGGGATTTCTGGCAACACAAGTAAAGTGTGACCTCTGGCCATCACAATAACAAATAAATTAGCTCTGAAATTAATGGTACTGTTGTAGGTAAAACCATCAGAATGCCCCATCTTTTCTTTTTTTAAATTTTTTCATTAGTAAAACACCATGAGGTATAGTTGTAGACTTACAAATTTTTGTGTTTGGGTTTCTGTTGTACAATGATCGAGTACCCATCCCTCCACCAGTGCTCATTTTCCACCACCATTGATCCCAGTACCCCTCCCACCCCCCTCATCCCTCCATCCCACCCTGCCTCTGTGGCATGGCACTCCCTTTTGTTCTCTCTCTCCTTTTGGGTGCTGTGGCCTGCAAAAGAGGTATCGAGTGGCAACATGTTTGGTCTAGAGTCTAGTCTGAGCATGTTTCTCCCATCCTGGGGGGATCTTCCCAATACCCCCCATTTGGTGCTCCCTTCTACATCTGGCAGAATGCCCCATCTTGAATTGTTTTCAAATGTGTGATTTGAAGTATTTTAGATTAATGAAAGTATTTTTTAATATAAATATGAAGATTCAGCTCAAGATCTACTCAGACTGTGGGGTCAACGGTCAACTTGGTGGGTGAGATGGGGGATGGCTATTTGCATTACACAGTCGCACATGAAACTTAAAGATATACTATAAGGTATACTACAAGGTATAAAGATATACTACAAGCAACAAAGACCCAAAGGCAACAGAATGGGAGAACTGATCCCCCACAACTGTACTGAAGAAGAGGGTTGGGATAGAGGAGTGTTAGGGTCATGGAGGGAATATTGAGATCCTTGGGAGAGGGAAAGGGCCTACTGGTGATGGATGTGGTGTTGGAATTATGTACATGAGAAACCATTATTAATAGCACGGTATGCCTCAGAATCTCAATTTAAAAATTTTTGTTAAAGAAATGAAGGTGCCAGAGAGATAGTATAGCAGGTCAGATGCTTGCTTGCATGAAGCTGTCTTGGATTTGATCCTTCACATTCTGTATGGTCCCCTGAGCACTGCCAGGAGTGATTCCTGCAGAGTCAGGCATAAATCCTGAGCATTGACAGGTGCGACCTGAAAACCAAATAGAAGGAAAAGAGGGAAGGAAGCAAGGAAGGAAGGAAGGAAGGAAGGAAGGAAGGAAGGAAGGAAGGAAGAAAGGAAGGAAGAAACTGATGGTGTTTTCCCATGAGATTTTAGGCTCTTAGTATGTGTCATTTACATAATAAAGAAGGGAAATAAAAGACAATGTAATTAATTCCTGCACATAAATATTTTCGGAGATCTAGGCTTCTTGATTCTTGGATTGTTTAGCTATTCCTTGCATTGTAATGTCAACTGCGTGTCCCTCCTTCCTCAGTCAGAAAATAGGTGTTAAGAAGTCTCAATAATTGCATTCACTGTAAATAAGAATATTAATTCGTCATCTACTTCTTCAGAGATAATCATGGTGGCAACTGTTTTCTGTGACTTCTTCCTCTTCCTGCTTACAGAAGGAAGTGCTGTTATCTCAGAGGAACTCGAAAAATGTCATTTTGACAAAGAATGCTTTTTCTGCATATGGTGGTGGTGGTAGGGAGGAAGAGCTTGTTTTTGTGAATGGGAATTTTTATGTTTTTATAAAAGAGCTTATGGGCTTTTTTTTTTTTTTTACTTTTTGGGCCACACCCAGCGATGCACAGTGCTTACTCCTGGCTCATACACTCAGGAATTACTCCTGGTGGTGCTTAGTGGACCATATGGGATGCTGGGAATTGAACCCGGGTTGGCCACGTGCAAGGCAAATGCCCTACCCACTATGCTATTGCTCCAGCCCCTTATGAATGTATTTTGAAATTAAAATCTCATTATTAAAAATCACTGTCATCCCGTTGTTCATCGATTTGTTCAAGAGAGCGCCAGTAATGTCTCCGTTTGTCCCAGCCCTGAGATTTTAGCAGTCTCCCCTTACTTGTCCTTCCCAATGGTGCCGTATTGGAGGCTCTTTCAGGGTCAAGGGAATGAAACCCGTTATTGTTATGGTTTTTAGCATATCGAATACGCCATGGGGAGTTTGCCAGACTCTGCTGTGTGGGTGGAATACTCTCAGTAGCTTGCCAGACTCTCCAAGAGGGATGGAGTCTGCATATAAGAGAATACAAGCAAGTGTGTTAAAACCAAACCCATGTGTGCTGCTTTAGGTACGTCAGTGGGCTAGACTATAAGAGGTCGCGCTGCTTTGAAATCTCAGCCCCAGGTCCTGCATTCCTGGGTTCCTCTGCCGGTTCCTTCATGTGTGAGGCTTGTCCAAGCATGTGGAGAGTTGCCTTGAGCATGGCTTTTGCTGAGTTCTGGAAGTTTTTGGCTGCTGGGGTTCTGCTTGGGGTGGGGAAGGAAACTCAACCTGCCCCCGCCAAGGGTCCCCAGTTAAGACTGCCTGGCACAGGGACAGGAGATTTCTGGAGATTAAAAATAGGATTAAAAAATGACATTGAGAGGGGGAAAAGAGACCTTAAGGCATTGGCTCCTATGACTGAGGCTTGGGAAAAACAATATTCTGGGCAGAGGATATAGTACAAAAGTAGGGGCACAAGCACTGGTCAGATACCCACCACCTCATTGCCTACTTAGCAACTGTCTGGCCAGGTTGCCTGAACATTGCAGTGAGTGATTTTAGGCCCTGAAGCACTACTTGGGACACACAGGGCAGAGAAAAAAATTCAAATAATTTATTTTCTGTTACAAGCCATAGCATAAATAATGCTATGGGGTTTATAACCTATGTAGAAGTGAAATATGTGACTATAATAAAAAAGAGAACAACCAGTGCTTAAGCACTAGTTATTTTACTGTCACTGTCACTGTCCTGTTGTTCATCAATTTGCCTCAGTGGGCCCAGTAACGTCTCCATCGTGAGACTTGTTGTTACTGTGTATGGCATATTGAATACGTCACGGGGAGCTTGCCAGGCTTTGCTGTGCGGGTGAGATACTCTCAGTAGCTTGCTGGGCTCTCTGAGAGGGGCGGAGGAATCAAACCCGGCTCGGCTGGGCTGGCTGCGAGCAAGGCAAACGCCCTACCCACTGTGCTATCGCTACAGTCCAGTTATTTTACATAACACCTATTCATTACATTGTATTGATCAGAAGTCCAAATCATTTCTGGGGTAAAGTCAAGGAGTGAGCATGGTTGCTTTCTTCTTGAAGGCCTGGCACTGGATTTGTGTACCCATATGGTATAGCTTCAAGAGACAACCTCTTTCTCTTCTCATGACCTCTCATCCACCCCCTCTGCCAGTAATGTAGCATCAGAAGACATGGACCTTTACTGGAGCTGTGAAGCTCCTTTGCAAGTACTCACCCTCTTTATGAGAAGAAAGTTCTAATAACATTGGCTAATTACCCGTTTCAAAAACCTTAAATAAATTACACTTGCAGGTCTTTCTGCCAAGCCAGTTAACATGGTCAGAGTTTCTGAGGATTACAATTTAGACATCTGAGTGTGGAAAGGGGAATATTATTTCCATAACCCAACACATAGGATTGTACTGATATTTCTCATAGATATCTCATATGTATGAGACTTCTCTCATATATATGTGAGATCTTATGTATATATAGATAGATAATAGATAGATACATCATATATACACACATACATATATATATATATATGCATTTTCATAATAGGATATATACCCAACGTGCGTTGGAATGACCCAGGGTGATGGTAGTAGCCTTGAATATAACTGTGGGCTCCTTTCTGTTTTTCCATGTAAAGAATATAGATTTCCAGGGAGGGAGTGATGAATTTTTTTTTCTGAAAAGGGGAATATAAACCAAGCAAGTTTGGAAATCTCTGGTCCGATGAAAATTTTCACTTGTTACACAATTTTTTTTAGAGTTGATTATTTGTTGTTTGCTGAATTCTTATATTTATAATACTTGTTTCTATTTCAATATTAGACTTCTTTGAATGTAATAATAATATATATTAATATTACACACTTAAAAAATACTCCTCTTAGTATGTCAAACATATTGAATAAACTATTAGTTCCCGTGATGGTTAGTTTTACATGTCAATTTGGCTATGTCATGGTACTCAGATATTTGTTGAACATTTTAGTTATTTCTGTGAGTATTAATACTGAGATTAGTAAACTTGAAACATATTTCCTTCCTTGATGTGACTGGGTGGGCATCATCCAGTTAACTAAAAGCCAAAATATAAGAAATTAAGAGTCTTTCATGTATGTTCATACAGTTACTGTTTCTAGTCTTCTATTTCCCCCTATGTGAATTCATATATTTAAGGGGTACCATTACCTTTTAGTACTTTCCTTGGGTGGGGGGAGAATAGCCTGCAACTATCCTTCCCGATATGCTATCTCTATGGCTTGCTTTAGCATTTTTTTTTGAGTTCTGGGCCTGCCCTTGGCTTTTATTTACCTGAGAATGTCATCATTTAACCTTAATTTATTCCCTGTCATTCTCTCTATTCTGGAAAAAAATTCTAAAAAATATATTCAAGGCTGTCCCAAGCACCTTGACCCAATCCATTTTTAGTTTTCACTGTCATGTATGTGGGAACAGAAGGGTCTCCAAGTTCACATGTGCTGTTTCATTTGATAGCCTAGAAGTTATTGGTGCTGTCTGTTTTCCTTTAAATCTTCTTTCTCAGCTTCATAAATTTTTATTAAGTCTATTGACTTGTCTTTGAGGGCACAAATCTTTCTTTTTAGTGTCCAATATGCTATAAAGACTCTCCAGTGATTTTTAAAATTCTGATAATGAAACTTTCAGTTCTAGAATTTTCCTCGGATGTTTAAAACATTTCATTGTTCTCCAGCAACAGCAGTTAGCTTCTCTACTATATCCTTCATTTCCTTTTTATTTCTTAGTATAATTAGAATAATCCATATTGACATCTTATAATTCCATTATCTATTCCAATATCTGTATGTGTTTTCTTTGATTTAGTTCATGTTTCCCTAGTCTCAGGTATTATAATTTTGTATTACATGCTGAATATTGGATGTAATTAGCAGTAGAAAAGGACAACAAAATTTTTCTCTTGTTTTCCTAACCACTCAACCCATTCCTTCATCTACCAGTTAGACTGAGCAAGTATATTCAGATTTTTCCAGGAGTGGAATGGAATTGGAACAAAGTTACAGCTTTAGTTTGACTGAGATTACCTGTAGTTGGGCCACCATAGACTGTCAAAAGTTCAGCAGGAGGAGGTTGGGTTGCAGTTTCCAATATTTTTGGTTGGCTCTGTTTCTCTCTGTTCATCAGCAGCTGCTGCTGCTTTTGTGGTGCTAGCTGCACTCACGAGACAAGACAGTGAGGAATGAACAGATTTAGTTACCTTTAAGTCATAAGACTTTATTCCACAAAGTTTCTAAAAATTATTTACATTTAAATGTGATTTAGACTTGCCTATTTCAAATAAAAAGTGTGTGTTGGGGGGAGGGCAGAGGCATATATTTTCTTTTCTTGCAGTTCCTTTGAATGATATAGATGAAGTCAGAGATTTTTTTTCCATTGTAACCACGTCAACAACACCTGGAAAAATTAGAAATTATACTTGTCTGTGGGGCTAGTAGATGTTAGCAGATGCAAGGAAGCATTGATTAACTGAATTCCAAAGAGAAATGAATATTTTATAGATGAGAACTGTAGAAGCTTCCACCTCCAGAAGCAGTTACCTGATTTGCAGTGGATAAATGGAGAAGTTGCTGGATTCCCTATAGATGAAGACCTTTACAGAGAGAAGGAGAGTCTTGACTGTCAGAATAGATTAGAATCTGGAAGAAACACAAATGCAAAGTGCCAGACAACTCTTTTCTTTCAGTCCTGAACCCCATCCCCAATCATACAAAGAAATCAGTTTTTTAGAAAAAAAATAGAAAGGAAAAGAAATAGAAAACAAAAGCAAACAAAATAGTAAAGAAAGAAAAAGAAAAAAGAAGAAGCGGAAATCAGGTCTTCTTCCTGAGAAATCATTATACTTGGATTCATTGACCCTCTGGACAAAGGCCAACCAAAAGCACTTTGGTGGGGTACAGCACATTTTATTGAAGGTACATAGCAGGATAGGCTTTCTTAAGCCTCTTTCTTTCTTCAGGGGGTCTGGGATAGAAATTGTTGATGTCAGAAAATGTATTGGTTAAGTCTGGTAGCACTCTCAGCAGATGAGGGCCTTGCTCTTTCTCTGGAGTGCTCATTTGACTGGTGGTCATTGGGGCTTTGCTCCTCAGGTGACCATGAGGTCCTGTTATAGCCAACTTATTAACATGGTAGGAAATTCCAGTCCCAGTAACAAAGGTGGATGGCTGGCTATCACTGTTAGAATCACAGGAGGCAACTCCTCATCCTCAGCGTAATCCACTTTACACTTGAGGGGGCTTACTTCACCTTCCTGATGTCATCGTATTTGACATCTTTCTCTAGACAGCAGGTCAGAGCCATAATATGCAATCAGCTTCCATTCAGCTCAGAAAACTGAGCTGACTTTGCCACAGCCAGACAATGCCAATTGAAGCAGAATTATCATCTGATAATTCTCAGCTGCCCATCAGTCATCACACCACAGAATCCCAGAAAGACTGACCAACATCTTCTCAGTAGCAGTGATAGTATAGATGGTGGCTTAGAGTCCCTCAAAAGTTGTTGTGGATGACTTTAGCTAGACAAACTAAGCAGATCCTGTGCAGGAAGCATTGCTGACCATCTCAACCAAGCTGTCATACTTCTGATAGCTATTCCTGTCACACACATGAGCATCAACAGAAGGGACAGAGAGAACACTTTTGACTCCACTCTTCAAGGGATGCCTAGTCTTTTCCAGGACAGTGAAGGGACCAATAAATGCTACAACATATTTAGCATCAACATCACACCATTTGATGTGGGTGGAATCTTGCTTCCAGAAGATGGAGACAGCTTCCCATTAATAACAAGCTTTGCATTTTTCAGTGAAGGAAACCATGTTCTTCTGTGAAGTACATTCACATCTGATCTTTCCCCAGCCCCTAGACTGGCATTTTCTACCTAAGTGTCTGATGTTCTGACAAGTGTAGAGTTTCAAAAAGTGTCAAGGGCTTATTTCCTTGCCAGTGGAGAGCTTAGTGTTAGGTGTGGCTTCCTTAAGCCACCAAGAGTATGGGCAGTGAACATCTGGAGGCATTCCAGTGATCACCGAGCACTAAACACCTATGCTACCTCCTATTCTTTGGTGGGATCCTTCAGTCACCCAGAAGTAGTTGAGCCTAGTCCATCATGTTATATGACTTTGCAACAGAGAATGAGTTCCTTTTCTTTACAGATCTCAAATTTTTATCTGCAAAGTGAGGTCATGAAAGGAAAGAACAGGGCCTCTTGAAATAAAGTTGAAAAAAAACCCAACCTTGACTGTATCATTGAAATTGCTATAGGTGGAATCATGCAGGAATATATAGAGGATATAGTTTAGATCAATGAAGGGGTCATTGACAGCAACAATTTCCATTTGGCAGGAGTCAAAAGCAGCCCTGCTGAATAGGTGACTATGCATTGAATGGTGATGATCTTCCTATTTACCTTGGATTCATTTTCCTTGAGGCAAATGAAGTTCCCTCAGGCTACATTGGATGTCTAGGATATGGCTGATTTTTTACCTGCTATGTGGGTATTCCAGCTGGGATCATGTCTATGAATGTATGTCTTAACAGCTTATCAATTTCCCACATACTTTATCATTCTCCTTTGCTGTTTAAGTATTACAGAAGTGAACAGAGATATCACTATACCCAAACAAAAATCTCACCAGTCCTACCTACCATGATGACCAGAAACCCTTAAATTCTTAATTTTTCAAGGAAAAGATAAATGTCTCTCCATACATTTCCTGAAAGGAAATGATTACCATTGCTTCCATTAAAATGAATTTGTAATTGTTCTATTGAAAAATCTTTAACAATAATTCAGGTAGTCTGAAACTCAAAACTTCCATGGTTTTCTGGTGGAATTAGTAACTCTATTAAAGTAGACATTAAATGAAATTTAAGCCTATTTTTAAAAAGTTAATTTAAAATGGTTCATGACATTGTGGTTTGAATTATAGTCATCATTGTTATCTTACATTTAAATTGACTATTTATGTTAATATCATTCAACTTTCTGCATAATAGGAAATGGAATTTAAAATGGAAATCAAACCTTGGGATATATATTAATGAGTTGTTGCAAACAGCAAACTTTCTAAGTTCTCTGTGACCATGAGAAGGAGATCAAAGTTGTTTTCTTTCCTTTTAAATCCTTTTCTGACTGTTGATCAATGCTTGTGATACCACTTCCTGTATTTTTCTATAGCTTGTATTTTACTGGGTGCCAAGTATGAGGCCTACTGGAGGCAGATCACACCCACAACCAAGGGGTAAGTAAGTAAAGTAAAGGCCCTCCTTTTGATCATCGATTTGCTCGAGCGGGCCCAGTAACGTCTCCATTGGAGACTTTGTTGTTACTGTGTCTGGCATATATCGAATACTCTCGGTAGCTTGCCGGGCTCTCCGAGAGGGGCGGAGGAATCGAACTCGGGTCGGCCATGTTGGCTGCGTGCAAGGCAGACGCTCTACCCACTGTGCTATCGCTCCAGGGCTACAACCAAGGGGAATAATGGTTTTATGGCTACCTAGTACTTGGAGTCAGAATAATTAGTAAGATTGTTTTCTTTGTTTTCTCCTCCATATTTTCTTCATCAAAATATTTTATTCCCTTTATTTTTGTAGCCATCATCTTCTAAGAATGGTTAAACATTTTCAGTTACATAAGATGAGGCAGGAGAGATAGTACAGGAGTTGAGGCATGAGTATTGCATATGACTGACTTGGGTTTGATCCTGGCACCACTTGATTCCCTGAGCATCGATGGGTGCAGCCTTGGAGACTCCTGCGTACTGACTGGGTGGCCCAACTAATTCCTGGTACCGCAGGCTCTAGTACCACTGCATCCTTGGATCCTTGAATTGAATTGAGGTTTACTTCACCAAAAATTGCCTAGAGGAACCCCATCCCACCTCTCACCTGACCACAGCTTTAAATTATCCTCTCACCTTCACACAAAAGCCTAAAGAGATACTGAACTTTAGCTTCTTTGACATTCACTTCAGCTTTTGTCTTTGTTACAAACAAACCTAACTGGTCTGAAGAATGTGAAAGAAATTTGAGTTAAATTCCATATAGACTACTAAATGGGTGATGAACTGGGTTTTTAGTTTATACCACGCTGGAGTATTCATTAAGCACAAGGTTATAAGAATTATTACCCAAATAAAAAACATTCTTTCTCAGGTAATTTATTTTATGTCCTTTGATTTTACTTTATGTGGCTTTCTTTGTTGATAAGATTATTCTTTTTGTCCGTTAGAGTTTGTCATTCATTGTGACAAGATCCTGGTGAGTATGACCATGCATCTATGAGAAAAATACATTAGTCAACTATTAACTAATAACATACTATTGATATTAAAAAGAAACCAGACCAAAAGTAACTTAAATAAAATGGAAATTAATTTTTACTTACCTAAAAGAAGTTTAGAAGTTATGTAGCTGATTAATAATATGGAATGTTCATGGTTACTAGGCACTAAACTTCTCTTATCTTTGTGTTTTACTATCCCAGGACATGGCTTTCAACCCCAATTTTGCATCATGATTCAATAAAGCTGTTAAGATTCTAGCCAATATTGGAAAGAAGAAAAGGAAAGAACAAGAAAGATGCCAACTTAATCAATTCCCATTAAACTTTGAGTTCTAAAGGGTACATCAAATTATACATAGTTGGCCATAATATAGGTATATTCCTACAACTAGCTCAAGGAAAGATTGGAGAATAAATCTAGTCATAGTTCTTTTTTCTGTTAAGAGATTAGAGACTGGATACTAGTAATCTCTGTTACATCTAATGAAAACTAAAAGCATAAGATCATTCTTCATATTATTTTATACATCTATTGGAATTAATCAACATGGAAACACATGAAAATATGCAACATCTATATAACTTCTTTATATTTTAAAATATCTAAACAAAGGGTAATATACCAGATAATACACCCATAAGATTCAAAGGAAGAGAAAAATAAAATCTACTTGAGCAATAATAATTTTTACTTGTTATTGAATACATAAAAAATTATACTTAATAACACTGGGGGAATTAGAGTTATTTTATGAAAATCAGGAATAGCTTTATTTTGACTTTCCAACAGTGGAAGAATACACTTCTATAAAATACATCTCTACAAAATTTATCATATAGAAAATTTCCAAAGATTGATTTTATAATTAAAGGAAATAGCTAGAAAAGTTTGCAAAGAATATAACCATAAATCCAATGTGCAAAATAGCAGGAAATGTTGAAATAAAATTTTTCCAACAATTGAGGATTAGTTGAATAAATTATGGTAGATCCACAACTCTATGCTTATAATCAATTAGCTATAGCTATAGAATAAACAATGAGCTATGGAATAAACTTTCTAGTTTGATTTTTCCCTAAACAATGTGCTATTAAGCCTCATTTATTTTTTAAGTTCTTTAAAAAAATTTTTTTAATTGAGTCACCATGAGGTACATGGTTAGAAAGATGTTCATGATTAGGTTTCAGTCATACACTGAACCAACACCTATCCCTCCAACAGTGTCCATTTTCTACCACTAATGACCTCACTTTCCTTCTGTCACCACCTTCTCCCCCAGTCTGCCTCTATGGCTCTGTGGCAAGCACTTTCCTTCCCTCCCTCCCTCCATCTCTCCCCCGCCTCTCTTGGCACTGTGGTCTGCAACCCAGGTACTGAGAGGTTATCATGTTTGTTTCCTTACCTACTTTGAGTACACAGTTACTATCCCGGAAGATCATTTCCAACTATCTTTGTCATAATGGTCTTAGTGTGATTTTATGTCTATAAATAGCTACGCAGCAAAGGTTTATCTAGATGAAGAGCTTGTGGAGACATGTTCTCTTTCAGAAAAATTTTTATCTATGTAAAATTATTTAAATATTTGTAAATAACTGTGGATAATAATAGCTAATATGTTTAGAAAGTTAAAAAAAAGTCTGAATAATCAATTGCCAGTGATAAGATGGAAGAGAATGAATGAAATGTGAGATTGTGTAGCTTCTGGTCTCCTCTAAATTCTAGGATTGAAGGAAGCCAAAACACACATCTATCTATGATTCAAGTGCCCTGGATGATTCCTAGAATAAATATCTGGTATACCCATAGATAGATATCTCAGTGTTGGTGGAAGAACTCATAAAGGTTTGGTCTCCTGTTTTTGAGTTTATTACAACTCTATAATGCCTTTATACATTCTTTGTTCTCATCCAAATTTCTTCTAATGGCATGAAGACAGTGAACAACTGTTTTTATAAGAAAACCATCTACTAAACATCAGTTTTGTTAGTGTATTTTTCCTTGTCTTTTATAAGCTACAACTTTGCTCCTGAAAACACACTGGCTGGAAGATGTCATCTTAAAGTAACTTCCTTAGCCGCTGCTCAAGGATGCTGGGTAACAGTGATAGTTTATCTACAATCTTTGAAAGTGGACAAAAACAATAACAAACCCCAAACTTTTGGGGGAAAAATCAAAAAGTAATTTTAGAAAATTTAATACTCTTTTCTAGAAACTCAATTCCTTTGTAGTAATAAAGAATGTACAACTTATTTCCTTTTTAAGATGGTGAACATGAAAGCCAAAGTGATATAGTGGATAGTACACAGCCGATGTGTGTACTCCAACCCCAGCACTCCTCAGGAGTGATCCCTTAGTGCAGAGCCAGAAGTAAACCCTGAGCACCACTGGTATATCCTTCAAATCTATACTACTACTATTACTAATACAATGATAAACATGTGAATATGGCAGTCTTCATGTTCCTTCTGCTTTTCCTCTAGGAGCACTGACCAATTTACCCATATACTTCTATTTATGTTTGCTCTTAGCACATAAGAAAAATGAGGATGTATGTCACGTATATACATGCATCTTGTGCATTGTTAGAAAAAGATTTACATTCCTCCCATCTCTGCATCTCACTTATAATCTTGGCTTATAAAACAGATGCTATTTTGAAAATGAGATTGTACAGTGAATCAACACACAATAGTTAAAATTTGTAAGCATCTAAGAAAATATAGGAAAAGGGTAATACTTTAGAAAGGATTATTTTAAATAAAAGTCTATTAGAGTGAATAACTCTGAAGTTAAAACCTGGATATCAGGTGAGATGAGGACATTTATTATATTATTGATGAATATTAATGAATAGACAGCCTATTTGTTTATATATTTTCTTCCGAATGTTAATAAATAGCTCCAGTTATAATTGCTGGTTTTCTGTATTTATGGAAAACTGGCATTTCATAAATATCAAGTTGTGATATCATCTATTTGTACGCTGTTTTTCTATGAATATATAAATTTAGTAATTACCCCTAGATGTATGAGTTAATTTTTTCATTTGGATAAATCAAGAAGGAAAATGACAAATCTGTTAAAATGGTAGAATTGTAAATAATTTTCATTGCTCTTTAAAAAATTATCTAAAATTATGTTATGGAATGACAGTAAAAAATATCTAAGATACAAGGTTGAAATCTTCTATTTTATAGAATTTAAAAGCCACCAAGATGTTCATCAACACTAAGTCAATATACAGGTATTTGACAGGGACAGTACATAAAGCTTTCTCCAAAGACCTAAAGGTTAGTCTTTCTAGGTCCTACACAATCAATGTTTAAAGGAAAACAATTGTGTAGAGGTTATATTAATTCAAACCGTAAAGGATTTCTTCTTAAAAGGAAGTTTCTGCTTATTTTAATTATAGGGAAAAGAGATTCTTACTTGATGTGTTTACTATTATAATGTATTCTCTTGAAAAGTATTGACAGAAACTCCCCATTAATATTTATCTTTAGAATTTTGCTCCATTTCATGGCTCAGTAGAGAATTAATTTTTAGCAAACGTGTGATCAGCCTTTTATTCATCTTATGGCTCAAATTTACTCAAGTCCTTCATAGGCAGGATTTATCTTTATTGCAAGTTTTAAAATGTGTATGTATTTTACCAAATATTGTGTTGTAAATTCCTTTACTATAGGCTGCAATCTTTTTTTTGAACGTTAAGTCACATCAAAATGTTTTAATAGCTAAGAGAAAATGATGAATATTTGTCTAAAAGAAAATTGATCTCCTATTTTGTGGTTTGGTCTCTAATATATGTGAAAGTAGTTAATGTTAGCTTAATTATTTTAATCACAATAACCCATCTAAAATACTTTTAAAGAAACTGTATCCCAATTGGAGCAGTATCAAAAAAATCTCTTTGTAATATATAGACCATGTAACTTGTCAGGTGACAATTTTGAAATGATCTTTCAATCTAGTTGGACATTGACACTTCTTCTATAAAGGACAGGTTTGGAGGTTATGAGGGGTCAACTGGAGTAAATAAATTATGTTTGTTAACAGAGAGACCACCAGTCTAACAAAATGTAGTTACACACCCAGGAAGCAGCTTCAAGATAAAAATCTTCTTTAATCAGAGCAATGTTTGTAAATGGCATGAATAACCTGGATAAGGTGGCCTAGTTTCAATCCAGATGATGCCAAGATTACCTCCCATAGGGATATTAATCAGCAGGTGGGACTGTGGTTATGTTTATTGTCATCCTTGGGGAAGTTAGAGTCCTATCCAAACAGCTGGTCAGAATAGTTCAGCATGATACCATCAAAAGCAGACAATGCCATGCTTTCTCTTATTAGGAAATTGAAAAGAATGTGTTTAAACATAGTCATATATGGTGAAATTCAGAATGCTGCAGAAGCCATAGTTTCTGGGTTCTATTTTATATGGCAAGAAACGGATTCAGACAATGACTATAATTTTGATATTAGGGGTTTTAAAAAATAAGACAAGTGAATTCCAATTTTAATGGATGCAGGATAAGCAATGATAATGCCTCTGAAGACCCTTGCATAGTATTTAACCTTCTCTATGTTTTCAGTAGCAAGTGTCAAGATTATATATTGAATGTGCATTGAATACAACGAAAGCAAAGCTTTGACTCTGTGTGTGCTGAGGGCAGGGGTAGAACTTTTAAGTGGCCTTCTGAATCTGAACCAAGGGATAACTTCAGTAGGAATTTCTTCTTTTTAAATGGTGTTTTTAATGTATTAAAAAAAATTAAAAGTTGCAACTGGCTTTTTAAAAAATTCCCGTCCTATATTGTCTTCTACATGTTGCTTTTGATTTCATTTATTGGATTTCTTTTGACGCTCTGGAGCTATATAAAATGGTTATTGACAAAGATTTTATCAGTAGAGGTGATTTCTTTAACCTGAAACCTCCATAAGAATCCAAATGTGTAAAAAGTCATCAAAGCTATTTTTTATAGTTTTATATTGGGACTCACTTCCAATAAAGGAATATCAAGCAAATACCTAAAGAATTAACTAGTAATTATTTTAATGATCCTATTTCTCCATAATACTACCCAGGAGTTTGGTTTAGCAAAAGTAATCATAACCTTTAATAAACATATTGTCTCTTGACTATTGTCTTCCTAGCCAATAAATTACTAGTAAAGACAACTGACTTACCTAATTCATAGGGCACTTCAGAGGGACTACTTTTTCAGACTTTACTATTGCTAAAACATTTAAAATATTGATCTCCTAGTTGGCATTCTGATATGAAGCCACAAAACTTCTTGAAGGTAATGATGCTGGTTTTTTAATCCTGAAATTTTATGGAGCATCACATAAGTGAGATATCAAGTTTTGAACCTACATTAATATATGGATTTTTAGCTCAGCTTTTAAAACTGAATATCGCTATATAACCCAGAGTATTGACTGCATATAAATGACAGCTTTTCAGTAAAAGATAGAAGGATCTTTTCTCTTCATTGGCTGTGAATTGGAGTGAGGACCAGAAGTATGCAAGCGCCACCAAATAACAAAAATAGTAATGTTATTTACTAATACTTATAAAGAGCTCATCAGAATTGAGCTCTTAATTTCCAAACTATTATTTTCAGTTTAGAGATGAGAAAATATTACCCCTGGAAACTTATCCAAGTCTAAAGAACCAGTTAGGGGCAGAACCTGGCAATTAAACTGTAGGTAACTGATTCTGGAATCTTGGCCCCTCACTGTGCAGCTAAATCTTTTGTGAAATGACCTCTGTCTTCTCCAGAAGTCTTCAGAGAATAATTCACCTGTTTGAAATAAATATTTCATTTCCTTCATGCCAGTGCAGGAGTCTAGACTAAAGTTCATTACCGGAAGTAGGTCACCAGCTCCATTCTCTTTGAGTCGTGAGTAGGAATTGAGATTTTTTGAGTTATACTTTCAAAACCAAAAGCAGAACAGGATACTGGGGTCTGTCAGCTGATCTCATGATTTTACTAGAATATTAAGAATTATAGCATATTGACTAGGCCACTAAAATTAAGAACTACAGGTCTTTTGGAATGCAGGATTCTATTCCTTAGTTCTGCAATGAAAATAATCCTAAATTTAGTTGGATTATTGGAAAATAAACCAAGGATAATGATAAGAATTTTTAAAGAAGAGAATATACATACACATATATTTGTATATGTATAAAATATTGGAAAACAAAGCATTGTCTTTATTTTATTTTAAAATGATCAAAATGCAGAATGATACATGCAAAATTTTCCAATTTATTCAATTATAAATTTATAAAACAGTACTGTGAGATATTTGTGACTTTATATATATGTGAGAGGAACAAAAATGGAATGGAAAGATACAGAATAGACTCGTGATAGTGGCTGTTTCTGGGGTAGTAAAAAGAAACCTTCAGTCATAGTTTCCATTTAATTTCAATTAAATTTTTTTTGTAACAGAAGGAAATGTGGTATGTTATTTTTGGATGGTGGAATGTGATGCTGTATTTTTTAAAATTTTTCATAATTTAAAAGCTTCTCAAAATAACTTTTAAAAATAAAAGGAAACAAAAAATAGATCAGGAAACTTCAAAAGAATGATGCAAACCATAAGCCCGTGTTTGACGATTGGCCTTACTGTTCATTAGAACTTAACTCTCATCTAGGCTTAAATGGCTATGAAAATCTGTAGACATATTCCATAATATTTTAAAGTTTTAAAAATGGGGTGGGGGTTCTGTTTTTGATAAGAAAGAACGGTTTTTGGAAGAGGGTCTGGTCACATGTATATCCAACATTACTAAGAATTTAAGTCTTGATTCTTGAAATAGAAGAGTCAAAACCAGTAGTCTAATCACTATTGATTTCAATATGTGGACATTCTTGTTTCCTTTGATTTTTTTTTACAGCCTCTTATTTTTTGAAAATAGCAATATACTCCCTAGGGCTGTTCTATGTGGCGTCGGATAGTAAGTTCCCTGAGAGCAAGTGGCTTCAGCGAATGCCATTAATTGCCCTGAGTTTTTTTTCTTTTTTGCTTTGGTGGATTTTATACAATTTCTACTCTGTTTCTATATTCATGCAAAATGCCTTGCCCTTTCATTTAAATCCCGATGAAAGAGCCAGCAGAATCTTAGGAAAGGTCAGGCTGGAAAAATTAGATATGGCATCAGAGAACAGTGTGATCAAACAAACCATACAGAATATTGCATTTTTATACCAGTGCTTATTCAGTAGCATGTGGTAAAAAGTTAGAGATCTTTTTCTTTTATCTTCTTTTTTCTAGTATCTCCTAAAAAGTACCACAAAACTCCCCTAAAAACAGGCAAATAAACAGAAATTTTAAAGCCCAGAATCTTACATATACAATGAGATAATGTTTTCTAATCTGCAATTTATTATGTGCACAGGGCCTGTCCAAAAAGGAGCCACATCAGAGTATAAACATTGATATCTATTGCAAATATAATAAACTAAATGAGATAGCCTTAAAGACGCTCATGGCATTGCAGGAGTCCAGCAGGTGACTTTTCTAACTTTTCATGTCAATGATACTGATAGTGGAAAGGCAGAGAATCCAGGGATAATCTTGACTATCAAGGGAATACAAAGAGAGCTTTGTGATGCCCTTCCTGCTTCCTCCCAGGTTGGTCATTTTCAGATCAAGGTTAAGTCAGTGTTTGCATGTGGAGTAAACTCAGCCAGAACTTTGCAGCCAGAGTAGTTCTAATCCTCATTGATCTTATTGCTGGAGTTACCCTCTAGTAAGAAGCCTAAAGCACAAGAGCCTGCCAAGTGTCCTGCAGACCCAAATCAGGCTGCCTCTTGCTTTCGTATTAAGTTATGAGTGGTTCATAAATTTTGAAATGGCTGAAAAAGAATCAGAAGGCCTCTTTGGGTAACACAAAACATATATAAAATCCAGGGACCAGGAAATAGTATTATAGTTAGGGCTCATTTAATTGCCAGAACCATATGATCTCCTGAGCATCACCAGGTAGGGCCCTAAAGACCCCTGCGCACTACTGGGGTGGCCTGGTAATCCCCAACACCACGAAGCTCAAGTAGCACTGCATCTTTGGCCCTTTCCATTGATCATGGTGTGGCTGGCAGAGTATCACTGGGAGTAACCTTTGGTGCCCCTGAGTGCTACCTGGGCAGTCCTCATCAAATTGAACATAAAGTTCTAATTTGAGTGACCATAAATTTTTTTTAACAGTCACACCAATTATGCTTTGTATGATCTCTAACTGGTCTCCCACTACAATGACAGTGTTGAGGAGTGGTGGTATAGACTTTACATGGTCTGAGAAGTAAAAAATAATATTTACCATATGGTCCTTTATAGAAAGAAACTTGCATATTTGTGACCTCCAACACATTTTGCCACAACTGGAAAGGCTTTGAAACAATTGTAACCCATCAAACAGATCATTTTGAGAATCGTCTGATTGCAGTGGTACTTTATTGACAGCCCCAGTGGGAGGTTCCATAAACTCTCAAGCAACATACTGTTCTATGAATAAAATGCCTGAATTTCACCTAAGGAGAGAGGCCCATACCTCATTGAAGCCATTTTCTTAAAATTACCTCTCCCTTCTAAATAGTATGACCATGGATGGCTATGCCAGTTGGGTACCTCAATCCTCAGATTTTCCCACAACAGTGTTACGAATTGTGGCCCTGGAATTGTGCAGTACAATGGACATCCTTCTAAAATCTATGAGACTGAATATTTATATGTTAGGCATCAGACAGTGGGTGAATTTGTTTGGATATTCTAAAAAGCAAATTCCTATTTTCCCCACTATTCGAAGGTAGACATTTCATTTAAAAATATTTATTTATGGCTTACAATACTATAAATAATAGTTTCTCATGGACATTATTCTGACACCACACTCATCACCAATGTACTCATCTCCTTTCCCTCCCTCTGGATCACCCTTTCTCACATTTACACCCAGATCAATTGTGTTTGTCAATTCCCCCATTATGTTGTCTTTGGATTTTTGTTGCTGCCTCGGTCTGTATCTTTAAATCACATATAAGCAAGATCATGAGAGAGATTATTATGTATCTGTTCCTTTTATTTTGACTGACTTCATTCAGCATGGCATCTTATAGTTTTATTCATGTTGCTGCGAATTGCTTGATTTTTTTTTTTACTTACAGCTTCATAGTATTCTTTTGTGGGTATATATTACAATTTCTTGATCTATTTATCTGTAGTTGGTCATTTGTATTGTTTCCATATCTTGGCTATTGTACTAAGTGAAGCAATGAATGTAGCTATGCATATATCCTTCTGAATCAATGGATGGATGCCAAGAAATGGTATTGCTGGATAATATGGTAACTCTATTCCTAATTTTTAAAGAAATTTTCATATTGCTTCCCATAGAGGTTGGAGTAGATGACATTTCCACCAACAGTAGATGTGTTCTTTTCTCACCATAACCCCACAAACATGGGCTGTTTCTAGATTGTTTTTTTTTTTTTTTGGATATGTTCCATTATAGATAACAATGAGATGGTTATCTCATTGTTTTGATTTACATTTCTCTAGTTATGAGTGACAATGATTATTTTTTATATGCTCCTTGGTCATCTCTATATGTCTTCTTTGGGGAAGTGTCCATTCATCTCACCCCATTTCTAGTTGTTGTAATTTGACTATTTCATCTTGGTTAGGTCTGGAAACACTATTATCATTAACTTACATGGAAAAGAATTTAAGCATTCCCAGACCTCTTGATTTCCCAAATAATCTATCAAATTATCACTGTATCACTGTATCACTGTCATCTCATTGTTCATTGATTTACTTGAGCAGGCGCCAGTAACGTCTCCATTTGTCTCAGCCCTGAGATTTAGCAGCCTCTCTTTACTCATCCTTCTCAATGATTGGAGGCTCTTTCAGGGTCAGGGGAATGAGACCTATTGCTACTGTTTTTGTCATATCAAACACGCCATGGGTAGCTTGCCAGGCTCTGCCCTTGCGGGCGGGATACTCTCGGTAGCTTGCCAGGCTCTCTGAGAGGTATTATGGAAAATGAGTAGGAAGTGTCTTATGATGTGGTCCGGAAAGCTGCCTGGAGTGTGGCGGTGGTTGGGCAGTGGAGGTCGGCTGCCAGGACTGAGTCCCTTGGGGAGGGGAGGGCTCTCACCCACCCCACTCTGGGGTGCCCCGAATGAAAACACCTTGGTGCAGAGTCTGCCTATCAAATATATCAATAGAAATGTTGTTATTTTAGAAAGTGGTAGAAAGATGTACAAAGAATAACATGCAAAATATTTATTGGGGAAAATACAGTAAAGGATAAAACAGGAGGCAACAGGAGATCATTATTCAGATTAAGATGAAGGTCTACACCAATAGTTTCAAGCTTCCCCCCTCAGCAACCTTCTAGGAACAGATGTGGGGTGCAGTTTGGGAAAACTGACAAACCAACTTTACAGAAACAAGGGCACACATTTCCCTACTCTGGGAGATCACCTGCATCACTGAGCTGTGTGTTCCTTTCTTTTTCTTTATGGTGCACATTTTCCTTGGGAAATGTGTACTCACAGCTCTATTTGAGATGTTTGTGCTTGGCTATCTCCACTTAGAGGAAACCTGCAATCTCATTTGAATGTGAAACTCTCCCTCCTCGTATTTCCCATAATGGGAGAGAAGAGCTTCTGGCTACAGAGTAGTTGAGATTGTGACCAGACTAATGGAATGCCTCAGACCAAAGGTTTCTTGTTAGAGATTCCTGGACTCCTCTCCCCTTTACTGAGCTCTATCATCAGTTAAGAGAAGCCTGAGAAGAATATAGTCTCACAGGTATCCCAACTGGATCCGAGATATCACATCTAGAGGCTGTCAATACTTCTCAGGGAAGTTTTCTCTCCAAAGGTGGTCTGGCAACACACTATTCCCACTGTTGCCTCCGTGACCAAGTATGAGAGTGGTGTGTTTATGTGATTGTGAATTACACAAGAGAGCTAGTGGGATGAAAATTTAAGTGGTATGAAGATCTAAGTTTTAGTTACCCTGGTTCCATTAGTCTAGAAGGAATTTGTGTCATCTGCAATTACTATAAAATGCCTCCGTGCATCACCACTGCAAAAGTTCCAGTGGTTGTAGTCATTTTGGATAAGGAGATACTGATAATTTAATCCATCCTGCCTATAAAATTCTTTATTGAATGTTGCTCCCAATTTTCAAAGTGCAATTTTTGATTTCCCACTAAATGTCTTTCCCCAACTCCTAAGGTCCTTTTGAAGCTATCAAAGTCACCTTCTGTTGCAGATCAGAGATTCCTTAAGTCTTACATGGTACACAATGCCCTTTATGTTGGCATGAATGATTGCTTTCTTAAAGCATGGGGGTTTCTAGGATATGAGTTTATCTTTATTCAATCTTGAGAGAAAACAGCAGGTACTACTATACATTTATATTGTACTTATTCTACAATTGAGAACTCTAAGGCTCAAAAAAATAAATGTTTTTTCAGAATTAGAACTCAGTTTTAGCTCAGAGTCCATTGTTTCTTTTATGAGACCAAACTGTCTAAAGAAATAAATACTTCATCAGGTGATGGAGGCCACAGGAGGTGAGGGTTTAACTGAACTAAAGGTCTCTAAACAAAATGATATTCCAATGAAACACTCTCTGCCTTTATCACTTATTATCACTTAATCCCCGTTATTCATCGATTTATTCGAGCGGGTGCCAGTAACGTCTCCATTCATCACGGTTGCGTGCTAGCGTAGCCCAATGGTATCTGTTCGTTTTAGGAACATGTAGAGCCTCAAACCGATCATTTAGGGTCTTGACGAAGAAGTCTGACCATCTTATAGGTGGGCGTCCACGTGATCTTTTGATGTCTCGTGGAATCCAATCAGTAATGGCTCTAGTCCAGCGGTTGTCTGTAAACCTCATTACATGTCCAGCCCATCTGATTTTTGATGTCTTGGCAAATGAGACAGCGTCTCTGATTCTTGAGCGTTGACGAAGATCAGAATTCCGGATTCTATCTCTCATTTGAGTGAATCGTGATATTCCAAGCATAGTTCTTTCGATTCCTCTTTGAGAGACCCGAATAGTGTTCTCATCCTGTTTTCGTAGGGTCCAGGTCTCTGAGGCATATGTTAATGCAGGAAGAATAGTGGAATCAAAGAGATGTGCTCGTAGTTGGAGGTTCTTTGTCCTTTTAGTTATTTCTTCAATGCTCTTGAAGGCATTCCAAGCCGCTCTCTTCCTCCTGCGTAACTCAGGTGCCAGGTCATTCATCATGTTGATTTCTCGACCTAAGTATATATAACTGTTGCATTCGGAGATGGTGGTTCCGTTGAGAGCGAATGGAGCGTCAGGAACAAGGCTGTTTCTCATAAACATTGTCTTCGTAAGATTCAGCTGTAGTCCAACCTTTCCACACTCACGGTCAAAGTCCGCAAGCATTTGTGCTGCTTGGCTGATGTTTGGTGTTATTAGAACGATGTCATCAGCAAAGCGGAGGTGGTGTAGTTGCCGACCATCTATCTTCACTCCCATGTTTTCCCATTCTAGTCGTCGCATGATGTTCTCGAGGGTGGCACTGAAGAGTTTTGGTGAAATGGTATCACCCTGCCGAACCCCTCTCTTGATATGGATGATTACTTCTTTGTAGAATGGTGAGATCTTGGTAGTGAATCCGCAATAGAGCTCACGAAGGATCCTGATGTATTGAGTTTGTACGCCCTGATTTGCTAGGGCTTCCATGACCGCTTCCGTCTCAACAGAATCAAAGGCCTTCTTTAAATCAAT
The DNA here is from genome assembly GCF_029834395.1 of Sorex fumeus. Taxonomy (NCBI): domain Eukaryota; kingdom Metazoa; phylum Chordata; class Mammalia; order Eulipotyphla; family Soricidae; genus Sorex; species Sorex fumeus. The sequence continues at coordinate 17,220,089 of NW_026606111.1, read as the reverse complement.
GAACGTTAGACAGAGCGGCATCTTGAACTCCCGAGATACCTCAATGAGCTTGGTTATTGTGTGGATATGGTCGATGGTACTGAATCCTTTTCGGAATCCAGCTTGTTCACATGGTTGTCCTTCATCTAGTGTTCTGCTAATCCTATTCAGGATGACTCGAGTGAATAGTTTGTAGATGACAGACAATAGGCAGATTGGGCGATAGTTGCCAATGTCGTGGATGTCTCCTTTCTTGTATAGTAGTACAGTCTTGCTGGTTTTCCATTGGGATGGAACCTTGCATTCAGACAGGTAGCGTGTGAAGAGTCGAGCTAATGTATTGATGAGTACTGATGGTAAGTTCTTCAGGTGTTCAGGTCTGATCTTGTCTGGGCCAGGTGCTTTTTGTTTCTTTACCAACGAGATGGCATGTTGGATTTCGGAAGGGAGAACATTGGGAACGACATATCCATCATGTGGTATGTGGTATGTGGGCAAGTGGATGTGGCTATTAAAGAGATCTGAGTAGAATTCATGAATAATCTTCTCCATTGCCCTTCTGGAAGATGTGATAGATCCATCATGATGTCGGAGGGCAGTCATCTTGGTTTTGTAGTTGGTGAAGGACAGGCGGGCATTACGAATGTTTTTCCCAGCTTCTGCTGCATCTACCAGTACTGCTGCTCTCCTGTTTTTGAGGTCATCCTTGATGGCTTTTCTGCACTGTTTTGCCAGTTCGGACGTTTGCTTGTGGTTGCCTGAGGCACGTGCCACGCCACGTTGGCGAATAAGTTCAAGAGTGTTTGAAGAAAGACGGTTTTTTGTGGTTATCTCTCTCTTGGCATTCCTTGCACAATCATGGAGGTGCTGAATCATTCGATCGTATTCCTCATCAATGTTGTCAATGACGGCATCTTCCCATGTTGCTGCAACAGAGCCAAAGAGTTCCCAGTTGGTGGTTGTTCTGGGAGTCTTCTTCTTAAACCTTGCATTCTTTTCTCCTCGTTCTGTGAGGTAGAATTTTGCACGAAGAAGACGGTGGTCTGATCCCGTTTGGAATTTTGGGACAACAGCAACATCGGTTAGGCAAAACCGCCAATTGAATATGATGTGGTCTATTTCATTGTGGAACCGTCCATCGGGAGACTCCCATGTCCAACGTTTAGATTCAGCCTTTTGGAATTGTGAGTTACCATGGAAGGTTTTGGTTGACATGATGAACTCAGACAGTCTGTCACCTTGTTCGTTCCATTCCAGGCCATGGGTTCCGATGTGGAGTTCTCTGCCTTACTGAGGAAATTTATTTATTTATTTATTTTCCCCAATTAATTTCACTTTTATTTATTTATTTTTAAAATTTTCATTAGGTACAGTTGTGGACTTACAAGTTTTTGTGCTTGGGTTTCAGTTATACAATGATCAAGCACCCATCCCTCCACCAGTGCCCATTCTCCACCACCACTGTATTCCAGTATCCCTCCCACACTCCCATACCCCATCCCATACCACCTATGTGGCAGGACATTTCCTTTTGTTCTCTCTCTCCTTTTGGGTGCTGAGGTTTGCAAAAGAAACATTGAGTGGCAATTATGTTTTGTCTATAGTCTACTTTCAGCATTTATCTCCCAATCTGGGAGGATCATCCCAACACCGTTTACTTGGTGTTCCCTTCGTTATCTGAGCTGCCTTTTCCCCTAGCATGTGCAGCTGGACTTCAAGCCATGGAATGAACTTCCTGGTACTTACCTTCGATATTCTTGGGTGTTAGTATCCTATTTTGTTACTTTATATTCCCCAAATGAATGCATTCTTTCTATGTCTGTCCCTCTCTTTCTGACTCATTTCACTTAGCATGATACTTTCCATGTAGTACCACTTGTATGTAAATTTCATGACTTCATCTTTTTAACAGCTGTATAGTACTCTATTGTGTAGATGTACCAAAGTTTCTTTAACCACTCATCTGTTCTTGGGCACTCAGATTTTTTCCAGATTCTAGCTATTATAAACAGTGCTGCAATGAACAAACAAATGCAGATGTCACTTCGACTATGCTTTTTTGTCTCTCTGGGATATATTCCCAGGAGGGGTATTGCTTGGTCAAATAGGAGCTCAATTTCTAATTTTTTGAGAATGGTGCATACTGTTTTCCAAAAGGGCTGAACCAGTCGCATTCCCACCAGCAGTGAAGGAGGGTCCCTTTCTCGCCACATCCACACCAACAGTGGTTGCTTTTGTTCTTTTGGATGTGGGCCAGTCTCTGTGGTGTTAGGTAGAGATCTGAGCCCACTTTTTTGCATGTAGCTGTCCAGTTTTGCCAGCACAATTTGTTAAAGAGGCTTTCCTTGCTCCACTTTACATTTCTTGCTCCCTTATCAAAGATTAGATGATCATTATGTTTGCTCCATTTCTTTGAAGAATGTTATAGGTATCATTATAGGGATCACCTTGAATTTGTACAATGCTCTGGGGAGTATTACCATTTTGAAAATGTTAATTCTCCTGATCCATGAGTTGGGATATCTTTCTATATGAATTTCAGGAGTGTTTGTGCCATTCTTTCTCAGAGAGGTCTTTTAGGTGAGTAGCACCTACTGAGGCTAAGGGACTCTTTTCATTGTCCTCCCCTCATGGTGGGGATTTGCGTTGTTTCTTCATGTTGGTGTGAAGGTATGGAGATTGAGATGTTACATGAGATTGCTGGTTATGGGTAAACTACCTGCGGCCAAATAAAGACTGACCTGACTGATGAAGAGTGTCCCCAGGGTCCTAGAGGATGTCTGGGGCACGTTCGCAGGAAAGCCAAGTCCTGGGTTTGAGTGACTGACCTGGGGGTGGAAGAAGACCGGGCCCTGAGGAAATTTACTATATAGACCTGCAATGTAATCTAAAACTGGAGCCAACTGTGCATCACTTAAATATTACAAAGATAGAATTCCTAGAAAAGAATTTTGTATCAGCGCAGAACAAATATAAAAGTTTTCCCCCACCCCCAGAAATCTATCATTCAAGAGAGGAAATAGAATGCAAATACATAAAACAAAATGAGGTGACTAATCATTTAGGGGAAAACAATTAAAATTACATTTGAACAAAATGTAGAGGGCCCAAAATTTACACATAAAAAAGAATGCCTTAAATGCCAAGGAAATAGCTCAAGGGGCTGGAGTTTGAGGTCTCTGTGTTTGAAGTCCAGAGTTTGTTGCCTAGCACCACATGGTCTACTAAATTATAGACCATTAAGCCCGTACGAGTAAAATTGAGAGTGTGCTCTGGACCTTAGAGTACCATTAGGGAAGACTTTATAAAAATACCAACCTACAAAATACTAGACTAATTTTGGATGAGGGTTGGGGAAAACTAAAAGTGATCTAAGGATGATGATGTTGATGATGATAATTATAATAATAATAATAATGTGTTTGACAATTTGGTGCTGGTTGTGGTGTAGTAACTTTGTACATGAAAAGCATAAATGTTAACGCTATTATAACCATGATACCTCAATAATAATAAATAATAATTGGGAAGGAGACAATGGAACAGTGGTGGAGGGAAATGGACACTGGTGGAGGGTGTAGTGCTGGAACGTTTTATTTATTAAATCCTACCATTAATAGTATTGCAAGTCATGGTGCCTAAAATAAAGATCAAAAAATTATTTACAGAGATGGTGTAGTAACATTTGCCACTTCCTTGTGTCTGGGTACCTCCACTCAGTTCCAGATTAACAAATATTTAGGAAACAAGATAAAAAGCTGCTCATTTTCTTTTAAAAGTTATGACTTACATGAATGGAAAATTTTCCTTCCAGCTAAATGGCATGTTATAATACTGTGTGTGTGGTATTTTACGATGCTAAAATTATTCTCATAGCATGTCTGATTTTGTCCTTTCAGAAAGCAAATGTATTTAAGCCAGTACTCTGCAATAAGCACAGTTTAGAACTTAAATATTCTAATGTCATTAACATGTGTTTGTATGGAGCTCCATAAGAATAATGGTGCATTATGAAAATTGCTCCTCACTCTCCAACATTGTTTCACAGCTGCTCTGGCACACTGGAATTAACTGGGTCGGGGAAAACTGCAGTTCAACTCCTGTGAGGTTCTTATAGCAGTGTTAGGAGTGGTCAAGACTCAGCTTTCAACGGCCCATTTTTACATAATGCTGACCCATTTTTACATGTTGCAAATTGTATTTGTAATTAACATAGTTGTTAATTTTATTTTTTGCTTATTTTTGTTTCTTTGTTGGGTTTTGTGCCACACCCAGTGGTCCTCAGGACTTACTCTTGACTCTGTGGTCAGGGATAATTCCTGGTGAACTTGGAGGACCATATGGGGTAATAGCGGTGGAACCCATTCACTGTGCTATTGCCCCAGCTCCTTAGTATTTTTTTATGTGAAGGTCAGTGATCCTGTTCTCCAACAGATGGATTTTTACTTGGGAGAATGGGAAGTACTATGTTGAATTTCTGATCCATCACAAAGTTTGGTTTTGTATGACACATTAGCAAAAGGCATTTCCATTAGTAATTTCTCCAGTTCAGAGAGACCTCAGCACCTAAACCCAATAAACAGTGGCGTCACAGGAGATCTGAAGTCCTCAGTGCAGGAGTCAGGGCAAAGAGAAATTGCTGATGGAAATTATTGCTTGGTCTAGAAAGGTCATATTGCCCCTCCTGCTGATAACTTTACACTTATTCTCTTTCCCCCCTGTGATTTAACTGAAAATCAGTAATTCTAAAAGGGGAAATACATAAGAGATAAAACATATTGTAGATAAAAGGACACGAGGTTGCTAATCTGACAGGTTACAACATTTTTAATAGAATAATTTCCAGATTCCAAGGGGGCTTAATATCAACAGAAGCATATTGTAATATAGCACTCACAGAGCACAACAATAAAATTGATTGGCTATCTGGAATAAAATTAATGTTACAGTAAGATTGAATCTTGATAAACCTCCAAAAATCAACTAAAAGGGAGCATTGGTGGTTCTAATATCACCATTTTTTGCTGTTGTTGAGATTTCTTAGTGTTATCCTAAGCAATCAAAAGCTCTAGGTGATAAACTATACTCTGACAATTTGCAATACATGGCATCATGGCTGTTTGTCACAGCTTTTTGAAATCAATAAATATAGCACTGGCAAATTTTCCTGGCAGGAAGATTGTTTTCAGTAAATTCTAGAAGGGCAGCTGCTGACTGGTGAAGAAGCCAGAACTACAGTAATGCCAGTGACCTTAGAAAAGGGTCTATTTTCAAACTCGGATGTTTCTACAAAGAATAATTGCTGCACTGTGAATTGATTAATTTGGTCAGAGGAAGAGTGATTTTGAGATCTATAGCTAGAAGTTCCTAAGATGTCTCAAATCAAAAACAAGTGCATCCATTATTTCATAAAAATTCAATAATTGGGATTTCTGGTTAGTATGTTAAAAAAAACCTAGCTTTTTCTCCCTGGAGTTTTGTTTTAATAACATTTGACTTTATGAAAGAGAGTCTTTCTACTCAATAGCCTTCTTAGTACATGAAAATTTAGTTTCATTGTTTGGCATTCTCTTTAGTTTTTTCACAACTGTTCTGTTCTATGTCTCTTTTTCTTCTGTTGTTCTGGGCTTGTCTTCAGCATCTACTGATGTACTAAGCTCTTCTCTTAAGTTACACACATTAGTCAAGGCACATGTCCACATGCGCACAGAGGGTCTAAGGTTTCAGGAGGTAATTACCTATTGTGTCAATTCTGACGATCCTAGGTCTCTTTCACTCATTTCCTTTCTGAAATTTCCTACTTGGCTCCCTACCCACAAGATATACCCCCTTGTTCCCTTTGTTTTTTGTTACACCTCTTAAATTTCATCATCCCTGAAAGCTGTAACAAATAACACACCAGTAAATGTCTCTCAGTCTGGATCTCCCATCTAAACACTTGGCTCACTCTCTACTGCCAATAGTCTGTCAAAAACCCTCCCCTAGACAACCCACCCTGTCTTCTGAATTGGTTTCTCACCTCAGTTTAAGTTTCTAAGACCCAAAGCTTAATGTCCAGGCAGGTTATCAGCATTTAAAAAAAATATCATTCTCCATCCTTGATTTCCATATGTTCACTAGCAGTGATGTAGCTGGTTTTGGTGCTGAAACATTTACCTTTAAAATTTTCTGAGCATGGGGGTATGGTGCCGCCAGCAGATCAATCTGTACCTGTGAGGTGAGTGCTTCAGCAGCCTGATGGCAACGTCAGACTTTCAGATACCCCAAAATTGCTGCTGTGCCTTTGGCCAGACCCCAAAAACTTGGGGCAAAGTTTACCAAGAAAGTAAACGGCCAAAAGTTAGGTATGTGGGAGACAAACCCACAAACCACCTCCGGCTCAGCTATATAATTGGAAGCATGGCCTCTCTGGTTTCTGATTGAACTGCTTAATGGCCATGATCCCAGGGTCTCAGAAATGAATCTCGAAACCCAAAGGGTTTTGGCAGAAATGCGTCTGGTCCCTGCAGTAGGTTGCTGGGGCTGGGCCACTCCAGCTGGGAATAGGTGGGAATAACGTGCCTTGGCCTGTTCCTCCTGGTGGCCTGGTGACTGTCATCCTCCAGAGGCCACAGGACAGTCAGGTTTGGGCCTGCAGTGACGAGACACACGGGGCCTCACCACATGGGGGGGTGGAGCCGACTCTTTCTCCCCATCCCAACAAGCCCCCGAGTCGCTGCCTACAAACGGCCTCTCTGGCTCCTGATCAAGCTGATTAATAGCCATGATACTAGAGACTCAGAAAAAAATCTTGAAACCCAGCGGCTTTTGGCAGAAATGCATCTGGACTGCATACAAGGTGGCCGCTGGCTCAGAGCTTATTGGAAAGCCAGGTATGAGCTGGCGGAGAAGGAGCAACTGCAGTCTCATGGGAAGGAGGGCGGTAGCGGCTCATCCTCCATGCCCTACCGAGGTCACGAGTTGCTCCCCACAAGCGGCTTTCTGGCATGGCCATGGCTCCAGAGGCAAAAGGACTTAATCCAGAACCTGGCAGCTTATGGCAGAAAAGTGAATGGACCATGCGTTAAACTACGGCACCATGCCTCCCTGGGAGGGAAAGGGTGTTGCTCCCTTCCGCCTTTTCCCCCCCTGGCAGCAAGGTAGCCACCACCTCAGAACTTATTGAAAAGCCAGGTATGAACCGGCACTGAAGGAGCAACTGCAGTCTCATGGGAAGGGGGGTGGTACTGGCTCGTCCTTCATGCCCTACCGAGGTCATGAGTTGCCCCCCACAAGCGGGTCTCTGGCACAGTCATGGCTCCAGAAGCAAAAGGACTTAGTCCAGAGCCCAGCAGCTTGCAGAAGAAAAGTGAATGGACCATGCGTTAAACTATGGTGCCATGCCTCCCCAGGAGGGAAAGGGTGTTGCTCCTTTCCGCCTTTTTCCCCCCTGGCAGCAAGGTGGCCGCCACCTCAGAGCTTATAGGAAAGCCAGGTATGAGCTGGTGGTGACGGGCAACCGCAGTCTCATGGGAAGGGGGGCAGTACCGGCACATCCTTCATGCCCTACTGAGGTCATGAGTTGCCCCCCACGGGCGGCTCTCCAGCACAGCCATAACACCAGACACACAGAAACCAATCTCGTAAATATCTGGCTCTTTGCAGAAATCCAAAATCATGGCCACGTGACATTATATGATTCTCATAACTAGCTATAGAAAACAAAATATTTCACAATGCCTTTCCAGCAATTCTGATTGTTTGGGAAGAAATTCTAAACAATAATGGTGCATCTTTTGTCGAAATAATGAATGTAATCAATGTAGTGAAGAGTTAAGTGGAAATCATCTCCCTCACAGGCATTTGGAGGGGTGGGAGGGGAGGTATGCTGTGGTTCTTGGTGGTGAAGAATGAGTACTGGTGAAGGGAGAGGTGTTTGATCATTGTATGACCGAGACTTAAACCTCAAAGCTTAGTAACTTTTCCCACAGTGATTCAATAAATAAATATAAAAAGAAAAAAATAAATAAATAAAAATTAAGGTGGGGTTCATGCTCAATTCAATCAGCTAATCAATGGCTGAATGAATAGGAGTACTCCTACAAAAAAATTCTGAGCAAAGAAGGGGCTATGAAGAGTTGCTAGAAGTTCTTTTGTTGCACTCTGCAAACACTGTGATTAGAGTAGGCAATCCCAGCAAACCCCAAAACTCGTGATGTGTGAACACTTTGGCCAGGAGTGCACCCTGTAGCAAACATGTGTGTGAGCATAGAAACTCCTGGTGAGCACCACAAGCATGATGAGCACAAGCACCATAATGACATGAGTGTGACCCTCTGTGTGCAGTGCACTTAACTAAAGTATGTCACCTCCAGCACCACAGGCTAACTTGTGTGAACCTTGGGCATCATAGCAACAACAGAGTGAAGGGAAAGGGAAAAATATATATGAACAGATAAAATAACTAAATAAACTGTCACTCTCTTCCCGTTGTTTATCAACGTCTCCACTTCTTACTGTGTTTTTGGCATACTGAATACATCACAGGTAGCTTGCCAGGCTTTGCCATGCGAGCAAGATACTCTGGGTAGCTTGCCAGGCTCTCCGAAAGGGGCAGAGGAATCGAACCTGGGTCAGCCAGGTCAGCCACATGCAAGGCAAATGCCCTACCCGTTGTGCTATCACTCCAGCCCAACTAAATAAACATAGAAGCCAATACACAAAATCCAGGAAAGGGGTAGGGGGCACTATAATGTGTATCCTCTGATTTTAAGATTTATGGGATAACTTTTTCTTTTTGCTTTGTTTTATCTTACCTTAATATTAATTTTAACAAGTCTCACAATGGAGACGTTACTGGTGCCTGCTTGAGCAAATCAATGAACAACGGGAGGACAGTGCTACAAACAATATTAATTTTATTTTGTGATTTTAATTGTGCAACTACTATGGTAACCCTACTCTAAAAAATTGTATTTGAATCCTCGTGATTTACAATACAGTTCATGTTTGGGCTTCCTACATATATTCCAACACAACACAACTCGAGTGTCTGCTCTCCTCCTCCATTTTCTCAGGGTTCCCCTCACCTTCACCAAACCATCCTTACCCCACTCCCTTGCTATTAGTAATCTCTGTTCTGTAAAGAGCTCTCAAGTCCATTGTTTTTGACATTTGTTATTGCCATACTATGTTTCATCAATTCCACATATGCCACATATGAGAGAGAAAATTCACTGCCTCTTTCCTTCAGACTTACTTCACTCATGATACCTTTCTGTTTTCTCCATGGGGTGGCAAAGTGTATGTATTCATCTTTTCTTAATGCCAAGTAGTGTTCTATTGTATGGGTGTACCATTGTTTCTTTATCCAGTCCTCTTTCCTTGGACACTTGTGTTCTTTCCAGATATTGGCTATTGTGAATTGTATTGCAATGAACATAAGAATGCAAATGTCTTTTCGAAATAGTGTTTCTGGTCTTTGGGATAGATGCCAAGAAACGGCTTGCTGGGTCATCTGGAAGGTCAATTCTTAGTTTTTGGAGAAGCATCCAAGTTATTTTCCTAAAGGGGCTGAAGCAGTCTGTCTCTGAAAGGACTAATACAAAATATGGATAAGGTTGTGTCTGGGAAGGGGGTGGTGATGGAAGGCAGATGGTACAAGGAGAACTGCTATTATTTTTAGCCCCAAGTGAGACAAGATTGGGCCAGAAGCAGAGGAGTGTCCCACTCAAGGCCCTCCCAACCCCACCTCAGGTGGGTAGCTGACACAGAGTGCCGTGTGCCTGGGAAAGTGACGGCTGTCTAGCTCCAGACACAGCAGTAAGGGAGGGTACTGCTTCATGTTAGCGGTGAATCTCAAATAGCTCTTAGTATATTGATTTAAAAAAGAAAGAAAAGCCCTGGGGTTGGGTTCAGACTAGGTAAATTACCGTGGACAGCCTATGTTTCATTGAAACTAGGAAAGAGGAAATGCTATTAGTAAAACTAGTAGATCTCATATTATTTTAAATACATAGAAATTTTGGAGATTAAAAAAATTGAAATGCAAGCCTAAGAGTTGATGAAATATGATCTTTCTCATATGTAGGGTATAAAGAAGCATAGTAAGGGAATAACAAATGGCCAAAAGCAATGAATCTTAGAACTGATCTAAAGAATTGAGCATACCATGGCAGGGAAACACCAGGCAGGCAGTGATTTGAGCGGGTACCCCGAGACAATGGGGAGGAAAGCAAACATGCTAGTGAAGGGTATAGTATTGGCATGTTGTATGCATGAAACCCTATCACTGGCAGTATTATAAAGCAAGGTGACTAAAATGAAATTAAAAAAGAAGAATTGATGAAATATGATAAGATCATTCCAGCATTAGAAAAAGTAAAAAGACTATAGTAAAGGAAAAATTCTTTTTAACTCCCTGCCACTTCAGGTGGGCAGCTAAGATGAAACAGGCCCGTAGAAAATCTATAATTCATGAAAAGTGACATTCTTTGGTAGATACTGTGAGTTAACTGAATCTTTTCTTCGCCTGTGATTTTTGGGCAACTTCTAATCTTAAAATATGTGATTCATTGCGTTCTTTTCCCTCCTAGGCAGCACAAATGGAAGTATATCAGAATATGACTTTGTTCTTTGGATTTTGAAGGAATTTAAGTTTCTTAGAAAATTAAGAGACACAGAAACCTTTTCAAAATATGCATGCAGACCAGAGAAGATGGGTGAGCAGCAGGCTTTGTTCACCAGCTGTGACTCAATGAGCACTCCCCTGGTCGGCAAGGGTGCTCCCCATATCTCCAGACAAACCAGGATTCACACCATATGGTGATTTCCATGCTTTTGACTGATTTCAAGCCAAGGTGATAGTAATTTCCCACTGGGCTCAGTTAGAGTGAGTCTGCACAGATCAGGCGAACACACAAGCAGTCGAAGGGTAAAGTGAGCTTCTAAATTAGAAACTGCCGAATACACAGGAGTGTTCCAAGCTGTTTTCCTGACGGATGTGTCTGCACCTGATTTCCATGGCCCTTGATTGCAGCAGTTCTCAGAAAAATCCTTGCAAATGCTTTCCATGCAAAGTTACAAATTACCTGCTTGGCTCCTGGTCCTGTGCTCTGAGCTGAGAAGGTGCCCTGGGTGGAGGGATCAAAGATTCCCCATAATGGGACAACTCTCAGCCTAGCACACCCCACAAATTTCATTTGAACCATCCCTGAACTAATTACTAGGTTCTTTAAAAGAGGAGTTGGGAAACTTCTCACCCAGAGAATATTATAATTCATATCTTTTAGTTGCCAGTAAAATTTGGAGATCCTGGTGGTATATACCTTGTATTTAATCTTCCCATATTAAATTTCTCTCCTCATGAAGAAGAGAAGAGCAACAAAAGATGGTGACTTTTTTTTAAAACAATATCAAAGTAAGCAAAGAAAATGGGTACTCTTATTTTCTTTTAAGTGGCAAATATCACAAAATTAGAATCTTGTATCTCTTCTTGTTCTGTATTATAAAACCAAGAGAGATAGATGCCGTTATTGAAAATGCAATTCCTGAGCAGTTTATATCAGATGGAGATATTTTGTTTTATGACATTTTCGCTGAGCTATGGCTTCTACAATTACTAAAGTACTCGCCCCCCCCCCCCACACACACACTTCTGGATAAAAAAGATTACAATTCAACATTCAATTCCACTTTAAACAAGTGTCCTTAATATCCCTGATAGGTGCCATTGCCATATTAATGTTTGGGGGCTGAAAATATAAATGAAACTGAATTTTTAAGACAGTACTTTGATAAATTCTTCATACTCCAAACCAGTAGTGATAAAGCAATACGGAAATTGCAAGACTGTTTCAACCTTCTCCTGTTTACTAATAAAAGCGGCATTTTTATGCAATCAAGCTTTTGTGTTCTGAGGTGAACATAATATAATGATTGCATTTGCATTTTCAAGTATTGATCATGGTAGCATCTTTTGCAGCACACCTGTGAAATTTATACTTCGGAGAAATTGCTTTGCAACGTGAGGAGACTTCATCCTGGTTAAGTTGCCTGTGGGAGGCATTACAGAATGGAGGCTTAGAATACAGACTGGCAGCAGAGTGAGGCTGAACTGGGCTTGAATCCTAGCTTAGCCATACCAGCTGTGTGACACTGGACATATAAATAACTTTTCTTCCTTTATTTTGTATATTAAAGAGGATGTTTATTTATTTGTGTTCTATTCTATTATCCTAATTTTTATTCATTAAAAAACTGAAGTGACTGTGTTCTAACAAATAATTTTCAGAAACCAATGTTCCTTAATATTAGTTTTTCCATCTATGGGATGGAACTGGTATTTTGTTTTTCTTTGGTTTGGGGGTCACACCCGATGCTTAGGGCTTTCTCATGACTTTCTCATGACTATGCTCAAGGATCATTCCTGGTTGTGCTCAGGGGACCATATATGATGGTTGGGTTGGTCTCATGCAAGGAAAACACCTTAGCCACTAGACTAACTCTCCAGTCCCTGAAGCTAGTATGAATACCTACTTACAGGACGTTTATGATGAAATGAAATAATACATATATATGAGGCACTTTGCAGAAAGGCAGGCCCTTAGTAATGCTAACTTCCTCAGGTTGGTGATATGGTGCCATGAACTTGTCACAGTATGACTAGTAGAAAGCCAGACCAATTGCCTCTGACTATTGATAGGAGATGATGGACACACAAACCCATCAACAATAAAGCCTTCAGCCCAGGTTGAAAAAGAAAGCTGGGGAGGAGGTGTAATGTTGTGTAGGATAACACTGTTTTGTCCTTCTTGCATAGCCTCAGGTAGTTTAGTATATTGGGTTGCTCCCATCACAGTGCTCCCATTCCTCTGTTTATTTGTAACTTCTTTCTTTGTGCTCAGTTGACTTGTAAATATTGCTTTGCTCTTTTTCCCTAAGTCCTTTGCATAGTTTATTCAGAGCAATATCCTTTTTGTATGGACACAAGAAGACAGTATGCTTTTGTTATGTGACTCTCAGTGATTTTCATCCTGGGCATCTGTTCTTTCACCTAAGCCTCAGTTGCCCTTACTTCCTAGCATGCCCTCCCCCCCCCCCCCCGCCAAAGCAGGGTCCCAACGAGGGACTGGATGGAACCAGGGTAAGCGTAAGCTATATGCTACCCTGGCATCGAGATGGGCCTGGGCAAAGTGCCATAATGCTTAACTATAAGTTAAGAGCTTGCTCATGGACAAATGCTGTCATGATCAAAAAGTAATAACTAGATTCGGGCCCTGCTAGGAATGATTAATCTTGCCTGAGCACTGTCCTCTGAGTCTGTGGCAAGATTTCCCAGGAGAGCTGCCCTACAAGCTTCAATGGTATCTCTTACTGTGTCCATACAAAAATAACTAATATTAAGATGTTGATAGTGATTGGACTGAGGAGAGGAGAAAAACACCTTAGGAGGTATTTTGCCTGGGGCAATCAAAAAGGACTTTGCAATACCTTTTAGATGTTGTTCCCTTTGAATTTGGTGGGCCCTCAGGAAGGGCTTTCTTATGTTGATTTTGCTACCTGACTGGGTACAGTGTCAGCCCAGAGTACAGGGGAGTTGGAGAGACAAGAGAGCTGGAGAGAGAGAGACCAGGGCAGCATGATGGATCGTGGAGAGGCTAGCTAGGGGGACAGAGAGAGAAGAATATAGAAGAATACAGGAGCAGGCACATGGAGAGAAAGAGCCCAGGCTGAGAGATGCAGCGGAGAGATAAGCGGGAGAGACAGGAAGAGACGGGAATAAAGAGCAATGTGAGACTAGAATGGGAGGCTCAGAGAGATTGGGGCAGGAGCATGGGGAGAATGGAATAAATGGAATCTGATCAATCAACCAGCTTCGCCCTCATTTCATTCACCGTCTGTCCCATGGCCCGGGCTGCGGGAGCGGCTCTGGCCCACCCCGAATGTGGGTGGCTAGGGAAAGAGCCATCACATCCCCTCACCCCTCTAAAGAGGTTATACAATGTTGCATATGCAGACATGAATTTATATGTTCTTCCCTACCAGAGTATCCTTATAAAGTAAGGGGGATGGAAAGAGGATTCCCTGGACATGTTCTGCAAGAAAGATTGAAGGTCTCAGAGTTCTCAGTCTCAACCCATCTCAGGGCCCTGCACTTGGCAGTCACCCAAGGCTCTTTTTTAACTAGACTATCTTTGACTCTTCAATAGGCAAAACTTTCCCTTTTCTTATTTATAAAAAATGACTTAAGTTGTTTTCCCTTTAGCAAACCTGGCCTCACCTGGGAGAAGCAAAGTCACTGATGATTTTTCTCCACACCATTTCCTCAAATATATACATAAAGTGAGTCATAGAAAACATCAGTTCTTGTTCTTGGAAGAGTCATAAACAATTTGAAAATTTTAAATATTTCCCTAGGGAAGAATATAAACATACATGCATACATAGAATTTCATATGTAATTGTGAGAACCCCAAGTCCTGATCCATGGAATTTAATATTTTTCCTAAACTTGGCTAGAGAGAAGAAAATTGTCTTTATCATTCATAATTTAGTCTGTTGGCTTCTGGGAACCATGGTAGACTTCAGAGTAGAAAGGGCATCTTGCTCCAAGGTGGCAGTAACATCAGAGCCATAGTTTTTAAACCTAGAAATAATACAGAAAAGGAGACAACAGAACCAAACCAAACAACAATGACTGGAATTTATCAGGCCCTAGAAGAAAGTAAGGGGTTCTGGTAAAGAAACTGGACTCTATTCACAGATTAGAGACGAAGAAAGTGGGTCTGTACTTTCTTAAAAGGATGAATGTTAGATGCTTGAATTCAAGTTTGGGTTCAATGCTTGTGTCTCAGTCGAAGAAATAATTATAACTAGAGAACCCCACTAGACTGTTGGCTGTTTTGCTTAAGTATCTCTTAGGGTTTACTAAAATTACAAACACTTCATGGAAGTAATTAAAGTTCTTCATGGAGAATCTTGGAAAGTCTGTTAAGTTGTATATTTAACGTTCCAGGACAGAATAGAAAAAGCATCATTGTCTGTTTTTAAATTTTTTTTTAAATTGAATCACCATGAGATGTACAGTTACAAAGCTGTTCATGATTGAGTTACAGTCATACAGTGTTCCAAGACCCATTCTTCACCAGCACACATTTCTTGCCACCAATGTCCCCAGTTTTTCTCTTGTCCCAACCGCCTACCTCTGTGGCAGACACCTCCCTTTGTCCCCAGTCCCCTGACCTCTCTCCAATGTATATTTAAATGTGTTCCTTTGAACGTGTATTCTATTGAGAAGGGAGTAGTTCTAATAATTATTGGGCTAGTGATTTAGGGAAACTCTTCATTGTTTTGAGAAGTAGGAAAATAAGTAATAGTGCTTTGAGAAATACAATAAATACTTTCTTAAGTCAGGGAAAGATTAATTTTCCCTGTTGAAGTTGGAGACCACCTCCTAATTTATATTTTCTATATATTTCTATATATTTTCTATGTATTTCTATCTATATTTTATTTTAAATTTGCTTCTTTTTGTAACTAACTTCCTAATTATCTTAGTATTCTGTTATAAAATAGTCTTGATTCAGATTTTCAGTATTATGGAGGACAATTGTGAAGTTTATTTCCCATTTAAAATCATCTTGAGTTTTCTAAAGTGAAAAGTACTTGGAATTTTTCTAGGAGGCATTGGTATTATTTTAACTACTTACAATGAGGGTTCCTGTGGGGTGTGGTTTGCTATTTATCTCCCTTAATAGGACGGGGTTGGGTGTGTGTGGAGAAGGGTGCTGGAATTAAAAGTACAAAAGGTCTATGCTCTTCTATTCCCTCAAGACTTGTCTCCACCATTTACTACTGGGCCCAGAATCTCTCCTTTCCCCAATCCCATTTCCCATGGGCACCCAAATTCAGATATATGCAGATGTTCCAAAACTAGTTGTTGGTGCTATTTGTTTATGCCCCACATCCATCTACTGCTCAAAAAATGTTTTTTTCCCTCTAAACTGTACATGTAATCTCTATCCCTATCTTTCTGTAGCACTTTCAGAGAGAGAAAATCAGCCATTGGAAGGACCTTCTGTTTTTATGATAATACTAAAGCTAACAGAACAGTAGCTCACAGAATTTCTGCAGCAAATCTCCAGGTAGCACTTTAGAATGCCCTTGGGCTCCATATTTTAATTTTATCACAATAGATTTCTTAAAATTTATTTTATGGTTAGACACAAATAGATATTCTCTGTTGTTTCTGGTCCATGCTGATATAGCATTTCTGAAAGCCTGAGAATCCAAAGGCTATGGGAGACCTGGGATTCATTTCTCCCCCTTTGGGAAAAACTGTATCATAGCTCTTGCCCAGTATTGCCAGTTTTAATCCTCCAGGACACTGAAGTCACAACTCTTCATCCTGCACGGCCTGAAAGAGGGCAAAAAGGAGTGGACTAGAGAAAGAGAAATGGGGATACCATAATGCTAAGAAAGATATAATATTTCAGATATGGCAAGATTTGTTTTATGAGGTTGTCTCCAGGAGAAAACCATGTTATCCATGGAGAGAAAGAAATTATCAGAAGAAACTCTTTGAAGAAAAATTACTTCCACAGAGTGGAAATACAGGGTGGCATTTAGGAAAAGTCTTATTTTTCCAAATTTGCAGTATGTGTTATAAAACTAGTGATCAATGGAATGAAATAACCACATGCATAGGCACTCTATCAAATTAGGAAGATTCCTTGTTTCTTGAACGTTTTGCTTTTCCCCAGCAGTTGACTACACAATAGCTCATAGTTCAGAATACAAAGCAGTGTAATAGGTTCTGCTCATGGCCATTTTTATTGTCTCAGATGTACTTCTTTTTTGCCATGGCAATTCATTCTAGCCGTACCCCTTTCCTGTTCCAAGTAGTTTGCCATAAAGTCTTAAGAACAGACCTCTTACTTTTCTAGAGGCCCTTGGTAAAGAGCACCCTACGAAATTCACTGTGGGTGAACCATTAATCATGCCAGGACTTACATGCTGCCCTTTCCCCTTTGCACAGCTGCTTCTAGAACAGAGCATGCATGTTTCCTGAGGCTTCTCCCCAGGGTGCAGTTATCCTGCATCCAGAATGGGAGACAACTCAAGAGCATCACTTCCTTTTCCTTCCCTGCTTTGTTACAGAGCCCTTACTCTTGCTCCCAGGACTGCATTTTTCCCAACAAATACAACAGTGACTTTAAATAAAAATGTTTGTCCATGCCTGTTTGAGTTTTTACATCATAACTGAGTTGTTACATTATAATGATGAGTAATTCTGTATTTGCACTTGTCCCTGCTAGACATTCAGTAACCATAAAGGTTTAAACTCTCCAAGTTCTTCCCAGCTTTTATCTTTTTGTGACCTTGAACCCAGGGGTGGTTATTCTGGGGAATTACAGGAGTCAGTTAACTTTTTCCTTGCCTCCACATTCATGACTTACTTTAGAACTCAGTGTGAATGAACAGATTCATAAAAATGTAAGAGTTTAGAGATAATCTTATCCAGTGCCCTTCTACTGCAAACGTAAAAGCTAATTTCAGAAAAGTGCAATGACTTGCTCAAATGTACACTCTTGAGGGTTCATTTTCATCCTCCTAATCCATTATTGTGTCTATAAAAACATTAAACTAGCTACTTTTTAAAAAAATGGTTTATTACTGCATATTTGCTGAATTCTAGTCATGAATGTCAAGGATAGTCTTAAAGTTATTTAGGTGATGACAGATAAGTTCTGTAGACAAAAGAGATTATTTTATAGTTGAATCATCAAGGCTAATTATATGCTTATTACCTACTTAAAAACCATACAGAAGATGTGAGAAAGTATAGCATATATGCATAATGAACTTTTACCTCCAGAAATGAAAAATATAATGAAGGTGAAATTCAACCTTTAGTAATTTCAAAATAGAAATGTACATAAGATTTTGTGTCAGAAAACAGTTTTTAGGTGTCAAGCCTACATTTTTATATGACAGAGACAAAGGCACTTCATCTTTCTCATGTAATTCACTCATCTATAAATGGGGACAATGGGGGGTAAGCTCACAGAATTTTGGTGAAAATTAAGTTAGAAATAGACAAGAGTGCATTTTATAACCTTAAGAGCATCTTAAGATAGAAGGTACTATTATTTCCACATAAATACTGACGACACCTTTCTCTGGTAGAAGTAGATAGAACATAGGATTCTCATTAACTTAGGCTGTATACAAAATAATTGATTATTATATGCTCTGTGTCTAATGACATAATAATTTTCAAAATAATCTGTGTAGGTCAAAGATATTTAGAGTGCTATTCTTCTCTAAAAGACTTATGACTCTGTCCTGGAGAGAATTAAAGCTATTGTTCCATTTATGTTGCTCCAGGAGCCTTGATTTGATCTGGATGTGAACTCTGATCCAGGCTGAGTGGGGAAGAAGGTGCGGGACTATGACCAGGGGATGAAATGCAAGGGAGTAGTGGAAAGTTGAGAGCAATCTGACCACAGCAAATGTTCATTTTGTTGGGGTAGAGGAACTGCAGCATCACTATAAAAACACTTGGTCACCATTTTTATAACAGTCTAAGAAAGCTGTAGAAACATCCTTTAATTTTGAAGAAATAGTGTATAATAGTAAAAAAATAGAGGTTTTTTTCATTGACTTGCTTATATACTACTCATATTTTAAATGTTGGTACTTGGAACATTCTACTAAATATTTAAAAGATTTAGTTTTCTTTCTTTTGTGGAGAGGTGTGCTACAGCCAGCAGTACTCAAGATGTACTCCTGCCAGGGGGTTGGGGGACCATATGGGTTGGGTGTCAACGATCAACCCTAGATCAGCTACATGCAAGGTAAGTGCCCTGCCCACTGTAGTATCATCTCTCCAGCCCCAAAATTTAGTTTTACCTGTAAAATGGGAATAAGAATAGCCCCAAAGTAAAATAAAAAGTTCTAAATGAAATAAAATTACTGCTTTCTAAGAATATAGGAAATTTGCTTTCCATGTTTCATGCTGACACCTGATCATAAGAAATGTCAACTTATCTATTGCTTCTTCTTGATCTCAGTTGCAAAGTCCCAATGTGAAAAGCAGAGACCTTAGTTTCTGAGCTTTTAGCTAGTACACACAACCTCTTCCACAAAACTTCATGTGGGCCTCTCTAGGCCAATAAGAAAATAATCCAAAGTAAGAAATCTTCCTGTACTATGTGACATTCAAGAAAACACCAGGAACTAGTTCAGGGAGTTTATAAGCAACCAAGGGCTGAGTACCCCATGTCCTGAGATTCTGGTTTCTCCTTTTTCCAAACCTAGTGTTTCTGGAGATAAAGACTCAAAATTTCTGCCTTCTTCATACCAGAAGGGTTTTCATTCTATGTGAATAACTATCTGCAGAATAATCTGCACACCTTTCCTGTACAACACATGGATCTTCTGTGCCAGAATTTTCTTTGTGAAGACACAATCATCTGCCAGCTCAATAAACATCTTGATGATGGGGATGTTAGATTTGGAATTATATAGTTTGGCTAGATAATGTCTTCAGAGCTTCATTTGAAAGTGTGAAAAATTCTGTCTACATTCTACCATCAATGTTAATTAAAAGGGAAAATAAAACCTGCTACCCCCGAGTTGGCTGAATTTTATTAATTTTGGTTTGTTTTGTTTCCTTTGGGGGCAACACCTGGTGACACTTGGGGTTACTCCTGGCTATACACTCGGGAATTACTCCTGGCTGTGCTCTAGGGACCATACAGGATACTGGGAATTGGACCCAAGTCAGCTGTGAGCAAGGCAAGTACCCCACCCACTGTAGTATATCAACAGCCCTGGCTAACAGATTTTTTAAACCTCCACTAGGAAAGGCAGAATAAGAAAAGGAAGGAAGGAAGGAGGGAGGGAGGGAGGGAGGGAGGGAGGGAGGAAGGAAGGAAGGAAGGAAGGAAGGAAGGAAGGAAGGAAGGAAGGAAGGAAGGAAGGATGGATATTCACTAGTATGGCTACCAGGGAAAGAGCGCCCCAGGAGATGAAATGCAAAGCATTACCCCCCCCCCCCAGAACATTCCCATTGGGCCTCCCCCCCCCCCCCACTCACCTTTTCCTGAACCCTGGTAAGCTCTACTCTGGGGAGTAATTTACATCATTGCCCTTCCTTATGGAACTAGTGACTCAAGCTGTTGCTCACAGTGAAGAATTACCGAGCATTACTTTATGCACATTCTGGGGAAGTAGAAGTAAATGAACCTTAAGTGAACCAACAGCTTCTTCCCGGGTAGAACCATGAACACAACGATCTTTACAGCCTCACCTGTGGGCCTCAGTGGGAAGGCAAACTAAGTCACTACAGTACATTCCAATACACTAACTTGCCGTGCTTCTATGTAAAGCATACTCTCTGCAATACTCTGTAAATCTCTGCAATACTCTGAAATATTTTTCCATTACAAAGCCAAAAAAGTCATTTTCAGTTTTATAACTTTTAAAACTACTGTCATAGGAGAGCTTATAATGAGTTTGTAATTAAGGCCTTTTCTTCATTCAGGAAAAATTTGGATTACTCTGGTGCTGTCTTTGTTTGGATTGATAACCTTCAAAAAAATTAGTATTCAAATTTACATCCTTCACTAGAATACTTTCTGCCAGCAAGAAATACTTCATTTTACCCTTAGAGGCTAGGGAAGAAGGAAGTTACCTGAGAAACAAATTCCAGGAACAGAGAACAAGAATTGTAGGAATGATATTTTCCAACTTCTACTCTAATGAACAGCTACCCAAGAGTTTGTTTCATCATCTAATCATGTACCTTTTACCGCAAAAAATTAAAATCCAGCAATAACCAGGCCATGGTTATCATTGATCTTATCCAAATTCTTAGTTACACTTTGAAAATTTGGGTGGTAGATATCATCCTTTATTTTTTCTGCCCAGTGACATTCTCTGAGTTTCTCCTGTACCTCTTTATAGGAGCACACGTCCAAGAACAGGAGAGAAATTGCTATTTGTTTAGCACATTGTTATTCACATTGTCATAGTTTAAATGAGCAACTAACATTTGGGAGGGGGAAGCTTATTTTACCTAGATAATGTTATTTTATATTATCATTCTATTACATGTTTGAACTCAGTTCATCGTAGATGGTGTTTTTAATTTTTTTGGAGGGGTTTCTCCCAAGCAGTGCTTAGAAGTGGCAGCCCCTTCCACCAGTTTTCAGTCAATGTGACCAGTAAATCAATGCAAGGGCTGAAAATATGATGCTACTTGGGTCCTGCAGTGCCAGGGACTATTCAGGCTACCCTGCCAGTTTTCAGGGTCTCCAAGGGCCATGCCTACTTGTCCTCAGATGCCTGCAGAGCTATACTTAGTGTGCACAGAGGTCTCTAGGACTACAAGTAGAGATGCTTGGGGGACCATATTGGATTGGAATCAGGGTCAGCCACATGCAAGATATGTTCCTTAGTTCATGTACTACCGTTAGCCTCCTTAATGCTGAATCTTATTACTCATCTTATAAATGAGAAAAGTACTTTAAAATATTTAAGAAACCTCTGTAGCATCCATCAGACAGTATGGGTTGTATAAGACCATCCGCAATAATTTCTGTATGAAGTGGTGTAATCACTCTAATTAGTCTAACTTCACTCAGCAAAACAGAAACTACTCCAGGTCACCTGAGAAGAAGGGATTTACCAGAGAAAATAAAGGGCTTAAACAATATGGGGAGAACTTGAAGATAAGCAAGATGGGTCAGAATTACTGAAAACTTAACTTCCTTAGCTGAAAATGGTTGATTCTTTTTCCCCTTCAGCCTTGTTTTTGAAACTAGCCCATGTGCCACATGACAGACTATGAGCCCGATTAAGTGTCGCTCTTCCGCCTTTTATGATCACTGTATCATTGTATCACTGTCATTCCTTTGTTCATCGATTTCCTTGAGCAGGCGCCAGTAACCTCTCCATTCATCCCACCCTGAGATTTTAGCAGCCTCTCCTGACTGGTCTTTACCAAAAAATTGGAGGATTAAGGGAATGAGACCCGTTATTGTTACTGTTTTTGGCATATCGAATATGCCACGGGGAGCATGCCAGGCTTTGCCGTGACTTTTTTTTTCTTTTTGGGTCACAGCTGGTGATGCACAGGGGTTAACTCCTGGTTCTGCACTCAGGAATTACTCCTGGTGGAGCTCAGGGGACCATATGGGATTCTGGGAATCGAACCCCGGGTCAGCCGCATGCAAGGCAAATGCCCTACCCGCTGTGCTATCACTCCAGCCCCTTTGCTGTGACTTTTATGATCACCAAGAGTTGATTCTTGAGAGGAGGCCAGAAAGCTGAAGGGTAAATCATGTGTCCTGCCTGATTATGTGAATGCATTTCTAGAGAATATTGTTTTTGTTTTTTATTTTTCATTGTCTAAGTTTTATGAGCATTCCTCCACCAAGAATATAATTTGGAGCCCTGCAACCAAGGAATTTAGGAAGACACAGCTCCCAGACTCCTGTCTCATGACATAGTGAGCAGTAGAAGGAAATGGATGTGTTCTGGAGTTGACCAAAATCTGTCCCAATCACTGCTTTAGCCTGCCTCACAATGAAAGAACCTTTCCAAGGGAGTGAGCAGTGCCACCCTTTTTGCTAGCAAATATTTATTGAACATCTACATGTTATAGACCCAGGGTTGATAAAGTCTCAAAATCCAGTATTGGGGGCAGAAAAGAATTCAGGCATGTAGCAAAGCTATAGAAAATGATCCCCTGAGTACTGCCTGGAGTGTTCCCCTGGCAAAAAAAAATAAAAATCAAATCGGGTGTTCTTGGTCTCTGTTCTCTATACAATCAAACACTGGAAGTGTTCTCTATACAATCCTGTAATCATATTTAGATGAATGAGTAATTTCTCACAGTAACATCCTTTACCATAGAATTTCCCTGATTTAGTGAAATTTATCAATCATCAATTCACATCATATTGATTACCTTGTAGTTGCAATTTTATTTATCCACCCCTCTTCTTTAGCCTTATTAATGTTTGTTTATCCAGAATGATATTGTTTATCCTGATGTTTATCCTGAAGACAAATAAAGATGGGAATTTCTTTGATATACAAGTGGTACTACATGGAAAGTATCATGATAAGTGAAATGAGTCAGAAAGAGAGGGATAGACATAGAAAGATTGCATTCATCTGGGGAACATAAAGTAACAAAATAGGAGACTAACACCCAAGAATAGCCGAGATAAGTACCAGGAGGATTACTCCAAGGCGTTGAGGACAGCTACACACACTAGGGGAAAAGGCAACTCAGATAGAGAAGGGAGCACCAAATAAAGGGTGTTGGGAGGTTCCTCTCAGGATGGGAAATGTGTGATGAGAGTAGACTATAGACCGAACAAGATTGTCACTCAATGTCTCTTTTGCAAACCACAGCACGCAAAAGGAGACAGATAACAAAAGGGAATGCCCTGCCACAGAGATAGGGTGGGATGGGGGAATGGGGGGTGGGAGGGATAAGAAAAAAAAAGATGGGAATTTCTGAGGTTAGTTTTTTTCTTTATTATTTAAGGTGTAGTTTGAGGTGGGTTTTTTTTGAAATTTTTGAGTTAATTTTAATTTTTTTCTAAATTGTTGAATATTAAACCATCCTTGCATCCCTGGGATGAATCCCACTTGGTCATGTTGTATGATTTTTTTTTGATGAGTTGTTGAATTCTATTTGCTAGTATTTTGTTGAGAATCTTTGCATCTGTGTTCATCAAGCATATCGGCCTGTAGTTTTCTTTTCTTGTAGTGTCTTTGTTTCCTTTTGATGTTAGAGAGATAGAGGCTTCATAGAAACTGTTTGGGAGAGTTTCTGTTTCTTCAATTTTCTGGAATAGCTTGAGAAGAACTGGCAATAGGTCCTCTTTAAATTATTGGAAAAATTCTCTAGTGAATCCCATCAGGACCTGGGCTTTTGTTTTTGGGAAGAGTTTTGATTACAGTTTCAATTTCCTTGATGTGAATAGGTCTATTCAGTTACTCTAGATCTTCTTGATTCAGCCTTGGGAGATTATAGGAGTCCAGGAATTTTTCCATTTCTTCTAGGTTCTCTTGTTTCGTGGCACACAGACTTTCAAAGTAGTCTCTGATGATCTTTTGAATTTCTTTGGTTTTTGTTGTGATATCCCCATTCTCCTTTCTGATTCAGTTTATTAGGTTCCCTCTCTGTGTTTCTTTGTGAGTGTTGCTAGTAATTTATCTATATTATTTATTTTCTCAAAGAACCAGATCTTGGTTTCATTGATCTTTCGAATTGTTTCTTTGGTTTCCATGTCATTGATTTCTGCTCTAAGTTTTATGATCTTTTTCCTTCTGCCTGATTTGGGCTCCTTCTGTTGATCCTTTTCTAAGATCTTGAGCTGTGAAGTCAAGTTCTTTATGTGGGCCCTTTCTTCCTTCCTGAGATATTCTTGCAGAGCTACAAATTTTCCCCTTAACATGGCTTTAGCTGCATCCCATAGGTTCTGGTAGAACCAGGTATTTGTAACAAAATAATGATCAATTACTATTGGAAGAGAACTTACAGAAAAATGGTGGAATGAGTGGGAAATAAAATATTTCAAATTATGTGTAATAGCACCAGTATGTAGAATAAGACAAGAGAATAAAAGTCCCCTCATGAGTTCCACACACATATACAGAGAAGAGGAACTAACAAACTAATAAGAAGCAGATTTTTTTCAAGTGAATTTGCATATGAAATTCACACCTCTAACCAAAGGGTCAGCAAATTATGACCTGTAGTCCAAGTTTACTATCTCCCCATTCTCTTACAGCCCACAGGCTAGAAATTCTTGGAATATTTTTCAGTTTTTGAAAATAAATCCAAAGAGGAACAATTTTTCATAGCACATTAAAATCATGTGAAGTTTACATTTCAGTGTTTATACTAAAATTTAAGTGGAACATATTCATACCCATTTGATTATGTATTTTTCTCTGCCTATATTAAGGTTACACAGGCAGAGATATGACTGACTTATAACACATTATATAATTCACAAGACCTAACATATTTATTGTTTAATCCTTTATAGAAAAGATTTCCTAAGCCCTACTGTAGCCTATTATGGAAGCTATATAGTTGCAAGAAAGATTTTTAAAATTATATTGTGTACATAATTATATATATTAAATATACAAAATGCATAAATTTATATGTATGCTAATAAAATTTGTATATGTGACTTCATGTTTATAGTATGCAAAGCAGTCTAGAGAGATAGTACAGGGTTTAGGGCAAATGTTCTGCATACACCTGATCTTCCAGGTCTGATCCCTGGCATCATATGGATGCCCAAGAATCATCAGTGTAGCACTAGATGTGCCAGAAGACTACTGTGGTCGCCTGAGTATCTCTAGTACCACAGGCTTGAGTAGCACTGCTGGGGTCAAGCCTGATTCGGTTTATTAGGGTTCTCTCTCTCTTTCTTCGTGAGTGTTGCTAGTTATTTATTTTCTCGAAGAACCATCTCTTGGTTTCATTGATCCTTCGGATTTTTTTTTTTGTTTCCATGTCGTTGATTTCTGCTCTACGTTTTATGATTTCTTTCCTTCTGCCTCATTTGGGCTCCTTCTGTTGATCCTTTTCCAAGATCTTGAGCTGTGAAATCAAGTTGTTTATGTGGGTCCTTTCTTCTGTCCTGAGAAATGCTTGCAGAGGTATAAATTTACCCCTTAATATGGCATTAGCTGCATCCCAAAAGTTCTGGTAGCTCGTGTCTTCATTCTCATTTGTTTACATGTATCTTTTGGTTTTATCCTTGACTTCCTTCCTGGCCCACTCAGTAATGAGTTGTTTAATTTCCAGGTGTTTGATTTGGTTCTCCGTGTCTGTGTGTGATTCACTTCTATTCTCAGTGCATCATGGTCTGAAAAGATTGTTGATACTATTTTATTTCTATCTTTCTGATTCTATTGAGGTATGTTTTGTGGCCTAGCACATGGTCTATTTTGGAAAATGTTCCGTGCACACTGGAGAAGAATGTATACTCTTTCTTTTTGGGGTGTAAAGCCCTGTATAGGTCTATAAGCCCTTTCTCTTCTATTTCTTCTTTCAAATCCAATGTTTCCTTGCTGAGTTTTGTTCTTGTTGATCTATCCAGAGGTGATAAGGCGATGTTAAAGTCTCCAGCTACTATTGTGTTGCTAGCAATATCCTCCTTAAAATCTGTAGCAGTTGTTTTTAATATTTAGCTGTTCCCACAGTAGGTGCATATACATTTAAGAGTGTGAATTCTTCCTGATGTATGTATCCCTTTATGGAGAGAAAATAGCCTTCACTGTCCCTTCTAATCTTTTTCAACCTGAAATCAATGTTGTAGGATACTAGTATGGGCACTCCAGCTTTTTGAGGGAGCAGTTTGCTTGCAGGATTGTTTTCCATCCTTTAACTCTGAGTCTGTGTTTGCTCTGACTGTTGTGATGAGTTTTTTGTAGGCAGCAGAATGTTGGATTCTGTCTCTGAATCCATTTTGCCACTCTGTTTCTCTTAATTGATGAATTAGACCATTGATGTTAAGAGAGATTATTGTTATGGGGTTTTGTGTCATCTTTTTGTAAGGGTCTGTTGTGCTTGTAGGGTTTGTCTTTTCTTATAGCTGCCCCTTTAGCCCTTCTTTTAGGTTTGGTTTTGAGTCTATGAAATTCCTGAGCTGCTGTTTATCTAGAAAATAGTGTACCATTCCTTTGAGTTTGAGTGAGAGTTTAGCCAGATAGAGTATTCTTGGTGAAGTATTCATTTCAGTGAGATTTTTCACTATATACCACCATTGCCTTCAGGCTTGGAGGGTTTCCTCTGATATGTCTGCTGTGATTCTAAGGGGTGTTCCTTTGTATGTGATTTCCTTCTTTGTCCCTGCTGCTTGTGGTATTGTTTCTCTATTGGCAGCATCGATCATTCTAACTATGATATGTCTTGGAGTGCTTTTGTTAGGGTCTCTTTTAGCTGGCACCATTCAGGCTCCTTGAATCTGAATGGCTGCACTGTCAAGCTCTGGGAATTTTTTAGCAATGATTTCTTTAACCGTGGCTTTTTCATTTTTTTTTTCCCTGAGCTTCTGGTACTCCAGTGATTCTAATGTTGTTCCTCTTGGAATCATCTCCTAGGACTCTGATTCTCTCTCGAGCTATTTTGAGGTCCCTTGCCATTGTTTGTCGTTGCCTGTTGGCTCGGTGAAGCTGATCTTCCAGCTCACTGATTCTGTCTTCAGCTGTGGTCATTCTACTGTTGAGGGCACAGACTGAGTTTTTTAATTCATCTATGGAATCTTTAATTCGTGACATTTCTGTGTGTAGCTTTCCAATTTCTGCTCTCATTTTCTTCCTGGATTTTCTCGATTGTCCTATCCATTGTTTCTTTCATGTCTTCCTTCAGTTTACTGGATATCTGTGTGACTGTTTCATTGAGTTCATTGAACATCTTCATGACTTCATATCTGAATTTTTTGTCAGAGAGGTCCTTTAGGTGAGTTTAATCAAGCACCTTCAGAGGCTTCTGTACTCTTTTCATTGTCCTCCCCACGTAGTGGGGATATGTGTTGTTTCTTCATGTTGGTGTGTAGGTATGGGGACTAGATTTCTTGGTATAGGTAAATTACCTGCGGCCGCGTGAGTGTCCACCTGCCTAAAATTAGGCCACGCCCACTTCTACCAAAGCCATGCCCACTTCTGAAGAGGCAACGGTCCCATGGGCACCTGGTGTGTGTGTGGGGGGGGAGGTTGAGCCTGGGTGGGGTAGAAGACGGGCACAGCGTTGGGGACAGTGAGGAAGAGGCAGAGGCTTAGGGCGGCTTTTGTCCCAGGGTCTGAGAGGACGCCTGGGGCACTTGCATGTAGAAAGCCAAGCCCCAGGTTCGAATACCGGCGGATAAACTGACCTGGGTGGGGGAGAAGACCAGCACAGCTTTGGGGACGAAGAGGAATAGTTTGAGTTTTTGAGGTGTAGGTTTTTTTAAATTAAACTATTCCTGCGATAACTATACCAGCTAACTCATCTGTCAATGCATTATTTCTATCAGATTTTCAAGGTTCTGAATACGGGATGCGGACAAATGAATCAGAGTTATCTCAGACATTATTAGGGGGTTTAGATATGAGTTATATGGGAAAACAAGAATAAGTGAGAAATGGAAAGGCAAGGCAAGGCAAGGAAAAGAAAGGGAAAGGAAAGGAAAGGAAAAAGTAAAAAGATAAAATAGAACTGAGAATCATGAAAAATAGGTACAGTAATATCATGAACTGGTTTAAAGATGACCAGATAAATTGAGAGTAGATTTTTTTCCCCTCTTTGTACTTCACCACTCTCTCCTTTTCCCTCAACACCAGCATTTATTCTCTCCCTCATATATTATTTCAGTGACTTTTAGTGTTTCCTTGTGTCCATTGTTTCTCCTTAATGTTGTCTCCCTGAGAAAATCTTACAATTAAAAGAATTGTCACAGTGATTTATAATTTTACAATACTGTCAGTGATAGGATGTTTTGAATACTACATTCCAACACCACACCCCCATGCACTGTCCAATTCCCTTCACTATTGTCTCTGGCCCCATCTCACTCTCCCCTCCTAAACATTCCCCTCTCCCAATTCCTTTTTTTTTTTGTAGATAGCACTTATTCATTTTTATTACATGTGTTAGTCTATCAGACAGCAATAACATACTTTATGCAGCAGGCTATAAATGGGCATTTGAATTTTTAAAAAAACCTTGCTATTATGAGTAACAATCCTGTGATATATTTTCTTGAAATTTATTTATTTATTTATTTTGCCTTTTATTTTTTAAATTTTTTTATTTTCATTTTTTATTAGTGAAACAACATGAGGTACAGTTATAGACTTATAAATTTTTGTGCTTGGGTTTCAGTTATACAATGATCAAGTACCCATCCCTCCACCAGTGCCCATCCTCCCCCACCACGGGTCCTAGCATCCCTCCCACCCCCCACCCCCCCTGCTGGTCCCACCCTGCAGCTGTGGCAGGGCATTCCCCCTTGTTCTCTCTCTCTTCTTTTGGGTACTGTGTTTTGCAAGAGAGGCATTGAGTGGCAATCATGTTTGGTCTATAGACTACTTTTAGCACGTCTCTCCCACCCTGGGAGGGTCTTCACAACACCCTTTATTTGGTGCTCTCTTCTCTATCTGAGCTTCCTTTTCACCTAGCACATGTGGCTGGCCTTCAAGTCATGGAGCAAAATTCCTGGTACTAATCTCAGCCATTCCTGGGTGTTAGTCTCCCGTTTTGTTGCTTTATGTTCCCCAGATGAATGCAATCTTTCTGTGTCTATTCCGCTCTTTCTGACTCATTTCGCTTAACATGATACTTTCCATGTAGTACCACTTGTATGTAAATTTCATAACTTCATCTTTTCTAACAGCTACATAGTACTCCATTGTGTAAATGTACCAAAGTTTCTTTAACCAGTCATCTATTCTCGGTCAGTCAGGTTTTTTCCAGATTCTGGCTGTTGTAAAGAGTGCTGCAATGAACAAACAATTGCAGATGTCACTTCGACTATACCTTTTTGCCTCTCTGGGATATATTCCCAGGAGTGCTATAGCTGGGTCAAATGGGAGATCAAATTCTAATTTTTTGAAAGTCGTCCGTACTGTTTTCCAAAAGGGTTGGACCAGCCTGCATTCCCACCAGTAGTGAAGGAGGGTCCCTTTCTCGCCACATCCTCGCCAGCACCTGTTGCTTTTGTTCTTGTGGATGTGGGCCAGTCTCTGTGGTGTGAAATGATATCTCATTGTTGTTTTGATCTGCATCTCTCTGATGATTAGTGATGTAGAGCATTTTCCCATGTGCCTTTTTGCCATTCGGATTTCTTCTTTGCGAAAGTTTCTGTTCATTTCCTTGCCCCATTTTTTGATGGGGTTGGGTGATTTCTTCTTGTGTCGTTTAACCAGTACCTTGTATATCCTTGATATCAACCCCTTGTCGGATGTGTATTTGGTGAATATTCTTTCCCATTCTGTAGGCTGTCTTTGTATTTTGGTCACTGTTTCTTTTGAGGTGCAGAAGCTTCTTAGTTTAAGATAGTCCCATTTGTCTATCTCTGTTTTCACTTGCTCGGCCAGAGGCGTGACATCTTTGAAGATACCATTAACTTCAATATCATGGAAAGTTTTGCCAACTTTGTCTTCAATAAACATTATGGATTCCGGTCTGATGTTGAGATCATAAATCCATTTCGATCTTACTTTTGTGCATGGCGTTAGGCAGAGATCTGAGCCCACTTTTTTGCATGTTGCCGTCCAGTTTTGCCAGCACAATTTATTAAAGAGGCTTTCCCTGCTCCATTTCACTTTTTTTGCCCCCTTATCGAAGATTAGATGATTATATGTTTGGGAGGAGATGTCAGTATATTCAACTCTGTTCCTTTGGTCTGCAACTCTGCCTTTGTTCCAGTATCATGCTGTTTTGATTATTACTGCTTTGTAGTAGAGCTTGAAGTTAGGTAGGTTGATTCCTCCCATTTTCTTTTTCCCAAGAATTGCTTTAACTATTCGCGGGGGCTTATTGTTCCATATAAATTTCAGGAGTGTTTGCTCCATTTCTTTGAAGAATGTCATGGGTATCCTTATAGGGATTGCATTGAATTTCTACAGTGCCTTGGGAAGTATTGCCATTTTGACAATGTTGATTCTCCCCATCCATGAACTACCAAGTTAAGCTAAGCAATGTAAACCAGGTTTCATATTCTATTACTTTTGACCTTCTGTTATTCTCCTCATATAAGAGAGATCATTCTGAATCTGAAAATTATTTATTGAGATGGAGGGGGGGCGGGTTGGGCCTTACCCAGTGGTGTTCTGGAGCTATTCCTGACTCTGCTCAGAAGTGACTCCTGACAGTGCTTAGGGGACAATATGTGTTGCGGGGGATTCTATTAAGGCTTTTAATCGTTGCAGCTACATAGCAAGGTAAGTGCCTTAGCCCCTGTACTATTATTTCAACTCCTTGTCTTCCTTAAACAGTCTTACTTTCCCTGCCCATGCATCAGTTTATTTTTGATTCACAAACCTCACATACAATACTGTATTTGTTTTTTTCCCTGTGCATCAATTTATTTTTGAGTGACAAGCACTGTAGCACTGTCCTCCCGTTGTTCATTGATTTGCTCAAGTGGGCTCAGTAACGTCTCCATAGTGAGACTTGTTGTTACTGTGTTTGGCATATCGAAAACGTCATGGGTAGCTTGCCAGGCTTTGCTGTGTGGGCGAGATACTTTCAGTAGCTTGCCATGCTCTCTGAGAGGGGCGGAGGAATCGAACCTGGCTCGGCCAGACTGATCACATGCAAGGCAAACGCCCTACCACTGTGCTATCGCTCCAGCCCTTGAGTGAGAAACTTCACATATAATATATTTTTTGTGTTTGTTTATTGAATCACCATGAGATACACAGTTACAAAGCCTGCATGATCAGGTTTTGGTCATACAATGTTCCAACACCCATCCTTCCACCAGTGCACCGATGTGTCCCCAGTCCTCCTGCCAATCCCCTTCCCCAGAAGCCTGTCTCTATGGCAGGCACATTTATTCTCTCTCTCTCTCTCTCTCTCTCTCTCTCTCTCTCTCTCTCTCTCTCTCCATTTCTCTCTCTCTCTTTCTCTTCCCTTTTGGGCATTATGGTTTGCAATACAGATACTGAGAGGCCATCATTTTTGGTCCTTTACCCACTTTCAGCACACATCTCACATCCAGACCATCCCTTCCAACCATCATTGTCATAGTGGTCCCTTCTCTACCCCAACTGCCCTCTCCCCACAGCACCTGAGGCAGGCTTCCAAACATGGACCAATCTTCCTGGCCCTTGTTTCCATTGTCTTTGGCTCTTAGTATGTACTATGTGTTTTTTATATCCTGCAAATGAGTGCAGAGCAGTCATTCTTGGCTGAATGGCTCATTTACTCAGTATGATCCTTTCCATGTTCATCCGTTTATAAGCCAATTTCATTACTTAATTTTTTCTAACAACTGCATACTATTCCATTGTGTAGATATACCATAGTTTATTTAAGCAGTCCTCTAAACAGTCTTCTTTTTAAAAAAGTAACTGGGCCCTTAGTGATAGCACGGTGGGTAAAGCACTTGCATTGCATGTAGCCAACCTGAATTTGGTCCCCAGCACCACATATGGTCCTCTGAGTACCATGAGGAGTGATTCCTGAACACAGAACCGGTAGTAAACCCTGAGAACAGCTAGGTATAGCCCCCAAATAAAATAAGGAAATAAAATTGTTTTAACTTTCACAAGACTAGTTATAGTTTATTTGTACTTACAAGAATTTATAATGGAGGCAGAACTTATAAGGTTAACTTTCCAGAGGTATATATAGAATTACTTTTGCAGTAAAACTGCAGTTGAATTTTTTAAAGTATATAAAAACATTGGAAGACATCTGCCAATATATTAATTTGATATAATTTTGATATATTTGATATAATCATAGATGATTTTTCTTCCATGTATTTATATTGGACAAATACTACTTTCATAATCAGAAAGAGTTTTCTTTTAAGATATACAATAATTAACTAGACACCATGTTATAATAAAAGTCAACCATTGTTTTTTCACATATATATGTATATATATTACATTGGCGGTCAACTGGTAAGATGAATTGCTTTTGGAAAAAAATGGTTTACAGATAGCATAAATTTTTACTTTTCTATTATTTGCTATCAGCCTTCAGAGTTAGAATCAAGGAGAGAAGTTATATTTAAGTATGTGGCACTGTAGCACTGTCCTCCCATTGTTCATTGATTTGCTCAAAGTTATATTTCAGTATGTAGCACTGTAGCACTGTCCTCCCATTGTTCATCTATTTGCTCAAGTAGTCACCAGTAACGTCTCCATTGTGAGACTTGTTGTTACTGTTTTTGGCATATCAAATACACCACGGGGAGCTTGCCAGGATCTGCCATGTGGGTGGGATACTATTGGTAGCTTGCTGGGTTCTCTGAGAGGAATGGAGGAATCGAACCTGGGTCAGCCGCATGCAAGGCAAACACCCTACCACTATGCTATTGCTCCAGTCTAGCTGGATGTATATCATTGTGTATATATGCAATTCATATAATTGTATATATTTAAGTACATACAACCATAACACACAAAAATGTATATATGTGTTCTTATGTGTTTTTGACAGACACACAAAGGTCATCATAGAAATTATGTCTCTGGGCACTGGTGGAGGGATTATTGTATAACTGAAATCCAAGCACAAAAGTTTGTAAGTCTACAACTGTACCTCATGGTGTTTCACTAATAAAATAAATAAATAATGTCCCTGTATAGAATATTAATTTCTAAAATAGAAAAGATGCTCAGAGAAGTTCTTTGTGAGGCTTCTCCCTAGGCAGTGCTTCATGGGCGTTACTCAGTACTGCTGACACCAATCCTCTGTTAGTTCACTGATCTTTTCTACCTGTCAGGTAGAAGAATAGCAGAGTTCTCTAGTCTTTGGGTCACATTGATTGGGTTAAAATTTATTGAACTCACTTATTGTTCTGGTTAATCTTTAAAATAGAGGAGATTTAAAAATCTGATTCAGTTCTTGCCTCTTCTGTGAGAAATTAGCATTTTTCCTTTGTTTCAATTTTCCAGGAACTTTACAATAGGTTCCAGCTCTGGGCCAGTTTATGGTTTTCTTGGTACTTAATTGATTTTAACTGGCAGATAGATCATTCTCAGAAATTCTTCTTCTCTGGGCAAAGAGTTAATAAGTATCCTTTCCTTCTGCAATGCAATCCAATGCAATGCAGTTCATTCTATAGAGTTACCTCTATGGAATAGATTTAAAAGATATGGGAAAAATAGCATAATGTTATTTCTTACCAAATTTACAGTGATTTGACACACACACGTATCTAAACCCCCAAAGATTCATAATTTTTTTCTCATTTTAATCTGTTCTTGTATAGACTTTCTATCTAATTGTATATGTACTTTCAGTTTATCCTCAGTGTTCAATATCATTTTTTTAATTGAATCTGTGGGATAAACCATTCCAAAGCTATTCATAATTGTGTTTCAGTCATACAATGTTGCAACACCCATTCCTATACCATTGTGTATTTCCCAACACCAATACCCCAGTTTCCCTCCCCCAATCCCCACCTTCCATCCCTTCTTGCCTCTGGCAGACACCTTTATTCTCTCTCTCTCTCTCTCTCTCTCTCTCTCTCTCTCTCTCTCTCTCTCTCTCTCTCGTGCATGGTTTGCAAAACAGGTACTAACAGGTCATTGTGTTTGTTCAGGGCCTTCAGTATTTTTATCAGGAAGGT
Organism: Sorex fumeus; assembly: GCF_029834395.1. Lineage (NCBI taxonomy): Eukaryota > Metazoa > Chordata > Mammalia > Eulipotyphla > Soricidae > Sorex > Sorex fumeus. Next base: position 17,185,785 of record NW_026606111.1, on the reverse strand, counting down.
ACAGCTGGAGTAGCTTTTTTAACTGAGCGGCAACTTTAGGTGTGGATGTGACTGCTGTGGCTTCCAGGAATACAGGGAGTTGTGGGGAGATAGTCTATATATTTTTGCCCCAGTAGAAGTAGCAAACAGAGAAAATGCTTTTTAAGGTGAAATTTGAGCTTCAAGTCACATTATTCGTCATGTTTTTGTCCACATGTATTTGAATGGATGATTTCTAATGAAGTTACAAATTACTGCATTGTACTTTACTGTCACATGACTTGCTTTCACAAAGAACAATCACAAATCATTGCTTCTTCTGAACTAATGCTTAACTATTTCTCCCTTTAGAGGTGAGTCTGTTATTTATTTATTTATTTATTTATTTTTTGCATACATCATTACAATACCACACCTAACTGTTGGTTTTCTTACACCAGTGTCTCAAGAGCCTCCCAGCCACCCCTTCCCCCAGGTCAGCTCAGTTCCGTAGACAAAGTCTGCAGTCCCAATGTAGAGGTGATTTTTAATATATAACACACATCTATCTGTTCTGATGAAGTTATCAACCTATTCATTATGTGCTTCATAAGAAAGAAAAATAAAATTAAGGTTTAATTTGTCTTCTCAACACTGAACCTGGTTTCAAAAATGAATTGAACTATAACTTTTCAAAGAATCACTAAGTCAGAGGGATGTTTTGAGACTTTTTGTTTGCTTTTTGTCAAATTGTTCCATACTATCAAAGCAACTTATAATTCTAGACCTTGCCAATTTGTGTTACTGTGTAAATGAATCCTAAATTGTCTACTTGATCTGACAAATAGTGAAAGAGTAACTCAGTAAACCTAACTAAACACAGTCCAGAAGTTAGTGTTAGTCTGATAGTAGGAGATAAAACTTCAAATTTTGAGAGAACGTTTATGATTTTTCAACATGCATGTTAGAATTACTGCTTTGAACTTACAAACATATTTCTCTTTATTTCTTCTCTATTTTCCACTATTATTTTTATATATACATTTGCCTTATTTGTGAAAATGGCATTAGTTTCTACCAAGAAAGGCATGAAGAACATGGTAGACAGGGGAGTTACAATAGAAATACTAGTGAAATTGGAGTATGAGGAGGGAAGAAGGCAAGATAGAAGGCTTGAAATTGTGGTAATGGAGGGACTACAGATATTGAAAATGACAAGATGAAGTACAACTGTAGGCATGACTGCCTAAGATTGGACAGAGAACAAGATCAATGAAAAACAAGGCCAGAATATCAGAATTATCATTCCTTTGGACCTAAGTAAAGTAAAGTAAAGTAAAGTAAAGTAAAGTAAAGTAAAGTAAAGGCCCTCCCGTTGATCATTGATTTGATCGAGCGGGCCCAGTAACGTCTCCATTGGAGACTTGGTTGTTACTGTGTCTGGCATATCCAATACACCACAGGGAGCTTGCCAGGCTCTGCCTTGCGGGCGAGATACTCTCGGTAGCTTGCCGGGCTCTCCGAGAGGGGTGGAGGAATCGAACTCGGGTCGGCCATGTTGGCTGCGTGCAAGGCAAACGCCCTACCGCTATTAAAAATTAGAACCAAAATAGTGTGACCATATAACAGTGAGCTTGGAGTTAGCATTTCTTAGCAATGTATGGAATGATGGGGGGTTGCTTGGTTGGAGACTGCAACAAATATACATTTTACTAGGTAGATCTGATGGCAAGAACCTCAGAGAAGCTAAGGACTAAATGACAGGAATGAATGTCAATATTCGGGAGTGAAATAAGGAAGCTATCTGCTTTGGTTCTAGGACCTCTGAAATGTATAGTGTAAGAAAAATAGCTTCCATTTTCTAAGGCTACAGGAAGACAATGTGGTCAGTGTACAGACAGTCTTTAATTAGAATGAGAACGGAAGATGGATTTTGAACCCTACTCACCGTCTCTGAGTTGAAGAAGTGCCCAGCAAAGCCACCCTTCCCTGTCAGATACCCCTTTCTTGCCATTGAAGAGACTTCTGTTGCCATGGTATCCCCAAATCCAGTGGGTAGGGCATTTGCCTTGCACGCAGCCAACATGGGTGACCCGAGTTCGATTTCTCCGCCCCTCTGGAAAGCCTGGCAAGCTACTGAGAGTATCTTGCCGGCACAGCAAAGCCTGGCAAGTTCCCCGTGGCATATTCAATATGCCAAACACAGTAATAACAAACTCTCTTAATGGAGACGTTACTGGGCCCGCTCAAGAAAAAAATTGATGAACAACAGGAGGACAGTGACAGAGTCAACCAGCATGAACAATCCACCCCAATTTGTATTAGCACCACATGGTATTATAAAAAAACGATAAATTACAATTGAAAGACACCCCTGGATTCAGAGGGGCCCTCTCTGAGTCTGCATAGGTAGGCAGATTATAACTCAGCCCCATCCAGGGGAGAGAGATGCACCAGAGAAGTGAGTTTCCAGAACCCAAGCCCCAAATACAAAAAAAAAAGGAAGGAAGTCAGCCAATTAGTATATGGGGACAAAAGTACTAGAAGATCCTCAACTATATCAGATTTTTTTAAAACTACCTAAAGAAAACATTAGAGCAATGCTTCTCTCCTTGTTTAATGATCTGGAAAAAATTAAACAGAGAATCAATATATTTGAAGACAGTCTGATGGGGAAAAACTGGACTAATTCAATTGTAAATAATGGAGCTAAAGAATACCGTAAGGAGGCAAAACAGAATGGATGCAGCTATATATGGAATCACTGACCTTGAAGACAAGATACACAACTCCAGTGATAAAAAAGAGATAATGGGAAAAGTTGAGAAAAACCAAGAATTCAAGATATATTGTCGATGAAAAGGAACAACCTAAGAATCACAGGAATTGCAGAGGAAAGAAAGATAAAATGGGAAAGAATAACTGGCTGAAGAAATAATAGCTGAGAACTTCCCATAGTACAGGAGGACAACTGGTGAAAAGATCCAGGAGACCCCAAAATTGAGTAAAACCCAAACATAGCAACACAGAGACACATTCAAATCAAAATATGAACTAAAGATAGATTTAGTAGAGGAACAACAAAGAAGACTTTAGAGATAGGGAAAAAATACCCTTGAGACTCACATTAGATTTCTCAAGTAAAACTTAGGAAAATCAAGTGATACAGTCATAGTAGTAAATGAAAAGAAATTCCAAACAAAATCTTCCATTTTGTAATGTTATAACTCAGATTTGAATGTGTGATAAAAGTGCTCACAGACAAACAATGGTTCGGGATGTTTGTTATATCTAAATCAGTTCTGCTGGGGTTACTTAATGGCCTCATAGGTCAAATGGAAAAAAAGCAATAAGAATCTTCATAGAGAAATGAAACAAATTTCTTCATATCAGTAATTTCTCTAAATGCCAGTGCACTGAAATCTCCAAATAAAAGGCACCAAATGACTGGATAAGTCAGAAAACAAGAATTCAACTTTCTGCAACTTACAAGAAACACAATTGATTTTGTTTTTTTGCCTTTTGGGTCACACCCGGCAATGCACAAGGGTTACTCCTGGCTCTGCACTCAGGAATTATCCCTGGTGGGGCTCAGGGGACCATATGGGATGCTGGGAATTGAACCCAGGTTGGCCGCACGCAAGGCAAACGCCCTACCCGCTGTGCTATTGCTCCAGCCCCCAGCACAATTGATTTTTTATGATAAATCTTGACTCAGACTAAATGGTTAAAAAAATTATACAGGATAATATTGTCAACTGTCACTATCACTGTTCTCCTGTTGTTCATCAATTTGCTCAAGCGGGCCCAGTAACATCTCCATTGTGACACTTCTTACTGTGTTTGGCATATCGAATATGTCCCGGGTAGCTTGCCAGGCTTTGCCGTGTGGGTGAGATACTCTCGGTAGCTTGCCATGCACTCCAAGAGGCGTGGAGGAATCGAACCTGGGTCGGCCAGGTCGGCCTTGCGCAAGGCAAACGCCCTAATATTAGACTTAAAAAATGTATGGTAATACTTGTATCAGATCAAATAGCATTTACACAAAATAAAGTAATAATGATAGGAATAAATATTAGACACTAGTTGAGGGACCATCTTCGGACCTAGTGATCAGCGTGGGATTGGCAACAATGCAGGAAGCACTTAACCACTGTACTGTCTCTCCAGCCCACCTTTCATTTAACTCAGCCTATCTGACTGCCTGTCAGCTCCTAAAGAACGCCTTTATTATGATAAATATATGTTAGCAAAGCTATGTAGCTTGGTTTTTCAAACACTTCCTTTATGATTAATACTCACCACTTAAAAGGTAGTGTTTAACTTATCAAGATGACCACTGGGATCCAAAGATCTTGAATTCCATAATCACAGTCACTCTACAATATAGGAGAACGTTAGGCCTGAATCCAGCCTTTTGAAGGAAGGTCTATAGGTAGCACTTTCTCTAGTACATAGTTAAAAAACTGTGAGTGTGGGGATATGGTGCTGCCAGCAGGTCAATCTGTATCTGTGAGGCGAGTGCATCAGCAGCCTGATGGTGCATCAGACTTCCAGAAACCCCCAAATTGCTGCTGTGCCTTTGGCCAGACAACAAAAACTTGGGGCAAAGTTTATCAAGAAAGTAAACGGCCAAAAGTTAGGTATGTGGGAGACACACCCACAAACCACCTCGGGCTCAGCTATATAATTGGAGGCACGGCCTCTCTGGTTTCTGATTGAACTGCTTAATGGCCATGATCCCAGGGACTCAGAAAAAAGTCTCGAAACCCAACAGCTTTTGGCAGAAATGCGTCTGGTCCTTGCGATACGTTACTGGTGCTGGGCCAACCCAGGTGGGAATAGGTTTTGTGCCTTGGCCTGTTCCCCCTGGCAGCCCGGTGGCTGCCATCCTCCAGAGGCCACTGGACAGTCAGGTTTAGACCCGCAGTGGCAAGAAACGCGGGGCCTCACGGGATGGGGGTGGAGCTGGCCCTTTCCTCCCCATACCAACGAGACCCCGAGCTATCGCCCACAAATGGCCTTTCTGGCTCCTGATAAAGTTGCTTTATGGCCATGAACCCAGAGACTCAGGAACAAATCTTGGAACCCAGCAGGTTTTGGCAGAAATCCCTCCAGATTTAAGTGTTGAAACTTTGGAATTTCATCTCATGGGAACAGGGGCAGCACCAGCTCGTCCTTCACGCCCTAATGAGGTCACGAGTTGCTACTCACGAACGGCTGTCTGGCAGGGCCATGGCTCCAGAGTCAAAAGGACTTAATCTAGAGCCTGGCAGCCTGCGGCAGAAAAGTAAATGGACCATGCATTAACCTATGGCATCATGCCTCCCTGGGAGGGAAAGGGTGTTGCTACCTTCCGCTTTCCCCCCCCCTCCCCCCCAGCAGCAAAGTGGCTGCCGCTTCAGAGCTTATTGGAAAGCCAGATATAAGCCGGCAGTGATGGGGTAACTGCAGTCTCATGGGAAGAGGGGCGGTACTGGCTCGTCCTTCATGCCCTATCGAGGTCATGAATTGCCCCCCACGAGCGGTTCTCTGGCACGGCCATAACACCAGACGCACAGAAACCAATTTCATAATTATTCTGTCTCTTTGCAGAAATCCCTCCAGACTTACCTAGTAAAATATCAGAAATCCAAAATCACATGACCTCAAAGTGGCCGCATGACATCATATGGTTCTCATAACCAGCTATAGAAATCAAATTATTTTACAATGCCTTTTCAGCAATTCTGATTGTTGGGGGGAAATTCTAAACAATAATGGTGCATCTTTTGTTGAAATAATGAATGTAATCAAAGTAGAGAGAGTTAAGTAGAAATCATCTGCCTCACAGGTATTGGGAGAGGTGGAAGGGGGGTATATTGGGGTTCTTGGTGGTGAAAAATAAGTACTGGTGAAGGGAAAGGTCTTTGATCATTGTATGACCGAGACTTAAACCTGAAAGCTTTGTAACTTTTCCTACAGTGATCCAATAAATAAATATAGAAAAAAAAACCTTCGGAATTTCAAAACTGCGTGGCCACTACTGCAGCCACGCAACATCATAGGTTACTCTTAAGCAGCAATAGAAAACAAATTGCCTACTGTTTGCCTTTTCAGCAGATCTGAGTGTTGGGATAAAATCCCAAATAATAATGGTGGGTCTAGTGTCAAAGTATTGAATGTGATCAAAGTAGAGAGAGAGTAATTTGGAAATCATCTGCTCCACAGGTAGGGGGAGGGTGTGGGACAGGGGTATACGGGGTTTTTGGTGGTAGAGAATGGGCACTGGTGAAGGCACGGGTGTTTGATTGTATGACTGAGACTTAAACCCGAAAGCTTTGTAACTGCTCTCACAGTGATTCAATAAATAAAATTATAAAATAATGAAAAAAAAAGTAAGGTTGGCGTTCATGCCAATTCAATCAGCTAACCAGTGGCTGAATAAATAGCAGTACTCCTACATAAAAAAAAACTGTGGGTGATTTCTTTTTGATTCTGTGACCGTTTAAAAGAAAGGTGATGGAAATGATCATGTTATTCTTCACTGCTCTTCCTCTATTGGTAAAACAACTATAAAATAAAACACAATATCTAGAATTTATAAGAGTTAAGTAGTGATATATATTTTCTGGTGGCTGGAGTGATAGTGCAGTGGTAGGGCACTTGCCTTGTGCATTACCAACCTGGGTTCAACCCCCGGTACCACATATGGTCCCCCAAACCCACCAGGAGTGATCACTGAGCACAGAGCCAAGAGTAAACCCTGTGCACAGTTGGGTATAACCTCAAAAACAAAATAAATAAATGAACAATTTTTAAATGATTCTTAACTACTTGACTCTACTATTGCTTTAATTCTGACATATTTTAGATCTTTGGGCTCTTTAGTACAAATAGGAAGAAATTCAAAGCTATGCAAAAGTCATAACAATATGAGAAAACATAGTTAGCATCAGTGCTAAGTTGTGATTTGTATGACAATTTCACCCAATAATTCAAAAATAGCTTTTATATAAAAGCTGAACAGCAAGATTCTCCCCCACCCCAAAGTGTACTTGTCCCCAGTCTGTAATAGAACTTCCTCCAACATTCCTTAGGCCTTAATTAAATAAAAGCAGGGAGAACAGTGGGGTTGATTTCAGGATAAATATCCCTGGCTTTAACAGGAGATGTTGCTTTAATGACTTGGAATATGTCCAGAAAGCTCAGGCTGGCTAGCAGGCAAATCTGACAGCCACTGGATCTCACAGCTATAACATTCTGACCAATTAAAAACTGAGATAAAAATAATGGTTTGTCACTGAATGGTGTTTCAGAAACCAATTGGTCCAGATTAACCACAAGATTAACTTTTCTAACAGAACTTAAAGGTCATGGGATGCTGACTTTAATGAAAGAAAAAGCATTCAGTTTGAAGGAGAGAACTATTATATGTTTAAAGACAAAATAACAAAATTGTTGTCTTATTTTAAATCCGGAGTTTATGGTCAAAGACAAATGTGTTCGTTGTTTGTTTAAAAAAGATTAAATTTGGAATCACGTACTATTCTTTAAATATAAAGGGTATGGATAAATTTCTAGTACCCACAAATGCGTTTAAAATTATTCTTGATATTTATAACAAGCCTACTGTTGACTGATACATTGGTGAAATAAAAGTCAAATTAATCATCTGACTTGGGGGGTGTACTTGAGATCAGTTCTCTCAGAAGATACTTGTATGAATATCAAACCATATTTTTTATTTGTATAATTTTTAAAAAATTTTATTAGTGAAACACCATGAGGTACAGTTGAAGACTTACAAATTTTTGTGCTTGGATTTCAATTCTACAATGATCAAATACCCATCCCTCCACCAGTGCCCATTTTCCACCACCACGGGTCTCAGTATCCCCCCCCTCACCCCCCCCCCCCCCCCCCCCCGTCCCACCCTGCCTCTGTGGCAGGGCATTCCCTTTTGTTCTCTCTATCCTTTTGGGTGTTGTGGTTTTCAAAAGAGGCATTGAGTGGCAGTCAAGTTGGGTCTATAGTCTACTCTCAGCATGCTTCACCCATCCTGGGAGGATCCTCCCAGCACCCTTTATTTGGTGCTCCCTTCTCCATCTGAGTTCCCTTTTCCCCTAGCATGTGTGGCTGGCCTCCAAGCCATGGAGCAAACTTCCTGGTACTAATCTTGGCCACTCTTGGGTGTTAGTCTCCTATTTTGTTACTTTATGTTCCCCAGATGAATGCAATCTTTCTATGTCTATCCCTCTCTTTCTGGCTCATTTCTCTTAACATGATACTTTCCATGTAGTACCACTTGTAAATTTCATGACTTCATCTTTTCTAACAGCTACATTGTATTCCATTGTGTAGATGTACCAAAGTTTCTTTCTTTTTTTTTATTAGTAAAACACCATGAGGTACAGTTGTAGACTTACAAATTTTCCTGCTTGGGTTTCTATTGTACAATGATCGAGTACCCATCCCTCCACCAGTGCCCATTCTCCACCACCACTGATCCCAGTATCCCTCCCACCCCCCTCATTCCCCCATCCCACCCTGCCTCTGTGGCAGGGGACTACCTTTTGTTCTCTCTCTCCTTTGTACCAAAGTTTCTTTAACCAGTCATCTTTTTTTGGGTAATCAGGATTTTTCCAGATTCTGGCTATTGTAAAGAGTGCTGCAATGAACAAACAAGTGCTGATGTCACTTTGACTATACTTTTTTGCCCCTCTGGGGTATATTCCCAGGAGTATATCAAACTATATTCTTGTCAGGGCCACTGAAACACACTGAAACCCATGAAAAGAGACTTGAATGCTGCTGCAAATATTTTAACCACTATAAGAGGCAGGACACTGCCTCATTGAAAACATTATTTCTCTAGGATTTCTCCTTTCCACAGTTATCTTATCCTGCTCTATTCATCCATTCCCTGTGGGATCCTGTGTGTATCAACTCCTTATACACTAAGTGAAAGTAACTCTAGATGGAATATTCATAGGATAGGCATTCTCCCAAGATTGAAGGACTGGAATGCAGTAGTTTTCAAAATGATTGCCTGTTAGAAGTTATTTCCTATACGTTGTGCACAGTAGGTTATAATAAATATAAATTAAGTGAAGGTTGCTTGGTGGTGTTGAAGGAAATGGAAAAGGGAAGAAAGTTTTTCTGAGGGAAGAAAGATATTGGAATGGGCCAATATTTAAGTTCAATGATGTATGTTGTATGTTACATTAGAGGTATGTGAGGGGCACTACTGAAATATGACACTTAATTGGTGAAAGGGAGGCTTTTGGTGACTACTCTCTGTGATATGTGTCAAGAACTTCCAACAAGCATTATTTTATCCTTCCAGGCAGGCAGGGATAGATATTTATGAAGGATCTGAATTCTTCCATCATGTATATTGATAGGAGCCACTCAAATTTCTTGACATTCTGCCTGGTTTGGTTGACCCAATGTTTAGTCCAGCTGGTTGATTTAGTAAAATGGATTTGGTACTAGTAGAATGTCCTCTTTGGTAAAAATTAGATTTAATGCCTATATTTAAGTAATTTTTCAACTGATGTGCCCTGGATTGATTTTTCCAGACTCTTGAGATATCAAGATACTTTGTTAAATATCTATAGCTATATATTTACTATGATAAATATCTCTGGCTATAGGTACCTATCCCTCCACACCCCTAGTGCTTACTTTTGCTCATCTGGGCTCTCTCTCACTAGCTATGCCTGGCCAAGAAGAGGACCTCAAAGACTCTGAATAACCACTGGAACAAGTGCCCATCCCTAGGGGTTCGTGTTTAATAGTCTGAATAGTGCTCAAGAATATTTCTGTGCACCTATAGTTTTAGCCATTACTTTAAAATTTTTTGCCATGTGTTCCTTCTTTTATTTTAACATTTAGTGAATACTATCTCCTATTAACTTGAAGGACATAAATAAACTACCTACAGATATCCATAATGTAGTTGCTATCATTGTTAACCAAAAATGTTGCAAGTTGATATATAAGGTAATCTAAGATAAAAAAATAAAAGCTTATTGATCTGTTATCTAATTTATTTAAAAATGACAGCAGTCAACCACTTTATATAAAATATGCTTTGCTGAATTAATTATTCAGATTGACTAATTATGGAAAATGAGTAAACCAGAGTTCACAATTTTACTTTGTTCTAGTTATTGTTAATATTCTATATCAAAAATATGATAATTTTCTTTTGTTCTAGTTAGTATTAACATTCTCTATCAAAATATAAAATTTTCAAATATTCTTAGATTAATTTTTCTAAGACGTTAATTTAAATGTTCTTCCTTTTAAATAAGTTTCACCCAACTCATTTCCAGAGAGATGGGTAAAGTCACTGTCTTGCCAATGCACTGGCAGTCGCACTCTTAGCCCAAAAGCTGCTTCCATGTCTATTCCACAACCTCACGTGAAGCTGAAAATTTCAAGTACACAAGGGTGTTTTTGACTGAAAACTTTGGGCCTTCTTGGATTAGGGGTAGTCGACCTTTCGCCAAATCCCAGTACTTCCGGAAGCCCAGAAGCCACACCCATATTCCACCACCACCTCCACGTAAGCTAACTGCCCTCTTAAATATTCTTGATTTTCTGTAGGATGGGGCCACATGCGTGGTAACACAACATCTCAAAACTCTACGGTACTAACTTCCCAGTAGAAGCACACCAGATTGGATGGGAACATGATGTAGAAGTCAACAAAGCTCAATTAATAAAAACGTTAACCCAAATAGCAGCAATAGCTTAGTAAATCCTCAGAAAAGGATTTAATGTGCCCATGGTGAGATATGATAATTTTCACAAATTTCCTTTTACTGAAGTTTTTTGTTTGTTTGTTTATTTTTTTTATAATTTTATTGGTCTCTTAGTGGTAGCAATAAATATAAAATAAATTATTTTGGGCCTGCTACAGGGGTAGACTTGAGGGATGGTTGGGAAAATGGGGACAATGGTGGAGGGGAGGTGGCAGTGGTGGTGAGATTGGGGTTGGAATACTGAACACCTGTACCAAATGCATCTCGAATAACTGTAAACCACAATGTTTAAACTAAATGAGCAAAGGTAAAAGGTAAAGGTAAAGGCCCTCCCGTTGATCGTCGATTTGCTCGAGCGGGCCCAGTAACGTCTCCATTGGAGACTTTGTTGTTACTGTGTTTGACATATCGAATACGTCACGGGGAGCTTGCCAGGCTCTGTCGTGCGGGCGAGATACTCTCGGCAGCTTGCCGGGCTCTCCGAGAGGGGCGGAGGAATCGAACTCGGGTCGGCCATGTTGGCCGCTTGTAAGGCGAACGCCTTACCGCTGTGCTATCACTCCAGCAAAGTTTGTTTTATTCCAATCATAAAAAATAAACACAACCTGTAATTGAAGAGATAGTATAGTGGGTAAAGCACATGCTTACATGTGGCCAATCCCAGATTTGATCCTTGGCATCACATATGGTTTGCAGAGCATTGCCAGGAGTGACATCTGAGCATATGCTCAGAAGTAAACCCTGAGCACTGTCAGGTGTGTCCCAAACCACCCTCCCCCCAAAAGAAATAGCCATAACCAAAAGAATTAATAAATATTTGTGCTTTGTTAATTTAAAAATAGATATTTTTTTTCCTTTGTTGTGAAATGTTTGGGCTGGAGCGATAGCACAGCAGGTAAGGCCTTGCACACGTCCAACCCGGGTTCGATTCCTCCACTCCTCTTGGAGAGCCTTGCAAGCTACTGAGAGTATCTTGCCCACACAGCAAAGCCTGGCAAGCTACCCATCACGTATTCAATATGCCAAGAAACAGTAACAACAAGTCTCACAATTTGTTGTGAGATGTTACTGGTGCCCGCTCGAGCAAATCAATGAACAAAGGGAGGACAGTGACAGTAATGAAATGTTTACTTATTGTGCGATGAATTCTATCAGACATAACCATTCAAAATTGTTTTTGCCACTTCTTTTTTATTTTAAATAGAAACAATCCCCCAGCATTTATTGTCATCAAATATTAACATAACAGTGATCCAAACAATATGAACAATATATTTTAAAACTACTTTCCCCAAAGAAACACCTAGAAAACAAACTGCAGTGCCTTCTCAATGATTTTTCACTTCACCCATGGTTTCTAGTTGGAGACACTCTGGAGTAGAGTGATATTATCTCCTTTTAGCATGATCCGACCCAGTTGTTTTCTTGACTTTGTTTTTGCGTGAATCTCTTCTGCATAATCTAACATGAGATTCTGATACCCATCAAAGCCAATGATGCACCCTCTATTCGAATATTCACTTGCTCATAAAGCCACATCTGAATCCAAGATCTATTTTGCATGTATCTGAAGATGAGGTTGACGGGCTCCTCCATCACCTTCTGCACTTTCTGGCCCTGGCCACAGTACGCCATGGTGCAAGTTCACCATTGCCACTTCTCCTAGTATAAGTACATTGATAAAAATTTTTTGAAACTCACTGTGTATTCAATTAGCATAATCTTGTTAAGAATTTGCACCGTCTGTATTGCTAATATGGGAATTTCCAGACATTTAAAGTATAGTTTAATAGGACAATCTTCTAATCCAGAAGTCTCACTTTAAGTCTTTACCACTTTGCTACTTTGAGTTGGCATTCTAACATTTGAATTAGAAGTCACACATTTCACTAGCAGGTGAATTTGGGAAAGTCAACCTGTAGGAACCAACCATCAGAACTATGGGCCCATGTCCATAAAATGGAGATACTACAGTCTGTTCTAAGTTTGTTCATGTTTTCTGTAGAGACTGGATCAATTTTTGTTAAAAATTGATAATTGATTACTAAAAATTGATGTTATAGATAAGCTAATGTAATTTATCACCAAAATAGTCCTTTCAATTTCATGCTTTTAACTCAGAGTTTTAAAATGAAAATATTTATATTAAATGGAGATCAAATATTTGAAGACTATAATACTCACAGTATATTCCTAACTCTATTGAGTCTAATCTTTGGAAAAATTATAATTTCATCTAGGGTCAATATCTTAGGTAAAATATTTATTAATGCTTTAGAAAACAAGCCACTATCACTAATACTCAAAATATAAAAGTTTTATCTCAGTAAAGGACATTATCTAACAGAGCTGATTTGAATAATTTCAAAGAAATAAATTATAAGCCTTCACACAAAGAAGAAATATTCTATGTTACCAAAACCAGATATTTAGTTCATTCAATTGGGGTAACTTGTCTTCCCACTAAATACTTATTTTCATTGCAAATATGGCAGTCACTTTGTATGTAAGCCAACATTAAGAATTTTAACAATTAATGGTCGGAAGCACTCCTGACTTTCTGAAAGGGATATGCTGATATATTCTTTGTTTCAGAAAATTGGTTGAATTTATTGTATGCAGTTTAATGTTCCAATCTACTATCCCATTGCCTCATTAATACCAGTGATGTTGGTTGCTGATATTTTGTATATTTTCCATTTTTGGTTCTTTAAAGTAGGTAACACAGGTGAATTTGCCATTTCTGATGTCATCAGGATCTCTACTATGTCCTATTTGTTTGTAAACAAAGCAAAAATGACTCTTCTTAGAAGTTTTCCCTTTAACGTGGCAGCAAGCTCTGATTTAGAAATGGCAATTCAGTCTTGGTCATAACAATCAGCTACATAGATGACTACATCTGCTTTCAAATAAAGCACCACCAAAACGGCCTGACACTGATAATATCTGTCTTCCTAAATCTCTGACTTGGAAGTTTAATGCTTTTGTTTATTGCTTTCTAACATTAAATCCAATGGTTAGATGGTAGTAACAAGTTCACCAACAGTATTTCGTACAAAATTATGTTTTTTCCTGCTCCATCTAATTCCAAAATTGAGATCCCCACTTCCCAGGTTCCAAAATAAAATAAAAGCTAGGAAAATATATTTGAGAGGCTCATAAAATTGACCCTAGTTGATCATCAGATAGGCTCAGCTTTGGCAGAATCTCCTAATTCATCTCCGCTTCCATGATCTCCCACTCTGGTGGGAGTCAAAAAGCCTACTGTAAATCCTTAGTAAAGAGTACTTGTCCTGTTGACAGAATTTATTGGTTTTTTTCCCCATCTTGTATGGGGGCAGCATGAGACTTAGTTATGTAACCTCTGTTCTATTTCTATGATTTGACTGAACAATGCTGATAAATTTTACAAAAAAAAATAGGTGAATTCAACAAGTGCCGATGGATTTCTGGTTATGAGCTACATACTCTTTTGAGTTGCAAAAATTCATCTATGAAGACAAACAAAGTCCCTTCCCCTCCTGGTTCTTAAAATAATCCCCAACTACTGTTCTTTTTTGCTAGAAAGGAATTAGAAATTCCCTAAACGTTTTTGAGGATCTTAAAAAAGATTCGGCTCAACTATTTTTATCTTATTTTTCATTCATTCTAGTGTTATAGTGATCACAGTTTTCCACTGTATTTTACATTCTAGCTGGAAGTAAGTAAACCTGAAAAAGTGAGGGTGGGGGGGACTGAAAAAGATGTATCTGCTAATCTTCACCATGTTTTTGTACTACAACTCATTAAAATCCCAATAAACAACTTCCTGCATGCTTTTCCGCAAGAGGAGCATGTTATTTGTGGCTAATGTAAATGGCACAGTACTTTGGAGTCCCTATTCTGGACACTCTTGCACTGGAGGGGCTAGGGTTCATGATGGCACCTCTCTTCTCTTCCTATCTCCACCATTGCTAGTTCTGTCTTCCTGGTGATACACTCTGCTCTGCTGCATATTCTTTTATCCACATTTGTTATATTCTTTTAACTGAGGATGTTACATGTGATGATCAACCCTTCCTTCCCAATCTTACTCAAATATTGGCTCGAGGAATACCTCTCAAAGTCTCTGAAACAGAGCTTCCCTCTCCTTCCTCTTTCCCACAGCTCATTATTTAGCACTTCTTATGGGATTTTGAATTAGGGCTCTGTGTATATGTATCTGTCTTTTTCTCCAAACATGAGCTTCAACAGAACTAAGACTGTATTTTAATCATTTTCTTTCTGTATTTCTAAGAATACCTAACACAGTGAGTTATACAGTAAAGTCACTTAACAAATACTTATTGAATTGAACAGAGTAAAATAATCTGGTGTCAGTACAATCCTGTGTTATTGACTTGAAAAAATGGAAAAAAGAAAATGAAAACGTTGTACTAACCTAACCCCTCCTCATTTTTGCTATATTCTACATCAGACATGGTGATTGTTCAATCTATTTGTTGCAAGCTTCTTATACCATATTTCTTCAATTCATAGACACAAGAGTTTTGTAGTGGATTACACAGGAGGTACCCTGTCTAATGTAGATGGAGTTTATAGGATTGCCTAGGTTTTGTGGGACAACCTTAAATGATGGAAATAAAAGTCATCAAACTTCTTTTTGAAAGCCATTGCAGAGAAATAAAATACAAAAAAGTAATCATGCAATAGCAGCAGCAAACAGATTCCCTAAGTTGTGCCAAACTGCCTGACTAGTTAGAGCCATGTTCAGGGTGTCTCCCATCTTTTTATGTTAAGTTTCTCCATTCCCTTAGCTGCCTTGGGAAGCTTTCCCTCATTAAAAGGGATGGGAAACTAGCCACATCATTACATTCACTTAAGGCAGAGTTTAGATGGTCAGTTCCCACCTCTGTCACCAACAGCTGCCACTTTTGGATTTTGAGCCCTCATTGGCATCAAGGTTTGAGTTGGGATATTTATTTGTCTTACTTTGAAATTTACATGTCTTTAGAACAACTAAAACTCACAAGAACAAACTAATTAATGGATTCCATTTTTGACAGCTACAAGAAGACGGATGAGAAAGTAACATGCTTCTGGCAGCGTGTTATCAATTGGGAAGCAACAGTGCATTCCCTCTATGTGGAACAGTGAGCTGGAACCGACACTGACAGATGACACGGCCCTTTGACAGTGACGCCTGTAGGAGCTGACAGCTCCACTTGCAGTCAGTCAAGTCCATGCCTTGCTGTGGAATTTTAACGTGCTTGATTTGCAGAATATGCTTTGCCTACTCCTCAGCTTGTGGCAGAAATGAATAGAAATTTAAAAAGCATTCACATTAAATAGTAGATTCTAGAATCTGTTCCCCGCTATTCTTTCCCCACTCAAAGTAAAGAGCACCAATTGTAAACAAAGTATCATCTTGGACTAAAAAGCTGTAGAACATATGAAAAAACAAAATTCTCCCTTTAAAATTAGATTTCCTTTAAACCAAGGTATTTCACTTATTAGTTAAAATCTCAGGGAAAATGAGGTACTAAATTTCCCAAGATATGTATAATTTAGTTATAAAGTTATTGTGTGTGTATATATATATATATATATACAAATCACAGGATAGGGCAAAGTGGCTGATTTGACTGTGCTTTTGAAACTTATTGACTTGAAAACTGCTTTCAAATATTAGAAAATATTCTTCCCTGGGGGATTAGACTTGTTCCTTCACTTCTAGGTGTGCATCATGCTTTCTATTTTGGCTTTTTGCAGTTGATTTCCTGTGAACAAGCCATGAGCATGAAGCTGAATTTCCTGTGTGACTACTGTAAAGTTTATCCTCTGTGTTTCAGTTCCTTCACCAATAAAATATAGCTAATCACCCTGTCACCAGCAACATACCTCACAGGCTCAGAGCAAGAAATAAGGGCATTCATTGAAGGTTGCAAACTAGTGACTGGAAGGCCAAATTGAACTGGCAGGGAAGTTGTGAATTTTGCATATGAATGCCCCTAGGCTGGGCAGGTGCCCTGCAGTTTACATAGCCTCTGCTCCCTGTCTACCACTGTGTCTCTTGCACATTTATGTAACTTCCCTTGACTCTGAAGGCAGTTGAGTTTGTGACCATAGTACCATGAGGCACTGTCGTCTCGATGCTCATAGCAACACATAATTATTCTAACATTGCTGGTTTTAAAAAAGTACACTAGAAGCAGGAGAAATAAATATAATAGTGGAATCAGCAAATACACTTGAAATGAGCATACAATTACAAAGAACAATTAACAACTAAGATAGTGTTAGCAGATAATCCAAACACTGGAAGCCCCTAAATTAGCTCTTCCCTTTCATCAGGACCACCCCATCTCCCATAAACAAACACATAGAAGAGACTTGGCAGTCTTTTCCTGGTAAAAATAGGTGAGTCTTTAACAAAAGAGTAATCTAGTCATCATGATAACTGACCCAACTTTCCCATCTGTGTAATTATAAATGACTAGGGCAAGTGATAAAGAAGGCATATGAAGAAGAGGTGTTTCTGAGTGTCCTGGAGAATAAAGAAAGGTTCGTGGATTGGAGGAGGAAAGAAAAAGGTCATTCTAAGCAAAAGAATAATTTGCGCAGAGATTCAGAAATGAGAAAGACTAAGTTATCACTGCTAGAATGGAGAACATGCAGTTCGTAATGAGGAAAAGATAAGCTTGGGTTCTCTGGATTAACTACAAATACAAAGTACTACAGTATGTCAATTTGTAAGGAAATACATTTCACAGACTGCATACAAACAGCAAGTAAAATATAATGACCTTCCATTTGTTTTATGATAATTGGACATTTATTTCATAAAGTAAGTACTGCTATTATACCATGACCCATGATAAAAAGGAAAACTTTTCAGTTTACATTTCACCCATCATAACCTTGAATATTAAAATAAACTCACATGCTCCATTAACTAGAAAATAATTCCCTTCCATGCTTTGAATTTGCTTAGGGTGTGGTTCTCAGTGAGAACAAGTTCAACTGATATGCTTGAAGAATTGTAATTAAGAGACAAGGTAATTTCAAAGGTGTTACATTTAATGCATTACTAGCATCTTTTTAACACATGTGTTTATTCCATCCTTCAATTTCTTGAAATTCCATATAGTTTTCGAGGTTTGTGATTTCATATCAATTAAAGCTTATCAGCTAACCTCATATCCCATGGATGAAAATATCATAGACTGACAGAAGATTTTTAATTAGTGTTTAGTATGCTTAGAAAAATGTGCCAATGAGTTGGATATCTGTGTGCTATTGATGGTATTTAAAATGATAGTTGAACATAATTTTCCCTTTAATGAAGCAGTTGATTTTATGAAAATGGTAATTATAAAAAACAAATCTCATCATTTAAATTATGCTTCTTGCCAGCTTTCACTTTTTTCTTGACCCAAATAAGTTTTTATTTGCAACGTCCTTTGACCAATTATGTAAACAAAATGATTATATAAAAATTACATGCAGGTTTTAAATGTGGGGGGGGGGCAGAACAATAGTACAGCAGGTAGGGTGTTTGCCTTGCATGCAGCCAACCCAGGTCCAATCCCTGGCACTCCATATGTACCCTAGCTCCACCAAGAGTGATCCCTGAGCACAAAGCCAGGAGTTAGCCCTGAGAACCACCAGATGTGGCAAAAAGAAACAGAGTTTTAACTGTGTTGGATTATTCTCAGTGCTGAACAAATAGGTCACCATCCCCTGGATCATACAATCTCAAGCGAGACAACTACACGGCAATTTGAGTTTGATATAGGAGAAATGGAGAAATGGAGAAATATTGGAGGAAATCTAACCAAATGCTCAGGATACTTCCTGGAGGAAATTGCATTTAAGCAGATACCTACTTGGTGAAAGGGAATTTTGTTTAGTGAAAAGGTGGAATATATTCCTGACAGATGGTGCTGCATATGCCAAGGCCTATATACAAAAGAATGGAAAAGAAATTCAGTATAGGTAGAGCAAAGTACAGTTGTGAGGGAGTGATGTAGATGAGACTGAATCTGGACAGCTAAGCTGGGCCAGTTCATATGAGGCTTTAAATACCCTTCTAAACTATTATCCTTAAAATATAGGAAGCCATTCTAGACACTGTCATCAAATCATATATATATATGTAATCATTATATATATGTATATATATACAATGTATACTTTCCATTCCTTGCTATCAGGGATAGGGAAGGGGAAGACACATAATTCCTTTTTCTGGCAAATGTCATATAGGTATCTCCATCTCATTATGTTTTTTTCTCTCTCTCTAGTTATCTAATATCTCTGTCTCTGTTGTATACCTCACCCTGCCACTGTATGTACTAGTAGAAAATCTGCGTTCTCCACCAAAATGGTTCACTAAACATTTACTTTCTAATCCACTTTTAACTTGAAAAAAACTTCATTTGTTAAAAAATATTTTAAACATCTCCTTTTACCAGTTATTGTGCTAATTATGGGGAATATATTGGTGGAGAAAATGGGCACACTGCTTGCTCTGTTAAAATTGCATCTTTATTATAGCTTCCAAAGAAAACCCTGAATAATTGAAAGAATGAGATTTTTTTTTCAGTGATAAAGACGTAAAAGTTTAGAATCACAGGGGAATTTTACTCCCCAAGAACACTACAGAGAATACATATCTGCATAGAAATAAAGTTTGACTCATGTTTAAACCCCGTTGACATGATGACAAATAAATATTTAGGCAAGTTGTAAACTGATGTGTGAAGGCCACAGAAGTATCTTAACTTCCCTTCTCCTCTCCCTGTTTCACTAAGAAATGTTTTGTGAAAATGCTTCAAATTGCTGTAATATTCTGTCACACCAAAGGCAGATTTCCAGGGGGAAAAGAAGTGGTGTAGCTTCTACGCTACTATGGAGATTAATGTTTTCCAGCTATTTATATCCTGTAGCATGTGGTTTCATGGCAAGCCTGAGGTGTTGGAAGGAAAGTAGAGAACACCGGAAATGGTCTAGAGAAACAGGAGATAAGAAGGTGGAAGAAAGTTAAAAGGGATGAATGCAGGCTTTCCTAGGATTTGATGAGGAGGCATGTTAAATAAACCTCACTGCTTACTTTCCCATCTTCTGGGTGTGATTTAAGGTATGATACAATAGGAAGCAAAGTCTATGCTTAAAATAATTATTCACTACCATTGAGCTAGACTGCAAAGAGATAAAGAAGAAATCAGAAATTCAATGAGGATGTGAAAATCTTGACTCTTTTTTAAATTTTATGGAATCATCATGAGACAGTTACAAGCTTTTATGTTTGGGTTACAATCACACAATGATCAAACACCTATCCCTCTACCAGTGCACATTCCCCACCACCAACATCCCCGGTATACCCCCCCTTCCCATCCTTCCCCTGCTTCCATGGCAGACATTATTCCCCATACTCTCTCTCTACTTTTTTTTTATGTAGGAGTACTGCTATTTATTCAGCCACTGATTAGCTGATTGAATTGGGCATGAAAGCCACCTTACTTTTTTTCCCCCATAGTTTTATTTGTTAACCACAATATACCACCCTCTCACCCCACCCAATGCCTGTGAGGCAGACGATTTCTACTTAACACTTCTCTACATTGATTACATTCATCTTTTCGACAAAAGATGCACCATTATTGTTTAAAATTCCCCCCTTCCCCAACAATCAGAATTGCTGAAAAGGCATTGTGAAATACTTTGTTTTTTATAGCTGGTTATGAGAATCATATAATGTTGCACGACCACTATTGCGGCCACACAATTTTTGATTTCTGCAAAGAGCCAGATAATTTAGAGATTGGTTTCTGTGCGTCTGGTGTTATGATTGTGCCGGAGAGCTGCTCGTGGGGGGAAACTCATGACCTCGGTAAGGCGTGAAGGATGAGCTGGTACCACCCCTCTTCCCATGCAACTGCAGTTGCCCTGTCACCGCCGGCTTATACCTGACTTTCCTATAAGCTCTGAGGTGGTGGCCACGTTGCTGCCAAGGTGGGGAGAAAAGGTGGAAGGGAGCAACACCCTTTCCCTCCGGGGAGGCATGGCGCCATAGTTTAACGCATGGTCCATTGACTTTTCTGCCTCAAGTTGCCAGGCTCTGGATTAAAT
Source organism: Sorex fumeus (assembly GCF_029834395.1). Taxonomy (NCBI): domain Eukaryota; kingdom Metazoa; phylum Chordata; class Mammalia; order Eulipotyphla; family Soricidae; genus Sorex; species Sorex fumeus. The sequence continues at coordinate 17,164,957 of NW_026606111.1, read as the reverse complement.
CCTTTTGCCTCTGGAGGCATGGCCATGCCAGAGAGCCACTTATGGGGGGGGCAACTCGTGACCTCAGTAGGGTGTGAAAGACGAGCCAGTACCGCTCCTCTTCCCATGAGACTGCAGTTGCCTTGTCACTGCCAGCTCATACCTGGCTTTCCAATAAGCTCTGAGGAGGCGGCCACCTTGCTGCCGGGGGGGGCGGGGGGGAAAGGAGGGGTAGAGAAAGGCAGAAGGGAGCAACACCCTTTCCCTCCTGGGGAGGCATGGCGCCGTAGTTTAATGCATGGTCCATTCACTTTTCTGCCGCAAGCTGCTGGGCTCTGGATTAAGTCCTTTTGCCTCTGGAGCCATGTCTGTGCCAGAGAGCCGCTCGTGGGGGGCAACTTGTGACCTCAGTAGGGCATGAAGGACAAGCTGGTACTGACCCCCTTCCCATGAGACTACAGTTGCCCCGTCACTGCCAGCTCATACCTGGCTTTCCAATAAGCTCTGAGGCGGCGGCCACCTTGCTGCCAGGGGGGAAAAAGGCAGAAGGGAGCAACACCCTTTCCCTCCCAGGGAGGCATGGCGCCGTAGTTTAATGCATGGTCCATTCACTTTTCTGCCTCAAGTTGTCGGGCTCTGGATTAAGTCCTTTTGCTTCTGGAGCCTTGGCCGTGTATGCGGTCCAGATGCATTTCTGCCAAAAGCTGCTGGGTTTCAAGATTTGTTTCTGAGTCTCTGGGATCGTGGCCATTAGTCAGCTTGATCAGAAGCCAGAGAGGCCGTTTGTAGGCAGCGACTTGAGGTCTTGCTGGGATGGGGAGGAAAGGGCCGGTTCCACCCCCATCTGTTGAGGCCCCGGCGTGCCTCGTCACTGCAGGCCCAAACCTGACTGTCTTGTGGCCTCTGGAGGATGACGGTCACCAGGCCACAAGGGGAACAGGCCAAGGCACAAAACCTATTCCCACCTGGAGTGGCCCAGCCCCAGTAACCGACAGCAGGAACAGGACGCATTTCTGCCAAAAGCTTTTGGGTTCCGAGATTTGTTTCTGAGCCTCTGGGATCATGGCTGTTAAGCAGTTCCATCAGGAACCAGAGAGGCCATGCCTCCAATTATATAGCTGAGCTGGAGGTGGTTTGTGGGTGTGTCTCCCACATACCTAACTTTTGGCCGTTTACTTTCTTGGTTAACTTTGCCCCAAGTTTTTGAGGTCTGGTCAAAGGCACAGCAGCAATTTTGGGGTATCTGAAGGCCTTACAGTGCCATCAGGCTGCTGATACACTCACCTCACAGGTACAGATTGACCTGCTGGCGGCACCATACCCCCTCTCTCTACTTTTGAGCATTATGATTTGCAATACAGACACTGAGAAGTTATAATGTTTGATCCTTTATCTACTTTGAGCACACATCTCCCATCCTGACCGTTTCCTCAAACCATCATTTTCTTAGTGATCCCTTCTCTATTCCAGCTGCCTTCTCACCTACGCTCATGAGGCAGGCTTTCAGCTATGGAGTAATCTTTCTGTACCATGTATCTACTATCCTTAGGTGTCAGCTTCATGTTATGTTGTTTTATACTCCACAAATGAGTGAAGACCTTCTATGTCTGTCCCTCTCTTTCTGACTCATTTCACGCAGCATGATACTCTCCATGTCTATCCATTTATAAGCAAATTTCATTACTTCATCTCTCCTAACAGCTGCTTAGTATTCCATTGTGTAGATGTACCAAACTTTCTTTGAAAGTCTTGTCTTTTAACACCATGTCACTTGTTCTACATTTCCAGTTGGGAGAAGCTACTGACATGGGTAAGGGATATTGGTAGCTAGGAAAACGCTCAGTATCAGGTCCCCTCCTACTATTCAGGACTTATTTGCCATACCCAGACCTTTCTCACATTGGTCAAAAGCTGAACAGGCCATTTTTGGCGTGAGAATAGTGAGAATGCAAGTGGTGCAATTTTTTCCACTCACATTTTTATTGATATTTTTAACCAGGATACTATTGGAATCTGGTTTTCATCTTCTAGATGCTTATGTGGCCGATCAAAATATGGAGGAAATTTTTTATTGAGATAAAAGTAGCTTTGGGGTAATGTTCCCAAACCTGGCTGCACATCAGAATTTCTATGTGGACTTTTAAAAATATAGCTTTGGCTCAATACCAGACCTTGTGACTGACTCAGAAACTTCAGAGTGCCAGAATCTCATATTTTCAAAAACTTTCTGGATGAATCCTTAGGTAACCAGTTTGAGTGTGTGTCATTGAAGGTGGAAAATGGATACTGGTGGAGGGAAAGTGTTGGATAATTGTATGACTGAAACCCGATCATGAACGTTTTGTAACTGTATATCTTGCAATGAATCAATTAAAAATATTTTTTTAAATGTAACCCCCTAAAATTAAAAAAAAGACAGACTATAATTAAGGAATTTCCCTTCTGAATTCTGACTCACCAATAATTTAAACATCTATCAAGCACTAGCTGGGTCTACTAATAAGCATAATTGGAAGTCATTTTGCATAATGTAGATGAACAATTATAACCACTAACTTGTATCACACTTCACAATACTCCATATTTAATGATTTCAATAACTCACAGAGTTGATACTATTATTTTCCTATTTTATTTTCATAGATATTGAGGATTAGGCAACTAAAACTTCTTGACTAAGTTATGTCAGACTTTAAAATCCAAGTTAGTACAACTCAAAATCCTGAACTCTTAGCCTCTCATCCTATTAAATACCTATTTATTTAATGATAGTGTAGCTTATACGGAATTACTGTCCAAAAACAGTACAGCAAGACAATTGAAAAAATATTCATTTTCTGAGTAATATTGTTTTAGTGAAGTACTTGTGCTACAAATTTTTAATGAAATCTGTCAGTGAGAAAGTGTAACCATTCAAAGGTAAGAATTCACATTTAAGATATTGCTAAATTAAATATTTATAAGCTTGAATAGACAGTTGCTTATTTACATAGGTACATATGAACATAGCCAAATATATACATCTATGATTTTTTTCCTCAATCAAACTTTCCTTAGAATTCTGACTTTGACATATTTTAAGCAATTTATATTTACACCAATACTGTAATGTTTACGCACTTCAGGGTTGGCAGATTTTATCTCCCAAGTTTATATGTGTGCATTAAAAACAGATAACAAAATTATCTGTATACAAAGACATGTTTTAAATTATAGGAATTACTATGTGACTATAGAAAAGGTTCCCTCAATTATGTGATTATACTTTTTAAAATGATCTACTTGCAATAAATATCTATACAAAATAAGTATTTATATAAATGATAGTGATGTTTGCTGACAATTCTGATTTGGGCCAGAAATGAGAGTGTGAAAGATAAAATGATCCCACTGGAAGCCAATACATACTTCATATGTCATATGCCTTGGAAATTTCTTAACTTATTTTCAGCTTTTTACTCACAATATGATGAAGAGCAAGGAACTTTACTTCCATATAGCTCAGTTTCCTTATCAGCCAATTGGGGTTGAAAATAATACCCTCTTCTTTTTTTTTGAATTTTATTTTATTGAATCACTGTGAGATATAGTTACAAGCTTTTATGTTTGAGTTACAATCATACAATGTTCAAATACCCGTCCCTCCATCAGTGCACATTCCTCACCACCAATCTCCCCAGTATACTCCCCCTTTCCAAGTCTCCCTCTGCCTCTCTGGCAGACAATTTCCCCTATACTCTCTTTCTACTTTTGGGCATTATGGTTTGCAACACAGATACGGAGAGACCATCACTTTTGGTCCTTCATCTACTTTACCCTCTTCTTCGCGGGTAGGGCGTTTGCCTTGCAAGTGGCCAACATGGCCGACCGGAGTTCGATTCCTCCACCCCCCTCAGACAGCCTGGCAAACTACCAAGAGTATCTCGCCCGCACGGCAAAGCCTGGCAAGCTACCTGCGATGTATTCGATATGCCAAACACAGTAACAACAAAGTCTCACAATGGAGACGTTACTGGGCCCACTCAAGAAAATCAATGAACAACGGGAGGACAGTGACAGTGACCCTCTTCTTAAGGTGGCACAGTGTCACCACATTACACTCTCCACCACAGTGCCAATATTCTTCCATCACAATCTATTAGAGTCCCCTTCCTCCTTTTATCTCTGTTCCTTCCCTCCCATCTTCCTTCACACCTTCATAACCTCAGCTCTATAGTCAAGAGTCTATGGGTTTGTTTACTTTGGATTTTGTCTATCTCCTTACTTTGTTTTCTCATATAGCACATATGAGTGAGATCATGTGGTGCTTCTCTTTCTCCTTCTGCTTTATTTTGATTAACTTGACTCCCTCCAGGTCCATTCCTGTGATAAAAAAAAAAAGACAAGATTTTATTTTGGGGTGGAATAAGAGCTCAGTGATTGAACACATGCAGGAAAAACAGCTTTGATTCTCTGCAACACACTGTCACTCAAGTACTGATGCCCTGTGTAGACAGTAACAACAAAGTCGCCAATGGAGACTTAAATTAATGACAACAAAATCCTATTTTCTTCTGGCTGAGTAGTACTTCATTATATATTTTATGAATCTACTTGTTTGTCCTTGGATACTTGGGTTGCTTCCAAATCCTGACTATTGTAAAGAACAAAATTTAGTAAACATTTCCTGAATGCTATTGATCTCAAACAAAAAGCTATCATTTTTTCACCCACAAAATGGGCTTATTAGAAAAAAAATAACAAAATGGCCATTTACAAAGGTGCTGCCTTGTGCTAAGACAAGTGTATTCCAAAATAAAAAATAGTGGCCAAAAAAAAAAGCTAGCCACCCATGGGACAGAGCGAGTAACTGCATACCTTGCATGAGGTGGACCAGGGTGTGATCTCCAACATTCCGTTTGGTCCTCCAAGCACTGCCAGAAGTAATTTCAGAGTGCAGAACTGGAGTAACCCCAGGTGTGGCCCTGCTTCTCCCAAAAATGTTAGCACCCCTTAGATAATTTTTAAAAAGCTGTTAATAGGGCCAGAGACACTTCTTTCAGCTTAAAGAGGAACCAACATCATTTTCACTAATGAGACAAGACATGCTTCTGGGTTCCATAATTTGCTAAGTGTACAAGCATGGGAACTCTTCTGACCTCTTAACCCTACTTAAACAGAGTTTTTGCATATTTTCCTAATACCAATCATCACAATAACTGAGGGCATGTGAACAATAAATATAATTCATATATTATTTCAGATATCTTATAACAACCCTATGAAACCAATAGACATTTTATTCCATTTAATTAATTAATTTTTTATTCTTGTTCCCCCCTTTTTAATCTCAATTCATAGTTGAGTTTGTATTACCAGTAGACAATGTTGACACCAGTATCTTAAGAAGACACCTAGAGTAGACTTTCCTTGCATACAACTGACCCAGATTCTATCACCAGCACGGCATATGTTCTGCAAACACCAGAACTGACCCCTGAGCACAGAGTCTGGAGTAATCCCTGAGCACTGTCATATATGGCCCCAAACCAAAACAAGTTGTCAAACTCAGTGCTGGCCCTCCTAACCACCAGTCTACAACTTTGTACTAATGCTGTGGCAGGCATCAAAAAGCAACCATTAGCTGAAAAGCAAGGTAATTTGCCTCAGAGCAAGCAAAACTTGAGAAAGAAAGCAGCCATCCTTTCTAAACATTATCGAAATAAATGATCTGGTGCTTCTCTGAGGCTTAATATTGAACTAATTAAAGAGCTCAGAGTTGTGTTTTGGTGATGAAAAGGTAGCAGTCACTTGGATAGCATTTCGGGCCAAAAACCGTGTGTTGGGTTAACATATATTTAGAAGAGTATAAAATTGTACTCCTAATACAGTGTAGTCTTGTAAACCAATGTTACCTCAAAAGAAAACTGACATAAGCAAAACAAATACCCTCAGGTAGGAAGGAAGATGGCTTTTTCTTGAGAATGTTAGATTGGCTTGAAACCACAAAACATTTTGTTCTGAGAACCGGATTATTTTTTTAATTTTTATTAGTGAAACAGCATGAGGTACGGTTGTAGACTTACAAATTTTTGTGCTTGGGTTTCAGTTGTACAATGATTGAGAACCTATCCCTCCACCAGTGTCCATTCTCCACCACCCCTAATCCCAGTATCCCTCCCACTCCCCATCCCCCCACCACACACTGCCTCTGTGGCAGGATACTCCCTTTTGTTCTCTCTCTCTCCTTTTGGGTGCTGTGGTTTGCAAAAGAGGAATTGAGTGGTAATCATGTTTGGTTTATAGTCTACTTTCAGCATGCATCTCCCATCCTGGGCAGATCTTCCCAACACCCTTTATTTGGTGCTCCCTTTTCTATCTGAGCTGCCTTTACCCCTAGAGTGTATGGCTGACCTCCAAGCCATGGAGTAAACCTCCTGGTACTTATCTCGGCTCTTATTGGGTATTAGTCTCCTATTTTGTTACTTTATGTTCCCCAGATAAAAGTAATCTTTCTATGCCTATCCCTCTCTTTCTGACTCATTATGCTTAGCATGATACTTTCCATGTAGTACCAATGTATGTAAATTTCATGACTTCATCCTTTCTAACAGCTACGTAGTACTCCATTGTGTAGATGTACCAAAGTTTCTTTAACCACTCATCTGTTCTCGGGCACTCAGGTTTTTTCCATATTCTAGCTATTGTAAACAGTGATGCAATGAACAAACAAGTGCAGATGTCACTTCGACTATACCTTTTTGCCTCTTTGGGATATATTTCCAGGAGTGGTATTGCTGGGTCAAATGGGAGCTCAATTTCTAATTTTTTGAGAATTGTGCACACTGTTTTCCAAAAGGGCTGAACCAGTCGGCATTCCCACCAGCAGTGAAGGAGGGTCCCTTTCTCGCCACATCCGTGCCAACACCTGTTGCTTTTGTTCTTTTGGATGTGGGCCTGTCTCTGTGGTGTGAGATGATATCTCATTGTGGTTTTGATCTGCATCTCCTGTTGATTAATGATATAGAGCAATTTCTCATGTGCCTTTTATCCATTTGAATTTCTTCTTTGAGAAAGTTTCTGTTCATTTCATCGCCAATTTTTTTGATGGGTTGGATATTTTCTTCTTGTGGAGTTCAACCAGTACTTTGTATATCCTTGATATCAACCCCTTGTTGGATGTGTATTCAACTAATATCCTTTCCTATTCTGTAGACTGTCTTTGTATTTTGGTCACTGTTTCTTTGGAGGTGCAGAAGCTTCTTAGTTTAAGATAGTCCCATTTCTCTATCTCTGTTTTCACTTACTTGGTCAGTGGTGTGACATCTTGAAGATACCATTAGCTTCAATGTCATCGAGGGTTTTGCCAACTTTGTCTTTAATGTACCTTATGGATTCTGGTCTGATGTTGAGGTCTTTAATCCATTCTGATCTTACTTTTGTACATGAATTAAGGCAGAAATCTGAGCCCACTTTTTTGCATGTAGCCATCCAGTATTGCCAGCACAATTTGTTAAAGAGGCTTTACTTGCTCCACTTCACATTTCTTGCCCCCTTATTAAATATTGGATGATCATATGCTTGGGGGGAGATGTCAGTATATTCAACCCTGTTCCATTGGTCTGTAGCTCTGCGTTTGTTCCAGTACCATGCTGTTTTAATTATTACTGCTTTTTAGTAGAGTTTGAAGTTAGGGAGGTTGATTCTTTCCATTTTCTTTTTCCCAAGAATTGCTTTACCTATTCATGGGGGCTTATTGTTCCATATGAATTACAGGAGTGTTTGCTCCACTTCTTTGAAGATTGTAATGGGTATCGTTATAGGATCACATTGAATTTGTACAGTGCTTTGGGAAGTATTGCCATTTTGACAATGTTAATTCTCCCAATCCATGAGCAGGGGATATTTTTCCATTTCTTCTTGTCCTCTTATATTTCCTTAAGTAGCGTTTTATAGTTTTCTTTGTACAGGTGCTTTACTTCCTTAATTAAGCTAATTCCTAGGTAGTTGATTTTCTGAGGCACAATTGTGAATGGGATTGTTTTCTTCATGTCACTTTCTTCTTTCACTATTTGCGTTTAGGAATGCCATGGACTTTTGGGTACTGATTTTATAGACTGCAACTTTACTATACAAGTCTATTGTTTCTAGGAGTTTCTTGGTAGAGCCTTTAGGTTCTCTAAGTGTAGTATCATATCATCTGCGAATAGTGAGAGCTTGATTTCTTCCTTTCCTACCTGGATGCACTTAATATCTTTTTCTTGCCAAATCGCTACTGCAATTACTTCCAGTACTATATTGAACAGTAGTGGAGAGAGTGGGCATCCTTGTCTCGTCCCTGATCTTAGGGGGAAGTTTTTCCCCATTGAGGATGATGCTTGCTGTAGGCTTGTGGTAGAAGGCTTTAACTATATTGAGAAAAGTCCCTTCTATTTCCATTTTGGTGAGGGTTTTCATCATAAATGGGTACTGGATCTTGTCAAATGCTTTCTCTGCATCTCTTAATATGATTATACAATTTTTGTCTCTTCTTTTGTTGATATGATGGATTATGTTGATTGATTTTCGAATGTTAAACATCCTTGCATCCCCAGGATGAATCCCACTTGGTCATGGTGTATGATTTTTTTGATGAGTTGTTGAATTCTATTTGCTAGTATTTTATTGAGAATCTTCATATCTGTGTTCATCAGGGATATCAGCCTGTAGTTTTCTTTTCTTGTGTTGTCTTTGTTTCCTTTTGGTATTAGAGAGATATGGAATTCATAGAAACTGTTTGGAAGAGTTTCAGTTTCTTCAATTTCCTGGAATAGCTTGAGAAGAACTGGCAATAGGTCCTCTTTAAATGCTTGGAAAAATTCTCTAGTGAATTCATCTGGACCTGGGCTTTTGTTTTTAGGAAGGCTTTTGATTACAGTTTCAATTTCCTTGATGTGAATAGGTCTATTCAGGTACTCAGATCTTCTTGATTCAGCCTTGGAAGATTATAGGAATCCAGGAATTTATCCATTTCTTCTAGGTTCTCTTGTTTCGTGGCATACAGACTTTCAAAGTAGTCTCTAATGATCTTTTGAATTTCTTTGGTTTCTCTTGTGATATTCCCCTTCTCATTTATGATTTGGTTTATTAAGTTCTCTCTCTGTGTTTCTTAATGAGTGTTACTAGTGGTTTATCTATCTTATTTATTTTCTCGAAGAACCAGCTCTTGGTTTCATTGATCTTTTGGATTGTTTCTTTGGTTTCCATGGCGTTGATTTCTGCTCTAAGTTTTATGATATCTTTCCTTCTGCCTGATTTGGGCTCCTTCTGATGATCCTTTTCTAAGATCTTGAGCTATGAAGTCAAGTTGTTTATGTAGGCCCTTTCTTCCGTCCTGAGATATGTTTGCAGAGCTATAAATTTTCCCCTTAACACGGCTTTAGCAGCATTCCATAGGTTCTGGTAGAATGGTGTATTTGTAACAAAATAATGATCAATTACTATTGGGAAAGAAATCACAGAAAAATAGTGGAATAAGTGGGAAATAAAATGTTTCAAATTATGTTTAATAGCACCAGTATGTAAAATAAGACAAAGAACAAAAGTTCCCTCATGGGTAGGTACCACACACATCTACAGAGAAGAGGAACTAACAAACTCTAATAAGAAGCAGACTTTTTCAAGTGAATTTGCATATGAAGTTCATGCCTCTAACCAAAGGGTCAGCAAATTATGACCTGTAGTTCAAGTTTAATATCTCCCCATTCTCTTACAGCCCACAGGCTAGAAATTCTTGGAATATTTTTCAGTTTTTGAAAATAAATTCAAAGAGGAACAATTTTTCATAGCACATTAAAATCTTGTGAAGTTTACATTTCAGTGTTTATACTAAAATTTAAGTGGAACATATCCATACCCATTTGTAAAATCTTATCTCGCCGAAGGTTGTGTGTTCACGGGCTCACTGGATGGCACTGTCTCAACGCCTGCGTTCGGTGCTCTTGAGCTGCTGTGTGTGGCCTAGGTCGGAAGGGCTGTTGGCCAAGGGCAGACAGAAGAAGAAACGAGGGCCAGGCCGGTCTATATTAATAGTAGTTTATTTCAATCCTCTTCATTCCTGTCTTTCTCTGCCTTCTTCTCTCCTGGGCCCCAATCTTGGAACCTCTCTCCTTCTGGCTCTGACTCTGGATCTCTGGAGCCCGAGCTCTCTCACTTCTGACTCTCCTCTCCGAGCTTACGTCTTAGTTTATATAGCAGTCACATAGGGCGGTGGCATAAAGGTGGGTTGAATACTGACAAATCAACAAAGAGAGGTAAGACCACTCCTCCAGGAGATTAACTCAAGGATAAAATCTCATCTACAGAGATTACTTCAGATTACTAGGAAATCCGCTCAAGGGTGGGATCCCAACAAGGGTGTGTTCTTCCCTCAGTTAGTAATCTACTTAAATAGTTGTAATAAATCTACTTCTACTATTTCTAGCAGTGTCATTCTGTATGAGAACAGTAAGAGATATAAATTTAGTTTGGTTCTTCCTGAGAACATCTCACTATATATTCCGCAGTCCTCAGGCCAGGTTAATCTTCCTAGCTCCAGCAGGGTCCTAGTCTCGTCGTTACTTACTTTTGGATCATGACAGCATTTGTCCATGATCATGCCCTCAACTTATAGTTGAGTATTGTGGCCCTTTGGCCTGGCCCATTTCGATGCCAGGGTAGCTCACTGCTTGCCCTGGGTCCATTCAGTCCCTCGTCGGGACCCTGCTTTTGGGGTGCTAGGAACTAAGGGCAACTGAGTCAAGAAATCAGATGCCCAGGAGTAAATATTATTCGGAGTCAATCAACTCCCAAGTTACAAAGCATAATATTAACTGTCTTCCTGTGTCCACACAGAAAGGTCATTGCTTACAATACAAGTTCAGTGTCCTTAGATGGGTGTGACCTGACAAACCTAAGCTACCTAAGGAAGGACAAAAGAGTGTTATCCTACACCCATTTGACTATGTATTTTTCGCTGCCTATATTAAGTTTACACAGGCAGAGATATGATTGACTGTATAACACATTGTGTAATTCACAAGACCTAACATATTTATTGTTTAATCCTTTATAGAAAAAATTTTTTAAGCTCTACTGTAACCTTTTATGGAAGCTACATAGTTGCAAGAAAGATTTTTTAAAATTATATTGTGTACATAATTATATATATATAAAATATACAAAATGCATAAATTTATTTGTATGCTAATAGATAAAATTTGTATATGTGACTTCATGTTTATAGTATATAAGGCAGTTTAGAGAGATAGTACAGGGTTTAGGGCAAATGTCCTGCGTACACCTGCTCTGCCAGTCTGATCCCTGGCATTATATGGATGCCCAACAATCATTAGTGTAGCACTGGATGTGCCAGAACACTGCTGTGGTTGCCTGAGTAATCTCTAGTACCACAGACTTGAGAAGCACTGCTGGGTTCAAGCAGTACTAGATCTTTGACCCTATCATAGACTTGCTGGTTTGAACAGCCAAGTATTGTCTGGAGTAGCTCCTGGGCGACCTGAGTACTAATCAGGATACTTCTATCCCCAAATTATTCTATGTAAGGTAAAGTCTTTGCATTTTAAAGGGGTCTTAATCCAGTTAGGATAGAGAAGGGGCCAGTATGACAATAATAGTTAGAAATGATCACTCTGCAAGAAATTATAAAGTAAAACAAGGAAAGCCTCTTTAACAAATGGTGCTGGCAAAACTGAACAGCTATATGCAAAAAAATGGTTTCAGACCTCTACCTAACACCATGCACAAAAGTCAGATCAGAATAGGTTAAAGACCTCAACATCAGACCAGAATCCATAAGGTACATTGAAGAAAGTTCTGCAAAACCCTCCACAATGTTAAAGGTAAAGATATCTTCAAAGATGAAATGCCACTGACCACACAAGTGGAAACAGAGATAAACAAATGGAACTATCTTAAACTAAGAAGCTTCTGCAACCTCAAAAGAGACAGTGACCAGAAAACAAAGACAGTCTACAGAATGGGAAAAGATAGTCACCTAATACCCTTCTGATAAGGGGTTAATATCAAGGATATACAAGGAACTGGTTAAACTCTACAAGAAGAAATCATCCGATCCCATCTGAAAATGGGGTGATGAAATAGACAGAAATTTCTTCTTCTCAAAGAAGAAATCCAAATGGCCAAAAGGCACATGAAAAAATGCTCTTCACCAGTAATCAACAGGGAGATGCAGATCAAAACAACAATGAGATATCATCTTACACCACAGACACTGGTACACATTCCAAAAGAACAAAAGCAACCGTTTTTGGCATAGATGTGAGGAGAAAGGGAATCTCCTTCACTGCTAGTGGGAATGCCGACTGGTCCAGCCTTTTTGGAAAACAATATGGACATTTCTCAAAAAGCTAGAAACTGAGTTCCCATTTTACCCAGCAATACTACTTCTGGGAATATATCCCAGAGATGAAAAAAAAACAGTAGAAATTACATCTGCACTTGTATGTTTATTGCAGCACTTTTTACAACAGCCAGAATCTGGAAAAAAACGAGTGTCCGGAACAGATGACTGGTTAAAGAAACTTTGGTACAGCTACACAATAGAATACTATGCAACTGTTAGAAAAGATGAAATCATGAAATTTGCATATAAGTGGATGGGCATGGTGAGTATCATGCTAAGTGAAATGATTCAGAGAGAGAGAAGGACAGATATAGAATGACTGCACTCATTTGTGAAATATTAAGTAACATAATGGGAGACTAACACCCAAGGACAGTAGAGATAAGGGCCAAGAGAATCACTCCACATTTTGGAATCCAGCCTCACATGCTGGGGAAAAGGCAGCTGGGATAGAGAAGGGACCACTAAGTAAATGATAGTTGGAGGGATCGATTGAGATGGGAGATGTGTACTGAAAGTAGATTATGGACCAAACATGATGGCCACTTATTACAAACCACAACACCTGAAAGGAGAGAGAGAGTAAGAGGGAATGTGCCTGCCACAGAGGCGGCAGGGGGTGGGGGATGTGGTGGGGTGTCAGGAGGCATACTGGAAACTTTGGTGGTGGAGAATGGGCACTGGTGAAGGGATGGATACTCGATCATTGTATGACTGAAGTGTAATCACGAACGTTTGTAAGTCTGTAACTGTATCTCATGGTGATTCATTAAAAAAAAAAGGGAATAATGTGACCCACACATTTGAGAACCTGGATTTTTATTTTCCAAAAGTGTCCTATATCTCTTGACCCACTCCACTGAGTTTATTCAAATCTTTTGTGTTCAGAGACTAGGAACAAAGGGTTCTTCCTGGGTGCCCTGTAACTCTTCCACACGTTCTTGACTTTGTGCTCCCATGGTCCTTACCTGTGCCTCCATTACAGAACTTTGCGTTGGAGCAGGGACTAAATCATTCTTTGTAATCCGTCCCTTACACACACATACCCCACCACCACCACCACTGCTCTTGCCATCATTGTTAAAAGTACCATCTTTGTGCTTTCTACAAAGTAGAATTTCAATAGAAATTGTTTGAATTGAATTGTTTCTCCATTAGTCATTAACCTTTCACTATGCAGGTGCTGTCTTTTAACAACTCTGCCTGATCATGCAGTATAATTGTTCTTCCACTTCCAGGCTGGCAGCAGGGACAATTTATCACAGATAATTCTACAGGAAGTGACTGACCCTCGCAGTCCAGCTGTCCATTAGCTGTTGCTATTGTAAGAATAACCAAAGGCCTTCACATTCCATGTCCTTTCATAATCCATGAACTCCCAGAAAGATAGACACATAAAGGAAGGGTCTGTTTCATAGAGCTTTGCAGTATAAGCCAGCCTTCAAATCCTTATTTATTGTGTTCATAATACGTCAATTTAGGACTCATGTTTGGTCAACTCTGCTGAAAAATGTTAGAACTGTAATCTGAGCTTCCTTTGTTGGTTTGAATTTTCCATAAAAGAATTTCTCCTATAAAGAAAATAACCAAAAGGCCTTTCATTCATGAAAATATTTGAGGCATCTGAAAGCCTAGTACATGTAGGAGTAATTTTGTACTGGTCTTTTTGAAGAAAATTTTCTTTAACTCTTTTTTAACTGTATCAAAAATGCTATTAAATATCTTCGCACAAAAACAGACATAATTTTTAAGTGATATTTTTATTGGGAGTAGGAAAAAATAGAGGTTAGATCAAGGTTAGTCTCAAAGATAATAAAGATCAAAGGTTCATGACCTAATGAGCTGAGAAATAAATGATGAATTTTCAAATGCCAATTTATGATGAATTTTCTATAACAAAAGTTGATTAAATAAAAGAACACAAAATAGGAAGCTTCACATGTGGTTTGTTTTTCAATTGACTTAATGAAAGTGTTGACCATACTTTTCCTAATTTTTTCCCTTCTTACTTTAAAACTCAGCTTAAGACTTGTCATTGGAAGGCATAAATATTTGAATTGGAGCAATTTTAGCCACTCAATAATTTCTAGAGATAGTCTTTCATAAAATCTGAGAGGGAAAAAGATAGTAATAGGGAAGTCTATAAATATTACAAAGGGGTAGGATTATACTCATTAACTTATGGTGGTTTACAATAGAATTAAATATTTTCTTCTATTTATAATGAGAACATAGTAGATGACTTTATTAATTCATTAATAATATGTGAAAGATTTATTTTGCATGTGCTATGAGTTATTTAAAGAATAAGAGTGGGTAAATAAAGTTCATAGAAAAAATTCCCAGATAATATTAAATTCACATGTTTTTACAATCTTATAATAGCAGCACATCACTTACTTCAAAGCATTCTATAATTTTTTAAATTTTGTATTCCTACATATTTTCAAACCTAAATTCTACCTTCTAGAAACCTATAAAATTCTTCATTTCTGGTATTTTCTAATAATTATGAGAAAAGCAGTGAAGTTATAAAAGCAATATTGAAAACATTGGTGACTATCTTAGGTGTACTCTACAGATGGAAAAATGTTCTATATAAAACAAATCTCCTCTACTGAAAAATTGAATTTTATGCTATATTAATGTATGTTATGAGACATTCTATTTTCCCTATACCTAATTAATTCATTACTTTAATGATTAAGGGTGAGGGGAAAAGGGGAGAAAGGAAGAGGGCGAGATATTCCTTTTTTTAAATTGTTCACAATAATTTATTACATTAAATATTCCAATACCAATCCCACCACCATTACACCTACCCACCATTACTGTCACTGTCACTGTCCTCCCATTGTTCCTCGATTTGCTCGAGTAACATTGTGAGACTTCTTTCTGTGTTTGGCATATCGAATATGTCACGGGTAGCTTGCCAGGCTTTGCCGCGCAGCTGAGATACTTTCGGTAGCTTGCGGGACCCTCCGAGAGAGGCGGAGGAATCGAACCTGGGTCAGTCATGTTGGCTGCGTGCAAGGCAAATGCCCTACCCGCTTTGCTATCATTCCAGCCCCCCAACCACCATTATTTTGAATTTTCCCACCACCACCCAAGCCTGCCCCCAAAGCAGATCTGAAATAATCTATTTTGTATTGCTTGTTATGAATAATCCTCTAACAAAAGATCCAAAAATTTTTCTTCTAGGAAAGTATGTAAAGAGTGTTGTATTTTACCCTGAGGCCATTAAGCTCTTGTATAAGAGATTACTAACATGTTGTTACATTTTGAGCCTGTGTGCTGATATTTTTTTTTTTAGATCTAGATCAGTTGCCTTCTGTTTTATACCCCATCAAACCAGTGGCATAGAGTATGAGATGTCACAGTCACATGCTCCAGGAATACTTAAATTTTAAATAGGGTGATACAACTGGAGTTAAATTTTTAACTAGATGGTGACTTTGGGATCCAGAGGCATCTCTGCAGCTTGTTCTCTTCTGAGATTTACTTATGATTCTCTGGATCATGGCAGTTCATGAGCTTATCTGGTACCAGCAGCACTTCCTGGGTGTGACTGCCAGGCTCCTGGAAGAACAGAGAGTTGGGGGGAGATGATACATTCCCGGCTCTGTGAAAGCCTGGAAGTTTTGGGAGGGTGAAATATTCTGGTTCTGTAGGATCAGAATCCCACTTCAGACATCATTTGCCCTAAACTTCCTATGGGTCTTTTCCCTGAAGAAAGTAAAACTGGAGATAATTTACAATTTTTTCTTACTTTGTGAAGTTTTGTCATTTCAAAATGCTATATAAAGAGTAGCTTGCCAGGCACTGCCATGTAGACGGCATACTCTCGGCAGCTTGCCGGGCTCTCCAAGAGGGACAGACGAATCGAACCTGGGTCTGCCACGTGCAAGACAAACACCCTAACAGCCAAGTTATCCGTGATGTATTCATTATACCAAAACAGTAACAAGTTTTTTTTTAAGTTTTTTTTTTTACTTTTAACAAGTCTCACAATGGAGACATTACTGGTGCCTGCTCAAGCAAATCGATGAACAACGGGAGAACAGTGCTATGGAGCTATATAAAGAGTATGCATTACTTTATTACTTTTGAAATCAGAAAACACTATAAATAGCATATGTGTTTTGAACTGTAGTGTGGTAGCATCAGTTCTCAATGAGCAGACCATGTGCAGAGCGAGCTATCCATTGAGAAAGCCTGAAATAACTTTGGGCAATGTATGCACAGCACAGTAGGCAACAGAGAGACTTACTGAACTTCCAAGGGAACCCATAAGAGATAATACAAAGACAAAGCTTTCATGGGATTTTAAGAAACAGCTACTTCTCCAGGAGAGCCTTATTATAAATGGAATTTCCAAAGAATATGAAAGCCAAATAAGAATCACTAATGCTTGAGTGGCACTTTTAACTTTCCCAAAGCACTCTTACATTTATTAATTCATTTGATCCTCATAACAACCATGCAGGCAGGGTAGCTATTAGTATTCCAATTTTAACAATGAAGACATAAAGGTAGACAGCGATTAAGAGGCAACTCAAATCACACAATTAGTGAAGCAGGGCTGCTCTTTGCTCTCTGTCCAGCGTGCCTTCTCCTGCCTATGCCCCCTTGCTCACAAGACTTCTTCCACAACAAAGCCTCGTGGAAATTTCAGGATTTTCAATTCTTAGCAAAAGAAAAGAATCCCTTGGCTTTTCATGTAAAAAATGAAGGCAAGCAGGGATTTAAGAAATAATGTAATTCAAAAGGCAAAAATATTACCACTACACCTGAACTGAGGTATTGCAGCTACAGTTGTGATAGGGTTGTCTCTAGGCTTAAGAAAATGTCATTTAAAAAGAAGAAGGAGGAGGAGGAGGAGGAGGAGGAGGAGGAGGAGGCGGAGGAGGAGGAGGAGGAGGAGGAGGAGGAGGAAGAGGAGGAGGAGGTGTCAAATTGAGATGGAGAGATAGTACAGCTGGTAGGATGCTTGACTTGCCTGCAGATGACTCCAGCTTCAAATCCTGGTGTTCTATGAATCCTAAGAATCACCAGGAGTGATTCCTCAGTGAAGAGGCAGGAGTAAGACCTGAACATTGCTGAATGTGGCCAACTACCAGAAAAAAAAAAAAGAAAAAACAAAAAAGGAGGTGTCGCTTTGTTCAATTCTAAAGTTCTGTCACTCATTTGTCCTAAGATCTCGACAGATAACAACTCTTTAGAAGTTAAACGCAGCAAATACTGCAGCGGTAAAGTGTTTAAGGAGAGAGTTTATTTAATCCTGGGTTGAATGGCTAGATGTGTAATATATAATTGCATAGTCCTAATCTCTCTATACTAAGAGAGGAGTTTCTATCTAAGGACATTGTTTTATATGCTAAATGACTTCACAGTTCCACCCAAATGCTGTGTTAAGAATATGATTTAATCATTTCTTTTTGTTTTAAACACTCAAATATGGCAGTTTGGGAGATAGTTTACAACTCTATTTTTAATGAACTGATTTAACTATAGATATTATAACTGCAAATAAAACACATTTACAAAAAAGCTGTTGTCTTTAGAATTGTAAATCTGGCAAGGTTTTTAGCAGTCGAGTTTTAGATAAATAAAAAGTTGCATTTTTTAAACTGTGGGTGTTAATTGGGCTTTTCTTATCATCATGAGGAGTAAAAGCAGATGTTGATCTGAAACAACCTCTTATCATATATGTGGGCCTAAGAGATGGCATTTGCTTTGATTCCCTTATTTGTTCTGATTTTTTATGGATCAGATATACCTGCTGTCACATACTTATTCAGACCTGGAACTACCGATGAATGGTAAGTAATACAGAAGATAGCAATTACTAGAGAGGAAGTATCCAACAAGAATGTCACAACCGTGTATTGTCAGTGGACTATAGCCCTGTCAAGGTGAGATAAACTAATCATTTCACCTTGATGTGCTAAATTAAGTAGTGTGAAGAAATCAGAAGACAATGGTGAATAAAATGAGCTGAGTGAATAACTTGCTATTTCCTTGCATAAATAAATTTTTTTGTGATGATTAAAGCTTAGTGAATAAGTTCAGGGGCGGGGGTGGGAGAAGCAATTATTCCACATAACAGGAGAAAGCATCTATAATTATTTCATGATAACTATTTAGAGTCAAACAGGAGAAGTTATCAGAAGTGTTGTGGTAGTATATTTGCCTAGTAAGCTAAGAAAGGTAGCATCAGTTATTCTAAGTCTTTTCAAAATAAAAAAGAAATATTGTAAACATACTCACTTACGAGAAATTCAAGTATAAAAGAAACAAATGCAAATACTAGAAAATTTTAGGTAGAACCAACCAATTGAAAACTGAAAAAGATCTTTAAGGACTAGTGATAGCACAGCGGTTAGGGCATTTGCCTTGCACATGACCAACTAAGTCGACCCAGGTTCGATTCCTCCGCCCCTCTCGGAGAGTCCAGCAAGCTACCGAGAGTATCTCGCCCGCACAGCAGAGCCTGGCAAGCTACCCATGACATATTCTATATGCCAAACACAGTAACAACAGGTCTCACAAAGGAGACGTTACTGGGCCCGCTCGAGCAAATCGATGAACAATGGGAGGACAGTGAGAGTGATAGCTCTCTTCTTGAGGTGAATTTTCTTGCTTTCCTTAAGTGTTGCCTAACCTGTGGACTTTCCACATCAGATGTGGCACCAAAATATATATACTCTTCAGTAGGCAACGTGTTTTTTAATTCTTGACAGCTCCCTTCTAAATTTCCTGGTGTGTAACTCCCTCATGTTTATGTATGTACCTGCATGTGTGAGTACAGGTGAGTAAGCAGGAGCATGTCTTCAAGCACAGATATGCTTGGGTATCCAATGGACAAGCAGTCAAAGAGTTTGCAAATCAAGTTCAGGATTTTCACAATTCTTCTTTGACACTACTACATATTCTATTTTCAATGCATCTATGTCTCAGTAGCAGAACTTCGACAGTTCTCTCTAACATAAATGGCTCCCACTTATAAGTTGATGCATATCTACTTTATGAAAACTTTTGTTGCAATATTTTCTTCCCTAAATATAACATTAAAGTTTTTATTTTTTAATACACCCTGAGAAATTGTCTCTCTAAAGCTAGGTCAAGGCATAGACACTTGGAACTTTCTCAATTTCCTTATAGAAGAGCAAACTAACAATGTATCTGAGATTGTAACACAATGCCGTTTTCTATTAAAACTCAACAGGGCAAGGCCAAATGACAAGCCTATTACCCTTTTTCCTGTTTTTTCTTGCAAGAGTTTAAAGTCATTTCCTATGTAGGCATGTGACAAATAAGACAAGCTACTGAACTCAAAGGAGAGGCATGGGACCAAGGCTGCGCAGTGAAGGAAGTCTTCCTGAACTTGTTTTGTCTGGCTAAGAACTCACAGATAGAAAGTCAGATAGGCAAAAGATGGTGAGGATAACTGGGGGTGTGTTGTCTGGTTAAGAATTCAAACATAGAAAGTCAGATAGGCAAAATATGGTGAGGATAACTGGGGGTGTGTTGTCTGGTTAAGAATTCAAACATAGAAAGTCAGATAGACAAAATATGGTGAGGATAACTGGGGGTGGGGTTTTTTTGTTCATAAAAAAGTATTTATTGTTGTTATTGTCAAAGAATTTTGCTTTCCTCTTTTCTTTTTTAATTTTATTGAATCACCATGAGATAGTTACAAGTTTTCATGTTTGGGTTACAATCACACAGTGATCAAACACCCATCCCTCCACTAGTGCACATTCCCCACCACCAATATCCCCCGTACATCCCCCTCTCCCACCATCCCCCTGCCTCATGGCAGACATGATTCCCCATAATCCCTATCTACTTTTGGACATTATGGTTTGCGATACAGACACCAAGAGGTCATCATGTTTGATCCTTTATCTACTTTCAGCACACATCTCCGATGCCAACCGATTCCTCCAGCCATCATTTTCTTAGTGATCCCTTCACTATTCCAGCTGCCTTCTTTCCTTTGCTCATGAGGCAGACTTCCAGCTACGGAGTAATCTTCCTGTACCGTGTATCTACTATCCTTAGGTGTCAGCTTCATGTTACATTGTTTTATACTCCACAAATGAGTTCAGTCCTTCTATGTCTGTCTCTCTCTTTCTGACTCATTTAACTTAGCATGATACTCTCCATGTCTATCCAATTATAAGCAAAGTTCATGACTTCATCTCTCCTGACAGCTGCATAGTATTCCATTGTGTAGATGTACCAAAGTTTCTTTAACCAGTCATCTGTTCTAGGGCACTTTGGTTGTTTCCAGATTTTGCTATTGTGAACAATGCACCTATGGGATGCTGGGGATGAACCTGAGTCAGCCGCGTGTAAGGCAAATGTCTGCCCTGCTGTACTATTGCTCCAACCCCTGCGTTGCTTATTGATGTGGCTGTTTTTCCCTTTAGCGTTTTTGTTGTTGTTGTTCGTGTTGTGGGGACACTAATTGGCTGAATGTCTTGCTTCCACACACTCACTTCCATCTGCAGTTGAAGCCCACACCCCCTTCCAGTTCTCCTACTAGGAAGAACAAGTTTATTTATTTATTGGAATATTTGGGGCTGGAGTGATAGCACAGTGGGTAGGGTGTTTGCCTTGCATGCAGTCGACCCAGGTTTGATTCCTCCGTCCCTCTCGGAGAGCCCAGTAAGCTACCAAGAGTATCCCGCCTGCATGGCAGAGCCTGGCAAGCTCCCCATGGCATATTCAATATGCCAAAAATAGTAACAACAAGACTCACAAAGGAGACATTACTGGTGCCCGCTCGAGCAAATCGATGAACAACAGGAGGACAGTGCTACAGTCCTACAGTGAACAATGCTGCAGTGAACAGCACTGTTCATTTTTTATAGGTACAGATGTCATTTCTACTGTGCTTTTTTGCATTCTTGTGATATATTCCAAGAAGTGGTATTGCGGGGTCATATGGAAGCTCAATTTCTAGTTTTTGAAGGACTGTCCATATAGTTTTTCATAAAGGCTTGACTAGTGGACATTCCCACCAACAGAGAAAGAGTGTCCCTTTTTCCGTATATCCACACCAGCACAGGTTGCTTTTGTTCTTTTGAATGTGTGCCAGTCTCTCTGGTGTGAGATGATATCTCATTGCTGTTTTGATTTTCATCTCCCTGATGGCTAGTGATGTGGAGCATTTTTTCATGTGCCTTTTGGCCATTTGTATTTCTTTTTTGAGGAAACTTCTGTACATTTCTCCTCACATTTTTTGATGGGGTTGGAGGTTTTTTCTTGTACAATTCTACTAGTGTCTTGTATATCCTGGATATTTATCCCTTATCAGATGGGTATTGGGCAAATATTTTTTCCCATTCTGTGGACTCTTTCTGTATTTTGATCACTATTTCTTTTGAAATGCAGAAGCTTCTTAGTTTGATGTAATCCCTTTTGTTTATGTTTGCTTCCACTTGCATGGTCAGTGCTGTTTCATCCTTAAAGATGCTTTTAGCTTCAATATCATGGGGGGTTCTGCCTACATTTTCCTCTATATACCTTATGGATTCATGTCTGATGTTGAGGTCTTTAATCCACTTTGATCTGACTTTTGTGCCTGGCATTAGACAGAGGTCAGAGTTCATTTTTTTTGCAGGTAGCTATCCAGTTTTCCCAGCATCATTTGTTAAAGAGGCTTTCCTTGTTCCACTTCAAATTTCTTGCTCCTTTGTCAAAGATTAAGTGGTCATATATTTGGTGTTCTGTAAGAGAATATTCTACTCTGTTCCATTGGTCTGCAGGTCTGTTTTTAGCCTGGTACCATACTGACTTAATTACTACCGCTTTGTAATACAATTTGAAGTTGGGGAGAGTGATGCTACGTGTCTTCTTTTTCCCAAGGATTGCTTTAGCTATTTGGGGGGTTTATTGTTCCATATGAATTTCAGGAGTATTTTGTCTATTTCTTTGGAAAATGTCATGGGTACCCTGATAGGGACCGCATTGAATTTGTATAGTGCTTTGGGCAGTATTGCCATTTTGTTAATGTTAATCCTTCCTATCCATGAGCAGGGGTGGGGGTATTTTTACTTGTAGAAAATATGACTTGCTGGCTTTGATTCCCATCATTTAGGGAGAAAAGGAGTGAAAAAACACAAATCAGGTAGATGGTACAATATGAGCTATATTAGATCTTAAAGAAAATTATATATTCAATAATCTAGTATAAATTTGAACAGCATAAATAAATTTACTTATAGTTTTGCATTCTGAAAGGTTAAGATCAAGGCAGTGGTAGGTTTAGTTTTCTCTGTGGCTTCTCTTCATAACTTGCTATTGGCTGTCCTCTTGCTGTCTCTTCAAGTGCACTTTTCTCTGGATCAGTATACCTCTGGGAATTCTTTGTATAAAATTTCATCTTTTTGTAAGGATACCAAGTCATACTGAATTAGGACCCACCCAACATAGTCACTCTTAATTTAATCTCCTTTTTCAGTAATCCCATCCCCAGTTGGAGTTAGGACTGGGGGTAGGATGAAGATATAATTCAAGTCATTACAAAACTTAAAGCAAAATTGAGTATTATCAGGTCATTAAGGATAAAATACTTTCCTAAATTCTCCAGTCCAACCATAATGTCAAAGACATCACTATGTTGGGATAATTCGAGATATTGTTTTGATTATTTCAATCAAAATTGTGAAACTTTCTCTTCTCCCCTTCAAATGGAACTTTGAAAACAATACTTTGTTCACGTGGGTTGAAGATCTGGGTTTAAACACTTCTCAGCAACTTGATAGTAGCAGTCCCTGCAGCATTTTGTTAAATAAACAAACAAATCCCTTTATTGTTATACCAACACAATCCAGACCAGAATGCTTTGAATCATTGCATAACAACTACCATTACCACCATGAATAATTTTTTCCCTAGTATATAGGGTGATCATCTCTAAAATCTGTTTTCAAGCGTAGCTCTATGTATTCATTTTTTATTAACATGGAGGAAAGTTCATAAGTTCATGTATGTATAGGAATTGTGCCTATGTTATCTTCAAATAAGAAAGTTCCTCACAAGTGATTGTGGAGTCCTAAGGGCTTATCACTATACTCTAAATCTGAGAATGACTTATTTCTCTGCTATCAAGAAGTTTAGATTCAAGCTCAAGTTCTGCTCCTTGCTTTCTATTCCTGGGCACTAATGGTTTAAGTCTCCATCTCTCTCTCTCTCTTTCTCTCTCTCTCTCTCTCTCTCTCCTCTCTCTCTTTCTCTGTCTCTCTCTCTTTCTCTCTTCTCACTCATATTAAATAATATCTGAAGACAATCAAATCTAAAATGATAAAGCTCATATAGTCTTTGTCCACTTTTCCAATCATTAACAATGATCCAATGTCAAAGCCTATTCTCACTTGCCCCTAGTCCTGAGATCATGGGAAAGATGTAGGTCACCTGCTTTTCTGAGCCTCCAGGCACCAGGCAGTGAAACAGAATGAAAGTTGGAAAGTACTTGCTGGCATGATTTATGGCTCTCACCAGTTCTTTATTCCCTCACTTTCATAAGCACCGAATTCCGTAGAAAACTTGGGGGGGGGGATCTACAAATCCCGGGCTATTTTGGGGTTTCTTCATCATCTCCTGACCTTTGATTTGACAAGTCCCATAACAAAAAGAAAAATGGACTCTATAATTTTGACCATGATTAGGAACAAGGCAGGCAGCTTGACGAAGGAGAGACTCAACCAACAGCTGAAAAGTTTCTTAGCTAGTGGCAGAAGAGAGACTTGAGAGTTTGGACACATGATCCCAATGAAGTAAAACAAATTGAAGTGCGGCAAATTGTGTTTTACGTTTCACCTATCTTTTGGGCTAGAAGTGGAAACTTAAGGAATTGCATGCCATATTACTGGGTTCTCTATACCAAACACATCTTGAAGGGTAATTTTGATGTGCTTGTCTTCTATCAGAGAGTGGCTAGAGAGCCTGTAAAATGTGCTCGGTATTGTTCCTATCCTTAAGCTATTCTGCTAAGCTAACACTTTAAATTTTTGCTTACCAGTGATCACAATTTCCCTGTATTGTGTTGTAATTTCTTATGAACTTCAAGGTATTTCAGTATTGTTGACGGTTTTCCATTCTTGCTATATATAACATGTCTAAATTTGAAAGTGAAAGCAAAGTAATGAGGAAATTTGCAAAGCACAGAAATATATTCCGTTCCTTCCCTTTCTGAATTTTTCCTTGCAGGTAAGGAAGAAGGTGCAATGTGCAAGTTAATCTATTTAAATGAAACCATAGCTTTTTAAGCTTTAAGGGAAAATATTTTTCAGACATTTATATGCATAAACAATTGCACTATGAAAGCTAAACTTAGTCATACAATCTACCTAGATCTTTAGAACATGCGCATACATTAAACCAGCTCAAAATTAATAAAACTCTCTAAATTATGCATGGCGCAGAGGGTGAAAAAAGTTGATAACAGGAACTACTGCCTGCCTGGTGCTATGAATTTGGTAATGCAACCCTATGGCTATGCACTGGAGAAGATCATAATAAGCTATAATTGTTGCTTGCTCATTTGTTTTAACTCCAAAACTATATCAAATAACACTTAATTATACACATAGAATACCATTACAGTGAGAACTCTCACTTGAATAGCTCAGTGTAAGTGAGGACATATAATATTATTTGGCTCCAATAGGTGTAAAAAAGATACAAAGTAACAGCTGCTAATTAATCTGGAGTTCTAGGTTTGCAACCTCAAAAGAAAATCTAAAGAATATTTCCTGGAGTTTGAATATGTAAAGTTTTAACAGCTCCATCTGGTACATGCCCTCTGATTACCCAGAATGTTGGCTGGCAGTTTGAGGGACGCATTTGATAGCGGGCCAAGTTTAAAGGTCTATTGGAGGTAAAACAATACCCACCCTTTAACAAGAGCATCATTGTTCCCTAACAATGAAGCTCTCTGGCTTATTTGAATGTCAACAATTCAGAAAAGTTGATGTTTGGAGCCATCAAATAAAATGTTTTTGTGAAACAGTTTATTATTTCAGTGGTAATTATTTGAATCATTCATGGTAAAGGATGTTTGCTAATGAGAGCTTGGCTGCTGTAAATTCCAGAGAGACTGAATGCTCTTTGTGCTGACAAAAAGACCCAAATCACTGGAGAGCGACTGACTGGACAAATCATTCATCTATGCAAATGCCAGCCGAAATGGTCAGATGCATTTATTACCCTCCTCATTATAGTAAACAAGGCAGGAATCGTGACTGGCAGTTATCAACTTGCCCTGAAGTATGATTTGTTCTCCTACCACTATTTAAATGAGAGGAAAAAAGGCATGCCACCAGGGACTTTGTTGGTTTATAAAAGAGTAAATGTCACATAGCCTAGTGCTTAAAGACTTTTGATTGACAAATGTTTTATTTGACATATCAAACAATGATGGTTTTCATATCAAATAGTCCATATTTGTTAGCAAAAATCTTAACCCCTTGAAGCTTGGCCAATGCTTTTAGCTCACTTCTGCCAATACTTAGAAACTAGAACACAGATGGCAAGTTACATTAAAGGCAATACCAAATATCTCTACACATAATGTGCAAAGACCTAAAAATACTCTGCATCGGGTGACAGAAATGACACAGTGTTTTATCACAACACATATAGTGTAAAATGTTCTTCTGAACTGATAATGCAAATTAAAGTGATGTTGACCTACTTGCACTTACTAAGTATTCTTCTGCTGTTTAGTGCAAGATAAGCTAAACATTAAAGAATTTATACAGCATATGTCACAGTGAAATCTAAATTGTCTGGTGTAACTCTTCTTAAATGTCACAACAGTGTCACAACATACTCAGGGTTTCGGGGCTTACAGTTAAAGCCACAGTTCCCTCATATAACCTCTCATTCTCATGTGCTCAAAACTTTTTCCTTCTTGTTTCCTATGACTTAACTTTTGTTTCCTTTATTTTGTCTGGTTGATAGTTACAAGTATACCTGAAAGTATAGGAATGCACTGGGCATATAAGTGTGCTGATAGAACTGTCATCAGGTTGTGTTTTAAGGAACATCCCGAGACCCCCTGCCTTGGAGACATAGAGGGGATATCTTCCCAAATGGTGCTTCCTTTCACTTTTTGCTGTTTTAGGTTAGGTTGCTTTAGGTCACCACTACTGGAAATGATTGCCTCTTATTCCCTAGAACCAAGATGAAACTATACATTTCAAAAAGTCAGAAAGTAACTGCATTTACCCAAAGAAGTTCCAAACAAATCCCAAACTGTGGTGTTTTCCCAGCATGGAAAATGTGACATTTGCATAGTCTTAAATCTAAACTAAGGGTTAAATGTGTTTTCTGTTTTGTTTAGTTAAGCTGAAAGTTTTGGACTTTTGTACTTTTACCTAAAACATAAATGTTAATTTGTGTCATTGTCCTTGAATTCTGAGCATCTGAATGATCATTACAATAACAAAAGAGACTTTGATTCTTAAGGGACAACACCTCTTCACATTGCTGCTGCTTCCTTCTATTTGGAGGAACTTTTGGTAAGAAATCCATGACCCCTATCTTCTCCAGTGTCCAATTCTCTCTTGAAACTTGAATACAACTATCTACTTCTGGGTGTAATCCATTGTTGCCAGACAGTAATGCCATCTTCTTTACTAACTCTAGCAAAAGTTTCATCATTTTCCCTTTCTGTCATTCAGTCAGTTCAGGACTGGCTAAGCAGAAATATGTTAATACCAAAGCATTTTTTCATTAGTAAGCTTTTTTGCAGAATATTTCTTTTGTATAAAACATTGCAAAAACATTACAAATATATACTGTTTCAGGGCATTGCGAATGTTTTTCCCAGCTTCTGCCGCATCTGCCAGCACTGCTGCTCTTGTCTCTTTGAGGTCTTCCTTGATCACTTCTCTGCATTGCTTTGCAAGCTCAGATGTTCGCTTGCGGTTACCTGAGGCTTGTGCCAAGCCGTGTTTGTGAATGAGCTCGAAAGTTTTCGAAGACAGGCGTCTTTTTGTGGCTTTCTCTCTCTCGGCGTTCTTTGCACAATCATGGAAGTGCTGAATCAGTCGATTGTATTCCTCGTCAATGTTGTCAATGACGGTATTTCCCATGTTGCTGCAATAGTGCCAAAGAGTGCCAAAGAGCTCCTAGTTGGTGGTCGTTCTGGGAGTTCTCGTCTTAAACTTTGCAGCCCTTCCTCCCCACTCTGTGAAGTAGAATTTTGCACAAAGGAGTTGGTGGTCTAATCCCATTTGGAATTTTGGGACAACAGTGACATTGGTCAGGCAAGACTATCGATTAAATATGATATGATCAATTTCATTGTGGAACCGTCCACCAGGAGACTCCCATGTCGAACATTTAGATTCATCCTTCTGGAATTGTGAGTTACCATGGATGGTCTTGATTGACATGATGAACTCAGACAGTTTCTCACCCTGTTCGTTCCCTTCTAGGCCATGGGTCCTGATGTGGAGTTCTTTGGCTCATCTTTTCAGTCCTATCTTGGCATTAAAATCACTGACAATGATCTTGTAGAAGATGTGGTCTTCTTTATAGAACTTTTCCAGCTCCATGTAGAACTTCTCAATTTGTCCTTCATCATAATTGGATGTTGGTGCATAGACAATGGAGATAGAAACTGCTGGCAGTGAGCCACATCTATTCAAGTGTAATCGTCCAGTTTGGGTTGTTAGGCTTTCGAATGAATCAACCTTTATGGCCAAGTTTGTGTTGACAAGGACACCAACACCACCAATGCCTCTTTTGTTGCATGTTCCGAGAAACAGTTCTTCTCCAGTGATGTGATTGATGCCTTCTCATCTCAGTCAGATCAATGATGTCATACTTGATCTTTCACTCTTGCACCATCAGGTCCTCGATGGATGCATCCGATGCCAGTATATGTGCATTGAAATTACAGAGAGTCATTTTTGTCCTTTGCCAACTACAAGACCAAGATGACTGCCCTCCAATGTCCTGATGGATCTATCACATCTTCCAGAAGGGCAATGGAGAAGATTGTCCATGACTTCTACTCAGATCTCTTCAATAGCCATGTCCACCTGCCCACATACCAAATTCTGCAGGATGGATATGTTGTTCCCAGTGTTCTCCCTTCCGAAATTTGACATGCCATTTCATTGGTAGAGAAGCGAACAGCACCCAGCCCAGACAAGGTCAGACCCAAACACATGAAGAACCTGCCGTCAGTACTCATCAATACACTGGCTCGGCTCTTCACATGCTACCTGTCTGAAAGCAAGTTTCCATCCCAATGAAAACCAGCAGGACTGTACTACTGTACAAGAAGGGAGACATCCATGGCATTGGCAACTATCGCTCGATCTGCCTGTTGTCTGTCGTCTATAAGCTGTTCACTTGAGTCATCCTCAATAAGATTGGCAGAACACTAGAATAAGGACAACCATATGAGCATGCCAGTTTCCGAAAAGGATTCAGCACAATCGACCATATCCAAACGATAAATAAGCTCATTGAGGTTTTTCGGGAGTTCAAGATGCCACTCTGTCTAAAGTTCATTGATTTAAAGAAGGCCTTTGATTTTGTTGAGACTGAAGCGATCATCAAAGCCCTAGCCAAACAGGGTGTTCAAACTCAGTACATCAGGATCCTCTGTGAGCTGTATTGCGGATTCACTACCAGGATCTCACCATTCTACAAGGAGGTGATCATTGACATCAAGAGAGGGGTCGGCAGGGTGATATCATTTCAACGAAACTCTTCAGTGCCACCCTCAAAAAGTCATCTGACAACTGGAATGGGAAGGAATGGGAGTGAAGATAGAAGGTTGGCAACTACACCACCTCCACTTCACTGATGACATCATTCTAATAACACCAAACATCAGCCAAGCAGCACAAATGCTGGCCAACTTCGACCATGAGTTGGAAAGGTCAGAGTACAGCTAAATCTCATGAAGACAATGTTTATGGAAACAGTCTCATTCCTGACATTCCATTCACTCTCAATGGGACAAACATCTCCGAATGTAACAGTTATGTGTACCTAGGTTGAGAAGTCAACATGACAAATGACCTGGCACCTGAGTTGCACAGGAGGAAGAGAGCAGCTTGGAACGTCTTCAAGAGCGTGGAAGAAATAGCTAAGAGGATGAAGAACCTCTATCTCTGGGCACATCTCTTTGATTCCACTGTTCTTCCTGCATTAACATACGCCTCAGAGACCTGGGCCCTACAAAAACAGGGTGAGAACGCTATTCGGGTCTCCCAAAGAGGAATCGAAAGAGCTATGCTTGGACTATCACGCTTCCCTCAAATGAGAGAAAGAATCCGGAGTTCTGACCTCCATCAATGATCAAGAATCAGGGACACTGTCTCATTTGCCAAGGCATGGAAATTCAGATGGGCTAGACATGTAATGAGATTTGGAGACAACCACTGGACTAGAGCCATTACTGTCTGGATTCCATGGGATGTCAAAAGATTGCGTGGCCGCCCACCTATGAGACGGTCAGACTTCTTCATCCAAACCCTGAATGATCGGTTTGAGGCTGTTCATATTCCTAGAATGAGCACATGCCATTGGGCTACACTAGCATGCAATAGGGACGAATGGAGACGTTACTGGCATCCACTCGAGCAAATCAATGAGCGACGGATTGTCAAGTGATCGAGTGACTATTTCAGGAGTTACACCCAGCTGTGCTCAGGGCCTACTCCTGCTTCTCCTGGGTCTGCATGCAGGAATCAATCCTGGTGGGGATTGTGGGTCAACATTGGGTTTTGGGGATTGAATTCAAGTCATCTGCATGTAATGCAAGTACCTTATTCGCTCTACAATATCTTCAACCCCACAAATCCATTTTAATAGACTTAATACGGGAAAGAGAGTTTGATCAGAGGTTAAAGAATCCCACTAACTCTGGTTTTAATTTCCCATCACTGCCTGTGGTCCCCCCAAGCACTTC
This sequence comes from Sorex fumeus, assembly GCF_029834395.1. Lineage (NCBI taxonomy): Eukaryota > Metazoa > Chordata > Mammalia > Eulipotyphla > Soricidae > Sorex > Sorex fumeus. The sequence continues at coordinate 17,134,643 of NW_026606111.1, read as the reverse complement.
CAAGAGTGATCCTTGAGCACAGAGCCAGGAGTAAGCCTGAGCACTGCCAGAAGTAGCTCTATCCTTGCCCACCCACCAAAGCCAAAATAAAATTCTAAAAGTGTTAGCTCAGCTGGCTTTGGTCAATTATAGATGTGAGGTTAAATGAAGAAAAGAGTAGACGAGGGGCAGTAACATACAAGCCTGAATGAGAAATGCTTGGCAAGGGTTATAAAACCTGGGAAATACATCCCAGAGAGAAATTTTCCGGAGATAGCAGCACATGGCCACCACACTAATGGGGAGCAGGGAAAAGGAAGTCTCTGGAGAATAAGGGGCATCGGGAAGCATTTCTGTGTCTACCTGATGCTGTTCAGCAGCAAGATAGGTAGTTTCTGGGTCAGAGAACTGTGAAGGGCAATAGAGGTTTGTTGTTTTTTATAGCTATAGGCTTTGTCTTATCTATGGCAAGCAGACATTTGGGTGCAGTTTCATGGGGTATAAAAAGTAGGTAGACTCCAAGTGGCTAAAAATATATTTATATGTGCTCTATTTAAAGCAATTGGATGTGTGAAAATTTGAGTTTGTCGCCAGAAGGCTTTGGGTTAAGGGTCTTAGCCAGCTGTGAAGAGGTAAATAACACTGCAGTCATTTTAGGCTATGACACAAGTTCTGTTTGGCTCTTTTATATAACTGTAGTTTAGTCAAATTTTGCTCCTTTTTGAGGTAAATAATAGCCTATTAGAACTAATGCTCTGTACTTTGTTCTCTAATTCACTCAGATGTTTCCCACCTTTTAATTTAGGTGGGAAGACATATAAAAGATTCCAAATAGAGCCAAGGATGTAGCTCAATGGTTGAATGCATATTTCATATGTGTGATACCCTAGGATTTTACTCCAAGTACCCCTCCACACACACACACACACACACACACACACACACACACGCACACATGCATGCACATACACAGTCAAACACACAGACAAGACCCAAAGTGAAGGAACTTTTCTCAGTTAATGAAGACTTTATAGTCCTGAAAACATTCATGGTGGCCTATTTCACTTTCTTTGGTGCTGAAAAGCACATTCCCTGGTGAAAAACTTCCTGAGGGCAGAAAAACCTTAGAGGCATCTAGCTAGAGCAATGCTTTTTTGCCTTGGCATCGGTTTTCTTTGACGCTGAGATTACTTGTGTGAATTTCTGTAATCAAACCTGGGCTAGAGCAGTCATGTTTCTTACAGTTTGTAGTAAATGCCTAATTTTTTGGTTTGTGGCTGTAATTGCTCCTTGTAAGAAATAAGTAACCTTGACACAGAGGTTTTGGTAAGAGATTGCTTCATCTTGCACAACTGCTTTCTACTGATGTTAGTGAGTAGCAAGGTGAGATAGACAAGCAGGCAGTGTGCTCCTTGGCAGTAAATTTCAGGGAGCCATGACACCAAGCAACATCTGGAGAGAAAAACAGAACATATTCTGAACAGGAGTCAATCTGCTTCAAGCTCAGGAATAAGGGCAAACTCCACCTTGTTGCATCCACAAAAGCATAAAGTTCTTGACAACTCCCTTGCAAAGACCAAACAGGCAGCCTAAGAAAAGAACAAAACTCAAACCTATAAAATCAGCTCTTAAGGTAGCTTGAGCTACTCCATTCTGAAAATGCCCACATCCTAACTGAAGTTTGTGTAATTTTTCTTCATTTGACTTTATGGTAAAGTAAAGTAAAGGCCCTCCCGTTGATCATCGATTTGCTCGAGCGGGCCCAGTAACATCTCCATTGGAGACTTTGTTGTTACTGTGTCTGGCATATCGAATACGTCACGGGGAGCTTGCCAGGCTCTGCCGTGCGGGCGAGATACTCTCGGTAGCTTGCCGGGCTCTCCGAGAGGGGCGGAGGAATCGAACTCGGGTCGGCCATGTTGGCTGCGTGCAAGGCAAACACCCTACCGCTGTGCTATCGCTCCATTCTGGGGTGGCCCATGTCTTTCTTTAGAATGCAGAACTTTCTTTTACTTTGGACCCTCCCCCTGCCACCCTTGTCACATTTCCCTTAGTATTAATATCCTCCCTTAATCCATTAATAAACTATTTTACTTTTTTTTTCTTCACTCTCTTATCAGGAAGTTGTTTGGGGAGAAAAAGACAAAGGATCAAGACCAGAATGGATATCTGGACTAATTTCTTTTCTTATTAAGAGCATATCCTCACCTTGACCAGAAAACTATGACTCTCCCCAAATCTGGGTGGTAGAGACCAGTTCCCGTGCCATGAAGATCAAATAGGTCTCAAATGTAGCTTGACAGCTGCCTCAGTGAAACAGACAGGCCTTTAATTCCATACCAGAAAAGAGTTCATGCAGACTAACCAGTCCTAACTCCCAGAACATTCACTTTACTGGCAACAAAATGATGTTACTGTTTTGGTTTGCTTCTCCAAATATACCCCTCATTTCCAGCTACAAAGTTGTGTTCCTCCAGTTGACTGCTTATTGAAATTCTGCCCTGTGAAATATTTGCATGATCTCTCTAGATGATAGGATAATGGGCAGTAAGATTCTTTTCTTCTCTGCTTTATCTTGTCTTTCTGTTTTATCATTTTTTTTATAATTAGAAAAAGGCTCTAAAGCTATAAAAAGAAAATCCAAATTCAAATCGTATCATTAGTAACTCTCAGGTTTCTCTTAATACTGATCTAAGATTTTTGGCCTTGTAGTCTTCTTGTGGCTGTAAAATGGCTGCTGCCAGCTCATCTTGTGGTATGGTTTTCCTGACTCATGCCAACTAGCAAAGCAGTGCCTGCTTGATTCTCTGCCAAAATGCAGGACATGTGGCTAACACAAGAAGTGGTGGCTAACTTCGTTGCAGTAGCAAGCTCAGAACAAATGAACTCTCTTCTCATGTTCTACAACAGTTACTTTAAAAATCACAGAATTATCAACTGTGTGAACAAAGCCATAGTCTTTCCTGTACATGCAGAGAAGAGAAGACAAATTCTGGTCACTTAACTGGTTCCTTTCAGTTGCATAGTATCAGATGTTTCAAAACCATTAAATCTACTTGGGTATTTATACTGGCATCTCTATTTTACAAATGCTACACCTAAAACTTCTAAGTTGAATAACCTATAATGAATAAAGGCAGAGTTGAATTCAAATTTGACATTTTCGTTTCACAACTGATCTCTAAACAAACACATAATAGGAATTGTAAGAGAAAAATAGAGCTAGAGCTGGATTCATTTTTAAAGGAAATCTGAAAATATAAAACTGTATTTATAAAAAAAAGTCTGATCTATGAAAGACAGTAGAGAAACAAATGAAAGAATTGCCGTTTCATTTGATGGTCACTGTCACTGTCCTCCCGTTGTTCATCGATTTGCTCGAGTGGGACCAGTAACGTCTCCATCGTGAGACTTGTTGTTACTATGTTTGGCATATCGAATACGTCATGGGGAACTTGCCAGGCTTTGCCATGCGGGCGAGATACTCTCGGTTGCTTGCCAGGCTCTCTGAGAGGGGCGGTGGGAATCGAACTTCGGTCGGCCAGATTGGCTGCGTGCAAGGCAAATGCCCTACCCGCTGAGCTATCGCTTCAGCCCTCATTTGATGGTAATAGAATGTATTTGTTAGCTGTTGTGTTCTTTAGACTGGTGAAGGATAATAAGTGGGATAATTGTGCAGTTAAGTGAAAATCAAAGGCCTAATTCCTGTCCAAGACTAATTGTATTTGTCCCTGAATAATTATGGTCAACCTCTTTGTACCCCAATTTCCTCATCTTCTGAAATGAAGTTTATAACCACTATCATCCAGACAGTTGTAAGAATTAAATGAGATAATGTGTGACATGTAATACGTAATGTTTCTCTTTTGTTGTCTGTATAGAAAGCTGTCTCACTCTCAGAATCATAGCTATATGTTGATAAAAAATCATTTTGAATTTTCAGTCATTTTATCTCTAGATTAAAATTCGGAGAGGGATGGAGTGCTAGTTATTTCTGTGCAGTGAGTGCCTGATGCAACATGAACACATCACCAAACTAGTTACACATCAATGAATAGTAGCAATGTGATGTGGGATTGAAGGAAGGACATACTTGAAGATAAGGGCAACATACCTGAAGTAAAAAATAAATGACACAAGAAATAAAACACTGAAGGAAAAAATGTATGGCACTGAATAGATGAGTAAGTGCAAAAGTCCATTAAAAACTACATCAGTGAAGTTAGGAAAAATAGCACTGAGGATGGCTGAATCATGAGGTTGATCTTAGCAAAGGAAAGGATTTTGCTACCAGGATTAAGTATAAAATGTGGTGCAAGAGCAATGTAAAGAGGCAAAAAAGTAGAAATAGACCTAAATGTGCTGTAGGAATGGTAAAAACAGAGCTTAAGTAGAGAATCCATTTGGGGGGTATTAGGAGTAAAAGAAGGATTGCATAGCCATGGCAAGATCAAATGAGATCCTGTTTTTGTCAACAGGTACTTCTAAGTGCCCTACACATACTTGTGCTTGCAACAGCGTATATCTTCTGCCAAACCAAAATATAAACTCCTAAGGGAAAAAAGTTGAATAAAACTGAAGTCCTTACATGATCCCCAAAGCCTTGCTGATATGCTGCTTCCATGCTATACCTCTGACTTTCTCTCCTAACATAATTCTCTGTTCTCCTCATTCCACCTACACTGTCTGTCTTACTATTTCTCAGACAGTCTAGATGCCATGTTGCCATAAAGTCGTTATTCCTCCCATAGTTATATTTCTAATGGTTTTCCTCATATCCCTCAAATTTACCCTCCAGTTTCATTGCCTCCATGGTGTCCACCATGATCTTTGTATTCAACACATAAATTATTTCTCCCTACATCATCTTCTAATTCTCAAGCACAAATCACCCCCTTATATGTACAAGCAAATTGATTACTATGCTTATTGTTTTATAGTTCCATATTAGTATAAGATTTATGAGAGAAAGCTCACGGATTTGTGCATCAGTAAAGAATCACTGCATAAGTAAATGAAGAGGTAGAAAATACTATTTTTTAATAAAATTGATTGAGATTCCAAATTAAGTAAATCCCTTGCCAGCTAGGGAAAAAAATGTTAGTGTTTTAGCTTCCTAGTTTAAGACTCTGACCATTTTGGTAAACATACGCAAACCTAAACAATATTAGTACTTATATTTATTTAACTGAAACTCACTTGAACTTTATGGAGGTTAGAAGAAAAAAAGAAAAATAATGAATGGAGGGTCACAGATTTTATACTGATGTTCGTTGAAGACAAGGAGACTAATGCAAAGCAGAAAGCTCTCAATCAATGAACTTGGTTTTAAGAAAGCCTGAAGTCTTAATTCCTTTTCTCAGAAATGTAGAAAGGTCAGGTACTTTGTGACAGAATCTTGTTTGATCTTCCAGCTGAAGTTTCCAAATGCTTTTCAGATATTTAAATGTGGATAAAAGGTCAAACATCTTAAACTAAAAGTTACAATCAGGCTTTAAAACTTGGTATGTTGAAGAGTTACGCAAACGAAATTTCTGATCATCAGGGACCAATAGTGACTTAGAAACAAAAGCTATGGCACTTCAACATAGTCAGCACAAAAGGTGATTTGGCAGCTTAATCCTGGGTGAGAAAGCTTCTTTTCCCAACAGGGATAATGTTTATGTATAATGAGACTTTTGTGCCAAAGTGAGAATAATTTAGCCAACAACAAAAATTCAAATATGTACTAGAATATTCTTGTTATTATACATATACTAGAAATATGTGCTAGAATATTCTTATTAGACTAAATATTATTTATACATGTTGCTTTAGTCATGTGATTTTGCTACTTTAGCAAGGAATTAAAAGTTGAATGATGACATCATCTCTAAGTCATTGTTTCTTCATTATACATCATATCCTACTAATCAATCATACAGCCTTATGATTTTTTTTTACTCTGACCATTTTAGTAATACATATAGAAACCAAAACTGTAACCAAATACTGATTTTTAGTGATAAAATATTTGTCCTTCTATATATGACTTATTTTACTTATTTCTTTTTTATGTACAGCGGGTAGGGCGTTTGCCTTGCATGCGGCCAACATGGCCAACCCAAGTTCAATTCCTCTGCCCCTCTCAGAGAGGCTGACAAGCTACCGAGAATGTCTTGCTCACATGGCAAAGCCTGGCAAGCTCCCCGTGACCTATTCGATATGCCAAACACAGTAATAAGTCTCACAATGTTACTGGGCCCACTCGAGCAAATCAATGAACAACAGGAGGACAGTGACAGTGACAGTATAAAATATTTCTTTGTGCGTGTGTGTGTGTATGTGTGTTTGGACACTAGAAACTTCTTCTAATGAGTATAGACATGAAGTTTCTAATGAGTTGTATTGTTTAAGAGCATTTTGTACGTGCAATCAAATTATAAATTCAATTGTGCAATTTTATTGGAAGAGAACGACTGGAAGCTTATATATAGTGTTTTATAAATTTCTTTTTTTAATTTAATCACTATGAGATACATTTACAAAGGTTTCATGTTTGAGTTTCAGTCATACAATGATCAAACATCCATCCCTTCACCAATGCACAATTTTCCACCACCAAGTCCCCAGTATCCCCCACTCCCATCCTAACCCTTTCCCTTTCTGTGTGGCAATTTCCACACAGATAGGGGACTCTCCTCTCTACTTTGATTACATTCAATATTTCTACACTGGCAGAGTCTCCTGCCCTCGTGCCTGGCTGTCCTTACTGGGGCCCCTGGGAGGTGGGCGGGTTGAGTTTCCCTACTCGCCCCGAGCAGAGCTCCGGCAGCCCAGGACCCCCAGAACCAGCCACAACCATGCTGAGACCACTCTCCACACGCATGAAGGAACCAGCAGAGGAACAAAGGCATGCGGGTCCCTGGGCTGAGATCTCCAAGCCTGCTTGGATTGGGGCTGAGCATCCTCCACCCAGATCCTCCATCTTCCAGTGGGCAGGGGTCACACTCACCAACTGACACCTTCCCCCCCCCGGCCCGCGCCATGTAATCCCATCAACAACCAAGACCCAGAGACTATAAAACCCAGCTCCCGGAAGACATCTTATTATCTTATTCTTACTTTGGACAACCTGGAAGGCTACTGAATGTAACCTGCCCACATGACAGAGTCTGGCAAACTCCCAGTGGCGTACCCAATATGCCAAATACCAGTAACAATGATGGGTCTCATTCTCCTAACCCTGAAAGAGCCTTGAATATGGCACTTTAAAATCTCAGGGCTAGGACAAAGGAGACATTACTGGGGCCTGCTCGAGGCAATCGACAAACAACAGGATGATCGTGATAGTGATTGATTTCTACACCATCCCACCATTATTATTTGGAATTTTCCCGCCACCACTCAAACCTGCTGAAAAGGCAATGCTAAACAATTTATTTTGTATTGCTTGTTATGAATAGCATATGATGTTGCACAGCCACAAGAGCAGCTGGGTGCTCCTGGAATTCTAAAATTTTAACAATTAGGGTCTGGCAAGATCTCTGCAGCGAGCTGCTCAGTTCTGAGATTCTTTGCATGTTTCTGGATCATGGCCGTTAAGGAGCTTAAATAGTAGCCGGATGCAGTTTGTGGGTGTCATCTCAGGGTCCCATTGAAGTGGGGGCAGGGGTTGAGGCAGGACGAGAGGGATAGGCTCCTCCCCTATCTCCTGAGCCTGGTGTTTGCCATTTCTGCTCCTGCATACCTGGGATTTTCAATTTTCAATGGGTTCTGAAAGATGGCAGTCGCCAGGATTCCTAGGGGGCAGGCAGAGGGACAGCACCTGCTCCTATCTGGAGTAGCCAGGTGAAATCGACCTTTTGCAAAGTCCAGAGGCATCTCTGCAGCAAGCTGCTTGGTTCTGAGATTCCTTTCTGTGTCTCGTGCTTTATTGATTTCATGTTATACATGTTATATATCTTAACACTTCGTAAATCCTCATCTCAATAATCTTCCTGTAATAAACCATAACCATGAGTACAATAGCTTTCTTTGTTCTGTGAATCCTTACAGTAAATCATTTAGCTTGAGAGTGGTCTTAAAATTGTTGACATATTGGCCTATGCCCATAAAACACCAAAATATATTTTTAAAGGCACCACACTCTTAAAGTTCAAACATCATCTTTTCACTTAAATGTATGTGCATTGAATCATAAATTTTTTTAAATCATCTATTTGCTGAATGCCAACACACTCCATTATAAAGCTCTCCTTGACTCATATACCACCTCTTTTCCAATCAGCAGTGGTTAAAGTGGGAGTTTTTGTTTTTGTTTTTTCACTTGACACTTGGAGCACTTCTTATTTCCGGTTTTGAAGGGAGTCAAAGAAAATAAAATGAAGTAGTCAGGGCTCATTCCTAAGAAAGGGCAGCATGCCATGTATGCCCTTAAGTCTTCCTAGACTTGTGTACATTCCTCTGTCTACCCTATAGGTTATACAATGAACCTAACTGAACACATATACCTTGAGCACATATAAGAGAGGTTATAAACATGGTCAAGTAATGGTTTTGTTCTGCCGCAGGTTGGATACTCTTCTTGTAATAATCTAGATCAGTGACTTTTTGTGTCCCCCACTTTTTTGTGTCTTCTATCATCTTTAGTGATTGGCCTTTCACAAAAAATCTGGTAATGTTAACTCCAAAGTATAAGCAATCTTAGCATTAGCTTTCACTGCACCAACAATCTTCCTCCATGTTAAAACACTAAATAAAATTCTTAGCATGATGCCAACTTTCAATAGTGGATTATTATACCTAAGATGCTCTCTGCTCCCTATCTTGGTTCCCTGTGCTCTCGACCCACAATGCTATGAGAAAAATGCTTTGGAAAGCACTTTGCATTTCTCACTCTCCATTTATGGAAGGAGACAGAAGATATAACTAGACTTAAAAAAGTTTCTTTCACTGCACAGAATGTTTGGAAATTTTGATACCTTGCCTTCTTTAAGAGCTTTATTGTTTAGCTATTTCATATCCATTTCACAGTAGGTGGTTGTTATGCCAAACCTAATATGTCTGCATCTTTCTAGTTCAAGTTTAGCACTGCACTGTAGAACTGTCATCCCGTTGTTCATCGATTTGCTCAAGCGGGCCCAGTAACATCTCCATTGTGAGACTTGTTGTTACTGTGTTTGGCATATCGAATATGTCACGGGTAGCTTGCCAGGCTTTGCCATGTGGGTGACCCGAGTTCAAGTTTATTAAAATTAATTCTCTTTTGCATTAAAGGATAATGATATGCTTTTTTTTCTTTTGGTCTATTAATACATTCACTACTCAAGCTATTTTTGCATTTTAAAAATTAACTTTGTTAGGGGCTGGAGTGGTAGTACAGTGGGTAGGGCATTTGCCTTGCATGCAGGTGACCTGGGTTCAATCCCTGGAACCCCATATGGTCTCCCAAGCACCGCAAGGAGTAATTCCTGAGTGCAGAGCCAGAAGTAACCCCTGAGCATCGCTGGATGTGACCCAAAAAAAGAAAAAAATAACTTTGTTAGGTTCTTTAACATATAAAATATTTAAAGAAAATGGGTTTATCCTTTACTTAGGAGTTTGTGTCAGTTCTGTTAAAGATTATTGGTCTAAAGTTTGTGTTCTGCTTGTTAGATAGATGCTAACTTCATGTAAAGAATAGACAGTTTCTTTCTTTATCTATGTTCTGGACCAGTTTATATAACATAGAAACAATTTGTTCCTGGAAAGTTTGAAATAATTCATCTGTAAAACCATCTGGGTCCTGCACATTTTTGAGGAGTAATTCTGTAACAACTTTATTTTTTCCCATGAAAATTGATTTATTTAGATTTTCTACCTCTTCAAGGGCCAATTTTGATCACTTATATTTCCCTAGAGTAATGTTCCTTTCTTTCATATATTATTTAACTTTATTTTAATTTTTATAGAGTTGTTCACAATTTATTACAGTCAATATTCCACCACCAGTCCCACTACCAATACACCTTCCCACCACCATTATTTCGAATTTTCCCACCACTACCCAAGCCTGCCCCAAAGGCAGATCCTAAATAATTTATTGTCTATTGTTGGTTATGAACAATCAGCTAAAAATGATCCAAAAAAATTCCCTTAGAGGAAAGTGTGTGAAGATTGTTCTGTCTCACCCTGGAGACACTAAGCTCTTGTATAAAAGCTTACTAGCATGCTGTTTACAGGTTGAGCTTTGTGTGCATATATATATATATTATGCATATATATATACATATATATATATATACCGAGATAGGTTGCCTTTTTACACCCTATCAAATGTGGTGTGCTATTCCTGACACATCATTGGCTTAGAGAATGTGATTCATGGCTGCACAACTCCAGGAATTCTAAAATTTTAAATAGGGTGATAGAGCTGGAGTTAAATTTTTAACTGGATGGTGACTTTGGGTTCTGGAGGCATCTCTGCAGCTTCTTGCTTTCTTCCTTGCTCTCTTCCAAGAGTTAATTGTGAGTTTCTGGGTCATGGCCGTTAATGAGCTTATATGATGCCAGTGACAGTTCATGGGTGTGACCACCAGGAAGAACAGGGAGATGGTGGAAGGTCACCCATTCCTGACCCCAGGAGAGCCTAGAGATTTATGTCACAAGTCCCACATACATAGGTTTTTCAGCAAATTCATTCTCATGCATGAGGCTCATTTTGAGTGTGTGGAGATTGACTATGAGCATGGTGATGATTGGGTTCTGGAGGTTTTTGGCTGCTGGGGCTCTGTTGTGGAGGGAGGGTCTTTCATATTTTAATATTGCAGAGATGCAGAAAACTTTTACTTGAAGTTCTTTTCTAGAGAAATTGATTTATTGATTTTTTAATTTAAATTTTTGAATTACCCTGAGATGCAAAGTTACACAATTATTCATGAAGTTTCAGTCTCTTGAAGTTCTTTTACTATTTTTTTTGCTCTTTTTAATTTCTTTGTATACATGATACTTAAACAGCATAATTGGTTCTTATCAGACTTAGTAATCAAGTCTTTGTAGACAAATTCTGATTGTCCAGTAGATTCAATGTTCTAAGAATACTTTGCCTCTACTCATATTATAAATATACCTCTGTTAACCACAGTACATTCAAGGAAAAGTAGAAACATGCTATTAACTAGAATAATATATATAATTTATAAAAACGAAAATTTAGGATAAATTAGAGATTATAAACATTACTTATATAAGATTTATTCTCAGTAGAGGTATACTAATTAAATTTCATTGTTTGGACTGAAATTTTTTTTCTCTTTCTTGAATGTTTCCTAAAAAAATAAAGATGCTTTTCATTGATACAGTTAAATGTCATCTGCCTTGAAAACTCCATTTTCCTAAGTTTTTAATGGTGAATTCAGGGGAAGAGTGGTCTTTTCTAGTAATTCCTAGTAATTCCATGTAATTAATAGTAGGGTATAAGGGGTAGAGAAGAACCTGGGGAGGCAGAGGGAGGAAAGAAAGAGAGGGAGAGGGAGAGAGCACAGATCATGCAATGTGGATATTGCATACCATCTGTAGAATTTGGGGCTAGATACTTTATTAAACTGTGGATTGCAACCATATATGATATTGAGAGTTGAATGTGGGGTATACAAAAAAGGTAAGCAAAAGTAAAAGATTTCTGACTATGCAATGGTAAAAAATTAACTCAAAATCAATCATATAATCTGTTTGGATGTTTTTGGCAGTGATTGTACCTTTATACGATAGAACAGCGGGTAGGGCATTTGCCTTGCATGCAGCCAACATGGCCGACCCGAGTTCAATTCCTCCGCCCCTCTCGGAGACCCCGGCAAACTACCGAGAGTATCTCGCCTACACGGCAGAGCCTGGCAAGCTACCCGTGACATATTCAATATGCCAAACACAGTAACAACAAAGTCTTACAATGGAGACGTTACTGGGTCCGCTCGAGAAAATCGATGAACAACAGGAGGACAGTGACAGTGACAGTGATTTCTCAGATGAAAACAAGTCATGATTGGACAAAGTTTAAGAAACCCTGCTCTAGATATAATATATATACATATATATTATGAGACTAATATCCAAGGCTAGGGTAGACAGGGGTCAGGAGAACTGGTCAATGGTTGGAAGGGGGGTGGGGGCAGGGGTTGGAGGGCAATTAGGATAGAAAAGGAACCAACTGATTGGAAATGATCATTTTGGACAGGAACTGAGTGTTGAAAGTAGATAAAGAGATATACTTGATAACCTTTCATTATCTTTATTGCAAACCATAAGGCCCAAAAAGAACAGGGGGGAGCACAGGTACAGGAGGAAAACTGGAACCATTGGTGGTGGGAAAAAAGCACTAGTGAAGGTACGGGAGTTGGAACATTCATATAGGACTGAAATCCAATCATGAGCAACTTTGAAAATGTCTATGTGACTGTGATTTAATCACTGTCACTGTCCTCCCATTGTTTGTTGATTTGCTCGAGCAGGCCCAGTAACGTCTCCATTTTGAGACTTGTTGTTACTGTGTTTGGCATATCCAGTAAGTCACGGGGAGCTTGCCAGGCTTTGCCATGCAGGCGAGATACTCTCGGTAGCTTGTCAGGCTCTCTGAGAGGCGCGGAGGAATGGAACCTGGCTCGGCCGGGCTGGCTGCGCACAAGGCAAATGCCCTACTGCTGTGCTAAAGAGAAAAAAATTTTAAAACAACCCTGCTCTAGACAGTGAAGAGCTTTTGGAGAGTTTGATTCATTTGTAATATGATCATATTGCATTTTATAAATATAACTTTGATAGCAATGTAAATCATAGATTAAAAGGGGAGAAAGAGTGAAAGCAAAGATACTAATAACAAAGACAGGGATGTGAGTTAGGAGGCAGATAGGGCAGATTCAAAAAATATTTAAAAGATAACACGCATGGATCAGAGCACTAGTACACCAGGCAAGGCATTTGCCTTGCACACAGCTAACCTGGATTCGATCCTTGTCAACTCTTGTAGTCCCAGGAGCCTGCCAGAAGTGATCCCTAAGTACAGAGTCAGGAGCAAGCTTTGAGCACCATGGGGCATGAACCAAAACCCCAGAAATAAATAAAAATTTTAAACTAAAAATAAAAGATGACATGCCAAATCAATTCAGTGTGAGGGTAAAGTAAGAAGAGACGTTTAGATTGGTTTCCAGATCACCCGTGGCCTGAATGATTGGGTGAATGATGGCATCGTTAATTAAGGTAATTTGGAGAGGGAATAGATTTTAGTCAAAAGATGATAAATTGCTTTGCACATATTGAATATGCAATGAATGTTCTATGAAACATTCAAGAAGATTTGTGTTTGGAAGTCAGCTTTATATACTAGCTTGAAGTTTAGCAAAAAGGCTTGAATTGGATTACAAGTTTTGGCATGATTAGAATATGCTGGCCAAAGCCATAAAATGGGTTTGCCTGGAGTGTTTTGGGGAAGAGATAAGAGAGCCCAGAACTAAAGACCGAGAAATTCCAAAATTTAAAAAGAATCATGTTTAAATCAAGTAAAATAAAGTATTTCTTTTGAAATTCTCTTTCCTACTGGGTTATCTTTTCAAATTTTCAGGTTGACCTTTAAAATTTTTAAAAATATATTGAAATTGTTTCATGCTGCTACCCCAATCCCCCCACCAGTGTGTCAAGATCTCTCCACCACTGTCAGCTGTATCTTCCCCCACACTTAGCCCCCTCAGTTCACAATTCTGTTGATCATGTCTCAGGATTTGTATCCAGTGAGGATTGCTTCATTCCTTTCTCTATTTCTTTGTACTCCACATTTGAGTAAAATCATATGGCATTTGTCTTTTACTTTCTGATTCACTTCACTTAGCATGTCTTCCTCTAGTTCCATACGAGTTGTAGCAAATTGCAAGATTTCATCTTTTCATTTCTTCGCTGAGTGTGTGTGTGTGTGTGTGTGTGTGTGTGTGTGTGTGTGTGGTGACGATTTCTTTATCCACTAATCAGCTGTTGGACACATGGGTTGTTTTCAGATCGTGGCTATTGTAAATATTACTGCACTGAACATAGGTATTAGTAATTTTTTTTTTAAGTCTTGAAACCATTTTCCAAAGAGGCTGATCAAGTTCAAACCTTGAGATGATATTCCCTGCTTTCCTTTTGTGCTCAATTGTCAAGTACTGTTCAGTCTCCTTTCATCAAATATCTCGTTTTCCTCTAAATTCTCCTTTCTGCTTGTCTCTGTCCTAAAAGTCTACTATCAACTCACTGACAGGATCCATCTTTATATGGGAGATTCTTATCTAAGGTTCTTGGGATTAATTTGTTAATGTTCTGTATTATTCTGTGTAAGCAGGGGATTATAATATAATAATACACATTTACATGTTATATTACATTGTAATATGATACATGATACACATTTACATATCCCCCAACCACCTCTCTAGATATGTTTATCCTTTCTATGTTTCAGAAACATTCATATATATTAAGTTTTGGAAACATCACTAATAAGCAACATTGAAACTTCTTGTTAATACCTCTGCCTCCCTTTGCTGTAGGTAGAAGAAAGCAAAGAACAGGAACAGAAATAGAACCACATCATACTTGTTCCATTATCTCTTTAGTGCCCTGGGGCTGATTTTGTTTTCCACATCTGATTCTGTACTTCAGATTCTGTATGCTTTTTAGAACTCTGCCATTTTTCTCCAAAAGTTCCAAGTGATCTTCTCTCATCAAGTCTTGAAATTAGATGAGAGTTTTTAAACACCTTGACAAGTAGAATATGAAACAGGTGCGACCATATGAGTTCCAAAAGTCCAAAGGGAGTACATGGGACAAGTAGAGGTTCTCTTTGTTAATATATTCCCTTTATAACTCTACTACCATTGAGTTAAACAATTGTTTAGCAGAAAGATGCCTAAGAAAAGCCCAAATGGAGAGAACTCCCTTATAGCCATTTTTACTTCAAACCTGTGAATGAATGAGCCTTCAGATGATTCTAGATCTTAGCTTGCATATCTTTGGTTGAGACATAATCAGCAAAATTAGGAACTGATCTAATCAGTAACTTCCCTAGTAGAGAATTTCTACCTACTTGGCTGTAAAATACCTGATCCAAAGAACATGTGAATAAAATTAATTTAGTTTTTTTACCACTGACTTTTGGAGCAATTTGTTTTTCTGTCATAGTATACAGAATGATCTTTTTGGGCAAAAAAGTAGATAAAGAATGTGCTGAAGGCTACTCTTCCCAGAATTTTGGGTCCAAAATAGGAACTAGTACAGTGTTTAAGGGACACTGGTTCTATCTCAGGTACCAAATTGCCTCCCAAGCATCACTGGTTATGACCACTGAGGCACCTACTCACCACTGGGGTGGCCCTGGGGTGGGATTGGGGGTCCCTGGCACTGCAGGTTTTGAGGTACCACATCTTTAAGCCCTAGAATTCAACAAATGCCTGTTGGGTGAATATTGCCAGGAACAGCTCCTGGATTCCAGGAAGACCTCCCCACCACCACACACACATCTGGGCCCCACTCGCGTAAATGGATAAAGACCTTCCATTTTAGGATTAATTGATAAAGGTTTCTTTTTAATTTTGTTTTGAGGAGTGGTTAGAGCCATACCCTGCAGATCCCAAGGCTCTTTGCAGCTCAGTGCTGGGATATGGTGGTCTTCTCTCTGTGGTGCTCAGGGGCACATGTATGATCAGGGTTCATACCAGCGCCTCCCTCAAGTACATTATCCCTTTTGTGCTATGTACTCTACTCTTGCTCAGTGTTTTTCCTCCTTTAGTAGGATTTGATTTGAATTGGGTAACTGGTGCCTAGGTTTTTAGTTTTAGCAAAGATATTTTCACTTTGTGGCCTTTTATACCTTTTACCCTTTTACTAAGGGTAGCATCTAACCTGTGTGTTGATTGGGCTTGTTGGGTAGTTGAGAACACAGAATTTTGGATACTATTTAACATTCCAATAAATATTTTAATTTTAGTTATGTTGGGTTGTTTGAAGTAATAAAGTCATTGGGTATATGCTCCTTGAAAATCACTTCTGACTTTTAATTTCTTCACGTATCTTCATATTATGAAATTTGCTTGAATGAGAAAGGGATTTTTAAAAAGGACAAGATACAATGAATAGGAAAGAGGAAAGAGAGACTTTGCTACTAAGCGTATCTTTCATATCACCAACCCCCAACCTTTCCTATTTTATCTACCACCACCAAAAACTTTTCTTCAGGCTCTCACCTTTGTCTGGAAATCCCTGGAGTTATAGCAGCTTTTTATTGTTTTCAAGCTCAATTAAACATGTCAACTTTTTAAAGTAGCCTTGCTTAGTGGCAATCTTATCTAACTTTATGCTGCTACAGAATTTTGTTAATAATGTTGTTAATGCCTCTTATCATGAGTAAGATATTCATACACATGGTTTATGTACTTGCATAGTGAGGCCCTTGTTAGTCTTTATTTCCTCTACAATAGTTAGTAATGCTTTTTGCATAATACAATTATTTCACATAATAGATCCTCAACGTAAACTTATTGAGTTAAATTTCTATGTGAAAAGAAATGGTAGGGCTGGAGAGGTAGTACCAGTTAGACACTTGTCTTGCATGCAACTGGCTCCAGTTTGATCCCAGGTATGTGGCCCAAACTCTCCCCAAAAAACCTCCCCCCAAAAAGGAATGGTAAAGTATTATATAATAAATCCATAATAACATAAATATATGATATACATATTATATTTTAATGAACTTCAGAGCAGAGCCCCAGCAGCCGAAGACCTCCAGAACCAGCCACAACCATGCTGAGATCACTCTCCACGGTGCATGAAGGTACGGGCAGAGGAACAAAGGTATGCGGGTCTTGGGGCTGAGATCTCCAAGCCTGCTCAGATCGGGTCTGAGCATCCTCCACCCAGATCCTCCATCTTCCAGTAGGTAGGGGTCACACCCACCAACTGCCCCCACCCCCAGCCCGTGCGTCGTGTAATCCCATCAACAGCCAAGACCCAGACACTATAAAACCCAGCTCCTGGAAGCGAATGCAGCCGGGCGACATCTTATTATCTCATTCTTGCTTTGGACAACTTGGCAGGCTACCAAATGCAAACTGCCCACACGGCAGAGTCTGGCAAACTCCTTGTGGCGTACCCAATATACCAAATACCAGCAACAATGATGGTTCTCATTCTCCTAACCCTGAAAGAGCCTTGAATATGGCACTTTTTAAAATCTCAGGGCTAGGATGGAGGAGACGTTACTGGTGCCTGCTTGAGGCAATCGGCGAACAACAGGATGATTGTGATCGTGACTGTGAACTTCAGAAATTTAAAACTAATTAGAGGCTATGACTAAAATCTAGGGTGTATGTGTGCATACATTGGTATATATGTAAGTATGTTTATATGTAATGTGAATTAAAATCTCATTTCATTCAATATTTTTATAAATTATTGTTTCCATTATTTGTTATTAACATTGTATATAAAGTTAGAAAAGTCTCTGAGGATCTTCTATAGGAGAACAAGATATTTAAGTGATAATAAATTAATCATACATGCCTAATATTAACTGAAATGGAATGTATCCTAGTTGTTTTGATTAAAGTTTATCAAACCATTATAGCAGCCAAATACGACAAGTTGAACATAAAACGTGATAAAAAAAATATATAAGAAAAGCAAGAAAGAACTTTTAAAGCTTTAACATCTTTTTCACCATAAGTTAAAAAGTATATTAGAGGGCTGGGGATGTGGCTCAGTGATAGAGCACTTGCCTTGCATGTGTGAGGCTTTAGATTAAATCATTGCCCCCACCAAAATAAAAAAAAGTATTATTATATTTCTATTGCAAAATATTTTCCAGTCACAGTGAGTAGCTTGTTCTTTGGAAGTGAGAAAAGCTACATAAAATAATTGTTTAGAATAAATACATGAATGAATTATTCCTTACTAACAACATGATATACATCTTCCATTCAAAGATATTAATATCAAACCTTTCATTATGCAAGATTTTTTCCAGCTACAGCATTCCAATTAGCATACCCATCTATTTCCATATGAACAGGGATCTGTGCTAATTTTATACTAATTCCTAAGATGAATAATTGAGATATTGGATGCAACACCTCAAAAAACTGAATCTTGTTTGGTGCTTGAAGTAACAAGTCCTGAGCTATGAGTTAATCAAGAAAACTATACATAGGTCTTCATTAACATACCAAGAATCAGCCCACCAATAACAAAATCACTGAACATGCACATTTAATGGCATAAAATTCAATCACATTTAACTCAGCCTGAAAATATCAGTATCTTAATAATTCCTTGTATTTATGTAGACTAGAACCATTCCTGTGGAGAGAGAAAAGTTCTTTTGCATATCTTCTTTGATTAACCACATTTAAGAGCAGATGCCATTTTCCATACTTGACAAAATATCAAAAAGGTGAAGTAACTCAGCCAAGGTGACACTGCCAAAGAGAGATCTAAATCAGCTCTAGACAACTTGGCTGCAATTAGCACTCTCTTGAATCCAGAAATAAACAGGACAAAATATACTTCTAAACTTGGATACTTCCAAAATATTGTAAGTCTCAAATGGTGCTGTCACCAACCTCTGCTTTCCTCCCAATGTCATATGCAATGAGTTTTTTTTTTAAAAAAAGAATTAAAAGAAGTGGAGGCAAAGTGTCAGACATGTAGAACCCCTAGTTCAGATCTGTGTGTTAACTATTGTGAGCTATAGTGTGGTTACACTGTGTATTTTCAGGGGCTGCTGTAACATTAGTGATCATTGCATCAGGCATAAAGCACTCAAGAGTAAAATGGGTCACATTTAGAAATGCTAAAGGGCAAATGTTACTATGGACATGGTTCTGGGGAATACTGGATGCTGGCCAAAGAAGGAATAAGAGTGGAAGGAGCTTCAGAGTGAGAAAAGAATTAGTAGACTTTTCTGTGCATCTTCATATGATCTTAATCCTTCCTCAGAAATAATTTTAAGGCCTTTTTTATTCGCATTTTTGTGGGTGGAAAATGATTTAAAAAATTAAAAATAAATAAATTAGAAAAAACCTTATAGAGTAGAAGAAGATTGATCTGGACCAAAAGAAGAAAAATATCTGCCATAATTCGTTTGCCCTGTGGCACTGGGATTATTATCCACTTTTCATCCTGGACTAGATGTTCTTTAGAAATTCTTGTAAGTGGCAAAGGGGATAGTACAGGGTTAAGTGCTTGCTGGGAATATGGACAACTCTGGTTCGGTCCTTTGGACTGTTTGGTTTTATTTTATACCCCAGGGTTAGAGCTGGGATAGTCCCTGAACACCTCTGGGTGTGGTCCACCATCACAAAAAGAAATATTTCTATTTATGTCATTATCTTATCCTGCTTAAGTAAAGAGCTTTTGAACATCATAGAAAAATAAAACTTATTTCCCAAATGTTATATTCTATTAGTAATTCTCCCTAAACACATAGAAGTATGTTTATTTTTTGAATAAATAACTTAAAGTAAGAAATAAATAACAATTTATTTCAATAACAACAGACTAAAAAAAAGATGTCATCTATTTAGATATGTGAACAGTATATCTTATAAAAACTCACAGAGAATGTGAGTGGGTTGATTCAACATGTTTCCACAATAGTCCTGAAGAAAATGAGACTGAAAAAACTTTGCCTATAAATCAGCAATTACTGGTAGTTAGTCAATATCTCAGGTTTGATAAAGTGCCAGAGCCCACTAATGGTATGAGAACATTAAGTATTTGGTCACAAAGTCACAGCAAGACCTTGCTCAGATTTACTTTGAAGCTGTCTGGGCTGGGAGTTGTTGCTGTGAATAACAAATTTGATGTCTTCTTATGCCCTCATTTTCAGGCGCACTTGATAAAAACAAAGTCAGATTTGAGCAGAGCACCAGCTGGAGACATGACATTACTAGTTGAGAACTTTGACATCTAGAACATTAAATTGGTCAGGCTCATGTAAGTCTTGGTATATTTTATCTCTAAAACGAATATTGGTTGTTGGCTTTCTCAATGACCTTGCTAGAAGGGCCAGCCATAGTCTTCTGAATTTAAAGGCTTTCCCATCTAGGTAGCTTCTCACAGTTTTCTTTTTCCAGTAAAATGAAAATAAAATATAGATTACCTCCTCTTATTTCCAAGGACAGCTAAAATTATCTAAAGGATTCAACACATATGTTTAACAAGATTTTATTCATTTATCTTGTTCAATTTTCAGTTAAAGTTGAAGTACTGCTTTGTAGCATTCATGTCTATTCATGATCGATCTCCAGATTTCAGTTATCTATATAACCTATGTTATGCAAGTGACTAGTATAAAGCTCTCTACTCAAAGTAAACTATTTCAGTTTAGGGTTCAGAAGCATCCTTATCAGTTGGGAGGTTGTTGTAAATTCAGAATACAGGCTCACCCAGAATTATAATCTGTTTACCATGATTCCCAGGAGATACAAATGCACAATAATATCGGAGAAGTATTGACCTATTGAGCTTTTATTGTTTTTATAATAAAAGGATTCATAGAGCAGTCTAAGTAAAAGAATATTACTTAGATACCAATCTGTAATTGGAGACACAGGCCAAATTTGAATACAAGAAACACATTTTGTAAGTGAAATCCAACTTTCAGTCCGGATGAACACAAATTTTGATTAGTAGGAAAACAAAATACTGCTATTGTTCTTACCTCAGAAAAGTCCCTCCCATCATCAAAATATGACCTTCAAAGAGAGCAGCTCAAAGGCCCACTCTTCTGCATTTCAAGTACTGTGTTGGTTCCCTAAAGAGGTACCTTTGATTGATTGCATTAAGCCTGCTTTCTAGCTGCAGTAAAAACTATGAAAAAAAAATTCATTATTAGAGGAATAGGAAATAGAAATATGAAACTAACTCAAGACCTCTCATCCTGTAAAATAGCTCAACACTTTATGAATAGCTGTGTACTTAGTAAATAGTAAATAAAGTGCATGGTTCCACAACAGATCGATCCCAACTGACCATCGTTAAATCTCAGCTGGCCCAGCTCCAAGTTGTCTGTGTTGTCCTGGCAGCCACAGCATTCCCAGGAGGCAGAAGGCCAGGAAGCTGGCGGAAGCGGAAGGCTGCCAGCAACCCATCCTGGCTTCTCAGCCTCTTCTCTTCCTGATTTGCTTTGTGAGCCATTTGATTAGGAGGAAAAGAACCCCTACTCTAAAGCAATCAAATGTGTCACCATCTTTTTTTTTTCTGCTAACGGCTGCCTTAATACATACAAGAGTATTAAATACAAACTAATTTTTGGACTTATTTCCATTTTGGCGTTCTGTATTTTAAAAAAATTACTAAGTTATAGTTAATGTACAGTAAATATTTATTGTGCCTAATATGTCAATAGAAAATCACTGGAGACTTCATAAGAAAAAATTCAGGAGCATTAAGCCTCATGTTTTATTGTATCTAAGTCCTCCATTTTTAGAACTAAAGAATCTATTATTTAGATGAATAAATATTATACAATTGGTAGATTGAATACAGGTATAATTTTTTATCTAGATGATAAATCATTTTGATGCACTTATAACACAATTCTTAAACCTTGGACTCCAGGCTCAAAAATTTATATAAATATACAAATTATCAGAATCTCCAGTGCTTATGATATTTGACTTATACATCATGGTAAATAAGGGGCATTTTCAGTTGCATTTAATATTTATTCAATTTTTATATATATTATTTTCATAAGAGAAGTTCACAATAGTTCATTACAGATAATATTCAAATACCAATCCCACCAGTGAGCACCTTCCCACCACAATAAGAGGGCAGTGTGTGAAGGTTGTTGTATTTCATCCTGGAGCCATTTAAGCCCAAATATAAGAGAATACAAGCAAGCATGTTAAAACCAAACAAATGTGTGCTACTTTTAGTAAGTAAGTGGGTTAGAGTGTAAGAGGTATTTATGCCGTGAATGAGGCATCGTGCTCTAGGACATTCTGCAGTACACTCTTTTTTTTTTTTCATTAGTGAATCACCTTGAGGTACAATTACAGACTTACAAACTTCCATGCTTGCATTTCAGTCATACAATGGTCAAGTATCCATCCCTCTACCAGTGTCCATTTTCTACCACTAATAGTCCCAGCATCCCTCCCACCATCCCCACCCCATCCCCCTTCCTCCCACCCCAGCTCTGTAGCAGGGCATTCCTTTTTGCTCTCTCTCTCCTTCTGGGTGTTGTGATTTACAATAGAGCTATTAAGTGGCCATCATGTTCTGTCTATAGTCTGCTTTCAGGGTGCATCTCCCATCCTGAGCAGATTCTCCTAGCACCATTTACTTGGTGATCCCTTCTCTAACTGAACTGCCTTTTGCCCCAGTATGTGAGTCCAGCTTCTAAGCTGTGAAGCAATCCTCCCAGTACTTATCTTTAATAATCTTGTGTGTTAGTCTCCCATTCTGTTACTTTATACTCCACAAATGAGTGCAGTTTTCTATGTTGGTCCCTCTCTTTCTGACTCATTTCACTTAACATGATACTTTTCATGTTCATCCATCTATATGCAAATTTCATGACTTCATCTTTTCTGACAGCTGCGTAGTATTCCATTGTATAGATATACCAGAGTTTCTTTAGCCAGTCATCTGTTCTCAGGCACTCGGGTTTTTTCCAGATTCTGGCTATTGTAAACAGTCTGCGGCACTCTCTTACAGGAGCTTTAGTTTATGGTCACTGGGTCTTGGCCATTGATGAGATTACCTGGTGCTGGGGGAATTTTGTGGGTGTGACTACTAAACTACTGGAAAACTGGGGAGCTGGGGGGAGGAGGCCCAGCTTCTATCCAAGCACGCTTGGAGATCTCAGTCACGGGTTTCCGCATACGTGGGTTTTTCTTCTGGCTCCCTCTTGGGTGAGGCTCATCTGAGGGTATGGAGAGTGGCATTGAGCCTGGTGGTGGTTGGGTTCAGGAGTTTTTCAGCTGCTGGGGTTCTGCTTGGGGCAGAGAAGGAAACTCAACCCAACCTCCCACACATGTCACCATTAAAGGCTGCAATGATGAGCAAGAAAAGAAACTAGCAAAAGAATAGTATATATTAAGGAGATTTAACTTTCATAACATTTTGAGAAACCCAATAACAAATTTCTACAAAGTTTAGAAACCTTCAACCAATTTTCAAACAGAATGAAGACAGACTACTTTCAAATTCATTTTCTATATTTATTTTTAAATTACTGAAACAGAAGTTTCCTCTCCAATTCTGACCCTGATAAATCTAACCCCAAAACTCCAGTTATAGTATCACAAGGACAATATTTAAGGTTGTACTTTTAGGAAACTAGGCAGATTAACCATTGTCCTTTTATAAACCGTGGATCATAAAAAAAAAAAAACAAGATGAAGAAAATACATCATCAAAGGGTTTGGAGGAAGCTGTAAAATACATTTTCATCAATTGCAAAGATTACACTTTAAATTATACATAAATTATTAAATAATTTGTATTTACTATGTATATCATTTATGTTGGGCTGGAGCCATAGTACAGGGGTAGGGCATTTGCCTCGCACATGGCCAACCCAGGTTTGATTCCTCCGCCCTTCTTGGAGAGCCTGGCAAGCTACCGAGAGTATCTTACACACACGGCAAAGCCTGGTAAGCTACCCGTGATGTATTCGTATGTCAAAAACAGTAACAACAAGTCTCACAATTTGTTGTGAGACGCTAGTGTTGCCCGCTCCAGAAAATCGATGAACAATGGGAGGACAGTGCTACAGTGCTATTATTTATGTTAGTTGTGATATATCTGTGCTCATTAACAAAAGAAATGGAATTTACTTCTTTGTGTTCAAGGGCTATGGGAAATCTAGAAAATCAAATTCTCAATTTTTTTTGTTTTACACACACAGATTTATTACAATAAGTCATGCAAAGTTCTTCAAGGTGTGATTCCTAAGTATTTATTGACTACCTTGGTTCTATCAATCACTGTATCACTGTCATCCTGTTGTTCATCAATTTACTCGAGTGAGCTCCATTAACGTCTCTATTCCTCCCAGCCCTGAGATTTTAGCAACCTTTCCTTACTTGTCTTTCCCAATGATTAGAGGCTCTTTCAGGGTCAGTGAAATGAGACCTGCAATTGTTACTATTTTTGGCATATCAAATATGCCACGGGGAGCTAGCCAGGCTCTGCCATGTGGGCGGGATACTCTTGGTAGCTTGCCAGGCTCTCCAAGAGGCATATATATATATATATATATATATATATATATATATATATATATATTTCCCTCTATAATTTTTTGCTTACTGTCTGGATACCATCAAATATGGTGTGGTAATTATGGAAAATAGGTAGGGAGTATCTTATGATATATCCAGGAATATGTTCACTCATATGTGAGGCTCGGCCCGAGCATGTGGAAAACGGCCTGGAGCATGGCAGTGGTTGGGTAGTGGAGGTCGGCTGCCGGGGCTGGGTCCCTTGGGGTGGGGAGGACTTTCAGCCGCCCCCCTCTGGAGTGCCCTGAGTGAAAACAGCCTGCCACGGAGTCCAGTGGCATAGTTATGGGGGGCTCATTTTATGCTCCCTTCCGGGAGAAGCAGCCATGAATTCTGGAGGGTGGCCAATGAGAAGATTTCATCCTGTTATTCGTCGATTGCCTCGAGCAGGCCCCAGTAACGTCTCTTTCGTCCTAGCCCTGAGATTATATTCAAGGCTCTTTAGGAGAATGAGACCCATCATTGTTACTGGTATTTGGCATATTTGGTACGCCACGGGAAGTTTGCCAGACTCTGCCCTGTGGGCAGGCTACATTCGATAGCCTGCAAGTTTGTCCAAAATGAGAAGATTATCTGGCCGATTTTATCAAACATTCTAAAAAGGGAAAAATAATTGTGATGGATTGAAGATTCAGAATTATATGTTAAATATTAGTCTTTATTGGTTTTGAAACTCAGATAATTACAAATCACTTTTCCTTTACCTGCATGGATATAAAATCTTTAGAGTTTTTCTAGCCATTTCCATGTCAGTCTGTAAATGTATCATAGAATGTACCTCAGGTACATAGGAATTCTATCAAATATATCATCCCATTAGGGCTTAGGGTTCAGTGGTAGAAGGCATGAGAACTCAAGTTTGATCTCTGGCAGTACCCACAAGTAGAATGTGACAACAGAGGCATTGCTGTTTGGGATTCACAAACCACAACAAAATGTATGATCTCCAGTGTATTGCAACCAGGTGTGAGCACTGCAACTAAAAGCATGGGATACCTAGTGGACACTGCAATTAAGTGTGTGACCACCCCAGTAATTGCAACAACATCAAAAGGCAAGGGGAATTTGTCATTTTCAAAAAGGGAAAATAGAAAGGAGAAGGAACCTTGGGCCTGGTCACAAGTTTTATTCTCATGGCAGCATACTTTTCCCAGCATTGAATAGTAAGCATGAAGTCACCTTTGGAAGTGGTCCAGTCTGCTTATTTACTCTGCATTACATTATTTCTCGAGCGGGCCCAGTAACGTCTCCATTGGAGACTTTGTTGTTACTGTGTCTGACATATCGAACACTCTCGGTAGCTTGCCGGGCTCTCCGAGAGGGGCGGAGGAATCGAACTCGGGTCGGCCATGTTGGCCGCTTGTAAGGCGAACGCCCTACCCGCTATGCTATCGCTCCAGCCCTATTACAATCGATTACATTATTTAGCTTACATTATTTCTTACTACTGACATTCTTGTATTTTATTATTATTTTGGTGGGGGGCGGGGTCACAATATACTGGTTAGAGCTTACTCCTGGCTCTGTGCACAGGAATTACTTTTGACATGATGCTAGGGAGAACACATGTGGTACCAGGAATTGAATGTGAACTGGCTGCATGTAAAGCAAGCACCTTTTGGCTGTACTATCTATTACCTATTATTATGGGTTTGTTGTTATTGTTATTTGTTTTTTAGTCACACTCTCTGGTGCTCAGGAGTTATTGCTGACTGTGTACCCAGAAATTACCACTGACTTTGGAGACCATAAGTGATTCTTGGGACTCAAATCAAAGTTACATCAAGCATACTAGCATACAAGGCTGATGCCTTACTTCCTGTACTATCTCTCTGGCCCTACTGACAATTTTTATTACTATTAAGGGGGGTTGTTGTTGCTTGTTTATTTGGGGCTTTTGGGCCACTCCTGGTTGTGCACAAAGATTATAGCTGGCTCTGTGCTCAGGGACCACTACTGCTAATGCCCTAGCGACAATAAGAGGGTCGACTGAGTGCAGGGCAAGCAAGCGCCCTAGTCCAGTGCTATTTCTTTGGCTCAATGCTAAGTTTTTTTTTTAAAAAATGATTCAATACAGGAAAAAAGAAACAGTTTAAGACCAAGTAGCATAGGGATTACAAGTTAGGTATAATCTATTTTTTAAAATATTTTAAAAGATATTTTGGACAATTTGGGGTTGGAGTGATAGTTCAAAGGGTAGGGCTGTTGCCTTGTCCATAGGAAACCTGGGTCACCCCGTATGGTCCACTGAGCACTACCAGGAATGATCCCTACAGAGCCAGGAGTAAGCCCTGAGCACCTCTGTGTGTGTTGCAAAAACAAACAACAACAAAAAAAGACAAAACAAAAGTAATTTTTAAAAAGAATTCAAATTATCACATACTAGCCATGTAAATACTGTCTAAATTTTTTTCAGACTATTTTATATTATTTTATTTACCTGTAATCAGAATTTTCTTATCAAAGACTTCATAAGTTGTTCATTAAAAGTGGTAAGCTAGAAGGCAAGAGAGCTAGTATAGCTGGCAGAGCACTTTGCTTGAATGGAGCTGATCTATTTCAATCCCCAGCAATAGGTATCCCAAGGCCACCAGAACTGATCCCTGAATACAGAATGAGGAGTAAGCCCTGAGCACCACTGGTTGTGAATCCTCCCACTCCAAAAAACCCCAAGGACCTGGGGGTGTGGTGCTGCCAGCAGGTCAACCTCTACCCATGGGGCACATGCATCAGTAGCCTAATAGTGACTTCAGGCTTCCTGATACACTAAAATTGCTGCTGTGCCTTTGGCCGGACCCCAAAAACTCGGGACCAAGTTTCCTGAGAAATTAATCACTTAATCACTTAACTTCCCGTTAGTCGTCGATTTGCTCAAGTGGGCACCAGTAACGTCTCCATTTGTCCCTGTCGCGTGCTAGTGTAGCCCAATGGCATCTGTTCGCTCCGGGAACATGAAGGGCCTCAAACCGATCGTTCATGATCTTCACGAAGAAGTCTGACCATCTGGAAGGTGGGCGGCCATGCGGTCTTTTGACATCCCGTGGAATCCAGTCAGTAACAGCTCTAGTCCAGCGGTAGTCTTTAAATCTCATTACGTGACCAGCCCATCTGATTTTCGACACCTTGGCAAATGAGACAGCGTCCCTGATTCTTGATCGTCGACGGATGTCAGAACTCCGGATTCTTTCTCTCATTTGAGTGAAACGTGATATTCCAAGCATAGCTCTTTCTATTCTTCTTTGGGAGACCTGAATAGCGTTCTCATCTTGTTTGCGTAGGGCCCAGGTCTCTGAGGCATATGTTAATGCAGGAAGAACAGTGGAATCAAAGAGATGTGCCCAGAGCCGGAGGTTCTTCGTCCTCTTAGCTATTTCTTCAACGTTCTAGAAGGCGTTCCAAGCCGCTCTCTTCCTCCTGCGCAGCTCGGGTGCCAGGTCATTTGTCATGTTGACCTCTCGACCTAGGTACACATAGCTGTTGCATTCGGAAATGGTCGTTCCATTGAGAGCAAATGGGGCATCAGGAACAAGGCTATTTCTCATAAACATTGTCTTCGTAAGATTCAGCTGTAGTCCTACCTTTCCACACTCACAGTCAAAGTCGGCCAGCATTTGTGCCGCTTGGCTGATGTTTGGTGTTATTAAAACAATGTCATCAGCAAAGCGGAGGTGGTGTAGTTGCCGACCATCTATCTCCACTCCCATTCCTTCCCATTCCAGTCGTCGCATGATGTTCTCGAGGGTGGCACTGAAGAGTTTCGGTGAAATGGTATCACCCTGCCGCACCCCTCTCTTGATATCAACGATCACTTCTTTGTAGAATGGTGAGATCCTGGTAGTGAATCCGCAATACAGCTCACGGAGGATCCTGATGTATTGGGCTTGAATGCCCTGATTGGCTAGGGCTTCAATGACCGCTTCCGTCTCAACAGAATCAAAGGCCTTCCTTAAATCAATGAACGTTAAACAGAGCGGCATCTTGAACTCCCGAGAAACCTCAATGAGCTTGGTTATTGTGTGGATATGGTCGATGGTGCTGAATCCTTTGCAGAACCCTGCTTGCTTGCATGGTTGTCCTTCATCTAGTGTTCTGCCAATCCTATTTAGGATGACTCGCATGAACAACTTGTAAATGACAGACAATAGGCAGATCAGGCGATAGTTGCCAATGTCATGGATGTCTCCCTTCTTGAACAGTAGTACAGTCCTGCTGGTTTTCCATTGGGACAGAACCTTGCATTCAGACAGGTAGCGAGTGAAGAGCCAAGCCAGTGTATTGATGAGTACTGACGGCAGGTTCTTCAGGTGTTCAGGTCTGACCTTGTCTGGGTCGGGTGCTGTTTGTTTCTTTACCGACGAAATGGTGTGTCGGATTTCGGAAGGGAGAACGTTGGGAACGACATATCCATCCTGTGGAATTTGGTATGTCGGCAAGTGGACATGGCTATCGAAGAGATTTGAGTAGAAGTCATGGATAATCTTCTCCATTGCCGTTCTGGAGGATGTAATGGATCCATCAGGATGTCGGAGGGCAGTCATCTTGATCTTATAATTGGAGAAGGACAGGCGTGCTTTATGAATACTTTTCCCGGCTTCTGCCGCATCTACCAGTACTTCTGCTCTTCTCTCTTTGAGGTCTTCCTTGATCGCATCTCTGCACTGCTTTGCGAGTTCGGACGTTAGCTTGCGGTTGCCTGAGGCATGCGCCAAACCACGCTGGCGAATTAGCTCAAGACACTACTTCCACTACCCAGCCGTCGCCACACTCCAGGACGCTTTCCATCATAAGACACTAAATACCCATCTTCCGGAATTGTACCATATTTGATAGGGTTCAAATATGGTAACACCTACAAGGGTGATTAGAGGTCACCCCAAAAGCCCCTATCCCTCTCGGAAAGACTAGCAAGCTACCGAGAGTATTCCGCCCGCACAAAGAGCCTGGCAAGCTATCCATTGTGTATTCGATATGCCAAAACCAGTAACTACAACTGGTCTCATTCACCTGACCCTGAAGGCTTCACCGACATGGCAGCACTGAGAAGGATGAGAAAAGAGAGGCCGACAAAATCTCAAGGCTGACGTAGGCTGCCACAACGAAGGAAGACAAAAATGATGGTCTGTACTTTCAATGCACGTACACTAGCATCAGATGCATCTATTGAGGACCTGATGGTACAAGCGCGAATGATCAAGTACGACATCATTGGTCTGACCGAGACAAGAGGGTACGAATCTCACCATGCCGTTTTCGACACTGGAGAAGAATTGTTCCTCGGAACATGCGATAAAAGAGGTGTTGGAGGCGTCGGTGTCCTTGTCAACACAAACTTGGCCAAGAGCATTGATTCATTCGAATGCCTAACAACCTGAATCGGACGTTTACATTTGAATAGATGTGGCTCACTGCCTGCAGTTTCTATCTTCGTTGTCTACACACCAACATCTCATTATGATGAAAGAGAAATCGAGAAGTTCTACATGGAGTTAGAGAAGTTCTATAAAGAAGACGACACCTTCTACAAGATCATTGTGGGTGATTTTAATGCCAAAATAGGACCGAGAAGATCAGCTGAAGAACTTCACATCGGGACCCATGGCCTAGAATGGAACGAACAGGGTGAGAGACTGTCTGAGTTCATCATGTCGACCAAGACCATTCATGGTACCTCACAGTTCCAGAAGGCAGAATCTAAACGATGGACATGGGAGTCTCCCGGTGGACGATTCCACAACGAAATAGACCACATCATATTCAATCGACGGTTTTGCCTGACTGATGTCACTGTTGTCCCAAAATTTCGAATGGGATCGGACCACCGTCTCCTTCGTGCAAAATTCTACTTCACAGAGCGGGGAGAAAGGGCTGCAAAGTTCAAAAAGAGAACTCCCAGAATGACCACCAACTGGGAACTCTTTGGTACTATTGCGGCAACATGGGAAGATGCCATTGTTGACAACATTGACGAGGAATACGATCAACTGGTTCAGCACCTCCATGAATGTGCGAGGAACGCCAAGAGAGAGATAGCCACAAAAAATCGCCTATCTTCGAAAACTCCCGAGAAATTAAACAGTCAAGACTAGGTATATGGAGTGTCCCTTTCTCACCACATCCGCGCCAGCACTGGTTGCTTTTGTTCTTGTGGATATGGGCCAGTCTCTGTGGTGTGAAGTGATATCTCATTGTGGTTTTGATCTGCATCTCCCTGATGATTAATGATGTGGAGCATTTTCTCATGTGCCTTTTAGCCATTCGGATTTCTTCTTTGTGAAAATTTCTATTCATTTCATCTCCCCACTTTTTGATGCGGTTGAATGTTTTCTTTTTGTGGAGTTCAACCAGAATGCCGACTGGTTCAGCCCTTCTGGAAAACAGTATAGACGATTCTCAAAAAATTAGAAATTGAGCTCCCATTTGATCCAGCAATACCACTCCTGGGAATATTGTATAGTCGAAGTGACATCTGCAATTGTCTGTTTATTGCAGCACTTTTTACAATAGCCAGAATCTGGAAAAAACCTGAGTGCCCAAGAACAGATGACTGGTTAAAGAAACTTTGGTACATTTACACAATGGAGTACCATATAGCTGTTAGAAAAGACGAAGTCACGAAATTTACATACAAGTGGTACTACATGGAAAGTATCATGTTAAGCTAAATGACTCAGAAAGAAAGGAATAGACATAGAAAGATTGCTTTCATCTGGGGAACATAAAGTAACAAAATAGGAGACTAACACCCAAGAATGGCCGAGATTAGTACCAGGAATTTTACTCCATGGCTTGGAGGCCCGCCACACATACTAGGGCAGAAGGGAGCTCAGATAAAGAAGGGAACACCAAATAAAGGTGTTGGGAGGATCCTCCTAGGATGGGAGAAGCATGCAGAAAGTAGACTATAGACTAAACATGATTGTCACCCATTGCCTCTTTTGCAAACCACAATACCCAATAAGAGAGAGAGAACAAAAGGGAATGCCCTGCTACAGAGGCAGGGTAGGATGGGGGGATGGGGGGGGTGGGAGGGATACTGGGATCCGTGGTGGTGGGAAATGGGCACTGGTGGAGGGATGGGTATTTGATCATTGTATAATTGAAACCCAAGCACAAAAATGTGTAAATCTGCAACTGTACCTCATGATGTCTCACTATTAAAAATTTTTTTAATAAAAATAAATAAATAAAAAATAAATAAATAAATAAAAATATATACTGCAAAATAAAATTAGGTATATGGGAGTTACACCCACAAACCACCTCTGGCTCAGCTGTATAAGCTCATTTATTGGTCTTGCTTTTTAGACCTATAAATAAAGATAAATCTTGAAAGAGATCAAAAGTTGCAATTAATCTCAGACTCACACAAGGCTGAACAGACCAGGTAAATTGGCCCAAGCAGAGCCCCTGACAATCACTTGCTCTCACAATCCAAACTCACCACCATCCCTCTGACCAGACTTCACCATCTCAGGATGGACCTCACCAAGATATTAACTTGTTGAAAATTCAGATATGCGGGTTTTGTGACTGAAATCTCCAGCTTTATCGAAGTTGAGATAGGCTACTTCCCTCCGTTTCCCTATAATTCCTGGAAGCATCAGCAGTCACACCCAGGAAACAACTCCAGCACTACCATGAACACTCTTCTATTGACCTTGCTTCAGAGACCCATAAATAAATCTCTAAAAAGGTCAAAAACCAGAGTTAATTTCAGACCCATGCAAGGCTGAACAGGCTAGGGTAAATTGGAGGAGGGCGGGTCATCCTAGTACACACCCAAGCAGAGCCTCCCTCCACCTCACCCCCACCCTCTGGCAGCCTTTTGCTTCCACAATACAAAGTTGCTGCTATGCCCCCAGCTGGACTCCACTGTCTCAGGACAGACCTCACAGAGATAAATCTGCTGAAAATTCGGGTGTGCAGGTTTTGTGATTGAAATCTCCAGACTTTCTTGGGGTTGAGATGGACTACCTCTCCCCACCTCCCTATATTTCTAGAAGCCACGGCAGTAATGTCCACACTCCAAAGTTGAAACCCAGCCTTACCTTCCCAATAAAAGTACTGAATGACCTAAACAAACACAATGACCTCTTAGTACCTGTATTGTAAACCATAATGCACGAAAAGAGAGACAGAAAGAAGGAATGTGCTTGCCATAGAAGTAGGCTGGGGCAGAGGTCATGGTGGGAGGGGAAACAGGGAACATTGGTAGTGGGAAATATACACTCGAGGAGAGATGGGTGTTGAATCATTGTATGACTGAAACCCAATCATGAACAGATTTGCAAAGGTTTATCTCATAGGCATTCAATAAAAAAGGTTTCAAAAGTTAAAAAAAAAAAAAACAACCAGCATATTTTCTGTGTGGCATCAGTGCCAATTTTCTATGGCATAATCAGGAATTAAGAGTGTCATACATGTGAATTTAAATGGTGTATGTGACTTGTTTTAAACTTCTGTTTTGGCTGTTATCAAGCAAATGTTAATGAATAAATATTTGTTTTGGCAGAACAACAAAAACCACAATAAACAAGAAACAAAATGAACAAAATCCTGCAAGTTAGGAGTCATACATTCAAGATTTTATTTCCCATTATCTGAAACTACTCAGTCTCCTTAGCCTTTTTTACTTAGTTACATATGCCAAACACAGTAACAAGTTTCACAATGATGGAGATGTTACTGGGCCCACTTGAGCAAATGGATGAACAACTGGAGGACAGTGCTACAGTGCTACATTAGAAGGAGCTTGAAGTTTCCATTCTAACATTTTGAACTGAAATCTTAATTTGAGTTCTACATATTTTATAAATAGTATAATATTCAGCAGAGCTCAAGCAGCTGAAAACCTCCAGAACCCAGCCACAGCAATGCTCAAGACCACTCTCCACACTCTTGGACGAGCCTCACACATGAAGGAACCGGCAGAGGAACTCTGGTGTGCCGGTCCCGGGGCTGAGATCTCCAAGCCTGCTCGGATTGGGACTGGGCCTCCTCCACCCAGATCCCCCATCTTCCAGTAGCTAGACAGTTACACCCACCAACTGCCCCAGGCGCCATGTAATCTCATCAATGACCAAGATCCTGAGACTTATAAAACCAAGCTCCCAGAAGCCTTCGGCCACAAATGTGACCTCTTATTGTCTAGTTCTAGCACTCAGAGAACCCGGCAGGCTACCGAGAGTATCCTGCCCCATGGCATAGTCTGGCAAGCTCCCCGTAGTGTATTCAATATGCCAAAACCCAGTAACAATGATGGGTCTCATTCGCCTGACCCTGAAAGAGCCTCCAAAGTGGCACTTGCTAAAATCTCACGACTAGAACGAATGGAGGCGTTACTGGTGCCTGCTGGAGGAAATTGATAAACAACGGGATGACAGTGATATAGTGATAATATTCATGCATCTGCATACTGCTTTGTAACTCACAACATGATTTCAAATATATGATTTATTTTAAATTTCTCCAGTGGGGCTGGAAAAATAGTACAGGGATTAAAGAGCCTGTCTTGCATGCAGCCTACCTCAGTTCAGTCACTGTCACTACATGTGGTTACCGGAGCATTGCCAGAAGTCACCATGGAGCACAGAACCAGTAATGGTCCCTGAACACCACTGTAAAACAAACAAGGAAAATAAATAAATATATCCAGTGTCTCTGAGTTTAGCACATTTCTAGAAGTGAGAATAAGTTCAAAGAGTTGCTACTTATTAAAAATCACATTTACTTGCAGGGAAGAGTTGGATAGACAAGTCTTCCTACACCCAAGTTCAATTTTCTTTCAACTACATTAAATTATTTCAAGATTATGATAATATGGATTAGTTAAGTTTTCATTGAATCAAAGGACATGGTATCACTTTTTAAATAATTCTCTGAATTTAATGTTAGAAAATGAGGTTTCATTGACAGTTCTCATATTCTCACTTAGGAAAACTATTTAACCTTTTGAGTCTCAGTTTCCTCATCTGTGAAAACAGAAGTTAGATGACATGACTGTTAGGCTTCCTTCTAATTTAAGATCATTCTTTTCTCTTTAATGACCATGGCAAGTTCTAGATTAATATTGTGAAAGAATAATACTGGAATTAAACTTTTTATAGACTGTAGGAGGTTTGTAAAAAGTTCATTAAGCTAATAATTCTGCTCTTTGGGCACTGATGTGTTAAAAATCCTAGGCTAGTATTATTGATTGAATACCACAGCCCATCAAGCTAGTTAATACTTCAGAGGGGAAGATGATTTTGGCTGCTTTATGTAGAATGTTAATGGAACTGCAATTTTGGAGAAGTCTTGACTTAAGAGTTAAGACCTCAGTCAGTCTTGCTCCTCTGTAGTGTTCTGAATGAGAGGTCTACCTCTGTGGTATAGTATCTTGTTATCGTACATATCATTATTTTGAAAGTTTGTAGTTGATGACATTTCTTTTTAAGATGGAGGGGGGAAATTCACTTGAGAAAAGTCGAGGGTATGATGGTGTTTCAAGAATTAGAGACAAAGAAGAGTTTTGAACCTGCTGCTTCTTTGTCCGCCTCTCTGTTTGAGTAGAACAGTGTAACTTTGGAAGCTAACATAGAGGGATCATAACCAACTGCTGAGCTGGTGACTTTATGCACAATTAAGCTTTGTTAGGACTTTTTAAATTTGTAATAGCACTATTACAGCGTGGGATGCTATTCAGTTCCAAACAACATCCCATTTAATAACTAGGCATTAGTTCATCCATTAAATCAGCACCATCACTGACTGATAAGTATCACCCTTTTCTTGGCCTCACTTGGCTCTTCTGCCCAGCAAACAAAGCATGGCATGACATGGCCCTTGAGACAGGAGAGGGTGGGTATACTGAGCAATGAAGAGAAAAATTCCAGCTGGTTAGAAACATGAAACTCTCTGTTACATTTTCCTTTCCTCAAATATAAGATTATATTCTTTCAAAAACAGGCACTCAAGTGACTTTTAATAAAAACAACAAAAAAAACCAAAACAATGAAATAATAGCACTGAGTACTGTATCTCTTAGGTACTAGAGATAAAAATGTATGGAGAGATGTAGAAAAATATGTACCAAAATATATGAATAAGATGGGTCACAAGCAGCATTTGTAAAAGGCAAAACTAAAAGTTTAATTTTTATAAAGAGTAGAGTAAATAAATTTTATTATAGCAGTGTACCATTACACTCAGCGATGTGAATAATAATCCTAATATTGAAAGAGAAGTCAGGCTCATAAAACGGATATAACTTAAACAAAATTAATCTTGTTTATCAGAAATTGGGATAGTGGTTATATTTGGAAGAGTAAAACAGAAATTTAAGAGAGCAATGGTGGGGGTTGGCGGAACAGATTTCAAAGTGCTCATGTGTGAGCTGTCACTATACTGAAGTGTTTACCTTTTTAATCCAACTTTATATTAATATTTTGTGTTCTTCTCTGAATAGCTATACTCCATCAAAAAGTCTATAAGTTTGACCTGGAGAGATAGCACAGTGGGTAGGGCATTTGCCTTGCACGCAGCCGACCCGGATTCAATTCCCAGCATCCCATATGATCCCCTGAGCACTACCAGGAGTAACTCCTGAGTGCAGAGCCAGGAATAACCCCTGTGCATCGCCAGGTGTGACCCTAAAAGAAAAAAAAAAGTCTGTAAATTATGTTAGAAATGAGGAACTGTGGCCAGAAGGATAGTATAGCAGGTAAGGAGGTTGCTTGCCTTGCATGTTGCAGATTTTGGGTTCAGTCTCCAGCAGCCTAGGCCAGAGGCCTGCCAGGAGTGAACCCTGAGTGCAGAGCCAGGAGTAAGCCCTGAACACTACCATGTATGGCTCAAAATTTAAAAAATAAAAATATTTTAAAAAACTGTTTTAATTCTCTACATACAGCCATCAACTTCCTTAACTTTCACTGTTTACTTTGACAAGATTAGTCTTACTAATGGATTAATTTGTTTTTGGTAATACCCTTTTGATTTTAGAAAAGATTGGGATTTACAAATGCTCCATGGTACAGTGAGTTCCTATGTAGTACTCATCTATTTCCCCTTTATTGTTAAGATCTTACATTACAATAGTATAGTTTACTCATTACTATCAATGAGATTCTACTCTTATTCCTTCTGATTATTAGTTTTCCTACTGTTAATATCCTTTACACTTACTAATTAATCCATTAGTAACACTAATCTTATCAAAGTTAACAGTGAGACTTAAGGAAGTAGATGTTTATATATTGAGATTTAATTGGAAAACAGTTCTAAAAATATTAAAATTTTTTTATAATATCCAAGATCTCATTCAAAATGCCAAATCACAGTTAATATGCTGTCTCCTAAATCCCCTCTTTTTTTGTGACACTTATTATTCCCTTTTTTATTTCCCTCTTATATTGCTTTTATTTGACAATTTATTCAGAATTTGCAGGATAGTTGAGTTTTCTGTTTCTGAGTTTTCTGTTTTCTCTAGGGTAAACAAGATTTATGGATTTTTGAGGATAAATATCACTAGATTAAATGTCTTTTTTTACGTACCATATCAGAGTGCATTCTATCTACTTGGAACATCAAGGATGATATTAACTTTCATCTGACCAAAGTAGTGTAGACCAGGTTTCTCCTCAGTAGTTACTTTCTCTCCTCTCCATGTATTTTGGAGGCAAGTCACCAAGTGCTGTTCACTCTCAAGGAGACTCAAGGGTAGTGGGGTAATTCACTTAATTCTTTTAAAAAATTTTCATGTTGAATAACTTTGTATCACACATCATATTGTCAGTGTGTGCTTATGTTCTTGTTCTCAGGTAGTCAAGATGGAAAGCAAAGGACCAGAGATGACCAAATTTAGCAAAACTTGATCTGAGGAAAGGAAGGGCAGGGGCAGGGAGGATGAGCATGGGGTTTCCTGAAATAAGCCACCCTGGAAAGATTTCTATCCCTATATTAATGTCTACATCAGTTCTTGTGTATAATTTACAAATAAAGATCCTTACCATTTTTTAGGAACTCTATTAAAGAATTTTTTTTATCTTAACGGAATCCTCATAACTAGATAAACATGATGAAAAGAGTGCTATCAGCCTTCTCAAATACACGTATTATATATACAATCACATACGAATGATCCAAAGGAGATCATGAGGGCATCTTCATTAGAGATAATGAAGGATTTCGTTAAAGGTTGGGAGGGAACCCAGACTGCAGGAAGCGTTTGTATTTGAGACAGAAATTTGTAAGCTTGGTTAATCGTGCTTTCAGAGCGCCAGTAATTTAGCTTCCACGTTTCTTCTGAGATTCTTTACTCTTCGAAGATCCCTAATTCGTTCATTCTGGATTGAGGAAACCCTACACTCCCGACGGCAGAATTCAGCGGAGGAATTCACTCCTACAGTGGTCCTACAACCTGGACTAGAAGGGAAGGAAGCAGCAATTTCTAAAGCATTGGGTGGCTAGAAGGCTAGTAAGGAAGTTGCTCCCCTAGGCGGAGGAGAGCGGTGCAGAAACCCAGAGGGCTTCCTGCGGGAGCCGCTCAGAGCTTCCCTGCGGGCCTGGCCCCGCCTCCCCGAGGGCCTGGCTCCGCCCCCCTTGGCTTTATCCCGCCTCCCCGAGGGCCTGGCCCCGCCTCCCCGTATTGACCCCGCCCCCACGGCCCTGGCCCCGCCTCCCCGCGGGCTTGGCCCCGTCTCTCCTCTCGCTCCGCCCCTCTCCCCCGGTCCCGCCCCTTCTCTCCGCTTCCGCGGCTTCCTTCCGGGTCGCGCTGGGCCGGGCCAGCACCGCAACGCGGGAGTCCGGGAACCGCCCCCGCAGTCGGGCCTCCCGTTGCCGCCCGGTCGCTGGCGGAGCCTTCGGCGCGCGCCGCTCCTGACCCAGCAGGGTACGGCCCCTTCTTTTTTACTTCTCCCTTCTGCGGCTCTCGGTCATCCTCCTTCGTCTCTGGGGCGGGGCCGGTCCAGGGCGGGGCGTCGGGCTTTGGGGAGCCGAGGCGCCCGGCCGAGAGGTCCCGCAGGTCACTGTCGCGGTCGCGGAAAGGGACCCCCGACTACTGCCTGGGTGCTGCAGGCGCGGCTTTTCCTGCCCCAGTCTTGGCCTTAGGGCCTTTAGGTGGCGGCGTCCCGGCGCGCGCTGCGCCGCAGGGCTTGTTTACACCTGGGCATCTGCAGGCCATGCCGACCCTGCGGACCCTCGCCTGCCGCCCTCCCGTGTGCTTGTCGTCTGCGCGTGCTGCTGGAGCCCCCCGCATCTCACGACTTTGGGCCCGAGTCTGTGCAGGACCGCCACACAGAGACCTTTCCCACAAACTGGTTTCTGTGGTCCGAGGTGGCCTTAGAGGGTAGCAGGATGACGACCATCCGTTGGGCCTTTTCTGTTACCCCTTGCTTACCTTGAGAGTACTTTGGGCTGCCCCTAGTTTTGCAAATGTTCATTGCCACGAAGCTTCGGTATTGCATTCATTAACTGAAACACGCAAATGATGAGAAAGTCAACAGATGAGCGAAACCTGTAGGAAAGGAGCTGCGGCTGGCTTTATTCCCGGGGGACTCGCGGACATCCGCCGTGTCTGGCCCTTTAATGCAGTTTTTGGGGAAAGAGACTAGAGGTACTTGTCTTGGGCGACATGCATCACCAGGCACTCTCATATTCAATTCTTCCTTTCAATACTTTCTGATTACTGACCTTTTAAAGCCGCTTTCTCGGAATCTTGTTTTTCTGCACCCTACATTTTCATGCGCTTCCCTTCTGTTGCTTTTACCAACTTGAAAATCAGAGGTCAGCTAGATATAGAAAACGGTTAATTTCTTTTTAGTAAGTCTACGGTTGAGTAACGCAATTGTAGCCCTGTGTACAATTGCATCTTAAAATACTATTTTTCTGTAGCTTCCAAATATGACCGATTAGCAGGGGAAAAAATTTAAGTTCTCTTCCTTTCTGTATGCTTTTAGTTTCATTGCTTTATCCACTTCATTTTTTGTTAATAAACTTTATTTTAACTTCGTGGACCTTAGGCCTTTTACCACATGAATTGTACATAAACATACATCACTGTTGTAATTTAAATGGACTTTTGATATTGAAAAATTTTATATTCCTCATCTGTATTTTAGTTCTCAAAAGGACGTGAGGCCCCTTTCCCCCCATCCCTACCACCACCCCTCCCCCCCAAGGTTGTTAGCCAGTAACCCATCATTTTTGGTCCAATATATTTTCTCCTAATGGTAACCGGTACTGTAAATTAGACCCTGGTTCTTGGGACTTTTTCCTGCATACCCTCACACAGTGTGACTTTTTTGTTGTCATTATTCCCTAAACAATGTAGTATAACATATTTACATGATATTTATTTTGTATTGGGGACTTTAGGTAATCTTGAGATGATTTAAAATACAGACTATTTGTAAATACTGTGCCATTCTATCTTACTGATTTGAACATGATGGGTTTGGATTCCTGAATCCAACCCCCCAGGATACTTAGGATTGGTGATAATGTATTTTAGTATCTAGTGATTTTAAAGAGTATGGCCTATTGTGAATTTCACTAAGTATTTTTGTAATGAAATACTTAAAGGAAGTTCTTACTGTTTTTCTATATATGTGTATATATACATCACTGTATCACTGTCATACTGTTGTTCATTGATTTCCTCGAGCAGGCATCAGTAACGTCTCCATTTGTCCTAGCCCTGAGATATTAGCAAGTGCCACTTTGGAGGCTCTTTCAGGGTCAGGGGAATGAGACCCATCATTGTTACTGGGTTTTGGCATATCAAATACACCATGTGGAGCTTGCCAGACTCTGCTGTGGGGGCAGGATACTCTCAGTAGCTTGTTGTGTTCTCTGAGAGCTAGAACTAGACAATAAAGGGTCTCGAGGTGGCACTTCTCGTGCTGCCAGGAGCTTGGTTTTATAGTCTCTCAATCTTGGCCTTTGATGGGATTACACGGGCCTGGGGCAGTTGGTGGGTGTAACTGTCTAGCTACTGGAAGACGAGGGATCTGGGTAGAGGAGGCCCAGTCCCCATTGGAGCAGGCTTGGAGATCGCAGTCCTGGATCCCACACACATGGGTTCCTCTGCTGGTTCCTTTTATGTGTTAGGCTCGTCTGAGCATGTGGAGAGTGTATAAATTACCCTGTATTTTACATATATGCGTACAATTTTACACATGCACACACACTTGTCTCTGTCTCGCCTGCATTTGAAATAGTTTTAGCTTGCATTTCCCATGGCCTGTTGAATCATTAATAAATCCCATTCCTGACTTCTAGTTAGAACTTTCCATGTAGAGTTGATTCTCAGAGTTGTACATGGAAGAGCAGTTTGACCCAAAATTTACTTGTCTTTTGGTTTTACACTGCTAGATGTGGAGTGTCTTTCCTCATCAGCCATGATTCAAGGTGTTCTGTTCCTGGTTTTAGCAGCTCTAAGAAATAAGTATTGGTAGAAGAAACAACTCTAGTAACCCCAGTTCCAGTTGTATTTATGTGAACATCTTAAATACAGTGACTTTTCCAGTGTTTTCTATAATGAAAACTTTATTAAATCATAAGATAAATATATTTAGTCTTTTAAGTTGGGCCAGAGAGATAGTACAATATGGAAGGTGTTTACCTTGCATGAGGCTTCCCAGGGTTCAATCTCTGGCACTATATACTGCCTCCTGAACCCCACCAGTAGTGATTCCTGAGCACAGAGCCAGGAATAAGTCCTGAGCACAACTCAGAGTGGCCTACCCCCGTGCAAAAAATAATAATTTAAGTCTTAATGCGTAGAAAAAGCCAGTGGAGACATTGGCTTGTTTATCTGTCTACCTAGGAACTCTATTTTGCACAGATCATCACTGCTTCGTCATTTTTTTTCCTTCCAAGCATTAAACACACATGGATAATTCTACATTTGGGCTTTTCATTCTAAGTGGCAAGGTACTGTATATCTTTTCCCATAAGTTCTGGTTAGTAATAATTGATGAATGAATGTCATTCTGTGTCAGTGATAACATTACCCTTTTAGACTTAGAGGATAGACTAATCCTGTTGATACTTAAGCTGTTCAGAATGCATTTCTGTTGTGAACAAAACTGCAGTGACCATCTTTTTAATGTATATTTCTGCTTTTTTTTTTGTAATTGCTTAGGTATAGAATTACTGGGTCAATGACTATATATGCTTTAATTTTGAATAGTGCTATATTGTTCTTCAAAAAATTGTGTAAGAGTACATTTATACAACTTACAAGAATATTGCTGCAGCCATATTGCCAGGAATTGCCAAAGATCTTAGGTTCTACCCTACTGGAAATCCTATTTACAAGTCTAATGGATGCTTTAAAGACTTGAGACTGACTCCTGGGTTAGAGACAAAGCTTGACAATAACAGTAGCCAAAGAATCACTTTTTTTTTTTCTTGTACCACTTCCTTGAGCTCCAGTTTCCATAGGATGATAATGACCACAAACTAGATGATTCTGAAACACAACCGATTATGGTGAAGTAAAGGAACCCCTTAGTTTAGGGAACCTGAAACTTCATCAGTAGACTGCAGATGAACCTACCTGAGAAATTGTCTGCTCGAGAGAGAAATTGTCTTTGCTTTACCTGATTGTGTATGTGCCTTCTGCTTCTTCAGGGGGAGACCTCTCTTTATGATCCAAAGGTGTTACAAAAGAAAAATCCTTGAAAAGATAGTTTTCAATGTTTTACATTGTGGACTGGTACCTATTTGTGGACTATTGGTTGAAAACCACTCCTCAGGAATAAAGGCTCTCAGTGCCCCTGATTTAAAGACATGCAGATGTGAGAGATAAGAATCATCTCAAAATAACCACTGCTAAATAAAACATGTCTTACATTTTAGCAGCTGTGGATTAAAGATACTACTTTATTACTATTTCAGAGTTGAGTATTTGTAAGTGTTTACTGGTCATTTGTATCCTTATTTGTGTTTATATGTATTTGGATAGTCGTGGTGGGGCTATGCTGGTCCTGCTCAGGGGTCACTCCTGGTGGGGCTTATGGAACCATAAGAGGTTCTAGAGATTGAACTTGGGTTGGTCCTGTGCAAAGTGCTCTACTTCACTATCTCCCCTGCTCCAGTGTTTATATTCTTCACCTGATTTTATGTTGTATTACCATTATTGCAATTTAATCAGTTTTACATGTACGAGATACATCTTATTACCCACATATTGTCATTCTATGTTGTTCTGCTTACTTGCCTTCCTCATAAACATAAACTTGGACTTTGGTTTATCTTTCAGATGTTCTCTTCTTGGAGTTGGGAATTTAGTTTTTGCATTAGAAACTTAAAAAAAACTGTTATTGACTGTAATTGATTTTTTGGGTTTGGGGGCCCTACCCAGTAGTTTTTGCATGTAATCTTGACTCTGTGCTCAGGTATCATTCTTCTGTGCTTGGTTGGCCATCTGTGATGCTAATGGCCCATCCTAGGTCTACAGTCTTCAAGGCGAGTGCCTTAGCCCCTGTAGTGTCTCTTGGTCCAATTAATTTTTTTATTTTAAGATTCAGTTCACATGATGTTATAAGATATTATACAGAAAGATCCTATGCATATTTCACTGAGATTCCTTCTATAGAGACATATTATATAACTTAGCACAATATTATACTCAGAAAATTGTTGTTGGTTCAATCTACAGATCTTACTAAGATAACAGTTTTCATGCACCAGTGTTTTCACCTTTGGTTCTCTGCAGTTTTATGTAGATCCATCACCAAAGTACAGAGCCGTTTTATAACAAATATTTCTTGTGCAAAAGGTTTATCTTTTAATAGGAAAAAATTTACCTATTCATATTTACTTTTCCTTTTTTTTCCTCCTCTGTAAGCTTGGAAGTTCTAAAGCCATGTATAACTGATCTTTGACCTCATACCTCCATTTAATAAAATGAAAACTTGACATCTTCTTTCTCTACATTCTTGATTTTTATTAATTTGCTTTCTTTCGTGCTTCTATTTTTTCCTCGAATAATCTTTTTCAACTTCACTAGTACTGTACATGTAATGATAAAGATTTAGCTAGTTACTTCAATTTTATGTCTGTGCTTTTAAAAAATCATTTTAATTCTTTTGGATTTTGACTGGAATACTTTCTTGAGTAATTTTTTAAAAAAAAACCTTCTTGAAGTATAATTGAATTTCCAAAAATATGTTTTGTTTTTTTATATAATCAGAGTTTGAGTCACTATTTCCCCTTAGAATTTCTAAAATATTACATTATCTTCAAGCATTAACTTGAGTTCCATAAGCATTGGTTTCTTCTTAAACCCATTTTATATAGTTATTAAGTTTCTTGCATCTGTTTTTTATGTCATTTTTTAATTTAAATTTTAAATTTTATTTTAACCACCAATTTCCAAGAACTTAAAATTTGTTTTAACTTTCTTAATTAACTTTATGGACTACATATCTGGTTAATTTACACTAAAATTGCTATTTTAACACTTTAAAAAAACTTGTTGTATATTCTTTTAAATTATTTTTAAAAACTATTTTCTGTTCTAACTTTTATTGGAGACCATTTGCTCTAATTACTTGTTTAACTTGCAATTTAAGATGGAAGTCAACACTTGTTTTCCTCCTTAACTCTGGCAAAAAGGGATTTTTTAAAAATTTCTTCTTTTCCTTTCTCTTATTTATTTATTTATTTATTTATTAAAAAAATTTTAATAGTGAGACATCATGAGGTACAGTTGCAGATTTACACATTTTTGTGCTTGGGTTTTAATCATACAATGATCA
Source organism: Sorex fumeus (assembly GCF_029834395.1). Lineage (NCBI taxonomy): Eukaryota > Metazoa > Chordata > Mammalia > Eulipotyphla > Soricidae > Sorex > Sorex fumeus. The sequence goes on along the minus strand of NW_026606111.1, from coordinate 17,090,647 downwards.
AATACCATCCCTCCACCAGTGCTCCCTTCCCACCACCACGGATCCCAGTATCCCTCCCACCCCCCCATCCCACCCTGTCTCTGTGGCAGGGCATTCCCCTCTGTTCTCTCTCTCCTTTTGGGTGTTGTGGTTTGCAAAAGAAACATTGAGTGGCAATCATATTTGGTCTATAGTCTACTTTCAGCATGCTTCTCCCATCCTGAGAGGATCCTCCCAACACCTTTATTTGGTGTTCCCTTCTTTATCTGAGCTCCCTCAAAAAGGAATTTTTTTTTTTTTTTTTTTTTTTTTTGCTTTTTGGGTCACACATGGCGATGCTCAGGGTTTATTCCTGGCTCTGCACTCAGGAGTCACTCCTAGCATTGCTCGGGGGACCATATGGGATGCTGGGAATCGAACCTGGGTCCGCCGCATGCAAGGCAAACACCCTCCCCTCTGCACTATCACTCCAGGCGCTTCATGGTTTTATCTTTCTTAGAGTATCATGTCAAAAAGATTGCATACTAATCATCTTTGGGTACGGCTTTTAAAATTGCAAATATATTTTAAGATACATCTGTGCATATTGTCTATCAGTGATTCGTTTCTTTTTCTCTTTTTCTTCCTTTGTTTTTTGGGCCACACTGGGCAGTGATTAGGGTTTACTCCTGGCAATACTCTCAAGGATCTGTTGTGCATTTAGCTTCTAGTGATGCAGGGGGGAGCACTGGGGATTGAACACAGGTCAGACATACGCAAGGCAAATGCCCTACACTCTATACTATTGCTCTGGTTCCTCATTTCTTTACCTGACTGAGTGCTGTTTGCCCTTTATCCCTATGAAAGACATCTTAAATGTTAGATGTTTCAATATTGGAATGATTATGGCCAAATCTGTTATGAACATTGTGTCAGGGTAATGTAGCCATTCCATATACTTATGTAAAAACCTTGGAATGGGATTGCTTAGATGATTTGATAAAGATATATTGAACTTTATGATAAAAAGGCTTGAATTCTACCAAAATGACTGTCAGTTTTCATTCCAACTGAAAGTATTTGCAGCATCCAGTTCGGGAGCACTGTAGCACTGTCCTCCCATGGTTCATCGATTTGCTCTAGCGGGCACCAGTAACATCTCTATTGTGAGACTTCTTGTTACTGTTTTTGGCATATCAGATACATCCCGGGGAGCTTGCCAGGCTTTGCTGTGCAGGCGTAATAACTCTCGGTAGCTTGCCAGCCTCTCCGAGAGAGGCAGAGGAATTGAACCCGGCTTGGCCAAGTACAAGGCAAACGCCCTACCATCTATGCTATCGCTCCAACCCATCCAATTTTGTATATCATAAAATTTTATTCACCTATAATTAGCAACTCCCATATTTAAGATATTAAATGCTATTTGTTCCAGAGTTTACTTTTTTGAAACTATACATGATACTTAAGTAAAATGATTTTTTAAATTTAAAAATACTACTCCATAAAAGAAAAAAGTGAATTCTTAAAAGTAGGTTAAAGGACAAGCATAGACTAAGAGAATTATTTGCAAAACATTTGGTCAAGAGCTCATGTGTGGAATGTATAAAGAACTTTATAATTCAAAATTAAAAAATAAAATCTGGTTTAAAAATGAATAGCTTCACAAAAGGTTCAAATGGCAAATAGACTTGAAAAGATTCTCCTCGATATCAGAGCAATATTATATCACTCAGTATAATTCAATAAAAAGCAACAAACTTATGATAATAGGGATATATCAAAGATAATAACACAAAAGACTTCATGCATATTTTTCATTTATATCTGATCCTGTGATAAAGTATAATTTGATTTATAGTGGCAGAAAGCAGAGTTTTTTTTACTTGATACGGGTACTTTGGAAATGGGTTAAGGAGGGCTGTTGGAAATATTTTGAATCTTGGTGATGGTAGTGGTTATGTTAGTATATATTTGTCAAAACTTTTGTCAAACACAACATGAATTGTACAATAAAAATGGAGTATTTTAGAATGTAAATCATAACCCCAAAGTTAATTTAACAATGTCATATCATTTTACTTAATTGCTCTTTCAGCAGTTGATGTGATCTTGTCCTTGAGTTTTTTTACCAGGAATGTAACACTGAAAATTCACTTTTTATTTTCTTAATTAGCTTTTTATTTGTTTTGGAGTTATACTCAGGACTTTTCCTGGTTTTGTGCTCAGGGAAGCTTCTTACCTGGGTTGGCCACATGCAAGGCAAACACCTTACATGCCATGATATCTTTCCAGTATTTAAATATCTTTTTATTAGGTAGAGTATTAATTTGTGAAATGCATAGCTGGTATTGAGCTGTATGGCTTCTGATATCCCCAATTGTTAAAATTTTTGTCTTAAATATTATGAATATGGTAATTATGATATCTGTGTAATTAGAAACATGCTGCACTTTGAAGAAAATCTTTAATCTGTAGCTCTTCTAAGCATAATTTTTAAAAATTCCTTTCATAGTATTGGGAACTAAGTCTGCAGCATGTGCTCTGTCATTGGGCCTCATTCTGATTCTACTTTTTATTTTTTAAAGATTGACTCCTTAATTTCTCCAACAATTAAAGATTGTTAATGAAATGTTCCTTAAACATAGATGTGCTTGCTAAAGTCTAGGGAGAGAAGATATTCTGCAGAAGCAAGCATTGTCAACCTCTAGTTTAAATTCATTCTAAAGCTCATCTATCTCTTGATTTCTGACAAGAACTTTTCAAGTTTGACCTTTTAGACACTTCTTGCTTAGTCCTTGCCATTTATTCATAAATTCAGCAGAAATTTAGAAAGTCTACTCTGTACCACAGTAAGTTGTATTTGGCGCCTTCCTTAGTTCCTTGAAGAGAGAGGTACATGTCAAGATTTCAAGATTTGCTCTCTCTCTCTCTCTCTCTCTCTCTCTCTCTGTCTCTCTCATTCTTCCTGGCTTTTCTCTTTGTTTTATTTGCCTAGATTTTTTAAGAAGCTGTGAATTTGGGTAGGAGTCTCTGTTCTCTCAGATCATCCATTTGATTCCATTAAGAGCACTCGCCATTTATTTTTTGTTGGAGCCTTGTTGATTAAAAATGTAATCACAATAAAAATGTTCTAACTGGAGATGGATTTACTTAGCGAGAGAGACAGACACACACACACACATAAAGTAATAGAACTGCATCCCTAGTCTCCTTGCTGACAGCTGTTACAATTTTTTCAGCATGGTACATTGGAATGTAAATGATTATGACATTGGAAATGGAATGCTTTTGCTCACATGGAATCCTGGCTCCTCTCTAGCATATCTAATACCAGAACAATATTAACCTGTCTTTTTTGCCTTTGCTCTGATATTGTTGCCTCTTTTGGCCTGTCTCTTCCCTCTTACTCCGTTATCTTTTTTTTTCTTTTAAAGCTTTCATTCAGTTTTTTTCCAGTTCTCCATCATCATCCAGAGGTTTTAACATAGATTTAGTGTTATAAAAAAAATCATTATAGTTGAGAAAATAGCTTTCTTTTCCCTCTCCAATCATCTCTTTCATGAATCTTTCTTTAATTTCAATCAGAGTTTCTTTGTGTCCAAGGTCAAGTCTCTTTTATGTATTCAGGGGCTGCTTTTGTACTTACAGAAGTTACCACTTTTTTACATTCTCTTTGAACAGTAAAATTTCAATATATATACTATTCCTTATTGGATGGCTTCAAAGAAGTTCATACATTTGATTCTTACCTATTGTGTTTCGGTTTTTATTATCAATTCTTTTTCTATATATCAAGATAAGAAACTTTTTTTTCTGCTTTTTTTGGGGGGGGCGGGGGTTGGGGGGAAATCTACCTGTGCCTTAGTCACTGGTTTAATTTCTGTGTTCATTAAAAAACTTGTTTATTTTAATTCTCTTCTACCACCTACTCTGCCAGTCTTCAAAAATAGAACAAATGTTTATTGAGCATATATTGGCATATGCTAGGCCCTAAGGGCATAGTTATAATTAAGACACAGTCTCTGAACTTGAGGAATTCAAAGCCTCTTAAAGAAATAGCTTCACATGTAAGAAATGACACACAAAAAGTAAGAGTAAAGAAAAAGTGGGCTGGAGCTAAGATGTGCACCTAATCTTTAAAGGAAGTATGAGCATTGCGAACAGAGGAGTGAGGGCATTGCAGAACAACCCCACCCCCGTGGAAAAGCTGAAGCTGCAGAAGTGCAAAAGCTTGTGCCCAGGTGAGAGATGTAGATGTTTGTTGGGTTTGTAGTGAGAGTGGTGATTTTGTGGGAATGGAAGGGGGCGAGCGAGAGGTGTCTAGGGTAGATGACATCATGTTTCCCCAAAGAGACCCTTCCTTTTATAGTACCCTTGTATGTCTGTGGAATGAGGAAGAATACCCAGTGAGGAGACATAAGAACAAGTAGTGACATGCAAGTCACTTTAGGACTTTTTGATCAGTCTTTTCTCAAATGGGACTTTTCAATCAGTCTTCTCCCAAATGGGCAGTACGCCCCACCACAGGATGCTGGAATGACCCAAGGGGAGTCATAGTCAAGGAATGCTGAGTACACATTTTTTTGTTTGTTTTTCTGAAAAGAAAGTGGTGGGCAGGTAAGTTTGGGAGCCTCTGCTAGAGAAAAGAGTTTAGAAAGGGAACTTAATATGAGTTTCAGTTACTTCATACATTCAAATATAAGTACAGTGGTTTTTGTTTATTTTGAGCCACATGCAGCAATATGCAGGGCTTACTCCTTGCTCTGTGCTTAGGGGTCACTCCTGGCAGGACTCCAGGGACCATATGTGATGCTGCAGATTGAAGATAATCTGCTGGGTGCAAGGCAAATGCCCTGTCTATTGTACCTATCTGGCCCTGGTAATTCCATTCAATTTTGGGGGTGGGGGTAGGGATTGTTTTGTTTTATTTTGTTTGGGGGTCAGACCCAGAGGTGCTTACTTCTAGCTTACTCCTGGCTCTGCACTCAGGGATCATTTCTGGTGGACTCTGAGGACCATTATGCACCAGGGAAGCAGCCTTGGTCCACAGCAAGCAAGGCAAATACCCACTACACTATTTCTTTAGGCCCCCAATTCCACTCTTATTGATTTTTTTTCATTTCCCTATATCATGATTACTAGTTTTAATCATTCCTTTCTTCAAGTTAATATCTCTTTTATTAGGATTCAGAAAAGGCCGTATTCCTTCATTTGTTACTATTTATGCTCTTTGCCTGTGCTGCAAACCTGTCTAACTCCTGTCTTTTCCTACTACTTCTTTGACATCGGGGCCACTTTGCAAGTAAGTACTGTGTTATGTTTTACTTTCAGTATATGATTGATTCAGTTTTTCTGTCCTCCCATGTTTGTCATGTCTTTTTAACAGCAGTTGAGAATCCTTTTTTGAGCTTTCAACTTGTTTTCCAGGTTCTTTCCTAACACCGTGAATTCGGCCTTTCATTGACCTGACTCAAGCTCATTCCAGTTGCCTCCTTTTGTTTGTTTCATGCAAGTCCTTTTCCTTCCTCCTTCCTCTGCTGAAGCACAAGCCGTCTTCTCTGCAGTTCCTGCCATCCTGCTTCTCTCCGCCTCATCGACTCCCTGTCTCACTTCAAATCTCAGTAGAAAACATATGTTCTCCCTTGTCTCTACCTCTTAATTTCTCTTTTCCACTGTTATTGCTTTCTCTGTAATTCTATTATTTAACTTTGTTGAACATTTTATAATATGAAAGATGTGTTTGAAAATAACGTCGTATTACAATAAAATCACCATGTCCTATAAAGCAAGTTGTCTCCCAAGGAGTATGAAAGTCTCATGATACAAGTTAAAATGGCTTTTGATTTATATGCTTTTATTGTGTTAGTATAAAGGTTCAGTGTGGTACAGTTGCATATCTCATGATCATTTTGATAAGTGATTAAACAGTTAATAAAATAAAGATGACCCTATTTGAATTCTGACTTTATTAAAAAGAAAATCTTAGTTTTGTATGTTGTGAGCACCTTAAAAATTTGTGTTTTGAATGAAGTGGGGGAAATCTGAAATTTATATTTAATATTCCTCTTTCAAACAAATTTTGAGTAACAGAGTAGTATTTATATATTTGCACCAGGTGGGGAAATCATTTTGTCTTTGAATCCCATTATCCTCATAAAGCAGAATTCTTGTATCTTTTTCATTTGGTTCAGTGCCCATTGGGATATTCATTGCTTATCACAAATTACTTTCATGCTTTGGCAAAAGTCCAGACAGTACATGGACAATTTGGACTTCTGTGTTGGTCGTTGCTGCCCAAATGAGTCCTGAGACTATGGCTCTATTTCCTTTTTCGGCTTCATTTCCCAGGGAAAAGTAGAGGGAGCTATCCTTTCTTCCCCATATGTTCTTGCCCAACCCTAAAACACTTGATATGTCATCTTGGTAGATTAGAAGGGAGTTTGGAATCAATTAAGGATGTTAACAGTGTGTTTGGGTTTGCACATTCCTCTTTTTTTATGTTAAAAGTAAGTTTTAGCTTCATTACATTTATGGGATAATACTGCTGGAAAGAATAAGTATACAAATTTTTTAGTATCCTATACACTTTTGTTCTTTATTTCATAAAAACTAACTCCAAAGAGGATTGTTATCCATGGAGGGAAGAACCAAAACATCCACAAATAGTTCTACAGAGAAGAAATTTTCAGTTTATAATTCATCTTCACATATATATTATCTCAGTGTAAATTTTTACTTAAATACAGCTTTAAATTGATGTTGCCCGACAGTTGTTTACTTTTTATATTATCCCATCACCTAGTATGCTAAAAGCTGTCTGGGAAAGAGTTACATAGTTTGTTAAATAGAATTTGACTTTCACAATTTGAATCTTTTCTGAAAGAAATTATTGTGGAAGTTCCCAGTGAAAATCTGACGTTTTGTAGGTGTTTCTTTGGTTTTATAAAATTTTCACTTTCCAATAAGTGCAGTTTTATAAAGAAAGTAAAGAAAGGGAGCTTAGTTGAAGCAGTTTATAGATACCTGTGGAGTGAGAAGTGATGTCCTAAGATTGATGTCCTAAGATGATATAGTCAAGCTCATCTGTCCACCATAGCAGATGACTTTGTCATTGAAGATTTCTAGAAATAAAGTCATTCAAGTTAGCTAATCTATTCATTGAATTGGATACTTGTATTATTCTTTATTTTCTAAATTTAATTTTTTTAGTTTAAGTTTATTTTTAAGAAAAGGCCCTCCCGTTGATCGTCGATTTGCTCGAGCGGGCCCAGTAACGTCTCCATTGGAGACTTTGTTGTTACTGTGTTTGGCATATCGAATACTCTTGGTAGCTTGCCGGCCTCTCCGAGAGGGGTGGAGGAATCGAACTCGGGTCGGCCATGTTGGCCGCTTGTAAGGCGAACGCCCTACCGCTGTGCTATCGCTCCAGAATATATATAAAGTCACCCTCTTGATCTACCTGATGTGGCCTATTTTAAAATAAAGTATATATGATTAAGTGAATTGTATACAATTAAAATTTTGTGTGTTAATGTGAGATTTGTGCATTTTTGTAAAATTGTTTTTATTTGACACAATGGCATGTTTGAATAAAAGAAGTAAAAAACTAATTACTTTTTCCCCATTCTTACTACATGACCTGTATTTCAGCACTTGTTGTTACTGTGTTCTGAAGTGAGTCATCAGTTCATTAAATATCAGTGCAAGCAACACATACTGCAGAGGTCCCTTATTTAATAATGTTGCTTTTTCAGATTTTTCTATCATTTCTTGTTCTTGGAGTACAAATTTCTTCACTTAATGAGTCTGCCTCCTGATTGCCCCTCTTTTCGTGCTTCATTTTCTCTCTGACCCATGTAGAAACAATTCTGCAAATAGATTTTCTCCTCTTCCAAATGTTAAACTTCTGTCGATTCAGAGTAACTTTTTCTATGTTAATGTTTGACCTGGGAATTTGGTAGGGCTATTAAACTATGATGACAGTGTGAATGTGCCAAAATAAGGCTCTGGTTTTCCACCTTACAACTTCTGTTGCATTTGTGGTGTCTTGATTCCTCCAGCTTCATGGCCATTGAGCTTATTTTTCATATTCCTGGTTTCAAGGCTGGGGTCTTGATTTCTATCTTTGTAGAGGTCCTTCCAAATGTGGCCTGTGGATTAAAATAACCTCCAGCATGAAATGGTGTAACTGTTCAGGCCTATAACTGACTCCAGGAGTCGTCATCATCACTCTAGCTCTCACCCTCTGCTCCTTGACTTTCCTCTTTGTTTCTCACGAGTCCGGATTTTCCTTGTTTCAAGCTCAGTTCATTACTCCCTGGTTCACTGGTTCGACTTGATCAAGCATTTCAGTGTGTGTTAGAATGTAGCTGGGGTTTAGAAACAGAAGTATGCTGTTATGTAATTCTAAATTATTTTAGGCTTTAGTATTTTTGTTTCTTTGCTCATCACTTCTCTTGTCACCAAATGTCAGATATTTTCTGCCTTCTTGTGTGCTGAATACTTTGAGAAAAGAAGATCATTGGCCAGATCTAAACAGTGACCCTTGTAGAGCGAGGGTATATATCTGATATAATGGTGGTGCCTCTCTGCTAGTAGCTACGGAACCTTGAAATAAAATGGTTGGGAAGGGACTGAAAGAGGTAGAGAGACTTAAAGTAAAATATGAAGGGTGTTTTGACTTGACTGAGTTTTCTGGGTTGGATCAGAAGAAATCAATCTAGCCAGAGAAAATTCTTGAAATGACAATGCTAGAAATTTAGATTCTCATATAGGTAAGAAAAAAACCAGTAGAAGGCATTTCATGTTTTATAAACCTAGTTCTAAACTTTTGAAAGATTCTTTTCTTTCTAAACAGTCTTCTAAAACTCTACTAAAAAGATTGGTAAATTTCATTCTTTTTATTTAGGAGAAGTTAAACTTAAGACTTTACTGTTCATTCATGCCCCTCCCCCGCCCCCCAAAAGATATTTCCTTGTTTGTGTAGGTTTAAGAGGACACCTACTCACTGTGGTGGGTCAGGACTGTGTTGCAAGCTGCAGAACTGGCTGGGAACAATAGCAGCCTCTGAACTCAGGCCTTTTAACAGGGCCTCTCAGTTATTAAAGATTGCAAACTAGTCCAAAAATTTAAAAACATCACTTGGTCCCATAAAATATATATGCCGTCATAGTTTGACCCCCAGGCAGTGGATTGTAACCTCCTTATATAGAAAGTTTATTAAAAAAAAAACAGTTCTAACATAACATAAAAAGATACATTAGTTATTCAAAAATGTTTAGAAAACTCAGGAAATGTGGCCTGATTGGCTTAAAAATTCTGTATCTCATTAAGAGCTGCTTATCTATAGTATTTTTTATAGTATTTGAGTCTTAAGTTATAAATCTATTTTTCTAACATTCTTATATTACAGGTAAAGATATGTCTCATTTCAGCATTAGCTACTGAATTCGACATGTAAATTTCAGGCTACATGGACCAGTGCCAACTTTGCATTTCCTGTGTGTATCCTGTGATCATTCTATCTTGGGTGAGTGATTTCTAACAGTAGTTGGCAAAAAAACAGATGCCAACCAGACATGGACTGACCTAACAAATAATGCTAAGAGTTATAAATTAAATACTGTCTGGTGATCTGTGATGTGTACGGTAGTTAATTGAGTTGGCCTGGATTAACCATCAGCTTCAGAAAGCTGTATTCTCATAATGTGAAATTTGTACTTAACATGCTTGGAAGCGTAATTAATAGCAATATAACAAGTGTCTAATGTAGTACTAATATAACTAGTAACAATAGTAGAAAATCATGTGTTAAAAGTAACATTATATCAGTGTCTAATATTCCTTTTGATATATAACAGTATTTCAGTAGTTCACCATATATTTAAAATAATTTTATTCTTAAAAGTTCAAGGACTTACTGTTTCCTGATGGTTGGTTATAATTTCATATAAAGTAAGACTTTTTTGGACCATACATCTTCCATTACCTTTGATCAGTTTGTGTCCCATTTAGCATAAAATTGTGTGCATTTTCAATAAGATTTCTTAAAATTACATCACATGAGTATAGCTTCAAAATTACAGCTTAAAACTCATTTATTTTCAGTTTCATTCCGGAAATTACATTGTTTAAAATGCCTGTTATCATGCATTATTTTCTGCTTATTTAAATTATTTTTGTTTCACTAAGCCATTCATTTTTTTAGAACATTCTTCAAAGAGTTCATGCATCTTGCTGAGGACACCTGACCTTTTGAAGCTTCATAATTCACATCTAGCTGTCACCAGTCTTTCCCATGTTAACAGTTTTGACTATGTTTTATTATCTATGCCTTCGGCGCCAAGCCAGGATAGCTACAAGAGGAGAAACGATGAACAACCGTAGAACTATAGAATCCAACAGCCGGACTTCTCCTCTCAATGCAGAGGTAGTCCAGTATGCCAAAGAAGTAGTGGATTTCAGTTCCCATTATGGGAGTGAGAATAGTATGTCCTATACCATGTGGAATTTGGCAGGTGTACCAAATGTTTTCCCAAGTTCTGGTGACTTCACTCAGACAGCTGTGTTTCGAACTTATGGCACATGGTGGGATCAGTGTCCTAGTGCTTCCTTACCATTCAAGAGGACGCCGCCTAATTTCCAGAGCCAAGACTATGTGGAACTTACTTTTGAACATCAGGTGTATCCTACAGCTGTTCATGTTCTGGAAACCTACCATCCTGGAGCAGTCATTAGAATTCTGGCTTGTTCTGCAAATCCCTATTCCCCAAGTCTACCAGCTGAAGTAAGGTGAGACTCATTTTTTTAATGACCTAGTTATGTGGATGAAAGGTTTTGGTTGTTTTACTACTTGAGTTTTCTATTATTTATTTGTAGAGAGGTCTGCTTTCTCTCTTGGTTTTATAGTTCAGCCTCATGAATTTTTTTAAAATAATAATTGGAGTAAGTAATAGATACTCATATGAAACAATTATCTAAAAGCTACATAGCAATCTTACCTTGTTTTTCATGTTCCTAGGATCCATCCCACCCTCAGAGAAGCCTCTGATGCCCACTTAATTTGTATTTTTCCAGAGTTTCTTTATGTAGATAGAAGCAAATAGTTGTTTCCATTTTCTTACTTCTGGTAGATTATAGATCTATAGATGTATAATATATAATTTTCTGCCCCCTGCCCCTTTGAGAGGAAAAGCAGAAGTACTTTGGGTGGGATTGTTTTTATATAAGAATTGATTTATTGGTCTCTCTCATTTTCTTTATGCTATGGAAAGTTATGTATTTTTTCTAAAATGCTAGATAGATTTGGCCATGAGATCTATGAAATATGTAATTTCCTCTGATCTAAAGTTTAACATCAATATAACTGATTTTGTGTATAAGTCATATATTTGGCTTACTAGCTTGAGGGTTGTAGTGAGTGTGATTAAAGCAAAACTTTATTTACAGATGAATTTCTAACTTGCTTAACTTATTTTTAGCTTTATTCCATAGAAAATACCATTATTTTTCAGAGAAAAATAATCTACTGAGCACATGTTATTGCAGTAAATTAAAATGGCCTTGTTTCAGTGATCATGAAATCAACAAAAGTCTCATTGTTTTTAAAAAATGTTAAAAATTCACGAGAGAAAAATATACAGGGAAAAAAACCTGCATAATTTTTTGGCTCGTTTTCAGTAACTGTTAACCTTTTTTATGCATTTTTTTGACTGTCAGAAACATTATTGAACTCAGTTCACTAACTGGGAACAAAACAGAGTCAAACATGGGTGGTTCTTATTCTCAAGTTTGCAGGCCAGTCCGGAAATGAATCATGTGATTGCAGGGAACATGTGTTGGCAGAGGGAAAAACTGCCCCATCTCTGAGGCTCAGATAAGTCTTCCTCGAGGAAGTGACTTAACTGAGAGTTGATTGAGACTTGAGACTTTATAGTTGGGTAGGAAAAGTAGAGAGACTAAGGCACGTATGAATGTGAAGCTGTGAGTTAAGATCTTGGTGTTTTAAAGAAGTGTGAGGAACCTGTAGCAAGCATCAGACTAATTCTTTTTTGTTTGGTGGCCTCACTTGGCAATGTTCAGTTGGGCTTTCTCCTGGTGAGTATCAGGGGACTGTATTGGGTGTTGGGGATTAAACCTGAATCTGCTTTATGCAAGAAAAGCAAGAACCTTACCTGCCGAGAGGTGCTTACTATCTCTCCAGCTCCCAGAGTGTCATTCTTAAGGTCTAGACTGGTAGTTTTTAGTCTTTGGAATTACATAGACCTTTTAGATCCATTCCTCAGGAGCAGAGTAGACCTTGAGAGGTTTATTTCTATGTTAATGATTTATTGTGGAACTGCTTCAGGAGGAAAGCAGTCAAGTGGAGAATGCCTTGTAGGGAAGGATGGTCAAGCACAGATATGATTTTATTTGAAGTCCAAATCTGCCCAGAGGCAAAGGGTTCTCCCACTCCTACACTCATTTATCTTGGAAATGAATTGAAGTTTGGGAAGGGAATGGAAATCTTCAGGCTGTGTCACTATCTGAATCAAGAGTGTGGGGGAGCCCAAGTAGTTCTCTGAAGAACTGACCAAGGCTACAGGTAGAAGCTCATGGGAGCTAAGAAAGCACATCTGAGAATAAACACACAAAATTGATCAGATATTAGTAGAGCTTGGGTACAAAAAGTTGACTGTAAAAAATTAGTAAACATAATCATAAGGGAACAGATATTGTCAGATTATTTTGTCAAACAGATTAAAGACAAATGAAGTGCCAAACCAACATCATTTATCATTACCATCATTTCATAAGTAGATCTCAGTTTATACTGAAAAGTTGGCATAAGAATTTTGAACAAGCAACTGTTAACAGTTTCACAAGAGATAGATGTGTATGCATGTTTTGTAAATTCCTGTTTTTCCCACATTAGTCCTGGAAAGCTTCATCTCACGCATTCTGTTTGGGAACCACTGAAGTCTACTGTCATTATTTTAATTGAACATGGGTAGAAAAAAGTTGATTCTGGGAAATTAGTAAGGAAAAGACAGTTCTATGCCCACCTTAGGAGTTAAACAAGTGTTTTTGTTGGAGTAGTATGGAACTTTATTTCCTTGAAATGAACTTCTCATTCCAGTACTTTAGAATATAAAAACTCATTTCTTCCTCCTCTATTTTATTGTTCAGTGAGTAAAATAGAAAAGTTACCAGTAGTTCTAGTTGAGCTCAAAGTCTTCTAATTTCTTGCCTGTTAAGAAGGAAAGTATAACAGGTATACAGAATGTCCTGTCCCTGAAGGTAAGATCTTAACGGGGATTGTGTAAGAGTCAGGAGTCAGGCTTGGTTGGGGTCATGTTTTAGAAGATACAGAGAAGGTAAAGAGGAGAAAATGATAATTAAAGAAACTCATCGGGATATTATTTGGGTAGAAAAATTAATGGAACGGATTATGTGGGTGTTAGGAGTATTTTAAAGACTTAACAGTAGCGAAAGCACAGCAGTAGGGCGTTTGCCTTGCTCACAGCTGGCTGGCTGAGCCCCGTTCGATTCCTTCACCCCTCTTGGAGAGCCCGGCAAGCTACCAAGACTATCTCAACCGCAGCGGCAAAGCCTGGCAAGCTACCCATGATGTATTTGATATGCCAAACACAGTAACAACAAGTCTCACAACGGAGATGATACTGGGCCCACTCGAACAAATCGATGAACAATGGGAGGACAATGCTATAGTAAAGTGACGAAAATAGAGAAAAAAAGGTGGTTAGCACAGAAAGTTTACTGCTTTAGAGCATTGGAGTTCCTAAAGCCATACTTATACAAATGTGTCAGGGTCTGATTTCCTTGACTTTTGTGGACCAAGAATCAGCGTAATTTAACTTAGAATTGACCAGACTCTTGTTTAAATATTTTTGTTGCTGTTCTTTCAAAAGCAGGCACTAGTTTGTTTCCACTTTGGGAAGGTCTGGGAGGCAGGAAATAAGTAGGTATACCTACATATCAAAATACTTTTATACATGCATAGAAACGTATTATATGTTCATATTAGATAGCAGTCAGAAGCAAAAATGGTATTTCAGTAGCATTATTCCTAAGGTGTTCAAACATACTAAAATTGGCACAGTATCTTGCCTTGCTTATTTTGCAAGATAGAACTTTAGTAGATTAAATACAATTAAAATGAATTTCTCCTCTAATTGATATTTCTTCTTAGAACTTCTTTACCTGATTCTCTTTTTTAAGCTTGACTTTTTCACTTTTATAATGTAATGTATATCATAATCCAATTTAAGTTAAATTTAAGAGCATATGTTGTTTATGCATTTATTTATTGCAAAGCACCTGGAAGAGGTTGATTTCTATTTTACATTCCAGTGTTCGTAGTGAGACTCAAATTCACTGAAGCTGAACAATAAAGTAGGCTGGTTTAGTCTACATGTACTATGAACCAGTATGACAATTATTTCGCAGTCCTGAGTGGCCCTTATTTGCTGGACTTGAAGCATTCCTCCAGTATCAGCTATTGTTATATTGCAGTAACCAAAGGGTAAATTAAACCAAAGTTAGGACTTTTTCATGCATTCCAGTATTTGCCACAAGATTTTGGAAATAATGTTATTCAAAATTAGGCATGTGTGTTCCCAACAAGATGGCTTTTCTTTTCTTATACTTTTGTTCCTTTTAGCTAACTATTATTTTAACTTTATATATCGATGGATGGTAGAATGTCCAAATCAATGTTTTGGTTAGCAATCTTCAGGAGTCCTTTTTTAAATTATTTAAAAAAAAAAACTTATTGAGGCATCTTGATTTGCAATAGTCACTGTCCTCCCATTGTTTATGGATTTGCTCAAGCAGGCCCAGTAACATCTCTATTGTGAGACTTGTTGTTACTGTGTTTGGCATATCGAATACATTATGGGTAGCTTGCCAGGCTTTGCTGTGCGGGCGAGATACTCTTGGTAGCTTGTTGTGCTCTCCGAGAAGGGTAGAGGAATCGAGTGGGGCTTGAACAGTCAGCTGTGCACAAGGCCCAACCGGTGTGCTATTGCTCCAGATTTGCAATCACAGTCACAATCAGAACCATTCTGTTATTCGTCGATTGCCTTGAGCAGGCCCCAGTAACGTCTCTTTCGTCCTAGCCCTGAGACTTTTTTAAAAAAGTGCCATATTCAAGGCTCTTTCAGAGTTAGGAGAATGAGACCCTTCATTGTTACTGGTATTTGGCATATTGGGTATGCCACGGGGAGTTTGCCAGACTCTGCCGTGTGGGCAGGTTATATTCGGTAGCCTGCCAGTTTGTCCAAAGTAGGAATGAGATGATAAGATGTCACGTGGCCGCAAATGCGGCCGCGTGCTTCCAGGAGCTGGGTTTTATAGTTTCTGAGTCTTGGCCGTTGATGGGATTACATGGTGCCAGGGGGCCAGTTGGTGGGTGTGACCCCCGCCTACTGGAATTTGGAGGATCTGGGTGGAGGATGCTCAGCCCCAATCCAAGTAGACTTGGAGATCTCAGCCCTGGGACCCGCGTGCCTTTGTTCCTCTGCCGGTACCTTCATGTGTGTGGAGAGTGGTCTCAGCATGGTGGTGGCTGGTTCTGGAGGTCTTCGACTGCTGGAGCCCTGGTCGGGGCGGGGAGGAAAACTCAACCCACTCTCCTCCAAGGGGCCCCGGCGAGGACAGCCAGGCGCGGGGGTAGGAAACTTTGCGCCAGATTTGCAATAGTACTAATATTAATTTCAAGGTACTCGGTGTTTAATTTTTTGGGAGGGGGTCATACTCAGCAGTGCATAGGGCTTACTCTTGGCTCTGTGCTCTGTGCATAGAAATCACTCCAGGCAGTGCTCAGGGGATTTTAACAAGTGCCAGGGATCAAACTGAAGTTAGCCATATGCAAGGAAAATGTCATACTCACTGTTCTTTCTGACATCATGTAGTGTTTAGTTTTCATGGTATCACCCTTACCACCAGAATACCCGTATCTCTCTACCACTGCATTAGGTCTCTTCATTCACCTCCTCACTGCATTCCCTCCACTTGGCAGACCAGTTTTGTTGACAGAACCCATCGGACATGTCTGTTTCCTTGTTTTGTGTTTTTGTATTCTATAGATGACTGAGATTATCCAGTATTTATCCTTCTTATGTTTCATTTTGCTTAACACGGCATATCCTGGTTTTATCCAAGCTGTAGTGAAATTCAGGATTTCATCTTTTCTTTCAGCTGAGGGTGTGTGTGTGTGTGTGTGTGTGTGTGTGTGTGTGTGTTTCTCTATTAGTGAGTAAAGGAAATGCATAATATCTTTACCCACTAATTTATTTTTGGGCACTGAGTTGTTTTCAGATCTTGGTTATTATGAATAATGTTGTAATGAACATAGGTGTGCATATATCTTTTTGCATTAATGGTTTTTTGTTCTTGGGATAGATGACAAAGAGAGGAAACACTGGGTCATACAAAAGTCATGTTTTTAATTTTTGGAGATGTCTTCATATGGCAACAGTCCTACCAATGGTGAACAAGCTATGGAATTGACAAAAATCTTGCAGTAAAGTTCTTAGCACACTTTTTAGGTCTAGACTGACAACTCTAGAGTTGCTTTTTTGCCACTTCACAGGAAAAAGTAGATTCCTAGCTTGCTTTCCTTCTCTAAATCTGCTACAACCTACCATGTTCTTGAGAAGTCTCTGCTTCCTACAGTTGCTCATTAGCTGGGACCAGTCTCTCTGCTCATGTCTCTGATTATAAATCAACACTTACAGGCTCTTTCATTTCTGATTTTCTGAGAGACCAGTAGAAGTAAAAAATGTGGGGTGATAACAGAGGTTCTGGAAACTGCAAACATTACCATTGTTGTGATTAGTGATATGTTTACTAAAATCCTCACTGAGTTTCTAACCATAATGCATTTAATCCTAAAGCTAAAAATGACCATATTTTCCTTGACTTGACTATAAAAATCAAGACAATTCAAGAAAAGTATGTAGAAAAGTATCTGCTTCTATTGCCCCCAGGTTGATCTAGCAACAATTACTGTACATATATGTGTATAGTATATATATATAGATAGATAGATATAGATATATAAATATAGATCTAGATATATATGTGTATATATAGGACTTTTATAGTCTAAGTTCACATTTCTCCCTTGAGTTGCATACCCTCTTATTGTCCTCCCGTTATTCATCGATTTGCTCAAGCGGGCCCAGCAATGTCTCCATTTTGAGACCTGTTGTTACTGTGTTTGGCATATGGGTGAGAGGCTCTCGGTAGCTTGCCAGGCTCTCCAAGAGGGGCGGAGGAATTGAACCCGGCTCAGCCGGACTGGCTGCGCGCAAGGCAAACACCCTACCGCTGTGTTATCACTCCAGCCGGGTTCCACCCCACCCTCTTACATATTTCTGTTTTCTAAATGCCTTACCATAGCCAGATTTTTTATTTGGGTCTTTAATTTCCCAGCAGTTTCACTATTTTTAAAAAATTTTATTAAATTAAATACTGTAACTGGCAAAGTTACTTGCTCGAGCGGGCCCAGTAACGTCTCCATTGGAGACTTTGTTGTTACTGTGTCTGGCAAAGTTACTTATAGTTGAGTTTTTCACATTCATTGTTCACCACCAGTTAACTTCCCTCCATCAGTGTTCCTAGGTTCCACCCCGACCCTCCAGCCTGCCTTGACAGGCACCTTTTTAAGTTTGGTTGCTAAAGTTTGAGTCTCATGATTTCAGTGTTGTTGACCTTATGGCTTGGATATTTAGCTATATCACTCTTTTATACTACTGAAGTACACAAGTACTATTGACTCCCACCCTCTCTTGTTTCTGTCTCTTCCCCCCCCCCCCCAATTTCTTTCCTTCACCTCCCGATATTCTGGGACCAAGTGTGATCTGGCATTCACCCTTCCCTCCTTAAAACATTGCATTCCCTCATCCAGTTATTCTAAATGTCATGTGAGTTCACCCTGTGTTGGGCTTCATTTAACATGATATTTTTGACTTCATCCATGTTACAGCAAATTTTGTGATTTCATCATTTCTTACAGCTGTGTAGTATTTCATATCGTGTTTGTGTGGTGTGTGTGTGTGTGTGTGTGTGTGTGTGTGTGTGTATCACATCTTCATGGTCCGTTTACTCTTGGTCATTTAGATTGATTTCATATCTTGGCTATTGTACTAAGTGCTGCAGTAAATAATGGTGGGCCTCTGTCCTTTTTTTAAAAATTTTTTTTTAATTTTTTTATTAGTGAAACACCATGAGGTACAGTTATAGGCTTACATATTTTGTGCTTGGGTTTCAGTTATACAATGATCAAGTGCCCATCCCTCCACCAGTGCCCGTCATCCATCACCACGGGTCCCAGCATCCCCGCCCCCACCCCCCATCCCCCCCGTGTCCTTTTTTGAATGAACATTTTCTCTCCTAAGGGTAGATAGCCAAGAATGGAATTGTTGGGTTGTATGGCAGCTCAATTCTAAGCTTACTGAGAACTCTCCATACTGTTTTCCACAGGGGTTGAACCAGACAACACTACCACCAGCAATAGATGAAAGTTCTTTTTAACCGTATCCTAACTAACACAGATGGTTTTCAGTATTTTTGAAAGGTGCCATTTTTACTGGTGTAAGATGATGATGTTGTCTTGATTTGGATTTCTGAAATAACAAGTGATGAAAAGCTTTTTTCATGTGCCTATTGACCATTTACTGGACTTCCTTAGAGAATTTCCTGTTTATTTTTCTTCCCATTTTTTGATTGGGTTTTGGATTTTTTGGTTGTTATTGTTGATTTTTGTGATTACTTTATGTGTCCTGTACATTAGCCCTTTATCTGAAGTGTTAAATGCAAATATTTTCTCTCATGCAGTTAGCTATTATTTTTAGTTTTAGCCCATGTTTCTTTTGCACTTCAGAATCTCCTTCATGTAGAGTCATTTGTTTAGTTTTTACTTTTTAGCCTTTGCCAATGCTATCATTCATATCAATGAAGACACCTTTGAGGTCAGTCTTGGAGCATGCTTCTCAGTGTACTTTACAGATTATGGTCTGATCTCAAGGTCTTTGGTTCACTTTGAATTGACTTTGTGTAAGGCATCAGATACGGATTCAACTTTAATTTTTTACACGTACCATTTGTTGTAGAAACTGTTATCCATTTTATGCTCTCAGCCCCTTTGTTCGTAAATATATATATATATATATATATATATACACACATACACACACACATATATGTTTGTCCTTGGTTATTCTGTTCTGACCCCATTGGTCAGAGATTTTGTCCTTTTCCAATACCACACTGTTTGATTACTATGGTTTTATAGTATAGTATCCCATTTGGTAATGAAATACTGCCCAGTTTCATATTTTTCAGTATGGTTTTGGCTGTTTGGGGCATATAATGATTTCACACAAGCTTTATTTTTGATCTAAATTCTTGAAAACTATTTTCTGAATTTGGATAGAGATCACATTGATTCTATATAGTAATTTAGGTAAGGTGGTCATTTTAACTATATTGATTTTGACAATCCAGTAATATGGAATGTTTTTCCATTCCCTAACGACTTCTTGTATTTCTTTCTCAAATATTTTGAAGTTTTCATGATATAACCTCTTTTGTTAGGTTGATTCCTAGGTACTTGATGTTTTTGACTAATTAAAATGGGATAAGTCCTTTGAGTGCTTTCTTCTTTGATTCATTATTTGTATATAGGAATGCTACTGATTTTTGTGTATTGACCTTGCAGCTGGCCGCTTTGCTGTATCGGTTTATTTTTAGGTTCTTTTTGGGGACTTTTTAGGGTCTTGGGTGTATATTAACATGTCTTGATCAAATAGAGATTTTTTTAATTTCCTCTTTTCCAATTTGGATCCCTCTGATTTCCTTTTCTTTCCTGATTGCTGTTGATAGGACTTCCAATATAGCGTTGAATAAGAGTGGAGACAGTGGATATCCTTGCCTTGTGTCTGATCTTGGTGGGAATGCTTTCAGGTTTTTATCCGTTAAGAATAATATTACCAATCCATTAAGAATAATATTACCATAACCAGTTTTTGTTCAGATATTTATGTTATTGGACCAAAGACATGAACTATAGTGTATTGGAGGGAAAATACTTTATATGACTGAGAAGCATATGAACACTTTTAAGCATTACTAGTAATCAATTGATAAATTATAAGGAGATAAGATTTACTATGAAAGTGGAGATTATTTTAAGAAATAGATAATCCATTCAATAATCGTTTTTAGGAAAATTCTTTAAATTTTTTAAGACATTATGATTTCAAAGTTATTCATAGTTGAGTCTTAGGCATACAATATTTCAGCACCAGTGTCACCAACAGTGTCAACTTTCCTCAATCATCATTCTTATTATTAATTTCTTTCTAGCCTTTAAGAGGCTTAAAAATATTCTTAGTTTTTTCCATAAAATATTTATTGAAAAGTTTCTGTTAGTCAAAGTAATTAGAATAAAATATTTTAATGAAGTACTTCATCTTTTTTAATTTTTTCTCAGCACTCATTGAAAATTTATCTATCCTACCTATTTTATTTCTTTTTGTTTCCATTTTAATTTTTAAATTATTATAGTATAGGTCACAGGTTTGCAGTAATACTTATGATGTACAGTGCACTCTACCACCACCAAAGTTCCCAATTCTCCACCACCCTATATTTACCTAGTCTTGTCTCTTCATTCCCTACATCCCTTCTTCCCCTTGCTCATCATTTGAGTTTTATCATCCAAGGGCAAGGGACTGTTTTAAATGGCCTTTTCGCTTTTTTTTTTCCTCTATGTACCACACATGAGTGAGACCATCTGGTATTTGTCCTTCTCTCTGTGACTTAATTTGCTTAACATAATTCCCTCTGGTTTTGTACAGGATGCAGTACACTACAAGGTTTTATCTTTTCTTGTATCTGCATAGTATTCCATTGTGTATATATGCCACAGCTTCTTTATCAATTCATCTGTTGTTGGACATTGGGGTTTTTCTCATATCCTGACTATTGTATTAAATAAGTGCTGCAGTGAACATGGGTGTGTATGTATCTTTTGAATTAATGTTGTGTTTGTGGGGTAGATATGGGGTCGTAATCATAGTTAACAATAATGCATTTTAAACTGTATTATAGGGAAGTTTTTTTTCTTTGGCAGATGGGAGATTCTTTGGTCAGAAGGACCTACGAAGGTGAATACTTCCCAGGCTCGTCAGTTTAAACCTTGTATTAAACAGATACATTTCCCCACAAATCTTATACGACTGGAAGTAAATAGTTCTCTTCTGGATTATTACACTGAATTAGATGCAGTTGTATTACATGGTGTGAAGGACAAGCCAGTGCTTTCTCTCAAGACTTCACTTGTTGACATGAGCGATCTAGAAGATGACTATGAAGGAAAAAATGGATGTGGAATGGACAGTCTGAACAAAAAGTTTAGCTGTGCTGCCCTCAGGGAAGGTCCAAGTAATGGATATTTTGATAAACTACCTTATGAGGTAAGCCACAAATATTTAGCAGCACTCTAATATTTATCTAGTATTTATTGATTTGCTCGAGCGGGCCCAGTAACGTCTCCATTGGAGACTTTGTTGTTACTGTGTTTGGCATATCGAATACTCTCGGTAGCTTGCCGGGGTCTCCGAGAGGGGCGGAGGAATAACCTAAAGATTTATCTTTAGGTTATCAATGTTTATTTTCCTAGAAATTGTAGAAATAGAATCACTGCTAAGGTGCGCATACTTTGATGTATATTTTGACTTTGGAACATGTATACATTGTGTAATTTGACCACATTTGTTTTGGATTGACTTCAATGATCCTGAATAAAATATTATTGATGTAAAGTAAGTAAAGTAAAGGCCCTCCCGTTGATCATCGATTTGCTCGTGCAGGCCCAGTAACGTCTCCATTGGAGACTTTGTTGTTACTGTGTCTGGCATATCGAATACATCACGGGGAGCTTGCCAGGCTCTGCCGTGTGGGCGAGATACTCTCGGTAGCTTGCCGGGCTCTCCGAGAGGGGCGGAGGAATCGAACTCCGGTTGGCCATGTTGGCTGCGTGCAAGGCAAACGCCCTACGGCTGTGCTATCGCTCCAGCCCATTATTGATGATAAATTGACATATTGATAAATTACCAGTCATCAATAACCGAAAGAGATAAACCGTCATTAAATTATATTCCATTTTGGTACATAATTTGATGAAAACATGGGCAATATGTGCTTCCTTTCTAAAACATTTTCTTTTAGGCACCGTGACTTACAGTATGACAATGGCAGGGTTTTATACAAAAGACATTCCAACACCACACCTTCCACCATGTCTCAGTGCTATCCACTCCCCCATACTTCTTCCTAAAGATAGGTTCTGTTTCTGTTGCCTTCGGGTATTTACTTGTTGTTTCATTATGGCAGTATGTGCTTAAGTTTTTTGCCAGTTATGTTAAAGATTTGCTGTTTTTTAAAGAAAAAAAAAGTGTTAACAAAATTGTGAGAGGAACATTTATTTGATTCAGTACTTGACAGTTTTCCCAAGTGCTGTATTCAGTACTCACTCTTCTATATTCTTTTAGCTCACTGTGATTTTTTATTTATTTTTTTTTTTGGTTTAAGAAGGTGCAGAGTGCCTGTAACTAAAATCTTTGCAGTTGTATCGCTGTCATATTTACTGTCCCTGATTCTTGTTCATCAAATGTCAGTAGCACCCCTGGGTGTATGAGCAGGGCCAGGCATTATATACCTTAAAGAGTATTGCTGTGTATAGTTTAAAATAATATTAACTTTCTCTCCCTCCTCCCTCACCTCCTCTCCCTCTGTCATACTCACAGGTTACTTCTGGCACAGTATGCGGGAGTCATTTCTGGCACTGCTCAGGGGACCATGGGGAAGTGTATGATGCTGGAAACTAAAGCGAGGCCTCCATGATGCAAAACATGTGCACTGACCTTTTGAACTGTCTCTCCAGCCCCTAAAATTTTCTTTGGAAGAACGGTTTGGGCCATACTTGGTGGTGCTCAGGGATCACTCCTGGGAGAGTTCAGGGGATCAGATGGGGTATCAGGAATCAAACCCGGTTTAGTGCCTGCAAGGAAAGAGCCTTACCCACTATACTATCTTTTCAGTCCCCCCCAAAGTTTTATTTTTAAGAAGATTTTATGCACTCAGATTGGAGAGATGGTACAGTGGGTAAGGTGCTTGCCATGAACATGACCAACCCCAGGTTCTATCTCTAGCATCCCATATGGTGCCCTGAGCACCACCAAGAGTAATTCCTGTGTAGAGAGCCAAAAATACCCCTCAGCGTCATCAGGTATGGTCCCCCAAAAAAACCAAAACATAAAAATGACACAAAAGATATTTTATGACCCAAATTTTAATGAATTCAACTACCCATGTTACAAATTGGTGACTATTTCAGGTTTCATTGTAGTATCACAACTAGCTTGGCTTGCATAGAGCAAATAGTAATCATGCCTCTTGAATGTCTGAGCATTTTGAAGTACCTTTTAAATGCTATGGCATATCCCATAAAGTACTTAAGTTGCTACATAAGAGGAATCGAAGGATCAAAGATAATTCAGTCAGCAAGTCATGGGACCAGGAACCAAGAAAGTATTCCATGTCAAATCTTTTTTTCTGGAAATGAAGCTTCATGGGTTGGCTGAGACTCTGTGGCCCTTGGTAAGAGAAGGGAACACAGCACTGTAGCACTGTCCTCCCATTGTTCATTGATTTGTTCTAGCGGGCACCAGTAACATCTCCATTGTGAGACGACTTATTACTGTTTTTGGCATATTGAATACATCAAGCGTAGCTTGCCAGGCTTAGCCTTGTGGGCAGGATACTCTTGGTAGCTTGCCTCACTCTCCAAGAGGGACGGAGGAATTGAACTCGGGTCAGCCTCTTGCAAGGCAAACACAGTATTGGAGGGCATGTTGAGAGGGATAAGGACAGTGTTTTCCCTGGGGCTCTAAGGAGAATCCATCCTGGCATCTGTGGGGGCTGTTCATTTGGAGGAAAGCAGATCGCTTCTCTGCTTCTTACCCATTTCCTCACATTACAAACTTGAAATTTAAATCCAGAAAATATGTTTTAAACAGTCTATTGAATTTCATCCAGTCTCGGTAAGATCCTCGACACACAGCACCCAAGTGACGAAAAGAAGAGAACTGCAAGCAGCGAGATGAGAATGTATAAAGGCAAGAGAACATGAGACAGCCTGGATGGTTAAAACAGGGTTTTATTACTGAAGGTGTAAGAGGTGAATTGGGTTGGTGACTTAGGGCTGCCTCAGTGCTTAATTGATGGGGCACTGTTTATTTGAATGACAATGATTGGGACAGCCTACAGTGACTGTGTACTTTCAAGTGTGCTGTGTCACAGGGGCAAGGCTTTACTGTGAGGTTTGCATTTTATCTCCGCATGTTCTTCCAGAACAGAGAATAGTCAGTAGGATAGAGTTACAGGTATTTTAGACTTTATAAAAAATTTGCTTTTTCAAAAAAAAATAAAAAATAAAACACTAGTATTTCAGAAGTAGGTCAGAATTAGGAGCAACTAATTTTTTTAGCAATTATTTGATGAATATAGTCTATGTTGTGTTTTGTCAGCTCTGTTTTGTTTGTTCAATGCTACGACACCTGGAAACTGAAATCTCATAAAGGTTATGTGATGGTTCTCATAGGCTTACCTGGTCAATGTTATGTTCTGTATTTTATAATTCTTTTATATTTAAGATTATTTGATTTTTTATACATATATCATTAAAATATTTGTACTTTAGATTTTTAAAAGTTTGTGTCCTCAGCTTAACTGGGGAGTGTATCAGGTCATAAAAAGAAGAAAAGTGGAGAAGATAAGGACATCTTAAGGAAAAATTAAGTTAACCTGACTTTCTCAGGAACCCTCTGCCATGGCTATAATTCATGGCTATAATTCAGACCCTCAGAATCAACATAGCCAAGAGCATTGTTCTACATTATACTGAGTTAATAATAATATGGGCTGGAGGAATAGCACAGCCGTAGGGCGTTTGCCTTGCACGCAGCCAACATGGCCGACCTGAGTTCGATTCCTCCGCCCCTCGGAGAGCCCAGCAAGCTACCGAGAGTATCTCGCCCGCACGGCAGAGCCTGGCAAGCCCCCCGTGACATATTCGATATGCCAGACACAGTAACAACAAAGTCTCCAATGGAGACGTTACTGGGCCCGCTTGAGCAAATCGATGAACAACGGGAGGACAGTGACAGTGATAATAATAATATAACCTACCAGGATTTACCCCTGACTGTAGATGTAGAGCATAAGCCCTGAGTACCCCTAGATGTGGCCCCAAAACATACAAACAAAAGAATTTTCCTTTTTTTTTTCGCCATTTCCTTTATTGTCCTTCATTGTCTTTCATCTTCCCTCTTTCTTTTATCTTATATGGGATGCTGGGAATCGAATCTTGGTCAGCCACATGCAAGTCAAATGCCCTACCCACTGTGCTATCGCTCCAGTGCTAGTCATCTTTCTTTCCTTTTTGTGGGGGGGGGGGGGGGGGTTCACACCTGGTGATGCACAGGTCGTGGGACCATATGGGATGCTGGGAATCAAACCTTGGTCAGCTACATGCAAGGCAAATGCCCTACACACTGTGCTATCACACCAGCCCTAGTCTTTTTTTTTTTTTTGAGTTTTCTTCTGAAACCACAAAGACCAAGTAGGTTTAACTGTAGCTTAAGGTAAAAATCAAACAAGAGACAGAAGGTAGGTTAAGAGGAAGAGCTTTATTGGCTACAAACCTGTAGGTTGGGCGATTATGGATTCCCTTCTTTAAAGTAATCATCTTGTGTTCATTGCCATAAGAGCAGCTTTAGAGAACAGGAAAACACAGTTTTAGAAAAGGTGGTTTATAGACCAGTGAGTACCAAGACGACAAATAGAGTCAGTAGGTTTTGGTTCCTTTATACCTACTTCCTGTGTAACTGCAAATAAAGATTTCTGATTAAGCTTTCCATAAAAAAAAAAGCCAATTTAAAATTATATATCATAATTTCATACTCTCTTAATGCCCTTTTGTGTTTTGTATGCTTTGTTTTTGAGAGAGAAAGATATGGAATAATAGCTAACATTCCAGCACTTATGCATAATATGCAGGCCTTTTTGCACATGCTTTGGTTGATTTATAAAAAAAAACATTGCCCAATGGCCTAAGTGATGGTACAACCCAGTTTGATCTCAGTATCTTATATGGTTCCCTAAGCACCACTAGGAGTAATTCCTGAGTGCAGAGAGCCTGGGGTAACCTGAGCATTGCTAGGTGTAACCCCAAAACCTTAACAAAAAATTGTCCAAGTGTTGTACCTCTTGTGAATTCTGTCTTCTCTTTGTGTCACAGTATAAATTGTGTAACATTTTGTAGTAAGTGGGGGAAATCTGGGGGGTTTTCATATTGTTTTACCTATTTTAAAAAGGAGAAAAACAGAAGATGAAATTTTTGTTTTTAATAACTGTACATGAAGATGAGACCAAGAGAAGATCAGGGTGGGAGGAAAAGAGACCAGATAGGTAACTTCTGCACGTAATTTAGTCAAGAATTAATTTAATCTCTGAAAATGAGAAGGTTTGGAGAGGAGATATCTGGGAGAAATGTTCCAGAGATGCAAATAGGAGAACTCAAGAGTAACTAGTATGTGTTAAAGCAGAACATCAGAGGGATTTTTTGGTTTGGGGTTGAAATAACTTGGGTGATCGACTTGCCACTTAATCACTTAATCACTTAACTTCCCCTTAGTCATTGATTTGCTCGAGCGGGCGCCAGTAACGTCTCCATTTGTCCCTGTCGCGTGCTAGTGTAGCCCAATGGCATCTGTTCGCTCCGGGAACATGAAGGGCCTCAAACCGATCGTTCATGATCTTGACGAAGAAGTCTGACCATCTGGTAGGTGGGCGGCCACACGGTCTTTTGACATCCCGTGGAATCCAATCAGTAACAGCTCTAGTCCAACGGTCGTCTTTAAATCTCATTACGTGACCAGCCCATCTGATTTTCGACACCTTGGCAAATGAGACAGCGTCCCTGATCCTTGATCATCGATGGATGTCAGAACTCCGGATTCGTTCTCTCATTTGAGTGAAACGTGATATTCCAAGCATAGCTCTTTCTATTCTTCTTTGGGAGACCTGAATAGCATTCTCATCCTGT
Organism: Sorex fumeus; assembly: GCF_029834395.1. Taxonomy (NCBI): domain Eukaryota; kingdom Metazoa; phylum Chordata; class Mammalia; order Eulipotyphla; family Soricidae; genus Sorex; species Sorex fumeus. The sequence goes on along the minus strand of NW_026606111.1, from coordinate 17,063,511 downwards.
TTGCGTAGGGCCCAGGTCTCTGAGGCATATGTTAATGCAGGAAGAACATTGGAATCAAAGAGATGTGCCCGGAGCCGGAGGTTCTTCGTCCTCTTAGCTATTTCTTCGACGCTCTTGAAGGCATTCCAAGCCGCTCTCTTCCTCCTGCGCAGCTCGGGTGCCAGATCATTTGTCATGTTGACCTCTCGACCTAGGTAGACATAGCGGTTGCATTCGGAGATGGTTGTTCCATTGAGAGCGAATGGGGCGTCAGGAACAAGGCTGTTTCTCATAAACATTGTCTTCGTGAGATTCAGCTGTAGTCCTACCTTTCCACACTCACGGTCAAAGTCGGCCAGCATTTGTGCCGCTTGGCTGATGTTTGGTGTTATTAAAACAATGTCATCAGCAAAGCGGAGGTGGTGTAGTTGCTGACCGTCTATCTTCACTCCCATTCCTTCCCATTCCAGTCGTCGCATGATGTTCTCGAGGGTGGCACTGAAGAGTTTCGGTGAAATGGTATCACCCTGCTGCACCCCTCTCTTGACATCAACGATCACTTCTTTGTAGAACGGTGAGATCCTGGTAGTGAATCCGCAATACAGCTCATGGAGGATCCTGATGTATTGGGCTTGAATGCCCTGATTGGCTAGGGCTTCAATGACCGCTTCCGTCTCAACAGAATCAAAGGCCTTCTTTAAATCAATGAACGTTAAACAGAGCGGCATCTTGAACTCCCAAGAAATCTCAATGAGCTTGGTTATTGTGTGGATATGGTCGATGGTGCTGAATCCTTTGCGGTGTATCCACTGTGTATTCGATATGCCAAAACCAGTAACTACAACTGGTCTCATTCACCTGACCCTGAAGGCTTCACCAACATGGCAGCACAGAGAAGGATGAGAAAGGAGAGGCCGACAAAATCTCAAGGCTGACCTAGGCTGCCACAACGAAGGAAGACAAAAATGATTGTCTGTACTTTCAATGCACGTACGCTAGCATCAGATGCATCCATCGAGGACCTGATGGTACAAGCGCGAATGATCAAGTACGACATCATTGGTCTGACCGAGACAAGAAGGCACGAATCGCAGCATGCCGTTTTCGACACTGGAGAAGAATTGTTCCTCGGAACATGCGATAAAAGAGGTGTTGGAGGCGTCGGTGTCCTTGTCAACACAAACTTGGCCAAGAGCATTGATTCATTCGAATGCCTAACAACCCGAATCGGACGTTTACATTTGAATAGATGTGGCTCACTGCCTGCAGTTTCTATCTTCGTTGTCTACGCACCAACATCTCATTATGATGAAAGAGAAATCGAGAAGTTCTACATGGAGCTAGAGAAGTTCTATAAAGAAGACCACACCTTCTACAAGATCACTGTGGGTGATTTTAATGCCAAGATAGGACCAAGAAGATCAGCTGAAGAACTTCACATCGGGACCCATGGCCTAGAATGGAACGAACAGGGTGAGAGATTGTCTGAGTTCATCATGTCGACCAAGACCATTCATGGTAACTCACAGTTCCAGAAGGCAGAATCTAAACGATGGACATGGGAGTCTCCCGGTGGACGATTCCACAACGAAATAGACCACATCATATTCAATCGACGGTTTTGCCTGACTGATGTCGCTGTTGTCCCAAAATTTCGAACGGGATCGGACCACCGTCTCCTTCGTGCAAAATTCTACTTCACGGAGCGGGGAGAAAGGGCTGCAAAGTTCAAAAAGAGAACTCCCAGAATGACCACCAACTGGGAACTCTTTGGTACTATTGCGGCAACATGGGAAGATGCCATTGTTGACAACATTGACGAGGAATACGATCGACTGGTTCAGCACCTCCATGAATGTGCGAGGAACACCAAGAGAGAGATAGCCACAAAAAATCGCCTATCTTCGAAAACTCTTGAGCTAATTCGCCAGTGTGGTTTGGCGCATGCCTCAGGCAACCGCAAGCTAACGTCCGAGCTCGCAAAGCAGTGCAGAGATGCGATCAAGGAAGACCTCAAAGAGAGAAGAGCAGAAGTACTGGTAGATGCGGCAGAAGCCGGGAAAAGTATTCGTAACGCCCGCCTCTCCTTCGCCAACTATAAGACCAAGATGACTGCCCTCCGACGTCCTGATGGATCCATCACATCCTCCAGAACAGCAATGGAGAAGATTATCTATGACTTCTACTCAAATCTCTTCGATAGCCATGTCCACTTGCTGACATACCAAATTCCACAGGATGGATATGTCGTTCCCAACATTCTCCCTTTCGAAATCCGACACGCCATTTCGTCGGTAAAGAAACAAACAGCACCCGGCCCAGACAAGGTCAGACCTGAACACCTGAAAAACCTGCCGTCAGTACTCATCAATACACTGGCTCGGCTCTTCACTCGCTACCTGTCTGAATGCAAGGTTCCGTCCCAATGGAAAACCAGCAGGACCGTACTACTGTTCAAGAAGGGAGACATCCATGACATTGGCAACTATCGCCTGATCTGCCTATTGTCTGTCATCTACAAGTTGTTCACTCGAGTCATCCTAAATAGGATTGGCAGAACACTAGATAAAGGACAACCATGCGAGCAAGCAGGGTTCCGCAAAGGATTCAGCACCATCGACCATATCCACACAATAACCAAGCTCATTGAGGTTTCTCGGGAGTTCAAGATGCCGCTCTGTTTAATCGACTTGCCATTGTTCCTAAAACAGTGTGTAGCAGTGGGAAGAGTGCACTCATACTAAGGCGCCTTTGACTCAAGCAAGCAGAATTTTCTGGTTGAGGACACAGGTAGTTGCCTTTAAACTCAGGAGGAAGGTCTGAGCTTCAATTTGAGTTTGCTTGAAAGTGGGATGGTATGGGGCATGGTGGTAGGTGAATTGACCTTGAACCTCTCAAGTATGGACAAACAGCTAAAACTAGAATCCTGGGAAAACTTAATTATCTAACAGTTCCACAAAGAAAATACAAATCCACATGGGCACCTGGGACAAAGGTGGGTGAGTTTTATTTTAAGTAAAGTGTTGGAAGACAGAGAGATACAGAAAACATGTGGAATGAGTGGGGAGGATGCAGGCTGGCACATTGCAGCAGAGAAGTAAATTAGAAGTACAAATCACAAAGTTTTGGTGTTTGGGAGATCCATTGATTTTCCTTTACCATTTTCTCTTTGGTGGACTGTGACTTAGAAGAGAAATGAGAAAAATCATCATATTTGGTTAAGGCATCAAGGAAGAGGAGAGTGAAAGGGGATTATTTAGTGAGTATAAAAAGAAAAAATTTATGTTAATATACTCAGCTGATGACAGCATGATAAAAACTGTCCAACAATAATGGAATAACAGCATTCTAGCTCTGTACTACGCCTTACATACCAAAAGAGTATCAAAACATGGAATTTTATAAACATTATAGTTACTCCCTCTTTTACCTTTCAGAGGGAAAAAGAGAGCCAAATGAGTGCGCAGAATGCAGCCAATGGGGAAGTGTCTATTGGAGATACAGATTAGGAGAGATCTCAGTTCATATGCCTTAGGAAAGGGGCCAATAGAGAGGAAAACTTCCAGTACACACAAAAGAGCTTAACTAACCCAAGATACCAGGAGATAGTAAGCCTTGCATATGGGGACATTAAATGATAAAAGCTCAAAATCGGGTAAAGAGTTAATCCTGTGAAACTAAATCATATCACAGTGGTTAAGAAGAGAAACTTTAAAAATATTTTACCCATATTATTCAAACAAAATTAATTTAAGAAGGAAGCCCCTTTTAATGCTAAATGATATAATTGCCATTGTTTAAATTAATTGAATAATTAGTGGTATCTGATGATAGTCTAATATTTCAGGATCCCTTTATAAAAACTCATTTTGGGGCCAGAGAGGTAATACAAGGGGTAAGGCTCTTGCCTTGCATGTGCCGACCTGGGCTCAATCTCCAGCACCACATATGGTTCTGTGAGCCCTGCCAGGAGTGATCCCTGAGTCCAAAGCCAGGACTAAGTGCTGAGCACTGTCAGATGTAACACAATCCTCTCTCTCAAAAACAAAAACAGTACTTCCTATTTACACACTAAATACTAGATGAGTAGTGATTAATGACTTTATCTTTTAAAAGAAGGAGAAATTCTTTTTGTAATGTCTTACCTGAATTTCTTTTGTTGTTGATATATTTTACATGTACACAATTTACTTATCAGTAGGATGATAAGAATTTGTTTTGGGGGCCACACCAGGCTCTTTACTCCTGGATGTTTGCTCAAGGTTCACTTTTGGTAGGTTTTGTAGTTCTCTGCGTTCTTTCTCTCTCTCACATACATACACACACACACACACACACACACAGACACACAGAGACACACACACACACACTGTGCGGTTACTTGAAAGTCCACTTTAAATGTTAAAAATAAATAGCAAAACTCTCCCAGCTTTGCCCTACTTAATACATGTATTAGTTGAGAGTACTCATATTTTTATATACATTCCTTGAACGTTTTTAAAGATTGTGGTGTTACCATCTTTTGCAACACTTTGCTCTAAAACACTGAAATTCTAACTTGAAACAAATATAGGGTTTTCATGATCAAACTAATTTATGAAGAATATTTAAATTAAAAGGGCATGTATATAAAACAAAGACTAGAGCTAATAAATACACTAGATTCCTAAAAGCTTAGTCTTGGAGGCCGAAGTGATTAGTAGAGTGGGGAAGACATTTGCCTTGCATGTGGCCAACCCAGGTTCAATCCTCAGCATTCCACATAGTCCCAGAGCACAGCCAGAAGTAATTCCAGAGTATGACCAGTTGTGACCCAAAAACAAAACAAAACAAAACAAAAAAAAAAACTCAGTCTTCCCTTTTGTTTGAAGGTTTTTAGTACTTAGTGAACTTTTTATCTCTGTTCAGAATAAAGCTATTTATTGGTAGTAAGTTAATTCTGAAGCGTCAACTGTGCCATTTCTTCAAATCATGGACAGAGTAATAGCACAGCAGGTAAAGCGTTTTTCTTGCATAGGGCCAATGTGGGTTCTGTCACCTGTCCCCCATATCATCCTCTGGGACCTCCAGGAGTGATCCCTGAGCACAGAGCCAGAAGACCTGAGCACTACCATATGTGGCCCACCTTTCCTCTGCAAAAAAGGGAAAAAAAAATCAGGGCTGGGAGATAGTATAGCAGTTAGGGCACATGCCAACCCGACATTGATCCCTAGTACCACATAACCCCCTGCGCACCTCTGGGAGTAGCCCTGGTGGTCCTTGGCACTGCAGTGCCTCAGCAGAGCCACATCCTCCAGTTCTTGCATTGAAGCAAGCTGGAAAATCTCTGGGGTGGCCCCCTGTCCCTTTGTACAAGTTGGGAAGTCCCCACAAAAAGAAAAGGGGGATTAAAAAAGCATATCTTCACTAATAAAAAAAAAAGAATGATGAACATAAAAAAAAGCATATCATGGGGCTAGTTTGAGAAAATTTAAATTAATGACAAAGGCTTTTTTGTTTGTTTTAACTCCATTGCTTTCATTTTTGGTATTTGCTACTCCACCTGTATTAGTTGTTTTAAATAGTTCTATTTTCTCTTCCTTGGAATTCTCAGTTACCTCTGGGGTTCATTCCTTTCCTGCCTCTGTGCATCTAGTAGTCTTCCCAGCGATGATTTCTGTAAAACACAAGTCTGACCATGTAATTCTGCAGTATAAACCCTTTCAAGATTCCTCATTGGTTTTAGGATTAAACCTCAATCCCCATGTAAGGCTATTAGTAGCCCACTCCACACTACAAACTACTCTTTTCCTTTTACCTTTCACCCCTTAGAAGTTGAGCCTTTTTTCATTTTCAGTTTGGGGTTAGCAGATTGCTTTTGGAATCTCAGTGAATTATCTAGTAGCTATAATAGTTGGACCTTTGTCTCCTCTCTGTCAATGCTGTATAAACAGCCAGAATGCCAGTACTTAACAGATTACTAAAATTCACCTTTGCACTTTGAAAAGCTGAGTATTTTTACATTCATGTACATTTTACATTTATGCCTTGTTCATTTTTACTTATCTCACGTAATGTACAATTTTTGAAATGTAGTAGTCTTTTGTCCATGTTTCTTCTCTGATTGTATTATTCTGTTGAGTGTTGATTCATTTAGATATGAAAATATTGTAAAATAATGTTTTTATGATAGTATATTCTGTGCTTGATAAAAGTGATGCTTTTTAAAAAATCTTAAAGATCTTGGTTTCTCTGTTTTATTAGCTCATTCAGCTGATTCTGAACCACCTGACGCTCCCAGACCTGTGCAGATTAGCACAGACTTGCAAACTACTGAATCAGCATTGCTGTGATCCTCTTCAGTACATCCACCTCAATCTGCAGCCGTACTGGGCAAAACTAAATGATACTTCTCTAGAATTTCTACAAGCTCGTTGCACTCTTGTCCAGTGGCTCAATTTATCTTGGACTGGTAACAGAGGCTTCATCTCTGTTGCAGGATTTAGCAGGTTAGTGCCACTTCTTACTGAGAGTATTTTACCAGCAGGCTGTATTTACTTTCCATAGTAAAAGTTGTAAGAGTGAATGATTTTTATCATCTTCTCCAGCTAAATTTTGTAGTACTATAAAGAAAGCTTAGCCCTTTACTTTGTGTGTGTGTGTGTGTGTGTGTTTCAATCCTAGTAACTTTCAACGGAGATGCTTTTTTTTCTTTCATATTTTCAGCACAGATGATTAACACATTTTAAAAACTATTTCCAAATCAAAATCTACCTCTCTAATGTGATTTGTCAGAAATGGAAAACAATTTATTATAGAACATTTTTAATTAAATCTTAATTACATGTGCAATACATCACCCAAATTTAGAAGCTCATTTAAACTAATTACGTTGAAAACGCAATTGCATGCTAAATGGGCGACCACACTTGTAGACCTGCCCAGGTGTTTCTGCTCCTTTCTATTTAAGCATTTAGTTTCCTTGCTATTAAATGTCACCTGTTAAACATTTGAAAGCTTGCACAAGTGCATATTCATTTAGTAACGCCATAGTAATTTTTCTCACGATACAAACAGGTGCCTTGATGATGGTTATTCTCATTGTATGTTACAGCATAATCCTATCAATTCATTAAGTTAAATAATAAAGGAATAGAAACTTTAGGGAAATTACCTGTTACTTTTGATTAATGAATAATCTTTAGTACTGATTTTAAAAGTTAAAAATGATCTGTGGCTCTTTCTACACACATCCCAGTGGACACATTTTTAAGCAGTGGTTTATGAATTAGACATTTGTATATTGAGCTTTGTTTCCCCTTGACTCTGATTATAAAAATAAAGATGCAGTTCAAGAAATAAATATTTGATGCCATTAGATTCAGATGAAATACTAATGTTTGAAACAGTAGCAATGTGTTCAAAATGCTAATACTGATAGTTTATGCATCAAAGTAAAAATAAACATGAGTAATAAGGTTTACAGCACATGTTGAAATGATGCATTGAATTTCTTTGTTTTTTGCTAGAAGAAGATCCAAGGAAAGGAGTTCTTGGATAAACTGTTATGGCACTATGAGTCAGAAAGTGTTGGTGATTTTTATAGCATGCTAATACAAAATTCTTTTAAACTATTTTAATTCTGAAGAGAGAATATCTGTTGAGAAAAGGAATTCTTTTTGGACAATGTGATTTCAGTGAATTTGTATATAATCCATATTTTAAAAATTGCTGGGCTTGATAGCTATTCAGTGGGGCACAACTTACTCTCTGCTTCCCTGTATTTCCTATTTTCTTTATTTGCAGTGTTTCCTCAGAGTCAGACTCTAAGAGCAGATCGAACAATTCATGTCAGTACACATTATTTTCCACTTTAAGGACCTTTATGATAGATTAATTACCCTTCCAACTCTTTAATGTTCCCCCCTATTTTAAACTTACTGTTTGTGGCCAAAGAGATAGGGGTTAAGATACAGCCAACTCTGATTCAGTTTGGGCACCTGATACTTTCCCTGGCATTGTGTGGGCGCAGTCCCAGAGACTTCTGAGCATGGCCTGGGTGGCCCAAGTAATCTCTGGCATGGCAGGGACTGACCAGCATTACATCCTGGGGCTCCAGCTTTGAGCCACTGGCCTGCTTGGCCAATAATTACCTGAGCACTACTTGGGACCCTTTCCGGCTCCTTCCCACCAGCTCCAAGAATTAAGAATTTAATGCTTTCCCTCAGTTATGTTTAAAAGACACATAATACAGTTGCTGCTACAGGCTACAGAAAAGTTAGACGTAAGCACAAGGCCCAGAAGGTGGCTCAGTGATTTAAGTATTTGCCTGGCAAGCAGAAGGTGACATGCAAGAATGGTCCTGACTGCCTCAGTGTCAGGTCATCCCTGGTGAGAGGAAATAAGATGAACATAAATGTCTCGTTAATGTGTTTTTACTAAAAAGAAAATGACATATAGACATTATAAATAATAACATTAAAGAAACCATTGTATGAATTATTGTAAGCTGAAATGCTGCATAGGACCATGATATAATGAGTAAAATGTAAAGACAACCTTTGTGCTTCATTTTTGTTTTTTGTTTTGCGACCACACCCAGTGGCGTTCAGGGCTTATTCTGTGCTCAGCCATCACTCCTAACGGAGCTCAGGGGACCATATGTGATATGGGGGATTGAACCTGTATTATCTCTCCAGATTAATCCTTTTTTTTTTTAAACTTTAGCTCATTCTAATGCATGAGAAGAAACATAGGTTGTTAGATAAAAACTTAGAAACTTTTAAAATGTTAGACTCAAGCTGGATAAAGATCTTTTTACAAGGTTAAAGCTCCAATCTGTTTTCTGGCCAGCAATTTCTCTTCTATTTTCAGTTCACCCAGGTTAGTTGCTGTGGGGCTGTTTGAATAATCACAAAAGTGCATGCATAAATTTAAGTTCTCCATATTTTAGATTTCAGCCAGTGAAACCATAAATCTTGATAGCATTCCTTTAAGCGTAGTCATTTTTCCCATTAAAAGAAGTTTAAATTACAGAAGAGAAAGTCTTTTGGGGTAGGAGATACTGGAGTTTTGCCTGCTGATTGCTGTTGGCCCCCTTGACTTGACTGCTGAATTGAGAGTCATCATGGCTGGTAGGCAGCCTTCCCAGAATAAACAATAAATATTCATGGCTTGATTATTAATGAATAATCTATGAATAAGCGTGGTCTATTTATGCTCATTACCGTGAGGTAGACTTATTTATAATACTTTAAAGAAAAAATAAGTACAGTTTAAAAACTAGAGACCGATGATGATGAGCTGCCTTTTTGAGCAAATCTTTGGAGAAGAGTTTGAGGTGGCATATTTTTGTTTCCTAAAAAGCTTATCCTCACATGCTAAAACGGTTGGGTTCCAGAGAACTTTTTAGGAATTTATGTTATTCAAAATAACAGGGAAATAGGTTAAATTGGAATAACAACAACCTAAAAGTTAATCAGTTATTAAAATTCTATTCTATCTACAGATTTATGATTTGCAACTTCAAGTACTGCTCATGCATATCATTATTCATTAAAATTACATATATTATGACTCCACTTTTATAATACAGTTTCCAGCAGTCTTAGATGTTCCTTTGCTTCTCAGCCTGTTTGTACTTTCAGGCTTTATCATATCCTGATGTTCAAAAAGACGTAGGTTTCTTTCTCTGCGACTATTTTGTTTCTCAAAGAGTTGAACTAATTACCTTGAGCTCCACCTCTGTTACGTAGGTTTTTATTCCCTTGCCCCTGTGCTTGTTTGCCTTAGAAAATATTCCTCAGATCCAGTACCTCGTGGTGATTCACTAAGAAAGAAAGAAAAAGAAAGGAAGAAAGAAAGAAAGAAAGAAAGAAAGAAAGAAAGAAAGAAAGAAAATATTCCTCAGATTCTTTCTAAACTCAAAAATCTTCTTAACTTTTTTGGCACAAAGCTACAGTTTATGCTACAAAGAGCTAATTGGCCACATAGATATTTGTTTAATTGCATGGCTGTGTTTTATAAAGTTGTCTCTTAGGTTGTCAGTTTCTGGAGATTAAAGACAGTTTTAAGACTTTCCTTCTCCCATTGGTGGATAGAACCATACACAGTAAAATAGGAATTTTTTAAGGGCTTTATTCTAGATCACATATATTAAATAATGTTCTGAGTTATTTAGGATTGAAGTTATCTTAAGCATTTTTTGTTATAAAACTCAGCAGGGTCAGCTAGCAAAACATAAGGTTAGGATCAGAAGACATAGATATTTATCCCGAGGTCTCCTCTTCCCTTGATGCATAGGAGAGGCTGTAAGGATTAGTGCCTTTTATTTTGTGATGCATTGTTTCAGATTAAATCAGTCATTTATGTGATGTTAATTATTTAGAGGTCCAAGTTGCCATTTAGTAAATTACTTCTTATGTACTTGCATTACTGTAGACAAATGAAGTCACCTCATAAGGATAAGCAATTTATTTCTCCCTCTGGAGACTTCTTTTTTTTCTCAGAGCAGTAGACCTAGTTTAGGATTGTTTTTCTGAATTTAGGTCTTCTCATAATCCTCCCAATATTGAGAAATATTTTATAAGAATTTATAACATTGGAAGACTAGACCACTAAAAAGTAAAGGAAATGGAGGAAATATCATTTTCTTTTCAAGTTACTTTCAAGTAATAAGTATTGCAGTTCAGATGCAAAATATATATGTAATTATGTATTAGAATAAAACTTATATAAGGAACATTATGGAAAGAAATTAGTTGTGTTGACCTATATAAAAAAGCATTCATTACTTACTACCAGGAAATTCAGTCTAGAGTGCTAACCATTACACCATGGAACTTCCCTTTATCAGGAAATTCAGATTCAAAGAACATGAGTATTACCTCGCACCCTGAGACTGACATACACATACACTGAAACCAACAGTGCTAGAGGATATGTGGTGAAAAGGAACCCTCATCAACTGTTGCTGGGAATGTCTTCTGATTCAGCCACTATGGAAAAGAGTATAGAGACTTCCCCCCCAAATTAGGAGTGCAGTTTCCATATGACCCAGCAATTCCACTTCTTGCCATCTAAACATTAGGCTCCCAGGAGCACAACACATTAATTTCAAAAGATATTTACATCTAGTAGTAGCAGAATAATAGTAGAGACACATTGGAGGAAATCTCAGAGAGGAAGTAGTTTGGAGAATGCAGCAGAATTTTGAGGAAAGGGCATGGCACGTGCGTCAAGTCAAGCAATATGAGTGCAAAGAAAAACTGTTGACTTTTGTATTGAATAAGAAAGAATGAATTTAGGGAGAGAAGAGTACACAGTGCAGTGAATTAAGATGAAATGGATATTCAGCTAAGTAAGAAATACTGATTTCTGATTAATTGAAATATTTAAAATATATTTGTAACAAATGAATTTTTATTGTTTGAAAATAAATTGGACAAGATTAAATGTGATGTCTGTGGGTTGCTGTTTTCAAATACTGATGGGTGTTCAAAACATTGAGACTGTGTGGTGATGCTGCTGTATATTTCTGGTCTGCTATTAACAGCCCAGACAATGCTGAGACACAGGTACATGTCTTTTCCAATGTCACATATTAGGAATAAGGTCAAAATCCATCTTTGACTTACATCACTTATTTACATCACTGATACAATATAGTAAATTTTACTTTAATATGCATTTATAAGTTCATAAAATTGTTTAGGAAGAAGACATACCATAAATAAACTTAATGTATGTTTTTAATATGATGTTGAGATAGACAGAAAAATATCAAAAGACCTGGACAAAAATGCTTGTACAGTTATTTAAGGATTCAGTCTGCTTACCTGTTAGTTTCATGGATTCAAATACTACTAGATTCACATTTAAATCTAGGTTGTTTTCAGATGATTATAGACAGGGCTGGAGCACAGCAGGTAGGGCGTTTGCCTTGCACGCAGCCAACCTGAGTTTGATTCCTCCACCCCTCTTGGAGAGCCAAGCAAGCTACCGAGAGTATCTCGTCTGCACGGCAAAGCCTGGCAAGCTACCTGTGAATATTCGGTATGCCAAAAAAAATAACAAAAATTCTCACAATTTATTGTGAGATGTTCCTGGTGCCTGCTCAAGCAAATCGATGAACAACAGGAGGACAATGCTATAGTGCTATAGACAGGACTGATGGGTGGGCAATTATATAATAAAATGAAGATAAATATTGTGACTTCTGTAAGGAATTTTGTGTTCACTTTTTTCATTTTTTTTGTTAGAATTTTTTTTTTTGTATTTTATGTGAGGCTACAATTGAGTATTTTATAGTGTAAACAGCATCTACTTCTAAATAGTAACAGTTACAAGGAGCATATCAAAATGATCTAGAAAATTTCTGACTTGAAAGGAGTCTGGTTAGATTTATTTTGAAGCCATTTAATTATAAAGTTGTCACTTTGTGTGCCATGTTCAGTTGTCCAGTATAGAATGGGTACTATTTTAGGAGTTAGAGTTTTATTATGTTTTTCTGTTGGTTTTTTTGGATCATACCTGGTGGTGTTCTGGACCTACTCCTGGCTCTGCTCAGGGATCATTCCTGAACAGAGCTAGGGAGATGAATGATTTGTGGTGCCAGGGATTGAACCTGGGTCAAGTGCCATTGTTCCATTTTCAAATACTGATGGGTGTTCAAAACATTGAGACTGTGTGGTGAGTTTGCTGTATATTTCTGGTCTGCTATTTGAACAAGGCAAGTGCCTTAATTTTGTACTACCTCTCCAGCCCTACTTTTGGATTATAGCTCAGCCCTCTTGGAGGCAAAGTATAGGTATGGAGGAGAAATAAGCACTTTGCCTTCTTAATTTTCTACATAGCAGTAACTGACGTTTATATGCTATGAATCCATTTTTTTTTCAGATTGTAATGATGGTTTATGTGAAACAAGGTTTATATAAAGGGTTTTTTTCCTTTTTAATTTGTCTTATAGTTGGTATAATTCCAAATCCTTGTAAAAGTTTACAAAATTAACACAAAACATTGCTTTTACAGATTTCTAAAGGTCTGTGGATCTGAATTAGTACGGCTTGAATTATCTTGCAGCCACTTCCTTAATGAAACTTGCTTGGAGATTATTTCTGAGATGTGTCCAAATCTACAGGACTTAAATCTTTCATCCTGTGATAAACTACCACCTCAAGCTTTCAACCACATTTCCAAATTATGTGGCCTAAAACGACTTGTTCTCTATCGAACAAAAATAGAGGTGAGAATAATTCATAGTTTACACCTTTGCTAGTATATCAGCTAATATTTAGAAATTATAAACCATTATTTTCCCACTACAGTAATCTTTGCCTATGTTAGACATTATTTTAGACAGTTTTTTAAATAATCATTTTAATATTTTGATTTCCTCATCTCTAAAATGGAGATAATGAAAAATACAGATTTGGCACCAGAGAGATAGTACAGGGGGAAGGTCGCTTGCCTTGCTTGTTGCTGCTGCTGGTTTGATCTCCAGCACTCCTCACAAATGACCCTCACAAGTGACCAACCAGGAGTGTGATTGTATATGGTTCTATCATTGGTTAATTAGGGTTAAATTAGTTTATTATGGTGATCCCTAATTCAAGATGGCTGGTTTCCTTACAAACAGATTACGAATACCATATAAGACACTGAAAGACACTAGCTTTAAGCCAAAAAAAGGGAGCCTTAGAACATACTAATCGAGTTGGCTCCTTCTCTTGGACATCAGATCTCCTGAATTGTTTTTGAAAAATCTGATTTTTAAGCTATGAGTCTATGGAACTTTGCTATGGCAGCCCTAGAAAACTAATACTACTTGTATAGGATGGCATAAGAATAGCTTTCAATATATTGCATAAGAAGTGATGTGCACTTGTTAATAGGATCTGGATTCCCATTAGAAGTTTGAACCCATTTACCTTTTCTTTGTTTGGCAAAAAGTCCTCTGGAGTAGGAGGTGAGAGTGGGGCATGATAGGTAGCTCAGTAAGAATGTCATTCTGTTGCTTAGCAGCAGGCAAGAAAACCAAGAGTGTTTTTTAAAAGTTGGAGTTATAAATGGAACACCTGCATCCAGTTTTGATTGCCTCACTTCAAGAATGATAGAGCATAAATTGAAAGAATCTGAAGAAGTGAAAAAACTGATTATAGGTATTGAAGGGAACTAGTATTTGACAGTAATCTGTAAGTATGGTTCAGCAACTATTTACTTGGCCGACTAGGCTGGGACGGCAGTTTCAAGAACACCACTACCTTCATCATGAGCAAGAAGACAATAAAGGTAGTTGGTCTTTGCTTCTGTTGGATATCAACAGTTTCCTCTTGTTTTCTTTTTTCTGTGCTAATCAGCGTCTTTAGGAAAAATACATACTGCACTGTGCCGATGAAGGCACCTGTTTTTTCCTACAAATGATACATGTTTAAAACTATCATATGAAAAGTGTATGATTTGATTTAGTGCCACACGAATGCTTTCTGACATGTTGTTATGGAAGTCTATCTCAAGAACACATTATATTGGTAAGTAGAAGCAAGGATGACAGTTGTTTTAATAGTGCCAGTGCAGACCTCAGACTGTAGCATCAAACTGTAGGACAAATGAAAGGGGACAGCCTCTTAACCCAATCAGTGCTGCTAACAAAGAGGAGAGGAGAAACTGAAATGAAAAAAAAAACATGATTTCGTCACCTAAATTGACTAATGCAGACTAATTGTCACCTGAAATGTTGTCTCTTTTCAACAGATTGATTTAGCTAGATTACACATAGAACAAAACATAATGATACATTCTTGTTTTTAAATAGAGTCCAGTTAAGATTTGCAATAATTTACATTTATTAACTGTCATATACCAAAACTAACAGATTTCAAGTATTTGATATGTGTCTTCAGGCAATAATATATATCTTTTCAGGCAAGAATATACTCATACTTTTCTATCTTGACTGGACTTGTAGGTAATTCAGAGGACAAACATGAGGACTTTTTGTGGTTGGGACTGTGGGATCTTAGGTTCCATCAGGATCTAGAAGCCTCACTTATGGGTCCAAACATGGAGGAGAACCATCTTTTTTTTTTTTTAATTTTTACTAGTGAAACACCTTGAGGTACAGTTGTAGACTTACAAATTTTTGTGCTTGGGTTTCGATTATACAATGATCAAATACCCATCCCTCCACCAGTGCCCATTTTCCACCACCATGGATCCCAGTATTCCTCCCACCCCCATCCCCCCCATCCCACTCTGCCTCTGTGGCAGGGCAAGAGAACCATCTTTTTATCAGACTTAAATCACACTCGTGACCTGTTTAGTGATTTTAGACTCTCACTGAGATTAGTTATGTGAGTTAAATGTGTAAAGGCACCAACACAATACAGGTTGTTGCCTCCATCTTAAGAGAAAGGAAGGGAGTTCTTCTGAGGAAGATAAAGATTTTGCACCATTGTACTCTCATAGCCGGACATCATTTAGTTATACAATAAAAACCATCATTTGCTTCAATCTCCTCATGTGCTTCCTTGACAATCCATTTTGTACCTCTCTGACAGAAACATTTTCTTCATGTATTCTATAAAATTACTGTCAAATCTAACTAGTGTGAAAACTGCCACGGCATTTTGACTGAAGATCTCTGACACTCTTGGGTAGCACTGTAGCATTGTCCTCCTGTTGTGCATTGATTTGCTTGAGCGCTCCCAATAATGTCTGCATTGTGAGACTTGTTACTGTGTTTGGCATATTGAATACGTCACGGGTAGCTTGCCAGGCTTTGCCATGTGGGCTAGATACTCAGTAGATTGCCGGGCTCTCCAAGAGGGGTGGAGGAATCGAACCTGGATCGGTCAGGCTGGCTGCGCGCAAGGCAAATGCTCTATCGCTGTGCTATTGCTCCACCCTCTTTCATTTTTAGTTAATCGATCAGTTTAGTCATTTGTCAGCAAGGGTGTTCTCAACTATTTTTATAGGAAAGGTTTACTGTAATAGTACATAGGTTCTGAAATGAGACCATAGGACAGAGTTAATGTGTGTGATTTACTTTTAGATTCTCTCAAACACACATTTTTTGAATTTTAAATTATTTTGACCCTATGCTGAAACTCATACTATAGAACCAATTTTTTTTTAATTTTTATTAGTGAAACACCATGAGGTACAGTTGTAGACTTACAAATTTTTGTGCTTGGGTTTCAATTATACAGTGTTCGAGTACCCATCCCTCCACCAGTGCCCATTTTCCACCACCACGGATTCCATCCCTCCCACCCCCTTTACCCCATCCCGCCCTGCCTCTGTGGCAGGGCATTCCCTTTTGTTCTCTCTCTCCTTTTGGGTGCTGTGGTTTGCAAAAGAGGCATTGAGTGGCAATCATAGAACCAAATTTCTGAGTCTTGTGTTTTAAACACAAGAGGTAGATTTAGAGAAGTTTGCTTCCCCCCCGCCAAAGGCATATATGAGCATTATTTATATCATTTATGATATTTAATCATTTGGGGAGGCCACATGTGGCTCAGGAGTAGGTCCTCACAGTGATACAGGACAACGAAGTTTTGGTAATCAAACTCGGGCTTCCTGCATTCATAGCATATGCTCAACTTATTCAGCTTTAGAGCCCTTTTTAACCTATTTTTTTTTTTTTTCAGAAAAGTCTGATTTTTTTTCACTGCCGTATTGGTGTCTGAGTAGTAATTAGGTGCCAGTACATGGCTTGTAACATATTACATACGTAAACTGTATAGAGCAATTTATAGTAAATAGTTCATAATGAATCTCTACGAAGTAATTGAATTTAAATATTCTGGAATGATTATTTCTACATATAGTTCATTTCTTGTGCTTTAAGTAATCTCAAAATTTTCAACTTTTTTTTTTTCCTGTACTCGGTACTTTCCTAAATCTATTGACTTTGGGACGCTGGGACAAAAAAGGAGAGAGAAATTTACAGATATGAATCTTTTTATTTAAAAATAATAATAATAAGCCATACCTGGACGTTCTTAAGTGTTCTTTTTGGTCTGTACTAAAGAGTGACCCCTGGAGCTCTTCATGGGGACCCTCTATAATGTCCAAAATTGAACAGGGCCAGCAGAATGCAAGGCAAGTGCCTTAATCCCAGTGTCTCTTAAGTCCTTACTGTATTTTATTATATTTAGGAATTCTAAATTCTAATAATTTAAGTAAAATAAAAAATATTTATTTTATAAGTAAAGTAAAAATAAAAATAGTTGTGTACTTGTTACACAAATTTAGGAATTTGTACTTAGTGAACATACTAAAATCCTTTCTCATTAGTAACAGATCCTGCTATGTGTTTAAAAATATATCATGATCAATGAAAGTACATTGGTGTGACAAGGTGATATCAATAGACTTTAAGCTAGTATATGTCTATAATATGTAAACATGTTATATTTCCCTTTAACATACTTTCTGGGAATCATGTGTCAGAGTATAAAATAGTGACTAGGAGCCCTACCTTTAGACACTAAGAGTGGTCTCATTCTTCATTACAGATAAGCAATTTTAACTGAACAAAAAAATATCATAAGCTGAGTTATAGCTCAGTGATAGAGCCCCTTTCTTGCATGTGTCAGACCCCAAGTTTGATCCTTAGTACCTGTCCTGCTTGATTGACTGTGGCCCCTGACATGCTACTTCCACCAAGACAACTAAATCATAAGCTAGTTATAACAGTTATAAATCTATAGTAGTGTAAATATGCTGTGTACATTTACACTTACAAATGTACATACTACTGTGTGCCTTATTATAAGATGTACCTGGTATGCATAAATATGACTACTAAACCGTAAATCTGGGTATCTAAAAGTTTTATGTGAGTATAAAAAATATATGTATTTTAAAAAACATTTTGCTTAGCATTTTAGAAGTCTGGAGGGTTGGGAGCTTCTGGAGTTTATGAGTAACATCCCTTTAAAATGCTGTTAATGAAAATTTGAACTCTTCCCTCCTTCTACTTTTTAATGAATTTCCTTGTAACAGGATATGAAAATAATTCTCTATCACAAGATATCCATTGGATTTTGAAGCTGCTCAACAGGGTCAGTAGATAGAGTGCAAAAGAATTCATTCTTGTTAAACACATATTCTACTAGATGCCAAGATTCATCTATAGTATGTCTTGATAATTCTATGGAAGAAATTAGCATGAATAAGTACCCAAAGTGAATTCTTTTGTATAGTGATTTCAGTAAGGTTGTTCCTTTGTTCAAAAATGACAGAATCACTTGAAAATGAATTTGCTGCATTGGCATTATTAAAACTGCTATTTTAATTGTATATTAATTTTATAGAACGACTCTTGTACTTCTGTTGAATGAGTTTGTAAAACTAAGCAGCAGAATTTGTGGAGTTGTGGATTAAAATATTCTTAAGTTTCAGGTGGCCTGGGGACCATTCCCTGTGATTCTTAGTAGATTGGTAGTTTGTTGCTAGGGCCCAAGGATCTGATACTGCTCAGGCCCAGGATAATCCTAGCAGGGATGATCCAAGCCATACCAAAAGTGCTCAGAAGCTTCTGCGACCACATTTGGCCATGCTCTGGGGTCAAGGGCTGTACCTGGTGAAAGTGACGAGTCTTATATGGTGCTTGGGATCAAACCTGGGTCTCCCGTATTCAAGACATGCCTTAGTCTGTAGACTCTTTCCAGCCCTCAATTTTTATTTTTTACTGCCTTTTTCCTAATACATGTAATGATATGCTGTAAGAGCATTCCATTTGTGTGTTCTAGGTGCATGTAACTGCTCTGAGTACTCGTTATGGTAGAACTGTTCTCTTAAGTAAGAGTTGACAGATTTTTCCTGTGTGGACCTGATAGGTAGTAAATTTTTAGGCCTCGTAGGGCCATATTGTCACTGTCGTAAGTATTCAGCCATGCTGTTTTAGTATAAAAACAGCTGTAGGTATTAGTAAATGAATAAATGTACCTGTATTCTAAAGAATATTTTACAAAAGCAGGTGGAGGGCAGATTTAACCCATGGGAAATTACCAATTCCTGCTCAAAAAGACTCTCTCTGGTCATTCCAAGTTCAAGCTTTTTAATATCTGGACAGGAGGTATCAGTCTTGCCTGAGTTTTATTTTTTTTTTTTTAGCATCAGTAGAAGTGTTTTAATTCTGAATATTCAAAAGATAGAGAAGGTAAAGGTAAAGACCCTCCCGTTGTTCGTCGATTTGCTCAAGCGGGCCCAGTAACGTCTCCATTGGAGACTTTGCTGTTACTATGTTTGGCATATCGAATACATCACGGGGAGCTTGCCAGGCTCTGCCGTGCGGGCGAGATACTCTCGGTAGCTTGCCGGGCTCTCCGAGAGGGGCGGAGGAATCGAACTTGGGTCGGCCATGTTGGCTGCGTGCAAGGCAAACGCCCTACCGCTGTGCTATCGCTCCAGCCCAAAAGGTAGAGAAAAATATCATAAAGATTTTATAAGAAAAGATTGGTTAAAAAGATTTAGAGAGATTATAAACTGATCTTCTGGGTGCACCCACAGTCCGTGGTCATGAGACTGCTGGAGAAAGTCCTGAAACTGTTAACCTCTGTTCGCTTACCTCAGTGCTGCCTGACAACCCCTTTATTTATCTCTATTTGACTCCTTGTTACATTTCTTAAAGCATCTCTTCCAAGGTCATCCTTGCTTTTTTTCCTTTAGCCATCACCACCATCTCCTCATATCTGAGTCTGTGTATTTGATCTCACATCTCTTATTTATCAGATGTGTGATATTATTTAAGTTTCTTTTGTTCTGTGGTCTTTTTAAAGGTAGTTGTAAAAATGATTCTGTTACTAAATAAATTTTAATTCCCAACTTAATGTGCAGTTTTTTAGATAATTTAAAATATTTGCCTAATGAGTGTTGTAAACCATGATATCTTCTTCTACAACTTGAAATTCCTTCAGAATGCTCCTATTCTGATATGGTTTTTTAAGCTATATAATTAATATGTAATTATTTTTATATATTATATCACTGTATCACTGTCATCCTGTTGTTCATCGATTTCCTCAAGCAGGCACCAGTAACGTTTCCATTCGTTCTAGCTCTGAGATTTTAGCAAGTGCCACATTGGAGGCTCCTTCAGGGGTCAGGGGAATGAGACCCATCATTGTTACTGGGTTTTGGCATATTGAATTTGCCACTGGGAGCTTGCCAGACTCTGCCGTGCGGGCAGGATACACTTGGTAGCCTCCCGGGTTCTCCCAAGAGTGAGGACTAAAGGACTAGCTTCTGGGAGCTGGGTCTTGGCCATTGATGGGATAACGTGGCGCCAGGGGCTGTGTTATCCATATATTTAGCTATATAATCATCAAAAGTAAGTTAAATCTGCCTCAAAGTTACAAATGGAAGATAGACAGTACATGACTCCTCTAAAAAACAGTTTATATGGGTTAATACGGTGCCCCTTACAAGTACTCTTATTTTTAATTAAAACAACCGGTTCAACAGGGAACTATGACTTGACTGCAACCAGAGAATCAAATCAGCCTCCAAGCTCACACATATAGATATTGGTAGAACTCTTTAGCTATTAGCTTTTTAGTTTTTCATTCCTCCTATGGGCCTCTGAAGTTGCCGAAATGTCCCTGTGATGGGCAGTTTGCTTTCCCCGAGTGAGCAGTAGGGGATGAAATCCAAGGAACCCAAGACTGAAGCCATAGCCCTTTAAAAAATAAATAGTTGGGACAAGAGAGATAGTACAGTGGGTAGGGCGTTTGCCTTGCACATGGCCAAACTGGCATCCCTGGCATCCCATATGGTCGTCCAAGCACTGTTTGGAGTAATTCCTGAGCACAGTACCAAGAACAACTCCTGAGTATCACTGAGCGTGACCCCAAAACAAACCAAAATATCATGTGTATGTATGTGTATGTGTGAAGACTTGTGAGTGTCGTAGTAGTATATTTTTCTTATTATTACTGAGGTGACATGGTTCACAATAGTGTTGATGTTTGTTTTTGGCATACAGAGTCACTGCACTTCCACCATCACCAAAGTGCCAGAAGCCATCCACTACTTTTTTCGTTTTAACCTCATTCCTTCCTCCTCTGAGCCCCTGCTTGGCAAACTTAATTCTGTACTCAAGAGTCTGTCTTTGTTTTCATTGATCATTGCCCTTTCCCCCCCTCCCCTTTGTTTCTTGGTGAGTTAGATCTAGTATTTTTTTCTCCCTCTGACTTCTTTTACACCCTCTAATTCAATACAACATCCAAAAATTCCCTCACTGGTTGTAGCTGTTATTGTCATTGTTAAGTTTGTGAGTGCTTTTTATATCTTGGATTTTAACCATTTGTCATATATATGGTGTACAAATACTTTTCTTCTATTTTGTAGGTTGTCCTTTTATTTCTTGTGCAATGTAGAAGGTGGATATAGTCCCATTTGTTTATTTTTTTCTTTGCCAGTGAAAAATCTAAATTATTGAAGACATTTTTGAAGTGAAGGTCATGGAAAGTTCTGCCTGCCTTTTACTCATTGTGTCTTATGGATTTGAGTCATATTAAGGTTTTTGCACTATTTTGAAATAACTTTTGTGTATGATGTGAGATAGAGGCCCAAGTTCATTATTTTTGCATGTGACTATCCAGTTTTTCCAACACAATTTGTTGAAGGGCTTTTTTTCTTCCACTTAATATACCATGTTCCTTTTCTGTAAATCAACTGTCTATTTATTTGAGGGGTTCCTTCTGGGCTCTCAATTCTATGCCATTGGTCTAAAGTCTTGATTTTATTCCACTACCACACTGCTTTGATTGCTGTAACCTTCTAGTGTGGCTTAAGGTAGGGAACACAATTCAGTGCTTCCTTTTTTTTTTTTTTATTAAATTCAGAATTACTTTGGCTTTTGGGGGAGTTTATGGTTCATGAAAATTTTAGTAGTAGTTTTTCTAAATCCTTGAAGAATGTGATTTGAATTTTAATAGGGATTCCATTGAAATCTGTAAAATGCTTTGTTTAGTCTGATCAGTTTAACAGTGCTGACTTTTGGAGTATTTGCCCATTTTTCTTGACCACTTCTATTTCTTTAGTGTGACTTACAGTGTTGGATTTACAAGTATATCACCTCCTTTTATTAGGCTGATTCCTAGACACTTGATGTCTTTGGGCAAAATGATAAACTTTTAAAAAAAATCTTTCTCTTCATGTTTACTGTTTTATCTATTTTCATGCTTCTGGTTTTGGTTCCACCCTGGTACAAGTCAGGGACTACTCTCAGTTTTGTACCTGAGGGTCACTCTTAGAAGTGCTTGGGGGACCATTTGGTGTCAGGGATTTAATCTGGACTTCCTATATATGCAAAATATGCATATTAACCCATTGAGTTATCTCTCTGGCCTGTCTTCTAGTTCATTTGTTTAAATATAGAAGCAAGATTGATTTGAGGGAGGCTGTGGAGGGGTACCCAAGTACTGTTTGAGGGGGCAGAGGGGTCACTCCTGGTTGGTTGCATGTCATGACCTTAGAACATGGTGCTGGGAGGGTCCGATGCATCCCAAGAAGACTAGGGCTACACCTGGCAATGCTCAGAAGCTGTGTACTGCTGTAGATTGAACCAGGGTTCCAAGCTTGCAGGAATAACCTTGCCTTATGGAATTTCCCTAACCCCTGTTATAATCTCCACAACCTGACATAGATTTTTATCTTGATTTTGTAGCCTGCTGCTCTGCAGTTATTGTTCGTTTCTAAACATCTTCTAGTGGAGTTATTAGGGTTTTCTGTGTATATTAGGCCATCAACAAATAGTGATAATTTAACATTTCTAATTTGAATCCATTTATTCGTTTATCTGCCTAAGAGCTGTGGCTAGGACTTCCAGTACTGTGTTGTAAATGTTGGTGTTTTGCAAAATGTAGTGAAGTCCAAGCATATCTAGATGAATTAGAAATTCTCTGGTTGGTATGTGCTCTAAGAGGAAAAGTCTTCTATAAATGGGCAAGGGATATTCATTTATTAAATGCTTATAGGTATATAGAATGCTTATAGGCATAACAATCTTCATGATGGTTAGAAGGTTGTAGGGGTAAGAGAGATAGTACAGGCCAACCCTGACTTTCTCCCTGTTATTCTATATGGCATTACTAGGCATGACCCTAAGATAAAAAAAAAAAGTAAATAAAAAACAAATACTCAACTACTCAACAAATGAGTGCCTGTTGAATAATATTTGCATTTGCATAATGGAATAGTATATAATAAGTTTAAAAATATGTGACCAGAACTATAAGGTGGACCTATTTCTCATGCACTATGTGTTCAGAAAAAGGCAGATGAGCCACCTTACAATACTATATAAAAACCACAGGGTTTTGTTTTGTTTTGTTTTGTTTTGGTGAGACACCATGAAGTACAGTTGTAGACTTAAAAATTTTGTGCTTGGGTTTCAATTATACAATGATCAAATACCCCTCCCTCCACCAGTGCCCATTTCCCACCACCACGGATCCCAGTATCCCTCTCATCCCCCATCCCCCCCATCCCACCCTGCCTCTGTGGCAGGGCATTCCCTTCTGTTCTCTCTCTCCTTTTGGGTGTTGTACCACAGAGTTTTTTAAGCAATGGAACAATTTTTACTATTCATAGTCCCATAGCACATAGTAAAAATATTTTTTAAGCATGTTTTTAAAAACTAAGTCAGAAAGTTTACTTCTGAGGAAGTGTGTGAATAAATGAAGGGATATAAAATAAAGAATATAAATTTTTTAAATTTTATAATTTTTTTATTTATTTTATTTTTTGCTTTTTGGGTCATACCCAGTGATGCTCAGGGGTGACTCCTGGCTCTGCACACAGTAATTGCTTCTCACAGTACTCAGGACCATGTGGGATACCAGGGATCAAATCTGGATCTGCGAGATGAAAGGCAAATGCTATACTACCTCTCCTGCCCAATTTAATAAAATCTTGAGTAATGACTACATGGGGGTTTATTACATCAAACATTAACTTGTCCATATATTTGGGATTCTTCATTTTAAATAAATATATATTACTAAACAAGTTTCCTGAATGAGGGGTTGGGGTGTGTGTGTGTGTGTGTGTGTATGTGTAATTTTATTTAACTTTTTCCTCCGCCCCTCTCGGAGAGCCCGGCAAGCTACCGAGAATATCTCTCCTGCACGGCACAGCCTGGCCAGCTACCCATGACGTATTCGATATGCCAAACACAGTAACAAGTCTCACAATGTTACTGGGCCCGCTCGAGGAATTCGATGAACAACGGGACGACAGTGCTACAGAGCATTTCTACAGTTTTTTATATTTAAGAATATGTGGAATACTCTAAAAATTCTGTATGTTCTGTATTGTACTCATTAATAAATGTAATACAATCTTTTTTCTGGGGGAGAGGTGAGTTTTGGGCAACTCTGTTGTTGCCCAGGGTCTATTCCTAGTTCTGTACTCAGGAGTGACCCCTGGTGATGCTCAGAGGACCATATGTGGTATTGAGGATTTGATCAGGTCAGCGGATGCAAGGCATGTGCCTTAATCCCTGTAAGAGTTCTCAGGGCACTACCTTACCTAACCCCACCACCTACCTCAAATAAAACAGTCTTACACAAAGCAGTTTGGTTATAAGGATCTAGTACTTTCATTAAAAACAAGCCTAATATCATTTCCCATCTGTTAGTAAGCTAAAATAATTGTTGCTGACACGTTTTCCTCACTCCCAGGTGACATTTTTTAGTTTCTGAATTCTAGATCTGTATTAAATGGACATTGTACAGTAGGTCCTTAATTTTGTTTACATATGATTTTAGTTCAAATGTTTGAAAAACAAATATTGTCATATAATTTTGAGTTATAAATTTGAGTAGTATTTTTCTTTGTTAATAAAAGAAAAAAATTAAAGTTTTTTTTAAAAAAATGTTTATAGTATAAATGAAATAATAGATGAAATGAAATGATATATTTGTTTTAGGTATAGTGGTACAGGGTTATTAGTAGTCTAGTATGCTTTGGGTTCCTTTAGTGGTGAGACCATTTTCATTGCACAGGATAGATGGGCTTAAATGGCAGGAACATGACTAGAAAGTGCACATTATATATGTTTTAGACTGCGTCTTGCTAGTGACAGGTGCTCAATGGTTGTTGATATCCCTGTCAGCAAAAAGAATCCCCTGACATTAAAGTCGCCAGTTCAGTCCTGATTTGGGGCGACTCTATTGGCAGTTCCATCAGGCTGCGGCTGATTAGTGAATGTCAGAGCTGCTGCTGTTTTTCAGTGTCACCAGTCCTCTCTGGATTGTGGTTATTGTTTGGTTTTTTTGTTTGTTTTGTGTTGGAGGGAGGAGTGCTTTCATTTGCCTTATTGTTTAGTCTTAAGCAGATTTTCAAATGGCATACTTTTGGGAAATGAGCTGAGAGATCACAGGGAACGTAGGTATCTTTAGGGCATGCAAACGGTGTACAAAGTGAGGACTTACATGGAGCCTAGTAATGATTACCTTGACTCTAAGCCAATCAATGGTGGGAGCACCTGGGGACTCATTAAGTGGCATTTGTGGTGTCTGTAAAGTAGGTTTTGAGCTCTATTTCAGGAAAAGCAGTGACAGCCTTTAATGTCTAATTGACCTCTTCTCTTTGTTTCACTTTCTTTCACTTTCCATATTTGCCTCTGATGTGGTCCCTCATGGCAGCAAACAGCGCTGCTCAGCATTTTGAACTTCTGTTCAGAGCTTCAACACCTCAGTTTGGGTAGTTGTGTAATGGTAAGTATTTGAAAATCCTTTATACTCAATTGCTTGTTCTCTTTTTCTTCCCTTGGGTAAATTTCATCTGACCCTCCCCACCCCAAATTCGCCCATAGCTTTTCATATTTATGGTTAACTACTCTGTACCTTATTTAGAAACATTTTGCTTTTTAGTTTTTTTTTTTCCAAATTGGAAACTTTTTGAAAGTTGATAAGGTAACTATCCATGAGATCAAGAAAAGTGTGGTGGAAAGAGTGGTTCTGCCTTAAGCCAGCTGCTATTGCAGGCAAAACTGTTTACCTCTGATTTCTTAAAAAACAAAACAGAACAGAATACGTGGGCCAGAGAGATAGTACAGCAGGTAGGGCCCTTGCCTTGCACACGGTCAACCCATGTTCGTTCCCTGATACTGCATGTGGTCCCCCAAGTGATCCCTGAGTGCAGAGCCATGAGTAAGCAGTGATGTGTTGTCCCCCCTTCCCCCCCCCCCCCCCCCCGCACACACACACAGAGAAAAAAAAATTTTCCATACCCAAATGCCTGTTTTCTGGACATTCTCACAAATCTAATTTTAGTTTCTAAACTGTGATTATTTCTTGAGAATGTTGAACATAGGTTTAATTTCTTCCTGTTGTTTTTTTTTTTTACTGCCCTTTCTGGGTAATATGGGCTGGAGCGATAGCACAGCGGGTAGGGCGTTCGCCTTACAAGCGGCCAACATGGCCGACCCGAGTTCGATTCCTCCGCCCCTCTCGGAGAGCCTGGCAAGCTACCGAGAGTATTCGATATGCCAGACACAGTAACAACAAAGTCTCCAATGGAGACGTTACTGGGCCCGCTCGAGCAAATCGACGATCAACGGGAGGGCCTTTACTTTACTTACTTTACTTTATGAAAAGATGAGCGGGCCCCTAATGTTGGAACTCAGATATTTTTTTAAGTTGTGTGGTCTTTGAAATTCAAAAGCCAATCCCTGAATGTGCATCCTGGCCTATCTAAGAGCTAATCTTTAAATTTCTTTCAAATTTAACATGATAGAGCCAGAGAGTTCGGATAGGGCTAGCATGTGATTGATGCTACAGCAATACTCAGCACTGTATATGGTCCTCAGAGCACTGCCAGGAATGATCCCTGAGCACAGAGCCAGGTGTAAGCCCTGAGCTTCTCTAGGTATGGCTCAATGGTAAAAAAAAGACAACAGTAAACAGGGAAAAATTTAACAATTGTGATTGTATGTGACACTGAAAGAGTTTGTGAGACAGTTTTTGTTTGTTTTAGTACAAATTATATAACTTACAAATGATTTTAAAACTCAAAGGTAAATAGAACACTTGGGGTGTGTGTGTGTGTGTGTGTGTGTGTGTGTGTGTGTGTGTGTGTAGAAAGAGAGAGCCCTTTGCTGGGTTGTATGCTCATGCAAATTGAGTCTTCTAATGCAACTGATTGTAACATCTCTCTCTTTCTCTCTCTTACACACACACACTCTCACACCACACACACATTTTGCATCTCTCTCCTCTCTCTCTCTCTCTCTCTCTCTCTCACACACACACACACACACACACACACACACACACACGCACGCGCGCGCGCGCGCGCGCGAAACAAGTACATTCTATATCTACTTACTAGGAAGACCTGAATAAGCAAGATAGTTGCAAGATGTCAGAGAAATTTTCCCCATGTTTTATGCTTGCAATTAACAAGCATAGCCCCAGACCTAAAATAGATCCCATGTAAACATCTTTTGGAGCTCAGCAATAAATTCAGAGCTGTCCCAAGATTTTGATATATAGTCTACAGATAGCTATTATAATGCTCCCATGGTTTTTAAATGCATGGTTAGACCCCAATTAATTAAACTCCTAGTAGCAACTCAGACCCATCCAGCACTGCAGCACTGTAGCACTGTCCTCCTGTTGTTCATCTATTTGCTTGATGTCTCCATTGTGAGACTTGTTACTTTATTTGGCATATCGAATATGTCACAGGTAGCTTGCGAGGCTTTGCTGTGCGGGCGAGATACTCTCCATAGCTTGCCGGGCTCTTTGAGAGGGGTGGAGGAATTGAACCCGGCTCGGCCAGGCTGGTCGCACACAAGGCAAACACCGTACCACTGTGCTATCGCTTCAGCCCCATCCAGATCTCTGGAAATAATCTTTAGAATCTACTGGCCTAGTATTAGGTTTTCCTCACTTCTGATTGAATTCTTAGTAAATTGGACTTTGTTAATCCCTCTATTATGCCCAGGGACTTTCAGTAGGAGTTTTAATAACAGCAAACTAACCATTTGCTGACATTTTGGTGGTTTCTTTTTTTTTTTTTTTTTTTTGCTTTTTGGATCATACCCGACGATGCTCAGGGGTTACTCCTTGCTCATGCACTCAGGAATTGCTCCTGGTGGTGCTCAGGGGACCATATGGGATGCTGGGAATCGAACCTGTGTCGGCCATGTTGGCTGCGTGCAAGGCAAACGCTCTACCCGCTGTGCTATTGCTCCAGCCCCCTGGTGTATTTTTATTGTTAGTCTATCCCCTTTAGTTCGGATAGGACCTCCTAACTTTGTACATATTTTACTGTCATATACTTCCCTTTAAACTAGAGCAACTTTTTTTCAGAAAAACAAATATCTGTGAAGAGACACTTTAGAGTTGGAATTCTATATATGTCTATAAGTGGAATTGGGTGTCTTTTTTAAAAAAAAAATTTGAATCAACATTAGATACAAGTTACAGAGTTGTTCATAATTGGTTTTAGGTCGTACAGTGTTCCAACGCCTGTTCCTTTACCAATAGTTTAATAGTTTACCACCACCAATGTCCCTAGTTTCCCTACCACCCCCACCCCAGTATCATTCTGTCTGTCTGTCTCTCTCTCTCTCTCCCTCTCTCTCTCTCTCTCTCTCCTTTTGGACATTAGCTCTGTAGCACTGTCCGCCCATTGTTCATTGATTTTCACGAGCAGGCGCCAGTAACATCTCCATTGTGAGATTTGTTACTGTGTTTGGCATATTGAATACACTACAGGTAGCTTGCCAGGCTTTGCCGTGCGGGCAGGATACTCTCAGTAACTTGCCGGGCTCTCCAAGAGGGACGGGGGGAATCAAACCTGGGTCGGCCGAGTACAAGGCAAGCACCCTACCCACTGTGCTGTTGCTCCTAGGCACTGAAAGGTTATCATGAATATCCCTTTTCCTACTTTGAACATTCAGTTCCTGTCCAAAGTCATCATTTCCAACGAGCAAGATAGTTTTTGGTGAATGAATTGACTTTGAAAAATGTGAGGGGAGAGAAAGTGAAGAATATATATTCAAGAGAGAGGTTGGGCTTTTCCAGAATAGAATAAACAAGCAGAATGAGAGACATGTTCAAGGGAGAATCTGGACTTGAAAGATCAAGACTTTATTTTTATTATATTTATTGAGTTTGGGGCCATACAAAATGGTTCTCAGGGCTTACTCCATGCTCTGTTCTCAGGAATCTCTCCTGGCATGACACGAGGGACCTTTCTGGGTGCTGGCAATTCAACCATGATCAATCATGTGCAAGTCAAGCATCCTTCCTGTGTACTATCAATTCAGTCCCAAGTAATTAGGCTATTTTTAAGTTAGAATGTGGTATTACAAATAAAATATTATTAACATTATTTGTTTGCTCAGAATGAGTTTTAATATTGAGTGTCAGAAATACTATTTATATTGTTGATACTGGTACAGATTAAGACATTCCATACTTGGCATAGAAATACTATTCTCCACCCTAGGCCCAGAATTTTCCAGGATCCTGTTTATGTCGATTTTTAATTTTCTATCAATTGACAAAAAGTCAGTTTTCATCTTTATTTTCATTTTATTTTTAAAGACATATTTATTCAGTATCATAATCAGACTATATTATTTAGCAATCATCAGCATGAGTGCAAAAAAAAAAACTACATAAAATCCTTTGTTGGAGTTGAGAGATAGTACAGTGGGTAGGATGTTCGTCTTGCATGTGACTGACCAGAGTTTGATCCCCAGCATTCCATATAGTCTCCTAAGCACAATCAGGAGTAATTCCTGAGCACAGAGACAGGAGCAACCCCTGAGTATCACCAGTGTGACCCAAAAAGAAGAAAAAAAAAACCCTTTGTTGGACAGCTTTATGCTTTTTAAAGAGCAGAAACTAAAATAACCTGCTATATATTAGTCACAAATAAAGTCTGAAGGTTTTGCCCATGCACATACATATTGTCTAAAGCATGTCTTATTTGTAAGCAGCTTAGGCCCTGCCACCACTGTGCATGGTGAGTTTACAGATTTACTGTAACCGGTAGCTATCCTGTCACTTGTCTTGCTCTCCTGTCCTGCTTATCTTTGTTTCCCTGCAGTTGTTGAAATTTCCTGTCACTGCCACAGCTGTTGCTACTGCTGGAACCACCATGTCCATCTCGGTGTTGTGGTTTGCAAAGTATTGACCACCACATCCATAGGTACCTGAGTTTTGGTCTCCAGAGTTCCCTCCCTTCATGAGTGCAAAATTTGAGGACTGATTTTATAGTTGTCAAAATCACTGGAGCTTGCACCATCTCCTAAATTGATTTTTATAACTGCCAAATCGATGATAATAACTATCAGCATTGCCACTCCTAGTATTACTCAGCTCAGCTGATGATTAAGTATTCTGGCCTTTACAGTGTTATATGGGCCAAGCAGTGCTAGAGGTCACTAGAGCCGTACCCCTTGGTGTCGGGGGGTGGGGGGGGCATGCAGTACCAGGATTGAACTCTGAGTCTCGCACATGCAAGGCATGTGCTCTAGCTCTTTGTGCTTCTTAATCCCTTTCTCTCCCTCCCTCCCTCCCTCCCTGCCCCCTACTCTCTCTCTTTAAATCCCTCTCTTTTAATGAAGCATTAATGATCAGTTGGGGTTTCATGTGTGTGTGTGTGTGTGTGTGTGTGTGTGCTTTTGACTCTTCTTTTTATTGTAATAATTTGTACAAGAATAAGAATTTTCCAGAAGGTCTAGTCGAATTTTTTTTTTTTTTTTGCTTTTTGGGCCATACCTGGCAATGCACAGGGGTTATTCCTGGTTCACACACTCAGGAATTACTCCTGGCGGTACTTGGGGACCACATGGAATTCTGAGAATCAAACCCGGGTTGCCATGTGCAAGGCAAATGCCCTACCAGCTGTGCTGTCGCACCAGTCCCTAGAATTATCTTAAAGTTGGCAACCATTGATTATAGTAACCAATGAAGTGCAAAAATCACTTTTTTTCATTCCCAGCACTCAATTTTTCTTTTATTTCCTTTATTCTTTTTATCTCCCTTCTTTTATTTCTCCCTCCCTCCCTTCCTTCCTTTCCTCTTTGGTTTCTTGTTTTGGGGAGTGGTAGGGTTTTGTGCCTTGCCAGGCAGTGCTCAGGGCTCTGCCCAGAGATCAGTGCTGGTTGCATTCTGGGGACTATCTTGCAGCACTGGGAAGGTGCTGGGGATTGAACCAGGGTCAGCCGCACACAAAACAAGCACTTTAACCCTTTTACTAACTCTCTGCTTCTTCCTTTATTTTTTTACTTTTTGTATTTTTATAGGGGGCTGGAGAGATAGCACAGTGGGTAGGACATTTGCCTTGCACATGGCCAACCTGGGTTCAGTTCCTCCGCCCCTCTCGGAGAGCCTGGCAAGCTACCTAGAGTATCTCGCCTGCATGGCAAAACCTGGCAAGCTACCTGTGACGTATTCAATAGTCCAAAAAAACAGTAACAACAGGTCTCTCACTGGTGCCTGCTCAAGCAAATCAATGAATAATAGGAGGACAGTGCTACAGTGCTATTTTTGGGGGAGCATAATACCCTTTTGTGCTCTGGGCTGACTCCTGGCAGCTTGCAGGATTGTGTGTGTGTGTGTGTGTGTGTGTGTGTGTGTGTGTGTGTGTGTGTGTGTGTGTCTTGTTCAAGTATATTCACTTAAGTCAATAGTTATATTTCCCCAAACCTGTTTCTGGTAATCTTCCATATACAATTCTAATGTACAGACCTGCTGAAGACCAGAACCTAAAAGCCACCACTGTATCTTTTAGCACTGTATGGTGACTCAGAATACAGTTCCAAATCTGTCCCATTTTTCCAGTTCCATACTAGCACCTTAATCTAAGCCTCTCGTGGGTTCCTCTTCCTTTGTTTTAACTACTACTTGGAACTTCACCTCCTTTCTTAATCACTGCAGACCATCATCCAGATAGAAGCTAGAGGTTTTGATTAAATGTGCATCATATTTATCTCAAACTCTCCGTTGATTTCTTTCCTACTTAAAAATCTGAATACTTTCACGGCCTGTGTCCTGGCCCCTGCATAATTTTGTGCCCTCCTCAACCTCCTATCACTCTCATTCCTGCTTCTTAAATACACAAAGTCTATTGCTGGAGCACCCAACAGCCACCACCCACTCCCTTAACTCCTGACGCTGATGACTGTCACCATCACCCTGGTTTTCTATTTTCACACCACCCATCACTCTGTATTTCTTCTGCTCATTTGTTTGTTGCTTCTTTCCCCCAAATGTGAGCCGAGATTTTGGTGTTGTGGTTCTCTGTTGTTCCTAGCATTCTCCAGTGCTGCTGGCACATAGTAGTGAAAAGTATGAATAAATTACATGAGCAAAAGGAAATAAGCATTAGAAGCATTTGCTTCTTTGTTTTCATCTTGTTATCTGATGTTGACAAAACCAAAGGAACCTTTTCGAAGATCCTGTGTAAAGAACATTATTTATGTGTACAGGCCCATAAATTGAAGAATTTAATCCTTAACTAGTAAGTCATATTGTTTGGCCATTAGGTAGATTACACTAGATAGTCAGTAACTGACGATGATTAACTGTAATAAAATTATTTTCCTATTGAATAATGATTTCCCAAATGTCTCATTTAACAAAAATTTATTATCCCTATAAATACTGTCAACATATTCATATATTTTAGAACCTAGCAAAATGTGCATCATTATGAGAGAGATGCTTTATAAAGTTTATTATTCACATATAAAATAGAAGAAACTAGACATCGTCTTAAGTAGATTCAACCAGGTCAAAATGGGCAGCAAAGAAGAATAACGCATAATCCTTGAGCTCATGAGAGAGACAGGATTTCAGGCTGCTTTGGGTTTTAACTCACAGTCCTCTGTTTGCAGTTCTGTTCAATAGATTTTTAAGTATGTGATTACTCTTGTTTTTATAAAACAGTGGCAGATCTGTGGATGAGTGCAGCAGTCTCTGTTAACAGGCACGTGGGGTGTGTACATGGAAGCAAACAGTAGGAGATGCTTGTTTTAACTTGCTCTAGGCAGTTTGCATTTCTGAACATATTTAAAAGACTGGAATTATTTCATTTCCAGATTGAAGATTATGATGTGATAGCTAGCATGATAGGAGCCAAGTGTAAAAAGCTCCGTACTCTGGACCTGTGGCGGAGTAAGAATATCACTGAGAACGGGATAGCAGAAC
Source organism: Sorex fumeus (assembly GCF_029834395.1). Taxonomy (NCBI): domain Eukaryota; kingdom Metazoa; phylum Chordata; class Mammalia; order Eulipotyphla; family Soricidae; genus Sorex; species Sorex fumeus. Next base: position 17,030,362 of record NW_026606111.1, on the reverse strand, counting down.
TGGCCTCTGGGTGTCCACTTCTGGAGGAGCTCGACCTCGGCTGGTGCCCGACCCTGCAGAGCAGCACTGGGTGTTTCGCCAAACTGGCACGCCAGCTCCCAAACTTGCAAAAACTCTTTCTTACAGCCAATAGGTCTGTGTGTGACACAGACATTGAAGAACTGGCATGTAATTGTTCCAGGTTACGGCAACTAGACATACTAGGTAAGGAAATCATAAATTTGTTTTAAAACCTGTTTTCCTGACATAAAACCTAATCTCAGCTGTTTCACAATCTTTAAAAAAAAAATGTGGTTAGATGCAATGAAAATCTTGCCCTGATAAGACTGCTTGATTTGATAGGAAGTGCAAGAAGATAGGTCAGTTGATATAGAGAGCAATTACATATCTACTTAAGTAAAAGAGTGAGGATGATAACAGAACTTTATAGTCAGACTTATCAGAAAGCTCTAAGTCATCATCAATTCTTGGTTTAGTAACAAGAGTTAAAATTTAAATTGAGCTGCCTTCTCCATTTTTATTAAGGTCAGATAATAAATTAATTCATTTTCTAGTGGGTTAGGGATATACACAGTTATACACAGATACAAAGTTTATGATGTTAAACTTCTAACAATTGTATTTGGTTATCAGGCATTGGGGAATGGAGAAAAATTTTAGTTTCTTTAGTTTTGTGGTGCCAGGGATCAAGCACAGGATCTCATATGTTCTGCCACTGAACCATGTCCTGGCCCAATGTTAAAAGTTTCTGTTTTGTTTTCGTTTTTGTGCCTCACTTGGCAGTGCTCAGGGAATACTCCTTGCTCTGCACTCAGGGATCATTTTTGACTGGACTTGGGATACCATGTGTATGTAGTGCTGGGGATCAAACCCAGGTCGATCACAGCGAGGCTAGTGCCCTACCTGCTACACCATTGTTCTGGTCCCAGTGTGTTAAAATCTTTACTAAGTAGTGCATTTTCCACCTCTCACAATTGTTCTTAAAAACAGTTCTGTCCTAGAAGGCAGCTTTCTTGAGCTTCTTTTCCAGTTCCAGAATTCTCTCTGTCCTCATTATTCCCTAGATTTTATCCTCTAGGTGCACTGTAAGGTTTTGCTCCTTCCCACTGTAGCGAGGAGTGCTGATGGAGCCACTGTTCCAGTTGCCCTCACAACGACTGATTTGCGAACCTACAGACCACTTGTCATAATGTCCTCTGGAAACATGCTGTGGTTCAAAAATACGAAATTGGTCTGTGAAGTCATTACAGCCTTTTCTGTTTATTAAACATTCAACAAAAGAAAACCTGAAGATTTTCCGCACTTGGCTTATGGTTCTGTTAAGAATCTCTCCACAGTTCAGGCAATGGTTCACTTGTAGATAATGCTTATATTGTTGTATGTTAATTTGTGCAAGCATGTTTAGCTTGAAATTCTTGCCTGAAGGTTTAAGGAGAAATTCTTGACCACCTTCCTGGGGAGTTGTGAAAGCCAAGGTGTGGAGGCTATACAAAATCAAAAAAGAGTTATTCTTGGGTTTAATTAGGGGCTTGAGTGATGTCTTTGAGCTGTTTTAGAAACATTATTCTGGAAACAAATAGTAGTTGAAATGGAGATTGAAATTGAAGTGGTTAATGGGGGTCCAGACCAGAGTGATGAAAGTATTAGGGTGTTACCCATAGTCCACTTACTCTTTCATTTGGTACACCCATGTTGAGCATATACTGTGTCCAGAGTTGTTTCGGTTTTTAAATTACTTTAAAATTTTTCCCTTCCCTTCTAACTTGATGTTGCTGGCATTACTAGGAGTCACACATTTGTGGGGATTGTACATTTGATTGTGGTGCTTTCTGGGTGCCACATCTGGTTTCTGTGCTTTTACTCTTGGCTGTGGAATTTGTTGGGGGGGTGGGGGGGTCACACTTCTTTAGTCACAGTGTTCATAAGTTTCTGGCCAAGAGGTTGTCATGGCCATGGTTCTTACACACCTGTGTAGTTGTGGTGCTTGCCAACGACCCTCCCCCAACCCCCCACTCCCACACCCCTACCTTTTGAGTACTGTGTTCACACTCCATTGGCTTTGATGTAGCCTGAAATGACTTGCAGCACCAGGGATCAGAAAGAGCAGAGCTGCCAGCACATACAGCAAAGCTTCTAGGATCTTGATTGCATACAGTGGCAGCACCAGGCATCAAACTCATGGTCTCGTCCTTTTAGGCTGTTGTCTTAACCGCGGCACCATCTCAGGGGCCCATCAGGTACTGTTATGTAAACAAGATAGATATGGATCCTGCCCACAGGAACAAGTTAGCTGAAAACAATTGTATTGTAAGTGGTGAGAAAATCAAAAAACAAAGTATTTGGAAGGCATAGTCAACAGACCTTAGCTGCTTTAAGTGCTCTGTCTCTAGCTTCCATCTCTGGCATTTTCTTAGGCTTTATGCTTTAGAGATTTCTGATTTGTCTGGAAACTCGGACTTTAATGACCAAGACTGGCGGGTAGCTTATAGTCACAGAATTCGGTTAAAAAAAAAAAACATGAAACTAAGTGTCAGTAGCCAAGGCTTCTGATTTTATATAACCGAAATCCATTTGATAAAGTAAGTAATAGAAGAAAAATTCTGATGAAGTTATGAGTTTGCCTCTGAGATCTCATTAGTAGAAGTTAGTTATGCTATGATCAGACTTCAGAAGAGACTGGAAACCCTTGACAAGACGGGGACATTTTTTCTTAGTTTTCCAGTTGTGCGTAGTTCAGCCTTAGTCCCCGACTTGTCTCTCCCCCACTGTACATTCATAAAGGTGTTTATGGATGCTTTTGCACCTTTTCTTTCTTGTTATAGTTGTTGCCAGTTTGTTCTCTGGGGCCACACAGATATTCCATCGTAGCCTCCTAGTTGTCAGTGTCCCTCGCTCAAGGAACTTATAGACACTGAAGGTTTTACTGGTTTCCTTTGCTATCCCAAAGTAGAACATTTCCAATAAGTGTGATTTGGTAGGTTATTTTGTGTGTCTGGAAAGCCTTCCAATTTTTCTGTATGAATTAATGGATATACCAGTCATAGACCCTGAGTCATACCAAGTCATGCCAAACAGGAATGTTGTATGTTTGGGTAGTGTGATAAATCTGTACTGAATTCCAGTTCTGAATTTGTAGGAGAGGGGCTGGAGAGATGATAGTACAGCAGGTAGTGTACTGTACTTTACTTACTTTACACGCAGCCAACCTGGGTTCTATCCCCAGCTTTCCATATAGTTCTCCATGCACCTCCAGGAGTAATTTCTGAGTGCAGAGCCAGGAGTAACCCCTGAGCATCATCAGGTATTGCCCAAAACCCAAAAAATAAATAAGTAAATGTCCAATAGAAGCTGTATTGGTCAGTTTGGGACCATACTCAAGCAAGATTAAGATCTGTGGTCTAAGCTTCCAGAGTTTGTGGCAGGGAGGGGAGCAGATGGAGTTTACAGAGAATAAGGCACAAGTTAACTTTTCAGAGCCATGTATCAGTTGCTTTTCATAATGTATATAATTTAGCTTCTATCTAAGTATTCCATAACCACTTGAAATTTAACATAGGCTAAATGGTACTCATCATCCATCATCTGTCTTCCAGTAATGCCATTGTTTTATCCACCACTTACCATAAAACTTAACAGGTTGTGTTATTTTCATTTGCTTTCAATTCTGGTCAATGAATTCTTTTTTTTTTTTTTTTTTTTTTTTTTTCACTTTTTGGGTCACACCTGGCGATGCACAGGGGTTAGTTACTCCTGGCTCTACACTCAGGAATTACCCCTGACGGTGCTCAGGGGACCATATGGGATGCTGGGAATAGAACCCGGGTTGGCCGAGTGCAAGGCAAACGCCCTACCCGCTGTGCTATTGCGCCAGCCCAGGTCAATGAATTCTTTAAGGCAGACACATGTCTTATTCATCTTTGTATCTACAGTGCCTGAAACACAAGTTTCTATAGGATGGTTTTCTCAGTAATTACATTGCTGGAATTAGATCTTGAATCATTGTAAGCATTGCTGCCTCATTTGACCCGTGAGCTAAGGAAAATGGGATGTGAAAACCATTTTTGAACTGGGGTTACAGAAATAGAAAAAGTCTGGAGGAGTTGATTCTAAGAAGCTGAAGGCGGGAATGAGGAGAGTGGGCAGAGTAGGCAAAATTCAGGTCCTAAAAGCAGATTGGCTGGTAAGATTCAGTTTATATTTCTTAGGACCGTTTCAATTTGAAGACTTCAAATATATATAATAGCTTTCATATTTTTAGCATTAAAAGACAGTTTAATTTTTAATATGCTTAAAGAAATAGTAAGGAATTCTTTTACCAGGATCATCAGTAAATGTTATACTGATTTTTTGTCTCTTTTTTTAAAAATCAGGAACAAGAATGGTAAGTCCTGCATCCTTGAGAAAACTCCTAGAATCCTGTAAAGATCTCTCTTTACTCGACGTGTCCTTCTGTTCACAGATTGATAATAGAGCTTTGCTGGAGTTCAATATGAACTTTCCAAAAGTGTTCATAAAAAAGAGTTTTACTCAGTGACTTAATCTAAAAATTCTGTACTGAAAATTAATGTGCTTCGTGGGGTCCCTTTTGGGAGGTGTTTTTTGTCTTGTTTAATCCTATTAAAATATGTATGACCCATTAAGATATTTTATGATTTTAAAGAAAAATATAAAATTGTCTATTAATAAATCAGGTAAACATGTAAAGAAATGTTTTCACAAAACAATAACAATAAGCACTTTTCTTCAAGTGTGAGTGGCTGCTATTATTTTATTTTCCGTTAATCAGTGTATTATGCTTTAGTCAATATTTATGTGTTTAATAAAAGTAATGTGGAAGCATTTGAACTTATTTTAAAGAAACAGTAAACAACAAAGTATGATATTTATGCAAAATAAAATGAATTTTTCACACCTCCGTGTAAAGGTACTTCTTTAATAAGTCTGTTTTATTTGGTATGTACAAAATTGACCGAATTAGGGAGTCTTACTTGTCATCTCCTAAGATGATTCTTAAAATGGTACTTTCATCAGTTTGAAAATTTTTAGTTTTTCCACTTTCCTTTTGGTATATTCATCTTTTTCTATAACTGATTATAATGTAAAATTATGCCACCATCAAAAACACAATATAAACTGCTGTACAAAGTACTGCTACTCTTGAGGCGATGCCTGAAAGTTTTGAGGGGAAACCTCGAAGATGTCTGAATTGTGTGTGGATTTTATTCCTTTTTTTTTTTCTATGTGCCCCGGTACTTTTCTAACTGAAAATCAATTATAGTGGAAAAAGAAAGTAAACACCAACTTGACAGATTGTGAATTCATTTCATTTTACTGCTAGGAAAGTCGACACTTTTGTGTCATAAAAAGACTAGCAAGCCAAGTGTATGGTGTAGAAATGTGTTCTTTCATACAGGTTGAAAAGTTAATTCCAGCATCAGCAGGTCCCCCAGTTATGGCAGCCAGTTGCTATATATGACTATTGAATATTACTTTACACTTTAGTTAAAAACTCCACTCTTCGGTTGTACTAGCTTTATTTCGAGTTCAGTGAACATCATAGGGCTGGAGAGATCATACAGCATTTAAGGTGTTAGCCTGCCTTGCATGTGCCTAACCTGCCATCCCATATAGTCCCCCAAACACAGCCAGGAGTAATTCCGGAGTGCAGAGCAAGTGTGTGCCATCCACACCCCACCCCCACCCCCGCAAAAAAGAGTTCAGTAAACAGCTAAGATAAGCAGTTGTCATACTGGATTTCCCTACTTTAAGATATCTTATAAGATGTAGTCCTTTGAGAAAACACAGATTTAATTTAATAATTAGCACAGTTTAGGGGCCAGGGAGTTTAGGCACTTGCCTTGCATGCAGCCGACCCTGGTTTGATCTCTGGCACCAGAGCACATCCAGGAATGGTCCCCCAAACAAAACAGCACAGTTTGTATATGTATATAAATATATATATTTTTTTGTTGTTTGTTTGTTTTTTTTGGTTTTTGGGTCACACCCGGTGATGCACAGGGGTTACTCCTGGCTCTGCACTCAGGAATTACTCCTGGCAGTGCTCAGCGGACCGTATGGGATGCTGGGAATCGAACCTGGGTCAGCTGTGTGCAAGGCAAACGCCCTACCTGCTGTGCTATCACTCCAGCCCCCAGCAATATATATTTAAATGTGTTGTATATACATATATAAAATTAAAACTTTTAAATTATATGTAATTTTTAGTTTTTAGTTTTATAATATACAAAATTTTAATAGACAATTATATAGTTATTTTATATAATTTTTAAAATTTTTATAGTACAATATCATGGTTGTATACTTGCAGTGCTGCTACACCATGCCCAGCACCAAGATCCCTACACCCATGCCCATGCATCCTGAGATTACCCGTGTACTCTTGTGTTATGTATAAGAAAGCATTTTCCCTCTCAAAGTACCTAGATGAGGGCAATTTATACATCTGACAAGTGGTAGGTAATCAGTAAATATTTATTGAATGAAAACAAACATATTGAGTTAAGTTGCTGTGTGGGAGGGCAAATCAGGATGTTCAACTTCCTTATCTGACAAAAGATAACAATTGAAGAAGTAAAGAGAAAATCACCGTTGACATTTCCAGTTCAATAACAGAAGATTAAATCAAATATATTTCACAGAGTACCTGCTGAAGAATATAGTAAATAACCAAAGGTTTTCAGTCACATTTTCACAAGCTTTGTAAACTTGATCAACAGTTTTTTCTTTTTTTTTTTTTGACATATTTTCACCATGACCAATATGTAATACATCTCAGTAGACTCTGCTTTAGGATGAACTGAATTATTTCTTCTTGGGAGATAGTGCTCCCTCTGTTCCGTGCAAACTCTCCATAGAAATGGATGTCAGTCATAGCCACCCTGGCTCTGACTCATCAAATAAACACCGTTAACAAGGCAGTATCAGCAACATCTGTTGACTCATCAAGAGCCAAGGAAAACCACTCACAATCGTTTACCTTGGTTTCTTTTATTGGCCACTGCTGTTGTTCCCAATATTTTCAATTCTTCAAGCAACTGTTCTTGCCAAAAGACTGATTTAATAGTCTCAAGCAAGTGTACTTTGGACGTGTTTCTTCAGTATGGATCAAAAACAATTTAATTAACTCACCAATGGTAACAGGCTTTCCTTGTTTGCCTGGAAAATGAGCCACTCCAAAACTTCCTTCAGGTTCAGCTTTATTCTCATTTTTCTAAAAAAATGCAGCTGTGGGGGCTTGAGAGATGTACAATGATAAGGTGTACAATGATAGGGACCTGGTTCAACCCCCGGCACATATAGTCCCCTGAGCCCAGCCAGGAGTGATCCCTGATCACAGAGCCAAGGAGCAGGAGTGAGTCCTGAGTACTGCCAGATGTGGCCCATTAAAAGAAGAAGAAGAAAAAAACTTTGCTGTGGTAAGATACTTTGTTTCATATTTTCTTACTTTTTATTGTTACTGCATTCCTAAGGAAAGTATTGTAATAAGTGCTTAAGTTGATAACTACATAAATACAATCCTTTCAAAGTAACTGTAGTATTCTTGCACATTGGACACAGTGCCATTTCATTTGATAAAATAATAATACCTACTGTGCTATGCTTCAAATACATGACACTTGATGTCTACCTTTCTGTTCCGACATTAGGGGTATGAACTTGTAATGAAAATTTTTTTTTAATATTAGGGAGTGACAATAGGTGACATTCAAAATGCTGGTAGTTATAACTGCGTCACTGCAATTTATAAAGTGTCAATCTGAAATACAAAAATGATGAAAGCAAAATAATGAGTAAGTCTTTTGCACAATGCAGCTCTGTCACTATAATTGGAAGCAACTATATATAATATAAACAAGTGAATACAGCTGATTATAATAAAACTATTTGCAGTTGAATTTAATGTTTATGTCACAAAATATTATTTGGGGGCTGGAGAGAGAGAATACAGGGATTAGGTGCTTGCCTTGCTTGCAGCCAATCTGGTGCAGTCCCCGGCACTGCGTGGTCACTGAGCACCAGAAGTGGTCTCTGAGCACAGAGCCAGGAGTAAGCACTGATCACAGCTACTTGTTCTCCCAACCCCTATATATATATATATAAAATATATAATAACTATATATTGTAATACATACTAATGTTATTAATAATATATAACATATATTTAAATGCTGTACATATACTGCATAGAAATATATAGTAATATATTAAAATTCTATACACATATGTGTATATACATATATGTATATATATGTGTGTGTGTATAGCATTTTAATTTAGCTTTTATTTCAATCCTTAAAAATGTAAATGCCGGCTGGTCCAACCCTTTTGGAAAACAGTATGGATGATTCTCAAAAAACTAGAATTTGATCCCCATTTGACCCAGCAATACCACTCCTGGGAATATATCCCAGAGAGGCAAAAAAGTATAGTCGAAGTGACATCTGCAATTGTTTGTTCATTGCAGCACTCTTTACAATAGCCAGAATCTGGAAAAAACCTGAGTGCCCGAGAACAGATGACTGGTTAAAGAAACTTTGGTACATATACACAATGGAGTACTATGTAGCTGTTAGAAAAGACGAAGTCATGAAATTTACATACAAGTGGTACTACATGGATAGTATCATGCTAAGTGAAATGAGTCAGAGAGAGCGGGATAGACACAGAAAGATTGCATTCATCTGGGGAACATAAGCAACAAAATGGGAGACTAACACCCAGGCATGGCCAAAATTAGTACCAGGAACTTTGCTCCATGACTTGGAGGCCAGCCACACATGCTAGGGGAAAAGGAAGCTCAGATAGAGAAGTGAGCACCAAATAAAGGGTGTTGTGAGGATCCTCCCAGGGTGGGATAAGCATGCTGAAAGTAGACTATAGACCAAACATGATTGACACTCAATGCCTCTCTTGCAAAACATAGTACCCAAAAGAAGAGAGAGAGAACAAGGGGGAATGCCCTGCCACAGAGGCAGGGTGGATAGGGGGGAGGGGGGTGGGAGGGATGCTGGGACCCGTGGTGGTGGAAGATGGGTACTTGATCATTGAATAACTGAAACCCAAGCACAAAAAGTTATAAGTCTATAACTGTACCTCATGGTGTTTCACTTATAAAAAAATAAATAAAAATTTAAAAAAAATTTTAAAATGTAAACACCATTTTTGAGGGACAGGATGGATTTTGCTTTGGGGCTGAATTTGTGACTATTATGGTAGATTCTAATCAGTTGGTATCCAGGTTTGCCCATTCCTTATTTTATGAATAGTCTCAACCTTTATCTTTTCCTTTTTTTTTTTTCCCCGCTTGGGGGCCACATCTAATCCTGGGTCTGTGCTCAGGAATCACTCCTGTCAGGACTCAGGGGACCATATGTGGTGCCATGGATTGAACCTGGATTGACTGTATGCAAGACAAGTTCCCTACCACTGTACTGTTTTCTCGGGCCCCAAAAACTCTTTTTGTAATCATAAAGATTTTAAAATTAAGTGTGTTATTGGCTAAGAAAAAGCAAAATGTTCACCTTAGAATTTTAGATATTCTGTTCTCTTGCAAATATATGACAAAAAGTGTTCATGAAATGATATGATAGTCATACCATTATGAAAAAAATAACATTAAAGTTAATGTCTAGGGGCTGGAGCGATAGCATAGAAGGTAGGGGATTTGCTGTGCATGCAGCAAACCTGGGTTCGATTCCCAGCATCCCATATGTTTTCCCTGAGCACCACCAGGAGTAATTCCTGAGTGCATGAGCCAGGAGTAAACCTCTGTGCATCACCAGGTGTGACCCAAAAAGAAAAAAAGAAGTTAATGTCTATAGTTTCAGACAGTTATCAGTTTTTTTGTGTGTGAAAATATATACACACCCAGAATGGTATTCTGATTTTTGTGTTAATGGTTTCTTTATGAAATAAATTATTTAAACTACTCATTAAAAATTGGAACCAAATAACCCACTATCATTAGTGTTGCTGACTATTTTTATGTTAGCAATATAATAAGGTAAATTACCTTCTGAGTGACTCAGTTTCTGAAAGAATCTTCTCAATTTAAATTGCTCATTTAAATACATAAGAGGGCCAGAGACATAGCTCAAAGGGCTAGTGTGTATGTTTTGCATGCAGGAGTCCCAGGTTCAATCTCCAGCACCACATAATCCCTCAAGCACCACTAGGAGCCAGACCCAAGTAATGTGCCAGGACTGGCTCCCTGAGAACCACTGAAAAGCTCATATTATGTTGCATAATATTTAGAAGTTAATAACTTTCTTCCATTCTGGAGTGGTTAGATTTGAGTCACTAACAAAGAAAAGCTGACTTTTTTTTTTCTTTTTTGCAGTGGTGTTTATATTTGTTGTTTCCCAGGAGCTGATAAAAGACTGAAAACTTATATTTGCAAGTATAGCAATACTAAGGAAAATACATTACATTTGGTCACTGTGTATTAATAATTTTTTGTACTTTTTTTCTTTGAGGGATTAAAGAATCCCTTTGACTGACAGTACTTTTTATTTTCAAAACCATTTATCACATATTTATCCATACTGCATTTGGTTTTTCATTCATTTTGGTACATTTAATATAGCTACTTCAGAGGAACTTTTCTTTCTAGCTATTCTGAATATCCTGTCAATGACCTTTAACAAAACATTAGCTGTTACCAGAAATCTACTCTAGGACTCTCGCTTCCCATTCGCAGCTTAGTTCTGTAATGGTACATCGATGTCAGTAAGGAAATATGAGAATTGGTAGCAGTGGTTACAAGTCAAAATGGAAAAGATAAATTTCTTGAATCAGGAGCATGATTTATTATATATTTTTATAAATATGGGTGGAGGTTAATAATTTTTTCTTTGGCACAAGAGAAAGTAAGTTTAAGATTTGGGTCTCTAAATCTGAGTTTTGGGCTTAAATTTTTGTATACACAAATAATATTTGACGAATTTTTTTTAAATTTTGGGGTCACACCCAGCGATGCACAGGGATTAACTCCTGGCTCTGCTCAGGAATTACTCCTGGTGCTCAGGGGACCATATGAGATGCTGGGAATTGAACTGGGGTCGGCCTCGTGCAATGCAAACACTCTCCCCGCTGTGCTATCACTCCAGCCCCTTTGATGACATTTTAGAAGAAAATTATATTGAAATTGACAATCCCAGAGAAAATATTTTGTACCATATTTAGGAAATTAATAGTCTTAACTATAAAATTTTTAAGTGCACATGCACAAACAAAAAACAAAAACATGATCAGTAAATCAAGTAGATTTGCACCAGTTAAAATAACAGTTACAAGTGAGAGTCTGTATAAACATCTGAGATATTTAAATTTTATTTGTATAAAATTGCTTTTTTTTGATGTCTAATGATTTTTATTGTTTGTATTTTGCATTTTGGAATGATAAGATAGTTGAGTATCTCATTAGCTCACTTTCAAAGCTGATCATTTGAGCACACAGCTGAATATAATGGAAGGTTTGGGTAAATGGCTTTGTGTCACAGCATCTGAAATTAGACAAGGATAAACTCAGAAGACAAACCATGATCTATGTGTTGAACACTAACAGTCTGTCTTTATGCTGTGATATGATATTAACTCAGTTGCATTTTAAGCTCTAAATTATAAGTCTTTATAATTAATCTGTAAACTACATGCACACTGTTATTTACTTCTTTGTACTTTCTCAGTAATTTCTCCCAATAAAATTAATTTACCTAAAGCTTGTTTGGTTTGTTACTTAAATCAAAGTTTAAGACGTTTTCCTGCTTTTACTTAGAAGGTGTCATGTATTTATTTATTTGTGGAATCCATTTTTTTAATTACTGGTTATCTCGTGAATGGTCCTACAGTTCTTAGTTATGCCTAGACTACCCCTGGTGATCTAGAAAAGAATGACTAACACAAGATAAGACACATTCAAACATCTATTTAAACAATGGCATATATTAATAACAAATATATATTGACGCACAGGTGAGATACAGATTGGGCAAAATTGTGCTACAGAATGGATATGAATAGCCAAGAGCAATTGTCAGAAGTTTATGTCCCAAGAAAAATTTTTATGGTGGCGTATGCATGGGGACCATGGATTCAACAAAACAGGCTAGTTTCTTCACTGTGAAAACTAGGCCCTTTAAAAGTATCATGCTAAGCGAAATGAGTCAGAAAGAGAGGGATAGACATAGAAAGATTGCATTCATCTGGGGGATATAAAATAACAAAATATGAGATTAATACCCAAGAATAGCTGAGATCAACACCAGGAGGATTACTCCATAGCTTAGAGGCCAGCCGGGTATTCTAGGGGAAAGGACAGTTCCGATAGAGAAGGGAGCACCAAATGGAGGGTATTTGGAGGATCCTCCCAGGAGGGGAGATGCAGGTTGAAAGTAGACTGGACTGAACATGTTTGCCACTCAATGCCTCTTTTGCTGAACACAACACCCAAAAGGAGAGAGAGAACAAAAGGGAATGCCCTGCCACAGTGGCAGGGGGGGTTGGGGGGATGGAGGGGAGGGATATTATCCTGGTGGTGGAAAATGGGCACTGGTGGAGGGATGGGTATTTGATCATGGTATGACCGAAATCCAAGCACAAAAATTTGTAAATCTACAACTGTGCCTCATGGTGTTTCACTAATAAAAAAAAAAAAAAACTAGGCCCTTTAATATGCCAATGGTTACTGTGCAGGTGGAATGAGCTAGATTTGCAATGTTTTCCCATTTTCTATGAAATACTTGTCCACATTTCTCTTTTTTTTTTTTATTTTTGGGTCACACCTGGCAATGCTCAGTGCTGGCTCCTGGCTCTGCACTCAGGAATTACTCCTTGTGATGATTGGGGGACCATATGGAATGCCGGAGATCGAACCTGGGTCAGCTGTGTACAAGGCAAACACCCTACCCAATGTACAATCGCTCCAGCATTTGTTCACATTTCTTGAAAGTTTTATTTTTTCAGAACTCCGTGAAAAATGCTGCAAAACAGCTTTTTGTGTTTTATTATAAACAGTACACACTCCAGTAGTTTTTCACACCCTTGCTAAGGACTATACATAATATTTGTTTCTAATAAAGATATTTTTAGGAGTAGGAAGTTGAAATATACTTTGGTGATAAATTTAAAAATTATTTCTAAATATGATTTTTTAATTTTGGCCCATATTCCTATCTTTTATTTCATTTAAAAATTTTTACCCCCATTGGACAGTCAGGTTTGGGCCCTCAGTGACAAGACATGTGGGGCCTCATGGGATGAGGGTGGAGTCAGCCCTTTCCTCCCGGCCCAACAAGACCCCAAGTTGCTGCGCACGAATGGGCTCTCTGGCTCCTGATCAAGCTGTTTAACGGCCGCGATCCCAGAGACTCAGAAACAAATCTCGGAACCCAGCAGCTTTTGGCAGAAATGTGTCCAGTCTCCGTAGTAGGTTACCAGTTGCTGGGCCACCCCAAGGGGGAAAGGGTGCTGTCCCTCCACCTGTTCCCCCTTGGCAGCTAGGTGGCTGCCATCCTCCAGAGGCCATTGGACGGTCAGGATTGGGCCTGCAGTGATGAGACACGCGGGGCCTCGTGGGATGGGGTGGAGCAGGCCCTTTCCTCCCTGCCCCAATGAGATTCTGAATCGCCGCCCACGAACAGCCTCTCTGGCTCCTGATCAAACAAATCTCAGAACCCAGCAGGTTTTGGCAGAAATCCCTCCAGATTTAATTGTTAAAATTTCAGAATTCCAAAATCGCGTGGCCACTACTGCAGCTGCACTGCATCATATGTTGTTCATAACCAGCAATAGAAAACAAATTGTCTACTGTTACCTTTTCGGCAGATCTGAATGTTGGGGTAAATACCAAATAATAATGGTGGGTCTGGTGTCGAAATATTGAATGTAATCAAAGTAGAGGGAGAGTAATGTGAAAATCATCTGCCCCACAGGTAGGGGGAGTGTGTGGGATGGGAGGTATGCTGGGGGTTTTGGTGGTGGAAAATAGGCACTGGTGAAGGTACAGGTGTTTCATTGTATGACCGAACTTAAACCCAAAAGCTTGTAACTGCTCTCACGGTGATTCAATAAATAAAATTATAAAAAAGAAAAAAAAAAGTAAGGTGGAGTTCATGTCCAATTCAATCAACCTAATCAATGGCTGAATAAATAGCAATACTCCTACAAAAAAATTAAAATAAAATAAAATAAACTTTAGGGACAGAGCAATAGTACGGCAGCTAGGCACTTGCCTTGCATACAACTGACCTGGGTTTAATCTCCAGGATCCCATATGGTACAGTGCCAGAGCATAGAGTGAGGAGTAAGCCCTGAACACAGGCAAGTGTTTAACCCACTCACTGTCACTGTCCTCCTGTTGTTCATCGATTTACTCGAGCGGGCCCAGTAACGTCTCCATTGTGACACTTGTTACTGTTTGGCATATTGAATACATCACAGGTAGCTTGCCAGGCTTTGCCATGGTTCAACCAAAAATAAATAAATGAATAAATGAATAAATAAATAAATAAGATTAAGAAGTTTAGAACATGTTTGCTTTTGATGGCCTAAAATTCTGTGAAATGAATCATAGTGTAGCCATTGGGAGTACCTAAAAAAACTGCCTTAGGTACTGATGATTTGTAATATTTATATGTAGAATTTCACTATCAAGTTTTGTTTAATATTTATATTTAATATTAATATAATATTTATATGTTTAGTATTCATATGGGGGGATTTGTTTTGGCTCTGTACCAGGAAGTTCTCAGCATTTACTCCTGGCTCTATGCCCAGGGATCACTCTTGGCAGGGCTGAGCGGGTGGTCTTGGAGTGCCAGGACTCAAAACCGGGTGTTCCAGGCTGGAGCGATAGTACAGCAGGTAGGGTGTTTGTCTTGCACGGGGCCTAGAAGGGTTCAGTTCCCAGCATTCATATGGTCCCCTGAGCACCACCAGGAGTAATTCCTGTGTGCAGAGCCAGGAGTAACCCCTGAGCATCGTAGGGTGTGACCCTCCCCCACAAAAAAATTGGGTCTTCCGTGAGCAAGTCAAGCGCCCTACCCACTGCTCTGTTGCTCTAGCCCTAAAATCTAAAACATTTGTGACTCCTTATAATCCAATGTATTTGTAAAATTGAAATACCTTAACTGAGTCCTCCTCAGCATTTGTCAGGCTGGCCATGTGGATCTCTTCAGAGAAGAGAGACACCATCAGACTAAGAGACAGTGGTTCTACTTCCTCCAGACTCCCGACTGCTTTCCCTTCTATGTGTGCTCCTTGCCAGGATCAAGGATCTCATTTCCTGTTCTGGTTATGTCAGTTTGGCCAGGGCCTAGAATCTGGGCAGCAGTATTCCTGAAGTCTCACCAGGTCTCATTTCCCAAGTGCCTTTGACTCTTCTTAAACCCTGTAACAAGTCACTAGCTTAATTTTGAACTCCAGGCTTAAATCCTTCCTATTTCTAAATCTGTCAGTTTTGAAAATGCTCTGAGCATACCAAATTTTTTAAAAAGTAATTTTTCTTTTTCTTTTTTTTTGGGGGGGGTGGTGGAGGGGTGCGAGGTGTTGTTTGGGCTATTTCCTGTGGTACTCAGGGGCTACCCCTGCTCTCTGGAAACTACACAGTCCTGGGGATTGAACACAAAATACAAACAACGCATGTGCTAAGCCCTTTGATTTCTCTCCAGCCTCCAAATGGTCACATTTCAATGGTAAAATTTTACTTAGTATCTTGGTCACCAAGTTTGGTGATCAACTCTCTGGTGGGGCTTTAAGACCTAGTTTGCAATATTTCAAATTTTTGTCATATAAAAATTCAATCTATCTTATTCAAGCTATCAAATAATATACCTCCAAGGGGTTGGAGCAATAGCACAGCGGGTAGGGCATTTTCCTTGCATGAGGCCAACCCGGGTTTGATTCCCAGCATCCCATCTGGTCTCCCGAGCACTGCCAGGAGTAATTTCTGAGTGCATGAGCCAGGAGTAACCCCTGTGCATCTCCGGGTGTGACCCAAAAAGCAAAATAATAATAGTAAAAATAATATATCTCCAAGCTTAGTTGGGATAAAATGCTGACACTTTGCTCTCTACTGTCAGATGAAGTTATTAAACATTGACTGCAGCTTTTGGAAAATAGGCATAATAAACTAGAGTTAATTTTCTTTCAGAGGTGGTATTGTGGTATCTGTAGTTAAGTGGTCTTTCTAAATCTATAAAATTTTTCCTCATCACTAAATACATTAAAAAATAAGATTAAAATAAAATTTCCTAAAATAATATCCAAGAATCATGGAAGCATTAAGAATTTTATAAGGAAAAGCCCTGAAAATCTTGTATAAGGAAAAGCAACTTTTGCTTTTTCTTAACCTGACTGCTCATAATAAATTTTGTTCATAAATTTAGAGCTTTGTGTCTGTGGGATTGCAATTTTTAAAAATTTCTTCTATATGTCCATGGACTTGGAGAATTATATCCCCAGATATATCGTGACATTTCCTTTCTGCATGTTGGTACAATTTCACATTATGAAATTGTCATATAGATTAATTATACCTGTTTTCCAAATACAAATGACCATAACTCAAATATGTACATATCGCATAGCAAACTCTAAGCTGCATAAAAAGCATTCTGTCACTAATGTGTATGCAGACACATTGATAAGATATTTGCACATTTTTATAACTAAGATTTTTAATTTGGGAATATCGGGATTTTTACATTTGTTTCTGTCTCAAGTACAAGATTTTTGAGTCTAGATTTGGAAGTGTTTATGCCATTCATATTTATTAGCTACAGTGAATATCAACCTCAAAAAATTTTGGTGGTTTTCAGTACCATATGTCTCACTTGTTTGGCAAGTTAGCTTTTATGAGTGGGTTGCTGTTGCTGCCCTCTGGTTTAGCGTTAAATTTGGTCAATCCAGGATCCAGGCTGAGCTAGAAGTCTGGAGGGTGCAGATTTTATCTACAGAGGGAACTGATACAAGACAGCTGGCAGCAATATGGAATACCTTTAAAATGTGTAAGTGAATACACTGCTCATCAAGTCTGTTCAATTATGTTAGCCAAAGTAAGTCATGTAGCCAACCAAGATCACTCTTCCATCATAAGACAGAGCCAAAGGTATTGGGAACTAATAATTCTGAATAATAATAATTCTCCATATACCACAATATACCACAAATAATTGGGCTCACTATGAGTAGCCGGAATTTATCCACTTAACATAAAAAAACACACTTTTTTAAAAAAGTGTGTATTGTGATGTTTGGCTTAGATTAAAAAATTTTAGAAGGATCCTCACTCTTTGTAGTTCATTATTTTGGGAAAAGGAAAAAAAAACAGATTTTCCCAACTATCTTTCATCACCTAATTCTGTAGAAAGTTTCAAAAATGAAAAGCCAATAGAAATGTTCCTAGATAATTGGTGCAGTGATGGAAACACGGTGGGGAGCAGGCGTCATGAGGAGGCCATAGCTTTACTCGGCTACACAGGCTGTTGGTTAACTCTGCAGACTTCCAGTTTCCTTAACTGTAAAATAAGAAAGTTGTTCCCCAAACTTCCTGAGGTCATTCTGACTGTGAAGCTCATTCTAATGCATTTTTATTATCATCTAATTAACAAGGCATACCTTTCCACGATTGTTATTATAGTTGATCTCATTGTTTTTCTTAGAAGTATGTCCTGGTAATAGAATTTTAACTTTCTTTTATTTATTTGGCTTAGATTCAAAGATGGATTTGAGATAAAGTAATAGAATACAATACTTTTTATCTTAATATTCCAGCTAGTAGTCTTCTATTACTCTGAGATAGTTTAAGTATCTTCAAAAATAAGAATCATCTGGAAGCTCACTTAAAATGTAAATGCCAGGTTGGAGAGCAAGTTTCCATGGTCAAACACATGCCTAGCGTCTGCAATGCCCTCATTTGGGTCTTTGGCATGCCCTCGCCAGTGCTGCTAAGCACCCTCCATACCCTAAGTGCTCCCCACTGTAGCCTTTTTTTAAAAAAATGTAAATTTTTAGGCCTCAAAGTCTTGGAAATTCTGAAACTGCATAGAACCCGAGAAACTATATTTTATTTTACTTTTCCTCAGCTTCTGATCTTTGCTTAATTTTAAAAAGTTAATTTTAAAATGTTTTGTTTAATCACTGTGAATTTGAGTTTTACATAATTTAGTTTTAAGTATACAGTGTTCCAACACCCATCCCTTCACTAGGGTTTACTGCCCTCCACCAATGTCTCAGGTTTCCTACCTGCCCACCAATCTGAAAACTACATTTTAAACAAATACCTGAGGAACCCAAACTAGTCTAAGAACAATCACTATCAATTGTTTTGCTAATAATAAAAAGCCCCTACATCCTGGGGTACTTTATGTTCAGTATAATTTTATTGGGCTGGAGAAATAGCACAGCAGGTAGGGCATTTGTCTTGCACGCGGCCGACCAGGCCGACCCGAGTTCAATTCCTCCGCCTTCGATTCCTCTGCCCTTCTCGGAGAGCCCAGCAAGCTACTGAGAGTATCTCGCCCGTGTGGCAAAGCCTGGCAAGCTACCCGTGACATATTTGATATGCCAAACACAGTTAAAACAAGTCTCACAATATTACTGAGCCTGCTCAAGCAAATTGATGAACAACGGGAGGACAGTGACAGTGACAATGACATAATTTTATTAAAAATAGTTATTAACATGTTTCTCAGCTATATATTCTTTGGCAGGGCAGTGATGAGAGGTTTTGGGGAGGGGGCTTGAGTCCTTCCAAGCAGTGATCAGGAAACCTGGGGTCCAACCAGTCAGCTAGCAGTCCAGTTACTAGGGCTCAAGAATATGGTGCTGATGGGGCCTTGAGGTATCAATGACCATCAAGGCTACCTCAGTGGTTCTTAGGGACTGTCAAGGTTGCATCTGGAGATTCTCAGAGTACTACGTGGTGTTTTGGGATCAGCAGCATGCAAAACATGCACTTTACCCTGTATTATCATCTCCCTGGTCCCTGTTTGGTGTTTGTACTTTGTCCTCATGAATTTGATTTTTTTTTATTAATGCAGTTCATGTAATAGAACTCTTGAGTGGTGGGATTGAATGCACGTAAAAAATTTACAAGTGTAAAAACCAAAGTATCTTATTCCTTTGATGTAAAAGTGCTTTGATTTATATTAACACTCTCTAAATGTATACAGAGTAGAACCATCTCAGAATGAAATGTAATATTAGACCTACTGTTGGATTATTAGATTCAATTTCCCTGTCTCTTTCTTACTTTACTGACACTCTTAACTCATAACCAGGCTACTTCTATTAAAAAATACTTAGACGATGTTCTTTCCTGCTTAAAATCCTTTAAAATAAAAATCAAATCACTTATCTTGGCTACCACTATAATCCTGGCTATCTCCCAGCTCTCTCTTTCCTGGGTCTCCGCTTAACTGCTGCTCACATGGAGAGGTCTTTATTTGGGTGGTTACCCAAAGTACAATAGCATATTTCCTTCCATTCATCAATCACCAGTCTTTGTACCTTGTCTTATTTTTGCTTGTAGCACTTATGATCTGTTGACTTAACATTTAATGTTCTTTACATTAAACTCTATAAGCACTGTCAGGACTTTCAGGTCTCCGCAATGTTTCCAGGGCTTTAAATAATACCATATACATAGTAGATCATCAATGAATATTTGTTGAACAATGTTTGTAGATTATTTATAGTCTTGTCTGGTTCAGATAGAAAATGTCTATTAGGCTGGGGTGATAGTACAGTGGGTAGGGTGCTTGTCTTGCACACAGCTAACCAGGTTCAATCACTGGCACTCCATATGGTACTCTAAGCCCTGCCAAGAGTGACCCTTGAGAACAGAGCCAGGAGTGTTCCCTGAACATAGCTAGGTATGTTCCCCCCGCCACTCCCCAAAAGAAAACAAGACCCACACCCCAAAAGAAAACAAGACCCAAGTCTTATGTTTTTAAAGACCCAGGGCAATACTTTTATTTGTTTGTTTTTAAATTATTTATTATTTTTGGAACACTGTGAGATAAACCCTTATAAATCTGTTCATGATTAGGTTTCAGTCATACAACGTTCCAACACCCATCCCTTTACCAGTGTACATTTCCACCACCAATGGCACCAGGCCCCAGTTTCCCCACCCCCCCATCACTCACCACCCTCTCTCACTTCCCCCCAGTCTGCCTCTATGGTAGGCAATTTCTCTCTCTCTCTCTCTCTCTCTCTCTCTCTCTCTCTCTCTCTCTCTCTCTCTCTCTCTCTCTCTCCCCTTCTCCTTACCCCCTTTTGAGAATTGTAGTTTGCAATACAGATACCGAACCGTTATCATGTATATCCCTCTAACTACTTTCAATGCTTTCAACACTCAATTCTTGTCCAGCATGATCGTTTCCAATTATTCCAAGGCAATATTTTTAAAAGCAATTTTATTTTCCCTTTGATATCTCTCAGATTTCTGTGACCCTTTTTGCAAGTTTCTTTTTTCCATCTTTTTCTAATCTGTTTTCAAATTATGAGTGCTAGTTTATTTTGAATTATGGCAATTTAAAATTGATATCACATTTCAACAAGTTTTAATTACTTAATCAAACTTGAAACTCCAGCAATAAATTCTCATTTACATTCTCATAAAATGAGAATTTTTATTTACATTCTCATAAAACTGAACACTTACCTGCAGGTAACACATGCATGTGATAGGTAGCTAAACTGTTAAAAGCAGTCAAGTTTGCCTGTGAAAACTAGAAATTTGACAAAGTAATTAAAAGTGTAATTTATTCTTCAGCGTCTTCTCTACTGAGCTTTCTTATTTTTGTTTTTTTGGGCCATACCCAAAGGTGTACAAAGATTACTCTTGGCTTTGTGTTCAGGGATCACTCCTGGCAGGACTCAAAGGACCATAAGGGCTGCTGGGGATTAAACCTGGGTAAACCGCATTCAAGGCAAGCACTCCACTTGCTATACTATCTGTCAAGTCCCTGGTAGAGGTGTTACCATAAAAAAAAAAAATGCCCATGCTTAGCACTGTAGCACTGTCCTCCCGTTGTTTATCAATTTGCTTGAGAAGGCCCAGTAACATTGTGAGACTTGTTACTGTGTTTGGCATATTGAATACGTCACGGGGAGCTTGCCAGGCTTTGCCGTGCAGGCAACATACTCTTGGTAGTTTGCGGGGCCCTCCGAGAGGGGTGGAGGAATCAAACCCGGCTCAGCTGGGCCAGCCACGTGCAAGGCAAACGCCCTACCAGTGTGCTATTGCTCCAGTCCATGCCCATGCTTTATTAATAAATATTTTTGGAATTTTGCTCATTTGTGATCTTGATATGCAGGATAGTATGTAAATTAAATATTTATCATTGCATAATTTTTATAAATTTCAAAAGTTTACATATTACTAATATGCAGTGAAATGTTATTAATTTTTATATAATGCCAATAATGATAACGAATTTCTTGTAAAAGAGAAAAAATAATATGATGTGACATAATATTTGCAAGTTGAGTATTACTAGTAAGAGAATAACCTAATGTAAATATGTTGGCTACTACATTTATCAAATCAACTGCAAATGCAATTGGGCCACATGAAAACAAGCACAAAGTTAAAGGATATGTTGTCAGAAACTTATGTGAGACAGTGAGACTCTGTAGAATACTTTATAAAACAACATACAATACATTAAAGTATAGCATTTTGCTACCAAATTGCTACCAAAAAAGCAATTTTTTAAAGTTCTTTCAAGGGCAAAAGATAATGGATGTTTTTATAGTTTACATCTGGACTAACTCTATTAGCATCGTTAGTAGTAATGTATTCCAGAAGCCATTTAATGTAATTATGCAGATAATATTTTTTCATTAAGAATGTTGTGGAATTTCAAATAAGTACATTTTTAGATGAAATCTTTTAATCGTCTAAGTGTAGTTTCCTAGAAAGGTTGATTACCTCAATAGTAAGAAATATGGAAACTGTAGGTAAAGAGCCTAATAATCTTCACTTTAACAACTCACTTAAATACTGATAGAACTATTTAAGTTTCTAAGTCATGACAGAAGAGAAAAAAATTTAAAAACTCTCTTGGTCCCCTTACCTTGCGGTCTTGGTTTAGAAATGTGTGAAAAATCATCAGTGTACACTGATTTAAAGTGTGTTGATAATTATAGTAGACGCCTCTTATTTGTCTTTATTCCTTTTTGCTTTCCTTTCCTATTCAGCTCTTCTCAAACTACTCTCAAACCCTCAAGATAAGGACTGTAGTGGGTAGGGCATTTACCTTGCATACGGCCAGCCCGGGTTTGGTCCCTGGCATCCCAGATGGTTCCCTGAAACTTACTAGGAGAGATCCCTGAGAACCAGAAGTAAGCCCTGAGCACAGCCAGGTGTGACCCAAAAAAGGGGGGAGAGAGAGAGAAAGAGAGAGAGAACCACACTCTTACTCACTTACAAACATGAAAACATGCATATTTTGATTTACTAACTGTTAAAAAATTTTAAAAAGACAGGTCACAAGACTAATTCTGGATTCAGATGGAACTCAGAAACGTTCTTTGCCATACAGGATAGAAGTCTAATGGAATCCATCAAATCAGTGTCTAGTCTCCAGAATAAATTAACCTGCCAGGAGGTGAAAGCCAAACTCAGTTCTACTGATGCTGAGTACTCAAGATAAAGTCATTCAAGGTGTTTTATGTTGCATGAGCCAATAAAGTCTCTTTTACTTGCTTGTTTTTGATTGTTTATTAACCCTGTTTGGTTTTTGTTGCAGTTATTTGCAAATGAATGGATTCTGAGTCATACACTGCTACTTTGAAGAAAATAGTTTCATACACCACTCCTCCTCCAACCCATTCTATAAACAGCAAGTTCTCTTAGTCTGATCCAGATGTTCCCTTAGGGTAACACTATCTCTTCTTCTGCTGAAACATATCATCTTTTCATTGTATCAAACTTTCTCCAACTAAGAATTCTAATCAAGGCAGTTTATGTATAATATTCATAGACATTTTTCTGAAATGTGTATACATTTGTATACTTGGATTATAAACTCCCTTTGGAAATTATAGATAATACTGTATAAGAGAGTTCAGTGTCCGCCACTCACGGAGCACTAACTATAGTGTCATTTTGGACAATGACAAATAAAAATAAATGGTTGGATTCTGACAACAGAATTGGGATTACTTAGGAGGATTTGTGGGGTAAGAAGAGATCAGGAGGACTATAAGTGACGTAAGGACAGTGGTCTGAGGTTTTTGGCAACTTGCTGATGGGGGAGGCGCAGTAACTTTTACACCCAAGGAATAACAGTTAACACTATTGTAAACCATGTTACTTCAATTATAGTGATATTAAAGAAAAGAACATTTCTCTTATAGTGTAAAGTCTTTAATTCACATTCTCCATACTTCAAAGGATTGTGAGTGGATACAAGTGGACCCCAAGAACTTTTAAATATTGACCTTTGAGCCAGAGAGATAGGTTAATGGGCTCAGTGTATGATTTGGCTACTGGAGACATGGATTTTATTTGTAGCACCAGTTTTCCCCTGAGTACAGATCAAGGAGTAGTCCTTGAGCACTCCTGGGTATGCCCAAAACACAAAAGATTAAAAATGAATTATTATTGTATTTATTATGCTGCAAACTGGTAACAATTTTCTTTTGTGAGCACATGCATATGAATTCCCCTTACAGTGCAAATATGTCAGACCCATAACACAAACCCTTTCTTTAAGTTATTTATTGAAGCATTGTAATCAGCTCAAAATGTATGACTCGAAACTAAAACAAATTTAGTATTTTTTCATGATTCTGTGGACTTGTTTTACTTTGTTTTGTTTTTATTGCAATTCTATTATTGCCTGAACTCAACTCAGCTGCATTTAGCTTTCTGATCTGGTGGACTAGCATCTGTCTAGGTTGATCTGGTTTGACTGGGGCACCTCCTCTGTCTCTCCTTTTCCTCAATGGTTCTCAGTGCAAAAACAAGTTACAAGGCCTCTTAAAGCTTAGTCATGCAACTTATGTAGAGTTTTTTCTATGGCTGAGTTCTTTTGATCAAAATAATGACCAATCCATCTTCTATTTTTAGTGGGACTTATGCAGGAGGTGAGGGCAGGGGAGCTACCACTGGGGCTAGATAGTACAGTGGGTAGGATACTTGCCTTGCACATGATCAACCAGGTTCCATCCCTTACACCTCAA
Organism: Sorex fumeus; assembly: GCF_029834395.1. Lineage (NCBI taxonomy): Eukaryota > Metazoa > Chordata > Mammalia > Eulipotyphla > Soricidae > Sorex > Sorex fumeus. The sequence goes on along the minus strand of NW_026606111.1, from coordinate 17,006,143 downwards.
GTCCTGCCAGGAGTGATCGCTGAGTATAGCTCTGAGAAAAGCCACAATCGTCTCAAAACAGAAAGATAAACAAAAAGATAAACAAAAAATACAACACTAAAACTCTACCACTGACAACAGGAATGACAAGATTTCACTGTAGAAGGTGTATAAGATAGGAACTATTATTATTATTATTATTATTATTATTACCATAACCATCACTAGAGACCTTATTTTAATATTTTAAATTATAATTGAATAAAGAAACAAATATATCTTCTTGTTTCCAATCCTCTTGAATCATGCAGTAAAATCCAACCTGAGTTTGGTATTCAAAATGAAAAATAAAGATTTGTATCAGAAAGTAAATATTTCTAAAGTAGCAAGTACCGGGACATATAGCATTATAGGCATACATAGGTACTAATCTGTTTTCTTTGACTTAAAAGCAAACAAATTTGGTTGGGAGGATCCTCCCAGGATGGGAGAAGCATACTGAAAGTAGACAACAGACCAAACAGGGTTGCTACTCAATGACTCTTTCGCAAACCACAACACCCAAAGGGAGAGAGAGAACAAAAGGGAATACCCTGCCACAGAGGCAGGGTGGGGGGGGGGGGGAATGGGGGATGGGAGGGATACTGGACCCATGGTGATGGAAAGTGGGCACTGGTGGAGGGATGGGTGCTTGATCATTGTACAGTTGAAACCCAAGCACAAAAATTTGCGAATCTACAACTATACTTCATGATGTTTCGCTAACAAAAATTTTTAAAAAAACGTAAATGATGGAGAATGGGCATTGGTGGAGGGATGGGTACTGGATCATTGTATAACTGAAACCCAAGCACAAAAATTTGTAAGTCTACAACTGTACCTCATGGTGTTTCACTAATAAAAATTTAAAAAAATCAAATTTGATAATCTGTAAAATACATAGAATTTGCTCTTTTTGAAAAACACAACACATAAAAATTATTATTCTACTATGCTCCAAAATTTTAAAACACAATGGACAAGAAACAAAATATTTTAAACCAAAATATTACATTATGCAACTCTGAAAACTGTAGCAGTATATCCAAGATATATTCTATTCTGCACATAATTTTTCCATGAAGTGTAATTTATTAAATATTTTTATATAATTTGTAAAAAGTTTAAAGCATAAAATCCCTTATGAATAAAAATGTGTTAAAAAGAAACAAAGAGTTCGGGAGATGACTCAAAGAGTTGGAGCATATGCATGGCATGCTTGAGGTCCTAAGTTAAATCCCCAGTACTGCTTGGTCCCTGAGCAGAACTGGTTGTAGCCATCAGTTGGGGTGACCCTGGTGGTTCTGAGCATTACTGGTGGGTATCACTGGGAGTGGCTCTCAACACTCCTGAGCAATGCTTGGGAGGTCCTACAAAAAATACAAATAAATCCTATGAACAGCCACTAACAAATTTAGATGATTATCGCCAATGATGGAAAAGGACTAGATAATCATCTCAGATTCATAGTAGGGACTAGGAGGGCATTATGTATTGTCAGTGTCTTATTCTTAAATATTACAATAGGTATGCAGGTATTTTTTATATTTTCCCTGAGGTATTTCTATAAAGCATGATTATGAATTGTGTACTTTACATTTATCTGATCTGATTAAAGACATAATTCAAACCTAGGATACTTGAAACTCAGAAATATTTTGATTGGTTTCTATCATGTTGCCTCACTATACAGATAATTCTGATAACTTAGTCCCCATGCAGTATCATGTTGCAATTCCTTTTACTGTTCTTTCAAATCAATCATGGTCATGACAGAGAAGCAGGTAGCATCAGGCAACCTCCACCACTCACATGCCTCCTGCAATTTGGAACCAGTAGTCCTGGTTTGGAACCAAGTCCACTTAGTTGCAGTCAAAAGGATTTTTACATGGTACATTTTGTATGTCTACTTAAGTTTTATTTGTTTTCTTTGTTTGGGGACCACACCCGGTAGTGCCCAGCTTCTAGATCTGGACTCAGAGGTCACTCCTGCTGGGGCTCCAGGGATGCTGTGGGATGCTGGATCAAACCCCTGAAAGGCAAGAGTCCTACCCACTGTCTATGTCTACTTCTCTTTTAAAAAAAAAGCTTTGTGTATGTCCACTTTTTAAAGTTTTTGCTTGTTTGTTAGTTTTTAGGGCTCGAGTGATAGCACAGCGGGTAGGGCTTTTGCCTTGCACTCGGCTGATATGGCCAACCCAAGTTCAATTCCTCCTCCCCTCTTGGAGAGCCCCGCAAGCTACTGAGAGTATGTCGCCTGCACAGGAAAGCCTGGCAAGCTACCTGTGATGTATTCGATGTGCCAAACACAGTAACAAGTCTCACAATGTTATCGGGCCCACTCGAGCAAATCGATGAACAACGGGAAGACAGTGACAGTGACAGTTTGTTTTTGAGCCACACCTGGCGATGCTCAGGGGTTACTCCAGGTTCTATGCTCAGGAGTCACTCTGGCAGTGCTCAGGGAACCAGATCGGGGTGTCACGAATCAAACTCAGGTCTGCTGAGTGCAAGAAAAATTTCATTAATAAATCATGCTTAAAATTTTTTTTCTAAAAATTATTACAATTTTTCTCATCTTCACCCCCCACGGTGTCATAAAAGTATTGATTTCTAGCAAAGGTTTTCAGGAGAAAAACCATTTTCTGAATGGAAGAGGGCTTCCAAGAAAAATAAGTCAAGGTCTTCTGGTTAGCTTGATGATATATAGGAACTGAAAAATAGAACCAATGTAGCTTGGCTATCTGACACACAAAAGAGGAAGAGAAATTATATGGGAGCCAGCACATGCTCTGTCTTTAAACTAGGCAATCTCAGTTACTTCATGCTACATACAGGGGAATATTGACATACTTGAATTCCACTGGCTTCTATTCAAATTGCCTTTCTCTCTAGCTGGCTCAAAGTAATCCAGTATACCTGCCTATCTTTTGAAGGCAGAACATCTTAAAGAAGGGCTTTTGCTCTTCAAATTAGGAGCAATAATAAATGCAAATAAATATATTTTTATTAAATTAAATTAATTGATTTTGGGGGATGTTGAAGTCACACCCTATGGTACTCAGGGATTACTCCTGGCTCTGCACTCAGGGATCACTCTTGGCAGGGCTCTGGGGACCAAATGCAGTGCCAGTGATCAAAACAAATCAGCCACCTGCAAGGTAAGCACTAGTCGTACTATCTCTCCATCCCTTCTAATCTCCAAATTAAATAAATGCTCATAGTTTAACATGTCAAATGTTAAATAAGGAAAGTTCAGTGAATGTCTAAATTTCTTTGAAATAGATGCCTCTGTTTAACTGACTTGGATACAAGTAATGTTTGAATGAAACTATATGGTAAGAGATACAGGAGAAAGAAGAGATTGTTCATGCAGGGCTCCTTCTGGGCAGTTACAAGCTGCCTGACTGCAGTCCTACTGTAAAGGTTTCTGGGCACCATGGAGAGCGTCTGCTACCTATGAAAAATGTGTGTGGCCTTGGATTTCAATTCATTTTCTCTTCCTTCATATTCTCTGCAGCTCTGTTTCAGAAAATACCACCCAGGAAAAGACCCAGCATATTATGTGACACGGGTTTAATAAAATATGAAACAAAAACTCCTGAATTCAAATCAAGTTGATTTAACAAGGAGAGGTAGCTTCTGTAAATAGATGTAAGTTGCTGTAAAACCTGATCCCAGCGGCCTTCTGATTCTGTGCAGGGGGAGAGGTTGGTGAAATTGGAAACTAGAATATGTAAGATAACACAATTTCTGCACTTCTCCTTTGTTTCCATTTCTCTATTCTTTTGTTTTGTGGCCATATCCGGTGGTTCTCAGGGCTTACTCCTGACTCTGAGCTCAGAAATTGTTCCTGGTGGGGATCAGGGGACCATCTTCAGTCCCTGATATGGAGTGTGGGTCAGTTGCTTGTCCCCCATGTTACCTGCTGTACTATCTCACCAGCGCCCCACTCCTCTGTTATTATAAATCCACTGTTCCCCTCAAATGCAACCAGGCTTCAACATTCTTTACCTCTCCCTTTGAGTCTCTGCTGCAAAAATTGCCTGTCTTTCTCACAGTTCTCTTAATAGTCAGGACTATTCTGGCAGACTCCTAGCTAATCTCCCCGTGATTCATCCTCATCCCTTTAGGATCTATGCCGTGCCCTGCAAGAGTTCTGTGCCTTCTTGAAGCATTATTTCCATCGGATCACTCCTCTACAATGGCTCTTAATTGCTTTTTAAATCTAATTAAAACTTCTTCAAGACCTTCCACCAATTAACTGTATGCACGGGCTCTCTGAGCAGCTCTGCCTTGCACCGGATGCCAGCCCTTGTTCTCTGGCCCAGCACACCGAACCTGTTCATCCTTCGCCTTCTCCTGCTTCCTTGCACCTCGCATGGTGCTAGCCTCCTCTAACCTCCTTTGTTCATTGGTTTCGTTCTCGTCTGCCCAACTTTGCCCCTCCCTCTATGATTGCCGAGTTACCTATCTCTTCCTACTCTGGTTATTTGAACTAAGAATCCTAGTGGATTTAGTTTGGGTCTCGCATGTGTGTTCATGTACCTACTTTAGCAATGCCTTGTTGCAGGAAGCAGTGCTCACACCCCTTGGTTCAGAGTCTCTAGCAAGTGGCGGGTGGGGCTTTCCCCATAACTAAATGAAGGTGCTTGGAGTTTGAGGTCTTTGGATTTGGAGAGGCATGATCACAGACAATCTTAGGGTTGTCCCTCTTCTTTCCTGCCCCTGCTGGTCTGGTCAGTTCCCCAGGGGTGGGGGTGGCAGCCTCTGAGGTTCCTCTATCCCCCACCTCTTGCAGTGGGACAGAAGGAATTTCAGGGTTTTCAGCTATTCTGAAGAAAACCACCCAGGCTTGGCATGATGATAAGGGTGGGGATGGGGTGGTTATCTAGGAGTTATCCTCCTTCTTCCTCCCTCCCTCCTCCTCCTCTTCCTCCTCCTCCTCTTCTTTAAGGTGTCGATGCTGGGGTCCTGCTACTGCACTCCAAGCAAGGGCTTCACTCTCGCCACCCTGTGAAGGTTCTTGAAGGGACAAAATGTCAGATGTGAGATAGGCACAACCTGGGCTGTCCTGTGGCGTCCACAGGAGGAGGGCGGGTAGCCCCGGGTAGCCAGGGTTAACCTTCCCCTTCGTCTCTGGCTGCAGGAGGTCTCGGTGGGATCTGCTGTCCAGGCCACTGCACAGTGACCGGAGCGTGGACACCTCCACTCCTGCACCCCTGATACTCCAACTTCTCAGCTGTTGGGGTGGGGTGGGGGAGAATCTCCCAGAGCCACTGGCCACTCTTTGATCCAGCCCAGCTGGGAACCTTCAGAGGAAGCAAAGGGAGGGGCTGGCATGGGCACAACCTGTCTGTCAAAATTGATGGGAGGGTCTGATCTAGAAGGGCAGAGGACTTGGCAAGCATTGAGATAGTGGAAGCATGCTCTCATGGGACTCCCAGACATTGGAAGTAGCCCGGGGTGCTGCAGAGCACCTGTGGGATGCCAACGGTCTCTATTTCCAAGATCCATGGCCCCATAGCACTGGGATGCTCCACAAATGGGAGGTGAGGTCTGCGTGAATTCACACCGCAGTCGCTCCTGCTTTATGTGTGTGTGTGTGTGTGTGTGTGTGTGTGTGTGTTCGCCTCTGGACTAAGGCCGGCTGCTGTAAATGACACCCAGAGAGGAACGCTATAAATGTCAAGAGGTTGTAAGATGTTAAAGACATGAAGTGGTTCTCAGGAGTACAGGGCTGGTTGGTCTTCCCATCGCATGGAGCTATAATCGCTGTGATTATTGGTTTGTGGCCTGGGGCCCTGGTGATGATTTAGCTGTAAGACCTTGAACATCTGAAACACACACACACACACACACACACACACACACCACTTTGTGAAGTTGGAACCCTGGTTTAAAGCTAATCAGAATCAGAGGCGCCTTTCCTGGATCATGCCATCCAGAGGGCTGCCCCTGCCTTTCCCCTTCCCTGCAGTGATAGAATCAAGCTGCACCGTTATTTATAAATTAAAGAAATTTCTTGCTGGACAATCAGAGTCAAAGCCTCTGCTGGAGCTGACAACAACAGCAAGTTACTCTGGGCTTTCCCTTCAGATGTGTTCATGCACGTTATTCAATTTGTGTCTCACTTCAATCCTGTTGGAAAGAAAGAAATGGTAGTATCTACACAGCACATGCAGAACCGGGTTTGGAGGTGCCAGCTGACTTCCCCAGGTTGCTCATACAGAGCAGGCCCGGCGCATGCGTGTGCGCGCACGTGTGCGCGCCCCCCCTCCCCCCCCCCCCCCCCCCACACACACGCAGCTCCAGTTCCCTTAGGCAGCAGAATGTTGTTCACGGTCCCAGTCCTCTTCTCTACCTTGTCTTGTTACTTGGGGCAGAGGACTGATTTCCCGGGCTATGGAGTTTCCTGGGCTCTACATGCTCCACTGTTACCAGGTGCTTAGGGATAATGTGCACTGTGACAGGGGGGTAGGGGAGGGATGGTTTCATCATTCTGGAAAGTTCTTCCAAGTGGTCACTGCAGTGGAAACTCCTTTTTAATCTCTAAAACGGAACAAATTTACTCTCTAGGAAGAAGTCAAAGGGGAAAGCTCTGGGTTGACTTAAGATAGCATTCACTGCACTTCCTTTTACCTGATGAAGCGTTTTGCTTCTGGACTAACCAGTCCTTCTAATGTGGTATTCTGGTCTGGATGTTCCCCCAAAACTGGACACTGAGACCCTGAAATCTTATCTACCACAGTGGAAGAATGAAGGTAATAAGGACTGGAGAAGTTGACCTTTGGCAATTTTTGTGGGGTCTAGAGTATTTTCTGGAATTGAATGTGTGTGGTCTTTCCAAGCAAAGCTTTCATCTCCCAACCAGGACCTACCTAGAACTGGATGTTTAAAAATCTTTGTATGAATCATATGCTTCGTCACAGTCATAACTCTGTGGTTCGGAGAAATTGAGGAAGAGAGTAGAGTGGGCAGTGAGCGGAAGAGCAGGGATGGGGGCGGGTGGGGGGGGGGGAGAGAATTGGATCTGAAACAAAACATTGGAACAGATTAGGCTGTAAAATCAAGGGCAATTCCGGCCCAGTGCCACTGTGGGGCGCCAAAGTTCTACTCGGCTAAGGCCTGCAGTCTTGGGTGCAAGAACTTGGGTCCCGGAGAACAGATGCACTGGGAGAGGAGAGGGGGGGAGGAAGGAGGGAAGGCAAAGGAAAGGAGGGGTGGGGTTGGGGTGTCCTTTATTCTCCCGTTAAATTCGCCTGGGAGACTTTGTTACATAACAAGTCTGTGCGTAGACGAAGAAGACTTTGTTAGAAGGAAAGGAGGGCGTGAGTTAGGGGGAGGATCTTAGAAAAGAAGGAAACCTCAGACCACTGAGCTGACCGGGGCACCGAGACGCCCTTCTTCGCTTCACAGATTCTTGGACTTCTCAAACTGGGGTCACGACCTCTCTTAGAGGAGGCGTGCGAGGAAGGGGGGTGGTGGTGGATAGACTGGGGGAGGTTTTGCTCCCCCCAGCAGCCACCCCGCGCCACCTCCCGCCTCCCCAGAGCCGGGGGGCGTTGCTGCCTCCGGGAAGCCGGGTTCTTTCTCCACCACATCCCCACCCCCCCGCCCTACCACCGCCCTCCGGGAGACTGGGGGTTGCCCAACTCTCTCTGCGGGGGCCCCCGGGACTCCTCCGCCGGGACAACGGGCGGCCTCCCCCAGCCGGCGAGCGCCCCGGATGCTCCGCCGCCTGCTGCCAGGAGGCGCTGATTTCCTTCCCGCGCGCCCGGGCGCAGGCGGCGAGGGGCCGCGGGCGGGGGCCGGCGGGGCCGGGCGCGGGCGGGAGGCGGGAGCTGCGGCCCGGGCCGGGGGAGGCGGCACGCTCCGGCCCCGCACGCCGGGGTTTATTACATCCCAGCCGTCGGCAAAGGTTAGGAACGCGCATGTAGAGACGGCATAATCCGAGTTTAAATATTAACAGTAAAAGCAGAACCGGTGGAATATTTACCTAGAAACGGAGCAGATCTCCTTTTGCCAGGGGAGCAGAGCGCGCAGGCAGGCGGCCCGGCTCCCCGGCCTGCGGCGCTGGCGGGGCGCTTGCCCCTTGGCATCACCCGAGTCAGGCGAGAACCACCTCCAGAGCTTCCTCCCGTCGCGGTGGAGGCAGGGAGGGCCCCGGGACCCCCTCGCTTTCCCAAGTCGATCGGAGTCTGTGGGGCTCGGTCCAGATCTTCTGCTTTGTCATATTCTCCCTTTTTTAAAAAGGGCCTCGCGGACCGACACAAAAGGTGGCGGAAAGTGCGTTGGATCAATAGCAAAGATTGTTATTTAGATAACGAATTAATCTCCCTGTTAGAATACTTTTTATAGTGAACTTTGCACCCCTTCCATAAGAAAAAGGAATTTAAAGGGAAAAAAAGTCTCAAACGGGATTAAGGTTTTAATTACAATTCCCTATCGAAATAGTATGTTTGATGAGCTGATCTTATCAATTAATAGTAACATTAAAGCTCAAGAAACAGATTCACGGAAAATATGCTTGAGGGCGTCTTTTAAAAGGAATCGCACCCGGGAAAGTCGCGGGGCAGCGGGGCAGCGGGCCAGGCGCGCGGCGACCCGGGAGGTTGGTTTCGGATCTGTGTCTGCTCGGACGCCGCCAGTGCGGGGCGCGCATCGGGGACTTCCGAAGGGGCGGTGGCGGCGGGAGGGTGGGAGGGAAATAATAAATAACAGAAGCCTCTTCCAAGCCGAGGCCCACATCAAAGTTGGGGCCCCACAAGGCCGTGCAGTTCACTGCGTTTGGGTCAGCGTTATATTCCAGGGGCAAATAAAGTAATTTGAACATGCACCAACAGTTTTCCATAAAATACGAGTTAAAAGAAGTAATAGAACTAATCACTGTCTCCTCAAATCAAGTAGAAAACATTTCAATGCACTAATTAGAGTAATTAGAATAATAAGCCTCTGCCTATATGTGGTAAGACAATGTGTACAAACAACTTTATTTAATGTATACTGGTAATCAGCGATGCGTGCCTGCTTGAATGCTTAGCGCAATAAAACTACCCTCCGTCCGCCCAAACAATCAAATACAAATTAGTTTAATGATTGTGCTTGCTGAATGTCTTAGAAATCCACAGGCAGAGGCGAGTAAATAGAAGCATCCTTGTTTGCGTGCGTCCCCGCCCCGGCTGGCCACGAGGCCCGGTGAGTGTCCGCGGGCGGGCGCGGCGGGAGCAGGCAGGAGGCCCCGGCTCGCCGGGCGGAGGCCGGCCCCGCGCCAGCACCGACCCGCGCCCGCCAGCGCCTCTGCTCGGCCCCTGGCCGCCTTCCCACCCTCATCATCCAGCTTCCCGCCTCCGGGCCCCGCCGCGCACCCCGGCGGCCCCTAGAGCCTCTGTCCCCTGCTAGGCCTCCCCTACTCGGGAGGCAGAAGGCCGCGTTGGCAGCCCCAGCGCCCCTAGACGAAGGTTTTAAAGACTTAATGAGATCTTCCCACTACTTTCCCGTCGGGGGGCTTTTGGGAAACTACGGGGGCGGGTCCCATTACTTTAGGAGCGCCCAGAGTGCGGAGGAGAACCTCAGGACCTCTGGTCTTGGGGCTCGGGCACACCCTGTTCGCTGCGCCCCTCCCCCCAACTCTGACTTGGGAGACTGGGGTGCCCAGGTTCCTTTTGCTGGGGATCTAACTTCCCTCCTGTGCAGACGTAGCGAAATTAGGCCAAGCAGGGTGAGGTTTGCGGGGGGAAGGTTCGAGGTTGGTGTTGCCGGGCGCTTCAGCGCCGGGAGAGCACCTTCCTCTCCCCAGGAGGCGGGGAGTGGGGCGCTCTCCAGGGTTCGCGTGAGTCCGAAGTTTGAGGTGGGCGTGGGGGGCTGACGGGGAGGCGCTTCAAAACTTTGCTTGCCACCTCTGCTTCCTCTCACTCCATTCCTGGGTCCTGAGCTATCCCCCGCAGAAACAAAACAGAACAAAACAAAACCCTCCAGGAAAAGGTCAATTTGCTCTAATTCACTGTCCTCTTAATTCTTCCGCACTTTTCCTGCGGTTGCCTCTTCTGCCCTCTTCTTTGCGGGGACACTTTTGCCCATTACTGCTTCTTCCTGCAGAATGCCACGTCCTAGGCCTAACTTGACAGAGAGTCAAGGGGGAATGTTGCAGAGGCGGAAAGTTGAGAGATTCACTTGCCTCTAGACCCTCAAAACTCAGCCCTCCCCCCCCCGCACGCGCCCCATCCACGCGCGCCCCATAGGCCAGGCCACCTCGCAGCGTCCAAACCCAAGTGCCCCAAGGACGGCGCCCCACCCCCTTGCCCAAGGCTCCTACTCTACTGGGGTGGGCGATCCCACCGATCCCGACGACCCTCCTACCCTACCGGCTCTCCTGGAAAGGGCAGAGGGCTGCAACGGGCTGAAACTGCAGGCTTGGCCGTCCAGGCCTTGGGAGCCGCCGAGAATCCGCATTCCTGGACAGCTCTTGGGCGGTGCAGTGCCCCAGAGCGAAGGCCCAGGCAGGAATACAGGGACTCCCGGCTCCTCTCGCTTCTCTTCCCTTCCCGAACGGTCCAGCGGGGCAGTCTGGGCCTTCCTCTCAGAGGCCTGACTTCCCACGAGGCGCGGGCGCACCCTCGAACTAGGCGCCTTATTTGTGTCCAAGCGAAGAGCAAGTGACAGCTCAGAGAATGTTCTCCTGCCTTTTCCAAGCGCTTCACCAACTTTAGAGAGACTTTTGTTAGGGGAGTAAACAGACAAAAAGTTATTCATGGCAAATCTTTCTAGCCAGAATCCCAAGTACTGGGACCTAACAATTCCTCCGACAGAATTTGATTTCTGAACAGGAGGAAGAAAAGAATCCCAACTCTTTTCACCGGGGTTTGCCTGAACCCCCAAAGCCCAGTGATTTACAATGGTCAATTTGTGCCACAAATCCGCAAGAAAGTCCTCACCCCCTACCCCCACGTCCTGCCAAACTCCGACTATATTTTGTGTGTACGCATGTGTCATTTTTATTCCCTTTAAACAAGCCCAGAGGAAACATTGGTAGGATGGAAAATATGTGGCCCAAATCAAAAAGGACGCAGATTCAAATTTACTCCACAGCGAGGTTTTTCTTTCGCCGTCGTTCTGCACACCGAGAATTAATTGTGGACAATTTATAGCAATCAAAATCCCCTCCATATTGCTCAGATGGGGTCCTAAGGCTCCCCTGTCTTTCTAAAAATCAGTGACAAGTGAGTCATTGTAGGGCATTTATTTCTTCTCTCCCCCCCCATGACAACTCCCCATTCTGAGCAGAGCTGTGTGCCGCCAGCTACAAACCACTCCAGAGCCCGATCCTCAAAGACCAACCGCATATGGAAGACCCACCCCCACCCCCAAATCCCAGACAAAGAGCTATAAAAACTCAGAAAGACGTGGAAGGAATAAACTTTAAGATATAGATGCATTTTTACTGGTGTATTAAATAACATTTCAGACATTTAAAAAAAAGAGAGAGAGAAATACATCTTAATGTTATTAACAACCAGAATTCTAAGAACAATAAGAGGCCAGGGTTGTCTTGTTAGGATATGATATTGTTTCTAAAACCTCTAACAGCTAAGCCAAGCAGAGTTGTTATTAAGGGAAGGGAAAAGTGCTACATGATAAAGTTTATTGGCTTTTCTTTTTCTTAAAAAAAAAAAGGAGAAAACACATCTCCTAGCTTCCCTCCAAACACCAGAACAATCTGCATATATTTTGATCATATATCTCTCTTTAACCGAGCAAAGAGTTTGAAGAAAACTAGTTTCATTTTCTGGTGCTCCTGTAGCTAGTCTAGATAATGGGCATTGAAATAACTCTGGCTCAAGTTCTACAAACATGGACAAGTTTATTTCGGGATTTGTGAGCCGAGTGTGGTAACCTTCTGCCACTTTTGCATTATTTCCTAGCCTGAAACAAGTGGTGAGAATAGTTATCAAGCATACTCCCACCACCACCTGCCCCCTCACTAAGAGATTATGTGTCATTGAAAAAGTTAAACTTTCCTAAACAGGGAAAATGTATAAAATTTATCTGTATACTCCATACCATCACTCACAGTACTTCGAGATGCATCTTTTTCTTTCGTTTTAAATAAGCTTTCGCCTCACTGAAATATACAAGTGGATCTCAAGAAACACTTTTACCTTTGACCCTCACTTCACCATCCTTTCGCTTTCTGTACATGCTCCATTCTTTAACTTGTCTAGGAATTCAATAGAATCTAGAACAGAGTTCTATAAACTGATTGAAAAATCAACAAAGACAAATCACAGGGACCAGTGATAAAAAGATAATATCTCTCACCCAGTCACCCAGCACTACCTAAGCTGCTTCCATAGTAAGGCAAATGAAAGGCGAATGAATGCAGCATATAGACATACATGCACAGGTACCAATACGCTCACATGCCAACCCCCCATTGTTGCTGCTGTATCTCTTTATTAGTTGCTTTTAGAGGGGAAAAAAAAGTAGAAAGGTTTTATCTTTGCTAAAGCCATTTCACTAGAAAATTTTGCCAACCTCTACGTGTCTTACAAACTGGTAGGGGGAGGGGAAGGAAGAGAGGGCTTTTGTTGCTGCCGTTTGAAAAATAAGGAGGTAACTTCGTGGGAAGCGAGAATGTTTAGAAGTGCCAACCATAATATTACTTGTGGCCATTCCCTCCATCTGACCTTCACATAACTCTCCCACATGATCACCCTCCACCCTTCATGCTGCACCATAAATTTTAAAAGTGACACATTGTGAGGAAGCACATGGACTCTTTCAGAGAGCCCTTTTCAGCACTACTGTCTTGGGAGGGAGGTGGGGAGGTTTGTCATTTTGACTAGTCCACATCTTAGGAGTGACTGCCTCGCACATTTTCCCCAGGAGCAGCGATGGTGTTTTTCCACCTTGCACAGTCCCCAAACTGGCATTAAAACTGTCTGAGTAGCTTTAGAATAGGAATGGCAAGCGTGGGTCAGAACCTTGGCATGACCATTTAGCACGTGATCGTTTCCAGTCAGTAGCTCCTGTGGCTAACAACAACAACAACAAACAACAACAACAACAACAACAACAACAACGTCTTCTCAAGGTCCACTAAAATGCCCTGCAGAGGGCAGATGCTGCTTGTTTTCCGCCTACACTGGAGGAGGATATTGACCCAGAACTTAAATCTATATCCAGCTTAAACATTTTACCCATCAGCATGTCTGCGGTCACAAAGCACTTCTTCTTTCTGTCACTTCTTGTTCAGCCTATTGATAAGATCATTTGGCTGAATCTGTTTGGGACCTGTGTAATATTGACCAGGAGTTAGAAAAGATGATCAGATGCAATAAGCCCAGAAACTACCTTTCCAAATAGACATTTATACTTAAACCAATGTTCCAAAGAAAACTTTTAAATACGCCAGCAAACTTGTAAAGTAAGCCAACAGTGCTTTCATTTCTCATTTAAAACTGAATTTTGGGTAGCGTAGTAAAACTATCTGAAATAATCTATATTAGCATTAGAGTCTTGCACCATAATACTAAAATAAGTCCCCATTCGTACCTTCTTTTATTTTTTTTCCAGAACCCATTTTCAGAGACTTAGAGAAGACTGCATAAACCATTGCAAATGCATCTTTTTCTCTGAACCCAACAGGAAGAATACATAGGACCTACCCCTATTCATTAAGTAAATGCACACTGCATATTACCAGTTATTCTCTGTTGAACTGTTAATTAATAAGTATAATACCCTTGACTAAATCTTGCTTTCCTGTAGGTACCAAATACTGTGTGGACATGTAGTAAAGATTAAAGTCTACCTAGTTTCATTGATGATTTTTTCTCCCACAGCGCAATTAGGAAGGTAAAGCTAACTTGGAAGGAAGATACAGGAATATCTGTACATTTTAAAGAGGAACAAACATCTCTTTGTTGGACCATGAAATGGCAAACAAATTGAAGCTAAAACCCAATGACCATTTCGATTTAATGCTACAGACATAGTGCTGAAAGATTTGGCACAGATAGATTTTGCACAGAAAAGTGAATCAAAACAGTCAGTAGTCTCCCTTTTTAAAAAAGCCTCCGAAAGTTATAAACATGAAACCTGGCAGTATATCCATAAAATTTATTCCAAAACTTTATGAAGTATAAAGGAAGGGAAGTGTTTTACACACAACTCAACTCAGTAAGCATAAGGTCTAGGGTATTTCCCCCCCCTTAAAACTTGGCACTATCTTTTAAAATAAAATAAAGATATTTCAATAATTAGAACAAACTATGAAGGTATTGTGCATTTCTGTTTTATGTAGATAATAAAATATTACTTTAACATAAATATATAAGGATCTCTGCGTTTTTATTTTCCCCACAAGCACAACCAAATGTACCAAAACAAAGTTATTTTTAAAGACTGAACAAAAAAATTACATCCCATATAGATTTTGCTCACCTACTCATTTAAAGCTACAGAAAAACAGTTTCCAGAACCTTTTTGCTTTTAAAAGAAATAAATATACATTGAGGCAGGCCACTTAAAAATGATATGAAAATATTTCCCTGGGTAGCATTAAAAAAAAGAAAAATAGACAAAGAAACATTTAAACTATTTCTGCATTTCAAAAGACAGATATTAAACATATATACATAGTGGTAAGGTTCAGTGGTAACTTTTGTCTTAGTAAACCTATGAGAGTTAGAGGAGCTAAAGGACAGCCCCTGAACTCCAGTTTCTCACCTTACCCACTTGGTAATAAGAAGCTGAAAATTCATTTCCTCCCTTTCCCATTGGCTATTTGCCCTGCTCTGGATTGCTTCACTAAAGCCAGTCCTCACGCCTCAGGGACAAGCAGCTTGATGCACCCGAAGCAGCTCCGTGCCCCATCGCCTTATGACATTTGTTGGGGGAAATGAAATACAGGCAAAGAAATATGCCCATTGTAAGTTATCATTTATCTTGCAAAAACATTAAAAAATGAACCGATCACAGGTGTTTGAAAAGACAATATAACCCTAAAACCTTAACTACTAAGTGCAATGCTAAACTGATGCGGAACCATAATTTTATGGTAGTGAGAATTGAATTTTTAACATAAAATTTTTCTAACACCTAACCAGGAAAAAAAAAAGCCCCAAAGTTTTCAGATGAATAAAAAGTGTTTTCCCTTCTAGCGCCCCTTTGTGCTGATTGCAATTTTTTTGAATATTTGTACTGATCACAGTTTAATGGTATTTATTTTCAGTGCAGTTACAAGTTTTTTTTCACCTACACTCCCCAGTAAAGTCTTTTGTCATGGGAGTTAACACAAGAAGATAAGGTAGAAATCATACTTAAAACTATTAACAAAGGGAGAAAAAGAGGAATTGAAAATAGCATCTTCCCCACTTCATTTGGCTTCCTTGGTGAAAGAGGGGGTGAGGGAAAGCTGTCCAAGTCAAACTGGGTAATTTGTTTTTGTAATAAATTACATGAGAGAGGGTGTGGGACCTTAAATATGAATTGATAAACACATGAGCTAGTGAAGACAAAACCAGTCTACAGTGGAGATAATCCCTGTATGCATGTGGGTATTTGTGTGCTAAGAAAACAGTCTATGCATACAACATTAAGTTCCCGCATAATTTTTTAAAAAATACTATTAGAGGAACACAGTATAAATGCTGCTGTCAGCACAAATAATTTCTCATAGTTAAGTTATTAAAACAGAAGGCAGAGAACTATACAGGGGCATCTGAAGAAACCTATTTCTCTAGTTCTCTTCAATGTGCCACTTTCTGTTGGGCAACTCTGGAAATATATTTCATCTCCACATTTCCTGAGTTCCTTCACAATGGACCTGCCTGATAAAATGAATCATCAGTCATTCGCCATGGACTTTTCTTTCTTTTTTTTCCCTCCCCTCCATAACCTCCCCCAGAAACACTGCCTGAAAATGAAGTTTACTTTGTGGCTGGTCACAAAAACCAATGCTGGACTTTTATTTTTGTATTCCAAACTGGATTCTTGCCTTGGACAAAACGGTGAGACCATGCAGATTTCCTGAAAGTGGAGAATGATTTATTTTGTATGAAGCCAATCTTTTTCGCTTTGGTAAAAGGAGTAAATAAACATTACACCAGTGTGAGGGGTGGGGTGGAGGGGTGGGGGAACAGAAGGAAACCAAAGTTCACAAACAGCAAGAAGAACAAGGGGTGACACAAGAAGGTTAGAAATGGAGAGTGGCCAAGAGCTGGCGTCAACTCTCTCTGCTGAACAAAACAAAACAAACCCTAGCAATTTCTAAATTCATGGTGGGAGAAAGAAAAATATGTTCACGAATTTGTCCATGTAAACTTCAATTTTCTTGCAGTGCAATTTATTGTGGTTAAATTTTTGCCTACATCAAAGAACGAATGCGTGTATTCTTTCTCCTGATGGGGATCCACATTAGATAAACACAAGAGCATGTGCCAACTCCCAGCCTCAAGAAGCTGTGTTTTTTTGTGTGTTTATCATGATTTGGTGGAATTTTATTTTTTCTTTTTGGTCATTGATCTAGTTTTGCCAGGTATTTATCTCAGTGCTTGCTACTATCTCTTCCTCTCTCTCTATCACACGCTCCTTCCTCTCTGAGACACTCCACTCCATTGCCTGGGCTAGCCTGTAAAGGTCAAAACACATCATTACACATGCTACCGAAAACGATAGTCCAGTGCCTTAGTTGCTTTCCTTATTATTATTATTATTATTATTTTCTCTTTTAAGGGACGGGGCAATAATAATTAAAAATAAAAGAACAATCAGAAGTTAGAGAGGAAACAAGGGGACCGGGAAAGGGCCATGGACCGAAGGGGAGGGGGAGCCCCGCGCTCTGCCCCTCCCCCCGCTCGAGTTCACTGGACGGGCGTCTGCACCCCGTGGTGTGGTGGCGTGTCCCTACTCCCCCCGTACACATCCTCGGCGCCCGGCAGAGTCCCTCCGGGAGGGGTCATCCTTTTCTCTTTCTGTCTCCTGTTACAAAACCAAACTCTCACCACCTCCTTCTCCAGCTGTAAGCTGTCCGCGAGGGAGGTGATCTCCTGGGCCGAGGGCTTGGGGCATTTGAGGAAATGGCTCTCCAGAGCCCCCTTGACGCTCACCTCGATGGAGGTCCGCTTTTTCCGCTTGCGCCCCTGCGCTGCGATCTTGTCTATGCTCGTGGGGCTGCCCGAGGACGAGTCCGCCTCCTCCAACCACTTGTTCAACAAAGGCTTCAGCTTGCACATGTTCTTGAAGCTCAGCTGCAGGGCCTCAAACCTGCAGATGGTGGTCTGCGAGAACACGTTGCCATACAGGGTGCCCAGAGCCAGTCCCACGTCCGCTTGGGTAAATCCCAGTTTGATGCGTCGCTGCTTGAACTGCTTGGCAAACTGCTCCAGGTCATCCGAGGTCGGCGTGTCCTCGTCCGAGTGCGGGTCGTGGTGCGCGCCGGGGTGGCCGGGCGGCCC
This sequence comes from Sorex fumeus, assembly GCF_029834395.1. Lineage (NCBI taxonomy): Eukaryota > Metazoa > Chordata > Mammalia > Eulipotyphla > Soricidae > Sorex > Sorex fumeus. The sequence continues at coordinate 16,988,666 of NW_026606111.1, read as the reverse complement.
CTGCGGGGGCGGCGGCGGCGGCGGCTGCTGGTGCGGGTGCGGGTGCGGGTGCGGGTGGTGGTCGGCGTGGTGCGGCTCCTCGTGCGCGTCCCGCAGGCCGTGGTGGTGCAGCCCCGCGGGCTGCCCGCCGGCGCCCAGCATGCCGTTCACGGTGAAGCTGGGCTGCGAGTAGAGCAAGCCGCCGTTGGACGCTCCCATGGAGGGCGGGAGGTGCGCGGCAGCGGCTGCGCTCCGCCATGCCCCGGGCCCCGGGTGGTGGTTGGCTGCGTGGTGCACCAGATGCGGCGGTCGCTGCTGCTGCTGCTGCTGTTGCTGCTGCTGCTGCTGCTGCTGCTGCTGCTGCTGCTGCTGCTGGTGCTGCTGTTGGAGGGCGCCCGGCCCGTGCAGCTCGTCGCCGCGGCCGCCCTGCTGCACCACCACGGAGGGCTTGATGTCCGGCTGGCCCAAGGGGCTGGTGGACCACGGGGAGCCGTCGCCGCCGCCCCCGCCGCCGCCCCCGCCCCCGCCGCCGCCGCCGCCCCCGCCGCCGCCGCCGTGGGACAGCGCGGTGATCCACTGGTGAGCGTGGCTGAGCGGGTGCCCGTTGCTCTGCAGCGAGCCGTAGTCGCCTTGCACCAGGCTCTGCGCCTCGCGGTAGCCCCCCGCGCCCTGCTGCATGCCGCCCGGCGGCTCGGCGTGCACGATGGAGGCGCTGGAGGTGAGCAGGCTGTAGTGGTTAGACGCTGCGGTCGCCATGACTCTCGGAGCCGGACTGAGCGCTCCGGTTAAAGGAGCCGCGCATTTGACAGTTACTTTTTCGCCTCGGGCTCCTCTCTTCGCTCGCTCGCTCGCTCGCTCTCTCCTCTCTCTCTCTCCCCCGGCGGGCAGCTCCGACGCCCGCTCCGACGCCTTCTGTCGCTGCTCCAGCTATCACTGCTTCTGCTGCCGCCGCCGCCGCCGCCTCCCGCCCGCCGCCCTCGCTCTCTTTCTCCTCTCCCTCCTTCTTGCTCTCGCTCACTCTCTGACTCGCTCGGAGCTCCCCCCTCTCCCTGCTCTCTCCAGCTCTCTCCCGCTCTCTTGGCAGCGCCGGCTCGCAGCGGCACGCGCCTGGGCCCCGCCCCCTCCGCCCCCTCCCATTGGCTCCGCGCCCTTTGATTTACGTGGATACCGCTAGCAACCTCCCAGGCCGGCGCCGCTGATTGGCGCAGACCTGCCCCCCTCTCCGTTCCCCCCGCCCAGCAGCCGGTCGCCGAGTCCTCTTAGCCCTCCTCCAGTCCCCTCCCAGGCCACCGATTCAGATCCTGAGTTCTCACCTCGCCTTGTCCCCCACCCGGGGCCTCCTCCGCCCCTCTCGAATGGGCCCCGCCCCCCATCTGTCTCCCCTGCCTAGAAGCTGGGCGGGGGCGGCCCCAGCGCTCTTCGAGACCACAGCCACTTGGAAGACTTGGGGAGGGGGGAGTCCTCCTTCTCTCTCTTAATACCCCGTAGGGCGTGTGTGTGTGTGTGTGTGTGTGTGTGTGTGTGTGTGTGTGTGTGTGTGTAGTGGTGGTGGGATCTGGGGGAGGATGAAGACGGAGGGAGGAAAGAAAGGATGAGCAGCACTAAACCAGGAGTCCAATTTTTATGCATCTTGGAACAACACAGAGACGCACGCTGGCGCTCACACACACACACACACGCACACACGCGCGCGCGCACACACACACGCACATATACACACAAGCTAGCGACTCTTAAACCTAGAGCTAGAAGCCAGTTTTGTCATCCTAATAAAGTCCCTCTCTCCACAGTCCCCCCCCCGCCCCCCCCCTCGTTGGAATTTCTGTGCTCCGGTGTTTCTTGTTTCTGGATGTGCAAACACTTTTGCTCTAATAAAGATTCTTCCCTTTTATCCGTCCTCCACCACAGGCTCTCTTCCTTTTTGGTTGAAAACCCAATTGTCTCCCAGTCCCTCAGAGGTGGGACGCCGCGAGAGGCGGGCTCAGTGCGTAAAGCGGTCTGTAAGGGACTCCGGCTAAGGCGCGGAGTTGCCTGCTCTGACAGCGCGGCGGTCTGGACTGAATACAAAACAAAACAAAACTCTCAAAGTCGCTGATTCGCACACTCGGGTGCGCTCCTAGCTTTTGGTTTAGGAAATTGGGAGCAGGCGCGGGCAGACCTTCACCTTGTCTGGGCGCGCGCGGGGTGTGCTCGGCCTCCCAGCGCGCTGCAGGCGGGCACAGCGGCTCCGCAAACCAAGCCGCGGGGGCGGCGCGCGCGCTTCCCCTCCAAGGAGGGCGCTTTTCCATGCAACTTTTCCCTTGACTGCTTCTAAAGAGAGGAAGAATACGTGAAGGAAAGCGGGCCGAGGCCAGAGACCCTTCCTTCCTCGCCTGTAACTTCGGCGGGCCCCAGCGGGTGGGGCGGATAAACTCTTACTTTCAGGCTCTGGAGGGCGAATCCCCCTAGTTAGTCGTTAGCCATGAACTACCGAGCTAGACAGCTGGACCGGGGACCGGCGGCGCTGCTTTAAGGAGCTCTAGCGCTTCGTGTACAGAGCTCCTTTGGCCGTCCGGAGCAGGTGCCTGCAGCGAGTTTTGGAAGCCTGAGACCGTGATCAGAGAAACCCGGAGCTTAAGCAGCCTGCAGCAGCGGGATCACAACGCATGGCCGAGTGTGCGGGTGCCCAGACAGCGAATCCAATCAATGGAAAGTTGCTGCAGGAAAAGGGGGGGGGGAATAAAGGCCCCGGAGGACGTGGAAACAACCCATCGCCCACCCTTACCCCGGCTCGTGTAGATCTAGCGCTGGCGCTGCTTTTGGTGGTGAGGTTGCGAGGGAAGCCAAATCGACGCTCAGGGGAAGTACTTTGGGGCCTCTGAGCATCTTAATCTAGACAGCAAAGTGGAGTGGGCCAGAGAATTCATCATGACTAACGAGGAGCGAAGCTCTTTGGGGAGTGGCTGAGCTGTTTATAAATCACCACGTTGAGCACCCGCCCGGGCAAGGCGCTTGGGTGGAGGATTTCCACGTGCCCTGTGTTTATGAGGCAGCGTGCGCGCGCGAGAAATGGGGGTGGGGAGGGACGAGCCCACTGGCCGCCCGCGGGACGGACCTGTCTTCCCCCACGCGCGCACCCGCGCGGCCAGGCGAGGACACACAGAGCGGGGCGGCCGCCGCCAGCGCAAGCGCGGAGCCGCTCGCGCCGCGCGCCGAAGGGGTGCGAGAAATCCCGGAACTTTGCCCGGCTGGGGGGAAAAGAAACACACCAGACCTGGGATCCCGCAACCGCGGCTCTTGGACTGCGAGCAAAGGGGCTGGGCGGTGGACAAGACCGCCTCCTCCAGGCTGCAGCCCCGAGACTCCGGCGACAGGCGCGCGGTTCTCCCGGGGCTTGGAGGAGCGCACAGACGGCTAGCCAGCCGCGTCCAAACCTAGCCCCCGGGGTTCTTACCCCCACCCCCATCTTTTCTGCTATCCGCGCCCCTGCCCTCCCTCCTCCCCCTCCCGCCCCGCCTCTCCTGACTCAGAACTGCGAGCTCCCCCAGATGGAAGAATCCAACCGCCGGGAAGGGTCGCGTCCGGATGCTCAGTCCCCCCCCCCCCCTTTCCGGGGCAGGTGTCCTCTTTTCTCTGGATTTGATTTCGCATTTCTCCAGGGACAAGGCCCTTTGCAGCCCGTGGGACGATACAATCGAGGGAAGAAAAAAGGTTTCCAGATTCCTCTCCGAGGGAACCGAGGCGGCTGGGTTCGGAGTCAGTTTATAGTCTTCCCTTTACCCTCCTCTCCTCTGCCCTCCACCCCTGAACGCCCGGTATAGGGTGTTGTTGTATAGGGTGGGGGTGGGGGAGCAAAAAGAGACTTGCACGTGCACAGCCAAACTTCCTGTCTGTGACGGGATAGCACTGGCGATCTCGGCTCAGAGACTATCCCGTGTTGGCTGCCCAGGTCTACTCCATCCACTTTTTGCTGGTAGACCAAAGAGCTGAGTCGTTCCCAGCGGAGTAACCCCCGGTGGTTCTATCGGGTCGATATACCCAATAAATCCCAGGCATTACACCAGACAATGCTCTACCCCTGGTCCCCAGCAGCAGCACCCCACCCCCAGCCCTGTAGCTGGACCAATCGCTGAGCGTGCACCGTAGCTCAGGGGACCGACCACCTCCCCCAGCGCCAGCCCGCCGGTAGCCGGAGGCCCGGTTGGCGCGAACCGGGTCCTGAGCAACCTCCGCCTCCCGGGAGGGCGCCTTCCTAGGGCTCCTGTAAACCAAGGATCTCTCGGGGTTTAACTCCCGATGGGGCTCCTCTGTTCGTAACTCCTTCCCACCGTCACGGGCGCGTTTCTAGACGCTGACCCTGGCAAAACCCACGCCGCTTGGCTGTCAGTTTTTTCTCCACCCGCTTACAAACACGTTGAAGGTGTCTCCGGGAGACTCCTCCAGGTTTTGATTCAGCTCATTCCTTTTCTCTGTTCAAAGCAGCTGTTCAAATACAGAGGCTGCTTACGTTGACGTGGAGAGGATTTCAAACAACCCTAAAATGCTTTGAACTGACAAGGTGTCTAGCTAGCTCCCTCTCTCCAGCACGGCTTCCCAGGATCACTCGCTAGGACAATAGCTGAGCAGGCAGTTCACGCAGGCCTAGCCGCCTGGGGGCACAGACAGGGGGGGTGCTTCTCGGGCCTCATCTGTGAAAACAGACTCGAGGCACCCCGACTAGAGATCCTGGGGATGACTCCAGTGTCTCTTCTTTGACGAGATCTTAACGAAGGGGTCTACTGTGTCCAGTCGGCATCTCGACTCGCACTGGTCTGGAAAAGGTGTGGAATCCCACTTCCTGGGGTGCAGTTGGAGAAGAAACAACTCAGTTCATCAGAGCTCAATTGGAAAATACCTTACTTACCCCCACCTTGCCACTCTCCTGGCAAAGAGAGAGGAGTCTGGATCTCAGAGCTCACAATCCCTACCTTGCCCTTGCTCTAAGGCCCCCAAAGTCTTCATCTGAGTAACAGTAACGCGATCAGCCTATGCACTTTAACTTGAACTCTAGTTTATTAACTCGTTCTCTCGGAAACAAACTTATTTCATGTGTAATGTATCATTTCTATGCGCTGTACATGGCAGAAAACACACAGTAATCACTCTCATACATAAAGCTGGAAGGACAGTTATTAAAACAGAGGTGAGGTAGTATTCATCTAATAGATCCTAGTGTGGCTGCCCCCTCCCCTTCTTTCCTCCTGTGGTACTATCATAATATGATTCAGGAAACAAAGAGCTCCCCCCCCCCAAAGGTGACGACAGGCTTAAGCAAGGAAAAAACTGCTTAGTGATATTTTCTTTTTAACTTATCCACCAAGAAGGAGGATAGTTTGAGTTTCTGTTTCTCCTCCTCGTTCATTCCTGAGCTTTCTGCTTTCCAGCTAGCACTCAAGCAGCTATTTCATCTGATTAAGGACGAGTTTCCCCATATTTGAATGGAACATCTTTGCTGCAGGCCTACAGACTGTCAAAACTGAGGCTTCCACTTCAGAGCTGTAGTTTTAAAAGCCAATCTGCACAAAGAGGAGTTTAACTAATTTAATGAAAAATGGCTTAAAGCTTCAACAACTGCAGACTGGGGGTGCATATAAAAGTGCTTATAAAAGTACCATAAAAATGAATATCCAAATTCCTGCTAGACACAATAAACCTTTATTTTACAAAAGGACAAAAAATTATTATTTCAATTATGTAGGAGCACATAGGTTCCTGAACAGAAATACTCCCTAGATATAAAAGTCACCATACATCCATTGCACAAGTTCCTAAATGTGCATCTGTCTCCATGTGACAAAAGATCTTGGGGGGAAAAAAAAGTTTGTTGAAAGTTGAAGCCCAGATTCTTCCTGTGGCTGGAAACTCTGTACTTGTCCACATCACATACAAATAATTCTAGTTTACATTCACTGCTCGGTCAACTAATGAGATGTAAGATTTTAATTTCAGTATTTGAAATAAGATTATTTGAACCCATGGATATTAATCTCTTATCTCCCTTCCCAGTTCAGAATCTCATTGTTAAAAATGATACCTCCCCCTCTTTGTAGCTCTCATGCAAATATTTTAGGGACAGACATGGCTTGAAGACTTTCAAAATCGTATCACTCAGGCAAGTCTAGCTGTTTCAAGGATTACTATAAGTAATTTATCAAAGGAAGACTGCTAAATTTTAAGTGTGCATATGAGGCCTTATGGGGAAGTCATTCCATCAGGGTACAAATAAATTCTATTTGGAATTAATACAGCTTGCTTATGTTGAAATGTCAAGAAGAGAGCACAGGAAATTGGTAGCTCCTAGCTCCCTTTCTGAAATTTCGTTTTCAAATGACTAACAGTTCAATGGCTTAATAATAATGAAGCCCCAAGCTGCATCCCCACCCCCCTTACAGTAGGTGGATACTTGGCCACCAGGAGGGGATGACACCTCTTTGATAAATTAAAGTGATTTCTACAGAAACCTCCTTAGCTCTAAAGCATTTGGAATTGTTCTCAGATAAAGCTCTTGCCGCAATCTCTTCCCTCTCTTATCCTCTGGAGCAATTTGAGAAGATGAAGGAGCAAGGCGAGGCCCCCCTTGCCCCCCTCCACACCTGTGCATAGGCGCAGGGTGAGGGGGGTTGGGGAGAGCATCCTCAACCGTTTCCCACGCAAGGTGTCCAAAGGCTAGGTTTCCATCGCTGTGGGGAAACAAGGCTGCATTGGATGGGGTAGAGATTAAACTTCGGTTTACTTATTCTAGCTGCAGAGAACACGAATGCAAATCCCTTCTAAAGTGTACGAGTGCACTTAACAATTGTGCTGTTAGTGACGGGGACCGCAGCCAGCGGGGGAGGGGCGCTGCCCCAGAGAGAATATTTTTCTTCTTCTGAAAACAGCAAAAGCAGTAATAGCGGTGGACCAGACCCTTCCCAGTTTCAAGACTGTAGTTCTTCGGGAACTTGGGACTCAATGAAAGTTCGAGATGACCGTTTTGAAAACGCAGTTTTGTGTGTGTTTGGGAGGGGCGGTGGGGGAGGGGGAACCTAGAGTCTGGCGTTAGCCAACAGAAGACGCTGGCTGAGCAAGTCTTAAGCAGGTTGGAGCACTGAGAGACGCTCCCTCTTGTCTTTTCTGCGAGTTTTGGATGGTAATCTGGGGCAGCCAGGTCCCAGCATTAAATGCAAAATAGTAAAACAGGACACGGCTGAGTCACAGGCCTGATCATATTAATGCCCTAGGTCAGAGGGAGAGCATAATGAATAGGCGCTGGGCTCAGTTCGAGGAAGGGAACTTAATTAACCTTGGAAGAGTGAAAGAAAGTCAGAGATCATGTCTAAGAGCGCGGTTTAGGATGCTTATATTTACGTTTGTGTGGAGGAGTGAAGAGAGTAGTCTGCGCTGTATATGATAATAATAGTTAATTTCTTTCTTTCTTTCTTTCTTTCTTTCTTTCTTTCTTTCTTTCTTTCTTTCTTTCTTTCTTTCTTTCTTTCTTTCTTTTTTAAAGCTCTTTTAAAAGCCGGAGTTCGTGCTACTCTGGGCCACACTAGCATCCATACAATCCCGCGGGGAACCCCGCAGCAGGAGACCTTGAGCGCGGTGGGAGGTTCTATGTCCTGGCCTCGGCCTGCGTGGGGGAGCATCCGCCGGGCTGAGGAGCAGCGGCTGCTGCTCCCTCGCACCCTGGTCTGAACTCAGTCGGGGGCAGCTAGGGAACAGCGCTGGGTGGGGGTGGGGGGCAGGCCCTGCCCGGAGCCTCAGAGCGCCTAGGCAGGTCCTGGCTGCGATCCGGGGGAGGAAGGCGAGGGCGAGAAGCGGGAGGCAGGCCATTGTCCAGGGAGGGCGCATTTTTGTCCGGATGCTGCTGGTTGCTATAGCGAGGAGGGAAATCCAAACAGAAGGGCTCAGTTCGCCTCCTCGGGCCTGGGAGCGGCGTTCCCTCCTCTCAGCCAAAATAAAAGTGCCGCCTGGGGCCTGGCACCCCTTTCTGAGAGAGCTGCTGCAGGCCCCAAGGAGCGGGGCCCGGAGGAGGCAGGCACCCAGCAAAGGGAAGGGGGCAGTATCCAATCCAACCCCACGGGGAATGGTCAGGCTGGAGACTCACTCTCTCTCTCTCTCTCTCTCTCTCTCTCTCTCTCTCTCTCTCTCTCTCTCTCTCTCTCCTCCCTCCCCACACACCTCTTCCCCACCCACCCCCTCCCCACCCCACACCTTCAGTTTTCCTGCTGTATTGGACTGAAGAAAAAATCTCACAACTTTCTCAAACTCGTGAAACCTTCCGAGTGGATGAACCTCGCTCTTCTGCGCTGATGGATGCGTTTCGGCGTTGGAAGCGCCGTCGGAGGACAGCGACCTGCATGCGGCTCAGCTCTCTAGCGACGCTGTCCAGGGAAGGAAGGACACCACTCCCAGCAGAATGACCTATTATGAGAGTTTAAAAACCACTCAAAGGGAAATTTGTCTAGAAAAGAATGTAGATGCAAATTTTACACATTTAAAGGAGACTCATTTTGCAGTAGTTTTTTTTTTTAAATGTTTTAGCTATTCAACTTTGAAATCAGTGTGTGAAGGGAAGGTTACAATAAAAGCTTTTCAAGGCTTATAATTTCTCCAACGGTAGGGCTCAGGCTGCCTAGAGGAAGATAGAAATATTAAGTTAATTGAGAGCTGTTAGCTTTTGATTTTTTGAGTTGGTGATTTAAGGAAGAGGTATTAGTTTACTCAAGCCAGGTTTTAAGAAACTTAGGATTTTCATTTGTAGGGACAAGTTTGGGTACTAGAAAGGGACCAACCAGATAATACTTACAAAAATCAAATCTCTCTTACTCTCTTGTGAATTTGAAATTCTTTTTCTCTTCAGTGTCTACCCTTGTCTCTTGCCTAGACACTTCCTGAAAAAAGAATTTTTATTTGACTAGAGGAAACCATTTGAAAGGCATAGTCAAAAGCATTTCTCGCTCCCCTTCATATATCCTTTCCATCACAGTGACAAGTTCCTTTAAAAAAGTTCACATAACTTTGTAAGAAGTTCCTTAATTCATAATAATATTCACATTTTAAAAAATGCTTGAAAGAAATCATGTTAATGAAGAGAACATTTGCAGTAATTTGGTGATAATTATCAGAATCGCCACATATTCGCAGAGGCTTGAACAATACGTGTTCAGAGAAAAGCAAAACACATTATTTTAATAGTCTGATATGCAAACTATGGACCGTTCAATTACGTGGCTTAATAATGCATACATGATGTGATCTTGTTATTGGGATGGGAAGGTCTGTGGTGAGTCACTGCTAAGTCCAAGTGTGCTCTCACATCCAGTAAAATCCATTGCCATGGATCAGGGGCCCCTGCCAAACTGCATTTAAGAGAATAAAAATTAATGACTGAGAATTTGAGCGTTAAATTAACATTAATTATATGACCTGCATGCTGGAAAGATTAAATTTCTTACGCCCTAATTAGATAACGTCTCCTCATACATCAAACAATTTTCATTTCCAAGTTTCAAGAAGCACAATGCAAGATGGGGAGAAGCAATAGGTTGGGGTTTTCCTTCTTTGGGAGAGTTTAGTCACCATTTGAGCAGCTTTCCTTTCCTTTTCTGGTGGGTTTCATCAGCAAAAGTCCTTAGGACGGAGGTTTGATAATGAAGAATGGCTTTTTCTCCAACCCCAAGGGGTAGCTGGGAAGTGGGGAGATGGGAGGAAGGGGTTGGAGGCCCCCTTTAGACTTAGAGCATCAGAAAGATCCTTTGCATCTGTCCTAAAAGAAGGATGACCACCTGTCACAGGGCCAGGAAAACTAGGTGGTAGGAATCCTTTCCAGTCCAGCCAAGGAGAAGAGTTCCATAAACACATCCCTGGACCCTTTTAGAGAAAAACTGTCTAAACTGAAAGTATATGGACACAACATGAGCCCCAGTGCTTTGTTTAGAAAAGTAAAATATTTTCTTTGGGGTCCCATCCAAAGACAATGCCACTCATTTTCCTCCTTGAAGAGGTCTGTCTGAAACTCATTATCGGGCCACGGGTACCCACCACCCGGAGTCACCGAGCCTTATCTTGGGTTGTTGGTAACACCTGTCCGGAAGTGGGGAGTGGGCTAGGTTGGGAGCAGGGTCCTCTCAATTGGATCTGCTAAGGGGACAAGAAAAGGGCAGGGTTAGGGCAAGCAGTAACACACCTCCCCCAGGACAACTGTTTGTAGTTGCTCCTCTCTCTCCCCCTAATGTGAACGTGTGTGTATGTGTGTGTGTGTTGGGGCTGGGAGGGCTGGATGGATGGGTGGGGAGTGGGGAGGGCAGAGGTCTCAGGGTTCAGAAGAAAGCAACTGTGTGGGCTTGGTTTGTAGCCAACTGGCAGCACAAGAATTTACAATCCTGGGATTAGGAGTCGGACTTGCTTCTTGGATATTCCTTGTGGCCTCAGACTCTTCACATTTCGTCCTCTAGCCTTTCTCCGCGCCTCACTTTCCCGAGGGAAGGGAAAGAATGTTGGGGACCTTTTCAGACAGCAGCCCAGAGCCCAGGGCGGGACGAGCAGAGCCAGATTAAAACCTCAAGGGCGACCGATTCTAAATCACTCAGAATAGAGTTTTCACGTGTCAGTGTTTCCATTCAGCCACTTTCAGGCTTGGGGAGAGAGGAGGGAAGGGCGGGAGTGCGTGAGCGCGGGTCCGGCGAGGTCCTAACTAGTGTGTCCCAAGGCGGGAAAACCTAGGTTGATAAGAAAAGTCACAAGGCGAGCAGAGGAAGGGACTCCGTCTGCAGCGTCCCCTTTCAAAAGTGCTGCGGGGAACACAAGAGACGGTCTGGTTGAGAGGGAAGAGGAGGGCACACTCCGAAAGGGGCGCACCCCAGCGTCTGGGGACTAAGAGAGACGCTTGCCAAGGCTTCAAGCGGGTCGGCTTTCTGCAGCCGCGCGCCCCCTGCGCACTGCCCAACACACGCTCAGACTTGGCAGTTACTTAGATCCAATTCCGAGTCTCTGGTGAAATCCGATCTCAGGCTTGGCTAGCATGAGGAAGTGGGCCCACCCTTCTCGGGGACTGGAAAATCTCCCCCTGGGTTGTGCGCGGGGGCCTGGGGCACCGGCATTGTGGCGCGGGCAGGCGGGGTTGCGCTCCGGGTCCCGGAACGGGGGCCGGGACGCAAACGATGGAGTTGGGGAGGGGGGCGGCTTCTGCTAAGTTTGCAGGCGTTAGCGCCCCGCGCGCGAGTTCGCGCCCCCTTCCCCACTCTGCCTGCTACTGGGGGTTCAGAGGCGAGAACTTCAGGGCAAGGGGGGCTGGTGATTGAGGTGAGATGGGGATGAAAACTGATAAAAGATCGTCTGTCTTGCCCTTTCCGCCCGCCTCGCCTACTTTTCCCGAAAAAAGATAGATAGTTGTGTCCTTTGGAAAAAGAAACTCTTGCCTGGCGGGTCCGTAGACTAGCCAGGGGTTGTGGCAAGAACTTTGGAGCCCAGATCCTTGCACCGGCAGAACCGCCGCTCGCTCACCCGTGGCTTCTCCATCTCTCCAGTGGCGCTTTCGGTTTGAAGCGTGTTTCTCGACTGCCCCGACACCCCGACACCCCTCCCTGCTCCCAGCGTGCCTTTGCTCGAAATGGTTATTCCTTTTAGAAATTGAAAAATCAATACTAGTTTAGCCTCTTCCGTGAGATGATGCCCTGTCTAACCTTACAGTCAGGGAACGGGCCGAAGGCAGGGTTTCAGTCCCTAGAGAATTTTACATAGAAATTTACAATGAACAGAACTTGTGAGCGCGGCTGAAACGTTCTTGGGTTAGTAGCATTGCTGTTAGAAAGCCCAAGACACACCTCTTACGTATTCTGTTTGGTTGTGGTTGACGTTTGGTTAAGTGATTGATCAGAAGCATGCATAGTGGGTGTTTATTCTTCCTGTTTTCTTAAACCACGTTTTGGATGGCTTCCTGTTAGTTTTCAGATGCCATTTGCAGCAGAGACAGATTTCATATGCCTACTGCAGATTGTCTTCAAAGTTCTAGTTTAAAGAGCATTATGTAAGCCTCTCTCTATTTACATAAGAGCTTTAACTCAAACCTCTCAGAAAACCATTTATTACCAACTGAAACCTATCCAGGGGAGTGCATAACCGACCTGTATCTTTATGACACTCTCAAGAACAGCAGTAGTTCATTCTTTTGCAAAAAAGAAAAAAGTAGATGTAACAAAGACTTGGAGTGTTTTGCATTTTTATTCAGCTTGGTTTTATGTCTTGTGGGTATTATTCTTAAGCTTATTTCAGGCACTGGTGACATTTTTAAGATACACTTTTCCCTCTATGTGGCCAGCATTTAACTAGGCTACAGAGCTGGCCCAGTCTCTCTTAAATTTAATCTCAGTCATCAGAACAAGTGTCCTTTAGTTGGAAGAATCAATTAAATATAGACTTTACTAAATTCCGAATTATGTAAATGGTTGGTTCATTAGTACATAAGCTCTATAAATAAAAGTCAAGCAATAATAAAAATTTCTCCCTCCTCTTAATTGTCCTCACCTCCATTACCTTCTCCTTCTCTCCCACAAATAACCACTGCTAATATTTGAAGGAGTTCTCTTTCTCTCCCTCTTTCTCTCTCTCTCTCTTTCTCTCATACACATCTCTCCATTTATTTAAAAATATAGGATTTTAAATTGCCATACATTATTATGATTCCTTTCATATGAAGATAGGAAATATAGTTGTAAAGTAACAAGGAGTTCCAGATTGGAATACTAAAAGAACAGGCAACACCTTGCCCCTAATCACATGGAAACTAGTTTGTATATATTTGTTATGTTCTGTATTGCATTAGTTGGAAAAAAATCACCCAACTCATTTAAAAACTGTCACTTTAATGCTAATAGAACAGATCAACAAAGGTCCTGGGAACATCTTTGATTAACTATTAGATAATTAGAAGTTGAAAGAGCTCTTAGAGCCTGACATTCTTCCAGGTAACCATCTTCTATTCAAGAAATCTCTTCTATCTCTGCAGATACAAGACAGATGCTGTTGTTCTAAGGCAATGTTTCCAACATGAAACTTATTAGGGGAAGGGATTAGTCTCTCAAACATTCTTCTATTTTTTTTAATCTTTTGAACCACACCAGGAAGTACTCAGAGGTTATTCCTGGTTTTGTACTCAAGAAGCACTCCTGGTGATGCTCTGGGGCCCACGTGGGATGCTGAGGATCAAACCTGAGTTGTTGGTCACTTACAAGGTAAATGTCCTACCCGCCGTACAATTGCTCCAATTCTCTCCTGTACATATATTCCAACACAAACACAAGTGTGTATTAGATAATTAGAAGTTGAAAATTCTTCAAGCGCTCTTAGAGCCTGACATTCTTCCAGGTAACCATCTTCTTAGGGGAAGGGATTAGTCTCCCTTCTATTCAAGAAATCTCTTCTATCTCTGCAGATACAAGACAGATGCTGTTGTTCTCTCTCTCTCTCTCTCTCTCTCTCTCTCTCTCTCTCTCTCTCTGTGTGTGTGTGTGTGTGTGTGTGTGTGTGTGGTTTGGGCTATAGGTACTCAGGGACTATGTTTCAGTGGTGTTTGGGGGACCATATGTTGTCCTGGGAATTGAAACAGGGTCAGTACATGCAAAAGAAGCTTCTTAATCTCTGTACTCTTTTGTTCAATAATTTTGTTTTTGTTTTGTTTTGGGTCTTACCCAGTAATGTTCAGGGATTACTTTTGGTTCTACACCAGGAATCATTTCTGGCAAGGCTCAGAGGACTATATATGGTGCTGGAGATTGATTCCTAGGTCTACTGCACACAAAGCAAGAACCATACCCACTGTACTGTTGCTCCGAGCCTCCCCTAGCCCAATATTTTAACTTAGCTTCTTTCCTTCCAGGTCTCTTCACTGTTGCAAAGTAACTAATACTAAGATGTTGAAGCTGATAAATGGTAAGAGAGATTTGCAGGTTATTCAAAGCATCATGAAGGTCCATATAACAAACTCAAAACAATGATCTCCGTATTGAAGTTGGAATTTAAGACTATGGTTGACAGATGGGGTAAGATATTTTAGGCAAGAGGAATTTTCAGCATTCCTGAATGATAGCCATATGACCACAAGTCACCTTCTTTATCCTATCTTTAAAAAGCAGCTCTACCTTTGTTATCTATCCACAAATGACAGACCTACTAAAAACCAACAGACAAACAAAAAAAAAGTGGCATTGTGGAATTTTAAATTAGCTATTGAGCAAAATTGGAAATGAATTTTTTAAATCATTGTTCTGTTAAAGAATTTACCTCTTCTAGTAAAAACTCCTTAGGATTGACATCAGAATCTAGAGAGAGTGACCTATGATTGACAATGAAGTATTTGCATTGCATAGTGATTGGTTCATGCCCTGGGCAAACCAATCAAGACCAATGAGCTTGACCCTCCTAATTTTGGTCAGAAATGAGAAAGGAGAAAAAAAAGACAAGAACTCTGATTATTTTATATACTAGGGCATAAGCTTTCATCTTTTATAAACCACGTTGTGGAGAAAATATCTTTGTGAGAAACCATCACAGAGGAATGCTAAAGACAGAGTAGCATAATGCAGTATAATTAAATCCTTGGTTCAACTGTGTCTAAAGTTTATCCTTAGATATTTTTGCTATGTAAGCCAGGACATCACTCCTTTCTTTTCCTGAAGTTAGTTTTTTGTCACCTGAAATGGAAACAACCATGTTTTTTCATTAGTATCATACCCTTAAGTCCTGAAGTTTCAGTTAAGTATTCATTTTAGTTCATGGCACAATATCATGACTGGTTCATGTAAAGCCCTTAGCATAGGTTTCCCTTTCTTTCTTCCCTAATTTGCTCCCTCCCCTTTTTCTCCTTTATGGCTATATATTGTCCTGATTCCATCTTTATTATAGGCCATCTTCCTACTAATATGTTTGTATGCATTATTGATAATACATATTGATTTTCTGAAGAAAAATTTAATTTGTGTATATGACATTGTGTTAAGTATATTGTTGTCTCTTTTTGACAACTTGTGCATATCTAATATATTATTTGTAATTATCGCTTTAGTTGTCCATCATGTATATATTAGTCAACTTAAAATAGTTAAAAAAGACAATGGTAGTAGGTATTTTTCACCATACAACTTAATTGAAAGGTGTTTATTATGTAGGTATTGGAAAACTGATCTTGAAAAAGCAAATACTAATGAAAAGTAGAGGTAATAATTGACGCAAACAGTAGGACTAGGAGAAAATATCAATGAATATAACAATTAATACTTTGACATTTGAAAAAGAAGTCTCAGAGAAATTGGATTCAGATCTCCACTCAGTCAGTCTTATTACCTTGAAGTGAAAGGATAGTCTTAAAGTTTGAGACTCAAACTTCAGGAGACATTGGCAGCTATAGCTGGTTCATCTGATGATGAGGCTGCTTCTGGGAATGTCAAAAATGTTGGAGGGTAAAGTACAGTGTTGCTGCCAGGGTGAAGTTACTTCCCTTGGGTACAATGACAGGGAGAACAAGAAAATAGAAAGGAACAAGTCCTGCTTTCTCCTCGCATCCCTGTCTCCTGCTGGGATCTTCTTTTGACAGAATTTAATAAGGATTCAAATGACAAAGCAATCTGAAGAATATCAGTCTGGGTTTTGCAAAGCTAGATGTAGAAGGGGAAATTTGAGTTAAAGAACAATGGTAAAATAATATGCTTCTACACATATCAGAACTTTTGTATGGTAATAACTTTTTTCTTCTGTCTAGTAAGATGTAACTGTCCTTAACAAGATACTTCTTTTACTATTTTATCTCTCCTTTACTCTGCCATTTTTCTAGCAGGTATTGTTTCTATGTATAGGCAAAGAATTAGTCCTTGATTTCAGTTACCTAAATGGTAAATCATAAGTTTTACTATCACCATCATTGCATATGTAAAATAGTAGAGATCAAAAAGAAATATAAAATAAACATAGTAAGCAAAGAGGAAAATTTTCAGTTGTGACTATCCATATTCTAAATTTTTATAAGATTATTGTGTATATTTGAAACTACTTTCTTCACTATCAGTTCCATGTTTGACTTTCAGTCAGAACTTCAGTTAGTATTTTATCTGACCATTGAACTGATTTGTGAAAGTTTTCAATCTTTAGTGGTTCAAATCTTTTTTGGTAAATATCTTAAAAACTTTACTAATAACTTCTATTCCTGGAGATAAAAAAAAGGAGGAGGTAATTCAATGGCTTCCCTCTTTTCATTGCTTGTATTGTATAGCAATAACCTACTTTCTTTCTGTTAGCATCAGTAATCCTCATTTTGGTAGCTAGAATAATACCCTATTTTGTCAACTGATCAGTTGAATCAAGAATCCCAAACAGATAGGTGAGTATTTTCACTTTTGACTCACTGAAACAATTATTAAATCTGGTATAAACATTTCTCCTATGGGAACTAGACCTCTAAAGCAGCAAAATTGTGAGGATGAAAAAGAAAACTGATACAGGGTCACCAGATGGAATAGTTACATTGATTCCTAGATCCCTGTATTCACACCATGGGAGAAACAGCACCATATGTTGTTCACAGATTCAAAGCATTATGAAACTGTAGGCATTTTATGACATAGCTCCAAACTTTACAAACTTCTTAATTAGAGTGGTAAGGATTTTTTATAGACTATTTCCCCACCCTGTCATGCCAATACACCTAACCCCCATTACATCTATGTGATGGGAGCTGTGGTAGAACCCAGTAAATTCCATGGACATGACTTCATTATTGTCATTCTTATGTTTTGTTCATTTCTTTGATTAAAAGTAATATTGTGTGGTATTAAGTATGTTGCATTGAATATAGTGAATAAAACTTTCTGCAAGACCACAACGATGTTTCCGACAGTAGCAGTGAGTAGAGAAAATGGAGATCCATTTCTTTAACACAAATACATTGAAATTAGGACAAATTGTGGCCACATCTATGAGATAAAGAATACTACTCAATCAATAAACCACTAAGTGGGAATGTTGCCAGTTGGAATCTTAGTGCTGCTGTCTGTGGTTGGCAGTTTGTGAATTCTACAATTGACAGTACTAGATCAGTCTGGTTGCAGAGAAACTCATTTTGTTGAACTACTGCATAGCTGGTACTTCAGTTTTCATGACTGCATTGCATTTACTCAGCAATCATGTTAGTGCTTGGAGAAGAGGCTACCTCATATCTATCAAATATATCATCATAATCAGCCAATTGAGAATCTCATTTGAAGTAGAGGATTTTTATTGCGTGGATGTCTTCACACTTCTGAGTGAGAAGTGTCTGAGATTCTGAATATCTATCCACAATAATCCTACCAAATCTTTCCTTCTATTTCTCCTTCTTGTCCTCTTCCTCCTCAACTCTTCCTCCTTCTCCTCTTTCTACCTTTTCTTGTGATGATGGCACCATGATTTATTAAGTTGTTTATAATAGAGTTTCAGTCATATAAGTACATATTATTTTGTCATTAACCATTAAACCAAAATACTAGCCATTGCCTATGATTTAGAACCACATCTATATCCAGTTTTGACAAAGGGGACAAAGATCCTTTCATTTGGAGGATTTCCCTTCACTATTATCTTTCAGGGTTATACCTGAATAAAACTACAATAATACAGGTACCTCTTTCTGATAATTACATTAGGTAAATGAATTTTTAAAATTAGGTAACAACCAACTGATTACAAAACTTCGTATCACCAAAATCTTTCAATTTTGTCATGGACTTGATAGCCTGTCATATTCACAGGTCCTACCCATGGTCAAGGGGAAGGAATTAGGCAATAGTGAGGGTCATCTTATCTTACCATAGTATTATATTTTTATTATCATGCTTTTGGGTCACATCCAGCAGTGCTCAGGTCTACTCATAGATCAGTGCTGGGAGGTTGGCAGCATATGTGGAGCCAGGGATTACACTTTAGCCTATTGAGCTCTTTCTCCAGCCCATATCGTCAATTAAAACTTTTTTTAAGGACACATAGTCCTTAATATTTGTCCATATTTATATGTTCACAACATTTGTATTGTTGAAGTAGATGAATGATTATTGTATGGGCTCTCAGGGTGTGCATTTAATGTGTTTGAGTTTTCTGCTCTCCCAGTTACGGATACTTAAATAGCTTTTAACTTTTAGCCACATCCAGGAAGTAGGTGTTCATTTTTTTCCCTTGATATCTCAAAGATGGTGGAACCTTCATGAAATTTTTTATGGGTAACTCTGTGAGATGTCCTAAAATGGGCATTCAAAACTGAGGAAGAAAATATATTGAGTAAATAATTGAATTTTAAGCTAATAATTGTGAATGGTGAAATTTTCCTCTCTGCTGTGTTCAACTCTTCCAGGAGAGCCCAAGAAAGTTCAGATAAAAGATAAAACAGATGCTTTCATAACTTCTTTGTGATTTTTTTCTGATAATTTACTCAAGGCCACATCTTATGATGTATGTTGACTATTCAGTATCTGGTACTACATTTGTGAAATTACCATGTTGCATATGAGACTCTTTATTCTTCCACTGGCAACACAAAAATAAAATCTAATCATTTCTTGTTGACATCTATTAAAAATTTTTAATCGGATGGGGAAGCAGTTTGGGAAGCAAGGTTCTTGCTGGCTGTGGTTTTGGTTAGAATTCCTAGCACCACAGGCTACCACTCCTGAGTACAGAGCCCAATGGACAGCTGGTATATGATCAAAACAAAACAAAAAGTATGTTTTCTATGGTTTTATTGGCTATTAAGATTTTTACTTGTAAAACAGCAATTCATTTAACATTTTATCCATATTAGAATTCACAAAACACTGTGAATTACCTTGTAAATAATAAAAAGTAAAATTTCTGGTTCTTAACTTTTTCCTTCTTTTGGTAGGTAGCTTTTTATTCTGTTGAAAATTAGGGTAGTAGTTTAGGTAAGTCAAATCTGAGCTAGACTCATTTGACTTTATGAAAGGCAGATCCATTAACATGACTCTGATTTTTCACTCTCAGTGAACTCTTAGTCTAGTTTGAAAAGATCGGCAGGTTAATAGTATAGTATGGTCTGTCACACCTTTTAATCATTCATTTACCAACTAAGGTTACCTGTTCATTCTATTTATCATATCTCTTAATATGGTAAGGATGGTTTTTTCTTAGCTTCTAAAGCAATGGTTCTTAACCTTAGTTTCTACTAGATAACTTAAGAACAAAGGTATCTTTCCATTTGGAGATAATTATTTAAGTGGTTTTAAGTGGCACTGAGAGTCTTTCCACCCAATAAAGAGATTCTAATATGTAGCCAAGGCTGAGAACAACTGCATTGGAGAAGTAAAGAACAATCATAATCTCCAGAAAAGTCATTATCTCATGGGAGAATTATAATCCAGTCTGAAGAAGTCTTCTAATGTATATGGATACAAGAACCTAGAATTCTTTCTCATATTTTACAAACTAAGAGTAAGTGGCTTTTCAATGTTAATGGATCTGCCTTTCATAAAGTCAAATGAGCCTAGCTCATATTTGACTTACCTAAACTACCCTAATTTCCAACAGAATAAAAAGCTGCCTACCAAAAGAAGGAAAATTTTAAGAACTAGAAATTTTTATTATTTACAAGGGAATTCACAGTGTTTTGTGAATTCTAATATGGATAAAAATGCTTAAATTAACTGCTGTTTTACAAGTAAAAATCTTGATAGCCAATAAATCCATAGAAAACATACTTTTTATTTTGTTTTGATCATATACCAGCTGTGCAGAGGACTTTCTACTGACTCTGTTGTCATGTTGACCCAAGACTACACCTGGTGGGTCTCAGGGACCATAGGAGTGATGGGGATCAAACCAGCATTGGCCATGTACAAGGCAAGCCACTGACTGTCTGTACTATTTCTCTGGCCCTTGAAAATACTTTCAGGAGTTAATATTCTCAAAAATATTTAGCAATACAGAATGATCTCTTTCATATGTGGGGTATAAAGAAACTTAGTAAGGCAATAGAAAATGACCAAAGGTAATAGAATCTGAGAAATGGCCACTAGTACTGAGCTTACCAAGAAGTTTGATGACAGGGGACATTGGTGGGAGGAAGTGGACATCCTGGAGTATAAGTGGTGTAAGAAATTTGTATTCATTAAGCTCTATCATTAACAGTATTGTAAATCACAGTGCCTCAATAAAAAATGGAAGATACTCAACCTAATAGATAGCCATAAAATAAGATAATCATTCAGATTCATATTTTACATTATAACTGTGATATCTCAGAATATCCACAACACAGTTATAAAATGATTATTTTAAGAATAACTCTTATAAAAATATGATAATTGTGAATTAATTATGAAATTTAGGGTTGATTCCTCTTTGATAATGTGACCCATAAAAAAGAAATCTTGAAATATATCACACCATGTAATTTGGACATTTCTCAAGCCTTTTCAAGGGTGCCATTCCAGTTAGACAGTTTTTGCTTTTCCAGAGACTTCACAGTATATTCTTATTTTTATGCAGAAAACTGTAAAATCTAAATGCAAAGTTTCTGTTTAAATTATTCTATTTTAGGCTTTTATTTTTTGTAGTTTTTCTTTAGAAAAACTTTTGCCTTTGGAAAAACATCTCAGCTCATCACAAAAAGGGTATACGCAGGCAAAAAGCAAAAGGACTTTTCTACATTTGTACTGATGTTTTATACATCAGTGAGGTTGTGCATGGCATGTCCAAATTGAAAAGGAAAAATGAAAACAGCGTCTCTGCAATGTCCATCTGGAGGTTTCCTGAGTAAGGATTATTAACCAAACTCTAGGAGAAGTCCTTCGTCCTTGCTAAAACAAAGCTTGGGCTGGAGTTGACAAAAAGATAAAATTTAGCAGAATTTTGCTATTTTAATTAGATTGCAACAGCAACCCGGTAAGAATAAGAAAGTCTAAGCAGTCAATTTCTGAAGTGTATTTTAAGAAGAAAGAAAATTGGTGATACAAATGCTTTATGAGGGAATCAACATTTGAGAATCATTGAGATAGTTAATATAGTTATAATTTATTAGAATGCTTTTGATTCAAAGATTTAAAGATATTTAAAAATGAAAATTATCACAATGATTCAAATTATGTGTACCTGTAGGGGTGCTTTTAAATGTCATATCTAGTTTTAGTTTTATCTGTAAGATTCTATTGAAGATCTATTGAACTGATTATATGAAAAGGTTCTTCAAAGTTCAAGATACCTTTTCTCCCTTATATTTTATCTTACAATAATAATTATAACAGTAATAATAAGAAATGATTAATGATTTTTCTCATGTCATATTTTTGTTTGTTTTCTTTTGGGGACATTGCACACTCTGCTGTGCTCAGGGCTTACTCTTCACTCTGTGCTCAGAGATCACTTGGGTAGGCTGCATGCAAGGCAAACATCCTACCTGCTGTACTATCACTCTGACCCCAATTTTGCACCGTCTATAAAAGAAAAACTATAGTCATTTCTGTACATGGATGGGATGAGAATAAATGTACAAATTAGCTTCTTTCTGGGCCACACCTAGAAGTAGATGCTTCTGTCTCTCTTTTAATATTATTTTTCATTTTATTGAATCACCATGAGATAGAACATTACAAAGCTGTTCATAACTGGGTTTCAATCATGCAGTGTTCCAACACCCATCAGTCAACCAGTATAATTTTCCAGCACCCACGCCTCACCCCAGCCTGTCTCTATGCAGGTACCTCTCTCTCTCTCTCATAGTCACTCTTTCTCTCTCTCATATTCATTCTCTCTCTCTCTCATTTTAGGCATTATGGTTTGCAATAAAGATGCTGAAAGATTATCATGTATATCCCTTTACCTACTTTCAACACTCAGTTCTTGTACAGAGTGATGATTCTCTCTCTCTCTCTCTCTCTCTCTCTCTCTCTCTCTTTCTCTCTCTCTTCTTTTCCACGTCTCAAAGAGACATGGGCATCCATGAAATCCTATATGGTTAACTCTGTGAGATACTCCTGAATGGGTGTTCAGTATGGAGAAAGTAGTTTGTGGGGGTTAGAAAGGGCTCCTCCAGGGCCACTAAGCTGTGGGTTTGCAAATTATGTGTGTTTGGGGTTGTATAAAATGTTACTGTTGAGCAATGCCCTCTGTATTAGAAAGGCTAATGGCTTTCAAATGCAGACCTGAATGTCTTAATAGTAACTAAGTTCTTTAAGCTACACAACAAGAAAATCTGAGACCCAAATGTCTTAATAGTAACTAAGTTCTTTTACGCTACATATAAAGAAACCCGAGACAGGGCAGCTCCAGTGTTAATTAACTGCCATGCAGATTTATAAAAAATGTTTCTATATTTTTATTCTTAACTATCTCTAGACTTGTCCCCAGCTATCTTTCCTTTGGCTTACTAAATGGTTGCTGCTATACCAGGCATAGCGTTTATACTATGATGTTTGATTATAGAAGAAAGATCTCTCATGCCATGTGTCTCTCTATTGAGAGGAAGATCACTTGCCTTGAAAGTCCAAACAGGATAATATCCATAGACTGGAACTAGATGTCATGTATGTGTCTGATCAAGTAGCTTGTGAAGAAAACAGAGTTATTCTAATTGAATTCCTAATCAGTATTTACATTGAGTCATATGGTTATGGAGGACAATTGAATTAAATTTGGACCACTTTTGGTAAGAAAGAGGGTGGAATGACTGTTAGATGGGCAAAAAAAGAGAGAGAGAATAAAAAACCAAGAGAGTGAGAGAGAGAGAAAAATAGTTGAAGGATAAAAGACTCAGAGATGATTCTTTATAAGAACAGATGGACTTACAGCTATGGGAAGTAGGTGGCAACACAATAGAATAATTCTATTTTTAGTCACCCTAAATGGTTCTCTTCCATAGCAGGTCAGGAATGGACGAAACAAAAAGGGGATTTTGAAGCTTTCTATACTGGTCACTGTGTTAATGTCAGTTAAAAAAAAAGTTAAAGCTAGTTAAGATGATTTTACAATAAAATGTCCTAGATAAGGTTGCAATGTGCAAGTAACTTGCTTGTATTCACATGATAAACTTGCTTATTGCTCTCACCCAGGTACCCTGGAAAAAAATATGTGAACAGTCTAATTTCCCATTATCCATTAATTCACATTTAAAAATATCTATGGAGTGCCTGTGTGCCAGGTATGATTTGAGACTCTTGATTTAACATACAGAACTAAGTGTGCCTCATGGAGCATGCAGTCTAGGAGGAGATAAAAAATAAATTTGCACAAGGGACTTAGACAATATCAACTGATAACAGATACTTGCCCT
Source organism: Sorex fumeus (assembly GCF_029834395.1). Lineage (NCBI taxonomy): Eukaryota > Metazoa > Chordata > Mammalia > Eulipotyphla > Soricidae > Sorex > Sorex fumeus. The sequence goes on along the minus strand of NW_026606111.1, from coordinate 16,965,391 downwards.
TTAATTACAAAACTGAGGTTGCTAAGCTGTGGGAAGGAAGAGGAGGAGAGTGGTAGAGGATCTTAGGCATGGTGGTGGTGACAGTTTGACAACTTAGTACATCAAAATCATGAAAATTAATCCTATTGCAGCCATGTTAGCTACACTACAATACACATTTTTAAAGTTTATGATGAAATAAATTTAAAGAAAGACCTATGTTAATACGTTCTAGGGGAAAAATAAAGCAATGCAAAGTTGGATGAAAAAAATTGGTATATGGTTGTAAGAGCGGTCTGTATTAAAAGGGTCTTTGGTCAGTGTAATGGTCAAAAGGATATCTTTCTCAAAAGGTTAAGAATGTTACAGTCAGAAGGAATAAAAGATACTTAGGTTGTGAAATAGGAGCTCATAGTGAGGAGGATAACAGAGAAGGTGGAAAGTAATATGAGCAGTTCAGAGAAGTCACAGATTATTCAGTATTTTAGATCAGTGGGTTCCTATGCCATAAGTGTCAACATCACCCAGAAACTTTAGTTAAAACACAAATACTCTAATATTGAATCAAATATTGATTCAGAAGTTCTGAGCATAAGATTCAGCAGTCTGTATTCTAAGAAGACTCCAGGTGGTGCTGTATCTATCGTAGCTAAGTTTGAGAACCAGTGATGTATACATTGTAAAATGGGTAAACTGTGGAGACATCAGAGTGGTAAGGCCAGGCTATAACCGTATTCCAATCTAAAACTGATCATAATGTATGCTTTGTTAAAAATAAACTACAGAGAAGGAAAGGATAGAAGAAAAGAAATTATTTTAATAATTTGAGAAAGATGTGATGATGCCTTGAACTAGCATGATGGTAGAGGTAGTGAGAAAAAAATTTGATTTTGTATATATTATGAGCCCACAAGAGTTACATAGGGCCTGTATATGAATGGAAGAGTTCGAGAGTAGAACTTGTCTACAGAAGTGAGCTTGTCAAGGGTAGGAAGGAAGGAATGGAAGATATATGTGAGAGGGACCCTAAGACTATGGTGAAGGACGGGGTGTTAAAAGATGTACACTTGAAGCTATTATTACTAGCATTGTAATTTATGGTGCTTCAAATGAAAGAATAAAATTAAAAAAAACAAAAAGAATTTCTACAAAGGTTTGGGTCTAAACATCTGAAATGTTTAGAATATGAAATGTGGAATAGTTCCTTGTTCAAATGCGGAAAACTTGGGGGAGATGGCTTAAAAGATTAAAAAATGAGAAGTGAATGTAGTCATATTTGGCCATGTTAACTTTAAAATGGATATGCCAACCAGATAATTTAGGGGAATGGTCTGGGTTGGGGATAAAATTTAGGAGTTGGGGTCAGAGAAATAGTGTAGAGGATAAGATATTTGCCTTCCATGTGTCCAAACTGAGTTCAACCCTTGGCACCTTATATACAATCCCAAGCCTTCCAGAAGTGAGCCCTGAGCACATAGCTAGAAGTAATCCCTGAGCACAGCCTGATGTAGCCTCCAAACAAAAATAAATAAACAACAACAAACCTTAGATGTTGTCAGGGCCTATGTGCTATTTACTGTCACAGACCTGGATGAGAACATTAGGGAATGAGTATAGATAAAGTCCTAAAACAGCCCTGTGTATTTCTTCTCTTCTTCTTTTTCTTTTTCTTGGGGGTAGGCAGGTCTCCCAAACAATGCTCAGGAGGACTGGGAGTGAGACTCCTGGCTAGACTGAGCCCATTGGGGCAGGTGGTCCCCATGCTAGAGCCTGACAATGAGAAGATGCTAGGGCCCTGCAACTCTGGGGACCATCAGTGTGGTCCTGGTGATGAGGTGTACATGTGTGTGTGTATGTGTGTGTGTGTGCTTTAGTACAAACAGTGAGTGAAGCTTGAGTGGTGGTGGGAGGAGGCTTGTGGTATTGGGGTTCGTACTACAATCCTTGAGGTCTGGGCCACTGACAGCTGAGTGGCCTATATATTTAGAGAATGGATAATATCAGAGAAAACAGCAAAAGATAATAAGAAAAGGTAAATAGTGGGATTGGAGGAAAAAGAAGACAGGGTTCCTGGGAAGACAAATTTAGAAGGTGATTTAAGAAAAAAGTAGGTGGGAGTGGCAAGTCTGTGATGGTAGAGTAAGGTGCTAGCTAGGGCTCAAAATTTAAAAGAGGGACTCTGGAGAGATAATCCAGTGGGTATAGTGCTTGCTTTGCACATGGCAAACCCAGATCTATATCCAGGACCCATATAGCCTCCTAAATTCTTCAGGCATGACCCTAAGCACAGAACCAGGGTAAGTCCTGAAAAACATTGGGTGTGACCCTAAAGCAAAACAAAACAAACAAACAACATTTAAAGAAGGTATGAGAAATTCATTAATTATAAAAATAAGCTATGTGTTACTGGGAGCATTTATTTTAGAAATCCATGATAAACACAATAACACAATGAAAGGAAATACAAGATCTGACCTTATTCTTACATACTTGTCACCTCATCTGGCTCTTGACAGTCTCAGGTCCTGCCTATATTCAGAGTTTGGTGCTTGGTTCATCATGAAGTTTTCAAATTTATTTTTAGTAAAAAATCATACAAAACACTATTTTATTTTGATTACTGAATTTTTGGCCCATCCTCAACATTACACTTGTAATGAGGACCTCACTCAATAATTCTATTCTCAGAGCAAGATAAGCCATGGATGTTTAATACAATGCTAACTCTAGTGGTTAGATTTCCAAAGGAATATACAGATGGAGTATCTTTCTTGGGGAACAGGGGTTTGGTTCACATTTAGTGGTACTCAAGGACAACTCCAGGCTCTGTGCTTATGATCGGCTACTTGTGGTACTGGGATTAAATCTGGGATATCTTCAAGCAAAGTAGGCACCTGCTTATCGAGATATCTTTCGAGCCTATTTGATAAACATCCTTTTTTGCTTGCTTTGTTTTAGGTGACATTTAGCAGTGCTCAAGAGACCATATGTGGTGACTAGGATTAAAACCAGTTTGGCTGCATGCAAGGTAAGTGCCATAACCTCAGTATTTACTATCTGGCTCCATGATGAACATTGTATTAAAATTTTAAAATTTAACTTAATTAATGTTTGTTTTGGGGATACACCCAGCTATGCTAAGTGCTTACTTGTGGCTCTGCACTCAGGAGTCTTTACTTGTGGACTCAGGGGATCACCTGGGGTACCTGAGATCGAACCTGGTCATTTGCAAACAAGGCCAGCTGCTTACTCACTGTACTATTACTCTTGTCTGTGATGAATATTCTTTTTTATTTATTTATTTATTTATTTATTTTTTAATAGTGAGACACCATGAAGTACAGTTGTAGACTTACACATTTTTGTGCTTGGGTTTCGATTATACAATGATCAAACAGCCATCCCTTCACCAGTGCGCATTTCCCACCACCTCGGATCCCAGCATCCCCTCCCCCCCCCCCCGCCCCTATCCCACCCTGCCTCTGTGGCAGGGCATTTCCCTCTCTCTCCTTTTGAGTGCCATGGTCAGCAAAAGAGGCATTGAGTGGCAATCATGCTTGGTCGACAGTCTACCCTCAGCATGCTCTCCCATCATGGGCAGATCCTCCCAACACCCTTTATTTGGTGTTCCCTTCTCTTTCTGAGCTCCCCCTTCCCCTAACATGTGTGGTTGTCCTCCGGGTCATTGAGTAAAATTCCTGGTACTAATCTCTGCCATACTTGGGTGTTAGTTTCCTATTTTGTTACTTTATGTTCCCCAGATGAATGCAATCTTTCTATGTCTATCCCTTTCTTTCTGAGTCATTTCGCTTACCATGATACTTTCCATGTAGTACCACTTGTATGTAAACTTCATGACTTCGTCTTTCCTAACAGCTACATAGTACTCCATTGTGTAAATGTGCCAGAGTTTCTTCAACCAGTCATCTCTTCTCGGGCACTCAGGTTTTTTCCAGATTCTGGCTATTGTAAAGAGTGCTGCAATAAACAGACAATTGCAGATGTCACTTCGGCTATACTTTTTTGCCTCTCTGGGATATATTCCCAGGAGTGGTATTTCTGGGTCAAATGGGAGCTCAATTTCTAGTTTTTTGAGAATCATGTGATGAATATTCTTATTCATTATTTGTTTCTAAGGTTTCTGATTGGAGCTCATGGTCAAACACACATCAAGGTGATTTTATCAGTTTGCTTGATATGGCACAGCGGTAGGGCGTTTGCCTTGCATGCAGTCAATAAGGTCGATCCGAGTTTGATTCCTCCACCTCTCTCGGAGAGCTGGGCAAGCTACCGAGAGGATCTAGCCCGCACGGCAGAGCCTGGCAAGCTACCCGTGACGTATTCGATATGCCAAACACAGTAACAACAAGTCTCATGATGGAGACATTTCTGGGCCCGCTTGAGCAAATCGATGAACAATGCGAGGACCGTGACCGTGACCGTGATATACTAGAGTTCAGCTGGTATACTCAACCAGGGGTTAAAGATAAGTCCATTGCTTCAGGAACCATATAGCTACATTATTTAATAAAATAATTTATTGACAAAGTTATGGAGCTTTGTATTCTATCCCTGATATTATACTTTTGAATCTCTTTCATAAGAAGAACCAGACTTTCATAAGAAGAACCAGACTCTTTCATAAGAAGAACACTATAGGCAAACTAGGCTTTCTTCTGAGAGCAGATAAAAACAGCATTTGGTTAAATCTACCCAAGAAACATAGCAATAATGATTTGAACTTTACTTTTTTTATTTCAAAGGGAGTGCTACTAGATATATCATAGCAGCATAAACATTTTAGATTTCTGGGTTCATTTGTCAGTTTGGCATTCTTATAAATATTTTTGAAGGTGTAGAATTCACCTCTAAGGTGATGAAATGAATTGGAGTCATAGAAGCAGTTGTTATTGACTCCATAAAGGTTGGAGGAGATAAATGTGGAAGCATAATTTTCATTGTAGCACTGTAGCACTCTCCTCCCATTGTTCATCTATTTTCTCGAGTGGGCACCAGTAATGTCTCCATTGTGAGACTTTTTTACTGTTTTTGGCATATCGAATATAGGGAGCTTGCCAGGCTCTGCCATGTGGGCGGGATACTCTCAGTAGGTTGCCAGGCTCTCTGAGAGGGGCAGAGGAATCCAACCCGGGTTGGCTGTGTGCAAGGCAAACGCCCTACCTGCTGTGCTATCACTCCAGTACTATAATTTTTATTAATCTTCTTTTTTTTTCAGTGTTGTGAGATGGAGATGTGGCTCAAGTGGTAGAGCACACACTTTGTATGTGTGAAGCCTGGTTTTGTTCTCCAGCATCACGTGGTCCTGACCATCACCTCTGCTGCTCTCACCACAACAACTTTTGAGACATTTTTTTTTCCCTGAAAGTAAATGACTGTTGGAATAACCTGGCTTTTAAGGAAAACAGTCATCTCACGTTTAGTTCCCTCAGAAAAGCAAGCACCATGATTGAAATGCAGTCATACCAAATGTTCTGTAGAAACTAAATAAATGCACATTGGCTATGCTTTTCAAACTTCATCCTCTAGATTTAATAGCAACCCAAATGGAACTTGTGTTTTGAACACTTTTGAAGCTACATTTTTTTAAAAATCTACCATAAGTGCAGAAACCCTTTGGGTACCCGTCTGCCCAGATGGACCTAAGAATACAAAAGAAGGTGGAAAGAGGTTAAAATTTAGAACTGCATTAGATGACAAAGGAGAAGAGAGAGAGTGGATAAAGAAACTAGGGAAGTATCACAGGGCTAAACTTGTATAGACAATAAAGTTCTATATGGGAAAGATCTCAAATTGCTGTCCTGAGATAAAAGTGCTAGGATTTTTATAAAACCACTAAGAAGTTCTAACTTTAAGGGGTGGGGGGTGCTATACTATTCAAGTCTCTGGTCTCTTAGAGATGATGATTCATCTCTAAGTCATTTTATACTTTTGAAATTTGTCTGTGATATAATGGGAGCAAAGTTTTTCCTGTAAGGAAGACATAGGCTGTTTGTTTCTTGCAAAGGAAGTGAAAAATGAGGAAACCATCTGGCATTTGCTCAAAATATCTAGATAATTGAGGCAAAGTATCTTTTAGCTTAATTTTATATCAATGAACAGTCTTTATGTCCCCTTCCCCATTTGCTATATAGAAAATATCTGAAGAAAAAAATCCAGAAATTTACTAGGAAGAATTTTGAACTATAATGGTCATTAATATGATTGGATTATATTATCCATTATTCCTAGAATTCTGCTATTCTTGAATGTAATATATATGAATATATACATATATTAATGTTTATAGTATAATTAAAGATATATTATTTAAGTATCCTTACAGATTAAAAATGCTTAACTTCATTGCAAATTTCATAGTATCAATCAGATTTTTTTCTCAGGTGATGCAATCTCTAGGTTATCTTTAAGAACTTGCATTTCAAAGCTGATTGATAAATTAAGTGAGATGATGGTGATGTCATTTCTGTACAACAGATATGTAGAATGATTCCCTGCTAAAGGAACATTATAATTTAGTTTGAAGGTTATTTAGTAAATTTAGTGTTTATAAGTCAGAACTATATGTTTTATACCAGATATTAAAGTTCTGTTAGAAAAGTTCATATTTTCTTGGATACCAGGCCATATTTTTGGGAAAGGCACATCCACAGAACAGAGGGAAGGTTATTCCTCACTCTAGTGATCTGGGGTCACATGGGGAACTATTTGGTGCTAAGGATCAAACTCAGACCTCCCACATGCAAATCATGAACTCAGCCCATTGAGTCATCTTTCCTGCCCACTAGTCCACATTTAAAGGACATTTAACAATTGGATTTCTTCTCCACATATTATCTTTTGGTCTCTTTTGGGTATGCCTGATATTTATGGTCTTAACTCTTCATTTATGTGGTTGTTCATTTTCATTAAATTGTCATTTTATCTTAAAAATGAAAACAAAAACATTAAGAAGGAAATGTTCATAAAGTCCTTAAGGCAGAAGGAAAATGATACCAGATGGAAATATGAATCAAAGAAAGGGAAGAAGACAGTGGACTAGTAACATTGTGGGTAAATATAGTATATTTAATGCTCTTTAAAATATAATTGACTCTTGAAAGCAAGACAGTAATGCATGTTGGGATGTATGATAAAGTAGAAATAAAATATGTGAGAAAATTAAATAAAGGTCAGGAAAGAAAGATGATAATATTAAGTTGTTTTATTATATATGAAACGTTATTAAATTATTTGAAAGTAGTCTAAGTTATAGTATAAACCCTAAAGCAAACACCAAACACAGCTGAGAGACTTATCTGATAAATTTACAAATGAAATAATCACGATTATGACAAATAATTCAAAGGTGCTTGGAAAAAGGAGACAAAAAACTTATAGGACAAATAGTTAATAAGTTAAATGTGGTAGACTTAAATGACATTACACTGATAATGACATTAATTATAAAATGTCTCATTATATCATTGGAATAGTGGAGATTGTTCAAACTAGATTAAAATGCAACAACTAACTTTATACTCTCTACAAAAAAAACATGCTTTACGTATAATGACACAAATAGATTATAAGTAAAAGAACAAGGAAAAACACATCTTGGGAATCAAACAAAAGCTGGAGTGGCTATGTCAGGCAAAATGCAATTAAGATAAAAAAATTACCTTTATAAAAGGTTTTATAAACTATTCACTCTTTTATGTAAATCTTAAACTAAAATATTACAAGGCAATAAGTAAAAGTAAAGTAAAGGCCCTCCCGTTGATCATCGATTTGCTCGAGCGGGCCCAGTAACGTCTCCATTGGAGACTTTGTTGTTACTGTGTCTGGCATATCGAATATTTTAAAAAATAATTTACCAGTTTTTTTTTTTACAGGTACCATATCTGGCAGTATTTCTGGGATATTTTCAGCCTATTGAGCTATCTTTATGGTCCAACAATGTGATTCTATAACCATATCTAAAGCTGCTATGCATCGATTTCCTTTAAAATGCTCTTTTTTGGGAGGACAGAGAATGTTGTAGGTAAAGTGCTTCAGACCGCGGTTCAATATCTGGTACTATATATGATCATCTGAGCACTGATAGAAGAGATCTCTGAGCACAGAGACAGGAGTAAGTCCTAAGCATAGATAAATGTGACCCCTCACCCCAGTTCCCTACCAATTAAATAAAATACTCTTTTTAAAAGGATAGAGAGAGGGAGGAAAAGAAAGGGGTGTGTGGGAGATAGAGAGAAAGAGAGAGAGAATGTCCAGGGCCTGCATGCAAAGCATATGTTCCAATTCTATTTAAGAGGGATACTATTGATTGTACATACTTGCGATGCTCAAGGACTTCTCCTGGCATGTTACTTGGGGGTTGCTTCTGGCCATGCTCAAGGGACCATTTGGTAGCAAGGATCAAATTTGGACTTCACGCATACAAAGTATGTGATCTGGCTCATTGAGGTATTTTCTCTCTCGACCTTATGTGCAATTCTTTTTCTTTTTCCTTTTTTACATTTTGGGCCACACCTAGTGGTGCTTAGAGCTTATTCATGTCTCTGTGCTTAGGGATTACTTTGGGCAAGACTTGGGGTACCATATGGAGTAACAGGGATGAAACGTGGGTCAGTCATGTGAAAGACATGCACCCTACCCACTCTACTATTGTTCTAACCTCTTCAGTGTTATTCTTAAGCAAATAATTCAAGTGATTTGCATTATTAGATTGCTAGGTCTGAGAAGATAGTTTCACTTGTTCAGTTATTATCAAGTGTCCAATACGCCATTGGGCTGGAGCGATAGCACAGTGGTAAGGCGCTTGCCTTGCCCACGGCTGACCCGACCAACCCTGGTTTGATTCCTCTTCCCCTCTCGCGGAGCCCGGCAAGCTACTGAGAGTATCTTGCCCTCACGCCAAAGCCTGGCAAGCTACCCGTGATGTATTTGATATGCCAAACACAGTAACAACAAGTCTCACAATGGGGATGTTACTGGGCCCGCTCCAGCAAACCCATGAACAGCGGGAGGGCAGTGACAGTGGCATATCAAGTGTCAATTGTGGGGAAGGAGATTTATGTAGAAGTTGAAAATTTCCCTATGTTTGTGAGAAATTACTCTCAGTGGTTCTTGAGATCAGCCATTGTCACTCGAGATCACGCAGCATAGACTTTCTCCAAAGGCTTCAAGGTAGTAAATGATAATGTAAGGTGATAAGTAGTAGTTTCTCTGAGGTGAGTGTGAAAGGTGGCACTGTTCAAAAGAGACAGATTTGGGGCAAGAAAATAGGGAACCAAAACTTTGATGTTCTTAACTGGGGGGCTACCATATATGCACTAACACACACACACACACACACACAATCTGCTCACACCTCCTTAATACTATACAATTGTGTCACTTAGAATAGTTGTTGAATATGATGACAGGCCAGTAAAGTTGAAGTGAATGTCAACCATGGTAGGAGTTGATTACTTTCTTTCAGGGTAAATTCGTTACCTTGAGTTTTGTTTAAATGGAAGAGGGAGCCTCTTCAATATTTCCTTACCTCTGGTTGACATTTGCAGTTTGAATTTGCTATGCATTTGGCTTCTAGTCTGTATAAAGTGCTATGTTTGAAGTGGCCACGAGCTCTATTTGTATTGCCTTGCTATTTGCTGAAATTGCATCTCCATGTTTGACGTGGTTGTTATACCATCCTTTGAGCTTTTGAGAGCAGGGGCCACACGTGTCTTTTTTTTATAGTCTCACATTTCAGTATTGCTAGTTCAAAATGACCTAGATTATGATAGTAGCAGCCACAGAAGCAGGAATAACTACATCACTGCCATTTATTGACTGTCTGCTATGTGATAGGAAGTATATTATTAGGTATCTTATAAACTCATAAGCATACATTGCTACTATTTTGTCTTTCATTCTCTGATTTTATGTTTGATCTATCTTACCTCATCTGAAGAAAATGTATTTACCTTTTACCTGCCATATTAGTTCAATACTCTGGAGAGCTTGGCAAGCTACCAAAAGCATCCTGCCCGCACTGCAGAGTCTGGCAAACTCCCCATAGTGTACTCAATATGCCAAAAACCAGTAACAATGATAGGTCTCATTCTCCTGACCCTGAAAGAGCCTTGAATATGGCACTTTCTAAAATCTCAAGGGCTAGGACGAAGGAGATGTTACTGGTGCCTGCTTGAGGAAATTGATGAAGAACAGGATGATTGTGATTGTGATCGTGATTAGTTCAGTACAGAAAATGGATAGTATTTGGAATGGAGTGGTAGGAGTGTGGAATGTGCATCATTGCTATCCGTTATTCCACAGCAAGGCACATTCATTATGTAGTCTTATCAACTGTGAAAGCAATAAGCCGTGAATCCCACTGATGGAAATATTTGGGCGGTGGGGAGCCCTTTGCGTAGAGTAATTATATGAAGAGAAATAGATACTAACTCTGCACAATTACCTTCTATGGGATCAGTACTTTGATGGCTTTTGAAAACAAGTTTGAATAAGTAATTAAAATAACTCTTAATAAGGATTGAAAGTTTATAGTTTTTGAATATACTTCCACCTACAAGGTAAGAATTAAAATAAAGTTTACCAATTTTTGTTGGTTCCTGGAGTGATAGCACAACAGTAGAGCATTTGCCTTGCAAGTGGCCAAGATGGCCGACCAAAGTTCGATTCCTCCGCCCCTCTCGGAGAGCCCAGCAAGCTACCGAGAGTATCTTGCCCGCACGGCAGAGCCTGGCAAGCTACCTGCGATGTATTCTATATGCCAAACACAGTAACAACAAGTCTCATGATGAAGACGTTACTGGGCCCACCCGAGCAAATCGATGAACAACAGGAGGACCTTCCCTACAATAATCAGCAAAAGATTATGGACATTTTAGTTCAAATTTTACTAATAAATTCCAAAGAATAATTCAAATTATTTTTACTGAAATTTGCCTGCAGCATTGCATGATTTAATTGGTCATAGTAGAAGTTTGCAGAATAGGCATTTTGTTACATAGAAATTGTTTACTATCATAATTATTTGGAAATTGTATAAGAGAGGTATCGCTCTTTGGACTAACATCAGAGTGAGTATCCCTGATCCTCTTACTTTGTTCCTTGGAAATAATAACTTACTTATTAACTTATAGTTAATAATACTTTTCATTGAGTTTGAATGCCCTGTTTGGCTAGGGCTTCGATGACTGCTTCAGTCTCAACAGAATCGAAAACTTTCTTTAAATCAATGAATGTTAGACAGAGTGGCATCTTGAACCCCTGAGAAACCTCAAGGAGCTTGGTAACTGTGTGGATATGGTCAATCATGCTGAATCCTTTTGAGAACCCGGCTTGCTCACATGGTTGTCCTTCATCTAGTGTTCTGCCAATCCTATTCAGAATGACTCAAGTGAACAGCTTGTAGGTGACAGACAACAGGTAGATTGGGCAATAGTTGCAAATGTCGTGGATGTCTCCCTTCTTGTACAGTAGAATGGTTCTGCTGGTTTTCCACTGGGATGGAACCTTGCATTCAGACAGGTAGCATGTGAAGAGCCCAGCTAGTGCATTGATGAGTACTGATGGCAGATTCTTCAGGTGTTCGGGCCTGACCTTGTCTGGGTCGGGTGCTCTTTCCTTCTTTACTGATGAAATGGTGTGTCGGTTTTCGGAAGGGAGAACATTGGGAATGACATATCCATCCTACGGAATTTGGTATGTGAGCAGGTGGACGTGGCTATCGAAGAGATCCAAGTAGAAGTCATGGATAATCTTCTCCATTGCCATTCTGGAAGATGTGATAGATTCATCAGGACATCGGAGGACAGTCATCTTATTCTTGTAGTTAGCAAAGGACAGGTGGGTGTTGCGAATGCTTTTCCCAACTTCTACCGCATCTGCCAGCACTGCTGCTCTTCTCTTTGCCAGCACTGCTGTTCTCTTTGAGGGCTTCCTTTATTGCTTCTCTGCACTGCTTTGTGAGCTTGGACGTTTGCTTGTTGGAGAATGAGCTCGAGAGTTTTCAAAGACAGGCATGAACTGTATTATGGATTCACTACCAGGATCTCACCATTCTAGAAGGAAGTGATCATTGACGTCAAGAGAGGGGTTCGACAGAATGATAGCATTTCACTGAAACTTTTCAGTGCCACCCTCCAGAACGTCATGCGATGACTGGAATGAGAAGGAATGGGAGTGAAGATAGTCGGCAACTACACCACCTCCACTTTGCTTATGACATTGTTCTAATAACACCAAACATTAGCCAAGCGGCACAAATGCTGGCCGTCTTCAACCATGAGTGTGGAAATGTCCAACTGCAGCTGAATCTCATGAAGACAATGCTTATGAGAAACAGACTCGTTCCTGATGTTCCATTCGCTCTCTACAGAATGAACATCTCCAAATGCAACAGTTATGTCTACCTAGGTCGAGAACTCAACATGACAAATGTCCTGGCACCTGAGCTGTGCAGGAGGAAGAGAGCGGCTTGGAATGCCTTCAAACGCATCGAAGAAATAGCTAAGAGGATGAAGAACTTCCAGCTCTGGGCACATCTCTTTGATTCCACCATTCTTCCTGCATTAACATACACCTCAGAGACCTGGGACCTACGAAAACAGGATGAGAACACTATTTGTGTCTCCTAAAGAGGAATCAAAAAAGCTATGCTTGGAGTAACACACTTCACTCAAGTGAGAGAAAGAATCTGGAGTTCTGACCTCCATTGACGGTCAAGATCAGGGATGCTGTCTTGTTTGCCAAGGTGTCGAAAATCAGATGGACTGGACATGTAATGCGATTTGGAGATGACCGCTGGACTAGAGCCATTACCCACTGGATTCCACGGGATGTCAAAAGATCACGTGGCTGCCCACCTACGCGATGGTCAGACTTCTTCGTCAAGACCCTGAATGATTGGTTTGAGGCTCTTCGTGTTCCTGGAGCAAGCAGACATCATTGGGCTACACCAGTACGCGACAGGGATTGATGGAAATGTTACTGGTGCCCGCTCAAGCAAATCAATGAGTAATGGGATGGATGTCAAGTGATCAAGTGAGATACTTTTCATTAACTGTATACTTTTAATTTAACTCTTATTTTTTATTTTTATACTTATAATTATTTTTTTTGCTTTTGGGGTCACACACCCCCAGGGATTCTCAGGGGTTACTCCTGACTCTGCACTCAGGAATTGCTCCTGGCAGTGCTTGGGGCACCCAGTGGAATGCAGAGGATTGAACCCAGGATGGTCCTCATACTTTAATACTTGACTCAATCACTGATTCATTTTTTCAACACTCATGTAGAACACTTACTTTGAAAGCGTTTCTGGGATGGGGACCTGAAGAAACAAAGTGAATCATAAGTATGCTTTATCCATGAAGAGCACTGAGTAAAGGAAATAGACATAGGTATTAGTCAACATTCAGTCAGGAATTCAGATACAATGCTGGGTATTTCAATAGAAAAGTAATATAGAGAAGTAGTTGCACTATTAAATGACTGTAAAAAGCCACAGAGGGGGAGACTGAGTTATTATGGAAAGAAAATAATTGCAGAAATGAGGTAAAGGGAACAAACGTGAATATATAGAGTTACTAGAACATAGAAGTTAAAAAATGGGCCCCACAGTGCTGCCAAATTGGAACTGACTGCTGTTCTGAGAATAAATAAGGAGCATGTGGCATTTCCTTCTTCCTGCCTTCTTCCCTTCTTTTAGTCCTTTTATCTAGAGTTTAACAGGAAAACCACTGCAAAGGAATTGGAAACTCTTAATTCATTATAGCAAGCAAGAATTTAGAAAAGTAAAGAGAAAAAAGCTAGAGAATTGGCATAATATTAAAATACAAGCTGGAAATGAAAATTACCTGTTATTAGGAAGGTCAGTTGAATGAAATACATGATGATTCCAGTGAGAACATGGGATGAAGTAATCATGTCAACCTTATGAAAAATTAGTGACATTGAAGAGAACAAAATAGCACTGATCAACACCTGGTCTGATAATCAGTGCAAAGGAAGAGCTAGAACAAAGACTCGAAACAGAAATCATATTTTGCAGAGGGTACTGCAGTTCATTAAATTAATTAAAGACTCAAGGGACTGGAGCAATAGCGCAGCAGGTAGGGCGTTTGCATGCGGCTGACCCGAGTTTGATTCCCAGCATCCCATTATGGTTCCCTGAGCCCTGCCAGGAGTAATTCCTGAGTGCAGAGTCAGGAGTAACCCCTGTGCAATGCCCAGGTGTGACCCACGGTCACGGTCACGGTCCTTTCGTTGTTCATCAATTTGCTCGAGCGGGCCCAGTAACGTCTCCATTATGAGACTTGTTACTGTGTGTGGCATATCGAATACGTCACGGGTAGCTTGCCAGGCTCTGCCGTGCGGGCGAGATACTCTCGGTAGCTTGCTGGGCTCTCCGAGAGGGGCAGAGGAATCAAACTCGGGTCGGCCATGTTGGCCGCTTGTAAGGCAAACGCCCTACCACTGTGCTATGACTCAAGATGAAAGTATGGAAAAGATTCAGTCAAGGACTCATTCATTCAATCAATATTCATTAAAAAACTTACCATGACCTATATAGTGTGTCTTATTCTAAAGTTACATCATTAAAGAATGTACACATGTCTTTACCCTTATGGAACTTATATTACTGTCGCTGTGATGACAACAATTGAATATGTAAAGAAAGTAAAATGATTACAAAATGCAACAAATGCAATAAATGAGGTGCTCTGATGGAGAATAGATGAGAGCAACCTAACTTAAGTCCAGTTCGCCTGGAGAGCCCTGTTTAAATTGATACTTGAAGCAAAGAAAGGTACAAATCACTAGAAATTCTTGGGAGGGCTCTTGAGCATTAAATTAATTCTCTGTCTCCTTTTCTCTCTCTCTCTCCCTTTCTTTCTCACCTTCCCTTCTCCCTTTGTCATTTTTCCTTCCTTTCCCTCTTCCTCTGTCTCTGTCAAACTGCCAAGCTTCTGTATACACATATAAAAATGCATACACATTCCATTTTTCCATGTAAAAAAAAGAATATATATGGCTATGATATACATATACAATATGTAGCCAGGAGAGTATATGGTTCATTTATATGGACTTTTGTTCTAGTCAAGATGAATTTCAGAGAAGGGACTGAGAAGCAGGATGACTACGTGAAATATTCAGGATGAGAATCTGTTCTATGTCAAATAAAGAGCCCAAACAAGTTTTAGCTAAGGGCCACTGGCATGCATAAGGTGTTATACAATATCTATTTAGGTTCTGGTGGCATTGTTGAGAACTTCTGCTACAGGTGGGTGTTAGAGACAACTTTATTATCTTTTGGGATCTTCCAAGCAGTCTACACAGGGCTCAGGGGCCCTACTCATCTTCTTGGCCAATTCTTGCTCTATATAAGGGACAGAGGACACAATGCTTTGGATCCTGTGGTGCTGGGGATTGCCTGGGCCACCCTAGCAGTGCTTAGGCATCTGCAGGGTTGTGACTGGTGATACTTAGGGGACCATGTGGTGTCTGGGATTAAGCTAGGGTAGGCTTCCTTAACCTCTGTGAAATTTCTCTTTATTTTTCAAAGATAATTTAAAATATTTGGAATATGGTAACTATCACACATATAATGCATGAATAAAATCACATTTGATTGAGCAAGTCAATTGAAAAGCTTATGTTGGGGCCTAGAGAGATGGTACAGTGGGTATGGTATTTGTCTTGCACATGATTGATCCATGTTTATTCCTGGTACCATGTGTGATACCCCATGGTGTCCCTAGAGCACTACCAGGAGTGATCCCTGGTCACAGAGTAAACAGTAAGCCCCGAGCACTCCCAGGTATGGCCTATAACCAAAAAACAAAGGAATAACAAGAAAATAAAAAAGCATACCATTTAACTTGAACAAAACTTAATTTAAATTTTATTTTTGGCCCTAAGCAAGATTTCATAGACTAAGTAGGATAAAACCAAAAAGAAAAAAAAAAAGGAAGAGAGAGATTAGATAGTTGGAGCAATAGTACAAAAAATAGGGTTTTTGTCTTGCATGCTGCAACCCAGGTTTGGTCCCTGACAAAACCCATATAGTCCCCAGAGCATAGCCAGGAGTAATTCCTAAGTGCAGAACCAGGAATACCCCTGAGCACTGCTGGGTGTGGTCCAAAAACAAAACAAAACAAAGAGATGAGACATAGTTAACATGCTCAGTATTTAATTCTTGATATTAATTAAAATAGTAGCATGTCAATGGTAATAGGTAGATAAAAAGACGTTCAACATTATTAATCAACAGGAAGCTTCAAATCAAAACACAGTATCTACATTCACTAGTTAAGATGGCTACTATAAAAAATGTTGACAAGGTTGTGGAAAAATTAGACCCTCCTATACTAGTGATTGGAATGTTAAATAGGACAGGTACTATTGAATAAAGTATGGAGATGCCCCTTTCCTCCTCCCCCTGCAAAACAAACACCAAAAGACCAAAGTTAATACTGAAACTATCCTGTTAATCAGACATTCCACTTCTGGATCTATATGACAAGGTTAAAGTTAGCATCGCACAGATACATATATAGACCCCGTGTCTATTAAAGTATTATTCACAATAATTGAGCTATAGAAACAACACAAATGCCCGTCAATAGATGAATGCATAAAGAAAACATGGCATTAAACATACAGTACAGTGGAATATTGTTCAGCCTTAAAAAAGAAGAAATCCCAAAAAAGAAAAAAAAAATGGAAGAAAAAAGTGCTGCTTGTGGCAGCATGGATACGTAAAAGAGCATTATGCTATGTGAAATCACAGATGGTCAAATCTGCTTGATTCCATTTATATGAGGCCCATAAAACATTCAGATTCTTTGAAGCAAAGCATAGGATGGTGGTGTTCAAGAGGTAGGCAAAAAAGAGGAGTTGTATTTTACTTAGTATAAAATCTCAGTTATGCAAGATGAAATTTTTTTTTCTAGAGATCTCTTGTACAACATAGTGTCTTTATTTTTATTTATTTATTTATTTCTAACTTGGTTGGGTGCTCAGGAATTACTTTTAGTAATTACTTTAGTAATTACTTTTAGTTCTATGCTCAGGGGTCACTTCTGGTGATGCTCAGGAGAGCTCATGTAAGGATCACATTGGTTAGGCACATGCAAATTAAGTGCCTTAGTCCCAGCACTATCTCCTGGTATCTCAACATAGTGCCTTTAGTCAACACAGTAAAACTCATGTTGTGTTCTTACTACAAAACAAAGCAAGATAAAAGAAAACAAAACAAGAAAAAAGAAAACAAAACAAGATAAAAGAAAAAAAAACCATAAAAATACAAAACCCCAAGGGAAACAAGGGCTTTTGTTAGAGATGATGGCTATGTCTATTGCTTTGATACTAGTGATGGTTTCAAGGGTATTTTTATATTCAGACTCATCAAATTGCATCCATGAAGTGCATGAGAGTTTTTGTATGCAAATTATATCTAAAACTCTTTAAATAAAAAATGAATACATCTAGGGACAAAAGGGATATGTGACATAATTGATAAATACAAACAATATGTATAACAGAATGAAGATAATGAACTCTATAAAGTTTTGAATCCATGATTTTACTTTAGATAGAATATTGTCAATATCATTCTATATACCCTATATACCTACGTGCTTCCTGCCATCATCCACTTTTTAGAGAACTAACTGCTTATCTAAATTTGTTTCAAGGCCAGACATGATAATACATGGTAGGGCATTTGCCTTGCATGTGACCAATCTGGGTTCAATCCTGGACACTACATATGGTTCCCCAAGGTTCCCCAAGTCCTGCCAGAAGTAAACCTGAGTACAGAGCCAGGAGTAAATTCTGAGTGCCAATAGGTTCTCAAAAACACTCAAAAAATGTTTCATTCTGTAAGAGTGTATCGCTAGATGATAAATTGCTTTGTGTTTTTTGTTTCTGAACTTTATCAAAACATTACATTACATGTAGTCTTTTGTGAGTTTCCCTTTAATAATGTGGTTTCTAAAAATGATATATATTATGTATTTTAACACTGAATAAACTGAAAATTTTTCTAATATAATAGCAGAGAGTGTGGCTGTTGCTATTATTTTCTATTTATGATCAGCACTGTTCTGAACATCTGGGGGCATGGCTTCTTGTGAGTATGTGCAAAATAGTTACACACAAACATGGAATAAGAATTGTTATGGTTAGAGTATGTTCATGTTTAACAACAAGATCCTGGCACATTATTTTTAAATAAATACTGCTCATTAAATTTATTTTAATCAGTTGGACTACCCATGATTTATCCCCAACTCCTGCCTGATCGCTATATTCTTGGTTCTTGGCTGCTTGTAGGGATCACTTTGACAAATTGATTTTAACACCAACTAACCTTTATTGCTCCCTCTAATTATGAGGAAGATCTCCTTTAATTTATTTCAGTATAATAATCTCAGGTTCTGTGTTGGTGTCTAAGAAGATGAAGAAACATTGTATTTCCTATCTTTTTCCATGAGATGAACTTGTGTGGAGCTAATGATGCGTATCTTCAAGACCTTTTATTTGCTTGTGTTTTTATAAGCAAGATTCAAAAGCATTAATTTCTGTATATATTTTTATTCATAACTTAAAGGACTCCATCTTAAGACCCCATAAGCTTAAGATCCTGTGAAATCAGAATTTGTCTCTAGTTACCTTTAAATTATAATCTCTTTACTTTGGGATTTAATTTACTTAATATTGGTCTACCCAATCCTCTGCAATAGCTAATAGCTTTTAGGGGACTTTAGGAGATTCAAATCACTTTTGTCCTGAATATTTCACCTCAAACAGCATACTAGTTATTGGACTAAATAATGGGCTCTTCCTAAGGAATATCATTTATTTTTAGTGGTCACTTGGAAATGAGTAAAAATTCTAACCGGTCTTTTCTTTCTTTTTTTTTTTTTTGCTTCTTGAGTCACACCTGGCGATGCACAGGGGTTACTCCTGGCTCTGTACTCAGGAGTTACTCCTGGCGGTGCTCAGGGGACCATAGGGGATGCTGGGACTCGAACCCAGGTCAGCCGCGTGCAAGGCAAATGCCCTACCCGCTGTGCTATCTCTCCAGCCCCACTAACAGTTTTTAACACATAGGTCAGAACGATAGTACATCAGATATGGGGCTTGCCTTGTACATGGCCAATTCAGATTTGAGTGGGAGTCAGACCTGATCACTGCTGGTTGTGGTCCCCAAACCAAACCAAACCAAACCAAACCAAACCAAACCAAACCAAAAAACCCCAAAGCAGTTTTTAACACAGTAGATTGATTCAACTGATTTAAGTTGTTCTTGGAACCATTCATTTTTTTTTTTTTGCGGGGGTTTTATGACTTGGCTGTGAGGACAGAGTCAGAATTAAAACTCTAAAATATGGCATTAGTAGTACACAGACTTGTTCCATGATTTCCCTATAATATTTTCATTATATCTTTGAATTAAAATAGACACAATGTCAGAATTAATCTATCAACCAAACATTTATTTATCTACTATGTTAATAGATAACTTACAAGCTACTTATGTTTATCGGCATGCTGTGATCCCAGATTTAAAATTTTTTTCAGATTTCAGGATATTAATTTAGAGAAGTAAAGGTAAAAGGTAAAGGCCCTCCCGTTGATCGTCGATTTGCTCGAGCGGGCCCAGTAACGTCTCCATTGGAGACTTTGTTGTTACTGTGTCTGGCATATCGAATACTCTCGGTAGCTTGCCGGGCTCTCCGAGAGGGGCGGAGGAATCGAACTCGGGTCGGCCATGTTGGCCGCTTGTAAGGCGAATGCCCTACCCGCTGTGCTATCGACGATTTAGAGAAGTAGGATTACAAAATCAAGCATTCACCAGGAAAGTAAGGGTACCAGAGGGGTAGTACAGAATTTAAGGCTATTGCTTTGTACGCAGTTCAATCCCTGGCACTGGTATGATATGATTACCTTAGCATAAACAGAAGTGATCTCTGAACAGAGAAATCCAAGAGTAAGAACTACTTGGAGTAGTTACCCCACAAAATCATCATTAAGATAGTAGAAAACTTGAGTTTCAATAACCTCCTGGACTTTTTTAGGTAGATTATTTCTCATTAAGTTAACTGTGTGTCCGGATTCTTTAAATAATTTGCTGATCCATCGAGACAATCAGAAACCTTTCTGGTTCCAAATAAGAGCTGCAGTCTTCTCCAGGGCTTCCATATTCTGGCCCTCCTCCCATAACCCAAATTCTTTTTATTGCTATTCCAAAAACACTAAGGCCTTCAATCAGTCAGTCCTCTGATAGTCCCCGCAGGTGATGTGGATCAAGCCAGACCTCCACTGCCTGCTTTGCCCTTTTTTCCCAATATGACAAAGTGCCTAATTTTCAAAGCCCCGTACATGAATAGACCCCTTCTAGCTTTATTTAAAAGCACTCACTTTTGTGTTTATTTTTTTGTTCATCAATTTTTATTCCTTTTCCCGACAAGGATCCCAGATTACATACACTTCTTTTGCTGCACAACAGTGTTTCTTGAATTAAAATCAAACCAAACCAAACAGAAAGCAACGAAGTAAACTCAGATTCTTCAGAATATTCCCATAATCCTTAAGACAAGAAATTAAATTCTGTGCATATCACTTGATATTTTAGTCAATTCAAAAATCCTCAGACTTACAAGAGGAGCCCCTTTTTTATTCAAAGACCTGTTCTATCATCTCTAGATCCTTCCTCCATCCAGAATTTCTCCTTCCTCTAGAGCTCTTTCTCCCATAGAGGTATCCCCATAAGTATTTTTCCTGGTTACCTGACTCCTTGTCCAGAGCAGGAGGTCCCTTTGTTTTTCTTAAAAATTCTAGCAGTACCTCACTCTGACAAGGTGAGCTTTTAAGAGCTCTCTCTCTCTCTCTTGCTCACTCGCTCGCTCGCTCTCGCTCTCTCTCCCCACTCCCTTCTCCCCACCTCTGAATACAGCACAAATAATGTAGCACAAATACTTTCTCTGACCATCTTAGACTAGATAATGGGATACTCAGCTAGTGGGAGGGCTGTTTTCGGCCACAGAACAGCAGCCTCAGTTAATTTGCACAGAATATCTTATTCTTACATCTCTCTTATGTAACAGGTCCTTTAGGTGCGTGTAAGACTCTTCAAGCAATAACAACTTGCATTTATACAGTCTTATGAACATGAACTCACATAAATCTCATTCATTAGTACCTCTTCCCTTCAGAGGTCCCTTTCCCAGGTGACTAGCGTGCCTCTGGCCTGCCTCTGAACCTCTGTCTCGCTTCTATTATCGGTGTAATCACACTTGGTACTTGACTCTCCCATGAGAAGGCCACCTGCCCAATCCTTTTCCTAACTCTTCCTTGACTCACACCGGTATAGCTGAAGTCCTGACACCTCCCCACACTAGCCAGCCTCTCTACCTGCTGCTCCACTCACCTGTGTCTCTCCCACTGGGTTTTGTTGAGAGGGATGACGTCCTCTGTTCGTGTGCACACCAATTTTTATCTCTTCTCCAGCTCAAAAACCCTCATTTTATTTACCCTTCTACCTTGTCCCCAATATTGACTTTTTCATCAAATTGATAAACACTGCACAGCACAGTAGCTAACAGTGTGAGCTGTGCTTGATTCTAGCTTTACTGACCCACTTCTTAAAATGTTTGAAGCATTTTCTGTTCCTGAATATTTCACTCAGGGGATAATTTAAAAAACAAACTACCCCCCACCCACAAAAAACAAAAAACCAAAACCCCTCTATTTTTCATTTTTCTCATTTGTAAAATGGAATTCACAATTGTACTTATGTTATAGAGATGTTGTAAAGATTAAATTAGAAAGAAAAATATAGTATATAAATGCTAGTTTTCTTTTTTTGGCTTTGGGGCCACACCTGGCAGTGCTTAGGGCTTACTCCTAGTTCTGCACTCAGGGATCAGTCCTTGCAGGACTCAGGGGAGTCATATTGGATCGAATGTGGGTGGGTCACCAGCAGGCAAGTGCTCTATTGGTTGTTTATCACTCTGGTCCAAAACACTAGTTTTCATTAGAGACTTATCCAATAGGATTCTGTGCCAAGGAGTGTGACATGTTTATATTTTATATATCCTATGTCAAATATTAAAAAAAATCAAATGCTGCATTCTATGCAACATATTTGATTTACTTTTGTTTCCATGTGTTTTTTGTTTTGTTTTTGATTTTAGGTTTTGGGGAAAACTCAGTGGTGCTCAGGGCTTATTCCTGGCTCTGTGCTCAGGGATCATTCCTGACAGGACTCAGAAGGCCACATGAGGTGCTGGTGATCTAACCCAGGTCAACTGTGTGTATAGCAAGTGCCCTATCTGCTGTACTATCTCTCTAGTCCTGGTATGTTTTGATGAGGACTTTTAAAGATTTTTTTCTATATGTGTTTGAACAGGTAACATTGTTTTCTCTAGCACTACTAAGGTAGTATTTTTCTACTTATGTTGATGCCCTTAAAACAAATATTCATTTATGAAATTTATCTTACCTCATTTTATTTTAGGACAGAAACCATATTTTATTATTAGCATTCCCATTTTAAAGATGGGGCAATGAAGAAAAAAGGCATTAACCGAAGGTCACAGAATGGCTAATTGGGGAAGATAAGGCATAAGCTGAGACTTAGCTTGTTCTTTGTGCAATTTTGTATCAATATTTTAAAAAATGCACCAAAGAATCTAATCAGAATCTTCTGAATAGTAATCATGTGCTGAAAGATGGTGTATTCTTTTTGCATAAAGGATTTTCTGCATTACAGCAGGGGGCCCTACCCTGATGTGTTAGGAGGAAGAAGAAAATTCATTTCTTATGCCAGCCTGTCAGCTGCCCTTTATGATTGAACCATATACCATTAGACAATCACAAACAGTGACAAGAGCTTTTGCTCTGTAGTGATTCTCATGTTTGAATTGGTTTGCTGAAATGCTGCACTATGCTGCATTCCTGAAAAATACTACAAAGAACAGATGTGCAGTACCCTGCAAAATTTATCACTGAGATGTTTAATTTGGATATTTTAAATACTACTCCCATTTTGTTACTGTGTATTTGATATTTGAAATGCTTTCTTAAAAGAGCTATGCTAAAAGCACAATGAACAATATATTTTTATAGATTAAGTAAGTAAATCTTTGATTTTTGACATTACCACATCTTGAAAGTGACTGAAAAATGAAAATATTCCAAGTTTTTTCTAATTTTGATGGTATATTTATAGCAATTTCACAAGAGTAACTTCACATTTCAGCAGCTGGTATTATTCATATATCTGCCCTAAGGGAGACTTCTATAGAATCACAGAAGCTATGTACTCATACATTAACTCCCAGTAGATTACAAAAAAATAATCAGAAGCAAATGGAAGATATATTCTCCATTAGATATTTTCAGACTTGAAGTAGAATATTTTTACCTTGCATACAAAAGCAAATAGGGACCTTTTACATTATCTCTGATCTCTTCATAACTCCTTGAGAAAGTGTATGGCAAATAAGCACATTTATCATTGAAGACTGTTAGTAAAGAACACAGTATTTATTCAGATGTTTCAAAGACACCACATTTGAAGAGTTTTTAAATTGCTTATTTGGTTTAGAGCCACATTCACTTTTTTACTAAGACACTGTTAAGTGATGAAAGTTAGAAAGCTTATCATTTCATTGATCTCTGTCATAGCCAATGGAAATATTAAATCTAAAGAATTAAAATGTAGGAGTCAGCTATGTGAATTTTAATAATGAGTTTCATGTTTAAATTATTAGAAAATTTAATAGAACATATATTCCTAAGGTTAATTTTAAAGGCACTGCATTTCTTGAGTCAACATGAATTTTATGAAGAGTTTTCAGGATGAAAAATTAGTACAGAACAAAGCCCACTGTGGTGAATCGCTATGTACCAGCTATGATAATACCCTATTACAAGGAACTGGGTTTTACCATAGATTTGATCATGGAGGTCAAATCATGTTCTCTGTGTACATAGTGATGTCTGGTGCATCCCTTCTCTCGTAATTTGGAAAGCATACAATAAAGGGGTTTGGTGTGTCCTCTTGCTCCTGCATTATAACAGGATTCTATGTAGTTAGGCCACCAAGACATTTGTGAATGCATCAATGGTTACTTAGCTGTGAGACTGCAAAAATTCTTGTGGATGAAAAATCTGTGCTTATACGTTTACTTACTTAAGATTTTACCCTTACTGACAAAAGAATATAGAGTGGCTCCCATAACTTAGAGCAATGAAATAAATATATTAAAGCAAATATTAGCCTTTTAGACAAACATTTTCTCATTAGTCTTTCCTCTGAGGAGAATGAGGTTAAAAATGGTTTGAAGTTTCTTAAGTTATTATGTTCTGTGGCTGTTCTAAAATTAGAGTGTCATGTTTTCAGTAACTGTGTTTGTATTTACATAATTTTATTAATTTTTATTACAGTTCAAGGCATACAACCATTTTACCAATCGCCTTTTTGTAATTAGAATGTTATATCTTCACTCTGTTTTGGCTCTCAGTGAATACAGTAGCATCACATTTCATTAGCAAATACAGAACAGTATTTCCTGATGTAATTAGACAAGTGTATTTGGTGTTTAACATGATTTTCATCTTCATTAGAGATATGAAACTTATGAGTTTCTTTTATCACTTTAAACAATATTTTGCTTTGAAATAAAATCTCTGTGTATTTTATTTCTGTTTGATTTTGTGAGGTAGCATGTCACTTGGACCTGTGAATATAGAGAATTATCGTAGTTTTCTTGTGTAAGAATACAGTCATGTGTGATTGTATAAGATATAAAAATATTATATTTTGTAAGAACATAGAATGATTGTTCTGCTTCAGCTAAAGAAAATTTTTGGTGTTAAATCTGCACATTTTCCTTTTTAAAAAATATATTTTTGAAAATGGACTAGAAATTTACCTGTTTCTTAATGCTCTTTTTGTGGTGATCTAGGTAGGGATAGAGTAAAGGTGTATTAGTGAACAAACTATTATTCAAGAATACTAGAGAAGTATTCTATAATGCTCATTTGTCACTGTTTGCTCCTACTAAAAGTTGAAGTTATTTATTCAGTTTACTGAACTATAGAAACAACACTGGAAAATGGGTTGAATCCCTTCCTTCCTTCCTTCTTTCCTTCCTTCCTTCCTTCCTTCCTTCCTTCCTTCCTTCCTTCCTTCCTTCCCTCCTTTTTTTCTTCTCTTTCTTAAAAAAGTCACCAAATTACATCTATTATCTCCTTTCCCTTTTCTTGGCAAACAGATAACATATACTGTTACTCACATATTCATTGTCTGCATGTTAACATTATCATTGTGTGGTCAATTTGACTTTCTTTCTTTCTTTCTTTCTTTCTTTCTTTCTTTCTTTCTTTCTTTCTTTCTCTCTTTCTCTCTTTCTCTCTTTCTCTCTTTCTTTCTCTCCTTCCTTCCTTCCTTCCTTCCTTCCTTCCTTCCTTCCTTCCTTCCTTTCTTTCTCTTTCTTTTTTCAATGTCAAGGATCAAACCCTAATCAGCTGTGTGCAATGCAAGCACATGAACAGCCGTATTATCATTAGATAATTTATTATATAATGATTTTAAAAATTTCATTAGAATGGGATCAGCTATAAATGTTATGGAGTGAGTACTAACACTGATTATGTAAATTACTGTTTCAAACTATGTAAATGTTGTACTCTTGTGTTATGTCTCATAAAATTGCTTATGATATTTGCTTGAATTCAGTATAGACATTTTTCTAGCGGACTTTTTGAGTGATGGTTTTGAGTGAAATTCTTATTTCAATGCAAGAGATAGATATTGAGGGACATTTCTTTTTACTATATCAGAAATTTAGTATGATAGGACAAAATATATTCTTTTCTTGCATCTTGGGTTATATTTGTCACATATATTTAAATATTATTATTGTATTCTTTCTATTTGAAATAATTTATAAAAAAGAATGGCAAATATGGTGTTTAAACGACAGGAAAGTGGGTAGGGCATTTGCCTTGCACATGGCGACCGCAGTTTGATCCCTGGAATCCCAGATAGTTTCCCAGGCACTGCCAGGTGTAATTCCTGAGTGCAGAGCTAGAAGTAACCCTTCTGGGCATCCATGGGTGTGACTCAAAAAGAAAGAAAAAAAATAAGAATGGCAAAATAATAAATATTGCAAAATTAGATTAAGGAAAATAATCAAATGAGCCAAGATCAGAAACAGTTGAAATAACTGGGAAAAAAAATCTAAGTTTTCTGGTGGCCTAAGTGAAAAGGGAGAAATAAATATTTGTTAAAGATGAGGAAGTAAACATTCTGTGGAGCAAATAAAATTTAACATGTAGTCCTAAAAGAAAATTTTTTAGTTTTTTAAAGATAACTCTGAATTGTACCTTTAACAATGTTCCTATCATAAAAAGAGGGGTTTTCAAACAAAGTTGTGCCCTTCCCTATTGATATCAGTAGAGCTAGGGGAGATGATGAAGAATAGCCTAGTATATGGAATTCTGTTAGAGGTCAAGATAGTACTATACTAATGGGTTTTTGGTATCCATCTACATAGCTTCTTAAAACTATGGGTTGTGACCAAATTGTAGCATTATGTAACTGAATGTGGGGGGGATCATGAAAAATTTGGCATCATCAAAATAAGCAGGTTTCTGAACTTGCAGCAACCACGAGTTAACTCAAAATTAACCATCTGATGAATCGGAGGTATTTGTAGCCGCACTGTTCTGTGTTGCATTTTTCAGATGAAAAGTGGTTGTGAGTGAGAAAGATTTAAGAAGCTTTGTTTGCTCTATAGGAGTGGAAAACGACCAAGTCTTTCAAACTCTTCTCTCCATGTATGGTAGGAAGTGAGGCTGATGCCTGGCGAGGAGTCCTGTGCGGTACACTGAACTTGGGAGTGCTAAGGACATACACACTGTCCTTTTATGAGCAAGTGGTTCCTTGTATAAATATTTCCTGCTTTTTCATGAGACCTCTGTGTTCTGGACACAGTCCGAATTGTGTCTTCTAGCAATGCTAAGATTATTTTCCAGGTCTGCATTTAAGGTGTGTAAGATGACTGCTTTCTTTGTCATTGCTCCAATCTGTGTAAGAAGTGATTACTCAACTGACCTTTTACTCCCAGAAAGTTTGACTTTAAAATATACAAAAAGATATGGAAACCAAGAGTGTCTCTGGGACCAGAGATTATTATATAGGTGTCAAGGCATATGCCTTGCAAATAGCTGACCCTTTTTTGATCCTGACACTGCACAAGGTCCTCTGAGAACCATCAGGCATAGGCACTGAGAACTGCTATGAGTTATTTAAAACAACCACAACAAAAAACCAAAAGAAGTTCTCAGAAGGGAGGAGAAAACTTGAAAGAAGACAAATAGAAGCCATGAGGTATACGGAGAGAAAGTGAGGGTAAACAAGGTATGCTATGAAAGATAGATTACTGAGCTGCTGTGGAGCTTTTCCCCGTGCCCCCCTTTTTGCACCCAAGACCCAAGACTTGTGGAAAAAAATAGTGGAATCATGAATGATGTTAATTTTTTTTCTACAAGTCTTGGGTCTTGGGTAATTTTTTCCTTTTTCTTATTCTATTCAACATCTATGCTATTTTTTGGTTTGCTTTTGATCTTATTCAGGGCTTGCTTGCCCTGGCTCTATGTTCATGGATCACTCGTGGCGCGCATGCTCCAAGGACCATATGGGATATATGGGATATCCCCTGGTTAGCTGCATGCAAGACAAATGCACTACTGGCTGTACTATCACTCAGGCCCTGGATATCAATGTACATCTATACTATATGACCAATTAGGTAGGTAATCTGCATAGTTTTGTTCTTTTTTTAAAAATTAATTTATTGAATCGCCATTAGATACTTATAAGCTTTCATGTTTGGGTTACACTCACACAATGATCAGACACCCATCCCTCCACCAGTGCCCATTCCCCACCACCAATATCCCCGGTATAACCCCCCTTTCCCACCTTCATCCTGCCTCCATGGCAGACATGATTTCCCATAATCTCTCTCTACTTTTGGGCGTTACGATTTGCAATACAGACCCTGAGAGGTTATCATGTTTGGTCCTCTATCCAATTTCTGCACACATCTCCCATCCCAACCAATTCCCCCAGCTATCTTTTTCTTAGTGATCCTTTCTCTATTCCAGCGCCTTCTCCCCTTTGCTCATGAGGCAGGCTTCCAGCTATGGAGCAATCTGTCTGTCCCATGTATCTACTGTCTTTAGGAGTTAGCCTCATGTTATGTTGTTTTATACTCCACAAATGAGTGCAGTTCTTCCATGTCTGTCCCTCTCTTTCTGACCCATTTCACTTAACATGATACTCTCCATGTCTATCCATTTATAAGCAAAGTTCATGACTTCATCTCTCCTGACAGCTGCATAGTATTCCATTGTGTAGATGGACCAAAGTTTCTTTAACCAGTCATCTGTTCTAGGGCACTTGGGTTGTTTCCAGATTTTGGCTATTGTGAACAGTGCTGCAATTAACATATAGGTACAGATGTCATTTCTACTGTGCTTTTTTGCATCCTTGGGATAGATTCCGAGAAGTGTATTGTGGGGTCATATGGAAGCTCAATTTCTAGGTTTTGAAGGACTGTCCATACTATTTTCCAGAAAGGCTGAACTAGTGGGCATTCCCACCAACAGTGAAAGAGTGTCCTTTTCCCCCCACATCCACGCCAGCACTGGTTGCTTTTGTTCTTTTGAATGTGTGCCAGTCTCTGTGGTGTGAGATGATATCTCATTGTTGTTTTGATTTTCATCTCCCTGATGGCTAGTGATGTGGAGCATTTTTTCATGTGCCTTTTGGCCATTTGTATTTCTTTTTTGAGGAAACTTCTGTACATTTCTTCTCCCCATTTTTTGGTGGGGTTGGAGGTATTTTTTCTTGTACAATTCTACTAGTGTCTTGTATATCTTGGATATTAATCCCTATCAGATGGGTATTGGGTAAATATTCTTTCCCATTCTGTAGGCTCTTTCTGTATTTTGGTCACTGTTTCTTTTGAAGTACGGAAGCTTCTTAGTTTGATCTAATCCCATTTGTTTATGTTTGCTTCCACTTGCATGGTCAGTGCTGTTTCATCCTTAAAGATGTTTTTAGCTTCAATGTCGTGGAGAGTTCTGCCTACATTTTCTTTTATGTACCTTATGGATTCTTGTCTAATATTGGCTTTCTTATATACAAATAATGAAAGAGAAACAATAGACATTAAAAAAACCAATCTTGTTCACAATAGTACCTCAGAAAATCAAGTACCTTGGAATCAGCTTAACCAAAGAGGTGAAGGACCTATACAAGGAAAATGAAAAAACACTACTTCAAGAAATAAAAGAGGACACTGGGAAATGGAGACACATTGCCTGCTCATACACAGGGAGGATTAACATTATCAAAATACTGCCCAATGCACTATACAAATTCAATGTGGTCCCTATCAGGATACCTATGATATTTTTCAAAGAAATAGACAAAACGCTCCTGAAATTAATATGGAACAATAAAGCCCCACGAATACCTAAAAAAATCCTTGGGAAAAAGAAGATGGGTGGCACCACCCTCCCCAACTTCAAACTGTACTACAAAGCAGTAGTAATTAAGACAGCATGGTACTGAGCTAGAAACAGACCTGCAGACCAATGGAGCAGAGTCGAATATTCTGTCATAGACTCCCAAATATTTTCCCACTTAATCTTTTGACAAAGGAGGAAGAAATGTGAAGTGAAAGAAGAAAAGCCTCTTCAACAAGTGGTGATGGGAAAACTGGATAGCTACCTGCATTGTTTTGTTCTTGGCTAAGGAAGAGTCAAACATGAAGGTCTGTTTATATAATCTAGTTTTACGGATTCTAATGAGATTCTTTGTTTTTGTTTTTATTTTTGGGTCATTTCTGCCAGTGTTTGGGGGACCATATGTGGTACAGGGGATTGAAGCGGGAGCAGCCCCATGCAAGGAAAAGCATCAAACAATTGAACTTAGAAATCTTATACTGTTTTGCTTTTATAAAATCTGGGATTAGAAATTGTGATCCTTCAAACAGCATAATGTCTCATAACAGTGGTTCAGAATACTACAATTCATAAGAGTGAAATCTATCATTTAGCTTGTCACCAGGCTGCTATCTCTGATTATAATTAGAAGGATGAACAGGAAAACTATTTTTACAGTGTAAAGAAACAATATCAGCGTGCAATTACTCATCCATTTCCAACAAGATGATAAAGGAATCTTGGACTGGGAGCTCTTTTACTGTCTTTTTCTTCTGTGAAATCAGAATACCAACTTTCAGTGAGATAATTCAAATGAAGCTAAGCACATTCATCCTTTAGCCCCTTAAAGAGAGTACTGGGTAATTCTATCTCTTTCCTTAAACTTCTTTAATGATTCAACCCAAATCAGTTGGATGACCTTTCTAATGAAACATAAAACCTACAATATGCAACCTTACGAATATATTCTAATGTAATTAGGTCACATAAAGGACTTTTAAATCTGCTATGTCTGTTTTCACCTTTACTAGAATTTCTCGTGATACTAAAAGTATATCCCTCCTTCCTTGCAGTGTCACTGTAATTCTACTACAGATACTATATTAAAATTTTCAAGCACCATCATTCAGTAAAATATATTAGTATTTGCAGACTAAAAAATTAGGAAAGGTATTTAAGAGTAATTAATCAGTTTTATAGCCAATACGCCTTGTTATGTAATCATTTTATATTTAAAAGCCATTATATATATTCTTAGATATAATTTTACAAACTCAGAAGATGGCTTCACATTTAATAGTGCTTTGAAGCTGTCCCCATTAAATGGTTTCCTCATTAGAAATAATGATCTAGTTAGAGCTATTGATGCTTGCAGAAACGTTGCCTTCTTAAATAAACATCAACATTGATGCTGATGACCTGAAGCGAACAAATGTGTTTCTTGGTTAAAAACTAGTATATCAAAGTTAAACTCTGAAAATGTATAGACTGTTTGCCCTAAATAGGTTATGTATGGATATCTATTTATAGATACATTCATGTAATAGTCATATAATATATTCCAAACTACCTATTAGTGTAGTGCTATTTTGCATGAGTAAACACGGGAGAAAGGAAATCAAAGCACTCCGAACTGAAATGTACCTTTTCCCCCCTCGTATCTGTCCACTTATGGACCCTATGTAAGAAAAGTTTCTGGAGTCATCTCCACAGCAGTCTGCCTGGCCAAAGGTTCCTTAGAGATAGGTTGTTTTCTTCTGTTCTGTGTGAACTTTTATGTAACACAGATAATGGCCGGAGCAAAACCGAGCCTACCAAATTTACTGAAGGAGTGAGATTAGATTCAGTCTAGTGGAAGCGGATGCAGAGGCGATCCCAGAGGGGATTTTTGCGAGCAGCTCTGCTGAGGCCACACTTAGGTCCTGGCTCCTGGAGGGCAAATCTGGGCCGGCTTCCTACAGCCAGCCACTCCAGGCGGATGTTGCTACCGGCACATTAAAATCTCTTAATGTACTGAGAAGAAAGGGCCGAGGAAAGCGGGGAAGGAAAACCAGGGGGAAAACGTGTAGAAAATTCACCACATAAATTAACTTGCAAAAAAAAAAAATCTCAAACCATTTCATCAGAATGTGAAACTGGAGAAGTCTTGAAATGCCTGAAGGTGTGGCATCATGTAATCTACAAGGTAATTATTAAAAACGCACCCATGGTCGCATAGGTACCAAAAAGAAAGAGTGGAAATGTGTCTTCAGAAAAACATTAAAAGGTTCGCGTATGTCAATGAATTCGAGTCTGTTTGCTCCTACCAGCTGCTATTTTGGGAATTCCTCTGAGGATGTTTAAAGAGCAAGTTTTGTATATTGAGGTGGCTGCTCTATTGTCGTGGACAGTTGAAACCAGAGTAGGGTATTGAGGGGAGCTAACGGTTTTGGCACTGGTTTGGGGTGTTAAGTATCAACTAACATGTTTATGCCCGCCCTTCAGATGTCCACATACAAAGACCCCTTTCTCTCCTTTCTGGCAAGAATCCAGGCCAATCTTGGAATGCTGGCCCCCCGCCCATCATTAAGGGCACTGTGTTAATCGTGGGGCTTCATCTCAGAAGCACCCTGGAAAGTAATGCTTACTGACCCACGACATACACATTTCCGCTTCTGTGGAAACTGCATGCACATGAACATGGTGTTCTAAAACAGAGCTGAGAAACAATCAAGACCAAGTTCACTTAAAACTGCCCAGAGATTTACTATTTCAGACATTCCAATGGATAGATATGTCACTGGATTATTTAATACTCATTAAAGGAAACCTGTTACATTAGAGTTGTGTATTATCTGTACATATTACATATGAAATTATTTCTCATCATTATTTTTATGAAGAACACAGATACCAAGTTTCCTGCTCAGTAACTTGGTAACTTGTAGACCAAGTCTTAGTCTGATAAAAGACATTAGCTTGATCTGAAAGAATTCGTTCAAACTGGGTTTCTATAAACCAGATCCTAAGTGGGTAAACAGAGAGAGCCTTGCATCATTCCTTATAGATTTATGCTGTGTGCTGTAATTGCACAGATGTAAATAAAAATAAATTTAATTTTGTGATCTACTTGGCATTAAAATGATCTTGATGTCCTGTAGACTCTGCTGAGACTTAACATTTTAATTAATTGAAGATAAATAAGTTATTAAAGTCAAATACATGAATGGAGAAGATAAATTTGAATCTTTCTACTAGTAACAAATTGGCAAGGTAATTTTTTTAAACTAAAAAAGGAACTAGTGATTTCTTTTGTGAATATTGCAGGTCAGGCATCTTCAATTTGCTATTTGGAGGAAGAGCTAAAATAAATATGGTCTCAAATCTAAATTATTTGGGTTTTCATATCATATAAATGATTACCTATTTACTTAAAATTGTGACTTATTTGGGTCACATATATAGCATATGGTTTTTCTCATGTGCTTAATATATTTGTTTTTATGACTCAAAAATGAGTACTGAATCTTTAGAAAAGCAGGAAAATTCTCCTATACATGCCAACTACTTTGCATATTAACACGATCCAATTTACATTTTTTCCTTCAAGGTATTAGTGCAAGAAAAGACTAGTGAGAACTAGGATAATTTGGTTACTTTTTTTTAAAAAAAAACAACTCTCTAACACTACTTTTATTTATTCCTTTCCCAGTTTCATTGCTGGGGTGGTGTCTTTTTCAGGCTAGCACAGTTTTCACCCTATACTGCCCTAGTGATTTTAAGAATCCTTGGAGACAAAGCTGGTTGCTCCTTGCCCAGTGGGACAATGTCTGTCCTGTTTAGTCCTATGTGCCTGGCACATAGCTGGCATTCAGTAAATAATTTTTGAATGAACGATTGGGTAGGGACCTTTGTGATGTATGTGAGTGTGGGAGGCTATTATGCCACTCCCCTTCTCTATGTGCATTGTGCAGAAATCACTGCTTTGACAAGCCTGCAGTCTGCATGGGTGTTGGTCAGGCTTCATGAGCATGAGCTGTGGCCACAGGGCCTTGTTTTTCTGAATCTCATAGAAGCAAGGCTGCCAGGTTTGTAAGCCATTGCTATGACTGAACTTAGCTGACTCACAACCCATCCCTTTAATCATAGTGAAAGGGTAGATTACTTCTGTTGGAGGAAAGGGGGAAGGATGTATCAATCTTTGGTTTTCAGTACTTCCCCATTCTGCTCGTCCCCCACTTTCTGCTCTAATGCCTCATTAACTTCAAGAGAGCTATACTACTTCTCTTTGGTATTTTCATCCATCCCACTTTTGTTACTATTTACTCGAGTCCTTTGGTACTATGTAAGTCTTATTGCTTTGGCAATTGTTTCAGATCTTGAGTTCTATACAACTCTTCAATGCTAATATTAAAATATTTTCTAGCTGCAGTTCTCCACATTTTCCATTATCATTCACCATATATTTTCTTTTCTTTTATGACATATGGTTCGGCTTTGGTATAGACTGATGGCTACGGGCCCAATGGCAGCTCTATTGTGTCAATTCCAGTGGTGCTCAGGAAACCATGAGATGTTGGGATTGAACATAGGCAATCCGCATGCAAACCGTATGCTCTATACTGTTCAGCTATCCCCCTGGCGTCACTGCATCTTACCTGCAGCCTGACAGGATCCTCTAGTTACTTGACTCCCTTACCTAACTTTTCTATTTTTGTACTTTATTTATATTTTGTAATTCATCTTGCCAACACCCTCTTGTTCATTTATTCACCAGACTTGCAGAACCTTAGCTTTGGTTCAATTCAATACTGAGTACTTCAATGGCCAGGATGCCCCATCCTGCTAAAAAAGTTAATTGAAAAGCCAGAAAGTTTGTAGTTGATCCTGGTATCTTTTTTCCTATTTCTCCTCTCCTCCAAATTCTTTGATTCTTACCTCTTAATACCTCTTAAATATTTGCCCTCTTATCAATTTGTTCACAGTAGCTTAGATCAGGTCAATATTACCTTTCACCTACACAGCTATATTTTTCTTGTTTTCTTACTTTCCTTGATTTACATAGAAGCTGGAGTGGTCTTCCTATGTTTCAAATACAATAATAAAACTCTACTTCTAATAATTAGTGTGACTTAGTCTCTGATTTTATGACTTGCTTCCTTGCTTTTTCTTTTTTTTTTTCTGTCACACCCGGCATTGCATAGGGGTTACTCCTGGCTCATGCACTCAGGAATTACTCCTGGCTGTGCTTGGGGGACCATATAGGATGCTGGGAATCAAACCCAGGTTGGTCGAGTGCAAGGCAAACGCCCTACCTGCTGTGCTATCGCTCCAGCCTCCTTCCTTGCTTTTAACATTGTTTCCCTCCTGTGATCCGGCTTTTGTCTATACTTCAGATTTTTCCACACATCTTATCTTCTTTTTCTCCAACTCTAGAAGTACTAATAGCTTTTTTTCAGTTCTTCCAAATGTTCCTTGCTCTTTCTTTCCTTTGGGCAGGCTCCCTTTTGCTCCACGTTACATTTTTACAACAATCATTTCTCCTGGTGATCTCTATTAATCTTTCTAGTTTTTGTTTCCTGCTACAATCAATCTGTCTTTGAAATTGTCTCTCCAAAAATTCCTAAATTGTATTCTTTCTATATAGTCTGGGCTGGAGCGATAGCACAGCGGTAGGGCATTCGCCTTACACGCGGCCAACATGGCCGACCCGAGTTCGATTCCTCCGCCCCTCTCGGAGAGCCCGGCAAGCTACCGAGAGTATTCGATATGCCAGACACAGTAACAACAAAGTCTCCAATGGAGACGTTACTGGGCCCGCTCGAGCAAATCGACGATCAACGGGAGGGCCTTTACCTTACCTATATAGTCTGGGGACCCACTATGTCTTCTCAATATTTCTTAGAATAGATATTTTAATTATTTATCTACATTCTCCACTCTTTTATAAAAATCTATGAATCAACTGTCTCATTTGCGATGTTTCAGTGGCATCCTCTGAGTGTAGTGCAATGTTTCTAATATTCTGTGTTGAATACTTGTATCAGATAGTATAGAGCAATTATAAAATAAACAAATATGAATAAAACTTTCTGAGTTCAAA
Organism: Sorex fumeus; assembly: GCF_029834395.1. Lineage (NCBI taxonomy): Eukaryota > Metazoa > Chordata > Mammalia > Eulipotyphla > Soricidae > Sorex > Sorex fumeus. The sequence goes on along the minus strand of NW_026606111.1, from coordinate 16,929,774 downwards.
CTATAATATCATACAATTCCATATTGTATAACCTTGGGTAAGTTTCTTAATAACTCTGCTTAGCTTTCTTATCTATAAGATAAGAATTTTAATGGTACTCGCCAGATAGAGTTTTTGTTAACATTGAATTAATACATGTAAAGTGTCTAGAACAATGCCCAGAACAGAGGAAGGACCAGACTGGATACTATTATTATTTGTTAAAATGTTCAATTTGATGAGGGAAATAGCTCAAGTGATAGAGTGCGTGCCTAGCTTGTGTGAGGCTCTGAGTTTCACCCGACAGAGGTGGTCAAATACCTTTTGTAATATGAGGTGATTTTTAGATATTTATTAAAGTAAAAATCACAGAAGCTTACAAAGGCATAGTCATTTTTCCAGGGACACGCATCACTTGATAGTGAGAACAGGAATACAAAAACCAGTATTCAATGGCTCTCTTGAATTCACAATAAAACATTACTGCAATATATTACTAAGAACGAAAAACTCAAGTATGAATATAAAGTAAGGTGTTATTTTGAAACTATAACTATAAATTTATGTTAAACGGCTTCAATTTTCTCATAAAGTAAAGAGAATCTGTAACACAAGATCTTTAAGTGTGAGCATGCATGTGCAGACATCCAAGTTGGCACGCATGTATCAGCTATATAGGGAGTGTAAACAGAATGAGGAATTGGGAATGTTAGACAATGACTCCTAATTCTGCTAGTTCTTTGAGTTCATATCACTGACACTTTTGTTTCTGTTTTTGTGGAAAGTTTTGGTGAAAATCTTTCAACTGTGTTCTTTTTTTTTTTAAATTTTTATGAGTGAAACGCCATGAAGTACAGTTGTAGACTTACAAATTTTTGTGCTTGAATTTCAGTTATGCAATGATCGAGACATTACAGGGCCTACTAGAGCAAATTGATGAACAACGAGAGGACAGTGCTACAGTGCTACAGATGTTTGCTCAATTCGTATCCACTTAACCTGTCCTGAGCTGAATCCCTCAGAACACCCAGAACCTACCATTGGTGCTTACAGAAAGCAACCTTTAGACTTATGCAAAATAATGTCCAACTGTGTAGTATTATACTCAACTGTATTCTTAATGCTCTTGAGTCTTAAAGTAGGTGAGTAGCATTTTTTTCAGTATTTCTTCACCATCCTTCAAACTACTGCTAAGATACATTATTTTCTTATAAAATTTAACAAGTACAAAATAAACAGTTCCACATAAAAATGTGAAGAAGAGCGGAGACAACCACGAGTTGATTAACAGGAATGTAAAAGACTCTTCATCATAACTACAAGGAAAATGCAAATCAAAATATTAATCAGATATCACTTCATAACAGTGAGAGTTGACTACATAAATAAAAGGTAGAAACAACCAGTGCTGGTGTGGATGTGGTGAAAAAAGAAGTGTCTTTCACTGTTGATTGATTGTAAACTGATTTGGCCTCTATGGTAAACAGTATGGAAACATCTCAAAAGTTAAAAAATAGAGCTAAGATACTTTATTTAGTAACTTTTATTCTTGGTATATATGTATTCTAAGAATGCTAAAGTACCAGTTCAAAAATATATATGCATCCCTATGTTTGTTTCAGGACTATTTCTAGAAGCCAAGATCTGGAAACAATGTAAGTATCTACAACAGATTAATGGTTAAAGAAGATAAGATATATACACACAATGGAATACTATGCAGTTGCTAAAAAAGTTGAAACCTTGCCTTTTGAGATAGCTTGATGGAGGTAGAGAGCATTAAGTCAAAGTCAGAAGGAGAAAGACAAACACCAGATGATTTTAGTCATCTGCGAAATATAAAGAAACAAGGCAAGGGAATAGATAATGTCTCATAAAAACAGACTCTTAGGTTGTCAAAACAAATTGAGTTTACCAAGATGGGAAACTGGATAGAGGAATGGTTGTAATAGATGAGAAGATACTGACACAGAGCTGAAGAGGGCTATTAACATTCTGGTGGTAGGTGTGTTGTAGTGGCATTGTATGCCGAAATACTGTATGCCATACATGGAACTTTATGTTTTCAATTTATTGAGGTAAATCATGTTATAATAATAAATTAAAAACAATGAGGTGCATTCTTTATCCCAGAGAACCTAACTTCTGTTTGCTCCCTAGCCCTTCTGCTATTTTGATTCCATATACCAATAATGAAAATAACGAAAAGTCAAAGTCATCTGTGATATGATGTTTTCTTAGCTTTGAGTCACTTAAATTTTCTTTCTAGGTATACTGTCCACAAACTATTGTGAAATATCCTCTCTTAAGGGACAATGACTGTATTTATTCAGGTTATTCGATTCTAGTTCTCTCCTGCCTCATGCTTCTTAATTTCCTTCCTTGACTCCTCTTTCTTACTGCATGTTTGACAAAGATTACCCCAGATAGAAGCCTCTTCTTCATTTTCTCTAAGTTCTTTTGAGTTTTCTCTTTTTCTCCACAACTTGTTTTGTGATGGAAGAGATCTACATTTTTCTTCCAGTAGTCTGTTCCTTGTACTTAGCATAATTCTTGGGCCTATTGTAGGTGCTCAAGAAAGTCATTTACTTTGAATTTAGGTAAAGTATAAATTATTCCAAAATCTGCTTCAATGGTTGAATGGTTCCCTAAACATTGCAAGGTTCAGCCCTGGAGACCTCCAGCACCACTGGAGTGATCCAGGTATCCTGACACTGCAAGGCCTGAAGTAGTATCACATACCTGGGCCCCTGAATTGAAGCAATGGACATATTGGCCAAGAATGGCTTGCTGGGCACCCAGATTTTCTGATTACCACTTGAGAGGCAGAATAAAAACCAGCAACCACAATAATTGCAACTGAGCACTGTTTGACTTACAAAAGAAAATATAGAGATCCATATAGGGATCCATAAGTAAACTAAGGTGATTACTTTGTTAGAGACTTTTATGTTTTAGAGAGACAACATTTCTTTAGATAGCAGTCACATAAAAATAGTTAATTTGCCACAATTTATGTATACCACTCTGTGAAGGAATAGATTGACTACATACTGTGAATCAAACCCACCTCTAGATAATGTATGCTTTTAAATTTTTATTATCCTATTTAAATAAAGCAAAACAAAACATCTTATAGTATTTGTACTGCATATAATTTTGAGTTTCTTTAAAACCTAACTAGTGGTAGAACAAATAACCAAAGGGAGCTGTCATTTGAGGCTTCATAGTTAATTGTCTGGTTTTTAAGTTACAGTTATGCATTTGAGATCTAAACAGTGTCTTTTTGAGTGGTAGGTATTATCTACTCTGGTTGTTTCTGGATTCAAGTCTATTTAATGATAAAACATAGACTTGAACACTATGAATTTTGCTTCTCCTGACACAGCATTCACATATAAAATTTTTCTCATACACATAAATTTATGCTCATTTATTAAAATATTTTTAATAAATACAGTCATTTTTGTATCAGAAAGAATTACTTTTAATTATTATCAATGACTTAGAAGTAGTGTAAATATTCAACTCTCTTTTAACTAGTGGAGAAAGCTTAAGCTGAGAGTTGTCAATGCCTGTGTAACAGGTGCAATTTTCAATTCATTGAAAATAGTTACCAATCTATGAAAACAAGTTCAAATTAGTTAAGTAATTTGAACTTGTTTTCATAGAAAAGCAAAGGTAGGCAATGTCTAAATATTTTTTCATAAACATGTCTCATGCTTCCATTCTTTTTGTTTATTTTTGGCAATTTCTGGAGTATTTCTTACAATCTGCAAAAAACTTGTCAATATTTAAGTACATTATAAAACATTAATAAAATGTTTAATTATGATTTACTTGGGTAGAAAATTTGCTCTTTTTTTGATTTTTGGGTTATACCCGGCAATGTTCAGGGGTTACTCCTGGCTCATGCACTTAGGAATTATTCCTGGTGGTGCTCGGGGGGCCATATGGGATGCTGGGAATCAAACCCGGGTTGGCCGTGTGCAAGGCAGACACCCTACCCTCTGTGCTATTGCTCCAGCCCCCAAAATTTGCTCTTTAGATGATCTCTTTGCTGGTTAATGAAAACATAATAATGACTATTCAGTTATTAAAGTAATAATATTTGGGCACCAAAGAGATAGTACACAGGTAAGGCCTTACACATGGTCAAACCAGATTTGATTTTTAGCACCCCATGTGGTTCTCTGAGCCCACAGGATTTATCCCTGAAAGTGGAACCAGAAATAAGTGCTGAGCACTGTCAAATTGTGGCCCCAAACCCAAACATAATAATAATAATAATAAATATAATTTGGATTAATGCAAAGAAATGAAATGAAATTATTAGTTAAACCTCTATCAGGATTAAAATTGTATTTTGGAAATTTAAAGTGGCCAGATTATTTATTCTGCTTGGATTTCTCTCTCTGTTCTTCTTTTCTTCTATTCTCATCTCTTTTTTGTTTGAAAGCTTCTATTCTTCATCACAGAGTCTCCTACCCTGTGCCTGACTGTCTCCACCAGGGCTCAACAGCTGAAGACCTCTGGGGCCCAGCCAAGGCCATGCTGGGACCACTCTCCACACACTTGGATGAGCCTCATGCATAAAAGAACTGGCAGAGGAACCCAGGTGTGTGGGACCCAGGGCTGAGATCTCCAAGCCTGCACGGTTTGGGACTGGACCTGCCAGTAACTAGACAGTTACACCCACCAACTGCCGTGTAACTCCAACAACGGCCAGGATCCAGAGATTATCACACTCAGCTCCCGGGAAAGAACAAGCAGAGTCTCCTACCCTGTGCCTGACTGTCTCCACCAGGGCCCAACAGCTGAAGACCTCCGGGGCCCAGCCAAGGCCATGCTGGGACCACTCTCCACACACTTGGATGAGCCTCACGCATAAAAGAACTGGCAGAGGAACCCAGGTGTGTGGGACCTGGGGCTGAGATCTCCAAGCCTGCACAGTTTGGGACTGGACCTGCCAGTAACTAGACAGTTACACCCACCAACTGCCGTGTAACTCCAACAACGACCAGGATCCAGAGATTATCACACTCAGCTCCCAGGAGCTACTGAATGTAACCTGCCCACACGGCAGAGTCTGGCAAACTCCCCGTGGTACACCCAATATGCCAAATACCAGTAACAATGATGGGTCTCATTCTCCTAACCCTGAAAAAGCCTTGAATATGGCACTTAAAAAAAAAAAATCTCAGGGCTAGGACGAAAAAGACGTTACTGGCACCTGCTCGAGGCAATCGACAAACAACAGGGTGGTCGTGATCGTGATCGTGATTCTTCATCTAAGCTCTTATGCATCAGGATTATATCCTTGGCTATCTCTTCTTCCATTTATGCCTGAAATTAATTATCACTGCTATGTTTCACAGTTTCAGTTACACCATTACAATGGTACCTTTATTTTTTTGCTTTTTGTTTTGGCTTTTGGTCCATACTTGATATTGCTTGGGGGCTATTCCCAGTTCTGTGCTCTGGGATTGCTCTTCCTGCTCGGGAACCGTCAGGTTTCGGGGATTGAACACAGGCCTTCTTCATGTAAAGCAGACTTTGCAGGTGCTTAACCCACTTAGCTGTCTTATGACTGTTATAAATCTGCACATTTAGGGTTTTACCTTTCCTCAACATCTGAACTATGTTTTTCAGAGTCCCACAAACCTCATATGTCCTCAAATGAACAGATTAATATTCTTAACCAATTTTTTGTTTCTCATATTTTCACTTTGTTTAATGCTTGATCAAAAAGTTCACCAATTTTCAGTGGTTCAGGTTAGAAACTACCCTGAACTCTGTTCTTTATCTCATTCTGCACATCATGCCAAGTCATTGATTCCTGTGAATATAACCACTAGACATATTCTTGTTCTCTTTCTTACAATGCAGACCTGTATCACAATGAAAACCCTCACCAACTCCTGCTGTACCATCTCCTGCAATAAAATCTCAGGTTCTGCCTTTAGTTTCTTCAATCTCAAATTTAATGCCATCCCTAGTGTAATTTTTTTTTCCTCCCCCTTTATTTTATTTTATTTTTTTTAAAGTTGTAGATTTACAATTTTTTGTGCTTTGGTTTCAATTATACAATGATCAGATACCCATCCCTCCACCAGTGCCCATTTTCCACCACCATGGATAATATCCCTCCCACCCCCATCCCCCCATCCCCCCGTCTCTGTGGCAGGGCAATCCCCTGTGTTCTCTCTCTCCTTTTGGGTGTTGTGGTCTGCAAAAGAGGCATTGAGTGGCAAACATGTTCAGTCCATAGTCTACTTTCGACATGCATCTCCCCTCCTGGGAGGATCCTCCAAATATCCTTTATTTGGTGCTCCCTTCTCTATCTGAATAGCCCTTTCCTCTAGGATACCCGGCTGGCCTCTAAGTTATGGAGTAATCCTCCTGGTGCTGATCTCAGCTATTCTTGGGTATTAATCTCATACTTTGTTACTTTATATCCCCCAGATGAATGCAATCTTTCTATGTCTATCCCTCTCTTTCTGACTCATTTCGCTTAGCATGATACTTTCCATATTGTACCACTTGTATGTAAATTTCATGACTTCATCTTTTCTAAGAGCTACATAGTACTCCATTGTGTAGATGTACCAAAGTTTCTTTAACCAGTCATCTGTTCTTGGGCATTCAGGTTTCTTCCAGTTTCTGGCTATTGTAAAGAGGGCTGCAATGAACAAACAAGTGCAGATGTCACTTCGACTATACATTTTTGCCTCTCTGGGATATATTCCCAAGAGTGGTATTGCTGGGTCAAATGGGAGCTCAATTTCTAATTTTTTGAGAATCGTCCATACTGTTTTCCAGAAGGGCTGAACCAGTGGACATTCCCACCAACAGTGAAGGAGTGTCCCTTTCTCGCCACATCCACGCCAGCATCGGTTGCTTTTGTTCTTTTGAATTTGGGCCAGTCTCTGAGGTGTGAGATGGTATCTCATTGTGGTTTTGATCTGCATCTCCCTGATGATTAATGATGTAGAGCATTTTCTCATGTGCTTTTTTGCCATTCGGATTTCTTCTTTGAGAAAGTTTCTGTTCATTTCATTGCCCCATTTTTGGATGGGGTTGGATGTTTTCTTCTTGTGGAGTTTAACCAGTATTTTGTATATCCTGGATATCAACCCCTTGTCAGATGTGTATTCGGTGAATATCCTTTCCCATTCTGTAGACTGTCTTTGTATTTTGGTCACTGTTTCTTTGGAGGTGCAGAAGCTTCTTAGTTTAAGATAGTCCCATTTATCTATCTCTGTTTTCACTTGCTCGGCCAGTGGCGTGGCATCTTTGAAGATACCATTAGCTTCAATGTCATGGAGGGTTTTGCCAACTTTATATTCAATGTACCTTATGGTTTCTGGTCTGATGTTGAGGTCTTTAATCCATTTTGATCTTACTTTTGTACATGGTGTTAGGCAGAGTTCTGAGCCTATTTTTTTGCATGTAGCCATCCAGTGATGCCAACACAATTTATTAAAGAGGCCTTCCTTACTCCACTTCACATTACTTGCACCCTTATCAAAGATTAGATGAGCATATGATTGAGGAGAGATGTCAGTGTATTCAACCCTGTTCCATTGGTCTGCAGTTCTGCCTTTGTTCCAGTACCATGCTGTTTTAATTATTACTGCTTTGTAGTACAGTTTGAAGTTCGGGAGGTTGATTCCTCCCATTTTCTTTTTCCCAAGAATTGCTTTAGCTATTCGTGGGGGCTTATTGTTCCATATAAATTTCAAGAGTGTTTGCTCCATTTCTTTGAAGAATGTCATGGGTATCCTTATAGGGATTGCATTGAATTTATACAATGCTTTTGGTAGTATTGCCATTTTGACAATGTTAAGTCTCCCGACCCATGAGCAGGGGATATCTTTCCATTTCCTCATGTCCTCTTTTATTTCCTGAAGTAGCGTTTTGTAGTTTTCTTTGTACAGGTCCTTTACTTCCTTAGTTAAGCTGATTCCTAGGTACTTGATTTTCTGGGGCACAATTGTGAATGGGATTGTTTTTTTCATGTTGCTTTCTTCTCTCTCACTGTTTGCGTATAGGAAAGCCATGGACTTTTGGGTATTGATTTTATAACCTGCAACTTTACTATACGAGTCTATTGTTTCTAAGAGTTTTTTGGTGGAAGTTATTGGGTTCTCTAAGTAGAGTATCATATCATCTGCGAATAGTGAGAGCTTGATTTCTTCCTTTCCTACCTGAATGCCCTTAATATATTTTTCCTGCCTAATCGCTATTGCAAGTACTTCCAGTACTATATTGAACAGCAGTGGAGAGAGTGGGCATCCCTGTCTCGTCCCTGATCTTAGAGGGAAGGCTCTCAGTTTTTCCCCATTGATGATGATGCTTGCTGTAGGCTTGTGGTAGATGGCTTTAATTATGTTGAGGAAGGTCCCCTCTATACCCATTTTGGCTAGGGTTTTCATCATAAAGGGGTGCTGGATCTTATCAAATGCTTTCTCTGCATCTATTGATATGATCATATGCTTTTTATCTTTTCTTTTGTTGATATGGTGGATTATGTTGATTGATTTCCGAATGTTGAACCATCCTTGCATCCCTGGGATGAATCCTACTTGGTCATGGTGTATGATCTTTTTGATGAGTAGTTGGATTCTATTTGCTAGTAGTTTGTTGAGGATCTTTGCATCTGTGTTCATCAGGGATATCGGCCTGTAATTCTCTTTCTTTGTGGTATCTCTGTCTGCTTTTGGTATCAGTGTGATATTTGCTTCGTAGAAACTGTTTGGAAGTGTTTTTGATATTTCAATTTCGTGGAAAAGCTTAAAGAGTATTGGGAGTAAGTCCTCTTTAAAGATTTGGAAGAATTCACTAGTGAATCCATCCGGGCCAGGACTTTTGTGCTTGGGGAGACTTTTTATTACCATTTCAATTTCCTTGATGGTGATAGGTCTGTTCAGGTATTCCAGGTCTTCTTGGTTCAGCCTTGGGAGTCTGTAGGAGTCTAGGAATTTATCCATTTCCTCGAGGTTTTGATGTTCCGTGGCATAAAGCTTCTCAAAGTACTCCCTGAGGATCCTCTGAATTTCTGTGGTTTCTGTTGTAATGACCCCCTTTTCATTTCTGATTCGGTTTATTAGGGTTTTCTCTCTCCCTTTCTTTGTGAGTTTTGCTAGAGGCTTATTGATCTTGTTAATTTTCTCAAAGAACCAGCTCTTGGTTTCATTGATCTTTCGGATTGTTTTTTGGGTTTCCATCTCGTTAATCTCTGCTCTGAGTTTTATTATTTCCTTTCTCCTGTTCGGGTTGTGCTCCTTTTTTTGGTCCTTCTCCAAGCTCTTAAGCTGTGAGGTTAGGTTACTTATGTGTGCTCGCTCCTCCTTCCTGAGGAATGCTTGTAGAGCTATAAACTTTCCTCTTAACACAGCCTTTGCTGTGTCCCAAAAGTTTTGGTAACTCGTGTTCTCATTTTCATTCGTTTCTAGGAATCTTTTGATTTCCTCTTTGATTTCCTGTCTAATCCACTCGTTGTTCAATAGTGCACTGTTTAATTTCCAGGTGTTTGATTTAGTTTTCTGTTTTTGTGTGTGATTTACTTCTAATTTCAGCGCATTATGGTCTGAGAAGATTGTTGATACAATCTCTACCTTCTTAATTTTATGGAGGCATGTTTTGTGGCTCAGCATGTGGTCTATCTTGGAGAATGTTCCATGTACGCTTGAGAAGAATGTGTATTCAGCTTTTTGTGGATGAAGTGTCCTGTATATATCTACTAAGTCCCTTTCTTCCATTGTTTCCCTCAAATGAAGTATGTCCTTGCTAAGCTTGAGTCTGGTTGATCTATCAAGAGGTGACAAAGCAGTGTTGAAGTCTCCCACTAGTATTGTGTTGCTATTGATGTCTTTTTCCAAATCTATGAGTAGTTGTTTTAAGTACTTTGCTGGTCTCTCATTAGGTGCATATACATTTATTATTGTAAGTTCTTCCTGTTGTACAGATCCTCTGATCAATAAGTAATGGCCTTCACTGTCTCTTATGACCTTCCTCACTCTGAAATCAATGTGGTCTGATATAAGGATGGCTACCCCAGCTTTTTTATGGGAGCTGTTTGCCTGTAGGATTGTTTTCCAGCCTTTGACTCTGAGTCTGTGTTTGCTTTGACTATTGAGATGCGTTTCTTGCAGGCAGCAGAATGTTGGGTTCAATTTTCTAATCCATCCTGCCACTCTATGTCTTTTAATTGGTGCGTTTAGCCCATTGACATTGAGAGAGATTATTGTTATGGGATTTTGTCCCATTGTTCTGTTAAAATTTGGTGTATTTGAGGGGCCTTTCTTGCCTTAAAGTAGCCCATTTAGTTGTTCTTGTAACCATGGTTTTGAGTCTATGAAGTTCCTGAGCTGTTGTTTGTCTGTGAAACTGTGTGTTGTTCCTTCTATTATGAATGAGAGTCTTGCTGGGAAAAGTATTTTGGGGGAGGCATTTATTTCATTGAGTTTTTTTACTATGTCCCACCACTGTTTTCGGGCCATGAGGGTTTCATCAGAAAAATCAGCTGTGAATTTTAAGGATGCTCCTTTGTAAGAGATTTCTTTCTTCGATCTTGCTGCTTTCAGAATTTTGTCTCTGTCTAAGGTTTTGGTCATTTTGATCAGAATGTGTCTTGGGGTATTTTTATTCGGATTTCTTCTAGCTGGTACCCTTCGGGCCTCCTGAATGTGGTCACAAGTTTTCTTCAGCTCTGGAAATGTTGTAGCAATGATGTCTTTGACAGTTTCTTCTTCATCGAGGTTTTCTTCCTGTCCCTCTGGGACTCCAATAATTCTTATGTTACCCCTCTTGGCTTCATCACGATCTTCTCTTGCCATCTGTTCCCGAATTGTGAGTCTCTTTTCCATTTTCTGCTCTTTTCTGGAGAGTCTCTGAACTTCATCTTCGAGCTCACTGATTCTGTTCTCAGCCGCTGTTACTCTGCTGCTGAGGCCTTCCACTGAGCTTTTCAATTCGCCTACGAGATTTTTCAGGTCTGACATTTCTGATTGCATTTTCCTCATTTCTGCCTTCAGATCCTCTTGTCTTCTATTGGCATTGGTTTCCATTGTTTCTTTTAATTCCCTAAGCATCCTAAGTAGCTCCCTTCTGAATTCCTTGTCAGAGAGGTTGTCTAACACTACAGTACTGTTGGTGTCATCTGGGCTAGACTCTTCAATATGAATGTTTGGTGGGCTTTTGCGTTGCTTTACCATTGTGAGAGGTGTGGTTTAGTCCTTCACGTTCAGTGTTACTATTCTGCTTGATATGCAGTGTGAGTTAAGATAGGCTTATGAGTTATTGGCAACTGTATTTCTAGTGGCTGAGCTAAAATAGAGAAGTTTCCATCTAAGAAGTTAGCTTATGGTTCCTATGGCATATGCAGTGGAAAATATTTCGCGGCCGCGTTAGCGGCCGCGGCTCCGGAAAAAGTCCCTGGCACTGGGCGAGGAGTTGGGAATGTCTCCTGTTTGGAATTGGAGCCGTTCAGCTTTGTTGCCCAGAGCTGGGCCTCTGTGCCCGTCCCACGCGGCTCAGGGGTTGAAAACCGGCTGTCTCGGGGCTGTTTCTAGCTGCGCGTGCCCAGAGAGGAACCCAGGCCCTTGGGGGCGGGCTGTACCTGTTGGAATTGGAGCCGTTCAGCTTTGTTGCCCAGAGCTGGGCCTCTGTGCCCGTCCCACGCGGATCAGGGGTTGAAAACCGGCTGTCTCGGGGCTGTTTCTAGCTGCGCGTGCCCAGAGAGGAACCCAGGCCCTTGGGGGCGGGCTGTACCTGTTGGAATTGGAGCCGTTCAGCTTTGTTGCCCAGAGCTGGGCCTCTGTGCCCGTCCCACGCGGCTCAGGGGTTGAAAACCGGCTGTCTCGGGGCTGTTTCTAGCTGCGCGTGCCCAGAGAGGAACCCAGGCCCTTGGGGGCGGGCTGTACCTGTTGGAATTGGAGCCGTTCAGCTTTGTTGCCCAGAGCTGGGCCTCTGTGCCCGTCCCACGCGGCTCAGGGGTTGAAAACCGGCTGTCTCGGGGCTGTTTCTAGCTGCGCGTGCCCAGAGAGGAACCCAGGCCCTTGGGGGCGGGCTGTACCTGTTGGAATTGGAGCCGTTCAGCTTTGTTGCCCAGAGCTGGGCCTCTGTGCCCGTCCCACGCGGCTCAGGGGTTGAAAACCGGCTGTCTCGGGGCTGTTTCTCTAGTGTAATTTTTATATAACCAATTTTGATTGACTTATTTCTCTACCTTGAAAGCTTTGATGGCTATAGTTTATCTTCCATCCTCATGGGTTAGAAGAATGGACAGTTCTATATAATGAATAGAGCCTATGGTAAAGCATAGTGACTACAGACAAATCTGTATTATCAACCTCATAGTTACTAAGTTTTTAGTAACTAAAAATAAAAATACTAACAACTAGCTCATTGTTCCCATCACAAAAAAACAATGATAATTATGTGATGGTAGAGACATTATCTAACACCAAGGTAGAAATCATATTGCAATATACAAATGTTTTAAATCAGTATGTTGTACATCTTACACAATATTATATATTTGTTATATATTAAAAACTCACAAGCAAAAAAACCCCAACCCAATCATAATATACATGATGGAGTTCCTGCTGGCTATATTTGTCTATTAGCTTTACTCAAAGGATACTCTTGAATGTGTTAGTTATCTAAACTTCAGCTTTGTCATTTGTAGAATTTTGGTTATATTGAAATATTTTGAGGAGTGCACAGACACACATAAAGTGTTTTGAAGAGTAATTGCAGTTAAATAATATTAAACAAATCAGTAACAACAATAGCAACAAATACTCTTCTCCCATATGCATATGGAATTTCACAGTTCTCCAAACAGGCCACATTTGTCTAGTCTCTAGAAATTTGCACATGGAGTTGTTATCTTCAAGAGACAACTTCAGTGTCCTTTCCCTGGTGAAATTGTCTTTGAGACAGTCACGCTAAATGCACAACTCCCTTCTGTGTCCCAGTGGGACCTCGTTCAAACCTTTATTACAGCCCCTGCTGAATTGTTTTGCAATTGTTTATGTATGTGTGTCCTCAAATAGATTGTTGGAGCGAATGGCCTTATTCTTTTTTTATTTCCCACAGAGCCTTCTCATAAGAAGTATTCAGTGAACATTTGTTAAAGAAAAGGATTAATTGTGGCACTGTCTTTTCCTTGTACTCATGTTGTTTCGGTATTAGAAAAGATTTTTTTTCCCCTAGAAAACAATAGTTTTCCAATGGGAGACTTAAATGATTTTGTGATGAAAAAAATTCAGTTTGTTGAGGAAGTACATCTCTTTCTTTCACTGGTAACCTCCGTAATGTCAATGAGGGTAAAAGGAATATGGTTTATTTTTATTACACTTAATTTAGATTAAGCTTTATTTATTTTTATTTAGAAAACATTAATTATGTAGCCAAAATTTTATTTTATTTTGGTTTTGGGCCACACAAGGCTATACTCAGAGCTAGCTCCTAATTCGACACTCAGGGATCACTCCTAACAATGCTCAGGGGACCATATGTGGTGCCACAGATTGCAAATATAACTTGCAGCTACTTCAAACATAGCCCTTTATACATATTAGAAGCCAAATGTGTAGCAAACGCCGTACCAACTGTACTTAACTCTCAGGTCTCCAGTAGACAAAAATTTTGTAAGAAAATTCTTTCTCTTCTCTTGTATAATTCTTCTAGTGCTTTATTGGTCATTTGTACTTCAAAGTATTTGATTACTTGAGAAATTACTTAGTACTACATCACTCTCATTATAATAATAGATTTTTTAAGTCTGATTTTACAAATATCAGCAGTTTTGCTGAAGTAGACCAACATGTCAATATGGGTGGAGCTTGGTTTTAGAACATCTGTCCTTATTTCCTCCTTTTCTTCTAGGGGTCCCCTGCTCACGATGGCCTCTGCATGCTCCTGCTTGATACAACTCGTGCTCCCAGACTTACTGCTAATCCTGTCTGTGAAGAGTTAGAGATGGCTGTGATCACTTCAAGATAGAACTGGGTACTTCTGAGGTATGTCCAACAAGACTGACCTATAGGAGAGACTGTAGTGCTGGCAGCACCAAAGACCTCTCTAGCACTCTATAGGGCTTTATAAAAAAAAAAAAACTTCTCCAGACCATTTTTTAAAAAAATTTTATTAGTGAAACACCATGAGGTACATTTGTAGACTTACAAATTTTTGTGCTTGGGTTTCAGTTATACAATGATTGAGTACTATCCCTCCACCAGTGCCCATTCCCCACCTCCAATGCTCCCAGCATCCCTCCCGCCCCCCCACCCCCCATCCCAGCCCAACCCTGTGGCAGGGCATTCCCTTTTGTTCTCTCTCCTTTTGGGTGCTGTGGCTTGCAAAAGAGGCATTGAGTGGCAATCATGTTCGGTGTATCGTCTACTTTCAGCATGCATCTCCCATCTTGGGAGGATCCTCCCAACACCTTTACTTGGTGCTCCCCTCTCTATCTAAGCTGTCTTCTCCCCCAGCATGTGCGGCTAGCCTCCAAGCCATGGAGTGAACCTCCTGGTACTTATCTCGGCTATTCTTGGGTGTTAGTTTCCCATTTTGTTACTTTATATTCCCCAGATGAATGCAGTCTTTCTATGTCTATCCCTCTTTCTGACTCACTTCACTTAGCATGATACTTTCCATGTAGTACCACTTGTATATAAATTTCATGACTTCATCTTTTCTAACAGCTGCATAGTACTCAATTGTGTAGATGTATCAAAGTTTCTTTAACCAGTCATCTGTTCTTGGGCACTCGGTTTTTTTCCCAGATTTTGGCTGTTGTGAATAGTGCAGCAATGAACATAGAAGTGTAGATGTCATTTCGACTATACTTTTTTTTTGTCTCTCCAAGATATATTCCCAGTAGTAGTAGTATTATATCTCGGTCAAATGGGAGCTCAATTTCTAATTTTTTGAGAATTGTCCATACTGTTCTCCAAAAGGGCTGAACCAGTCGGAAACCAGCAGTTTGAAGGGGAGTAGCTTCCTCGCCACATCCATGCCAAGACAGGTTGCTTCTGTTCTTTTGGATGTGGGCCAGTCTCTGTGGTGTGAGATGATATCTCATTGTTGTTTTGATCTGCATCTCCCTGATGATTAGTTATGTAGAGCATTTTCTCATGTGCCTTTTAACCATTCGAATTTCTTCTTTGGGAAAGTTTCTGTTCATTTCATCACCCCATTTTTTTGATGGGGTTAGATGTTTTCTTTTGTAGAGTTCAAGTGCTTTGTATATCCTTAATATCAATCCTTTATCAGATGGATATTGGGTAAATATCCTTTCCCATTCTGTAGATTGTCTTTGTATTCTGGTTACTGTATCTTTTGAGGTTCAAAAGCTTCTTGATTTAAGATATTCCCATTTGTTTATCTCTGTTTCCACTTGGTTGGTCAGTGGAGTGTCTTCTTTAAAGATACCGTTAGCTTCAATATCGTGGAGGGTTTTGCCGACCTTGTCTTCAATGTATCTTATGGATTTTGGCCTGATGTTGAGATCTTTAATCCATTTTGATCTGACTTTTGTGAATGGTGTTAGGTTGAGGTCTAAGCCCATTTTTTTGCATGTGGTTGTCCAGTTATGCCAGCAACATTTGTTGAAGAGGCTTTCCTTGTTCCATTTAACATTTCTTGCTCCCTTATCAAAGATTAGATGTTCATACATTTGGGGTTGTGTGTATGGATATTCCAACCTGTTCCATTGCTCTGTGGCCCTGGCTTTTTTCCAGTACCATTCTGTTTTAATTATTACTGCTTTGTAGTAGAGTTTGAAGTTGGGGAGGGTAATGTCTCCCCACGTCTTTTTCCCCAAGAATTTCCTTAGCTATTTGTGGGCATTTGTTGTTTCATATGAATTTCAGGAATGCTTGATCTACTTCTTTGAAGAATTTCATGGGTATCCTTATAGGGATTGCATTGAATCTGTATAATGCTTTCAGGAGTATTGCATTTTGACAATGTTGATTCTTCCTATCCATGAGCAGGGGATATGTTTCCATTTCCTCGTGTCCTCTTTTATTTCATGGAGCAGCGTTTTGTAGTTTTCATTGTAGAGGTCCTTTACCTCTTTAATAAGGCTGATTCTGAGGTATTTGATTTTCTGGGGCACAATTGTGAAAGGGATTTTTTTTTCATGTCACTTTCCTCTCTCATTATTTGTGTATAGGAAGGCCATGGATTTTTGGGCATTGATTTTATAGCCTGCGACTTTACTATACAAGTCTATTGTTTCTAGGAGTTTCTTTGTAGAGGATTTAGGATTCTCAAGATATAGTATTATATGATCTGCGAATAGTGAGAGCTTGATTTCTTCCTTTCCTATCTGGATGCCTTTAATGTCTTTTTCTTGCCTAATCGCTATTGCATACATGGTACTTCCAGCACTATGTTAAACAGAAGTGATGATAGTGGGCATCCTTGTCTTGTCCCTGATCTAAGAGGAAAGGCCCTTAGTTTTCCCCCATTGAGGATAATGCTTGCCATTGGTTTGTAACAGATGGCTTTGACTATCTTGAGGAAACTTCCTTCAAAATCCATTTTGGTGAGAGTTTTCATTATAAACGGCTGCTGGATCTTGTCAAAAGTTTTCTCTGCAACTACTGATACGATCATATGATTCTTATCATTGCTTTTGTTGATATGATGGATTATGTTGATTTATTTCCGAATGTTAAACCATTCTTGCATCCCTGGGATGAATCCCACTTGATTGTGGTGTATGATCTTTTTGATGAGTTTTTGGATTCTGTTTGCTAATATTTTGTTGAGGATCTTCTCATCCTTGTTCATCAGGAATATTGGCCTGTAGTTTTCTTTGTTGGTCGTGTCTTTTTTTGCTTTAGGTTAATATTAGGGAGATATGTGCCTCATAGAAGTTGTTTGGGAGAGTTCCTGTTTTTCCTGGAAAAACTTGAGGAAAACTGGTGAAAGGTCTTGTTTGAATGTTTGGAAGAATTCACTAGTGAATCCGTCTGGGTCTGGGCTTTAGTTTTTGGGAAGAATTTTGATTACTGCTTTAATTTCCTTGATATGAATGGGTCTATTCAGGTGTCTCAAGTCTTCCTGGTTCAATCTTGGGAGATTATAGGAATCCAGGAATTTATACATTTCTTCTAAGTTAAGAGAACTTCATGGCATACAGACTCTCAAAGTAGTCTCTGATGATCTTTTGAATTTCATTGGTTTCTGTTGTGATGTCCCCTTTTCATTTCTGATTTGGTTTATTAGGGTTCTCTTTCTTTCTTTCTTTCTTTCTTTCTTTCTTTCTTTCTTTCTTTCTTTCTTTCTTTCTTTCTTTCTTTCTTTGTGAGACTTGCTAGTGGTTTATCAATCTTATTTATTTTCTCAAAGAACCAGCTCTTGGTTTCAGTGACCTTTCGGATTGTATTTTTGGTTTCCATATCATTAATTTCTGCTCTAAGTTTTATTATTTCTTTCCTTGGCCAATTTTGGGTTCCTTTTGTTGGTCTTTTTCTAAGATCTTGAGCTGTGTGGTTAGGTTATCTATGTAGGCCCTTTATTCTTTCCTTAGGAATGCTTGAAATGCTAAATATTTTCCTCTTAGCATGGCTTTAGCTGTGTCCCATAGGTTCTGGTAACTCTTGTCTTCATTCTCGTTTGTTTCCAGATATCTTTTGATTTTGTCTTTTATTTCCTTCCTGACCCACTCAATGTTCAACATTGAGTTGTTTAATTTCCAGGTGTTTGATTTGGTTTTTGAAGTCTTTGTGTGATTTGCTTCTATCCTCAACGCATCATGGTCTGAAAAGATTGTTGATACCACTTCTATCTTCCTGATTCTATTGAGGTATGTTTTGTGGCCAAGCATGTGGTATATTTTGGAGAATGTTCCATGTGCACTGGAGAAGAATATGTATAATTTCTTTTGGGGATGTAAAGCCCTGTATAGGTCTATTAGTCCTCTCTCTTCTATTTCTTCCTTCATAGCCAATGTTTCCTTGTTGAGTTTTGTTCTTGTTGATATTTCCAGAGTTGATAAGGTGATGTTGAAGTCTCCAACTACTATTATGTTGCTAGCAATGTCCTCCTTAAAATCTGTTAGCAGTTATTTTAAGTACTTAGCTGGTCCCTCATTAGGTGCATATACATTTAAGAGTGTGATTTCTTCCTGTTGTACGTAGCCCTTGATAAATAGAAAATAGCCTTCGCTGTCCCTTCTAATCTTTTTCAACATGAAATTTATGTTATCGGATACTAGTATGGCCACCCCAGCTTTTTTGAGGGAGCTATTTGCTTGCAGGATTGTTTTCCATCCTTTAACTTTGAGTCTGTGTTTGCTCTGATTGTTCAGATGAGCTTCTTGTAGATAGCAGAATGCTGGTTTCAGTTTCTGATCCATTTTGCCACTCTGTGTCTTTTGATTGGTGCATTTAGACCATTGATATTGAGAGAGATTATTATCATGGGGTTTTGTGCCATCTTTCTGTAGGCATTGGTTGTGTTTCTAAGTGTTTTCCTTCTTATCTTACAGGAGTTCCTTTAATCCTTCTTTTAGATTTGGTTTTGAGTCTATGAAGTTCCTGAGCTGTTGTTTATCTACAACATGGTGTATAGTTCCATCGAGTTTGAGTGATAAAGTTTAGCTGGATAAAGTATTCTTGGTGAGGCATTCATTTCATTTTTTTTCACTATATTCCACCATTGCCTCTGGGCTTGGAGGGTTTCCTCTGATAGTTCTGCTGTAAATCTAAGGGGTGCTACTTTGTATGTGATTTCCTTCTTTGACCTTGCTGCTTGTAGTATTGTGTCTCTGTCCACAGCATCCATCGTTCTGACTATGATATGCCTTGGAGTGTTTTCATTAGGGTCTCTTTTAACTGGCACCCTTCTGGATCCTTTGATCTGGATGCTCCAGACCATTTTGTTGTGGGTTTAAGACTCTTTAAACATAGTACTTTTACTTGTCACTGGAAACCAGAATGAAAAAGCAATTACTTAGCCCTTTCTCTTGTTAGGGGTAGTAAGAGTGGAATAAACTTCTTATTGTTTTTGTTTTGGGGAAACACCTGGTGATGCTAAGGGTTACTCCTGCCCTTCATTCAGGGATCACTTTTGGCAGGTTTGTGGGACCATATGGAATGCAGGATACCTGGCCTGGTCAGTTGTGTGAAAGACAAGCACCCTGCCCGCTCTACTATCTCTCTGACCCAAGTGGCATAGACTTTTTGAGATCAGGAGAACAAGGACTTGATGCTTCAACAAGGCCTGTTGTTTTTTCTTGAACTTGATACTAAGGCTTTGTTTCAGCTATAGGAAGGAAGCATGCCATATATCTCAAAGGTGTATTGTGAAGATTAAATGAAAAAATGTTGGCCAGCACTTTAGAAACAGGCCTAATACATAGAAGTGAAATACCAGTTAAAAGCATAACTATTAATATCTTCCACCATTTAAATTTTAGTGGCTTGTTTACTTCTTACTAGGTATATTGTGACAATAGCTGAGGTGATCAATATCTTATCTTTATTTTGATGTAAATGTTTATGCATATGAACATTCAGATCTTTCAGACACTTCTCCTAAATAGTTTTCACCTATGGATATGATTAGGTTTTTTTTTCAGGAAAGAATAGAGGACCTGAATGAAAACTGAGAAGATTTTCATTAGAATAAAAATTTTATAACCTGTCCTGGACTGCAATGTACCACCATGAAAATGATTTAGAGACAGTAGAATCTGAGAAAGTTAATCAAGCAGTATTAAAAGCTTGTTGAAATCCCTTCTATTAAAGAGGGAGAGGGGAAGAAGTGAATGGGGCAGAAAAGTAGCATTTAGTACTTCAGTACTGAAAGGCAGAAATGTGAAACACCTGTATTGTTTACTTTGAATTTTTCAGCTTTAAAATTTTGATTGGGCTTTAGTTTCATACTGATCCTATCTCCTTTTAGTAGCACACCTGAATCACTCTTTAAAAAAGCTGTCATGGTTCAAAATGAAGACCAAGAATTCTCGACAGAGCACAAACAGCTATTGTGTATCTATACTGCAGTGCCTACACACTTGAAAATGTAAAATCAAACTCTTTATCATATCAACCTTAAGTATTATTGCTGTTAGTTAAGTATATTTGATAACTGAAATTCACTGGGAGAATATTTGCTCCTCCAGTGGCTCATTCTGCTGTACATGCTAATAGCACACCTTGCTTATATCTCCACAAGTAAAACCTTTTTGAGACCCTTTCATAGACTGTTGATTAGCTCTCGGTTTCTTGAAGCCTATAATTTGGAGATTATTCAGGGACTCAGATAGTCACCCTCAAAAGACTGTGCAGACTTCTTCAGGGGAAAGCTGCCAACTATCTTTTCTGGATGAATTTCCTCTGTAAAGATTTCATTAGTCATATTTATGGAAAATTGTATTACCCTTTTCCATTTATTCACTATTTAAGCAGTAAACATGTTCTCCCACTGAAATCAACTCTATAGGATAATTTTTGCTATATCCTTTTGATCTTTTGAGTGTGATTGTAAGTGGTATGCTCTTACAATGTTGGGGTCAGATGAGATGTAGAAGCAACAAAAATGTATCACAATTACTTCATTCAAGATTTACTGTAATTGTGAGGTGTGAAAAATGCTTAAATCATTTTATAAAAAAGCTTGAGTTCTTGTACAAGTACTTTTTAATGTGACAATATAACAAAATAATGAACTGGTAATGAATATACCCAAAGTTTTAGGTAGGATTATAACTTATGTTTCAGAAATTTTGTACTAAAATAAACTGCACATAGTTTGAATCATTTTAAAAATAATTATTATTTCTAAATGATGAAAAGTATCTAGAATTGTGCTTCTCAAATTTAAAGTGGTTTAGAATCTCTTGGAGTGCTTACTAAAATGCTGCCTGCCTTTTCCTTTTCTTCTTCACCTTCTTTCCAATCTGTCTCTGACCCTGTCCCCCTCTGCAAAGTCTCCCAGATTTTTATCCAATAGATTTGGAATAAAGACTAAGATGAGGCTTTTGCTGCTATTGAATCTACACTTTGAGAGCCATTGATCCAGAGATTGTGGTACAAGAGAAATAAGAGAAACTTGGGAAACAGATTCTAGTACCATTGAGTTTTCCACATGAAAACTGTATAACTTTAAATGTATTTTTCCTTTTGGAAGATTTGTACTTTTAATTACAAAACATGGATAAGCATGCCTTTTCTGCTTACCTCCCCTGTATGGGAGGATCTGAGATATTACTCTTGGCAAATCTTTGACAATGTTTATTAGTACCACATAGAGTAGGCATGCTCAATGGATCATTGGCACCTCTCACATTACTACTTACAAAAGGGTATTTTTAATTAATTGAGAAGAACTTTTTTTACAGAATGATAATTCAAGCCTCTGAGTTTTCTAGTG
Source organism: Sorex fumeus (assembly GCF_029834395.1). Taxonomy (NCBI): domain Eukaryota; kingdom Metazoa; phylum Chordata; class Mammalia; order Eulipotyphla; family Soricidae; genus Sorex; species Sorex fumeus. Next base: position 16,908,390 of record NW_026606111.1, on the reverse strand, counting down.
GTTGTCTTGATTTACATGCTGCATAAATAGTTTTATTTGTAGAGAACCTCAGGACTCCAATACACAATTAGGTCAGAGGAACTGATTGCAGAAATAGTAAATTAGTCTTCTTTTAGTACCAACTAGCATAGAAACTCCGTTCTGACTCTTCATTATCTTAAGAAGACCTACATCATCTGCTTTTCATTCATTCATTTATTCAGAATGCATTTATTGAGGGCCCACTGTGTGTTGGTACTATGCTAGAAGTGCATTAAATTTACACACTCATTGTGCTCATGATGTGCAAAAATACTTAGAATTCAAAGTAATAACTGTTTCATAGAGGAATGTGCTAAGCATTGCAGAAGCCCCAAAGAGGGAAGACCTATTCTGCCTGAAGGGTGAGAGAAGGTTCCAGTTAGTGTTATTGCATACTCTAAAAAGTAAGTAAAGGGATATGCATGATAACCTTACAGTACCCATATTGCAAACCATAATGTTTAAAAGGAAAGAGAGGAGAGAAAGAGAGAGAGGGAGAGAGAGAGACAGATAGACAGAGACAGAGACAGAGACAGAGAGAGAAGAAAAGTGTCTGCCATAGAGGCCAGCACGGTGTGGGTGGTGTCAGGAGGGAAACTGGGAACATTGGTAGTGCGAAGTTGGTAGTGGGAAGTGAACACTGGTGAAGGGACCGGTATTGGAACATTGTATGGCTGAAACCCAATAATTTACAACTTTGTAACTGTATCTCTCATGTTGATTCAATATTTTAAAAAAAGTAAGTAGAGAGAACTTTGAGTCAGCTCCAAGGACTCACTTAAATCTATCACTTCATAATACAAAGAAGAGGATAGGTGGTTAGAGAAAATGCTAGATATTTTAAAAATGTAGCATTTATTGGAAAAAATCACCTATTAATAGATTATGACTCCTGTTTTAAATATTTTTGCTCTTGCCTTCTGGCTTGTTCAATCAACCACTTTTCCATTCACTGACCAAAACTCAGTATTATTCTTATGATCTAAACATTTTGGACTTTTTGAAGCACTTAAAAATGAAATCCTAATGGATTGTCATGTCTGACGAGGCCATAGGCCATATGGCATTTTTTTTGGGGGGGGGGTCACACCTGGCAATGCACCGTGATTACTCCTGGCTCTGCACTCAGGAGTTACTCCTGGTGGTGCTCAGGGGACCATATGGGATGCTGGGAATCAAACCTGGGTTGGTCGCATGCAAGGCAAATGTTCTACCTGCTGTGCTATTTCTCCAGCCCCTGAAGGCTACTTTTAGAGTTGTAGGAATTAGTCTGTAGTGACTATGAGGATTTTAGCTAGATTGAAACTTTTCTCTAGCTAGCCAACAAAAATGAGTTTATGCCATCACATTAGAATAAATAGGGAGGTAAGTGAAATTAGATTTTATTCAGTTCATAATGCCTTTTTTTTCTTGGAAAAACATATCTCAAACTTAGTGCTATCCTGAAGAAACAATAGAAAGGGAAACATTGTTCCCAGAGCTGGAGAAAGAGCTCAGTGGGTTGAGTATATCTTTGTGTGGGGGAGGTCTGAGTTTTAATCCATGGCATTGCACTGTGCCCTGAGCACCATAAGGAATAATTTATGAACGTTGAGCCAAGAGTGGCTCATGGGCATTGCTGTCTAAGGTATGTCTCTGCCCCCTCCCCCTCCAAATCCCCCAAATAAAATACATTATACCCAAGAAGCTTATAGCTTAATTAAAATATGGGAAGCTTGGCTATGTGACTATTAAATAAGAGCGTTAAGTAATTTGCAACTATAAAAAGTAAGAGCAAGATGGAATTTGCATACTTCAAAACTAAGTTTTATTTTTGGGGGGTAGTGATAATGTTTTGATAAATCTGTCAGTACTCAGGGGTTACTCCTGTCTATGTGCTCAGGGATCACTCCTGATGATGCTCAGGGGACTATTTGTAGTGCCAGGATTGAACCAGGATCAGCCTTGTGCAAGATAATTAATTGCCTTATCCCTGTACTATGGGCTGGAGGGATAGCACAGCGGTAGGGCATTTCCGCCTCTCTCAGAGAGCCCAGCAAGCTATCGAGAGTATCTCGCCTGCATGGCAAAGCCTGGCATGCTCCCTGTGGTGTATTGGATATGCCAAACATAGTAACAAGTCTCACAATGGAGACATTACTGGGCCCGCTCGAGCAAATCGAAGAACAACGGGAGGACAGTGCTACAGTGCTATCCCTGTACTATCTCTTTGACCCTTAAGTTTTATAGTCCTATAAAATAGATCAATCTCTACTGAAGAATAGCCATAGGCACTGATGTAAAGGAAGATCCTCCTCAGTAGAATTTTCTAAAATAATAGAAATGTTTTATAATATGTTTTGTCTAACAAAGTAACTGCTAACTTTATGTGGTTTTGATCACTAGAAATGTGTTCCTTTCAATGGGCAAGCTGAAGTTGAAGTTAAATTTACGTTAAATTTAAGCAGGTATTATTAGTGACAGCCAGGACAGATATATGGAGAATAGAATCTGAGTACACTGGAGAAACCAATTCTAAATATGTATATGTAGAAAATAACTTCTTCTTGTAAGAAAGAAACTTATTAGAAATAGCACTAAGGCACAATATATGCTTGTTATCATCATAAAATAATCATTCTTAATAATATATTTCAACCATCTGTATTATCTTTAAAATGAGATGGCTTAAAGGAATGTTTGTTTCTATTTTTAAAGCATGTATTCTTGAAAATACTCTATTTCTTGAGTTTGCAAACTTTGGTGCTGAGACTTCTATAATTTTCAAATGATTGTGATGACAGAAGGAAAAAAGTAATTGGAATTGTAGTTGAAGTGGGTACTCGGCAGAATTTTCTTTCGCTAATTTAAATAAATCAACATCTCTCCTTGTATGTAAAATTTTTGAAATAAATGCAAAATTGTCTTAAGAAAGGGCTCATAAATATCCATGTACTTTCTGGATATCATTTAGTTAAAGGGCACAAGAGAGGTAGAGAGAGCAGAAAGGAAACTGAAGAAAGCAAAGTTTTTCAGTTGAATTTTGGGAATAGTTTCTGAAGGTAGAGAATTGTCAAAGATGTAATTTGAATAATCAATTTATTTACAATTCATTCAGTGAATATTATTCGGATCAATAAACCACCAAAATCTAATCAATCACCCAAAGGATAAAATAATTCACCAACTCTGCCCACCTCACCCACCAATTTTTTTTATATAAGCAGTATCAACACAGAATATTGACAACCCAGAGTTATTCCTATGAAGTATTTTTACTAACTCAGAATTGTTCACTAACTAAGGGTCTTAGAGTCTTAAAAGCATCCAAGGCTTATTTGAGAAAACAGATTTATATAAGATGGCAGGGGAACAGGATGAGGAAAGAAGTATGGAATTCTGATTTTACAAAAGGAAAAGTTAGGATGGTGCAATAGTTGTAGAGTTATTTAGTCCAAGAGATTTACAGAAAACACTTGCAAGAGAGTCTTTAGACCAAGGTCATTGTTAAACTCCAAAGAACACAAGTTAAGAGTCTATGAATAGTCACTGGGAAGTTGTTCAATACCTCCATTATTTAGCTTCCTTATCCATAAATGGCACTCACGATCATATCTCCCTTATTAGGAAGTATGAAGATTAAGTGATATCTTATTAATAAAATGCTTTCAAAAGTGTCTGTACATGGTTAATATCATACACACTCATTAATTGCATATAGGCATACTTGGGGGCATGTCATTCTTAAAAACTGGATTATGACTGATCCTTAGAAGTGGAGAAAAACAAAGTAAGCCATTTGACATTATACTACTCAGAATTGTTTGCTTACATACATAAGTTCTTCCAGAGCACATATTTAAGCAAAATCAGCTCCTTGTCCCTGGAGCTCCCCCAGGTGGGAGTTGTGGAGATACAGGTCTTCAAAACCTAATGAAGGCTTTCTGAAGGACTCTTTTTTTGAAATGGAGGAGAATGATCTTCCCTCAGGTTTGTATTTGACAAGTGTGATGATGATATAATCAAGTAACTAGCACAGTCTGGGAATGAGAACATTAGTTCAGCTCAGACAAGTAAAGCAAAGTGAAGCTATGCGCTGCCTCTGAAATGAAAGTCAATGCTGCTGAGAATAGATACCATTTTGTTAAGAGTGCATCTTGGTTCCAGAAACACCACAAGATGTAATGAAGAGTCAAGTTCCATTTCCTTTTGATAAACTAGCCAGTTCAATTCTCTTTTTATAGTCTTGGTGAGTATAAATCACAGTAGATCTGACTACTATATTCTACTATATTCTGATGTTGAAAATCTCTTTGTCTAAGAGAGAAGGCTTGAACTGGTGAAGTATCATGGTGACAACTATGTAACATATCTCTGACTCAGCAACATTTTAGTGCTATGAAAACCAAAATAAAGACAAATTAGAGCAGAGTTTTACCTCTGATTTTGAGAAAGTAATCCTAAAGTGATGCCTTCATTACTGATAGATCACAGACCTCAGCCAGCACAGAGAGACAAGTAAAACTGAAGGAAATATGTGAAGTTTCCTGGGGTACTCTCCAGGAAGGAAGTCTATGAACCTTGGATGAGTCAGGGTAGAGCCGTGCCCTGGGAGAGAATAAGTGGAGTTTTTAAGTTGTCTTTGGTGGGAAAAGGAGACAAAAAGACTAGTGGAACTGATGCGCTTGGTCTGACCTGATATCTGTAAAGGTTGGTTGTGAAGAAGCATGGAACGAAGCCTGGTGACTTCCTGTGGTCAGGAGGGCCATAAATCTAGTTTTCTGAGCTGGAGGCAGGGTGATCTTTGATTCTGGGAATGTCACTATTTCATCTGCTAGTTGCCATTTAGTCCTGAGCAAATACATAATTGTTCAGACAGGTGGAAATCCTCAAGAAAAAGTTTCTGCAGATGACTGGTTAAGGAACCTTTGGTACATCTACACACACTGGAATACTATGCATCTGTTAGAAATAATGAAGTCATGAAATTTGGGAATAAGTGGAAAGTATCATGTTAAGTGAAATGAGTGAGAAAGAGAGGGACAGATATAGAAAGATTGCAATCAATTGTGGAATATAAAGTAACAGAATGGGGGATTTACACCCAAGAATAGTAGAGATGAGTACCAGGAGAATTACTCCATGGCTTGGAAGCCAGCCTCACATGCTGGGGGAAAAGGCAGCTCAGATAGAGAAGGGACCACCAAGTGAAGGGTGCTTGGAGAGCCTGCTCGGGATGGGAGATGCGAGTTGAAAGTAGACTATAGATCAGACATGATGGCCACTCAATACCTCTATTGCAAATCACAACACCAAAAAGGAGAAAGAGAACAAAAGTGAATACCCTGCCACAGAGATGGGGTGTTGTCGGGGATGGGATGGGGGTGGTGAGATGGATACTGGGATCATTGGTGGTGGAGAATGGGCACTGGTGGAGGGATGGGTACTCGGTCATAGTATGACTGAAACATAAACATGAAAGTTTGTAAGTCTGTAACTCTACCTCATGGTGATTCATTTGAAAATAAAAAATAAAAATAAAAAGTTTCTGGTACCTTAAAGCCATATCAAATGCTTTGTGAGACACAGACAGAGCAAGGGGTAGCAGGACTTCATGTTATCCCAATAGTATTTGGGGTTGCTGTGGGGTTACACATTTTATCCTTTATGAAAAGCATTATCTATCCCTACAATGGGTGCTAAGATTACAAAAGCATAATTTAAAAATCTCTCTCATAATGGGTTCAATGTATTAATTTCATGGTGAAAACAATAACAGAAAATGATTAATATTACTATGTTGAAGAGAAATTACATAAAAGGGGAGAACAGTTTATACTGGATAATTTGGAACAAGTAGATCTAAAGAATGGATAAAACAGAAATCCAGCAACTATAAATGGACTTTATTTTGGGAGGCAGATATAGTTGACCTTGTTACCTGCAGCTTAAGGGGACTCCTTGACTTGTTTTTATTTTTAATTTTTTTAAAAAAATTTTTAAGTTGATAAAATCTTTTATTCAAAAACTATTTTTACAAGGATATAAAGTAATTATATGAACAATTCTATGCTTATATATATATTTTTATGTATCTCCTCTTGGTTTTATTTATTTTTAAAAAAATTTTTATTAGTGAAACACCATGAGGTACAGTTGTAGACTTACAAATTTTTGTGCTTGAGTTTCAGTTATACAATGATCGGGTACCCATCCCTCCACCAGTGCCCATTCTCCACCACCACTGATCCCAGTGTCCCTCCCCCCCCATCCCCTTCCCACCTTTCCTCTGTGGCAGGGCACTCCCTTTTGTTCTCGCTCTCCTTTTGGGTGCTGTGGTTTTCAAAAGAGGCATTGAATGGCAATCATATTCGGTCTATAGTCTACTTTCAGCATGCATCTCTCATCCTGGGAGGATCCTCCCAACATCCTTTATTTGGTGTTCCCTTCTCTATCTGAGCTGCCTTTTCCCCTAGCCTGTGTGGCTGGCCTCCAAGCCATGGAGTAAACCTCCTGGTACCTATCTCGGCTATTCTTGGATGTTAGTCTACTATTTTGTTACTTTATGTTACCCAGAAGAATGCAATCTTTCTATGTCTGTCCCTTTCTTTCTGACTCATTTTGCTTAGCATGATACTTTCCATGTACATCCAACCCCATCAAAAAATGGGGTGGGTATTCAATCATTGTATAACTGAAACCCAAGCATGAAAGTTTGTAAGTCTACAACTGTACCTCATGGTGTTTCACTAATAAAAAATTAAAATAATAATAATAAAAAAAACACGATACTTTCCATGTAGTACCACTTGTATGTAGATTTCATGACTTCATCTTTTCTAACAGCTACATAGTACTGTAATGGGGTGACGAAATGAACAGAAACTTTCTCAAAGAAGAAATATGAATGGCTAAAAGGCACATGAGAAAATGTTCTACATCATTAATCATCAGGGAGATGCAGATCAAAACAACAATGAGATGTCATTTCATACTACAGAGACTGGCCCACATCCAAAGGAACAAAAGCAACTGGTGTTGGCGCGGATATGGCGAGAAAGGGACTCTCCTTTATTGCTGGTGGGAATGCCAAATGGTTCAGCCCTTTTGGAAAACAGTATGGACAATTCTTAAAAAATTAGAAATTGAGCTCCCATTTGACCCAGAAATACCACACCTGGGAATATATCCCAGAGAGGCAAAAAAGTATAGTCGAAGTGACGTCTGCACTTGTTTGTTCATTGCAGCACTGTTTACAATAGCCAGAATCTGGAAAAAACCTGAGTGCCCGAGAACAGATGCCTGGTTAAAGAAACCTTGGTACATCTACACAATGGAGTACACAATGGCTCACTGCCTGCAGTTTCTATCTTCGTTGTCTACGCACCAACATCTCATTATGATGAAAGAGAAATCGAGAAGTTCTACATGGAGCTAGAGAAGTTCTATAAAGAAGACCACACCTTCTACAAGATCATTGTGGGTGATTTTAATGCCAAGATAGGACCAAGAAGATCAGCTGAAGAACTTCACATCGGGACCCATGGCCTAGAATGGAACGAACAGGGTGAGAGACTGAGTTCATCATGTCGACCAAGACCATTCATGGTAACTCACAGTTCCAGAAGGCAGAATCTAAACGATGGACATGGGAGTCTCCCGGTGGACGATTCCACAATGAAATAGACCACATCATATTCAATCTACGGTTTTGCCTGACCAATGTCGCTGTTGTCCCAAAATTTCGAACAGGATCGGACCACCGTCTCCTTCGTGCAAAATTCTACTTCACAGAGTGGGGAGAAAGGGCTGCAAAGTTTAAAAAGAGAACTCCCAGAATGACCACCAACTAGGAACTCTTTGGTACTATTGCAGCAACATGGGAAGATACCATTGTTGACAACATTGACGAGGAATACGATCGACTGGTTCAGCACCTCCATGAATGTGCGAGGAACGCCAAGAGAGAGATAGCCACAAAAAATCGCCTATCTTCGAAAACTCTTGAGCTAATTCGTCAGCGTGGTTTGGCACATGCCTCAGGCAACCGCAAGCTAATGTCCGAGCTCGCAAAGCAGTGCAGAGATGCGATCAAGGAAGACCTCAAAGAGAGAAGAGCAGAAGTACTGGAAGATGCGGCAGAAGCCGGGAAAAGTATTCGTAACGCCCGCCAACTACAAGACCAAGATGACTGCCCTCCGACGTCCTGATGGATCCATCACATCCTCCAGAATGGCAATGGAGAAGATTATCCATGACTTCTACTCAAATCTCTTCGATAGCCATGTCCACTTGCCGACATACCAAATTCCGCAGGATGGATATGTCGTTCCCAACATTCTCCCTTCCGAAATCCGACAAGCCATTTCATCGGTAAAGAAACAAACAGCACCCGGCCCAGACAAGGTCAGACTTGAACACCTGAAGAACCTGCCATCAGTACTCATCAATACACTGGCTCAGCTCTTCACTCGCTACCTGTCTGAATGCAAGGTTCTGTCCCAATGGAAAACCAGCAGGACTGTATTACTGTTCAAGAAGGGAGACATCCATGACATTAGCAACTATCGCCTGATCTGCCTATTGTCTGTCATCTACAAGTTGTTCACTCGAGTCATCCTAAATAGGATTGGCAGAACACTAGATGAAGGACAACCATGTGAGCAAGCTGGGTTCCACAAAGGATTCAGCACCATCGACCATATCCACACGATAACCAAGCTCATTGAGATTTCTCGGGAGTTCAAGATGCTGCTCTGTTTAACGTTCATTGATTTAAAGAAGGCCTTTGATTCTGTTGAGACAGAAGCGGTCATTGAAGCCCTAGCCAATCAGGGCATTCAAGCCCAATACATCAGGATCCTCCGTGAGCTGTACTGTGGATTCACTACCAGGATCTCGCCATTCTACAAAGAAGTGATCATTGATGTCAAGAGTGGGGTGCGGCAGGGTGATACCATTTCACCGAAACTCTTCAGTGCCACCCTCGAGAACATCATGCGACGACTGGAATGGGAAGGAATGGGAGTGAAGATAGATGGTCGGCAACTACACCACCTCCGCTTTGCTGATGACATTGTTTTAATAACACCAAACATCAGCCAAGCAGCACAAATGCTGGCTGACTTTGACCATGAGTGTGGAAAGGTAGGACTACAGCTGAATCTTACGAAGACAATGCTTATGAGAAACAGCCTCGTTCCTGACGCCCCATTCGCTCTCAACGGAACGACCATCTCCGAATGCAACAGCTATGTGTACCTAGGTCGAGAGGTCAACATGACAAATGACCTGGCACCCGAGCTGTGCAGGAGGAAGAAAGCGGCTTGGAACGCCTTCAAGAACGTCAAAGAAATAGCTAAGAAGACGAAGAACCTCCGGCTCCTGGCACATCTCTTTGATTCCAGTGTTCTTCCTGCATTAACATATGCCTCAGAGACCTGGGCCCTATGCAAACAAGATGATAATGCTATTCAGGTCTCCCAAAGAAGAATAGAAAGAGCTATGCTTGGAATATCACAATTCACTCAAATGAGAGAAAGAATCTGGAGATCTGACATCCGTCGACGATCAAGAATCAGGGACACTGTCTCATTTGCCAAGATGTCGAAAATCAGATGGGCTGGTCACGTAATGAGATTTAAAGACGACCGCTGGACTAGAGCTCTTACCAACTGGATTCCATGGGATGTCAAAAGACCGCGTGGCTGCCCACCTACTAGATGGTCAGACTTCTTCGTCAAGAACATGAACAATCGGTTTGAGGCTCTTCATGTTCCCGGAGCGAACAGATGCCATTGGGCTACACTAGCATGCAACAGGGACAAATGGAGATGTTACTGGCGCCCGCTCGAGCAAATCAACGACTAACTGGAAGTTAAGTGATTAAGTAGCTGTTAGAAAAGATGAAGTCATGAAATCTACATACAAGTGGTACTACATGGAAAGTATCATTTTTTATTATTATTATTTAAATTTTTTATTAGTGAAACAGCATGAGGTACAGTTGTAGACTTACAAACTTTCATGCTTGGGTTTCAGTTATACAATGATTGAATACCCGCCCCTCCACCAGTGCCCGTTCTCCACCACCAATGATCCCAGTAACCCTTCCCCCCCTCGAATCCCCCACCCTGCCCTGTCTCTGTGGCAGGGCATTCCCTTTTGCTTTCTCTTTTCTCTAGGGTGTTGTGGTTTGCAATAGAGGTATTGAGTGGTCATCATGTTGGGTCTATAGTCTACTTTCAGCATGCCTCTCCCATCCCGAGTGGATCCTCCAAAAACACTTTACTTGGTGTTCCCTTCTCTATCTTTTCCCCCAGCATGTGAGGCTGGCTTCCAAACCATGGATCAATCCTCCTGGTACTCATCTCTACTATTCTTGAGTGTAAATCTCCCATTCTGTTACTTTATATTCCACAGTTGAGTGCAATCTTTCTATGTCTGTCCCTCTCTTTCTGGCTCATTTCACTTAGCATGATACTTTCCATGTAGAATCACTTGTATGCAAATTTTATCACTTTATCTTTTATAACAGCTGCATAGTATCCCATTGTTTAGATGTACCAAAGTTTCTTTAACCAGTCATCTGTTCTTGGGCGCTTGGATTTTTTTTCCAGACTTTGGCTATTGTAAACAATACATCAATGAATATACAAGTGCAGATGTCATTTTGACTATACTTTTTTGCCTCTCCAGGATATAATCCCAGGAGTGGTATTGCTGGGTCAAATGGGAGCTCAATTTCTATTTTTTTGAGACTCATCCATACTGTTTTCCAAAAAGGCTAAACCAGTCGGCATTCCCACCAGCAGTGAAGGAGAGTCCCTTTCCCCCCAACCTTGACTTGTTTTAAGCAACCACTCATGCTAGGTGCAAGTTGGACATCTTTTCTGAAATTTTATTTTACCTGTAATGCAGATTACCAGAACCAAAACAGTACCTTGCTTTTTTGTGTTAGACAAAATTAGAGCAAAAACCTGTCTGAACCTTGATAGAAAAACTCTATCAAAATCACCTAAAGGTTCACCCTAACCTCCAAATTTCTATTTTCTCTCAGTTCACTTTGATCCTCTTATTTGCCAGAGGAAAATAGGCTTCTCTCTGCTTGGTGCAATTTTAAATGGTTTACAAAGAACTTTGCATATTTCTAGTGGTGTAAATGCTGTACCATGCACACTTTTTAGTCTGGAAAGTGATCAAAGAATTCTCCTACTTTCAGGCTAGTGACAGACAGTAGTCTGTCCTCAACATCTTGTATGGAACATGGGGGTTGGTTTTCAGCAAATGTTAAGTCCTCCATATCCTGATATCATCAGGATATCAGTGGTCATTACTAAAGTGAAGTTGAAAGAATTGTCTTTAGTCCCTTATGGAGACATTAGAGTCTGCAGGTGGTGCGTATGTGCAATTAAAGTATTCCTTAAACCCATGCCAAGAAGAGGACCATTTATCTAGCCCAGACAAGCCAGGAATCTAGCAGACAAAATGGAAAGGCAAATATTTTGGATGACGGTAGAACCCCAAGAGGTCAGACCAAGAGAACATATCACACATGCCAGTTCTTTCTCCTAATTGGTGGTTCTTAAAGTATGGCTCCAGGGCTCCCCAAGGCCAGAAACTATTTTCATAATAATGGTAAAAAACAATACTTCATTTTCAAGGTTTTCCTAAGGAGTATACATGGGGTTTGTCAGAGGTTACACATATGTAATATTGCAAAAGTTTGACATGAAAATTTATCTACTTATCTCAAATCAGACCTTAGGAAGAATTACAAAAGTCTAAAGCAATGGTAAGGTTTTGCTTCATATTTTTTGGTGAATATTTTTATTTCATAAAGTATAATTTGTTAACATATATGAAAATTTTATTATGACTTTTAACAATAATCTTTATTTTATTTTATTTTTCTTTTACTTAGTTGTTTTTACAAAGTTGTTCATGATGATTTGTTACAGACATTTAATATTCCAACATCAATTCTACCACCATAGCACAGCGGTAGGGCGTTCGCCTTACAAGCGGCCAACATGGCCGACCCGAGTTCGATTCCTCCGCCCCTCTCGGAGAGCCCGGCAAGCTACCGAGAGTATTCGATATGCCAAACACAGTAACAACAAAGTCTCCAATGGAGACGTTACTGGGCCCGCTCGAGCAAATCGACGATCAACGGGAGGGCCTTTACCTTTACCTTTTACCAATTCTACCACCATTGCACCTTCCCACCACCATTAATCCCAATTTTTGAAACCTGTGTTCAAATCCATGAAAACCTGGAGATTTCAGTCACAAAAGCATCACATGCCTGAGTTTTTGAACAGATTAATTTCTTGATGGGGCTTGGCCTGAGTAGTGAAGTCTGGCCCTGAGCATGACAGTGATTTCAGAGTGTGAATGTTTTCATCTGTGGGTGTTTGGTCAGGTGCTGGGCTCACCCACCCCCTCCAGGGTGCTCAAGATGACTCAGCCTGGTGCGGGGTCTGGAAGCATCTTAGTCTATTAACAATAGTCTATAATGTGTTCAGTTTTAATTTACAATGCAGTGAACATGAATAAAATTAACCCTCAAGCTTCCATTTAATGGATGAACAAGAATCGAAAGAGTGCACAAGGATCCTAAGAGTAAAATTTTCAAGAGCACAATCTTGGGGGAGCAAGCAAATAAATTATACATACTTCTCTGGGCAGGGAGAAGAGAAACTAGAAGATATGAATTTAGTGCATTTCAGAAGTGCCTCTAGCATTCATCAGTATCTCAGTGACAATATTGTGTTAGATACTTCAGATCATAATTTTGATATCTGTCAATCATGATATCAATAGAAAAAGCACAAAATCCTTTCAAATTCAAGTGTAAAGATATTGAATGTCTTCTTCTTCTTCTTCTTCTTCTTCTTCTTCTTCTTCTTCTTCTTCTTCTTCTTCTTCTTCTTCTTCTTCTTCTTCTTCTTCTTCTTCTTTGTATAGTTTAGATAGACTATTTAATAGTCTACTAATAAAGGATAACAGACTGCTTCTTATCCCAAAGTCTATTAACATTAAAAAAGTCAATCCCCAAATTTGCAACAGCACTCAAATAAGGTAGAGGTATTCTTTTATCAATAAACTTCAAAAACTAAAAGAGAAAAATGGGAGTGTGGCAACAGGGAGGTTTACTGCTTACTTTACGCCCTGTCTTCAAGTGGAAAGGAAAGAGGTCAATTGAACAAAAAAAAAAAAGAAAAAGAAAAAGAAAGAAACATGAAGGAAGACAGGAAAAATGTGGGAATTGTCTTTGATAATTATATTTTGAAAAATATGAGGAGTAATTAATGATATTTTGTCTGAGCAGAGTAAAAATACCTTCTAAGGCAAAGAAAACCTAGAAATACAATAGAGGTAAGAATGTTAAGAAGCCAATTCTTTTTTTTATTTATTTGAAAATTGTTTATTAAGCCCTTTATCCTTTTGGGTTATTTTGTGTATTTTTTAAAAAAAAATTATTAGTAAAACACCATGAGGTACAGTTGTAGACTTACAAATTTTTGTGCTTGGGTTTCAGTTATATAATAATCAAATACCCATCCCTCCACCAGTGCCCATTCTCCACCACCACCATTCCCAGTATCCCTCCAACTCCCCGTTCCCTCATCCCACCCTACCACTGTGGCAGGGCATTCCCTTTTGTTATCTCTCTCCTTTTGAGAGCTGTGGTTTGCAAAAGAGACATCGAGTGGCAATCTTGTTCGGACTATAGTCTACTCTCATCATGCATTTCCCATCCTGAGAGGAACCTCCCAACACCCTTTATTTGGTGCTCCCTTCTCTATCTGAGCTGCCTTTTCCCCTAGCGTGTGCGCCTGTCCTCAAAGCCATGAAGTAATCGTCCTGGTACTTATCTCGAAGAAGCCAATTCTTTCCATTCTCCTTCGCATTAGGAGGGTATTGCATACTTGTGACTAAATAGAGAGAGACAGTAATACTTAATATTTAATTTGATTCATTAAGAGAACCCAAAGCCGAAAATCCTCAACCAAAATTATAGTCAATCTTATCAAGTTTTATTTGTTGTTAACCATTTCCATATGTTAGTTGTATATGCCAAGTTGCTAAGCCTTGTACTCATATGTTTGGTCAAACTTTTATATTAGAGGTTTCTAAACTTATTTGACCTACTCTCCCCTTTTTAGAAAAAGAATTACTCAGAACTCCATCCCTCATAAATAAAAAATTACTCCCTAACTCCTGGAAATGAATCCTTTTGAAGCAAACAAACAGAAAACATCTCAAATCAGCCCCAAGGTTATTATTCCCTTTGGATCTTTCCAGCATCCTCACCACCCACTTTAGTATGTGTAGAGTATAACTCACTTTGGGAAAAGCAATTGTAGTTGTTTCTTTGAAATATAGAAACCTTTTAAATGCCGAAATATGTAAATTAACAATTAAATTATCGTTAATAGTATTTAAATAATTAATTAACTTTTTGTTTTTGCTTTTGGGTCATATCCAGCAATGCTCAGGGGTCACTCCTGGCTTTGCACTCAGGAATTAATCCTGGTGGTGCTTGGGGAACCATATGGGATTGAACCTGAGTTGGCTGCGTGCAAGGCAAATGTCCTACCCACTGTGCTATCGCTCTGGCCCCTTAATCAATTAGCAATTAACTCATTGAATTTACAGGAAAGTAGATTCTTTATCATATGGGGTGAGTCTCATTCAGTAAGTTGAGGCTCGAATAGAAAGGTGATTGACTTTAGGTAAGAAGGAATTATTATTTTTTTAATTGAATCACTGTGAGATACAGTTACAAAGCTTTCATGTTTGAGTCTCAATCATACAATGATCAAACACCCATCTCTCCACCAGTGCAAATTCCCCACCACCAATGTCCCCAGTATACCCCACCCTTTCCAACCCTCCCCCTACCTTCATGGCAAACAATTTCCCCCATAGTCTCTCTCTACTTTTGGGTATTATGGTTTGAAATACAGATACTGAGAGGTTATCACATTTGGTCCTTTATCTACTTTCAGCACACATCTCCCCTCCCGACTGATTCCTCCAACTATCATTGTCTTAGTGATCCCTTCTCTATTCTAGCTGTTTTCTCCTACAGCTCCTGAGGCAGGCTTCCAACTATGGGGCAATGTTCCTGGCCCTTGTGTCTACTGTCCTGGCGTGTCAGTCTCATTATGTTATTTTATATTCTACAAATGAGTGCTGTCCTTCTATGTCTGTCCCTCTCTTTCTCTGACTCATTTCAGTTAGCATGATACTCTCCATGTCTTTCCACTTATAAGCAAATTTCATGACTTCATCTCTCCTAACAGCTGCATAGTATTCCATTGTGTAGATGTAACAAAGTTTCTTTAACCAGTAGTATGTTCTTGGGCACTGGAGTTGTTTTCAGATTCTGACTATTGTGAACAGTGCTGCAATGAACATATAGGTACAGATGTCATTTCTACTGTGCTTTTTTGCACCCTCAGAATATATTCCCAGAGGTGGTATTGCAGGTTCATATGGAAGCTCAATTTCTAATTTTTGAAGGAATACCCATCCTGTTATTCGTCGATTGCCTCGAGCAGGCCCCAGTAACGTCTCTTTCATCCTAGCCCTGAGATTATATTCAAGGCTCTTTAGGAGAATGAGACCCATCATTGTTACTGGTATTTGGCATATTTGGTACGCCACGGGGAGTTTGCCAGACTCTGCCCTGTGGGCAGGCTACATTCAATAGTCTGCAAGTTTGTCCAAAGTAGGAATGAGATAATAAGATGTCATAAAAAGATGTCCTGATAAGATGTCGTGTGGCCGCATTCACATTTGCGGCCACGCGGTTCAGGGAGTTGGATTTTATAGTCTCTGAGTCTTGGCCACTGATGGGATTACACGGCTCCAGGAGGCCAGGTGGTGGGTGTGACCCATATTGTTTTCCAAAAAGGCTGGGCCACTCGGCATTCCCACCGACAGTGAAAGAGTGTCCCTTTCCCACCACATCCACACCAACACTGGTTGCTTTTTTTCTTTTGAATGTGGAGCATTTTTTCATGTGCCTTTTGGACATTTGGATTTCTTTTTTGAGGAAGCTTCTGTTCATTTCTTCTCCCTATATTTTTTATGGAGTTGGAGGTTTTATTCTTGTACAATTCTACTAGTGTCTTGTATATCCTGGATATTAGTTCCTTATTAGATGGGTTTTGGGTAAATATTCTTTTCCATTCTGTGGGTTCTTTCTGTGTTTTGGTCACTGTTCCTTTTGAGGTGCAGAAGCTTCTTAGTTTAATGTAGTCCCATTTGTAGGGCATTTGCCTTGCAAGCAGACAACCTGGGTTCAATTCCTCTACCCCTCTCAGAGAGCCCAGCAAGCTACCTGAGAGTATCCTGCCTGCATGGCAGAGCCTGGCAAGCTCCCCATGGCATATTGGATATGCCAAAAATAGTAACAAAAACAGTAACAAGTCTCACAATGGAGACATTACTGGTGCACCCTTGGAGGATAGTGCTACAATGCTACAGTGTTTCCACTTGCTTGGTTAGTGGTGGAAAGATGGAATTCTTTATAATGCTTTCAGACCCTGGGGATCCAGCCTACTGACCTCTTAAGCTTTTAAATTTGACTTCTCCCTAGTGTGTAAGCCAGTTACTTAACTCTCTCTCTTTCTTGTTTTATTTCTCTCTCTCTAGATATAGATCTAGATATATATTATTATAATTTATATGTCTATATTGTTGCCTACTGTCTGAACCCCATCAAATATGGTGTGGTAATTATGGAAAATTGGTGAGGAGTTCAGAAATTAGGCAACAAATAATAGAGGGAAATATATATATATATATATATATATATATATATATATCAGAGAGACAAGCTACCGAGAGTATCCCACCCGCAAGGCAGAGCCTGGCAAGCTACCCGTGGTATATTCAATATGCCAAAAGCAGTAAGAATAATGGGTCTCATTTTCCTGAAAGAGCCTCCAATATGGCAGCATTGGGAAAGACGAGTAAGGAGAGGCTGCTAAAATCTCAAGGCTGGGAAGAATGGAGACATAACTGGTGTCCTCTCAGTAAATTGATGAATAACAGGATGAAAGTGATACAGTGATACAGTGATATATTTGTATATGCATACACATATCCCATTGGGTCTGTTTCTCTGGAGAACAATAGTACTGTTTAGGAAATTCAAGTCTTATTTCTTGCTTTTAAATACAAAAATGTTTCTGATTAGCATTTTCCTTCTTGGTAATCTGAGCAAACATGTGAATTGGGAAAGAGAACATATGCTATTTTATTTATTTGGGATTATTTTTAGAATATATTAGTAAATTTTAATTTGTTTTTTCTTGGGGGTGGGGGCAACAGCGACATAGATCAGGCAAAACTGTTGATTGAATATGATGTGGTCAATTTCGTTGTGGAACCGTCTACCGGGAGCCTCCCATGTCCAACGTTTAGAATCTGCCTTCTGGAACTGTGAGTTACCATGGATGGTCTAGGTCAACATGATGAATTCAGACAGTCTCTCACCCTGCTCATTCCATTCTAGGTCATGGGTCCCAATGTGGAGTTCTTTGGCTGATCTTCTCAGTTCTATCTTGGCATTAAAATCACTGACAATGATCTTGTACAAGGTGTGGTCTTCTTTATAGAACTTCTCCAGCTCCATGTACAGTTTCTTAATTTCTTCTTCATCATAATTGGATGTTGGTGTGTAGACAACAAAGATAGAAACTGCCGGCAGTGAGCCTCATCTATTTAAGTGTAATCATCTGATTCGGATTGTTAGGCATTCTAATGAATCAGTGCTCATGGCCAAGTTTGTGTTGACAAGGACACTGACACCACCAACGCCTCTTTTGTTCCGAGGAACAGTTCTTCTTCAGTGTCGAAAATGGTGTGATGTTGTTGATGCCTTCTCCTTTTGGTCAGACCAATGATGTCGTACTTGATGTTTTGCATTTGCATCATCAGAGCTTCAATAGATGCATCTGATGCCAGTGTCCGTGCATTGAAAGTACAGTCATTTTAGTCCTTCTTCGTTTTGGCAGCCTAGTTCGGCCTTGAGATTGTATCAGCCTCTCCTTTCTCATCCTTCTTAATGCTGCCATATTGGTGGCTTTTTCGGGATCTAAGGAATGAGACCCATTGTATTTACTTTTTTTGGCATATCAAATACACCATGGATAGCTTGTCAGGCTCTGCCATGCGGGTGGGATACTCTCTGTAGCTTGCCAGGCTCTCCAAGAGGGATAGAAGCTTTTAGGGTGGTCTCTAATTGCCCTTGCAGGTGTTCCCATGGTTCAAACCATATTTGAACCCCATCAAATATGGCACAGTAATCTTGGAATATGGGTATTAAGTGTTTTATGATGTGCAGCCATGTGCTCTGGAAAGCAACCTGGAGTTTGGCGGCAGCTGAGTAGTAGAGGTAGTTGAGGTCCCAAAATTCAAATGGGATCGGACCACCATCTCCTTCATGCAAAATTCTACTTAACGGAGTGGGGAGAAAGAACTGCAAAGTTTAAGAAGAGAACTCCCAGAATGACCACCAACTGGAAGCTCTTTGGGAAGATGATATCGTTGACAACATTGACGAGGAATACAATTGACTGGTTCAGCACCTCCAAAATTGTGCGAGGAACACCGAGAGAAAGATAGCCACCAAAAGATGCCTGTCTTCAAAAACTCTCAAGCTCATTTGCCAATGTGGCTGGGCGCGAGCCTCAGGCAACTGCGAGTGAGTGTCCGAGATCACAAAGTAGTGCAGAGAAGCAATAAAGGAAGACCTAAAAAAGAGAAGAGCAGCATTGCTGGCAGATGTGCTAGAAGCCGGGAAAAGCATTCGCAACGCCCGCCTGTCCTTTGCAAACTACAAGATCAAGATGACTGCCCTCTGATGTACTGATAGATCTATCACATCTTCCAGAAGGGCAATGGAGAAGATTATCCATGACTTCTACTTGGATCTTTTTGATAGCCACATCCACCTACCCACATACCAAACTCTGTAGGATGGATATGTCGTTCCCAACCTTCTCCCTTCTGAAATCTGACACACTATTTCATCGGTAAAGAAGTGAACAGCACCCTGCTCAGACAAGGTCAGACCCGATCACCAGAAGATCCTGACATCACTACACATCAATACACTGGCTCAGCTCTTCACACACTACCTTTCTGAATGCAAGGTTCTGTCCCAGTGGAAAACCAGCAGGACAGTACTACTGTACAAGAAGGGAGACATCTATGACATTGTCAACTATTGCCCAATCTGCAAGTTGTCTGTCCTCTACAAGCTTTTCACTCAAGTCATCCTGAATAGGATTGGCAGAACACTAGATGGAGGACAACCATGCGAGCAAGCCAGGTTCCAAAGAGGATTCAGCATGCTCAACCATATCCACAGGGTAACCAAGCTCATTGAGGTTCCTTGGGAGTTCAAGATGCCACTCTGTCTAACGTTCATTGATTTAAAGAAGGCCTTTGATTCTGTTGAGACAAAAGTGTTCATCAAAGCCCTAACCAAACAGCATTCAAACTCAATACATCAGGATCCTCCATGAGCTGTATTACAGATTCACTACCAGGATCTCACCATTCTACAAGGAAGTGATCATCGATGTCAAGAGAGGAGTTCAGCAGGATGATACCATTTCACCGAAACTGTTCAGTGCCACCCTTGAGAACGTCATGCGATGACTGGAATGGGAAGAAATGGGAGTGAAGATAGATGTTTGGCAACTATACCACCTCTGATTCGCTGATGACATCGTTCTGATAGCACCAAACATTAGCCAAGTGTCACAAATGCTGACTGACTTCGACTGTGAGTGTTGAAAAAGGTTGGACTGCAGCTGAATCTCACGAAGACAATGTTTATGAGAAACACACTCGTTCCTGATGTTCCATTTGCTCTCAACAGAATGAATATCTCCAAATGCAACAGTTATATCTACCTAGGTCGAGAAGTCAACATGATGAATGACCTGGCATCTGAGTTGCACAGGAGGAAGAGAGTGACTTGGAACGCCTTCAAGAGCATCAAAAAAATAGCTAAGAGGACAAAGAATCTCCGGCTCCAGGCACATCTCTTCAATTCCACTGTTCTTCCTGCATTAACATACGAGAGGCCTGGGCCCTATGAAAACAAGATGAGAACACTATTTGTGTCTCCCAAAGAGGAATCGAAAGAGCTATGCTTGGAGTATCATGCTTCACTCAAGTGATAGAAAGAATGCAGAGTTCCGACCTCCATTGATGATGGGAATCAGGGATGCTGTCTCCTTTGATAAGGCATCGAAAATCAGATGGGCTGGACATGTAATGCGATTTGGAGATGACTGCTGAACTAGAACCATTACTGACTGGATTCCATGGATGTCAAAAGATTGTGTGGCTGCTCCCCGAATGATCAGATTGAGGCTCTTCGTGTTCCTGGAGCAAGCAGACACCATTGGGCTACATTAGCACGCGACAGGGACTAATGGAGACATTACTGGCGACTGTTCTAGCAAATTGATAGTAATGGGATGTCAAGTGATCAAGTGATCGATCAAGTGATTTAATTTGTTAGGGTTCCAAATGTACTTCTTCCTGTGGCTTTTAAACATATTAGGACCTTAATGTTGTTCAAGTAAAGATTTCCTGCACCTGATCAGCAGTCAAGAACAGAAAGAAGATCATTTGAAGAGGTTTCCGTGGGCTAGTCCAGGATTAATTCGCATGTATCATTTTGTTCTTAGGCCACTGGACTAAATGCAGCTTCACCTACTTGCCAGGAAGTCTGAGAAATATGTATCTGTACACTAGAGAGGAAAAAGAATTGGGTTTTTAGGAATATGTGGGAATCTTTACTCTTCTACCCAAATTATAAATTTGTTCAGATTTCCAAATGGGAAAGACTTGAAAATAGTTGTTTCATAAAAATTCTACTGTTAATAATTATATTCAATATAACATTATGCAAAATTAACTGATTTTGGGGATTATATCTGGTGGTACTTGTGGACTACTCTACACAGTGCTCAGTGATCACTCCCAGTGTTGCTTGAGAATTAAATCCAGGACTCCTAAACAAAGCATTTACTGTAGACCTTTGAGCTATCAGTTGAGTTTTTAATTATTGCTGAGCTCAGAAAACTACTTGATACAAACAATAAAGAGATATCATTTCTATGGTCTTTGATGAAATTACTCTAAAATTATATTTGTTGTTTCTACTGATAAAACATATATTGTAAAAAATATGTGAAGCAGAGACAGGTATAAGGAGAAAGTCTCAGGCATTCCCAATACTACACAATTAAAATTCTATAAATCATAACAATTCTTATAAAAACTGACTTAAACTGTAAGAAGAACTTGTCTTATAGAACTCAGCAGGCTGGAGACCTCATTCTGATCATAGGAGCCTTGATCCAAGGGTTCATGACTCAGCAGGATTCTGGCTCCACTAGATTGTGGTCCTCTCAGTTGTGCCTCCTCTGCAATGAATTTTTGTTTTGAGGTGAGTCTGCAGTGAGAACAGAAAGGGCAGCAAGCAGTTTCATAAGTCATATGTTTGCACTGTATTAATCAGAGGAAAGCAGGGTGACTTTCAGTTTCCTTCTCTGGAGAGCTAAGAAGAAGCATTTCTTTTATCCAAGAAATCATTGTATGTCTCACAGGCATGAGTTAAGTTGTCTGTCCTTCCCTGATCCAATCATGGGTGAGCAGATTTGCTGAGGTCAGACAAGGATCAGCTCAGGAGGAGAGGGCAAAGGAAAGCATGGATACCTGCTGGAAATTGTTACTGAGAATGATTGTTGAGAAGAAAGGGGTAAAGCTAATAAAGCTGCAAATGCTCCTCCCTCGACTCACTTGCCTGGAATATTTGTACCACCTTTTCAGGATTGGTAATATACAACTTTTTATCTTGGACCAGAGAGGTAGTGCATCAACTAATGTGTTTGCTTGGCATGTGGCCTGGCCAGGATTGATCTTGGCACCACAGAAGGACCCCTGAACAGTTCCAGAAGTGAGCTCTGAGCACAGAACCAGGAGCAAGCTCTGAGCACAATTAGGTGTGGCTCCAAAATCAAGAAAGAAAAACCAACTCCAAATAAAAATCCCAACACCTTAAAACAAAAACAATTTGTATTTGTGTGTTGTCTAATTTTTCTACTCATTAAAAACATCTCAATTCGTGATTCGTGATTCGTTTTTGACATCATATTGCAATGCATGTTCTTCTACTTACTTTGTATGCATCTCTAATGCTCATAACATCTTTTTTTGGTTTGTTTATTTTTTGTTTTTGGAACACATTTGACAGTGTTCAGGGATTACACCTGGCTCTATACTCAGTGCCAAGGATGATTCTTGGCGTTGTTTGGGAGATCATATGGGATGCCAGAGATCAAACCTCAGTTGACTGTGTGTAAGGAAAGCACTCTACCTGATCTACTATATCTCCAGCCTCATAATTTTAAGCCATAATTTTAGCCTTATTTTATTAACATTCATCAACAAGCCATTTTTACAGCATATTTAATGTGTTCATAGCTATCCATGAGATTTTGAACAAAATATACCTCTTCGTACCTTACGTATGAATGGAATTTGCTCGAGCGGGCCCAGTAACGTCTCCATTGGAGACTTTGTTGTTACTGTGTTTGGAATATCAAATACTCTCGGTAGCTTGCCAGGCTCTCCGAGAGGGGCGGAGGAATCGAACTCGGGTCGGCCATGTTGGCCGCTTGTAAGGCGAACGCAATTAACAGTGGCATAAATCTATAAATGAATAAATGAGATGATGCATGTGAAATCTTAGTATGGTATATTTTATTTATTATTTATTTTTACTGTTTTTTAACCAGTAATTACAATGGGTCTCATTCACTTGACCCTGAAGGCTTCACCAACATGGCAGCATTGAGAAGGATGAGAAAGGAGAGGCCGATAAAATCTCAAGGCCGAACTAGGCTGCCACAACGAAGGAAGACAAAAATGATCATCTGTACATTCAATGCACGTACGCTAGCATTAGATGCATCCATCGAGGACCTGATGGTACAAGCGTGAATGATCAAGTACGACATCATTGGTCTGACTGAGACAAGAAGGCACCAATCTCATCATGCCATTTTCGACACTGGAGAAGAATTGATACTCAGAATATGCGATAAAAGAGGTGTCAGAGGCGTCGTTGTCCTTGTCAACACAAACTTGGCCATGAACATTGATTCATTCGAATGCCTAACAACCCGAATCGGATGTTTACATTTGAATAGATGTGGCTCACTGCCGACAGTTTCTATCTTTGTTGTCTACGCACCAACATCTAATTATGATGAAGGAGAAATTGAGAAGTTCTACATGGAGCTGGAGAAGTTCTATAAAGAAGACCACACCTTCTACAAGATCATTGTGGGTGATTTTAATGCCAAGATAGGACCGAGAAGATCAGCAGAAGAACTTCACATAGGAATCCATGGCCTAGAATGGAACGAACAGGGTGAGAGACTGTCTGAGTTCATCATGTCGACCAAGACCATCCATGGTAACTCACAGTTCCAGAAGGCCGAATCTAAACGTTTGGACATGGGAGTCTCCTGGTGGACGATTCCACAACAAAATGGACCATGTCATATTCAATCGACGGTTTTGCCTGACTGATGTCACTGTTGTCCCAAAATTTCGAACAGGATCGGACCACCGTCTCCTTCGTGCAAAATTCTACTTCACAGAGCAGGGAGAAAGGGCTGCAAAGTTTAAAAAGAGAACTCCCAGAATGACCACCAACTGGGAGCTCTTTGGCACTATTGCGGCAACATGGGAAGATGCCATTGTTGACAACATTGACGAGGAATACGATCGACTGGTTCAGCACCTCCATGATTGTGCAAGGAACGCCAAGAGAGAGATAGCCACAAAAAAACGCCTGTCTTCGAAAACTCTTGAGCTTATTTGCCAACGTGGTTTGGTGCATGCCTTAGGTAACCACAAGCGAATGTCCGAGCTCAAAAAGCAGTGCAGAGATGTGATCAAGGAAGATCTCAAAGAGAGAAGAGAAGAAGTGCTGGTAGATGTCGCAGAAGCTGGGAAAAGTATTTGTAACGCCCGCCTGTCCTTTACCAACTACAAGACCAAGATGATTGCCCTCTAACGTCTTGATGGATCTATCACATCCTCCAGAACGGCAATGAAGAAGATTATCCATGACTTCTACTCAAATCTCTTCGATAGCCATGTCCACTTGCTGATATACCAAATTCCACAGGATGGATATGTCGTTCCCAATGTTCTCCCTTCTGAAATCCGACACGCCATTTCGTCAGTAAAGAAATGAACAGCACCCGGCCCAGACAAGGTCAGACCTGAACACCTGAAGAACCTGCCGTCAGTACTCATCAATACTCTGGCTCGGCTCTTCACACACTACCTGTCTGAATGCAAGGTTCCATCCCAATGGAAAACCAGCAGGACTGTACTACTGTACAAGAAGGGAGACATCCATGACATTGGCAACTATCACCCGATCTGCCTATTGTCTGTCATCTACAAGTTGTTCACTCGAGTCATCCTAAATAGGATTGGCAGAACACTAGATGAAGGACAACCATGCGAGCAAGCCGGGTTTCGCAAAAGATTCAGCACCATCGACCATATCCACACCATAACCAAGCTCATTGAGGTTTCTCGGGAGTTCAAGATGCGTCTCTGTCTAACGTTCATTGATTTAAGGAAGGCCTTTGATTCTGTTGAGACGGAAGCGGTCATTGAAGCCCTAGCCAATCAGGGCATTCAAGCTCAATACATCAAGATCCTCCATGAGCTGTATTACGGATTCACTACCAGGATCTCACCATTCTACAAAGAAGTAATCATTGATGTCAAGAGAGGGGTTCGGCAGGGTGATACCATTTCACCAAAACTCTTCAGTACCACCCTCGAGAACATCATGGGACAACTGGAATGGGAAGGAATGGGAATGAAGATAGTTGGTCGGCAACTACACCACTTCTGCTTTGCTGATGACATTGTTTTAATAACACCAAACATCAGCCACGTGGCACAAATGCTGGTTGATTTCAACCGTGAGTGTGGAAAGGTCGGACTACAGCTGAATCTTACGAAGACAACGTTTATGAGAAACACCTCATTCCTGATGTACCATTCGCTCTCAATGGAACGACTGTCTCCCATTGCAACAGCTATGTGTACCTAGGTCGAGAGGTCAACATGACAAATGACCTGGCACCCGTGATGCACAGGAGGAAGAGAGTGGCTTGGAACGCCCTCAAGAGCATCGAAGAAATAGCTAAGAGAATGAAGAACCTCCAGCTCCGGGCACATCTCTTTGATTCCACTCTTCTTTCTGCATTAACATATGCCTGAGAGACCGGGGCCCTACGTAAACAAGATGAGAATGCTATTCAGGTCTCCCAAAGAGGAATTGAAAGAGCTATGCTTGGAATATCATGTTTCACTCAAATGAGAGAAAGAATCCAGACTTCCGACATCCGTTGACGATCAAGAATCATGGATGCTGTCTTGTTTGCCAAGGTGTCAAAAATCAGATGGGCTGGTCACCTAATGAGATTTAAAGACGACCGCTGGACTAGAGCTTTAACTGACTGGATTCCACAGGATGTCAAAGTGGGCATCCCTGTCTCGTCCCTGATCTTAGAGGGAAGGCTCTCAGATTTTCCCCATTGAGGATGATGCTTGCTGTAGGCTTGTGGTAGATGGCTTTAATTATGTTGAGGAAGGTCCCCTCTATACCCATTTTGGCTAGGGTTTTCATCATAACGGGGTGCTGGATCTTATCAAATGCTTTCTCTGCATCTATTGATATGATCATATGCTTTTTATCTTTTCTTTTGTTGATATGGTGGATTATGTTGATTGATTTCCGAATGTTAAACCATCCTTGCATCCCTGGGATGAATCCTACTTGGTCATGGTGTATGATCTTTTTGATGAGTAGTTGGATTCGATTTGCTAGTAGTTTGTTGAGGATCTTTGCATCTGTGTTCATCAGGGATATCGGCCTGTAATTCTCTTTCTTTGTGGTATCTCTGTCTGCTTTTGGTATCAGTGTGATATTTGCTTCGTAGAAACTGTTCGGAAGTGTTTTTGATATTTCAATTTCGTGGAAAAGCTTAAAGAGCATCGGGAGTAAGTCCTCTTTAAAGATTTGGAAGAATTCACTAGTGAATCCATCCGGGCCAGGACTTTTGTGCTTGGGGAAACTTTTTATTACCATTTCAATTTCCTTGATGGTGATAGGTCTGTTCAGGTATTCCAGGTCTTCTTGGTTCAGCCTTGGGAGTCTGTAGGAGTCTAGGAATTTATCCATTTCCTCGAGGTTTTGATGTTCCGTGGCATAAAGCTTCTCATGTTCCGTGGCATAAAGCTTCTCAAAGTACTCCCTGAGGATCCTCTGAATTTCTGTGGTTTCTGTTGTAATGACCCCCTTTTCATTTCTGATTCGGTTTATTAGGGTTTTCTCTCTCCCTTTCTTTGTGAGTTTTGCTAGAGGCTTATCGATCTTGTTAATTTTCTCGAAGAACCAGCTTTTGGTTTCATTGATCTTTCGGATTGTTTTTTGAGTTTCCATCTCGTTAATCTCTGCTCTGAGTTTTATTATTTCCTTTCTCCTGTTCGGGTTGTGCTCCTTTTTTTGGTCCTTCTCCAAGCTCTTAAGCTGTGAGGTTAGGTTACTTATATGTGCTCGCTCCTCCTTCCTGAGGAATGCTTGTAGAGCTATAAACTTTCCTCTTAACACAGCCTTTGCTGTGTCCCATAAGTTTTGGTAACTCGTGTTCTCATTTTCATTCGTTTCTAGGAATCGTTTGATTTCCTCTTTGATTTCCTGTCTAATCCACTCGTTGTTCAATAGTGCACTGTTTAATTTCCAGGTGTTTGATTTAGTTTTCTGTTTTTGTGTGTGATTTACTTCTAATTTCAGCGCATTATGGTCTGAGAAGATTGTTGATACAATCTCTACCTTCTTAATTTTATGGAGGCATGTTTTGTGGCTCAGCATGTGGTCTATCTTGGAGAATGTTCCATGTACGCTTGAGAAGAATGTGTATTCAGCTTTTTGTGCATGAAGTGTCCTGTATATATCTACTAAGTCCCTTTCTTCCATTGTTTCCCTCAAATGAAGTATGTCCTTGCTAAGCTTGAGTCTGGTTGATCTATCAAGAGGTGACAAAACAGTGTTGAAGTCTCCCACTAGTATTGTGTTGCTATTGATGTCTTTTTCCAAATCTATGAGTAGTTGTTTTAAGTACTTTGCTGGTCTCTCATTAGGTGCATATACATTTATTATTGTAAGTTCTTCCTGTTGTACAGATCCTCTGATCAATAAAAAATGGCCTTCACTGTCTCTTATGACCTTCCTCACTCTGAAATCGATGTGGTCTGATATAAGGATGGCTACCCCAGCTTTTTTATGGGAGCTGTTTGCCTGTAGGATTGTTTTCCAGCCTTTGACTCTGAGTCTGTGTTTGCTTTGACTATTGAGATGCGTTTCTTGCAGGCAGCAGAATGTTGGGTTCAATTTTCTAATCCATCCTGCCACTCTATGTCTTTTAATTGGTGCGTTTAGCCCATTGACATTGAGAGAGATTATTGTTATGGGATTTTGTCCCATTGTTCTGTTAAAATTTGGTGTATTTGAGGGGCCTCTCTTGCCTTAAAGTAGCCCATTTAGTTGTTCTTGTAACCATGGTTTTGAGTCTATGAAGTTCCTGAGCTGTTGTTTGTCTGTGAAACTGTGTGTTGTTCCTTCTATTATGAATGATAGTCTTGCTGGGAAAAGTATTTTGGGGGAGGCATTTATTTCATTGAGTTTTTTTACTATGTCCCACCACTGTTTTCGGGCCATGAGGGTTTCATCAGAAAAATCAGCTGTGAATTTTAAGGATGCTCCTTTGTAAGAGATTTCTTTCTTCGATCTTGCTGCTTTCAGAATTTTGTCTCTGTCTAAGGTTTTGGTCATTTTGATCAGAATGTGTCTTGGGGTATTTTTATTCGGATTTCTTCTAGCTGGTACCCTTCGGGCCTCCTGAATGTGGTCACAAGTTTTCTTCAGCTCTGGAAATGTTGTAGCAATGATTTCTTTGACAGTTTCTTCTTCATCGAGGTTTTCTTCCTGTCCCTCTGGGACTCCAATAATTCTTATGTTACCCCTCTTGGCTTCATCACGATCTTCTCTTGCCATCTGTTCCCGAATTGTGAGTCTCTTTTCCATTTTCTGCTCTTTTCTGGAGAGTCTCTGAACTTCATCTTCGAGCTCACTGATTCTGTTCTCAGCCGCTGTTACTCTGCTGCTGAGGCCTTCCACTGAGCTTTTCAATTCGCCTACGAGATTTTTCAGGTCTGACATTTCTGATTGCATTTTCCTCATTTCTGCCTTCAGATCCTCTTGTCTTCTATTGGCATTGGTTTCCATTGTTTCTTTTAATTCCCTAAGCATCCTAAGTAGCTCCCTTCTGAATTCCTTGTCAGAGAGGTTGTCTAACACTACAGTACTGTTGGTGTCATCTGGGCTAGACTCTTCAATATGAAAGTTTGGTGGGCTTTTGCGTTGCTTTACCATTGTGAGAGGTGTGGTTTAGTCCTTCACGTTCACTGTTACTATTCTGCTTGATATGCAGTGTGAGTTAAGATAGGCTTATGAGTTATTGGCTACTGTGTTTCTAGTGGCTGAGCTAAAATAGAGAAGTTTCCATCTAAGAAGGTAGCTTATCGTTCCTATGGCATACATAGTGGGGCTCCGGAAAGAGTCCCTGGCACTGGGCGAGGAGTTGGGAACGTCTCCTGTTTGGAATTGGAGCCGTTCAGCTTTGTTGCCCAGAGCTGGGCCTCTGTGCCCGTCCCACGCAGATCAGGGGTTGAAAACCGGCTGTCTAGGGGCTGTTTCTAGCTGCGCGTGCCCAGAGAGGGACCCAGGCCCTTGGGGGCGGGCTGTACCTGTTGGAATTGGAGCCGTGCAGCTTTGTTGCCCAGAGCTACCAGTTGGTCAGACTTCTTCATCAAGATTATGAACGATTAGTTTGAGGCTCTTCATGTTCCTAGAGCGAACAGATGCCATTGGGGTACACTAGCATGCGACAGGGACACATGGAGATGTTACTGGCGCCCGCTTGAGCAAATTGACGATTAACGGGAAGTCAAAGTGATCAAGTGATTTATTTTTGCTTTTTGGGTCACACCTGGTGATGCACAGGGGTTACTCCTGGCTCTGCACTCAGGAGTTACTCCTGGTGGTGCTTAGGGGACCATATGGGATACTGGGAATTGAATCTGGGTTGGCCATGTGCAAGCCAAACACCCTACCGGCTGTGCTATCTCTCCAGGCACACTATGGTATATTTATATACCATCGTATAAACCATACTTAGTCTGAATCATTTTATACATTGCTACCACCACTCTTGTTTTACAATTGGTAGAGTAGATTCTCAATAATTATTAATTTGGTGAATAAAGGGAATCATATTTAAAATATTTAGCTTGTATTTATGCCACATAAATTAATTTTTCTTGTCATACCATTTAATAAAATCTTTATCTTTAACACCCATTATAATTATTTTTGACAGTAACAATTTCATTACACTAATGTTATAATAGTAGGCTGTTGGGCAAAGAGATTGAACAAAAATTACACATTAACTTTATGGTTATGAGCTTAAACTTCTAGAATTTACCCTATGTAAATAAGCATTTCAAGTAGTTGATTAGTCAGTAGAAAGAATGGTTATTTTTTTTTATTAGTGAAACACCATGAAGTACATTCGTAGATTTACAAAGTTTTGTGCTTGGGTTACAGTCATACAAAGATCAAGTACCCATCCCTCCACCAGTGCCCATTCTCTACCCCCACCAATCCCGGTATCCCTCCCACCTTCCCATCCCCCCATCCCACCCCTCCTCTGTGGCAGGGCACTCCCTTTTGTTGTCTCTCTCCTTTTGGATGCTGTGGTTTGCAAAAGAGACACCGGGTAGCAGTCATGTTCGGTCTATAGTCTACTTTCAGCATGCATCTCCCATCCTGGGTGGATCTTCCCAACACCCTTTATAAAGAATAATTATCTTTTACCTCTGTAATTCAATTTTAATAAATTCTTTTAAATTTACTTTCACATAATGGAATTTACACTACTATGGATTTAAAAATTGGAAGAAAGGAGAATTAAGGTCTAGGATGGTATTCGGAACTTGGATATTTGCTATCTCTATGTCATGTATATCCACGTTTGTGGGACTCATATAAGAGGAAAAAAAAACATATATCTCATTTCATTTAGTTCTCATCCTTTCAAGTGCCAAAGATTTGAGTCTGCATGTATTAACCAAAGAGTTGTCTAGTTCTGTAACAAAGTGGAATATATGTTATTTTGGTTTGTTTTGGGTACACACTCAGCTGTGGTCAGGACTGACTTCTGGTTCTGTGCTCAGAGATCATTATTGGTGCTGATCAGTGGACCATATGTCATGTCAGGGACCATATAGGATGGCAGATCAAATCTTAGTTGGCTACATGCAAGAGAAGTACCTTATTCTCTGTACTATCTTTCCTGCTCCAGAATACTGTTCTATTTTCATAGATACATAGTGGTGAGATCCTGTAACCCTGGGACACGTTGGGATCATGGGCCGGCGGGAGAGCAGCCTGTGGCAGTCTATTCAGTCCCACCCCTTGTGCACCATGATGGGGGAGGAGGAAAGGAGGACAGCCTCTACAGGGAGAGTGAGCACACAAAGCTTTAAGAAAAGACAAACACTTTGGGAGCATCTGTAGGGAGACTTGCTTTATTGCAAACAGGCTTAGGTTTATATCTTAAGAGAAAAGGGAAAGAACAGATGAAAATCTCCGGGGGAGGGGCGTGGAAATTCCTGCACAAGCCCACAAACAACCAAACAGGGTGTTCTGATTCTTCACTCTCCCTTGCTGGCTGGCAATTAGCTTGTTCAATGGTCCCTGACGTTTTGGTTCTTTAGACATAGTGACTGTACATTGTATCTGGCTGTCTGAGGAGGGAGGGAGGGGGAGTCACTGTCGGGAAGCCAAGGGGTTCCTGCAAGGAAAGGGGTCCCCTAACTGCTCCTCGGCTTGGGCCAAGGCTCAGAGGCTCACTTTCAAACCCAGTTGTTCCCCCAATCATTGCCTGCAGTGCCCCATAACCCTGCTTTCTTTTCAGACTTCATGTACATTAAAGATGGTGGTACTATTTTGATTCTATATGTTGCAAGTTCAATATCATCTAGAAAGAATCTGTGCATTTACCAAAAGTCTCAGCAAAAGTCTTATTGACTCTATGTCCATAGTAACTTTGAAAGAGATGATTTCCCAATTGGGTTATGCCAATCATGCCCTCCTAGAATTAATAGTGGTGTTAATCCTGCCCAAATAAATGGGTTGAAAGTAGAGTTAGGGTGGTTTCCCAGGCCAATTCAATTGGGATAGTGACTAAAAGAAATAGCAGATGTCTCTCAAATACATGACCATAAATACATTTCTACTTTTCCTTAGTGCATTACTTTATATAGATAGATCACAAAGTATTTTATTGTGGTGATTCTGTCTCATTTACAGAATGTAGTGCACACATATGTGAGATGTGTATGGCTGAGCACTGTATTGGGTGGAAAGTTTACTTCTTCAAATAAGCTAAATATAGGTACCCATGTTTCATAAATTAGTTTTGATTGTGTTTTCAATAGAAAAAATTACTTTATAACATGATAGCTTAAATTAATGATCCACTAGATTAAAGAAACAAAACTAACAAAACACTAATAATATTAGATGTAGGTGAAACTAGACGGCTGTTAATTTCTATATTCTGTCTCATCAATTTCTTAGTACTTCAGGTAATGGTGGCTATAAAGTTATTAATATACTACTAAGATGCAAGTGAAAATAGTCATTTCGTATCACACCTACTCTAGCACAAGTATGATGATTGTTATATATTTCAAAATATAGGTATAAGCCTGAAATCTATACAGTGTTATAAACTGATAGTAACTCTAAGAAAGTGAATTCTATAATATCTTATAAAGTGCCAGTTATATGTTCGCAATCTGATCAATGCGTGTGCTCGTCTGGTTCTCTGAAGTGAATTCGCTTTCTTAGAATTACATATATTGAAGTGGAGAGTCACTTGTAATGTAAGTCCTTGAATAAATAAAGCAATCTATGTGTTAGATGAGAAAATGTAGATATAATAACGTTTTCTGATTTGTAAGCCAAGCACAACTCCTCTAATTTCAGATTGCCATTTAACAACCTGAATGAAACTTGGGGAAAGATTTGTGAAGATATGTCTTTTATGGTAGAATCAAGTGTGAGAGTGAAAACCAGTTACCCAAAATATTCCTCCCTCTTTGAGACATGACCTTGAAAAACTTTTATTTCTTCTTATTCCTTCATATCTTTCTCTGTAGACTGCCAGAGAAAGTGGAATGGACATAAAATTGTCCCAGTAATTATGAATAATTAACTGATAGAATAATTAAATGATAGCTAAGGAAGAGTTGTAATTGTATTTAAAATTCAACTCCATTAAAAACCTAGTAGAGCCTTTTTTGATCATCTTCTAAGAAATACCTGAAGATAAGTAACATTGTTAGCTGAAATTGTTTAGTTTTCATGTTTTTGTGGTTTATAAAATAATTTCTACTGCCTTGAAATTATTCTAACAATGCTTTTGCTGTGGTTGTGATGGCTTCTGTGAAACCAAGTTCTCTCAACCCCTGGACAGACATTCAATCCAAGAGGTAACCTTTGAAGAGTGGTGAAGTTTACTCTTGGTGCTATAAACCAGTCAAAATTCACAAAAAGGAGGCTTTGAATTTCCACATTGGGAAGGGAGCTGTTAAAGCTGGCTTTTAGAGTGATGAAACTGCAATTTGGGATTCTGAATACATTCTCTGTTATCCCCTTCCCTCCCTCCTCTGCCCTCTGTCTGAGCACTTGCATTTAGAAGCTGGTAGAACTGTTGTCTACATTAACATTAGCTCCTTTCTCCATTGATTTCTGTTGTGAATAGACTTCCTTGAATTCATGGTCATCTGCATCTTTAGGGTTCCCCTAAGGGATATTGGATTTCCTGCTTGGAGGACTAATCAGAACCATTAATCAGCCACAAAAATAAGTACTACCCTATAAACTGAAGGCCTCAAGGAAATCAGGCAGGCTTATTGAAAATTAGGCAGTAGGTATAGAAGAAATGTATTAACTTATGAATATTATAGTTTTATAAGGGATTTAAAGTGACAAAGAAAATTAATTTTAGTGTTTCTGTGGCTTAGGGGTTCAGATCCTTCTTTGGAGAGAAGAGGCAGCAGGAGGCGCTCACACCCCCAGACCCTTAATGGAGTGACGTGGCTTGGAGGCAGAACTGGGGCTTTGACCTCAGGTGAAACAAATGAAAATTTGTCCTTTGCATGTTGTTGACTTGTTGACCTCTATTTCCACATCTGTATCAAATTGAACAGATGATTTTTTTTAACCTCCATAAGAATTTATCTTGGAGAGCTGTTATGTAAAGTATACATGTTTTGTGATATATACATATATATGCTTATGCATGTATACCACAAAATATGCACTCAAAATTACTAATTCTTGACGTTGGATTTTTCCTAAGTAGATCCCAAGACAGAATTTTAAATGTAGCAAGATTATGTGAACAGTGTAAAGAATACTGATAAGGAAGTGGGGTATTCCAGTGAAAGAAGGCAGGTGGAGGGAGAGAGAGAGATAGAGATAGAGAGAGAGAGAGAGAGAGAGAGAGAGAGAGAGAGAGAGAGAGAGAGAGAGAGAGAAAGAGAGAGACAATGAGACAATGAGGGAGAGAGACACAGAGATACAGAGCAAGAGAGAGTGAACTGTTGCTTAAGCCAGATATTATTGTTGGCAGCTGTAGTTTAATGACAGGGTAACTGTGAAGTGGAGCAAAGCACTTTTTTCAAAATTATTGTATTAAGGGTTGAAGGAGTTAAGGTATTTGTTCAAGTTCTGAAAACAGGTGTTGGTTTCCTCACATTTTAATACACATCCAGATTACTGGTTCTGGTTTGGGCAGCATGGATATTTGTATTTTTTCCATGTTTCTGGAAAAAGAATTCTCTGACTCAGACTGCTGAATGTTAGCTGAGATGCTGAGTGTGTGGAGGTGGGTTGTTGAATTACTGATCTTTTGACAGCAGAGGTAGGTGTGTTTATCCTGAAGAATAGAGTAAACAGGATACTTTCCAAATACACTTTACTAGGAATATTTTTGACAATGTACTTCAGCAAAATCAGAGTGTAATCAAGAATGAGAGATCATGGGATGCAGAAAATGGTAGAACAAACCCAGGAAAGCAGTGAAGAGGATTCTGAGATGAGAGCAAAATGGCACAACCATGGATGAATTTATAAATAGAATCAATCTAGAAATAAAAAAGCAAGGATTACAGGCATGTGGCTCCTAGATATAGGGGAAGTTATGAAGATTAATAGTTTCTAGAGAAACAATGAGCAATTTTAGAAAAGAAGTTGTAAGTAAAACATGTTTTCACTTCATCGGCAGTAAACTTATTTGGTTCTAGAGTATGCAAGTCCTTGGGTAATATGCAAAAGAGTTATATGCAAAGCTCCTGGTGTTTATGAAGATATTTATTGTACTGCTATATCAGTCATCCAGTCCCTTTTCTGTCTATTCCTGTCAACAGTGACTAGGTCCTGTCCCTTCACTGTCTTCTCCCTTTCAGAGAATGAAGACCAGGTTTTGTCTTACACCATATTCCTGTGTACAGCTTTCAAGTTACATCTGTGGCTGGAATCCTACAACCTCTGTCCCTTTGCTGGTATATGCTTCTCTGTAGTCTGTGGCCTGTTGTTGAGTTCAAAACATGTGAACTCACAACACATGCATTCGGTGGCCGAGAACTACCTCCCCAGGCTGACTGACGGTGATGGATGAATAAAGGAATGGAGGAATGGGGCCACAGGCTGGTTGGTAATCAGTGACCTAGTGACCGTTTATTTTTCTTTTTCTCTCCACTTCTCTCACAGCACAGTTATATAGAAATCGTGAAGGGTTGGTGTACACATAGGCGGGGGTAAACATTATCATAACAGTAAACAGTAAACAGATGTAAAGTTCCTTCTTCAGTGGAAGTTTTATAGGTGATTAACTCTCAAAAAAATCTCATCTGGGGGTTCAGAACTCTAGATTACTAGGAGATCTGGTCAAGGGGGGATCCATCTAAAGGCATATTGCTTTCTCCTTTCTTTAGCTAGTAATCCATTTATTTCTAGTCATTTTGTATGAACACAGAGATATAGTAAGATTAAAGGTAGGCTCTTCTTGGGGATATCTATATCCCAGACTATAGCCCTCAGGCCAGGTTGGTCTTTCTTACTCTCAGGAAGGTCCTTATTTAGTTACTTCTTTTTGTGTCTTGACGAAGTTTGCTCTATGAATGTGCTCTTAACTATTCTTAGCTTGTCCCTTTTTGATTCCAGGGTAGCTTACAGCTTGCCCTGGGTCCATGCAAGTCCCTTGCCAGGACCCTCCTTTGGGGGTGTTAAGAAGTAAGGGCAACTGAGACTTACGTAAGTACATATGATGGATGCCCAGGAGTAAATATTCAGAGTCAATTAACTCCGACGTTACAACGCATAGCATCAACT
Source organism: Sorex fumeus (assembly GCF_029834395.1). Classification (NCBI taxonomy): domain Eukaryota; kingdom Metazoa; phylum Chordata; class Mammalia; order Eulipotyphla; family Soricidae; genus Sorex; species Sorex fumeus. The sequence continues at coordinate 16,872,713 of NW_026606111.1, read as the reverse complement.
GTCTTCCTGTGTCTATACAACAAACATCTCGCTAAACCACACAAAAGACATAAAGGAAAGAGAATAGCAATATAGGATTAGGAGTGCCTGATAGAATTTGGTGTACCTCTGGAGCACTATAGTGGGAGTAACTCAATAACCTATGCTGTGCTGGAGGAGCAAGGACAAACCAATGTTATCCAACAGCCTATGGACTGCCTCTCAATGTTGAGAGCCCACCATTTTTGGTTTCTTTGACTTTGTTCTCTGGCCATGTCTATGTGGATGAGAACTGCTGATTTCCAGCTGTTTGTCTGGGCATAGGTGAGGGGTCAAGAAGGCTACTATTTATTTGTGCGCAAGTATGGGGTGGAAAAAGTAGTTGGCAGCCTGGTGCCCCTTTCACATTTTACTATTTTCTACTCCCAAGCATTTTCTTTATCATGGATTATTTGACTGTTTTAGTTGACTGGCTCCTGTTCAGTGGGTGAGCTCTAAAAGGAGAAATGAACCTGGTGCCCTTTCCTTTCCTTCCACTCTCTCATGACCTATTGAGTTGACTCCTTGAGTTTTCCAATGGGTAATATTTGTAGAGTCAAAATATCAACTTCTCAAATGGCCAAAAGGCACATGAAAAAAATGCTCCATATTGCTAGCCATCAGGGAAATGCAAATCAAAACAACAATGAGATGTCATCTCACATCACAGAGACCGGCACACATTCAAAAGAACAAAAGCAACCAGTGCTGGCGTGGATGTGGGGGAAAAGGGACACTCTTTCACTGTTGGTGGGAATGCCCACTAGTCCTGCCTTTCTGGAAAACAGTATGGACAGTCCTTTAAAACCTAGAAATTGAGCTTCCATATGACCCCTCAATACACTTCTCGGAATCTATCCCGAGGATGCAAAAAAGCACAGTAGAAATGACATCTGTACCTACATGTTAATTGCAGCACTGTTCACAATAGCCCAAATCTGGAAACAACCCAAGTGCCCTAGAACAGATGACTGGTTAAAGAAAAATTGGTACAGCTACACAATGGAATACTATGCAGCTGTCAGGAGAGATGAAGTCATGAACTTTGCTTATAAATGGATAGAAATGGAGAGTTATCATGCTAAGTGATCTGAGTCAGAAAGAGAGGAACAGACACTGAAGGTCTGCACTCATTTGTGGAGAATAAAACAACATAACATGAGGCGGCTCCTAAAGGCAGTAGATACACGGGACAGATACATTGCTCCATAGCTGGAAGCCAGCCTCATGAGCAAAGGGGAGAAGGCAGTTGGAATAGAGAAGGGATAGCTAAGAAAAAGATGGCTGGAGCAATCTGTCGGGATGGGAGATGTGTGCAGAAAGTAGATAAAGTTCCAAACATGATAACCTCTCAGGGTCTGTATTGCAAACTGTAATGCCCAAAAGTAGAGAGAGATTATGGGGAATCATGTTTGCCATGAAGGCAGGGTGAGGGTGGGAAAGGGGGTGTTATACCGGGGATATTGGTGGTGGGAGATGTGCACTGGTGGAGGGATGGGTGTTTGATCATTGTGTGATTGTAACCCAAACATGAAAGCTTTAACTATCTCACAGTGATTCAATAAAATTAAAAAAAAAATTTGTCTTCTAAAATTCACCTACAGACAATACGAAATCCCAGATTATGGTATCTGAATGCATCGATACAAGCAAAATTAAAAATTGGAATTGGGGCTGGAGTGATAGCATAGCGGGTAGGGTGTTTGCCTGGCACGTGGCCGACCGGGTTCGATTCCCAGCATCCCATGTGGTCCCCTGAGCACCACCAGGAGTAATTCCTGAGTGCATGAGCCAGAAGTAACTGCTGTACATCGCTGGGTGTGACCCAAAAAGGAAAAAAAAATTGGAGAGCAAAGAAAAACTAAACGGAAGGACAAACTTGCTAATACTGTTTTTTGCCAGAGCCAAAAGATGTCTATTGATGTTGTAATAAAAAGATGATGCATATAAATATTTATATATCTCTATCTATTTCTAGTACCTAATTAGAAATATCTATATTTATCCTTGATTTTAAATTCTTATAATTCATTTTCTATTTCCAGACCTCCAACCTCAGATTATTCTAGATCTACCATATTCAGAAATATAGAGATAGATATATAATGAAAACCAAAACAATAAGTGGAGTCTGAATTGAGCTTATGTAAAATAAATTTTTAATACTTAGAATCATTTTTCATATTTTATATGAACTTGAAATAGATTCACAAAAATTTTAGTCCTGTGGAGCTCTTTCATTTTATAGCTATTGCAACCAAGATCAACCAGTGAATTAACTTGTTGAAATTTGCATAACCAAAGAGTTCACAGAAAGATGAACCTATATCTCAGTTCTCCTGTTTGAAATTCTCTTGTTCTTTTCCTATCTAATGTAGCCGGAATATTGAATAAAGTACTACTAAGCAATTAAAAAAATAACAAGAGCCATAGAGAAAGATGTTAATAACACCCACCAATATCTTGTTCTGTACTGAAAATAAGGAAAAAAAAAAACTTCTCTTGGTTCCTGTGCAGTTTGATAGGGTCAGTTAACTAGTTTTTCCAATGGAACAAAGCAATGATTTGCTAGTAAGTTGTTCTTTAGCTTTTATTTTCCTTGTTAGTGATCAAGGAGGCATTATTTTCCAGCTGATAAGATTATTTCATTGATAGTTTGAGCTCTAGAGCAGATATAACTGTTGGGGTGCATTGAGTATGACCCTGAAATAAATCATGGAATATCGAGTCACTGGAATTTGGGTGTTGTTTGTTATGACAGCATAAATTTTCTTACGAATACATCAATAATATTTTTACTGTATTTAATTTATACTAGTGTAGAAGATGAAAGGACAGAACTTTGTTAACAAGTTAGATTTCTGAGCCATTTTATTTTCTTTCGGAAAATTTGGGTGGTCATTTATAGCTGAAAATTTGGGTGGTCATATATAATCAGAGTTACCTAAGAACATTGTTATTACTTATATTTGACTAGGGAATGAAAGTAAATTCACAGTGGGCTTATAGTACGATGGGTAAAGTGTTTGTCTTGCATGTGGCTGACCAGGGTTTAATTGACAGCATATGGACCCCCTAGCATTGCCAGGAGTCATCCCTAAGCGTAGAACCAGTAGTAACCCTGAGCAGTGTGAGGTTTGATGCTCAAACAAAAAACAAGCAAATCAGTAAATTCAGTTTTTCAAGAATAAGTGACTAAGTCTATGATATTAATATTTTTATTCCTGAGGGATATGGGATAGAACTTAGCTTGGCACATGTTTGTGAGTGTGTGTATGTATATGTGTGAATACACTTTATACATATATATATTTACATACTGCAAATAAATGCAATAATTCTATATTTGTACCTTTCCTTCTGACTTATTTCACTTAGCATGATATTCTCCATGTCCATACATTTTATAGGTAAATTTCATGATTTCATATTTTCTGACAGCTGAATAGTATTTCATTGTGCAGATGTGCCACAGTTTCTTTTTTTTATGTAGGAGTACTGCTATTTATTCAGCCACTGATTAGCTGATTGAGTTGTGCATGAACGCCACCTTATTTTTTTTTCATTTTTTATAATTTTATTTATTGAATCACTGTAGAGCAGTTACAAAGCTTTTGGGTCTAAGTCTCGATCATACAATGAAACACCCGTACCTTCACCAGTGACCATTCTCCACCCCCAACAACTCCAGTATACCCCCATCCCACGCCCTCCCCCTACCTGTGGGGCAGATGATTTCCAGATTAATTTCTCTCTACTTTGATCACATTCAGTATTTTGACAACAGACCCACCATTGTTATTTGAGATGTTACCCCAACACTCAAATCTGCTGAAAAGGCAACAGTAGAAAATTTGTTTTCTATTGCTGGTTATAAATAACATATGATGTCGCATGGTTGCAGTAGAGGTCACGTGATTTGGAAATTCCGAAATTTTAACACTTAAATCTAAAGGGATTTCTGCCAAAACCTGCTGGGTTCTGAGATTTACTCCTGAGTCTCTGGGATCATGGCCATCAAGCAGCTTGATCAGGAGTCAGAGAGGCCGTTCATGGGCGATGACTTGAGGTCTCGTTGGGTCAGGGAGGACAGGACCGGCTCCACCCCCATCTTGTGAGGCCCAACAACTTTTGTCACTGTGGGCCCAAGCCTGACTGTCCAATGCCTTCTGGAGGATGATGGCCACTGAGGCGCCAAGGGGGAGCAGGGGGAGTGACAACACCCTTCCCCCACTTGGAGTGGCCCGGCGACAGTAACCAACTCTGACTTCTGGACGCATTTCTGCGAAAAGCCACTGAGTTTCGAGATTTGTTTCTGAGTCTCTGGGATCATGGTCGTTAAATAGCTTGATCAGAAGCCAGAGGCCATTCATGGGCGATAACTTGGGGTCTCATTGGGGTGGGGAGGACAGAACTGGCTCTACCACCATCCCATGAGGCCCAAAATGTCTCGTCACTGTGAGCCCAAACCTGACTGTCCAGTGGCCTCTGGAGGATGGCGGCCACCGAGCCGCCAGGGGGAGCAGGCCAAGGCATGAAACTTATTCCCACCTGGGTTGGCCCAGCACCGGTAACATACTGCAGGGACTGGACACATTTCTGCCAAAAGCCTCTAGGTTTCAAGATTTGTTTCTGAGTCTCTGGGATCATGGCCATTAAGCCGTTCAATCAGGAACCAGATGAGGCCATGCCTCCAATTATATAGCTGAGTCGGAGGTGGTTTGTGGGTGTGTCTCCCACATACCTAACTTTTGGCTGTTTACTTTCTTGGTTAACTTTGCCCCAAGTTTTTGGGGTCTGGCCAAAGGCAAAGCAGCAATTTTGAGGTTTCTGAAAGTCTTAAGGTGCCATCAGGCTGCTGATGCACTCGCCTCACAGGTACAGATCGACCTGCCGGCAGCACCATACCCCCCCCCCAAAGTTTCTTTATCCATTCGTCTGTTCTTGTCCTGCCCCTATTCTTAGCTTCATTTTCACCACAGCTTTGTCCTTCACTATATCTCTATCCTGGTATGTTCTTTCTTTGGTTTCTTTTGGTTCATGGTTTCTTGCCCTATGATACTGCACTGTCTTTTGCTGCTTCATAACAGTTTATCCAATTTCTCCAGTGTCCATGGTAGGGATCCATCTTTGTTCAGTCAACTTTAGTGGGGTAGGCTAAAACTGGCAGGCTTGTAAGAATAAACTTTTTTTTTTTTTATGTAGGAGTACTGCTATTTATTCAGCCACTGATTAGCTGATTGAATTGGGCATAAACTCCACCTTACTTTTTTTTTTCATAATTTTATTTATTTATTTATTTTCTTATATTTATTTATTGAATTGCTGTGGGAAAAGTTACAAAGCTTTCAGGTTTAAGTCTCGGTTATATAATGATCAAACACCTTTCCCTTCACCATTACTCATTTTTAACCACCAAGAGCCCAATATATCCCCACTCCCACCCCTCCCAATGCCTTTGAGGCAGATGATTTCTACTTAATTCTTCTCTACATTGATTATATTCATTATTTCCACAAAAGATGCACCATTATTGTTTAGAATTCCCCGCCCCCCCCCCCCCCAACAATCAGAATTGCTGAAAAGACATTGTGAAATACTTTGTTTTCTATAGCTGGTATGAGAATCATATAATGTCATATAATGATTTTGGATTTCTGCAAAGAGCCAGATCATTACGAGATTGGCTTCTGTGCATCTGGTGTTATGGCTGTGCTGGAGAACCACTCGCGGGGGGGTAACTTGTGACCTTGGTAGGTTGTGAAGGACGAGCCAGTACTGTCCCCCTTCCCATGAGACTGCAGTTGTCCCATCACTGCCGGCTCATACTTGGCTTTCCTATAAGTTCTGAGGTGGCGGCCACCTTGCTGCTGGGATGGGGGGGGGGGAGGGAAAGGCGGAAGAGAGCAACACCCTTTCCTTCCTGGGGAGGCATGTTGCTGTAGTTTAACGCATGGTCCATTCATTTTCTGCCACAAGCTGCCAGGCTCTGGATTAAGTCCTTTTGCCTCTAGAGCCATGGCCGTGCCAGAGAGCCGCTTGTGGGGGGCAACTTGTGACCTCGGTAGGACGTGGAGGAGGAGCCGGTACCACCCCCCTTCCCATGAGACTGCAGTTGCCCCATCACCGCTGGCTCATACCTGGCTTTCCAATAAGCTCTGAGGTGGCGGCCACCTTGTATGCGGTCCAGATGCATTTCTGCCAAAAGAAATGCATATTTTCGAGATTTCTTTCTGAGTCTCTGGGAACATGGCCATTAATCTGCTTGATCAGGAGCCAGAGAGGCCGTTTATAGGCGTCGACTCGGGGTCTTGTTGGGATGGGGAGGAAAGGGCCGGTTCTACCCCCATCTTGTGAGGCCCCACGTGTCTCGTCACTGCAGGCCCAAAACTGACTGTCCCATGGCCTTTGGAAGGTGGTGGTCTCCAGGCCACCAGGCGGAACAGGCCAAGGCACGAAACCTATTCCCACCTGGATTGGCCCAGCGCCAGTAACCTACTGCAGGAACAGGACACATTTCTGCCAAAAGCCTTTGGGTTCCGAGATTTGTTTCTGAGTCTCTGGGATCATGGCCATTAAGCAGTTCGATCAGGAACCAGAGAGGCCATTCCTCCAATTATATAGCTGAGCCGGAGGTGGTTTGTGGGTGTGTATCCCACATACCTAACTTTTGGCTGCTTACTTTCTTGGTAAATTTTGCCCCAAGTTTTTGGGGTCTGGCCAAAGGCAAAGCAGCAATTTGGGGGTATCTGGAAGCCTGATGGTGCCATCAGGCTGCTGATGCACTCGCCTCACAGGTACAGATTGACCTGCTGGCGGCACTATACCCCCTAAGAATAAACTTCTTAAAAGTTGTTTTCACCATTGAACTTAATTTCTACTGTAAGTTCTCATCTCTTGGGTGGTGGAGTCCAATGTTGGCTCTGATCAATTCATATTTCATTCTTTTGTGTCTAAATATGGGCATGTGTGTATGTGATTATGTGTGAGGTGAGATGTGTGTGTGTGTGTGTGTGTGTGTGTGTGTGTGTGTGTGTGTGACACTCATACAAAGTGGTAAGGAGGGTCTGAACTGCCTGGATTGAGAGTCATTTCTTTGGATTGATTAAATTACCACCAAAGAGAGGTGCTGCTGTGCTTCTCTGTCCTAAAATATTAAATTCTTTGAGAACACAGTATACCCTGTCTCACCAGGCATTTTATGATGATCATGGATTGTACACTAAGCTCAATGAATTCTTCCTAAAGATCTTGCCATCTGTGCAGTTTTTTTATACTGACCAAGTCAGAGATTCTTTTCTTTTATATTCCACACACCCATCTGGGAGTTCCATCATTTCCATTCATTTCTTTCTTCCTATTAGCCATCACTTTCCCACTCAAAGTGTTAGAACCATTTATTAAGCTAAGTCCATTTCCTATATGTCTTCCCCCATGTTCGATTTACGTCTCAAATGCTATGAGCAGGTAGGCTAAGCATTTGAAATGCAAAGCCTCCTCAGTTTCTGATTCTTTACATAATATTTGTAGCAGGGCTTATGTGTGCTGGGCCAGGGGAACTTAAGAGGAAGGGGAAAAATTCCAGAAAAAAATAATCACTAGGAAGTAATAAAAGTACTTTATGGGGGATACACTAGGAAAATGGTGGAAGGAAGTGGAACTCTGGGAGACAGGGTGGTGATGGACTGTGTTATGCATGGAACCCTACCATTAGCAATGTTGTAAACCATGCAATCTAAAAAAATAATAAAAAAAGAAAAAAGAAAAAACATTAATTTTACACACTTTGGTCACAGCCCTAACTTTTCTCATTTGATTGCCACTGCCTTTCCCGCCTTCCTCCCCCTTCACATTAAGGGCCACAGATGATCTGGCTCTCTCTGGTTGTCTTTTTTTTTTTTTGAGAGTGACACCTGATGGTGTTCAGGGCTTAGCCTTGGCTCTGGGCTCAGGGATCATTCTTTTTATTTTTTTTTACCATGTGGGATGCTAGGGGTTAAACCTGGGTCTGCCACATGCAAGGCAAATGCCCTACCCTCTGTATTTTCTCTCATGTCCCCTCTCTTGTGTGTTCTTGGCCTCCAAAGGGATTCTAGTCAGAAATCTTTTCTGCTACATGGAGAGAAACTAAATCATCTAAGGCTACATTGATTCCCTAAGCCTTTCAGTCCTTTTATCAGTCAACTCTCAACGTTGACAGAAAAGTGCAGGTTTAGAATCAGAAGGCTGTCCCTAAATGTAACTTCAATTCTCAAAACTCAGATACTGTTATTGGGCTTGCCTCATTATCTTCTTAGCACAAAATGTCATTGTCTATAAAATGACAATAATAATATCTCTTTCTGAACTGGAAATATAACTAAAGTGGTAAAGCATGTGCTTAGCAAGTGTGGGACTCTGAATTGATCTCAGTTCAGCATGATTACTGAGTAATGCAAGATGTAGCCTTAGTGGCAGTGAATGCATCAAAGAGGCCTGGGCTGCCAGGCTGGGCATCATCTGGAGTGGCTTTGGCTCACATGTTTTTTTCCTCCCACCCAGTGCCACTTACTTTTTTTTATTAAATAAAAATCGAAGACATTTCTCTTATAATACTATTGAGAGAATTAAACATTAAGTATGCAAATGTGCTTTGTAAGTGGCAAATAAATGATAAGTCATTTCTTTCCTATCTCTTTAATTTTTTTGCAACTCCAAACTGACTCCTCTACTTTTGACGCTAAATCTTAGGTTATAGCACTGCAAAACTGTCCTCCCATTGTTCATCGATTTACTTGAGTGGGCATCAGTAACATCTCAAAACAAATTGTGAGACTTCTTGTTACTGTTTTTGGCATACTGAATACATCATGGGTAGCTTGCCAGGCTTTGCCGTGCAGGCAAGATACTCTCAGTAGCTTGCTAGGCTCTCCGAGAGGGGTGGAGGAATTGAACCTGGATCGGCCGTGTGCAAGGCAAACGCTCTACTTGCTGTGCTATCACTCCAGCTCAAATCTTAGGGTGTATACAATAAGAATAAGTCAATTAATGAAAAACTATTATTTCCTTGAAATAAATGCAAGAATCAAAGCTTTTACTCACCTTAGTTGCAGTTCATTACTCTCAATCGTGAGTTGCCAAAGATTTTTTTTTTTATTAGTGAAACACCATGAGGTACAGTTGCAGATTTACAAATTTTTGTGCTTGGGTTTAGATTATACAATGATCAGATACCCATCCCTCCACCAGTGCCCATTTTCCACCACCATGGATAATATCCCCCCCACCCCCATCCCCCATTCCCCCTGCCTCTGTGGCCGGGCAATCCCCTGTGTTCTCTCTCTCCTTTTGGGTGTTGTGGTCTGCAAAAGAGGCATTGAGTGGCAAACATGTTCAGTCCATAGTCTACTTTTGACATGCATCTCCCCTCCTGGGAGGATCCTCCCAACACCCTTTATTTGGTGCTCCCTTCTCTATCTGAACTGCCCTTTCCTCTAGAATACCCGGCTGGCCTCTAAGTTATGGTGCTGGTGCTGATCTCAGCTATTCTTGGGTATTAATCTCATATTTTGTTACTTTATATCCCCCAGATGAATGCAATCTTTCTATGTCTATCCCTCTCTTTCTGACTCATTTTGCTTAGCATGATACTTTCCATATTGTACCACCTGTATGTAAATTTCATGACTTCATCTTTTCTAACAGCTACATAGTACTCCATTGTGTAGATGTCCCAAAGTTTCTTTAACCAGTCATCTGTTCTTGGGCATTCAGGTTTCTTCCAGTTTCTGGCTATTGTAAAGTGTGCTGCAATGAACAAACAAATGCAGATGTCACTTCGACTATACATTTTTGGCTCTCTGGGATATATTCCCAGGAGTGGTATTGCTGGGTCAAATGGGAGCTCAATTTCTAATTTTTTGAGAATCGTCCATACTGTTTTCCAGAAGGGTTGAACCAGTTGACATTACCACCAACAGTGAAGGAGTGTCCCTTTCTCACCACATCCGCGCCAGCATTGGTTGCTTTTGTTCTTTTGAATGTGGGCCAGTCTCTGAGGTGTGAGATGGTATCTCATTGTGGTTTTGATCTGCATCTCCCTGATGATTAATGATGTAGAGCATTTTCTCATGTGCTTTTTGAGTTGGCAAAGATTTAATTGAACAGGTTACAGTATCTAGTTGACTGAATCTATTCCTGGTTCAGGTTATAGTTTATTATTTTTTTTGTGTCTTTTTGAGATTTCCTAGTATATCGTCTCTGTTGCTTAACCAACTATTAATTTATTTTTAATAAATTAAAATAAATTTTAATTTAATAATCCCAATCTTGTTGGTGAGTAATATGACATTGCTCCCAGCACACAGCAAACACACATTTTAAGGGTAAATAAACATGCGATGTCCATGATTTTCTTGATAGTTTCCTTTCTAATAAACTATTCTATTTGTTTTATTTCTAATTCCTCATTGTAGATATCTCTTAAGGCTCTTTCTGGCTTTTTGAATATAATCATGTCTTTGTTCCAGTAAGAGAAACTTAGAATTATATCTTTCTTGAAGATGAAACTAATCTTTTCTTGAGTCCCTGATCTATGTTTTTGATTCTCCACAGAACATCTTTGGATGGCCAGCTACTATTTTAGCTTAAGTATATCCCAAACTGAAGTCAGGAGATTTCCCAATTCAACTTCCATACCAGTTGATTTACCTTTGTGCTGTTGTTAATGTCATAGCTTTATTTGTTTATATAGAGATGAGTACACTAGCATCAGATGCATCCATCAAGGACCTGATGGTACAAGTGCGAAAGATCAAGCACGACATCATTGGTCAAACCGAGACAAGAAGGCACCAAGCTCATCACGTCGTTTTTGACACTGGAGAAGAACTGTTCCTCAGAACATGCGATAAAAGAGGTGTCGGAGGCGTCGGTGTCCTTGTCAACACAAACTTGGACATCAGCATTGATTCATTCGAGTGCCTAACAACACAAACTGGACATTTACATTTGAATAGATGTGGCTCACTGCCTGCAGCTTCTATCTTTGTTGTCTACGCACCAATGTCCAATTATGATGAAGGAGAAACTGAGAAGCTCTACTTTGAGCTGGAGAAGTTCTATAAAGAAGACCTTCTACAAGATCATTGTGGGTGATTTTAATGCCAAGATAGGACCGAGAAGATGAGCAGAAGAATTTCACATCAGGACCCATGGCCTAGAATGGAACGAACAGGGTGAGAGACTGTCTGAGTTCATCATGTCAACCAAGACCATCCATGGTAACTCACAGTTCCAGAAGGCCGAATCTAAAAGTTGGACATGGGAGTCTCCCAGTGGACGATTCCAAAACAAAACGGACCACATCATATTCAATCGACGGTTTTGCCTGATTGATGTCACTGTTGTCCCAAAATTATGAACGGGATCGGACCACCGTCTCCTTCGTGCAAAATTCTACTTCACAGAGCGGGGAGAAAGGGCTGCAAAGTTTAAAAAGAGAACTCTCAGAATGACCACCAACTGGGAGCTCTTTGGCACTATTGCGGCAACATGGGAAGATGCCATTGTTGACAACATTGACGAGGAATATGATCGACTGGTTCAGCACCTCCATGATTATGTGAGGAACACCAAGAGAGAGATAGCCATAAAAAAAAAACCTGTCTTCGAAAACTCTTGAGCTTATTTGCCAACATGGTTTGGCGCATGCCTCAGGCAACTGCAAGTGAACATGCGAGCTCGCAAAGCAGTGCAGAGATGCAATCAAGGAAGACCTCAAAGAGAGAAGAGCAGAAGTGTTGATAGATGCAGCAGAAGCCGGGAAAAGTATTTGTAACACCCACCTGTCCTTCGCCAACTACAAGACCAAGATGACTGCCCTCTGACATCCTGATGGATCTATCACATATTCCAGAACGGCAATGGAGAAGATTATCCATGACTTCTACTCAAATCTCTTCGATAGCCATGTCCATCTGCCTACATACCAAATTCCACAGGATGGATATGTCGTTCCCAATGTTCTCCCTTCCGAAATCCGACACACAATTTCATCAGTAAAGAAACGAACAGCACCCGGCCCAGACAAGGTCAGACCTGAACACCTGAAGAACCTGTTGTCAGTACTCATCAATATAATGGCTCGGCTCTTCACACACTACCTGCCTGAATGCAAGGTTCCGTCCCAATGGAAAACCAGCAGGACCGTACTACTGTACAAGAAGGGAGACATCCATGACATTGGCAACTATCGCCCGATCTGCCTATTGTCTGTCATCTACAAGTTGTTCACTCGAGTCATCCTAAATAGGATTGGCAGAACACTAGATGAAGGACAACCATGCGAGCAAGCCGGGTTCCACAAAGGATTCAGCACCATTGACCATATCTACACAATAACCAAGCTCATTGAGGTTTCTTGGGAGTTCAAGATGCGTCTCTGTCTAACGTTCATTGATTTAAAGAAGGTCTTTGATTCTGTTGAGACAGAAGCGGTCATTGAAGCCCTAGCCAATCAAGGCATTCAAACTCAATACATCAGGATGCTCCATGAGCTGTATTACGGATTCACTACCAGGATCTCACCATTCTACAAGGAGGTGATCATTGATGTCAAGAGAGGGGTTCGCCAACATTCTGCTGCCTGCAAGAAACACATCTCAATAGTCAAAGCAAACACAGACTCAGAGTCACAGGCTGGAAAACAATCCTACAGGCAAACAGCTCCCAGAAAAAAGCTGGGGTAGCTATCCTAATATCAGACCACATCGATTTCAGAGTGAAGAAGGTCATAAGAGACAGTGAAGGCCATTTCCTATTGACCAAAGGATCTGTACAACAGGAAGAACTTACAATAATAAATGTATATGCACCTAGTGAGAGACCAGCAAAGTACTTAAAACAATTACTCATAGATTTGGAAAAAGACATCGATAGCAACACAATACTAGTGGGAGACTGCAACACCGTTTTGTCACCTCTTGATAGATCAACCAGACTCAAGCTTAGTAAGGACATACTTCATCTGAGGGAAACAATGGAAGAAAGGGACTTAGTAGATATATACAGGACACTTCATCCACAAAAAACTGAATACACATTCTTCTCAAGCGTCCATGGAACGTTCTCCAAGATAGACCACATGCTGAGCCACAAAACATGCCTCCATAAAATTAAGAAGATAGAGATTATATCAACAATCTTCTCAGACCATAATGCGCTGAAATTAGAAGTAAATCACACACAAAAACAGAAAACTAAATCAAACAGCTGGAAATTAAACAGTGCGCTATTAAACAACGAGTGGATTAGACAGGAAATTAAAGAGGAAATCAAAAAATTCCTAGAAACGGATGAAAATGAGGACACGAGTTACCAAAACTTATGGGACACAGCAAAAGCGGTCTTAAGAGGAAAGTTTATAGCTCTACAAGCATTCCTCAGAAAGGAGGAGCGAGCCCACATAAATAAACTAACATCACAGCTTAAGAACTTGGAGAAGGACCAAAAAAAGGAGCACAACCCGAACAGGAGAAAGGAAATAATAAAACTCAGAGCAGAGATTAATGAGATGGAAACCCAGAAAACAATCCGAAAGATCAATGAAACCAAGAGCTGGTTCTTTGAGAAAATTAACAAAATCGATAAGCCCCTAGCAAAACTCACAAAGAAAGGGAGAGAGAAAACCCTAATAAACCGAATCAGAAATGAAAAGGGGGTCATTACAACAGAAACTACAGAAATTCAAAGGATCCTTAGGGAGTACTTTGAAAAGCTTTATGCCACGGAACATCAAAACCTCGAGGAAATGGATAAATTCCTAGACTCCTACAGACTCCCAAGGCTGAACCAAGAAGACCTGGAATACCTGAACAGACCTATCACCATCAAGGAAATTGAAATGGTAATAAAAAGTCTCCCCAAGCACAAAAGCCCTGGCCTGGATGGATTCACCAGTGAATTCTTCCAAATCTTTAAAGAAGACTTACTCCCAATCCTCTTTAAGCTTTTCCATGAAATTGAAATATCAAATACACTTCCGAACAGTTTCTATGAAGCAAATATCACACTGATACCAAAAGCAGACAGAGATAACACAAAGAAAGAGAACTACAGGCCGATATCCCTGATGAACACAGATGCAAAGATCCTCAACAAACTACCAGCAAATAGAATCCAACTACTCATCAAAAAGATCATACACCATGAGCAAGTAGGATTCATCCCAGGGATGCAAGGATGGTTTAACATTCGGAAATCAATCAACATAATCCATCATATCAACAAAAGAAAAGATAAAAAGCATATGATCATATCAATAGATGCAGAGAAAGCATTTGACAAGATCCAGCACCCCTTTATGATGAAAACCCTAGCCAAAATGGGTATAGAGGGGACTTTCCTCAGCATAGTTAAAGCCATCTACCACAAGCCTACAGCAAGCATCATCCTCAATGGGGAAAAACTGAGAGCCTTCCCTCTAAGATCAGGGACGAGACAAGAATGCCCACTCTCTCCACTGCTGTTCAATATAGTACTGGAAGTACTTGCAATAGCAATTAGGCAAGAAAAAGATATTAAGGGCATTCAGGTAGGAAAGGAAGAAATCAAGCTCTCACTATTCGCAGATGATATGATACTATACTTAGAGAACCCAATAACCTCCACCAAAAAACTCCTAGAAACAATAGACTTTTATAGTAAAGTTGCAGGCTATAAAATCAATACCCAAAAGTCCATGGCTTTCCTATACGCAAACCGTGAGAGAGAGGAAAGCTATATGAAAAAATCAATCCCGTTCACAACTGTGCCCCAGAAAATCAAGTACCTAGGAATCAGCTTAACTAAGGAAGTAAAGGACCTGTACAAAGAAAACTACAAAACGCTACTTCAGGAAATAAAAGAGGACATGAGGAAATGGAAAGATATCCCCTGCTCATGGGTCGGGAGACTTAACATTGTCAAAATGGCAATACTACCGAAACCACTGTACAAATTCAATGCAATTCCTATAAGGATACCCATGACATTCTTCAAAGAAATGCAGCAAACACTCCTGAAATTTATATGGAACAATAAACCCCCACGAATAGCTAAAGCAATTCTTGGGAAAAAGAAAATGGGAGGAATCAACCTCCCTAACTTCAAACTTTACTACAAAGCGGTAATAATCAAAACAGCATAGTACTGGAACAAAGGCAGAACTGCAGACCAATGGAACAGAGTTGAATACACTGACATCTCCCCTCAATCATATGATCATCTAATCTTCGATAAAGGTGCAAGAAATGTGAAGCAGAATAAGGAAAGCCTCTTTAACAAATTGTGCTGGCATCACTGGACGGCTACATGCAAAAAAATGGGCTCAGAACTCTGCCTAACACCATGTACAAAGGTAAGATCAAAATGGATTAAAGACCTCAACATCAGACCAGAAACCATAAGATACATTGAAGACAAAGTTGGCAAAACCCTCCATGACATTGAGGCTAATGGTATGTTCAAAGATGACACGCCACTGGCTGAGCAAGTGAAAACAGAGATAGATAAATGGGACTATCTTAAACTAAGAAGCTTCTGTACCTCCAAAGAAACAGTGACCAAAATACAAAGACAGTCTACAGAATGGGAAAGAATATTCGCCGAATACTCATCTGACAAGGGGTTGATATCAAGGATATACAAAATACTGGTTGAACTCCACAAGAAGAAAACATCCAACCCCATCAAGAAATGGGGCAATGAAATGAACAGAAACTTTCTCAAAGAAGAAAGCCGAATGGCAAAAAAGCACATGAGAAAATGCTCTACATCATTAATCATCAGGGAGATGCAGATCAAAACCACAATGAGATACCATCTCACACCTGAGAGACTGGCCCACATTCAAAAGAACAAACGCAACCAATGCTGGCACGGATGTGGCGAGAAAGGGACACTCCTTCACTGTTGGTGGGAATGCCGACTGGTTCAGCCCTTTTGGAAAACAGTATGGATGATTCTCAAAAAATTAGAAATTGAGCTCCCATTTGACCCAGCAATACCACTCCTGGGAATATATCCCAGAGAGGCAAAAATGTGTAGCCGAAGTGACATCTGCACTTGTTTGTTCATTGTAGCACTCTTTACAGTAGCCAGAAACTGGAAGAGACCTAAGTGCCCAAGAACAGATGACTGGTTAAAGAAACTTTGTACATCTACACAATGGAGTACTATGTAGCTCTTAGAAAAGATGAAGTCATGAACTTTACATACAAGTGGTACAATATGGAAAGTATCATGCTAAGCGAAATGAGTCAGAAAGAGAGGGATAGACATAGAAAGATTGCATTCATCTGGGGGATATAAAGTAACAAAATATGAGATTAATACCCAAGTAGAGCTGAGATCAACACCAGGAGAATTACTCCATAACTTAGAGGCCAGCCGGGTATTCTAGGGGAAAGGACAATTCAGATAGAAAGGGGAACACCAAGTGGAGGGTGTTTGGAGGATCCTCCCAGGAGGGGAGATGCAGGTTGAAAGTAGACTGGACTGAACATGTTCACCACTCAATGCCTCTTTTGCTGATCACAACACCCATAAGGAGAGAGAGAACAAAAGGGAATGCCCTGCCACAGTGGCAGGGGGGGATGGGGGATGGGGGGGAGGGATATTATTCTGGTGGTGGAAAATGGGCACTGGTGGAGGGATGGGTATTTGATCGTGGTATGACCGAGATTCAAGCACAAAAATTTGTAAATCTACAACTGTACCTCATGGTTTCACTAATAAAAAAAAAGAGAGGGGTGCGGCAGGGTGATACCATTTCACCAAAACTCTTCAGTGCCACCCTCGAGAACATCATGGGACGAATGGAATGGGAAGGAATGGGAGTGAAGATAGATGGTCGGCAACTACACCACCTCCGCTTTGCTGATGACATTGTTTGAATAACACCAAACATTAGCCAAGCAGCACAAATGCTGGCTGACTTAGACTCTGAGTGTAGAAAAGTCGGACTACAGCTGAATCTTACGAAGACAATGTTTATGAGAAACAGCCTTGTTTCTGATGCCCCATTCACTCTCAACAGAACGACCATCTCTGAATGCAACAGCTATGTGTACCTGGGTTGAGAAATCAACATGACAAATGACCTGGCACCCGTGATGCACAGGAGGAAGAGAGCGGCTTGAACGCCTTCAAGAGCATTGAAGAAATTGCTAAGAGGACGAAGTACCTCCGGTTCTGGGCACATCTCTTTGATTCCACTGTTCTTCTTGCATTAACGTACGCCTCAGAGACCTGGGCCCTACGCAAACAGGATTAGAACGCTATCCGGGTCTCCCAAAGTGGAATTGAAAGAGCTATGCTTGGAATATCACGTTTCACTCAAATTAGAGAAAGAATCCGGAGTTCCGAACTCTGTCGACAATCAAGAATCAGGGACGCTGTCTCGTTTGCCAAGGTGTCAAAAATCAGATGGGCTGGTCACGTAATGATACTTAGAGACAACCGCTGAACTAACGCTATTACTGACTGGATTCCACGGAATGTCAAAAGACCGCATGGCCTCCCACCTACCAGATGGTCAAACTTCTTCATCAAGATCATGAATGATCGGTTTGAGGCTCTTTGTTTTCCTAGAAGGAACAGATGCCACTAGCACGCGACAGGGACAAATGGAGACGTTACTGGCTCCCACTCGAGCAAAATGACGATTAACGGGAAGTCAAGTGATCAAGTGATCAAGTGATAGAGATGAGACGATGACTTAAAATTATTTAAAAAGTACTTATATTACAATGCTCTATAAATATGTTATTATTCATATATGTATGAAGGTATATATATAGTTATATATATAAATTGGTAAATGAGCTTCTAACCATCTTATTTGTGGGGTTCAAATTTCTGCATTTGTTAAGTGTACTACATATTAGTATGTATAAGAAAAGAGCATTTTCAAGATATTTACAGGTATCTGAAAATATGATGAGAAAAATTAAATTTCTTAAGATGCATCAGAGATTCATTGACAAGAAAAATTTAGTATTATAGAATATAAATAAGAAGATATTTAAATATGTAAAGCCTTTTTTGCTGTTTTTGCTTTTTTGGCTTTTCTGGGCCACACCCAGCTATGCACAGGGGTTATTCCTGGCTTTGCACTCAGAAATTACTCCTGATGGAGTGGGGGTACTATATGGGATGCTGGGAATTGAACCTGGGTGGGCCACATGCAAGGCAAACATCCTACCCACTGTACTATCACTCCAGCCCCTAAATATACAAAGCCTTTTGGACATAGTATAGAAAGCTCAAAGTTTTTAGATAAATTGATTTGTACAAATTGGCATCTCCTGATATCTGAAATAAATATTAATTTTGCATAGTTTAAATTGAAAGTTTAAAGACTAAATTATACATAGTTAGTCAAGACAGTTACTATAATAGCTTTTATTCTATTTTTTTTTTTTTTTTGCGGGAGATCACCTAGCAGTGCTGAGGTCTTACTCCTGTCTCTGCACTCAGGGATCACTCTGGTGGTCTTGAGGAACCATGTAGGATGATACGGATAAAATCCAGGTCAGACATGTATAAGGCAAGCACCCTACATGCTGTACTATATTTCTGACCCTGTCCACTTATTGAAATATTGACTTCTATACATTTTGCTTAAAAAACTCCAAAAGCACTCTTTTATTTTTATTTTTTTTTTTTTATGTAGGAGTACTGCTATTTATTCAGCCACTGATTAGCTGATTAAATTAGGCATGAACTCCACCTTACCTTTTTTTTATAGTTTTATTTATTTATTTTTCTTCTTATATTTATTTATTGAATCACTGTGGGGAAAGTTATCAAGCTTTCAGGTTTAAGTCTTGATCAGGCAATGATCAAACAACTTTCCCTTCACCAGTACTCATTTTTCACCACCAAGAACTCCAATATACCCCCTTCCCACCCCTCCCAATGCTTGTGAGGCAGATGATTTCTACTTAACTCTTCTCTACATTGATTACATTCATCATTTCGACAAAAGATGCACCATTATTGTTTAGAATCCCCACCCCAACAATCAGAATTGCTGAAAAGGCATTTTGAAATATTTTGTTTTCTATAGCTGTTTATGAGAATCATATAATCTTACATGGCCACAACAGCAGCCTTGCTATTTTGGATTTTTGCAAAGATCCAGATAATTACGAGATTGGTTTCTGTGCATCTAGTGTTATGGCTGTGCCAGAGAGCCGCTCATGGGGGGCAACTCATGACCTTGGTAGGGCGTGAAGGACCAGCCGGTACCACCCCTTTTCCCATGACACTGTAGTTACCCTGTCACTGCTCGCTCATACCTGGCTTTTCAATAAGCTCTGAGGCAGCAACCACCTTGGGCTGGGCGGGAAAAAGGCGGAAGGGAGCAACACTCTTTCCCTCCCGGGGAGGCATGGAGCCATAGTTTTTTTTTTTTTTTTTTTTCCCCTTTATTTTATTTTATTTTTTTTAAAGTTGTAGATTTACAATTTTTTGTGCTTTGGTTTCAATTATACAATGATCAGATACCCATCCCTCCACCAGTGCCCATTTTCCACCACCATGGATAATATCCCTCCCACCCCCATCCCCCCATCCCCCCGTCTCTGTGGCAGGGCAATCCCCTGTGTTCTCTCCTCCTGGGTGCCGCGGTCCGCAAAAGAGGCACTGAGTGGCAAACATGTTCAGTCCACAGTCCAGCCCCGACACGCATCTCCCCTCCTGGGAGGATCATGGAGCCATAGTTTAATGCATGGTCCATTCACTTTTCTGCCACAAGCTGAGGGGCTCTGGATTAAGTCCTTTTGCCTCTGGAGTCCTGGCTGTGCCGGAGAGCCGCTCCTGGGGGGCAACTCATGACCTCGGTAGGGCATGAAGGATGTGCCGGTACTGCCCCCCTTTTCATGAGACTGCAGTTGCCCCGTCAATGCCAGCTCATACCTGGCTTTTCAGTAAGCTCTGAGATGGTGGCCACCTTGCTGCTGGGCGGGAAATTGGCGGAAGGGAGCAACACCCTTTCCCTCCCGGGTAGGCATGGAGCCGTAGTTTAATGCATGGTCCATTCACTTTTCTGCAGCAAGCTGCCAGGCTCTGGATTAAGTCCTTTTGCCTCTTGAGCCATGACCGTGCCAGAGAGCTGCTCATGGGGGGCAACTCGTGACCTCGGTAGGGCGAGAAGGATGAGCTGGTACCCTCGCCTTCCCATGACACTGCAGTTGCTCCCTCAACGCCGGCTCATACCTGGCTTTCCAAGAAGTTCTGAGGCAGTGGCCACCTTGTATGCGGTCCAGATTCATTTCTGCCAAAAGCCCCTGGGTTTCGAGATTTGTTTCTGAGTCTCTGGGATCATGGCCATTAATTAGTTTGATCAGGAGCCAGAGAGGCCGTTTGTAAGCAGTGACTCTGGGTCTTGCTGGGATGGGGAAGGAAAGGGCTGGTTCCACCCCCATCTGGTAAGGTCCCACATGTCTCATCACTGCAGGCCCAAACCTGACTGTCCAGTAGCCTCTGGAGGATGGCGGTCACCGGGCCACCAAGGGGAACAGGCCAAGGCACGAAACCTATTCCCACCTGGAGTTGCCCAGAGCCAGTAAACTACTGTAGGAACAGGACACATTTCTGCCAAAAGCCCTTGGGTTCCAAGATTCAGTTCTGAGTCTCTGGGATCATGGCCGTTAAGCAGTTCGATTAGGAAACAGAGAGGCCATGTCTCCCATTATATAGCTGAGCCAGAGGTGGTTTGTGGGTGTGTCTCCCACATACCTAACTTTTGGCCGTTTACTTTCTTGGTAAATTTTGTCCCAAGTTTTTGGGGTCTGGCCAAAGGCAAAGCAGCAATTTTGGGATATCTGAAAGCCTGATGGTGCCATCAGGCTGCTGATGCACTCGCCTCACAGGTACAAATTGACCTATTGGCGGCATCATACCCCAAAAGCACTCTTTTAGACTGTATGCAGCTGATTAAATCTGGTATGGAGTTCAATTACTGAGATTAATCTGATTTTTTTCAAGATAAAAATTAGAATGAGAGAAAGCTAGGTCATTCTTTGACTCTTTGATTTGAAATTTGAATCTTGATCTAGAAGTTTGCAGAGCTTAGAGAGCATTTTGCAATGCTTCTCTCAAGGTCCCCCTTCTTAGTAAATTTTATTTATGTAGAATCTTTCATCAAAAGATCACAAAGAGCTGTCTAAAAAGCTGTAAAGAAACATAAATCATAAAGAAAATGAAATGCTCAAACAATAAAATTATACATTAGACTCCCATTTAAAGCAGGCCATTTTAAGATAAGAGAAAAGTCTTGGCTGGAGTATATAGAACTTAAGTTATAATAGGAAGCTATTTTATAATTTGGTGAAAAAAGAAAGGGGACCACTTCTAATAGTGGAGAGCCTATTATTAGGAGTGATCACTTGCATTCAGTGTTTTAATGAAGGGTCTGAAGAGCATAAGATTATGCAGTGGAAATGACAAAGTTTGGAGGTACTCTCTTTGCTGCTCTAATGAGGAAAAATATTTCAGTCTATGAATGGACTGGTGCCCAAGAATTGTACTCCTTAATGTGCTAATTGTCAATTGCTATTGCATCTTTCTCAGATGGCCCTATGCTAAAGTCCTGCAGTATGTATACAATATCCATAACATATTTATGATATATATATCTACCACACTTTATTCTCAAGAAAGCCAAGGTGATCTTTCAATCTTTGCTGTCATCTTTACTTGCTTCTTCAGCAGAGATTAATTCAGTGTCCCCCAAGTCTGGGGGTTTCCAATTTATAGTAGGTAAATATTCATTTCAATGTCCCCAAGCATAGAGAAAATATAAGACTCTTGCAGTAGTATTGCTTTAACAAAGCTCAGCATAGTCATATATACTTGCTGTTATAGAGAAGTCAAAGAATGTCGGGGCACCAATCTTTTGCTTTATTGACAATAAAATAGCTATCAAGAAAACTTTCTTTGGCATAAAGTTGATAACATTCAGATTAAAGTATACATCCTGAGTTTTAAGTTTCAAATATTTCTAAGTTCTTGGTTCCCCTTTTGTTCAAATATGTTCTTTAGATAATTTATCTTGGGCTTCAAGATGATTCCTGACAATCTGTGGTTAAAAAACAGAATTACACAGAATGTGATATTTAAATTGTTGCATGGTTAAACTTTATGTTCAAAGTATGCACATTCAATACGCAATGCAATATATGTTGAATTTAAATTATAATGATAGTAGATATGGGGCTTAGCTTTTTATTAATTTATGATCTAAAAACTTTGTGGTTTATTGTTTGTGTGCTCTCCAGAAATGATAAATTTCCAGTTAATTATCTAATATTCACACAAAGGAATAAGGAAGAGGAAAAGAAAAGAAAAAAAGGGGCAGGCAGCATCATATCTATAACAGGATCTAGTCTCTCTGAATTAATTATATGAGAACTAAGTTCCAAATGAGGAAATGAATCTACTAATGCATAGAAGCAAAAAACATTTTTAAGGTCTTAGGTGAGAGAATAGAATGAAGAAAGCGAGGAAAAATATCCAAATATTTAAGGAATTGTAAAAAAGTAAACCCAATAAAATCAATGTCTTGGAAAGTTCATCAAAATGAGGATCCAGGAATCAGTCACGGGGAGCTTGCCAGGCTTTGCCGTGCTGGCGAGATCCTCTCGGTAGCTTGCCGGGCTCTCCGAGAGGGGCAGAGTAATTGAACCTTCCTCATCCGGGCTGGCTTCTCACAAGGCAAATGCCCTACCACTGAACCCAAGCACAAAATTTTGTAAATCTACAACTGTACCTCATGATGTTTCACTAACGAAATATTTTTTTTTAAATGTAATTAATGGAGAATGGGCACTGGTGGAGGGATGGGTACGGGATCATTTTATAACTGAAACCCAAGCACAAAAATTTGTAAGTCTACAACTGTACGTCCTGGTGTTTCACTAATAAAAATTTTTAAAAAATGGAGAAAGAAAAACCTCTTTGGGCAGGAGTTAAAATAGTTCTATGTTTTGTATAAAGTTCACATCAATTGCTGTTCTTGAATGTGTCTTGGAATAAATGAAGAAATACCTTCATCTTTGCCATAAGAGAGAAAAATTTCAATTTTAATATCAATTTAATAGGATACCTTCTTTTAGATAGCAACCAAAATCTGGAATTTGATGAAGTCAGGTATATATGAAGTAAGTGCCCTTTTCTTTTCTTACATTTTAACTGCCTCCAGCTTTCATACTTTAAAATCAGGAATTGAGTAGGGTTTAGTTCCAACCTCCCCTTTGACTCTGAAGGACTATAGCAGGAGATCAAAGAACAAAGCAGGGACTATATAAAGCACTGAAATCCACACCAAAAACTTGGTAAGGTTTCAGTAAAACTCAGACATGAAACTGGACAGAATTTTTTAAAACGAAGAGTACAAAGCTACAAACAAAACATTTGGCCCTAAGAACACTGGTGCGTTAAAAATTGCCACTGTTCACTGTGCTATCTTTGAAAGCAATTGTGGAAAAGTAGAAATAATATAAAATGCCATTTTCCCCCTTAGAGTTATATATTTTCAAATAGCCAGTGGACACAATACTAATCCTTAGTGGACATTTTAAAAGTGGAAAATTCTTCTTGAAATAGGACTGAGATGTACTGTTTAAATATGAACACCTTATAAATAAATACCTTGGAAAGCATTTGGAAGAGGAAAGGCTTTGGTTTTCTTTGATAGTCAGTATCCAACTGTAAAATTTTGGTAGTTAATTGTATTTTATAAAGTACACAAATCCTGATACAATCTAATGCATTTCTAAATGGTTAATAATTTATTCTATAGTCCTTTGCAGTAAGAAATGAACATTTTCATGAGTTTACCCCATGAGATTAAAATAAATGTGGGCACTTACAGAGGCAACTTTTTCCAACTTCATAACTAAAATTTATAACTAAAGGAAACTTTATTTATATTGTAATATACTATTGGTCATCCCCCCCCCACACACACACCTGACCCCACAGACACTTAATTTTTACTACAAATGAATCAAGTGTTTGATCAACTTGACTATTGTTTTTCAAACAACAAACTGAATAATCAACTGTTTTTCTTAGGAATAAAGAAGCAATTTTTTGACTGTTTTTTGGGGGGCAAAGCATTCTTTTTGGTTGTTAAATATTATTTTTATTTAGTTTTCATGATAATCTCTAGGTTGTTATTACTATTTGATAGAGAAGAAAAATGAAGAGTTTAGAGAAGTTAAGAAGTTTCATAAGATCACAGATCTAGTATAGCTGCAGAGCCAAGACACAAAATTTTGATTAATTCCTTTCTTCATATTCTTTGTACTGCATAATGAAATATCCTAAAGGATTGTTAGTTGTATTTATTAATACATTAACTGTTGTGATTTGTGATTTAAGACCATAATGTGTCCTTTTTAGATCAAATTGCATGAAATTCTAAAAGATTGCTTTGACTTGCCAATGTATGTATTTTAACGGAAATTATCAAAAACTACAAATGATGGTACTACTTCATTGTGAATACTGGTGAAATAATTTCTAATGGAATCATTCCATGGTGACAATTTTATGTTTATGCAAATAATAGAAGCGTGTAAATTATAAAAATGTTAATTTGAGCAGATTAGTGTGTAAAAAATGACATAAAAGTCAAAGAATTAAAATTTTGAACAACAAAAGAGAAATCAAAGCAGATAAATTAAATTTATTTGATTTGCCCATGGTAGTGAAGCATTATTAAGAATAAGGTGTACTAAAATTTGTAACTAAATTTATAAGTAAAATATCAAACCCATTAAGTTATTAAAATAATGGTTTTAAACACATTTCTCTGAAAATACAAAGGTTGAAAATGAAAATTATTCAGTTCATTTTTAAGGTGAAACTAATTAAACATTCTTTCACAAAAGTTCTTGATAAACTGCTGATTACATTCACTTTTATGATCAAGTGCACACACCATAGAAGTTTTAAGTAAATCACTCATCACAAGTATAAAACCATTGAACAAGTTAAAATTAAAAAATACATTTTTGTAAAATAAAACCTGTGAACTAATAAATTATAGAAGTTGTGGTTTACAATGAAAATTAACATAATGGTAAAGAAAACATTGCATTTTATATACAAACATGCTTCAGTTGATTAGAAGTTATGTGCTTTGTAAATCCCAATAATATTAAGTGGAAAATATTGATGTATCATTGATATTTCAGTGGGACATCAATTTCGGAAGAAGTCAGATCACACCATTATATAACTATTTTAATAATTAATCAAAGTTAATTAACTCACTTACTTGATACCTACTACGTGTCAACAGGGGTTTAGAAAGTAATAGGAA
The DNA here is from genome assembly GCF_029834395.1 of Sorex fumeus. Classification (NCBI taxonomy): domain Eukaryota; kingdom Metazoa; phylum Chordata; class Mammalia; order Eulipotyphla; family Soricidae; genus Sorex; species Sorex fumeus. The sequence goes on along the minus strand of NW_026606111.1, from coordinate 16,847,338 downwards.
AACCAAAGAAACTCAAGCTGTTCAATCTAGAAGTTGTGAATTCCCTTATCCTTCAAATAGCATTTGGTTTGCATCTTAGAGTGGAAGAGAAATCATGAGAGGCATTTTCTTGGGTCATAGAGATTTATTAGAAAATGATGGCTCTTTCTATTACTGTATTGATTATTTATAATATAAGAAAAAGTCTGGTATTTGGACTCCAAGAAGTGTTAACATTGCCACCTCCTAATTTAAATCTCATTATGCCCAGAAGGTATGAATATGGGAGAGGATTTGTAATGGAAGCATATGCCTGAATTTGTCTGTCTCTTTGTTCTGTGATCAAGATTTGTGTAGGCATTATTTAAAATATAAAGTGTTGCAAACTATCATGAATTGTTATTTTCAGCAAAGGGTACATTTACGGTGTGCATTTGAGTCATTAAGTGCTATTCTCATTATCGAAGTCCTGGGATAACCATGCAGAAGAAGACTTGCAAAAAAACAGAGGTTCTTGGCTGTGTAGAATTTCTGCAGTGATTCTTAAATCACTGCAGGTGAAAAAATTTAAATGAAAAAATAAGACATAGTCTTAATATTACTATCATCAGCCCCATAGCTGTCAACACAATTGTATACAGTTTTGTTGTGTTTTAGATGCATGACATGAAGTGGCTAGGGGGTCAGATATGACTGGGAATTCAGAGGACCTGGCTTTCAATGTGAGTGTATATTGGTGCCAATTAGATTCATGTTTTAAATTTTGGGAAAATTAGACTTCTCCAAGCACAGAAGAGTGAGCATAAAATTTTCCTATGACTCAGAGTGAATTCTCTTAGCCTGGGAATCGAAGGTGTACCTACAATGTATAATGACTAAGTGTCCCTCAATCAGCCAATATCCATGGTTCCTTGTTCAGGAACTACTGGTGAAAATTTTAGCCAGAGTTTAAGAAATTCTTGGGTCCTCTGGTCTATTCTCTTGTAGCAAGAACGTCTGCCTGTAAAAGATTTCTCAGAATCCTAGGTTAGAAGTTAATGGCTTTAATGTGGTGGAAAGTTAGGTGAGTATATCCTTGCTTGCTGGTATTTCAACTTTAGTAGACTAAGATCTCTCTTTCTCTCTTTAAAAATAATATAATAATAGTAACTTTTGCAGGAGTGTTTTTCTGCTTTTTACAATGCAGATAGAATAAAGCTGATATCTGTACATTACTTTGGAGTAAAGTATTGGAGTAAAGTAAAGGTTCTTTATAGCAAAAAATTACTGAAGGACTTGCATGACCTCTCAATAGACTGAGAGAGTTTATATCCTTGATATGCCCATATATAGCTGAGAGATTGGCAATTTTTGTTTTAGAAGAACCATCTCTATTACATAGTGAATCATTGGTTTATGCTTGCTTATAATTATGATGATACTTACTATTGCCAAATCCCATTATAGTCATCACATACTATTAATTTATTTGATGTTTTGCACTATCCATGAAGTAGATATTATTATTCTCATAATATATGAGGCACATGAGGTTAAGTAATTGGTCAAATATTGCAAGGACCTATTGTAGTAATTGACAGGGATATTTTGACCTAGGCAATTTGGTTTCAGAATTATATTCATAAGCATTACATTATATTGTCTCATGGAAGCAACTGCATGGAGGTTAAACTAGTTAAGTAATCCATATGATATTGGCACCAAGCCTATTGGGTCACTAATGTTTTGAATTTTTTTTCAGTCATATGCAGCAGTGCTCAGGACTTACTCCTGTCTCTGCATTCAGGGATCACTCCTAGTGAAGTTCAGGGAGCCATATGGGGTGCTGGGGTCAAACCTGGGACACCTGTGTGCAAGGCAACTGCCTTACTTGTTGTACTTTGCTCCCTAGCATATTCATGACAGCAGAAAAGTACACAAAAGGTAGCATCCTGGCTTGGATGTGGGGAGAAAGGGACTCTCTTTTGTTGTTGATGGGAATGCCGACTGCTCCAGCTTTTCTATAAACAATATGGGCATTTCTTAAAAAAATAGAAATTGAGCTTCAATATGACCCAACAATACCACTCTGGGAATATATTCTGAAGGTTCATAAAAGCACAATAGAAATGAGATCTGCACCTGTATGTTTATTGCAGCACTATTCATAATAGCCACAATTTGGAAACAACTCGAGTGCCTGAGAACAGATGACTTGTTAAAGAAACTTTGGTACATATACACAATGAAATACTATGCAGCTGTTAGGACAGATGAAGTCATGAAATTTGCTTATAAGTGGATGGTCATGGAGAGTATCATGCTAAGTGAAGTGAGTCAGAAAGAGAGGGACAGATATAGGATGACTGCACTCATTTGTGGAATATAAAATAACATAATATGCAACTGACACCCAAGGGCAGTAGACACAAGGGCCAAGAGTATTGCCTTATAGTTGGAAGCCTGCCTCATGAGCTGGGGGAGAAGGCAGCTGGAATAGAGAAGGGATCACTATGACAATGATGGTTGAAGGAATCGTTCAGGATGGAAGATGTGTGCTGATAAAGGACCAAACATGATGGCCTCTCATTATCTGTATTGCAAACCATAATGCTCATAAGTAGGGAGAGAGAGAGATAGAGAAAGAGATAGAGAGAGAGAGAGATTAAGGTGGAAATTATCTGCCATAGAGACAGGGGGAGGGCTGGCATGAGGGGAGGGATTCTGGGGACATTGGTGGTGGAAAATGTACAATGGTGGAGGGATGGGTGGTAAATCATTGTATGACTGAAACTCAAGCATAAAAGATTTGTAACTGTATCTCATGGTGATTCAATTAAAAAAGAACAAAAGGTGGCCTCTAACCAAGGCCAAGGCTTGGGTATTGAGAGGAGAAATTTTTATAATATAGCCATTAACGATTTTGGGCAGCATGGATATTAAAATTGAACCTTTTGATATACTAGCATAAAACCAGTAATCTTCAATAAGGAGTAAGGATTTAGCATAAGATTTATTATGTACAATAGATTTTACCTCTGGGTAGGAAGGGGGGTCCCTTAATAATCAGAAACTCCAGACCCTGAGGGAAACCAGGAAAGAGGATCTTTGAGCAGAGAGGGGGTTCTATTTCTGATTGAGCAGAGAAGAGACTGAATAAATTCCAGTAAATTCCAGTTGATAGTTCAACACGGAGCTGAAGCAGATATTCAATAAGAATCTTCATTAAGGGCAGGATTGAGATTTGGAAGCTGAAGTAAGCTAGAGGAATTCTGGGCAACTTGTACTAATATATAGATATGCAAAAGGACCTCAGTAGTCAGGCCCAACTTAGTATAATTACTCTTCTTGGTGCAATTCCTCTGTACAAAGAAATAATCAACATGGAAATCTGATGCATTCCTTCCTTCATCTTTAATCTTGAAATCATCTAACTTAGAGATCTCATTGCTTCATACTGAAAAAAGACAGGAAAGGAGGAGGACAGCTTTTGGCAGATAGGAGATAATATCACCAGTTGCTAAAGCAAAGTGAGTTAATTAGTGTCTAAATTGCCTCTGTCTGAAATTAGCTCTGTGACTTGATCAGGAATGATTCCCTTGAGAGTGATGAGGTGTAGTGGGAGAAACTAAACTAGACATGATCACCAAGCTTTCAACCTCTTCTGCACACAGCTAGACTAAAGGTCCCCTTTAGAACAATGTTGCCACATGACTTATTTGTTGGCCAATAAGATGTTTCAAGGAGTGAGGCACACACCCAGTCTCCTAAATACTCCTTGCTCTGTGTTTTCCTGTTTTCTTGACCTGCTGACCAGAGCAGACTGAATAGGTGTCCAGGGGCAGTAAAAACATGAGGTGGAAAACATCTGAGCTGTGAAATTATCACAGGAAGAAATCCATCTCTTAACATCTGATTGGAATTTCTATTTGGAATCTGAAATTTTGTTAAAGGCTTTAGATTTCATTGTTTACCTGTAACAATTGCTCACATAATGTAATCGAATACTGGTAGTAATAGAAGCAAACTGCACATATGATATATGTACATGTATCCAAATATTCATGAATTTATACACATAAAATGCCTTTGTATACAGAATGTACTTCATACATCTTTGCTCAATAAAAATATAATACACATAATAGATATTCTTATTCTCTCTCTCTCTCTCTCTCTCTCTCTTTTTTTTTTTTTGCTTTTTGGGTCACACCCAGAAATGCACAGGGGTTACTCCTGGCTCTTCACTCAGGAATTACTCTTGGCATGCTCAGGAGACCGTATGTTATGCTGGGACTCAAATCCAGGTCGGCTGTGAGTAAGGCAAACGCCCTACCCACTATGCTATCGCTCCAGCCCCTCTTATTCTCTCTTTTTAAGTATGAGTCACAGTGAATATCAAGTTGCCTGAAATCACAAAACTGGAGAGAGTATAGATGGCATTTGAATCCATGCAATCTATCTCTGGAAACTAGATCCTATTGTATCATTCTTAATTTTTTGTAGAGATGAGATTGAACCTGGATCTAATGCATAGAAGGCATATACTTTGCTAGTGAGTCCTATCACTGCCCTGACTGGTGTGAATTTTAGCATCAAAGGGATCCCTCAGGCAGGGGCCATGATACAGAGGTTCAGGTGTTTGCCTCGAATATGGCCTACCTTTTGTTTCGATGCTAAAGTTCCTGGAGCCACTGGGAGCAGCTGGGTGTACCCCCAAATAAAAACAAGCAACATAAAAAAAAAGAATTTTCTTTGGTGAAAGGGACAGAATGAAACATATTTCCTTTAAGAACTTTATAAGAGTTTGGCCTATACCTGAATTTTCTGATTGGCATCAGTTGGTCAGCACCATAACTATAGACAGAAGAATGGATCTAGCCTGAGGTAAAGGAATTGAGGTTCAGAAGGTGGTTGAAACATGAAAGAAATTCTGATTTAAGTTTTTGGTTTTGAATTTTGAAAGAATAAGGTGTAGGGGACAGATGGACAAAGCTCAGTGCTCAACCCCCTCCCCAAACCCTCCCACTACCGCAATGCAGCCTCTTGTGAACTCAGGGGAGGAGACTGCTGTGCTGCTTTAAGGATTGCTGCAGCCCTAGGCTGAGACTTCTGAGGGTATAGTTGTTAGAGATAAGCAAGGGGCAGAAGGGGAGAAGAGAAGGGCCTGGACCTTTATTTTATCCAGCTTTTGAGTCTCTACTGATTTCTCACCTTAAATATATTGCAAGATCTTCAGCCCCGGTACGAGGTGACCAGAACTCTAACTCAAGAGACCCACTCCTGGGTCAGGGAGATGGTACAGGATGTGAGTTACTCACCTTGCTTGCACTGACCCCAGTTGGATCCCTTGCTCAACATGTGTCTTCTGAGACATGAGGACAGGGTATGGCATAGCTATTGCTACTAACAATTCCCAGGGCAGCAACCTGTGATTTCACACTGATCTATCAGAAACAGCCACTGTGGGCCAAAAGAAACTCAGAAATTTTGATCAGAGGAAACTGGATGCCACTGACTGTAATAAGTTATGCCGAGGTCAAGGGGATCTGAGTACATTGGCATTGTGGAGGAGTGGTAGAGCTAAATATCCAAACTTTAGAGTCAGCAACGCTGAAAATAAGAGGTTTAAATTTCAACAACAACCAAGCTTAAAAAATGTACCTTTCCAGGTGACAGGTGAGGAAGGGGTGGGGTGTGAGGAAACCTGGGAACCCTGGTAGAGGGAAGAATTCACTGGTGGTGGGACTGGGGTTGGAATATAGTATGTCTAAAACCCAGCTATGAATTACTTTGTGAATCATGGTGTTTTAATATAATCAAGAAAAAAACTAATTCTTTTCACTAACATTGAAATACAAAAAGAAAACTTATCATCATTGTGCTATAGACAGTCTCTAAGAAACTAAATATAGATAAAACCTTTTTCTTGTTTCTATTGATGACCATGCCCAAGGAATCACTTTATTCAGATGGCCAACTTTTATTGGGAAAGCTGTTCCGGGTATTAAAACCTCAGTACTACAACATGTAATGCTTTTGACTGAAAAGCCACAAAATTAATAGCACAGGGTTCTTACAAACTACTAATTTGGTGAAGTTCATGTTTGGTGAAGTTCTGTTCACAAGACAGATACTCAGAGGTGTTTATGTGTGAGAAGAGGCTAGAATCAATGAGCTGGGGATGAGGACCATGAACCATATTTAAAGTTAAGTCATCAGCAGTCAATTGTTCTGGTAACCTGGTACCTAAAAAAATGGATTTAACTTTTGGCATATTCTGCTTTCCCTATGGGGAGTTCCTTTGCAAATTATTAGTTTAATCCTATAAATAAGTAATTTTAACTTCCCTTATATTAAATGTGAGTGGAGTTCTGTTATTGACACCAGCTTTCTATATTGACACTTTTTTTTTGGGGGGGGCAGGGAAGATATACAATTTTGACACTTTAAGGAGGTCTTAGTATGAGTTATTGCTGAGTCACATTTGTTTATACCATTTCTGAACTACCAATGTCAAATTCATTGTTTGCAAAGCTCTTTGGGGTAATTTGCGTATGAAGGATTCCATATAAAACCAGTATTTACTTCTTTTCACTTTATGTTTTTGCAGCCTGACATATAAGAGTGCTTTATATGCAGCCTACAGGAAATTAAGCACTCAACTCCTATTGGCACTACTAGGAACTGGGCTCCTGGTATTCTGTCAAGGGGTAGTGGAAAGGGGACTCACAGGTATGCAAGTGTTTTAACAAAAACAGAGTAGAACTCAGATATTTATTCAGCTGTTCAAAGTTTTATGGGCAGCTATGCTAAAGTAATGTGAATAATCTTGCGAGAATTTGCTAGAGAAATGAAGATTAAACTATTTCATTTTTATCTATGGCTGTGTGTGTGTGTGTGTGTGTGTGTGTGTGTTTAAATCATGTATACTATCAGTATCTCATTACCTGGAAATTTTCCTTAATTGACATAAATGTGGTGAATTGAACAAATGATGCTTTTAATCTGTATCCTGTATTCTCAGTCTAAAACACAGAAAAAAATTTAAATTGAGTCATAGAGAGTCTTGATTATTTATTGCTTTTCAATTCTTTGAGCACACATAATTCCTGTGACATGTATGGTGACTTCCTAAACAAAACGGAATTATTAAAAGCATTTCACATTCAGATTAATCAGATCTTTGAATGAAATTATTTATACTTAAAGGGACAAAGTACTTATCTCATGGTAATGACACATAAATAGCTTATGTTCTTTAATGAAATTAAAAGACCAATAAATTGTTCTTGCCATTATATTAAAATATTATGCAATATATCATATAATATTGTCTATATTATCTGCACACACATATACTTATGGCAATTTGACGGTACAATTGTAGCAGCAAATCCAAGGGTGCAGTTTGAAGTTTGCAAAATTTATGATTGTATTTCCTCCTTGCAATAGAATTGTTAAAAATTCTTTGGTTATAATAAAAATGATGATACAGCAGCCAGGTGGTGTCAATGAACTATAGATCGAGGCAAAGAATTATTTAAGGTTCTCATCTGTCACATGCATATTGTGATTCCACAAAAGTCCTTCTGGGCACTTTGTCCACACAGTGAGGGACACTGAAGTGTGTACACAATGGGGCTCACTTTTCTCAGTGATTTTATGGTAATAGATTCTGTTTTTCTCCCTATGATGGCCTTGAGGAATTTTAACTTATATAACCCAAAAGTTTGCAGACCTTTCAGCAGGTGGGCTTGAATAAAGTTTCTTCCTATTGCTGCTCGACTCAAAATAATTGTGTGACTTTGGGAAGTCACTTAACCTTTTCAAAACCTGTTAGCTCATCTGTCAATTGAAGATAATAATAGAATCAACATCATTTTGTTTATGGAATAAAGAAGATGAACCAGATAAAAATTGACAGAATATCCAGCACAGGGGAACTTAAAAACAAGTACCACTGGTAAAGATAATTTTTAGAGTTGTTTCATACTCTCATGACATTTGAAAGAAGACTAAACCTGATAAAATAAAGTCAAAAGTAGAGATTATAAAATAACTTTATTTTTGTCCAGTGAAGTTTCTCTCTTAAAGGAAAATATTAGTCATTAAAAATGAGTTGTTAATTTTTAAAAAAAATAATTAAAATATATCTTAAAAAGTAGTAGAAGCTTAAAATGTGAACCATTTGGTACATATTTGTAAAGTTGGTTAATTTCTGCATTCTGAAGTTAGATTTAGTTTTAAAGTTTTATACTGAAATTCAGCTAAAATATAATTTTTATTACTTCTATCAGAATGAACTGCCATCAGATCTTTGTAAACTGTTCACTCTGGAAGAATGCTTTGTTCTGGGAAAGGCAAGTGCTGGGAAAAACCCAGCAAGACTGCATAGCTTATTGTTTGAAAACTAGCACTTGATAAGGGTGTTAACTTAAGATGTAATTCCACTTAGAAAGGGATCATTGAACAGAATGGATGTAATGATTAAACCATAATTATGCACTGTAGCTATAACTATTTTACAAAGGAAAGGTACAAAAACAAATAGAAGACATGTTTAAACATAGACATAAAGAAGAAAAATTATTGTTTAGCAAGAAAAAGGATAAATGTGGGTGGAAACAAGAAGTTTGGAACTATTCACATTCAGATTATTGAAAGAGTAGGAAGTATCATTTATGACACCAATCACAGCCAAGGTCTCTTCTACCAGATATTTCATAATGTGAAAGCTTTGAAAATGGAAGGAATAAATGCTTGGTGAATGAATGTAGCAATACAAGCCGAGTAATTGAAGAGACTAAAAACATTTCAAAAGTATGCTATGCAATCAAAGGAAAATGACCAAATTAAAACCTGAAGTTTTGTATAAAGCTGATTTCATGCCTTACCTTATTTGACTTAATTGCTGACTTCTCTTTTTAAGAACAAAACCCAAAGGAAATAGTAATATTAAGTAGTAAGTAGCTATGTCGACTTTGCAAAAATTATATTTGAGATAGAGAATAAAATGCAAATAGTGATCATTCACTTTTCTGGAGATGGTATGTTGCCTTAATATTATCAGGTAGAAAGGTTGAACTGCAAGAGGCAGGAACTTCCTTCAGACACTTAATGATGAAGCTTGGGCTGTGCTGTGTAGGAAAGACAGAAGTAACAACTGTGGGGACTGTGAAGAGACTATATCAGACATTAAGAAGGTCTGATAGGGAAATGTGGGGGTTTCTTTAAGATTAGTATATACACTTGTGTGGGGCTAGGGAAGGGTGTGGACTGCCTCACCAACTGACAGATAAAAGGTAATCTGATTGGAACAGGATGCCTTTGTGGATCACTAATGTTTCATTTTTTTTTCATGACCACGGCTCCAAAATCCCAAATTTCAGGGATGAGTGGGTAAATTAGCAGATTTAAAACATCCACATGCCATTTGGGCACATTTTAGTTTCGTAATTAGGGTATTACCTGTAGTCAGTATCATATTAAAGCAATCAGGACTTTAAAATAAGGACTAAATTCTGATCTTAAATGCCGGGGAATTTAGTCATCAATAGGAAATAGTGAGCATTCAGATGCTCCCAGAGGCAGTGAGCCACAAAGTGCACATTCTTTATAAAACTTGGCCCGAACCTGAATGCTGTAACCTTGTTCCTTGCTCAGTGGTGGAGGTCAATTCACTGCATCCTGAGAATATTCACAAGGCGGCAGTTACTACATTTAGTAAAGCCAAAGGCATCTGTGTCCCTAAAGCAATGACAGAAATGAATTTCCAGATATCCCAACTGCCTTGTGCCCTGTGGCCATTATCCTTTAACTTTCCTGACCAAAACCACACAACTGACATCCTGTATCTCATGATTTAGAAGATCTGACTGCCCAGAAAGAGGGAGAGCATCCATTCTTGCTGCCTGCATCTCTTCTTTCTGTTGAGGTGGGAGTTCTCACCAAATTGGAGCTTCACTCTGGCTCCTTCTGGTCGCCTTACAATTTGCCAATTTCTTGCAGTGCGTCAGATTGCTGCAATCTTATCATTTTCAAAAACTCATCATTACTTTTTCTCTCTGTAGAGATCATTTGTAGTTATGAGGAAAAACTGTCTCAGCTTTTAATCTCACACAGGGGTAGGGTTTCTCGTTTTGCTTTTCAAGTGCACTTCCACAAAAGAGAAATAAATAGGTATTCTGATTATCTTAAGACCAGAGAACTATCACAACTTTTTACCTTTTATTTCTCTACATTTGACAATGAGTAGAGAGGATTTTTTTATCATGCCAAATTACTATTAAATACAAACGTTAAATTTGGATGTTTCAGGTAAAGAGAAAAAGCTAAAAAGAACTCCTGGACAGCCTTTGTCATCGACAACTTCTTAAATCAGAGAAACATTTATGACAATACAAAGCTACTCTTACCAAAATTATATCTATATCATACAGGTGTAATGTGTTTGAGTAGATAGATAAGAGAATGCAAGAATATGTTATTAACAAAGAGATAGATGTATTACTCTTATTAAACTGAAGTCTGCCTGAACAGATAAAGGTTATAAAATAAATGATTACAATTTAGTTAACAATAGCAGAGTCAAGGTGAAGCAAACATATGGGATTTCAATATTTGGCCCTCTGCCGGGAGATGCACAACATGTAATCTGATGTATTCTTTAGTGGAATTACAAAATAGTGGAGTCAGTTTAGGAATTTATGGCTCTAGAGAGCCCAGGGTGGTTCTTTCTTTTCATTACTTTGACCCCCAGATATTTAGTCCTATTCATAAGAATTTGTATTGGGGTATTTTTTGGGGTGATGATGAAATATTGAGTGTTCTCCCTGGCATAGTTTTGGAGGCCCTGAGTACCAGTGAGTGTGGCCCCTACATAAAAATTGCAGTGTGTTCTATTTGTGAATATATAAATGAGAGAGTGTGTGTGTGTGTGTGTGTGTGTGTGTGTGTGCGAGCGCGCGCGCGCACGCACGCTAGTGGTGAAGTGGATGGGGTGACTGAAATGATCTTACTTTGTGATTTGTTCTGATAAAGAATAGTTTGAATAAAAATTAATTAGACCATAAAAAAGTTATTATTCATCCTAAACTTTATGACAAAAGTCTGGGAAACTGGACATTATCAGAAAAAATATTAGCTTGCTAAATCATATTTTTCAAGTGCAGAGAAAATATAGATAAGATTTTTTGGCCTTAGAGCATAAAAAGGAAGCAATATGGTAATATGAGAGATTGTGTTACAGAGAATGTGACATGTTATTTAAAAATTATGTCATTGATTGAAGGATGGAAGCATTTTCTCTAATAAGAAGACTGTTGCTGCCCAGAGACTCTCAAATGAACTCCCAAATTGTATCAAAGCTAGAGAAATGAGCAGGTTAATCACTTTTACAGTGATGTGGTTTTTTGAACTATAGTAGAGACTTAAGTAAAATATACAAAAAGCAACAAGACATACTTAAAGATAGTTATTTCTTTTTAAAACAAAGAACAAAGGAAAAATTCTCTTTGAAACTTGTGCTTTGCAGCTTCATTCAAAAGAAAAATTTTCAATAGAGAGGGCATAACAATTACTATTTCAGTGGAATGAAAAGTAGTGTAAAGCAGATCGGTAACTCCAAACAAAAGAAATGATATACAAGAATATTAAAATAATCTATAGATCTTGTTTGACTTAATGCTTATACTTTTTTGACTTAGTGCTTATACTTTTTTGACTATACTTTATACAATTTTATGCTAAATATAAGGAGACATTAGTGATTCAAATGGGACAGAAACATTTACAACCTCTTGTAATATGCCTACACATACATGTTGGAGGTGGAAGATTGTCATTTACCCTTGCAGATACATGATTGGTAATTGGTTGTGTATTAAGTTGGGAGCTGGATTATTTTGCCTGTACAACTCTTGTCTTTTTGGGGATCTTTTGCAGTAATTTATTTTCAAAGGGAAGATTTTCTGTTTTTGTTGCTATGTCCATTGGATTCAAGCACATTCTATTATAGTTATGGTTTGAAGACTCTGATTTTTTTCCTTACCCTTTTATTTGGACAGAAAAGTATAAAGGCTGATTATTTAAAATTTGAGATTAATAACAATTCTTGATTATTCTTACTGCAGACTGGTCGTTGAATCATTTTCTTCTTTGTAGTTAAGAATTACTAAAGAAACAAATTGAAACTTTAAAAAATATTATTCAATTCTTCATTTTAATAGTTAACCCACTAGCAGAAGCTTCATATCCAGTTTGACTAAGAAGATTCAATAAATTTGCAAAGCAATGATAAAGCAGTACAGAAAAATCAGAAGCCATTGATCTTTATGTCCCAGTCCGACTGCAACATTATTTAGAATTTATGGTTATGCCAGCCTCTATACCCTCAAAACATTTCCTCAAGACTTTCAGGATTCTGACATAAATATTGTTGTAGTAAGTATCATCAACATTTAGTAGCTGTTTTTCAAGAATAGCCGAGTGACATTATTATGGTCTTGCCATCAAACTGGTGGGAAGAGGGAGGGGACCAATGCTGATCATTGCAAATAAAGACAATGTTTAAAAATTATATATAACTTTATGCCAAAATATGTATATATTAAGAAATGTTAACAGCATATTTGAGTCTTCTCAAATAGCCAGATTTTGACTTAAAACTTCTTTTATGCTTCCCTTAAAATATTTATAATGAGAGAACTTTTCTTTCTTTCTTATTTTATTTTTGTTTTTGGGCTGCACCCAGGGTGCTTAGGACTTGTTTTTTTTGTTGTTGTTGTTGTTGATAAAATTTTTTTCTTTTCCTTTTTTTAAATTTTTATTGATTCACTGTGAGATATAGTTACAAGCTTTCATGTCTGAGTTACAATCACACAATGATCAAACACTGAACTCTCCACCAGTGCACATTCCCCACCACCAATATCCCCAGTATCCCCCCACCTTTCCCACCCTTCCACTGCCTCCATGGCAAACAATATTCCCCATACTCTCTCTCTCCTTTTGGACATTATGATTTGCAATGCAGATACTGAGAGGCTAGCGTGTTTGGTCCTTTATCTACTTTCGGCACACATCTCCTATCTCGACCTATTCCTCCAACCATAATTTTCTTAGTGATCCCTTCTCTATTCCAGCTGTCCTCTCCCTGCCCACTCATGAGGCAGGCTTCCATCTATGAAGCAATCTTCCTGATCTTTATATCTACTATCCATGGGTATCAGTCTCTTGTTATGTTATTTTATACTCTACAAGTGAGTGCAGTCCTTCTATATCTGTCCCTCTCTTTCTGACTCATTTCACATAGCATGATACTCTCCATAGGACTTATTCTTATTCTGCACTACGGGATCAGTCCTGATGAATTCAAGAAACCATATGGGGTTCTGAGGATTAAATGTGTGTTGACCTCCCTACTGAATCATTGTTCCAGCCTCGTGAGAACTTTTTAAATCTTCTATGTTGTTTCTAAAATTTTGTCTTTTTTTATTCATCTAAAAGTAATTATAAAATAATATTTTGATCTTGTCCATCTCCCAACTGTCCTAGGAAAATTAATAGCAGGTCTTACAAGGACCAGGTACTAAGGTGTCCTGGAAAGCTTCTTACAATGTGGGTTTTTGAGAATCATTCTCTTCATCTGATTGTCAAATTCTGTTATTTCCTGTCTTCACCTCTCTCCCTTCAAATCTCAATTAGGTGAGTGTGAGGTAGGTCCTGAAAAAAACTACTCCAGGATATTGACTCTGTTTCAACAATTCAAGTAACAGGTTGTAAGAAAATTGGCTCTGGGAAGCAGCCAGAGCCAATTTCCGGCTCTGTTCCATGGAACATGGAACAGTCATGTTCTGGATGTCACTTTGAGAATAACCTCTTCAAAGGCTTTAAGTGCATTCTCCATAGGAAAGAACACTTTAGTCTTTAGCTTTATTTACCATTCCTGACTTTCACTTGTTTTGGGGTTAGGCAGTCTGAATTCCTCTTAGCTTTTGTACAAGTCATATTTTTCTCTATCTTCATGCTTTTCACTGGCAATATTTTTCAAGTCAGTCTCTTCACCTGATTGTCAAATTCTGTTATTTTCGCAGGCTCTGAAGATGACCTTCCTCACACAAATCCATCTTTTCCCATCCATTCAAGTTGTCATAACTGTTATATTCAGCTCATTTCCAGTCATCTTGTTTATATGTTTATCTATCCTTCCCAATTAAACCTAGATTCCAAAAATGGAATTCAGGACTGGCAAGGCATTGAGTCTCCGGCACCACTTAAATAGTCTTTGAAAGCAGTAACTGCTCAGTAAATGTTTAGTTGAATGTATCACTCTGAGAAAAAATTGATTTGTGGAGTTGAGAAGACAAAACTAGAATAAGTAATAGTTACTACTTAATTCTGATAAAGTGGTGATTATTGGGGTATGTTCCTTTTTTTAGACATAGCTTTCTTAATTAAGTGGAAAGGAAATACAAAGACTGATTATGGTAGCAATGAAATGAAAATGAGTACTTAGACCTAGAATAGTTCAAAGTAGTAATCCTAATGCAAATTATGCAATTTAATTGATATTTGTTAATCAATATTATAACAAATGTAAAGAAAAGGCAAATTATTAATAATAGTAGAACAAAGTGAGAAGAAATTGTCAAGGGATATAAAACCTAAAAATGCTCTGTGCCAAATAAATTATTTTTTTAAATGTATTTAGCGATAGCACAGCGGTAGGGCATTTGCCTTGCACGCAGCCAACATGGCCGACCCGAGTTCGATTCCTCCACCCCTTTCGGAGAGCCCGGCAAGCTACCGAGAGTATTCGATATGCCAGACACAGTAACAACCAAGTCTCCAATGGAGACGTTACTGGGCCCGCTCGAGCAAATCGATGATCAACGGGAGGGCCTTTACTTTTACTTTTAATATTTTATTTATCTTTTAAATTGAATCATGGTGAATTACAAAGTAGCAAAATTAATCATGGTCAAGTTTCAGGAGTACAATGTTTCAATACCAATCCCTTCTTCAGTATTCACTTCCCTCCACCAATGTCCTCAGTTTCCCTTTTGCTCCAGCTTGCAACTATGGCAGGCCCTTAGGCACTGCGATATACAGTTCTTCCACTGATAGGATATCATGCATATCCCTTTACCTCCTTTCAGCACCCAGTCCTCCTTCAGAGTGACCAGTTTCCTCTATCATTGTCAGAGTGGTTCATTCCCTAACTTGTCCCCTCTCCTCCACAATGGCAAGCTATCTACTAAGGATCAGTTTTTCTGCTTTTCATTTTTATTGCATTAGTTTTCCCCCTACTATGTTTCCCACATATAATTTTATATCCCACATACATGCATTCTGTGTCTGCTCCTTTCTCTAGAACTCATTTCACCCAGCATGCTACTCTTCAGATTCTTTTATGTATCAACAGATTGCATGACTTCATATTTTCCACTGTGCAGAATAATATTCCACTGTGTATATATGAAGCATAGCTTCTAAATCCAGTCATCTGCTTCTGGTCACTTGGGTTATTTCCAGATTTTGGCTATTGGGAATAGTAGTGCAATGAACACAGGAATTCAGAGGTCTTTTATGCATTGTATTTTTGGGCCTTTGGGTGGAACATGGTAGCTCAATCCCTAGATATTTTAGGAGGTTCTGGAGGGATAGTACAGTAAGCAGGACTTTTGCCCTGCATGTGACCTACTTTTGTTGATTACAGGCATCCCATATGGTCTCCAAACACCACAGGGAGTAATTCCTGAGTAGAGGGTCAGGAGTGAGCATAGCTGGGTGTGACACAAAACACCAAAAAACCCCTCAAAATCAATACGCCCCCCTAATCAACCCCCAAACCTGAAAACTTAGTTTTTTTCAAAGGATTATCTATATTGTTTTCCACAAAGGCTAGACCTGCTGACATTCCCATGATCAACGAATGAGGGTTGCTTTTTCCCCACATCCTCACCAACATGGTTGTTGCTCCTTTTGATGAGTGCCAGCTTCTCTGGGTGAGGTGATATTTCATTGTTGTTTTGATTTGCATTTCCCTGATGATTAATGATATAGAGCATTTTTTCATATGCCTTTAGCCATTTGTATTTCTTTGAGGATGTTTCTGTTCATCTCTTCTCATTTTTTAATGGGGTTGGATTTTCTTTTATTGTGAAGTTCTATCAGTGCTTTATGTATCTTGGTTATTCACTCTTTATTGGATGAGGGGTAGGGAAATAATTTCTCTCAACCTGTGGGCTGTTTATTCTGGTCATCATTTTCATTCAAGTGCAGAGCTTCTTAATTTAATGCAGTCCCATTTGTTTATCTTTGCTTCCACCTGCTTGGTCAGTGGTATTTCTTCATTAAAGATGCCTGTAGCATCAATGTCATGGAGAGTTCTGCCTATGTTTTTCTTTGTGTACATTATGGATACAGATCTGTTATCAAGGTGTTTGATCAATTTTGTTTGAACTTTTGTGCATGGCATTATAAATAGGTCTGAGTTTATTATTTTTGCATTTTGCCAACCAGTTTTCACACCAGCACTTGTCAAAGAGGCTTTCCTTCCTCTATTTCACATATTTTTCCTTCTCTTTCTCTTTTTTTAATTTTTAATTTTATTTAGTCACCATCAATTACTAAATTATTCATGGTTATGCTTCAGACATGCAATGTTTCAACACCATTGATCATTATAAATTTTCTGTCTCTTAACTTTGTTCTGTGTTTTGGGGTTATACCCAGTGGGTGCTTAGTTTACTCTTGACTCTGCACTGCATATAAGGGGAGTGTCCTAACCACTGTGCTATCTTTCTGGCCCTTGTCTTAATGCTTTTAAGCCTGAAGTCCATACTGTTAGATACAAATATGGCCACCTAGCCTTTGGGGAGATGTTTGTTTGTTATATTTATTTTCAACTTTTTACTTTGAGTCTGTGTTTTTCCTTACTTTTCAGATGTGTTTCTTATAGGCAGGAGAAGGTTGGATTCAATCTTCTAATCCATCCTGCCACTGTGCCTTTTGGTGCATTTAGACAGTTGACACTGAGTGCGATTATTATAATGGAGTTTTGTGCCATCCAAATAAATTATAACAGCTAAAAATTAAAACAATTTGTATTTGTTAATAAGGAAAAATAAAAGAATAATGTGAAATGATGAAAAGTTAATATAATTATAAAATTCATCTGATGTTTTGTCATGAAGAATATTTCAAGAACAGGAGAGCAGGACCTGACTTCTTATAGTTGAGAGTACTCTATTCATTATTGTTTATACTTAACATTTATAAAGAATTCTTTGAACTCATCTTTTTCATTACTGCAATGAGAATCTTTCATGTTTAGAAACATATGATAATATGTTGCATTCACCTTCATAACAAACATTGCCCAAGAATTTACCTTTTGACAAATGAGAGTAGAACTGCAAAAGCAAATATGTCTGTGTGTATTTATAAGGACCCGGATAGAACAGAGTTATCAGGCAGATACATTCTACCACAGAATTTAAAGAATACTTTTAGTAGAATAAGGAGTCTTACTACAACATGTCATTCATGGTTTGACAGCAAGAGTGATGAGAGAGAAAGAGAAGAGAGAGCAAGATTTGTAGTTCAGCTCACACATATTCAGCAGTTTATTTCAGAGAAAAGAATAAAAAATTTCAATTTATGTAGAGTATAAATATCTAAATGATTCAATGTTGAGTATCATAAAGTCCCTCAGAATTATGCAGTCAGCACAACTTCCAAATTTGAATTGTGTAATTTTAACCTTTATTGGGGTTCTCCATCCTCCATTTAGTATTATAACAATCTAGTAACTGTCTCTACTTTTTTTGCAAAGCCCATATTCCAGAACATTAACATATACATATATATTATATTTCATATGCATTTTTCTATAAATAGGAAAGAGATGTTTCTACCTAGCGACTGTTTCTATTTAGCTTTTTCATTCGCTCTTGATATGGAAAATACCATTTGTAGTTTATGAGTTCCTTTGAACCTATCTAGACAAAGTGGTTGCATGTACTGTCAGGGCAAAAGTTCTGCATGCGATTGGCTCAAGTCAAATCTTCAGAAACCTTAGTGTGGTGAGTAGTTTTCAAGCTTTAAGGCAGAAACAAACCTTTAAGGTAGAGACACGGGATTCGGGTCAAAATGCAGACTTGAACTAGTACTTAGAGCTGCATTTTAAGTAAATTCTTTGACAATGCTGATGCTATTTAGCAAGGGTTCAGAGAAGCTACCTCTTACCATATAATGATTATCTGATGTGATCTCATATTATTTTATTCCATGTCATAGGAAGCTATGGACGTTCTGGTGGAAATCTTTTTTTTTCATTGATCTTTTCAAAAGTTCTAAGGATTAATGTCTGATTTTCTCCTTCCTTCTGTCTGCAAGGCAGATGTGTATAAGAAGTTTGCATGAACACTTCCCAAATCTGTATAGGCTCGAATACATGGCATGTGTAAAAGAAATTGTGTGTAGTCATATATCCAATGCACTATCAGGGAGAAGGTGCCTTTCCTTTCTCAGGAAGGCAAATTAAAACCTTCTCCAAGATCATTTTGGAAAAAAATAAAGCAAGGATGAGTAGGCAAATAAAAATTATCTTCATATTTTTTTGTGATATGAAAGCACTTTTTTGGTGATATAAAAGATAGTTGTTGGGGTGTAGGCAAGGAGCCTGGGAGAATAATACAATTTTTTTCATGAGTCTAAAGTGGTCAGTTTACACAAAATTTTCTGCATTCTGCCTGACTCTCATGGTTTCACTACTAAACCCTGTACAGACAGCATAGAATACTGTATATTCTTATTTCTTGTGCAAACACACCTAGCAGAAATAGATTAATAAGTGAACTCCCAAAGATTATTTGCAATTCCAAATTTTCTTGCTTGCTGAATACTTCAACTTGCAGAAAGCACTTTGTCGAGAAACTGAAGTCAGGGGCCAGGTGAGGAGAGTGAGACTAATGGGGAGGAAAAGACAGGTTCAGTTGAGGGAATTCACTCTGGAGGAGGAAAATCTGTTCTGTTCCCCGACCTTGCAGGTAGCATGTTTGGCTGCCACAGGAGCACATTATTTGTTCTTTTTCCCTGACACTGAACTAAAGAATGCATTGTGGGAAAACCCATCGTGACATATGACACAGTGCAAAGGAAGATCACAGCATGAGGCAGCATCAAGGGGTTGACATGGCCTTGATGCACTCGGGCACAGCACGAGGTTGCTGGGATGAGTGGCTCTTCCAACGGAAGCCCGGGTGCAATTTGCACAATTCTCCTGAGAGCTCCCAGTGAAGCCCTGAGCCACTGTAAACTGGGCCAAAGAGGAGAGCAAAGACCCTGCCCCCTGCCTGGAGACACACAAAGGGAGGCATTTCAAAAGGAGCTTAGTTAAAAGAGGAAAAATTATACACAAATATTAAAGGAAAATTGGAATGGGCCCTGTAATAGGGTCTAACAGTAAGCGCTGGGGCAAAGAGATGGAAAGAAAACGGAATGTGCCGGCAACTGGCTGGTAAAGAATTGATCAAAGTGATGGGTTAAACTTTTTCTTTCTTTCTTTTCTTTTCTTTTCTTTTCTTTCTTTCTTCCTTTCTTTCTTTCTTTCTTTCTTTCTTTCTTTCTTTCTTTCTTTCTTTCTTTCTTTCTTTCTCTTTCTTTCTTTCTTCTCTGCTTGCTTTTTTTGCGTTCTTGCTTTTTTGCTTTGTTGCTTTCCTCTCTCTCTCTCTCTCTCTCTCTCTCTCTCTCTTTCTTTCTCACTTTTTTTTTTAGAAATTGCCCATGTCCAAATGAAAATTTGCATTAAAAAAAGTCAAGGGAAGTGCTGAGAGCTTACTTAATCAGTGTTTTTTTCTATTCTGCTTGTGAGCAAAAGACCCTTTCTCCCACCCTTTCTCTCGTGCTCCTCTTTCTTATCATAATATGCCACTTTTTATTCACCAGATTTACATTTCACAATTTCTGTATTGCTGCCATAAATTAGCTATTAATCTTGCATCAGTTCCTTCTGTAGAAACGTTTTAAACTTTAACTTCACTATTCATTTAGAAGATAAGCTTTAATCATGATTCTTTTTTTTTTGTATTTTCCTTCCCTGTTTCTATGAAGAATTTACCCTATATATTATGTGTGAAGTGCTTAGAAAAGTCTCACAAATTTTAAAAAGTGGTCTAAAAAATTCTTGAGATTAAAAATGACCATTTCTTAAAGTCATTGCAAGTTATTTTGAATAATTCTCTATGATGTTACAGACAAAGATTTTTAATTAAGATTCAATTAGATTTTGGGAAGTAAAAACAGCAATTTTTGTTTTGATTCAATTATCCCATTGTCTATTATTGTTCAAGCCAGTCTGAACTGGTGAGCCTATCCTTTTGGGGGGGATAATTGAGGGGTAGGAAAAACAAGACCATTCTCTGGCTTACTTTTGGCTCTGTGCTCAAGGATCAGTTCTGGTGGTGCTTGGGAAATTGGTACAGGATCAGGTAGGCTGTATGCAAAACAAATACATTACTTCCTTTACTATCACTCCAGCTCCATGGTCCCATCCTCTGTGTGGTTCCTGTGTCTAATAGAATAGTCCCTTAACTATAGGTTGCATTATGTTGCCTTTCCATTTTATCTCACAGTTAATCAAAAGACACAGATCAAGCCCACCGTTTCCAGTTGCATTTCAATATGAATTCTTATGGTTATGAATTATTATAGATTACTTATGTCTCTGAAATCAGCTTATTAACAGAAGAGCTTTTTCTTAATATTTTAGAAAAATCACCTCATTAGGAATTATATTAAAAACTATAAGGGTGAAGTGTGTGTGTGTGTGTGTGTGTGTGTGTGTGTGTGTGTGTGTGTATGTGTTCATAGTTCTCTATACTGATTTGTGGGCTTTCTATATCATGTATAGCAAATTTCAACATAACTAATGTGTCAATTACCCAGTGTTCGAATTCTGAGGAGCAATTTGTCTGGCACCATCCTGTGGTGACTCGGGTTCTGTGGTACATTCAGGGCTCATGATTATTCCCTTCACCCCTTACTGGTCAATGGATAAAGGAATGGGGCCACAGGATGGTAATCAGTGGCCCTTTATTCAGATCTGTCAGGATAATTATTGAGAAATTGTTATAAGATTTATAGGATTGTTATAGAGAAATTATTATAGAAAAATCTACATTTCCCAGACTACAGCACTCAGGCCAAGTTAGTTTTTCATAACCCCAACAGGGTCCTTACTCAATTACTTCTTTTTTGGGTCTGTCAGAGTTTGTTTCATGACCGTGCTCTTAACTTATACTTCTTATAGCACTAAGGCTGTACCATGGTAAAGCCAGTGTAGTTCAAGGGCTGCCCCTGAGCCCATCCAAGTCCCTTGGTGGGAATCTCTTCTTAGGGTGGTAGAAACTAAGGTCAATCTAAGGGCAACTGAGGCTTTAGTATAAAAGAATAGATGGATGCCCAGGAGTAAATATTTCAGACTCAATTAACTCCCATATTACAAAAGCATAGCACTGACCGTTCCTGTGTTTATACATGTTCAGATGGAATTGGGTGTTCCCTCAAGAGCAGTAGAATGGATGTAATACAATTAACCAAAGCTCCCTATGTGAGGAGAAAGAAAAACCTAATGTTAAATCTAAAATGCTTGGAACTATAATCCAACATCACAGTTTGGTACATTTGCAAGAAGTTTGGAAGTCAATTCTATTACTTTTTGGTGTTATTATTAGGTATGTTTGCTATTTTTTTTAATTCATGGTATTCTTTTTATTATTATAGTTAAAGTAACATACTTAAAATACTGTTCACATTTATGATTTTAATGTACAGTTACAAAAACTAATCACCAACTGTGGTACTCTTAGTACTCTTAACTTTTTTTGTTGTGTTTCTGATAATGCAAAATGCAGTTGAAGGATCATAAAACTAGGAAGCAGCTGAGATAGCTCTAGCATTCTTATGGAAAAACCTATGGATCATGAGACTAGTGGGTAGTTCAGATAGTTCTAGTGTTATTCTTTCTATAAATAATATAACTGTGTGACTCTGAGCAAGTCAGTTTCTCATTCTGGGCTTGAGTTTCTTAATAGTAACTACTTATCATGGAGTGAGTACAAGCGATGTGATGTGTTTTGCATATATTATCTCAGTAAATTCTCTTTCTCTTTTTAAATACAAATTTGATTTAGAGAAATGTAAAGAGAGAGAGAGAGAAGAGGAGACAGTAGATTCTAGTATGGGCAATAGAGAATTTGCCTCTCAGTGAATTCTTTTAGAGACCATTTTTTGGGGACAGAAGAGATAGTATAGCAAGTAGGACATTCAGTATGATCCCCTGAGTCCTTGCAGGAGTGATCTGTGAGCAGAGCAAGGAATAAACCCTGAACATCACTGCCAGGTGTGATCCATGAAAGGAAACAAACAAGCAGAAATGAGAACAATTTCATTATTATCTATTTAGAGAAGAGAAAACTGAGATTGAGAGAGTTGAAGAGAGAAGTGGCTGGATTTGATCCAAGCCAAGTCTAATTGAGCATTGTTACTTTTATTCTCTCACTACATAAAGGTGGCAGTGAGAAGCTAAACTAACTCAAACTTAAAGTGCTACAACTTTAAGAGGTCACTGGAAACCATATTGATTAGTGTTAAAATATTTTTTAAGATATTTTATTCATTTATTTATTTGCTTTTTGGGTCACACCCAGCGATGCACAGGGGTTATTCCTAGGTCATGCACTCAGGAATTACTCCTGGCCGTGCTCGGGGGACCATATGGATGCTGGGAATCGAACCCAGGTCAGGCCACGTGCAAGGCAAACGCCCTACCTGCTGTGCTATCACTCCAGCTCCTAAACTATTTTTTAAAAAAGATTAAAAGTCCAACTTTATTGGGCCCAGGGATATAGTTTCAGTGCTAGAGCACCTGCTCTCATGTATGAGACTGTGCATCTGATTCTCACATTGTTCCCCACAGCTTTTGTTGAGTTTTGTTGAGTTTTGACCAATGTACATAGCCCATAAGACCATTATCACAATCAACAACACTTCCATTACTTCCTAAACTTTCTTCTTACCTTTTATGTAATCTTTCCTTTGCAACCTTCTGTGAACTTCAACCCAAAGCAAATTTAGATTTTGTCACTTTAGTTTCTTTTTCCTGAACTTAAGAAAAATTTGCTCGAGATGTAGTTCCTCATTGTGATTTAATTTTTATCTCACCAGTGGTTAATGATGATTAGCATATTATTATGTTTTAATGTGACATCTGTATATCACTTTGGTGAAATGTATTTTCAAACATTTTGCCCATTTAAAAAAATTAAAATATTTTATTGAATTTTAAGAGGTCAGAAATTTTTATATCATATTAGTGTTTCAGAATTTTTTGCCTAACCCAAGGTTGCTTCTTTGAACTTTGATAGTTATAGTTTGAAGATGGAGGACTGTGGTGCATTTTGAGTACATTTTGCATGTTTTGTAAGGTATGGATATCCATTATTTCCCAAAGACAGTTGCTGAGGAATCTATCATTTCTCTACTGAATCGTTTTTGCACATTTATTGAAAATAATTTATGCTTAATCACTTAATCACTTAACTTCCCGTTAGTCGTCGATTTGCTCGAGCGGGCACCAGTAACGTCTCCATTTGTCCCTGTCGCGTGCTAGTGTAGCCCAATGGCATCTGTTCGCTCCAGGAACATGAAGGGCCTCAAACTGATCATTCATAATCTTGACGAAGAAGTCTGACCATCTGGTAGGTGGGCAGCCACGCGGTCTCTTGACATCCCGTGGAATCCAATCAGTAACAGCTCTAGTCCAACAGTCGTCTTTAAATCTCATTACGTGACCAGCCCATCTGATTTTCGACACCTTGGCAAATGAGACAGTGTCCCTGATCCTTGATCGTCGACGGATGTCAGAACTCCGGATTCGTTCTCTCATTTGAGTGAAGCGTGATATTCCAAGCATAGCTCTTTCTATTCTTCTTTGGGAGACCTGAATGGCGTTCTCATCTTGTTTGCGTAGGGCCCAGGTCTCTGAGGCATATGTTAATGCAGGAAGAACAGTGGAATCAAAGAGATGTACCCGGAGCCGGAAGTTCTTCATCCTCTTAGCTATTTCTTCGACGTTCTTGAAGGCGTTCCAAGCCGCTCTCTTCCTCCTGCGCAGCTCGGGTGCCAGGTCATTTGTCATGTTGACCTCTCGACCTAGGTACACATAGCTGTTGCATTCCGAGATGGTCGTTCCATTGAGAGCGAATGGGGTGTCAGGAACAAGGCTGTTTCTCATAAACATTGTCTTCGTAAGATTCAGCTGTAGTCCTACCTTTCCACACTCACGGTCAAAGTCGGCTAGCATTTGTGCCGCTTGGTTGATGTTTGGTGTTATTAAAACAATGTCATCAGCAAAGCGGAGGTGGTGTACTTGCCGACCATCTATCTTCACTCCCATTCCTTCCCATTCCAGTCGTCGCATGATGTTCTCAAGGGTGGCACTGAAGAGTTTCGGTGAAATGGTATCACCCTGCCGCACCCCTCTCTTGACATCAACGATCACTTCTTTGTAGAATGGTGAGATCCTGGTAGTGAATCCGCAATACAGCTCACGGAGGATCCTGATGTATTGGGCTTGAATGCCCTGATTGGCTAGGGCTTCAATGACCGATTCCGTCTCAACAGAATCAAAGGCCTTCTTTAAATCAATGAACGGTAAGCAGAGCGGCATCTTGAACTCCCGAGAAACCTCAATGAGCTTGGTTATCGTGTGGATATGGTCGATGGTGCTGAATCCTTTGCGGAACCCTGCTTGCTCGCATGGTTGTCCTTCATCTAATGTTCTGCCAATCCTATTCAGGATGACTCGAGTGAACAACTTGTAGATGACGGACAATAGGCAGATCGGGCGATAGTTGCCAATGTCATGGATGTCTCCCTTCTTGAACAGTAGTACGGTCCTGCTGGTTTTCCATTGGGACGGAACCTTGCATTCAGACAGGTAGCGAGTGAAGAGCCGAGCCAGTGTATTGATGAGTACTGACGGCAGGTTCTTCAGGTGTTCAGGTCTGACCTTGTCTGGGCCAGGTGCTGTTTGTTTCTTTACCGATGAAATTGCGTGTCGGATTTCGGAAGGGAGAACGTGGGGAACAACATACCCATCCTGTGGAAATTGGTATGTTGGCAAGTGGACATGGCTATCGAAGAGATTTGAGTAGAAGTCATGGATAATCTTCTCCATTGCCGTTCTGGAGGATGTGATGGAACCATCAGGACGTCGGAGGGCAGTCATCTTGGTCTTATAGTTGGCGAAGGACAGGCGGGCCTTACGAATACTTTTCCCGGCTTCTGCCGCATCTACCAGTACTTCTGCTCTTCTCTCTTTGAGGTCTTCCTTGATCGCATCTCTGCACTGCTTTGCAAGCTCGGACATTAGCTTGCGGTTGCCTGAGGCATGCGCCAAACCACGCTGGCGAATTAGCTCAAGAGTTTTTGAAGATAGGCGACTTTTTGTGGCTATCTCTGTCTTGGCGTTCCTCGCACATTCATGGAGGTGCTGAACCAGTCGATCATATTCCTCGTCAATGTTGTCAACAATGGCATCTTCCCATGTTGCCGCAATAGTACCAAAGAGTTCCCAGTTGGTGGTCATTCTGGGAGTTCTCTTTTTGAACTTTGCAGCCCTTTCTCCCCGCTCTGTGAAGTAGAATTTTGCACGAAGGAGACGGTGGTCCGATCCCGTTCGAAATTTTGGGACAACAGCGACATCAGTCAGGCAAAACCGTCGATTGAATATGATGTGGTCTATTTCGTTGTGGAATCGTCCACCGGGAGACTCCCATGTCCATCATTTAGATTCTGCCTTCTGGAACTGTGAGTTACCATGGATGGTCTTGGTCGACATGATGAACTCAGACAGTCTGTCACCCTGTTCGTTCCATTCTAGGCCATGGGTCCCGATGTGAAGTTCTTCTGCTGATCTTCTCGGTCCTATCTTGGCATTAAAATCACCCACAATGATCTTGTAGAAGGTGTGGTCTTCTTTATAGAACTTCTCTAGCTCCATGTAGAACTTCTCGATTTCTCTTTCATCATAATGAGATGTTGGTGCGTAGACAACAAAGATAGAAACTGCAGGCAGTGAGCCACATCTATTCAAATGTAAACGTCCGATTCGGGTTGTTAGGCATTCGAATGAATCAATGCTCTTGGCCAAGTTTGTGTTGACAAGGACACCGACGCCTCCAACACCTCTTTAATCGCATGTTCTGAGGAACAATTCTTCTCCAGTGTCGAAAACGGCATGGTGAGATTCGTGCCTTATTGTCTCGGTCAGACCAATGATGTCGTACTTGATCATTCGCGTTTGTACCATCAGGTCCTTGATGGATGCATCTGATGCTAGCGTACGTGCATTGAAAGTACAGACGATCATTTTTGTCTTCCTTCGTTGTGGCAGCCTAGGTCGGCCTTGAGATTTTGTCGGCCTCTCCTTTCTCATCCTTCTCAGTGCTGCCATGTCGGTGAGGCCTTCAGGGTCAGGTGAATGAGACCAGTTGTAGTTACTGGTTTTGGCATATCGAATACACAGCGGATAGCTTGCCAGGCTCTTCCGTGCGGGCGGAATACTCTCGGTAGCTTGCCAGTCTTTCCGAGAGGGATAGAGGCTTTTGGGGCGACCTCTAATCACCCTTGTAGGTGTTACCATATTTGAACCCTATCAAATATGGTACGACAATTCCAGAAGATGGGTATTTAGTGTGTTATGATGTGTCGCGCGGCCGCAAGCGGCCGCGCGGGTCCGGAAAGCATCCTGGAGTGTGGCGACGGCTGGGTAGTGGAAGTAGTGTGGTGCATTTTGAGTACATTTTGCATGTTTTGTAAGGTATGGATATCCATTATTTCCCAAAGACAGTTGCTGAGGAATCTATCATTTCTCTACTGAATCGTTTTTGCACATTTATTGAAAATAATTTATGCATGTGTGTGAAAATAGGTATTTACTTCTAGACATCTATTTTGTACCATTAATCTATTTAATTATTTGATAGCACAGCGGGTAGGGCGTTTGCCTTGCATGCAGCCAACATGGCCGACCTGAGTTTGATTCCTCGGCCCCTCTTGGAGAGCCTGGCAAGCTACCGAGAGTATCTCGCCCGCACGGCAGAGCCTGGCAAGCTACCCGTGATGTATTCGATATGCCAAACACAGTAACAACAAAGTCTCCAATGGAGACGTTATTGGGCCCACTCGAGCAAATCGATGAACAGTGGGAGGACAGTAACAGTGATTTATTAATGTTTAGACCTCACAAGTAGTATTCAGATATCCCAGAAGCCCCTCTGTGATTCTCAGCTAACTGGGCCAGTGGTTCAATGTGAAGTATTGAGGATGTGGTGCCAGAGGGATAATCTGGGTTGATACCAGTGGTTGTTGGCAGTGCTTGGGAGCCTCCAAGGCTATATTCTGTAGTCTTAAGGGGTTATCCAGGGCTGCACATGGTAATACTTTAGGGGGCCATGTGCTGTCAGGTATCAAATCAAGGTTGATCACTTAAGACTTATGCCCTAATCCCTGTATTATCTCTCCAGCCCATTAGCTAATTTTCACATCAATATCATAAAATAAATACTGAGGTGAACAATTGTTGTTCTAAAACATTATAGTTTTCAAAGTTGTTTATAGCATTTTAGGTTCATAAATTCATCATATAAATTTAATAGCACAATTTTAAAATTTTATAGAAATGTTTGTTGAGATTTTGATTGGGAGTCTGTAAAGCCCTTAAAGCATTTTGGGAAATGCTGTTTAAAAATATTGATTCTTCTGACTCATGAACATTGTCTACCTCTGCATTTATTGATATATTCCTTTCATTTTCTCAATTATGTTTTGCAGTTTTTAATGTAAATAATATTTTTTTATGCTTGTCTCTTTGAATCTCAAAATTTTGTTACTATAGTGTTATGGATTCAGATGATAGTTTATGAATATTTCTAGAACATATTAATATAATTTAGTTTCATATATTGAACTTGTATCTGTGATTTTATTTCTTCCATGTGAGTTTATAATTTTCATTAAATTTAAAAATATTGTGGCCATTTTATTTTAAATGTTTTTTTCTGGTTTTTATTTTAGTTGAAATCTTAAAGTTGTTTCACAGATAACTGGTAATTTGTTCATTCTTTCATTCTTTTGATTTTTTTCTCCACTTTACTTTGACTAGCTTTTATTGCTTTTTTTTCAAGCTCATTAAGCTTTTCTTCTGCACTGTCTAGTCTGCTCAGTACTGCTCAGAATATTTTTCATTGAATACTTTCCAATTTTTATTTTCTAAGTTCAATTTAGGTCTTTTTATGTCTAATACATTTGTGTACTATTGATATTAGATTTATTAGTTTTTGCCTTTCACAAAATCACAAATCATCCTGTTAATCGTCGATTGCCTCGAGCAGGCCCCAGTAACGTCTCCTTCATCCTAGCCCTGAGATTATATTCAAGGCTCTTTAGGAGAATGAGACCCATCATTGTTACTGGTATTTGGCATATTGGGTATGCCACGGGGAGTTTGCCAGACTCTGCCGTGTGGGCAGGCTACATTCGGTAGCCTGCCAGTTTGTCCAAAGTAGGAATGAGATAATAAGATGTCATAGTAGGATGTTGCGCGGCCGCAGATGCGGCCGCGCAGTTCCGGGAGCTGATTTTTATAGTCTCTGAGTCTTGGCCGTTGATGGGATTACACAGCGCCAGGGGGCCAGTTGGTGGGTGTGACCCCCGCCTACTGGAATTTGGAGGATCTGGGTGGAGGATGCTTGGCCCAAATCCGAGTAGGCTTGGAGATCTCGGCCCCGGAACCCGCGTGACTTTGTCCCTCTGCCAGTACCTTCATGTGTGCAGAGAGTGGTCTCAGCATGGTGGTGGCTGGTCCTGGAGGTCTTTGGCTGCCGAAGCCCTGATCGGGGTGAGAAGAAAGCTCAACCCGCTCCCCTCCAAGGGGTCCCAGCGAGCGAGGACAGTCAGGCGCGGGGGCAGGAGACTGCACTGTTCTTTTCCGGGAGCTGATTTTTATAGTCTCTGAGTCTTGGCCGTTGATGGAATTACACGGCGCCAGGGGACCAGTTGGTGGGTGTGACCCCCGCCTACTGGAATTTGGAGGATCTGGGTGGAGGATGCTCGGCCCAAATCCGAGTAGGCTTGGAGATCTTGGCCCCGGAACCCGCGTTTTTGTCTTTATTAATTATATTTTATTTTTTGTACTCAGTGATTTTTAAACATATATTAGACATTATGAATTTTAACTTATTTGATGTAGAAAATTTTCTACTTTTGAAGACAGTCATGTGTGATTCTGAGATACAGTCATCTTATATGGGTGCAGTTTGATTCTTTTAAATCTTTTTTCCCTTCTTTTTATTCATCAGTTGTATTTGAAACAGTGTTAATTGTAAAGTTAATTTTTCTTCACTACTTCATTTCTGCATATGGTCCAAAATACACTGTAAGTTTTAAGAATTTTTAATATGGCTGTCAAAACAGTCACTATACTTGGTCTTGTGTAAACTCCGGACATTATTGACTTTAATTCTTTCAGTGATAGCATGTTGTTTTCTCATACCTAGTCATGGGTGACTACTCAACTGAATATTCCAGGGAAGCCCCTGCCAGTTTTGGGGGCTTTTTCTCTTCTGTGAGTCCGAGGTGGTTATTATGCAGGAAGGTGGGCCATGTAAGATCTGCATATTTTGTATGGGTAGAGTGGATCCTGTTGGGTATCTAGTCTGAAGAATTCTGAAAGGGACAAAATAGAGACCTGAAACAATCATCTGAAAGAAACTATTGAGGAAAGAGAGGTGATTCATTCAGTTTAAATGGAATTTTCTCATGGTGTGAAGGAATACAATACTGTAGGAAGGAAAGACATACAAGTACATTTAGTTATAAGCCAGGTAACTACACTAGGATTTTTTAGCTAATGTGTCTCAGGGGTTTGTCTCTTCTAATAGTGTCAGACAGCAGTTAAACAGACTTAGGTTTCTGGCCCATGAGCTCAACTTTATTAAGTACAGTGAAATAGATGCAACAAAGTATGAATATAGAATTTTTACTTTATTACTTGGAGAGTGGGCTGGAGTGATAGCACAACAGGTTGGGCATTTGCCTTGCGTGCAGCCAACATGGCTGACCCGGCCAACCCGGCTGATTCTTCCACCCCTCTCAGAGAGCCCGGCAAACTATCGAGAGTATCTTGCCTGCATGGCTACTCGTGATGTATTCGATATGCCAAACACAGTAACAACAAGTCTCACAATGGAGATGCTATTGGTGGCCACTCAAGCAAATCGATGAACGGGATGACAATACAGTACAGTACTTGGAGAGTGGGATCTAGTGATTGCTTTTGTGATGAAGCCTGGTGAAATGTCAATTTAGCAAGAATTTGACAACTGTGTGATTTAAGCATAGGAAAAAGAAGAACCTGAGAAAATCTGCATGAATGTTCAGGACTGAATGTGCAGCATGGGTGGAGGCAGTGGGGCTGGACAAGGAAGTTGTCAAGTATTGAAAAAGAAGAATGGAAGAGATTTGGAAGAAGACTTCAGATGCAAGGTGAAGGCAGGATGCAGCCCAAGATGACTTTGAGGAGGCTTGATTGATAGAATGCTGGTACCAGGAATAGAAATAGGAATGACAGAAGAGGAGCTTGTTTTGGAGTGAAGATGTCAAATTTATTTTTAGGTGTTGAATTTTGAGGTGACAATAGGATACTAAAGCAGATATGTGCAGCTGTTGGTTGAAAATTTGGTACTATAAGAAGAGTTCAAGGTTCAGAATACATATTTGGGGTCACCCAACAAAATCATTATTCCGTTTATCCATTTATTTATTTACCAAGTGATTGGCATCGACAGTTTGCCAAGCTGAGGATAGCTTTGGATTGTAAAGTGTGGCCCCTGTCCTTGAAGAGAAAATATACATATGATGCAGTAAAGTCTGGAAAGGATCAGGATAATCATTTCTGAGACAGAATGATAGCTAAGTGGACTGACATCTAACTCAGAGTGGGAGTTGCTGTGAATATTTTATGGGGAGGTATCATCTGAACTGTGTAATAGAAAAACTAGGTAATAGAAAAGCAAATGAAGTTAGTATAAATGGTAGAGCCAAGAGCTTGTAAGAGGGTAGAGGAGTAAGAGAGAACATGGAATATGTGGGACCATGTTGGAGAAATGGATGCATGTGAAGGAAATATAAAAGAAAACTGAGACAGAGGCAACAGTCAAACACTGCAGGATTCTGGTGACTTTGAGTCACCAAAAATGGATACCCCAAATTCCTGGGTTCCATTTCTGTGTGTTATGGGGATCTTTGTATAATTTTTGCTTGGAAGCAATGTGATAGGATTAGCGGTTTTAAACCTGGAGGTATTTTGTTTTGTTTTTGTTTTGCTTTTTGGGTGACACCCGGCAATGCTCAGGGGTTACTCCTGGCTCTGCATTCAGGAATCACTCCTCGCGGTGCTCGGGGGACTATATGGGATTGAACTAGGGTCCGCTGTGTGCAAGGCAAACGCCCTCCCCACTGTGCTATCACTCTGGTCCTGGAGGTATTATGTTGAGTGAAATAAGTTTAGACACAGTAAGGAAAAGCTCCATGATTTCTTTCATATGTGTAATATAAAAAAATCAAACACAGTGAGGGATAATAATAGTGGGTTTCCCAGTGCTGAGAGGTAGGGGAATGGGGGAGATAGTAATGGAGTTCAAAGTTATAGTTATGTAGGATGAATAAGTCTAAAGATTTAATGTCAGAATAATGAGTATAGTTGATAATATTGTGTTGAATAGTGGAAATTTGCCAAGACAGTAGATTTCAGGTTCCCATCATGCAGAAAAATTGTTAACTCTGTGGGAAGATATGTTAAGTAGTGTAACAATTTCACTAGGTATTTAAGTATCAGATCACCATGTTTTACAACTTACATTTATGCAGTTCTTATTTTAAAATAAAAATGAGAAAGACTTAGGTCCAGAGAGACAGTACAGGGGTTAATTTGTTTAGCTTGCATATGGCTGACTCCAGTTCAATCTCTGATACCAAGTGTTAGTTCCCCTAGCACCATCCCCCTTAGGAGGGATCCTTAAGCACAGAGCCATGAGTAGTCCCTAAGTACTACTGGGTGTGCCTCCACAACGACAACTACAACAGCTACAGCAACAACAATGAAAATGGAAATATTGCTCTAGCAATATTTGGTGGATTAATTGGAAGGAATATGAAAACTAAAGTCAGGGGTACTGGTTATACTACTGCTTTTGTTATGAAGGAGAAATGAAAAGGGTATAATTGAAAGCATTATCAGTGGATATCTAGGAAAAAGGAATAGTCAAAAATAATGAAGAGTAATAACAAGTAGGATTTCTTGACAGACTGTATAGGAGACATTTGAATATGGGGTATATCATCATAAAGGAAATGTCTCAGGTTTTTTTTTTTTTAAATGTAGGAGTACTGCTATTTATTCAGGCACTGATTAGGCTGATGGATTTGGGTATGAACTCCACCTTACTTTTATTTTTTTCATTTTTTATGGGCTGAAGTGAGAGCACAGAGGTAGGGTGTTCGCCTTCGCGCAGACGGCCCGGCCGAGCCGGGTTCGATTCCTCCACCCATCTCAGAGAGCCTGGCAAGCTACCAAGAGTATCTCACCCGCACGGCAAAGCCTGGTTAGCTACCCGTGACATATTCAATATGCCATACACAGTAACAACAAGTCTCACAATGGAGATGTTACTGGGACCACTTGAGCAAATCGATAAATAACGGGAGGACTGTGACCGTGACCATGATAATTTCATTTATTGAATCACTGTGAGAGCAGCTACAAGGCTTCCAGGTCTAAGTCTCGGTCATACAATGAAACAACCATACCTTCACCAGTGCCCATTCTCCACCACCAAAAACCCCAATATACCCCTATCCCACACCCTCCCTCTACCTGTGGGGCAGATGATTTCCACATTACTCTCTCTCTACTTTGATTATATTCAATATTTTGACATCAGAACCACCATTATTATTTGGGATTTTACCCCAACACTCAGATCTGCTGAAAAGGCAACAGTAGACAATTTGTTTTCTATTGCTGGTTATGAATAACATAAGATATTGTGCGGTTGCAGTAGTGCGGTCGTGTGATTTTGAAATTCTGAAATTTTAACAATTAAATCTAGAGGAATTTCTGCCCAAACCTGCTGGGTTCTGAGATTTGTTCCTGAGTCTCTTGGATCATGACTGTTAAGCAGCTTGATCAGGAGCCAGAGAGGCCATTTGTGGGCTGCGACTCGGGGTATCGTTGGGATGGGGAGGAAAGGGCAGCTCCACCTCCATCCCATGAGGCCCCATGTGTCTCGTCTCTGAGGGCCCAAACCTGATTGTCCACTGGCCTCTGGAGGATGGCGGCCACCGAGTCACCAAGGTGAAGCAGGCGAGGGACAGTACCCTTTCCACCCTGCGGTGGCCTGGCGACAGTAATCTACTGTGGGATCCGGATGCATTTTTGCCTAAAGTCACTGGGTTCTGAGATTTGTTTCTGAGTCTCTGGGATCATGGCCATTAAACAGCTTGATCAGGAGCCAAAGAGGCCATTAGTAGGCTGCGACTTGGGGTCTTTTCGGGGCAGGGAGGAAAGGACCGGCTCAACCCCCATCCCATGAGGCCCCACGTGTCTTGTCACTGTGGGCCCAAACCTGACAGTCCAGTAGCCTCTAGAGGATGGCGACCAATGGGCCGCCGGGGGAACAGGCCAAGGCACGAAACCTATTCCCACCTGGGGTGGCCCAGTGCTGGTAACTTACTGCAGGGACTGGATGCATTTCTGCCAAAAGCTGCAGGGTTCCAAGATTTGTTTCTGAGTCTCTGAGATTATGGCAATTAGTGGCTTGATCAGGAGTCAGAGAGGCATTTTTTGGCACCGACTTGGGGTCTCATTGGTATGGTGAGGAAAGGGCCGGCTTCACCCCCATCCCATGAGGCTCTGCGTGTCTCATCACTGAGGGCCAAACCTGACTGTCCAATAGCTTCTGGAAGTTGGTGGCGACTGAGCCGCCAAGAGGGAGCAGGCAGAGGGACAACACCCTTTCTCCCCTGGGTGGTCCGGCACTGGTAACCCATTGCAGGACCAGATTCATCTCTGCCAAAAGCCGTTGAGTTTCAAGATTTGTTTCTGAGTCCCTGGAATCATGGCCGTTAAGCAGTTCGATCAGGAACCAGAGAGGCCATGCCTCTAATTATATAGCTGAGCCGGAGGCGGTTTGTGGGTGTGTCTCCCACATACCTAACTCTTGGCTGTTTACTTTCTTGTAAACTTTGCTCCAAGTTTTTGAGGTCTGGCCAAAGGCATAGCAGCAATTTGGGGGTATCTGGAAGTATGAAGGTGCCATCAGACTGCTGATGCACTCGCCTCATAGGTACAGATTGAACTGTTGGCGGCACCATACACCCTTTTTAAAAAAAATTTTTATTAGTGAAAAACCATGGATAGCTTGCCAGGCTCTGCTGTGTGGGCGGAACTCTCTCGGTAGCTTGCCAGGCTCTCTGAGAGGAATAGAGGCTTTTAGGGTGGCCTTTAATCATCCTTGCAGGTGTTTCCATCGTTCAAACCATATTTCAATGCAATCAAATATGGCGATATAATCTTGTATTAAGTGTTTTATGATGTGTCGCACGGCTGCATTGCAGCTGCGTGGTCCAGAAAGCATCCTGGAGTGTGTCAGCGGCCGGGTAGTGGAGGTAGTGGAGGTAATGGAGGTCTGCTGGGCTGCTGGGAGCAGGAAGAGGATCTCTGTTCCTGGATTCGTTGAACCTAAAGTCTGAGGTCCAGAGTTCTGCCTCCTTCGCTCTGTGGGGCTTCGCTCGTGTGTGAGTCTCAGCCTGAGTGTCTGGAAAGTGTCCTGGAGTGTGTCAGCAGCCACGTAGTGAAGGTAATGAAGGCAAGCTATCCGTGGTGTATTCGTTATGCCAAAACCAGTAAATACAATGGGTCTCATTCCCCTGACCCTGAAATATCAACCAAAATGGCAACGTTAAGAAGGAAGAGGAAGGAGTGGCTGATAAAATCTCAGGGTCAATCTAGGCTGCCACAAAGAAGAAAGACAAAAATGACTGTTTGTACTTTCAATGCATGTACACTGTCATCGGATGCATTCACCGAGGACCTGATGGTGCAAGCACGAAAGATCAAGTACAACATCATTGACCTGACCGAGGCAAGAAGGCATCAATCACATCACACCATTTTCGACACTGGTGAAGAACTCTCCTTGGAACATGTGACAAAAGAGTCATCGGTGGTGTCCTTGTCAACATGAACTTGGCCATAAACATTGATTTTTTCAAATGTGTAACAACCTAAATTGGATGATTACACTTGAATAGATGTGGCTCACTGCTGGCAGTTTCTATCTTTGTTGTCTACACACCAACATTCAATTATGATGAAGGAGAAATTGAGTAGTTCTACATGGAGCTGGAGAAATTCTATGAAGACCACACCTTCTACAAGATCATTGTCGGTGATTTTAATGCCAAGGTAGGACCGAGAAGATCAGCTGAAGAACTCCATATGGGGACCTTTGGCCTAGAATGGAACGACAGGGTAAGAGACTGTCTGAGTTCATCATGTCAACCAAGACCATCCATGGTAACTCACAATTCCAGAAGGCCGAATCTAAACGTTGGACATGAGAGTCTCCTGGTGGACGGTTCCACAATGAAATTGACCACATCATATTCAATCGATGGTTTTGCCTGACCAATGTCGTTGTGTCCCAAAATTCCAAATGGGATCAGACCACCATCTCCTTCGTGCAAAATTCTACTTCACAGAGTGGGGAGAAAGGGCTGCAAAGTTTAAGAAGAGAACTCCCAGAATGACCAACAACTGGGAGCTCTTTGGCACTACTACAGCAACATGGGAAGATGCCATCATTGACAACATTGACGAGGAATATGATCAACTGGTTGAGTGCCTCCATGATCGTGCGAAGAATGCCGAGAGAGAGATAGCCAAAAAAAGACTTCTGTCTTTGAAAACTCTTGAGCTCATTTGCCAATTTGGCTTAGCGCAAGCCCCAGGCAACCGCAAGCGAATGTCTGAGCTTGCAAAGCAGTGCAGAGAAGCGATCAAAGAAGACCTCAGAGAGAAGAGCAGCAGTGCTGGCAGATGCGGTAGAAGCTGGGAAAAGCAGTCGCAATGCCTTCCTGTTCTTCGCCAATTACAATACCATGATGACTACACTCCAACGTCCTGATGGATGTATCACATCTTCCAGAAGGGCAATGGAGAAAATTATCCATGACTTCTACTCGGATCTCTTCGATAGCCATGTCCACCTGCCCACATACCAAATTCTGCAGAATGGATATGTCATCTTCAAAGTTCTCCCTTCTGAAATCCAACATGCAATTTCATTGGTAAAGAAGCGAACAGCACCTGGCCCAGACAAGATCAGACCCAAACACCTGAAAAACCTGCCGCCAGTTCTCCTCAATATACTGGTTTGATTCTTCACATACTACATGTCTGAATGCAAGGTTCTGTCCCAATGGAAAACCAGCAGGACTGTACTACTGTACAAGAAGAAAGACATCCACGACATTGGCATCTATCACCTGATCTGCCTGTTGTCTGTCATCTACGAGCTGTTCACTCAAGTCTTCCTGAATAGGATTGGCAGAACACTAGATGACAGACAATCATGCGAGCAATTCGGGTACCATAAAGTACTCAGCACAATCGACCATATCCACACGATAGCCAAGCTCATTGAGGTTTCTCGGGAGTTCAGGATGTGTCTCTGTCTAACGTTCATTGATTTAAAGAATGCCTTTGATTCTGTTGAGACTGAAGCTGTCATTGAGGCCCCAGACAAACAGGGTGTTCAATGTCAATCCATCAGGATCCTCCTTGAGTTGTATTACAGAATCACTATCAGGATCTCACCATTCTACAGGGATGTGATCATTGACGTCAAGAGAGGGGTTCAGCAGGGTGATACCATTTCACTGAAACTCTTCAGTGCCACCCTTGAGAATGTCATGCAATGACTGGAATTGGAAGGAATGGGAGTGAAGATAGATGATTGGCAACTAAACCACCTCCGCTTTGCTGAGAACATCGTTCTTATAACACCAAACATCTGCCAAGTGGCACAAATGCTGGCCGACTTTGATCATGAGTGTGAAAATGTCGGACTACAGCTGAATCTCACAAAGACAATGTTTATGAGAAACGGTCTCGTTCCTGACATTCCGTTCACTCTCAGCAGGATGAACATCTCTGAATGCAACAGTTATGTGTACCTAGGTTGAGAAGTCAACATGACGAATGACCTGGTACCTGAGTTGTGCAGAATGAAGAGCGCAGCATAGAATGCCTTCAAGAGCATCGGAGAAATAGCTAAGAGGATGAAAGACTTCCGGCTTTGGGCACATCTCTTCAATTCCACTGTTCTTCCTGCATAAACATATTCCTCAGAGACTTGGGCCCTACTAAAACAGGATGAGAATAGTATTTGCGTGTCCCAAAGAGGAATCAAAAGAGCTATGCTTGGAGTATAGCGCTTTATTGAAATGAGAAAAAATTTGGAGTTCCAACCTTCATCAATGGTCAAGAATCAGGGATGGATGCTATCTCATTTGACAAGGTGTTGAAAATCAAATGGGCTGGACACGTATTGAGATTTGGAGATGACTGCCAGACTAGAGTCATTACTGACTGGATTCCACGGGATGTCAAAAGATCGCATGGCTGCCCACCTACAAGATGGTCAGACTTCTTCATCAAGACCCTGAATTATCAGTTTGAGGCTCTTCGTGTTCTTAGAATGAGCAGACGCCATTGGGCTACATCAGTATGCGACAAGGATGAATGGAGACGTTACTGGCATCCGCTCAAGTAAACCAATGAGTAATGGGATGTCAAGTGATCAAGTGTGAAGTGAAACACCATGAGGTATAGTTGTAGACTTACAAATTTTTGTACTTGGGTTTCAGTTATACAATGATCAAGTACTCATCCCTCCACCAGTGCCCACTTTTCGCCACCACTGATCCCAGTATTCCTCCCATCCACCATCCCCCCCATCCTACCTTGCCTCCGTGGCAGAGCATTCCCTTTTGTTCTCTCTCTCTCCTTTTGGGTTCCGTGGTTTGCATTGAGTGGCAATCATGTTTGGTCTATAGTCCACTTTCAGCATGCATCTCCCATCTTGGGAGGATCCTCCCAACACCCTTTATTTGGTGCTCCCTTCTCTATCTGAGCTGCATTCTCCCCTAGCATGTGCGGCTGGCCTCCAAGCCATGCAATGAACCTCCTGGTACTTATCTCGTCTATTCTTGGGTGTTAGTCTCCTATTTTGTTACTTTATTTTTCCCAGATTAATGCAATCTTTGTATGTCTGGCCTTCTCTTTCTGACTCATTTTGCTTATCATGATACTTTCCATGTAGTACCACTTGTATGTAAATTGCAAGACTTCATCTTTTCTAACAGCTATGTAGTTCTCCATTGTGGAGATGTACCAAAGTTTCTTTAGCCAGTCATCTGTTCTCGGGCACTCAGGTTTTTTCCAGGTTCTTGCTATTGTAAAGAGTGCTGCAATGAACAAGAAGTGCAGATGTCACTTCAACTATACTTTTTTGCCTCTCTGGAATATATTCCCAGGAGTGGTTTTGCTGAGTCAAATGGGAGCTCAATTTTGAAATTTTTGAGAATTGTCCATACTGTTTTCCAAAAGGGCTGAACCAGTCGGCATTACCACCAGCAGTGAAGGAGGGTCCCTTTCTCGCTACATCCATGCCAGCACCGGTTGCTTTTGTTCTTTTGGATGGACACCATACACCCTTTGATTGTCTCAGGTTTTGAAGAGAAAAGCTGTGCCATTGAGGACAGTGATGAAAACATGGACTGGAATCTGATAACGTCATACCTGTAACTTGTTGGTTTTTCTAATGAAGAAAATATAAAGAAAGATTTAAGACAAGGGAATAAAATTAAGCAAAGATCATCATTTTATAGAAAAGGAATATGGTAGGAACAATCAGAATAGTATAAAATAAAGATGATATTGGGGTAATAGCCATAGTACAGTGGGTAGGGCACTAGCCTTGCAGGTGGTGGACACTGAGTTGATCCATGGCACCCAATATGGTCTGCCAGGAGTGAGTCCAGAGCCAGGAGTAAGCCAAGTGTGACCCCAAACCAAACAAAACAATAAAGAAGATAAAATAAAGATGATTTAATATCAGAAAAGCTCAGTGACTGTCTCAGTAGTGATGTGGTCAGTTGTGACATCAAGGAGTGTAAGAGTGGCAATGATGACAATTTCTGGACTTTAGGGGTTGCTAGGTGACCTAAAGCCAGGCTCTTTCAGTCAAATAATAAAGGAATAAACCAAGGGAAATTTCTTGAATGGGACAGAGAATTTTTTGAGCAAGGACATTGAATAAGTACTCATGAAATTATAACTGACCTCCAAAAGTTAAGAGTTGAATTTAATATTAAAAAAACTAGAAAATTTGTCTGGTTTGGGTGAAATGTGATTGTCCACCTTACCTTTTTCTGAAGGAAGAGAGGGTGGAAACCTTAACCTGAACTCTTCTTTTGCTGTCACATCAGAAGTGTGGTTCAGGGGACCAGGCTAGGAGTGAAGTTACTGGTCACCTTAGTGCCCACCAATCTGGAAACCCCACTTCCTGAACATGCACTCTCCAATTCTCTTTTCCTTTAAAAAAACACTTTTTGGGTCTATGCACATATGAGAGTTGCTTTGATGTCATGAGGCTGCTGTTTTCCTAAACTGTAGCTTCTCCATAAAGCTCATTCTTGATCCTTTGTCTTGTTTTTAATGGATTGACTCTGGAGTGACTGTGCATTTGAATTTTTGGGTTACAAAATCAGTCTGACAGAGTGTTTGGCATCTAGCATGCCTAGCGTGCTGAATTATAGCCAAATTTCACATTGCAAATTTAGTTCTGATTGTGAGAAATAGGTAAAAATGTGAAACAGAACCAACTATGAATATTAGAGTAGAACATGAGCTTTTTGAAGTAGTGCTTTTTGTACTGTTAAGCAATATGGCAAAACATTTTATAGAAAACATTTTACATTATGGAAAACAATTTTTTTCCCTTGTTGGTTGGTTTTTGGGCCACACTTGGATATGCTTATTCCTGGCTCTTCACTCAGGCATCACTTTTGGCACACACTGAGGCAAGACAAGCAAACTACCTGCTATACTATCTTTCCAAACCTCTGAAAAGCATTAATTTTTTTTTATTAATGTGAGAGTATTGCTATTTATTCAACCATTGATTAAGCTGCATTACTTTTTAGCACAGTGGGTAGGGCATTTGCCCTGCATGCGGCTGACCCGGATTTGATTCCTCCGTTCCTCTCGGAGAGCCTGGCAAGCTACCGAGAGTATCCCGCCCGCACAGCAGAGCCTTGCAAGCTCCCTGTGGCTATTCAATATGCCAAACACGGTAACAACAAGTCTCACAATGGAGACATTACTGGTGCCCGCTGGAGCAAATCCTGGACAAGGGAGGACAGTGGTACAGTGCTACAGTGTTACTTTCTTTTTTTAAAGAAGAATTTACTTGAATGACTAAACATTGTTTAAATTAGACTTTGCAACACCAACCTTATTTTTTGAGCAACCTGCATTCCATTGTTCCATTTTCTTTTGATACTACATTTTAGCCTCTCATGGTCTTATGAAAGAGATGTTCTTAAGCTGAAAAAAATCCCCCTTCTGTGCTCTTTATCACTTTAGTTATTTCCTGACTTGTTGCGAAGTCTGTTCCTTCTGTGTGAAGCGGCAGATGGCAGAGTCCGAGACTGGTGAGAGGAAGGTGG
Source organism: Sorex fumeus (assembly GCF_029834395.1). Lineage (NCBI taxonomy): Eukaryota > Metazoa > Chordata > Mammalia > Eulipotyphla > Soricidae > Sorex > Sorex fumeus. Next base: position 16,806,451 of record NW_026606111.1, on the reverse strand, counting down.
GATGGGCGGCCTGTGTCAGGGCTGTGCCACCACATTGTAAATGGGGCTTTTGGCAGACAGACAGATTGTGTCAGCCCAAATATCGAAAGAAATCTTTCTGTCCTCCCCTTGGTTCAAGGGGCTTATTGCTCTGTAGTTAACTTTTATGTAAAAGATCTTTTTAACTTTTATTTGTTCTTCCTATCTACTGTGTAATGATGTGAATTTGCTGACAATATCAATTATAATATATAATTTTTCAGTTTAAAGCAGTATTTGTATATAATTCATCTTATTTTCCCTCAAATAAAAAACATCTGTAATCACTTTATATTGAATAATAAGTGGAAAGTAGACTTCATTTTTCTTGTTAAATTGGTTTTTGACAAAAACTATTCAGTAAATAAATATTTCATCAAAACGAAGTCTGATTCCAATACTGGAATTTAGAAAAATGTGTAGGAAAATTTATCCTATGTAATTTTGAGAAATTTTTTAATATAAAGGCTGAATAGCTAACGTGAATGCTATTTATTATTCGTATATATTTTATGTTGGAAAAATTTAAGCATATAGAAAAATTAAAAGAAAAAGAAGTATTTGAAGATTTAATTTTTCTCATGCTATTCTGGCTTAGACTGAATAGTTTAATGGTAATGAAAAATTTAGATGTACCCTCTACTCAGTCTCTCTTAATGTTAGGACTAAAGTTTTGACCTAAAATAACTCAAAATATTTGTATGGCATGTCAAGAGATATATATGTCTGCAAGGGTTGTATAGTAACTATTAAAAAACAATATGTATCAAACATAATTGGAGTTAAATAGAATTATAACTGAGAATCCCACTTTTTTTCGTTGGACAAAATGAGCATAATGGAAAATGGAGACTTGCTGAAATGTTAGTAATAAAGGGATACTATAGAAAATAAAGAATAGCTTAAAGAATAGTGTTAAATGAGAGAAATTATGATATTTTGAATTGACAGGAAATCATTAATGAGCAGAAAACCAGTCAAACTCTTTTATTGTTTTAAGGGGGTCATGGAGGAGGAGGAAAGAGGGAGGGAGAAAAGAGGAGAAAGAAAAATTACAGAAAACATCACGAGGGAGATAACAGGGAGAGAAGAAAATAACAAGAAAACATCACTTGTGATCTTAATTGATAAGGAACCTGGTACAATAGTCAAAGATGTAGTCCTCAATATTGCACTCCTTCCACACATGTACAGGACACTATGAAAGGTTTCAGTAGACTGTGATCTGAACTTCCACTTGAAATGGGGAATTGGGAGGTCTGTGTAAGCACATACATGGATAACTTCATTGACAACAAGGTGCATGCCTTGTCTCCCACCCAAGGGCATTTAATGTGCAAATCCTAAAATGGAAGGGAACTGCCCAAGTGTGGAGAATGCTAAGAGGGATGGAAGTTCCACACCTCCAGAAAGTAATAGGGATTTAAAGACAAATCCTAATTCTTATAGCTTCCATTTCTCTTTTGGTTATGCTCTGTGACCTGTATTTTCAGGTCTTGCAATAAATATCACTGATTTCTACTTTCTATAACAAAGTTTTCTGATTAAATTCCTTTTTTTTCCCTGAGAAAATAAAAAAAAAACAGAGGTCTATTCTGAGGGGCCTGTCCAAATAAAATAAAATAAAATAAGATAAAAGTCTGAGGTCCAAAATCTGAGGGGGCTGCCTCTAATTTCTTCTTTTTTCTCTCCATTTCCCACCTCCCATTTTTTGGGTTCCAACATCATGCTCTCATCTTCCCAAGTAAACTCAGTTCAGTTGACCAACCCTCCAGTTCTATTGCCTTTGGTCATTTGCTGCTCCCTTACTAAGTTTTTTTTTCTCTCCTTCTCACTGACATTATTCAGCAATATACCTTCAAGTTTCATCCATGTGTGAGAAAATTACATAATTTTAATCTCTTGTAGTAGAGTAGTATTTCATTTTACACATACCCTGATTTGTTAGTTATCTATAGTTGGGCACTTGGGTTTTTTCCAAATCTTGACTACTGTGAATAGTGCTGCAATGAATATAGGGACAGAAATGTCATTTCAAATGGTTTCTTTTGGTCCTAGGGTACATGTCAAATGTAGAATAACGTTGGTTTGCCCCTCCTCCCTGGATGCTGGGAGCTTGTGTCTGTTGACTGCCCCCCAACCTTTGTCTCCTGATCAGACTCTGACTTATAAATATTGTCTTTCTCTTCTCCCTAATGTCCTTTGCATGGTTAGTAATTTCAGAGCAATTGATTTTTGTATGGATACAGGAATACAGTTAAAAAGCCACTCCCTGTGGCTTGGGAGTTGATGGATTCCAGATAATATTACTTCCTGAACATCTGCTCTCTTGACTTAAGCTTCAGTTGACCTTAATTCCTAGATCCCAATGAGGGACTGGATGGACCCAGGGAAAGCAGTGAACTAGCTACCCTGGCATCGAAATGGGTCTGGCCAAAGAGGCCATAATGCTTAACTGTAAGTTAAGAACTTGGTCATGGACAAATTCTATCATGATTCAAAAAGTAATAACTGGATTTGCACCCGCTGGGGTTAGGAATGATTGATCCGGCCTGAGCACTGTAGTTTGTGGTGAGATGTTCCCAGGAGAGCCACATTACAAGCCTAAAAGTGTCTATTACTGTGTCCATACAGAATGGAAAATATTAGGAAGTAGAATTGAGATGTTAATCAAGTTCCAGGTCTAAGGAAAGGAGAAACACAGCTTAAGGGCTGTTTGGCCCTTGTGGCTGCAGGTGGTCAGGAAAACTGGAAAAATATTTTGATTGTGCTTCCCATGGGGAGTCGTGGTTGGGGGGCATGGTGGGAGAGAAGAAAAAGAGTGGATGCAGGGAGGAAAAGGAGGAAAAGTGAGTGAGAAAGAGACAGAGAGAGAGGAGACGGATACAGTGGAAAGAAAGAATTGTGGGGTTACAAAGAGAGAAAGAGACAGTGACAGAATAACAAGTAGATTGGAGGAGTCAGGCGGAAGGTTGAGACAGAGACAGAAGAGGACAGAAGGTTTTGGGAGACACGGGGATAGAGGAGAAGGCTGAGAGGAGAGAGTAAGAGTGACTGGGGAGATTGGAGAGGAGTCACGGAGAGCCACTGAGAGTGTTGTAGAGCAAGTTAGAAAGAGGGTTCGAGAGAGCTGGGATGGACAAGAGATTGAATAAACTGCAATCGGCAACCAGCTCGGCCCTTGTTCTTCTTTTGTCTCTCCAAGGCAACAGCTGTCCTGGGTGGAGAAGCAGTTCAAGAGCACCGAACGCAGGCGGTAAGAGAGAGAAAGCCGCCTGGAGAGCCTGAGAACATCTTTTCACGTGTAATCCCAGAGTGAAGGAGTTTACACAGCTCCGAGTGTGAGGGGTTTTCACAGCCCAAGAGTGAGGGGCTTACAAGGTCAAGAAATGAAATTTCTGGGTCATATGGTAGCTTACATCTTAGTTTTCTGAGAGGTGTTCATATTGTTTTCTGAAGAAGCTGAACCAGTTGACTTTCTTACCAACAGTGGATGAACGTTCCTTTTCCCCATATCCACACCAACACTGATTGCTTTTTTTTTTTTGAGGGGGTTGTTTGTTTTTAGCCAATTTCATGGGTGTGAAGTGATGTATCAATTTCATTTTGATTTGCATGTACCTGATGTTAAGCGATAAGAACATTTTTTATATACCTATTGACTATCTGTAACTCTTCTTCAATGAATTGTTTGTTCATTCCTTCTTCCAATTTTTGATGTTAGTCATAATTTTTTTTAAATTTATTTATTTATTGAATCGCTGTGGGAAAAATTACAGAGCTTTCAAGTTTAGGTCTCAGTCATGCAAATATCAATCACAATTCCCTTTATCAATACTTATTTTTCACCACAAAGAACCCCAATAACCCCCCCAAGCCCCCCCCCCCCCCATGTCTGTGGGGTGGATGAATTCTAGTTAACACTCTGTCTACTTTGACTAGCTTCATTGTTTTGATAAAAGTTGCACCATTATTATTTAGACTTTATCCCCCCCCCCCCCAAACTCAGCCATGCTGAAAAAGCATTGTGAAATGATCTGCTTTCTACAGCTGGGTTCAAGAATTAAATGATGTTGCGCGGCTGCGATAGTGGCTGCGCGGTTTTGGATTTCTGCTATTTTATTTATTAACCCTGCAAGTATTTCTACTGAGAGTCAGATAATTTTTTTTAAAAATTTTTATTAGTGAAACACCATGAGGTACAGTTGTCGACTTACAAATTTTTGTGCTTGGATTTAGGTCATACCATGATCAAATACCCATCCCTCCACCAGTGCCCATTTTCCACCACCAGGATAATATCCCTCCCCCCCCCATTCCCCCCATCCCCCCCTGACACTGTGGCAGGGCATTTCCTTTTGTTTTCTCTCTCCTTTTGGGTGTTGTGATCAGCAAAAGAGGCACTGAGTGGCAAACATGTTCAGTCCAGTCTACTTTCAACCTGCATCTCCCCTCCTGGGAGGATCCTCCAAACACCCTCCATTTGGTGCTCCCTTCTCTATCTGAACTGTCCTATCCCCTAGAATACCCGGCTGGCCTCTTAACTATGGAGTAATCCACCTGGTGTTGATCTCAGCTATTCTTGGGTATTAATCTCATATTTTGTTATTTTATATCCCCCAGATGAATGCAATCTTTCTATGTCTATCCCTCTCTTTCTGACTCATTTCGCTTAGCATGATACTTTCCATATTGTACCCCTTGTATGTAAAGTTCATGACTTCATCTTTTCTAACAGCTACATAGTACTCCATTGTGTAGATATACCAAAGTTTCTTTAACCAGTCATCTGTTCTTGGGCACTCAGGTTTCTTCCAGTTTCTGGCTACTGTAAAGAGTGCTGCAATGAACAAACAAGTGCAAATGTCACTTCGACTACACATTTTTGCCTCTCTGGGATATATTCCCAGGAGTGGTATTGCTGGATCAAATGGGAGCTCAATTTCTAATTTTTTGAGGAACGTCCATACTGTTTTCCAAAAGGGCTGAACCAGTCGGCATTCCCACCAACAGTGAAGAAGTGTCCCTTTCTCGCCACATCCACGCCAGCATCGGTTGCTTTTGTTCTTTTGAATGTGGGCCAGTCTCTGAGGTGTGAGATGGTATCTCATTGTGGTTTTGATCTGCATCTCCCTGATGATTAATGATGTAGAGCATTTTCTCATGTGCTTTTTTTGCCATTCGGCTTTCTTCTTTGAGAAAGTCTCTGTTCATTTCCTTGCCCCATTTTTTGATGGGGTTGGATGTTTTCTTCTTGTGGAGTTCAACCAGTATTTTGTATATCCTTGATATCAACCCCTTGTCAGATGTGTATTCGGCGAATATTCTTTCCCATTCTGTAGACTGTCTTTGTATTTTGGTCACTGTTTCTTTGGAGGTGCAGAAGCTTCTTAGTGAGAGTCAGATAATTAAGAGATTGGTCTCTGTGCTTCTGGGGCCGTGGCCGTGCCAGAGAGCCGCTCGTGGGGGCAACTGGTGACCTCGGTCGGGCGTGAAGGACGGGCCGGAGCGCCCCCTATCCCATGAGGTATCCATCGCACCCCCACCCCCAGCTCAGACCTGCTCTCCACCAGGCTCCCATGCGTCCGCCATCTTTCTTTCCAGAGAGGAGAGGGCGGAAGGGAGCAACACCCTTTCCCCTCCGGGCAGGCAAGATGGCGCGGATTAATGCATAGTCCGTTCGCTTTTCTGCTCCAAGCTGCTGGATTTCTGTATTAAGTCCTTGTGCTTCTGGGGCCGTGGCCGTCCTGGAGAGCTGCTTGTGGGGGCCAACTGGTGACCTTGGTCGGGCGTGAAGGACGGGCCGGAGCGACCCCCGTCCCATGAGGTATCCATCACGCCCCCACCCCCGGCTCAGACCTGCTCTCCACCAGGCTCCCATGTGGCCGCCATCTTTCTTTCCCGATGTTAGTCATTATTAAATTGATAAACTTTTAATGTGTTCTATATAGCTAGGATATTAACCCTTGTGATATGAGTGATGGGAAAGTATTTTCTCCTGTTCTTTGGGGTCTTTTATTCCAGTCCCCATTTCTTTGGCAGTGCAGAAGCTTCTTCTTCTATTTTTTTGGGGGGTCACACCTGACAATGCACAGGGGTTATTCCTGGCTCTGCACTCAGGAATCACCCCTGGCCATTGTCAGGGGACCATATGGGATGCTGGGAATTGAACCGGGTTGGCCGCTTGCAAGGCAAATGCCCTACCCGCTGTGCTATTGCTCCAGCCAGTCCCGCAGAAGCTTCTTAGTTTGAAGTAGATCCCTTTGTTTATCTTTACTTCGGTTTAGTTGGTCTGAATCACTGAAGGTACCCCTAGCTTCATTATCATGAAGGGTTCTGCCTATGTTTTCCTAGATATAACTGATTTATTGAGGTCAGAACTTAAGTTCTTTAATCCATTTCAAATTTACTTTTGTTCATGGAGTGAGATAGGGATATGGGTTCAATTTATTTTATTCTTTTAACATGTTTATGGGTTTACCAAGCACCATTGTTAAAAAAGCTTACTTTACTTTTTTTCACACTATTAACTCTTTTGTCTAACCATGTGCCCTGGGCTCTCAATTCTATTCCAATGGTCTAATACTGTCTTTATACCAGAACCACACTGTCTTGATTACTATAGTTTCATAGTGCAATTTAAAGTTGGGGAAAGAGAAGTCACCAATCATCTTCCCTCCACCCCTAGAATTGTTGCCAAAAGTTAGGGAGTTTTATTACTTCATATACATTTTAAATTTATTTGGTCTATGCCTCTAAAGAATGTCATGGGCATTTATATAGGGACTGAGTTGAATTTGTTGAGTGCTTTAAGAAGAATTGGCATTTTGACAATATTGCTCATTCAGGTACATGAACAGGGATGTGTTTTTATTCTTTGTGTCATCTTCTATTTTTTTTTAAGTCGCGACAGTTTTCTTTGCAAAAGTCTTTCATCTCTTTTGTTAAGCTGATTCACATGTACTTGATTTTTTTGAGGCACAATTGTGAATTGAAAATGCAATTAACCCCTCCTCTTCTGCTTCATTATTTGCATAGAATAATGGCATGTTAATTTTATAGCTTGCCACAGGACTGTACATATTTACTGTTGGATTTTTATGCAGTATTTGTAGATTTCTAAGTGTAATATCATGCCATACACAAATGGAGATAGAGTTTAAATTTTTTTCAATACATATCCTAATATCTCTTTCTTGCCTGTTTCAATGGCAAAGACTTCCAATATATTGAACAGTACTGGTGAAGGTGGGCAACCTCATCATTGCCTGATCTTAGAGGGAAGGCTTTAGTTTTTTGTCATTGTGTATGACTTTTGTTGTGAGTTTGAAGTAAACAGCTTTAGCTATATTGAGGAAAACTCCTATTTGTTGGGAGTTTTAATCATAAATAGGTGATGGATCTTGTCAAATGATTTCTTTGCATCTAATCATAGTATTTGTTTGTTCTGGAGCCACACCTTTTTGTGCTCAGTGCTTAGTCCTGACTCTGTACTCAGGATCACTCCCGACAGGACTCGGGGAACATGTGGTGCTGGTGGTAGAGTCAAGTTGATCACATGCAAGGTAAGCACTCAACCCACTGTACTATCTGACTATATTTACTAGCTCTCTGGCTCTGAATATGATAATATATTTTAATTTTTTCCTATGGTATATTACATTGATTTACTATATATGTATGTATGTATGTATGTATGTCACTTGTCACTTGTCATCCCATTGTTCATCATCGATTTGCTCAAGGGAGTACCAGTAACGTCTCCACTCATCCCTGTCGCATGATAGTATAGCCCAATGGTGTATTGGGGGCTCTTTCAGGGTCAGGGGAATGAGACTGTTATTGTTACTGTTTTTGGCATATTGAATACATCATGGGTAGCTTGCCAGGCTCTGCCATGGGATATTCTCAGTAGCTTGCTGGGCTCTCCGAGAGGGATGTATGAATGAATGTGTGTGTATATATATACATATATATGTGTATATATATATATATATATATATGAATCACCATGAGATACACAATTACAACCACCGCAATGTCACCAATTTCCCTTCTGTCCCTCTACCCCAGCCTACCTCTAGGGCTGGCACTTTTATTTCCTCTCTCTCTCTCTCTCTCTCTCTGTCTCTTACAACCCCCCCCCCCCCATTAGTCCCTTTTGGGAATTATGGTTTGCAACACAGGTATTGAGAGGTTATTGTGTTTGTTCCTTTACCTACTTTCAACATGCAGTTCTTGTCCAGAGTGATTATTTCCAATATTTGGCATAGTGATATCTTCTCTATCCTAGCTGCCTTTACCCCGTCACTACTTGTCGCAAGCTTCCAACCATGGGCTATTTCTTCTGGCCCTTGTTTCCACTGTATTTGGGTATTAGTCTCATACTATATTTTTTATACCCCACAAATGAGTCCAGTCATTCTATGTCTGTCCCTCTTCCTTTGACTCATTTTACTCAGCATGTCCATCCATTCACATGCAAATTTCATGACTTCATTTTTCCTGGTGGCTGTGTAGTATTCCATTGTGTAGATGTACCATACTTTCTTTATTCACTCATCTGTTCTCAGGCACTTGGGTTGTTTCCAGATTCTGGCTGTTGTGAATAGTGCTGCAATGAACATAATGCAGATAGCTTTTCTGAATTGTTTTTTGTCCCTTGGGGTATAGTCCCAGAAGTAGTATTACTGGCTCCTATGAAAGCTCAAGTTCAAACTTTTAGAGAAATGCCTATTGTTTTGCAAAAAGGATGGACCGGTCTGCATTCCCACCAACAATAAGACCTTTTCTTATGTCTGAGTAATATTCTGTTGTGTAAATTATGTACTATAATTTTTTATCCAGTAACCTTTTCTTAGACACTTGGGTTGTTTCTAGATTTGGGCTATTGTGGATAGTGCTGCAAGAAACATGGGGATGTTAATATCTTTTCTACATTTTGTTTTTTTGCCCTTGGTGTATATTCCAGGTGGTGGGTTACTGGGTCAAATGGAAGCTCAACTCCTAGAGTTTTTTCTAATAGTATTATGCTGTTAATTCTAACCACTATATAATTTCCCAAATAAGATGAATTCATGTTAATACATGTTATGTGTATTACTTTTTTCAAAGGGCAGATACTATGAACTGTCAAAACGTACTAATAATTTAATATTCCAGTCCAATGTTTATCACTATTTTTTGATATAGTTGAACTTATCTTTGTTTTTCCTATAGATTAAAAATAAATGTCATTTTGACACAAATTACAAACATGCATTGTATTCCTAGCATGTATCAGACTCAAATTTTTGTGATTTTTTTAATTACCTAAGTATTTTCAAAAGATAGACTTTCCATTCCTCTCTCAAATTAAGAGCAAGCAGCTATTAACGGAGTGATGCATAAAATTAAGAGCACATATAAGTTTCTGCTGCAGATGTTATATCTTGGAGTATGACCTGGTTTAATTTTAGATATGTAAGAATAGCAAAAATCACATAGATGTGTGGAATATTTGAGTGTCAGTCACATATAATTAATTACACATAGAAATAACAATAGCATATTTAACTGTGGTATAAATTTCTAATCTGAGATGAAAAAATATTTTCCATATTATCTTTTGCTTTATAGAATGCAACTCCTCTCAAATCTGCTGGTTCCCTAACATTCCTATCTTTCTTTGTGCTTGAACATACCACAAAAGAATGTAAATGTCCTTTCTGGTTGGATACTTAGAGAATTTTAATCCACTTCTGATGGGAATGTCAACTGGTTCAATCTCTTTGGGAAACAAATTAAGGGCACCTCATGGAAACTAGGACTTCAGCTTTCAGTTGAGACATCAATTTTAGTTCTTAGTACTTACTAAGGACTCCAAAACTTTATTTTGAAAATCCATTTGTGCTTCTATGTTTATTGTAGCACTCTATTAATAATAGTCAAAGTATGAATACAGCTGGTGTCCAAGAACAGATGACTAGATAAAGAAATTATGATATATATTGCAGAGGTGTCTTCAATGGAATGACCACATGACCACAACATTATTAAACTTGCCAGGAAATGGATGTAGTTAGATAATATCATGCTTAATGAAGTCAGTCAGAAAGAACAGGATAGATATAAAATAATTACTCATATGTGGTATTTAATGATACACAGCAAAATAGCAATAAGAGGTCAAAGGCAATTAAATGGGAGAACTGATCTACAGAAAAGAATTTGGGGGGAGTGTGAAAAAGAGGGATTTGGAGGAGGGATGTGGGTACACGAGTGATGGATAAGATGTTGAAATTATGTAATTTATGTACATGTGAATGACCATTAACAATATTGTAAATCAGTGTCACAATCAATAAAAAAGATTACAAAAAGAACTATGGTATATATACACAATTAACTGTTATTCAGAGATAATAAAAGACAAAAAGTCATACAATATGCCACTATGTAGATGGATCTGGAGAGTATCATGCCGAGCAAAGTTATTCTGAAGATGAAGGACAGATGCAAACGATACCTCTTGTATGTGGGATATAAGAAGTGTAGTAAGGACATAACAAATGTCCAAAGGCAGCAACAAAATGAAACTGTTCTATAGAACTGAACTTACCTTGGGAGGGATAGGAAAACAGATACTGTTAGAGAGAAATGGACACTCTGGTAGAGGCTGTGGTGTTGAAATATTGTGTGCATGAAATGTTATCATTAACACTATTGTAAACATCTTGTCTCAAATCACTGTATCACTGTCATCCTGTCGTTCATCGATTGCCTCAAGCAGGCCCCAGTAACGTCTCCTCCGTCCTAGCCCTGAGATTTTAAGAAGTGCCACATTAGAGGCTCTATCAGGTTCAGGATAATGAGACCCATCATTGTTACTGTTTTTGGCATAACTGAATACACCACGGGGAGTTTGCCAGACTCTGCTGTGTGGGCAGGACACTTTTGGTAGACTGCCAGGTTTTCCAGAGTAAGAACTAGATAAGATTTCTCAGCCGCACGCTTCCGGGAGCAGGGTTTTATAGTCTCTGGGTCTTGACCATCTTGTCTCAAATAAAATAATAAAAAGAGGAACTTTAGGGCTGGAGAAATAATTCAGCAACCAAAGATATGTGCCTGGCATGTGCTTGGTCCTGAATGTGAACCCTGGTACCACATGACTTCCAAACTTCACTAGGCATGGCCCTGGTGGCCCCTGAACACTGCACACATGGCCCTGATGTCCTCCAAACTAAGCATTGAACCATCTTTTCCAGTTGGCTGAGTCTAGAGTGGCCTATTGGTCTTATGAAATTCTGCTTAAACAATTTTATTTTTAAATGTAATAAAAGAGTTTTGTTACCTATAAATGTGTAGGGCATTCACCTCTCCTTAAAAATATTTTGTTAAAAAACATTTTAGGGTCACAGCAGGTTGTAGGGAAAAGCTATTTTGCTGTCGATGAGCTGAGTCCATTTTAGTATGTTCACAAGGAATATGTCATAAACAAAGATCCAGAAATGCTCACCCAACTTTGGTACTGGTGCACGCAAGATTTTTTGATCGTTCAGTTTTGCTGATGATTGGTAGTAACTGATTACAGAATTTATTAACTTGGGCTCTTTTCTATTATCAAAAATACTTGAGATAGTTTATGATTAAACTAGTATGATGCTTTGGGGTAAAATTAACTAAAGGAAGGAGAATATGTCCGAGGTTTTGGTATCACATTGATTCAGTTACCTAGAAGCAAAGACAAACTAAAACATTAATTATAGAAGTCTAATTTTCTGAAAACTCACAGTGAATACATTTATTTACAGAGATAATTAATGTATGAAAATCATTTTTGCACACTTAGATTTGATTAGGGATTTATTGAGCTCTTTGTGTAGAGCATAGAACAAAGATTTTATTTAGAAGCAGTATGATTAAGAAAGAGATCACAGTTCCCTAGACTATTTCCTTTCTGCAGATTCCCTTCAACTGCCCTTTGAAAAGTGGAATTCAAGAAATTGCCTTTATAAAAACCTGGAGAGTTCTCTCATTCAATGTTGGTGGCAATATTGTCTGATTCAACCTTAATGGAAAGCAATATGGAAATATATAAAAATTAGGAATGGAATTCTCATGTGACCCTGTAATATCACATTCTTACATCTACATTGCACGCAAAAACACTAATTTGAAAGGATATATATAGTCATTGTCACAATTAGTAAATTATCCAAGGTATGAAAACAACCCAAATACCCAAATACAGTTGAATTAATCAAGAAGTTATGGTATACATACAGAATGGAATACTATGCAGCTATGAAAAAAGAACAAAACCATGGAATTTGTGCTGACTGAAATCACTCAGAGATAGATGAAAGATGATATCTCTCATATTTTGGACTTCAAGAAGCACAGCAAGGTAGTATTGATATTCCAAAGGGAGAATTGATACTCCAAAGAGGGCAGCTTATTTTTATTTTTTAAAGACCTGGTCTTTGATATCCTGCAAACTCTCTTATGCTGCATCTTATTGACCAAAATAAATCAAAGGGGCTGGTCAAGTCACAGGGAGGGGCATTTAAATTAATGCAGTTCAAGTGGAACATCACAGGAAATTAACTTTGGAGACTAATAACTACAGAAGAATAAAGATATTTGGAGAATTTTTGACTAAATTGGATTATTGGTCTTTGGAAAATCTACACAAAGATTCTTAGATGTTGTCCAGTTAGGAAATAATGTGTGCCCATACTACAGGCATGGATTGCTTATTATTTTTGGAGTACATGTAAAAAAAGTACATGTAAAAATAGTACATGTAAAAGAGGGGCATTTTAAAAAAAATTTTTATTAGTGAAACACCATGAGGTACAGTTGTAGATTTACAATTTTTTGTGTTTGGGTTTCGATTATACAATGATCAAGTACCCATCTCTCCACCAGTGCCCATTTTCCACCACCATAGATGATATCCCTCCCACCCCCATCCCCCCCATCTCACCCTGCCTTTGTGGCAGGGCATTCCCTTTTGTTCTCTCTCTCCTTTTGGGTGTTGTGGTCTGCAAAAGAGGCAATGGGTAACAATCATGTTCAGTCCACAGTCTACTTTCAACATACATCTCCCATCCTGGGAGGATCCTCCAAACACCCTTTATTTGGTGCTCCCTTCTCTATCTGAGCTGCCCTTTCCCCTAGAATGCCTGGCTGGCCTCTAAGCTATGGAGTAATCCTCCTGGTGCTGATCTCAGCTATTCTTGGGTATTAATCTCATATTTTGTTACTTTATATCCCCCAGATGAATGCAATCTTTCTATGTCTATCCCTCTCTTTCTGACTCATTTCTCTTAGCATGATACTTTCCATGATGTACCACTTGTATGTAAATTTCATGACCTCAAAAGAGGGGCATTTTGAAGTAAAAACAGGGGTACACAAGTGTGTTCAGTGGAGAAGAAATGTTTGATCTTTTGTCAGATTTCAAAACATTGAGAACAAAAGGCTATTTCTTTTCCCCTAGTGTATTTGTGTCATTTATTTGTATTCAACATGGGGGAGTTTATGAAATCAACTTGTTATTACCTGGTATCGACACTAGCGCTTTTTTGGAGTTTGTGGACTACCAGTCGGAGGTTGAGTTATGTATGGGGCAGGATGGAGTAAAACTGAGAATTGCATGGTGTAGCTCCATAAATGTTCTTCCAATAGAATATACTATGTCTCTTTTCTTCAAACACTTCCTCCTCTCTTCCCTTTTTTTTCAATTTTGAATAATAAGATTAAGCGAAGAAAAACTCTCATTTTAACAACAACAGCACCACCACAATAGAAAAAGAACAGAGCTTGTCAGAAATAATTCTAGGTGATAAAAAATATACTTACAGAAGAATAACACTGTACATGTACAGTTTCTATACACTAATCCTGATGAATTTTGTGCTTGGAATGTAATTAATTTTAAAATCAAAGAAACGAACAACCTGAAATGGCCACAGGAGATTGGGCAGACTAAAGATCAACTTAATGAATGCATATGATATCTAGTCTCTTGGGGTCATGATTTCAGGAGAAAAATAAGCCAAAGAGGTTCAGAGAAACACGGAGAAAAATCCAGGAAAAGGCTGCTTTTAGGAAGGAAAATATAGTGCCTACCAAATATATTCCTCTAAGTTTACATGTGGATAGGTTAAGTTTACAAAAATAATTTTCTGAGAGGTAGAAGTAGAGAAAGGTGAAGATGTCAGAGAGGGACTTGTGGGATAAATTTGCACAGTCTAGTGAAATGGGCAGAAGCCCAAGGACAACTTTTTTCCTCTGTAGCAGCTTGAAAGCAAAGTCTTATGGATTGGGCCCTCCCCCCCATTTTTTTTAGGATGATATTTTTGCTGATAGAATTGCAATAAATGTCCCTATCTGAAGAAAAATTTTTCACTATAAGTGATTCACTTCTGAAACTACTCTTGAATGAAGAGGTAACAACAACAACAAAAAGGATGGTGATTCATTGTACAGCTGAGATGTCAATGCCACTTACTGATGCTGTGACCTGAGCAAGTTATTTATTCTCTTTCAAATTCAGTGTCCTCATCTATAAAACGAGGAACAGAGGTAGCACAAGCCACGGATAATTCCATGAGGATTAAAGGGAATATGTGTGTAAAACCAGACCACATTAATATAAGACCCCAGCACACAGCAACCAGTTTTGCTATCAGGTAATGAGAACACATTTCAACCGTCTCTCGCCTGTTACATTTAAGTCCTTCCCCTCACCCAAGAATGTACTCTCTGTAAAATTAAAGTTCATTTCTTTGCACAGTACACTGATGTTAATGAAAACTTCGGAGAAGCCCCAAATGAAAATGTTTTGGCAGAGGTGCAGTGTTTACTCAGATATACGGGTTAAGCCACACAAAACTTTTCCATTTTCCTGCCTCTCAATTAGCTCTAATTCTTGCCTTCACTGCTCCTGCTTTTGGAGTGAAAGGGTTTTCGATGGTCCACTGGGCCGCTGGATTAAGCTGTACTTAAGTTACTTATATGCAGAAATAAACTTGTCTCCTTTCCTCTTATCCTTCCTATACAATGGCACATTCCTACTAATTACATTATTCTCAGTGATTCTCCAGGGTCCTCTGGATAACAAGAAGCAGCAATGTTACAGGACATATGCTTTCACGCTTTATTGGACACTGTTATCCACGGGCCTAACACTGAAGCTGAGCAAACAGTCCAGACCCAAACGTGAAAACCCACGGATCGTCAATTGCATGAAGTCTGAATTTGATGAGAGTGCCATTTCCCTGCCCTTTCCTCTGTGCTCATAGAGAACGAAACAGCTCTGAAATCCCTAAGAGATGCTGCTTGATTTCAGCCCTGTGAAATTTTAACCAAAAGGTAATAGAAAGGAGAAACCAAGCTTATCAAATTTTCCTTAGGAGCACTGGTCTGTTTCACCGGTGGTAATTGGCCAAGTTCAGGCCTGCACTCCAACAAGATACAGGAAGTTGTAAGAAAGAACAGCCAATAAATAATCCAGTGCTTTGGAGGACAGCCTTTTATGTTCTCTGCTATTGATTTAGATGAGGTCTAAGGGAAGTGTAGAAGTGCAAAGGGAGAGTAAGTGAATTGGGTGACTTTTTTAGGGAAGCAATTGCTACTGGTTAATTACAAGAAGAATTTTGAGGCTGTGAGGTTGTTAATTGAATGAAGGACACTGTATGGAATGAAAGTTGGTTGCTATTAAAGGGTAATAGAATAAGAAACCAATGAGAGAGAGAAAGTTGCCTTCTCTTTCAGACACAGATAATTTAACCTATTTATTGGAGCATTTCATAAGAAACAAAGGAGAAAAATAAGAAGAGTCTCACAGGTGTCCCTTTAATTGAATCAGTGCAGTTGGTATTGTGACCAAAATTGCTTAGGCTGCAGGGCCTTCTGCTAAAAGGGCAGAGCATACAATCATCCTCTGGAAAGGTGTCAAGAGTGAAACTGTTTATGGCATAAACAGGGAGATGAATCTTAAATAGGTTACTCAGAAAATCTGATATTAAAAATAAGAAAGCCATCAGAGCGTTTCCAGGGGGTTTGCAAGCACAGACCCATCCTCGTCAGCTTGGCCAAGCCTGACGCTCACATACACACTAGCAGCCCATCGGGCTTCGTGGCTGTGTATGTGACTGAAACCTGCAGGCAAAGTTTCACAGGGAGGAGCAAGGCATTGAAGTCTTTTGTCCTCAGTGATCAGGAAGAAGAGCAGGCACATATCATGACAGTTTTAAGTATGCAGAGTGGGAACAAGACAGAAAGTGACTCTGATTTTCAGATCTATTTTCTTAAAGGACAATGTCTCTTCTGCATCTTCACCTAAGTTTTTGGTTCTTTTAATTTTATGTGATATATAGGTGTGCTTCATATTAGAGAAAGAGATTCAATTCTAGAAATGGGATCCACTTCAAGGTTATAGATATTTTTTGAATACCTAAGTGCCAGGGACTGTTGTATCTGGACATGGTGGTAGATAAGGAATGATAGTAGCTTTTAATTTTTTTAATTTTTTCATTTTTTTCTATTTCTATTCTATTTTTCCTCTGAAAGGGAAAATAATTCAAGTCCCAGAGATTCATTCCCAGTCATTCTAGATAGGCAGTAGGCTTTGTGGTCCTCTTTACTTGAGAGGATTTCACAAATGAAGCAGTTTTTCTGGATTTGGTTAATATGTGTACAGTCAAAATGTCATTCTGGGGCCAGACAGAAAACTTATAGGGCTGAGCATATGATCCGTATGTGGTAGATCTGGGTTCAAATCCTGACACTGCGTGGTTCCTTGAGCACAGAGCCACAAGTAACTCTTCAAGCACCTAATGGGTATAGCTCCCCCCAAATAATCTCTTTGCCAGCATGAGCAAACTTTCCTGTTATTTTTAATTACAATGAAAATTAGAAGAAACGGATTTCCCTATATTGCAAAAAGCACCATTGAGAGTTGTTGAGAGGAATAGAAAGCAGAAGCCTTGTCATTAGGGGAACCAGGCTTCTGCTGTCCCAGGCTGAATTCTGGCAAGGTTCAAGCTCCACACTAGGGGTCCTGGCTGCTGTCAGCTGTGGTAACACTCTGGCTCCTTGGAGGACTAGGAGAACGTGATTGGGATCCCCAAGATATGCATGTAAATCAGAAGACATTGGGGTTTGGAGGGTCTTGACAGTTCACCGATGTCTATATGTTGAACTTTGCATTAGAAAAGCGTTAAGTATCATCTCTGACCTTTTGTTATGAGAAAGAAAACCGACTAGGGACTTGAAAAATACATAATGATAAATCAGCAATAAGATTAACAATAAAACTTTTGAGAAATGAGCTTTCTTTGTATATTTGTCTCTTCCTGGCCCATTTCCCAGCTCTGTCCTTGGCTCTCTGGTCTGGAAAATGGTGCATCCCAGCTTTGCTCCCCTTCGGAGTCTTGTGGTATGTGAACATCTGCCTCTGGGGAGATTGGTCATCTCTCTTCTGGGTCTCCCTGAATTGACTGAGCCGTTACAATAAATCTTCTGGGAAGGCACTGGGCTTCTGAGTCCTTTACATTGGAATGGAAATAACAGTCCTGAATTTCTCGAGCACACCAATATTTTTCTATCAGAATCCAGATAGCATAAATGATGATCTAAGCTTTATGAATTGTATCATTCATTCCATAGTGCAAAATACTTTGTATTGTTTCTTATATGACAAAAGATACTTTAATTTTGTCCTGATGAAAAAAAGAATTCAGACTTACTAAAAATATATGACTTTACAGAAAACATAAAGAAGGTGTGGACTAAAAATATTGCAATTCCTTTTTTATGGGGGGGGGTGTTCTGGAGGTGGTACTAGGGAATAGATCTCAGGACAAGTGCTCTACTACTTGGGTTATATCCATGACCCCCACTTGCAATGTCACTACTCAGTGATAGTCACTGTTAGTACTATTGGTTTACTAAAATTTTTGATATTTATTAATTTGTTAAAAATTCGACTATCATAGGAAAATTATTTGTGAATGCCATTACTTTTTTTCACATGAACAAATACAGATCTTAGTTCTTTTCATGGCCTCGTATTGTTCCATAATGTAGAAGATTATAATAGACTCAAATTAACCGTCACTGGAGTGTAATTTTCTGTGGGGTGTCATACCTTTGGCTGTGCTCAAGGCTTACTTCTGGCTTTGCAGTCAGGGATCATTATTGGCAGGCTCAGGATATCATATGTGGTGTTGAGGATCAAACCTCGGTCAGCTGTGTGCAAGTTATATGCCTTACCCAGTGTACTATCACTCAGGGCCATGAAGGATATTTTTGTAAATATTTGTAAATCTTATATAAACACAATTGGAATACATGTCCTTGTACTTGGAATTTCTTTCCTTCTGATAGATTGTAAGAAGTGTAATTACTTGATGAAAGATACATGCTTTTTAAAGGATTGAAGCATACATTACAGCCTCCACAGAAGTTGTTAGAGGTTTTTTTTATGCCTGTGGCAGCATATGATCACTTCTCATTTTTCATCAGAAATCTATGTGTGTCTGTCCATTTCCCTTGGTGAATGAAAACTAAGGTAGTCATATTCTGATCTTTGCTAACAAATCTGTGTCTTCAGTTTTAGTTTCCTTGATTAGAGTTGAGGTTTTGTCATCCATTTACTTATTAGCTAATTTTCCACACATTTAAAAAATATCTATTGAGTACCTAGATGGGTATAGGGCAATAGTGAGAAATATAAATTGTTCTTCCCTTTAGGGGTCTTATGCTTTAAGGGTATATATACAGCATTAAATTCTTAGGTTGTCATAAACTACCACAAAATGATTGACTTAAAATACAGACATCAATTCTGGAGGATAGACATTTTGATTTCTGGAGGATTGAGATCTGAAACCACAATGTTTGCAGAACCACACTCTCTCCAAATCCCATTAGAAAATCCCTCTGGGACTCTTCTACTGTCTGTTGGTTTGTTAGCAGCCTTCGGCTTTTTGAGGCTCGGATGTGCAGCACTCCATTCTCTCTCTGCATATACTGCTGTCTTTTTACAAGGACACAAATCACAGTGAACTATGGGCTCACACTAGGCCTCTATATCTCATATTAAGTAATTTATGCTAGCAATGACTTTATTTCCAAGTAACAGTTATTCTGAAGTAAAGCCTATGACTCTAATCTATCCTTTCTTTTCTGGGCAGAGGATGGTTAACATAATTTAAACAAAACAATTCGAATAAGTAAAACAATTTATATTACGGTCACTATTCTGTCACTATTGTGACATAGAACTATAAGAGGTAGAGGTTGAAGGAGTGGTAACCTGGTCAAGTGGCTTGATGAAGGTACCCCCAGTACTGGGTAACTTCTCTGGGATAATCACATAAAGGCAGAATTATTCAGAAGAAAGATGACAAGAGTGCAGCTAGCAGTGTTCCCATTACAGCAAAAGTATCTGTAGAGCAACAGCCTCTGAGTAAAGTGAGGTTGAAAAATTACAGAAGACCAGGCATGTGAATTTGAAACTTGTACCTAAGAACAAAGACTAGTGAATGAAGTGATTTGTCTGGATTGAGGGAGAGGATAAGATTGGACTTGTGTTTTCTGAAATTTCATTGTAATTTCACCATGGGGCATGGCTTGAGGATCAGTAAACAGTCATTAGAGACATTTAGCAGCTGAACCATGGATTACTGATGAGGCAGGAGTTAGGGGAAAGAGTGGTGACAGTGGAGAGGAGATCTCAGTACAAATCTGAGAGATGAGGAGAGGAAGGAGGAGGAGAATAAGGAGGAGGAGGAGATGGAGATAAAGAGTAAGGATTTGGTAGATTTGGTAAATAGATAAAGTGTAGGTGGTGAAGGAAGCAATGTATAGATTAAGTCCAAAGCTTGTCTCAAGTATGTGGGAGGTGGAGGGCAGTTAGGATAGAGAAGGTATAACAATAATAGTTGGAAATTATCACTCTGGACAAGAATTGAAAGTAGGTAGAGGGATATACATGATAACCTTTCAGTACCTGTATTGAGAACCATAATACAGAGAGAGAGAGAGAGAGAGAAGTGAAAAGTGTCTGCCATAGAGGCAGGAGGGGGTAGAGGTGGAGGGTGAGAGAAAAAATGGGGACATTAGTGTTGGGAAGTGTATGCTATGCTGATGAAGAGATGGTTTTGGAATATTGTATGACTGAAACCCAATCATGAACAAATTTGCAAAAGTGTATCTCACGGTGATTCAATTAAAAAAATAAATTGAAAAAGGAAAAAGATTGAGTCCAAGGCATCCAGTTGGTATAGCAAGAGAAATGTAGGGTTCTCACAGAAAATTAGCAATACTTCGGAAGATTTGGGGACCCAAATTTTGTGCATCTCATTTGAGGTCCCTTGAGGTTTGTAGGGGCAAATGTTGAGCAGGTCATAAAATATCTGGTTCTGGAGCTTAGAGAGAACATAATATTAGATACAATTCTGAGATTATCTGTATGCTCTAGAGTAGTATATTTCTTAGTGCCTTGGGTCATGGTTAGTTGGTTGAAGAAGAAGGTATAATAATCTATTTTGTTTTAATTCTTTGTTAAGTTGCCTCCTACCATTTGGTATTTTTTATGTTTATGAGCTCTTTTTTATATAATTATTTTATATAATTATTTTATGTGTTAACATAAGACTTGAAATATGCATTACATTAAGTTTAATACCCATCTTTTTATTCACTTCGTTGCTATTATAGTTTGTGGGCATTAGGAAAGTCTTAGATATTTATATAATTTTATTTATCAATCTCCTTATATATGAACTGTGTTTAAGATATTAAGTTTTTGAATAACATTGTTCAAGTTTGAATCCTGCCTCTGCCACTTATCATCTGTATGAATATGGGTTACCATGGATGGTCTTGGTCGACATGATGAACTCAGACAGTCTCTCACCCTGTTCGTTCCATTCTAGGCTATGGGCCCTGATGTAGAGTTCATTGGCTGATCTTCTCGGTCCTATCTTTTTTTTTTGTAGGAGTGCTACTATTTATTCAGCCACTGATCAGCTGATTGAATTGGGCATGAACTCCACCTTAATTTTTTAATTTTTTTCTTTTTATATTTATTTATTGAATCACTGTGGGAAAAGTTACTAAGTTTTCAGGTTTGTCTCGGTCATACAATGATCAAACACCTTTCCCTTCACCAGTACTCATTTTTCACCAACAAGAACCGCAGTATACCCCCCTCCCACCCTCCAAATGCCTGTGAGGCAGATGATTTCTACTTAACTCTTCTCTACATTGATTGCATTCATTATTTCGACAAAAGATGCACCTTTATTATTTAGAATTTCCCCCCAAACAATCAGAATTGCTGAAAAGGCATTGTGAAATATTTTGTTTTCTATAGCTGGTTCTGAGAATCATATAATATCACCATTTTGGATTTCTGCAAAGAGCCAGATCATTACGAGATTAGTTTCTGTGTGTCTGGTGTTATGGCCGTGCCATAGAGCTACTCATGGGGGGTAACTCATGACCTCGGTAGGGCGTGAAGGATGTGCCGGTACCGCCCCCCTTCCCATGAGACTGCTGTTGCCCTGTTACCGCCAGCTTGTACCTGGCTTTCCTATAAACTCTGAGGCAGCGGCCACCTTGCTGCCGGCAGGGAAAAGGCGGAAGGGAGCAACACCCTTTCCCTCCTGGGGAAGCATGGCGCCGTAGTTTAACGCATGGTCCATTCACTTTTCTTCTGCAAGCTGCTGGGCTCTGGACTAAGTCCTTTTGCCTCTGGAGCCATGGCCTTGCCAGGAGCTGCTTGTGGGGGGGCAACACATGACCTCGGTAGGGCGTGAAGGACGAGCCGGTACCATCCCCCTTCCCATGAGATTGCAGTTGCACCGTTACTGCCGGCTCATACCTGGCTTTCCAATATGCTCTGAGGTGGCTGCCACCTTGCTGACGGGGGCGGGGGAGGCGGAAGGGAGCAACACCCTTTCCCTCCTGGGGAGGCATAGCGCCGTAGTTTAATGCATTGCCATTCACTTTTCTGCTGCAAGCTGCCGGGTTCTGGATTAAGTCCTTTTGCCTGTGGAGCCATGGCCATGCCAGAGAGCTGCTTGTGGGGGGCAACTCGTGACCTCGGTAGGGCGTGAAGGACGAGCTGATACTGCCCTCCTTCCCATGAAACTGCAGTTGCCCTGTCACCGCTGGCTCATACCGGGATTTCCAATAAGCTCTGAGCTGGCGGCCATCTTCTATGCAGTCCAGATGCATTTCTGCCAAAAGCCACTGGGTTTCAAATTTTGTTTCTGAGTCTCCAGTATCATGGCTGTTAATCAGCTTGATCAGGAGCCAGAGAGGCCATTTGTAGGCAGCTACTCGGGGTGTCATTGGGATGGGGAGAAAGAGTCGGCTCCACCCCCATGTGGTGAGGCCCCATGTGTCTTGTCATTGCAGGCCCAAACCTGACTGTGCAGTAGCCTCTGGAAGATGGTGGTCACCAGGCCACCAGGGGGAACAGGCCAAGGCACGAAACCTATTCCTAACTGGACACTCCCAGTGCCAGTAACCTACTGCAGGAACAGGACGCATTTCTGCCAAAAGCCTTTTGGTTCCGAGATTTGTTTCTGAGTCTCTGGGATCATGGCCATTAAGCAGTTCGATCAGGAACTAGAGAGGCCATGCCTCCAATGATATAGCTGAGCCAGAGGTGGTTTGTGGGTGTGTCTCCCACATACCTAACTTTTGGCCACTTACTTTCTTGGTAAACTTTGCCCCAAGTTTTTGGGGTCTGGCCAAAGGCACAGCAGCAATTTTGGGGTATCTGAAAGTCTGATGTTGCCATCAGGCTGCTGATGCACTCACCTCACAGGTACAGATGGACCTGATGGCAGCACCATACCCCCTCTTCTCAGTCCTATCTTGGCATTAAAATCACTGACAATGATCTCGTAGAAGGTGTGGTCTTCTTTAGAGAAATTATCCAGACCAAGACCATCCATGGTAACTCAAAATTCCAGAAGGCCAAATCTAAATGTTCGACATGGGAGTCTCCTGGTGGACGGTTCCACAATGAAATTGACTACATCATATTCAATCAACAGTTTTGCCTGACCGATGTTGCTGTTGTCCCAAAATTCCTAATGGGATTGGACCACCGTCTCCTTCCTACAGAATTCTACTTCACAGAGAGGGGAGAAAGGGCTGCAAAGTTTAAGAAGAGAATTCCCAGAATGACCACCAACTGGGAGCTCTTTGGCACTATTGCTGCAACATGGGAAGATGCCATTGTCGACAACATTGACGAGGACTAAGATCGACTGGTTCAGCATCTTCATGATTGTGGGAAGAATGCTGAGAGAGAGAGACAGACACAAAAACACACCTGTCTTCAAAAACTCTCGACCTCATTCACCAATGTGGCTTAGTGCAAGCCTCAGGCAACCAGAAGCAAACATCTGAGCTTGCAAAGCAGTGCAGAGAAGTGATCAAGGAAGACCTCAAAGAGAGAAGAACAGCAGTGCTGGGAGATGCAGCAGAAATCAGGGAAAGCGTTCGCAATGCTGCCTGTCTTTCGCCAACTACAAGACCAAGATGACTGCCATCCGACATCCTGATGGATCTATCACATCTTCCAGAATGTCAATGGAGAAGATTATCCATGACTTCTACTCGGATCTCTTCAATAGCCACGTCCACCTGCCCACGTACCAAATTCCACAGGATGGACATGTTCCCAATGTTCTCCCTTCCGAAATCTGACACACCATTTCATGGGTAAAAAAGCTAACAGCGCCCAGCCCAGACAAAATCAGACCCAAACACCTGAAGAACTTGACATAAGTACTCATCAATACACTGGCTCGGCTCTTCACATGCTACCGGTCTGAATGCAAGTTTCTGTCCCAATGGAAAACCAGCAGGACTGTACTACTGTACAAGAAGGAAGACATCCACGACATTGGCAACTATCGCCCAATCTGCATGTTGTCTGTCGTCTACAAGCTGTTCACTCAAGTTATCCTGAATAGGACTGGCAGAACACTGGATGAAGGACAACCATGCAAGCAAGCCGGGTTCTGAAAAGGATTCAGCACAATCGACCATATCCACACAATAACAAAGCTTACTGAGGTTTCTCGTGAGTTCGTGATACCAGTCTGTCTAACATTCATTGATTTAAAGAGGGCCTTTGATTCTGTTGAGACAGAAGCGGCCATCAAACTCCTAACCAAACAGGGTGTTCAAACTCAATACATCCAGATCCTCCTTGAGCTGTGTTAAAGATTCAGTACCAGGATCTCACCATTCTACAAGGAAGTGATCATCAATGTCAAGAGAGGGGTTTGGCAGGGTGATACCATTTCATCAAAACTCTTCAGTGCCACCCTCAAGAATGTTATGCGATGACTGGAATGCGAAGGAATGGGAGTGAAGATAGAAAGTTGGCAATTATACTACCTCTGCTTCACTGATGACATTGTTCTAATAACACCAAACATTAGTCAAGAGGAAAAAAATTCTGGCAGACTTTGACCGTAAGTGTGGAAATGTTGGACTGCAGCTGAATCTCATGAAGACAATGTTTATGAGAAAAGGTTTCATTCCTGACATTCAATTAGCTCTCAACGGAATGAACCTCTCCGAATGCAACAGTTATGTGTTACCTAGGTCAAGAACTCAATATGACGAATGACCTGGCACCTGAGTTGCACAGAAGGAAGAGCGGCTTGGAAGGCCTTCACGAGTGTTGAAGAAATAGCTAAGAGGACGAAGATCCTCTGGCTCCAGGCACATCTCTTCGATTCCACTGTTCTTTCTGCATTAACATACCCCTCAGAGACCTGGGCCCTACAAAAATAGGATGAGAATGCTGTTTGGGTCTCCCAAAGAGGAATCGAAAGAGCTATGCTTGAAGTATCACGCTTCACTTAAATCAGAGAAAGAATCCGGAGTTCCGACCTCCATTGACAGTCAAGAATCAGGGATGCTGTCTCATTTGCGAAAGTGTCGAAAATCAGATGGGATGGACATGTAATGCGATTTGGAGATGACCGCTAGACTAGAGCCATTATGGACTGGATTTCACAGGAAGTCAAAAGATCGCATGACTGCCCACCTATGAGATGGTAAGATTTCTTCATCAAGATCATGAATGATCGGTTTGAGGCTCTTCGTGTTCCTAGAACGAGCAGACGCCATTGGGTTACACTAGCACATGGCAGGAACGAATGGAGATGTTACTGGCACCCACTTGAGCAAATCGACGAGTAACGGAATGTCAAGTGTGATCAAGTGATCAAGTGATGAACATGGGAAGGTTATTTAATTTATTTGTCTGACAATTTTCTTACCTTTAATATGGATATGAGAAGAAAATCTATTTTATTATGGACATTAAGCACTACAATACACAATAAGAACAGTGTCAGGAAAAATAAACATACAAGTCAATAAGTATTAGCAGTTACTATTTTGTTGCTGGAGAGTAAATGTGACAAAGACAGTTGCAAATAAAGTATATTTGTAAATTCAAGTTGAAATATTATTTTGGAAACAAGTGGAAACCACCATCAAGGAAAAGCAACTTACACAAGATATCAGGACCAAGGATACAAGGAGAATGAAAACCTTGTTGGTTTAATGTCCTCTATAAACTGTTATTAAAATCAGTATCTGGTATTTTGAGTATTCGAATAAGATTTAAACATGGTTCACACATACCTGAAAGGAAATTAGCTAACCTTGTCTGCCAGGAGTGTCTAGTCTTCAGATAATAACATTTGGTATGTGAAAGCATACCCTGTATTTTGAAGAAAGTCTCTACATAGAAGTGATTAGATGAGCACAATGAGGCCAAGTAGACAACCAGTAGTGGCTGTGCTCATTTTTGTGCAGGGCTGATTAAAGTGAATTCCAGGGTGAACATCCAAGGAAAAAGTGGAGCAGGATAAAAAGTGAGAACAGAAGAGGTGGGTTGGTTTTGAACAAGCATGCAAACCAGGCAGTCCTGGTTGAACATTTTTGGGTAGTCTATGCTTGTGAATTCCCTGATGATATTTTGCCAGTTGAAGTCCTTACATCAGAATCCCAGAGAAGGACAAAACAGAAGCATTTCCCTTATGCACTAGAGATCGACTGAGAATGAAGGTGATTTTTGCTCTTTGTTTAGACTGTGCTCCATATCTCTACTCTCACTGAAACTCCTGTCCCAGGTGGGAATAGAACTGGCAGGCTAAAATGACTATAGTCATCATTACTCTACTAACTGCATTAAATATTGCCATTATAATTGTCATTATAGATATGGTCTCTGTTGTTGGTACCATGCTTAGTGAATACTTACTGAAATGCTCTTTAATAAGTGTTTTATACCTCTCGAGCTTTATTGTTTTTTTTTTTTTTGTTTCTGAGCTACGCCTGGGTTAACGCTTGGCTCTGTACTCAAGGATCAGTGCTGGCAGGCCTCAGGGGAACCTTATGTTGTGCTACTTATGAAGCTTGTGTTGCCTGACTGCAAGGTAAGTACCTTATCAGTCATACCATCTCTTTGGTCCCCAACTTGTAGAAGGAAGAAGCTGTCCTTGTTACCTCTAGTTCAGTACCAAGCCCATCCTGGTGGGCTTGAGAGTGATATAATGTCCATTATAAAAATGTCTACAGCAGAGCCTGGCAAACTACCCGTGGCATATTTGATATGCCCAAAACAGTAACAATAACGGGTCGCATTCTTCTGACCCTGAAAGAGCCTCCAATACGGCAGCATTAGGAAAAACGAGTAAGGAGAAGCTGCTAAAATCTCAGGGCTGGGACAAATGGAGACATTACTAGCACCTGCTCGAGTAAATTGATGAACAATGGGATGACAGTGTTACGGTGATACAGTGCTAAAAGGCTATTTTTCTTTGTGGCTTTGTGTCAGGTGGAATTTTGGATTTTTGTGTTTGGATAATACTCTCTGGCCATGGGAGGCCAGATTAGCTTTCTCAGTAAGTGACTGTAGTCTTGTTACTCATTCCACACTTATTACTCATCTGTAGGTAGAACATACCTACCTATAAGATGAAGGAGAGTGATCTGACAAGGAGGGATCTGAATCCTTTCTACCCATAATCAACATTTGGAATGCTCACTGTACTCATTGTACATTTTCTGTTGTTGAGCTGGTATGTTACTTTGATCACCTCTCTGTGAGGTCAGGTACTAATAAACGACCAGGAAGCATTGTTTTCTGCTTTCATCCCAGAAACTGACTGTGTTTTTCATGAATTTGGATCCATTGCATCCTTGCACCCTTGCTCCACTGACTGCTCCTAGGGAAAGAAGACCAGGGAAATTTAAAGGCCTTTTGTCCTGAGGGTCTGAGCGGAACAGGATCCTGGGGTGGGGGTGGGGGGCACTGTGGATCTTTTGTGGTTCTAGAGACAGAAAGAGTATCTTAGCTTTATCCTGGCCCTTGTCTTTTTTTTTCCTTTTTTTGGGTCACAACTGGCAATGCTCAGGGGTTACTCCTGGTTCTGCACTCAGAAATTACTCCTGATGGTGCTCAGGGGACCATAAGGAATTCTGGGGATCGTACCCAGGTCAGCCGCATTCAAGGCTAATGCCCTCCCCGCTGTACTATTACTCCAGCCCCAACCTGGCCTGGCCCTTGTCTTAGCCCATGAGTGCAGGAGAGGAAAGAGGGGAAAAAAAAAAAACCAACTAAGAACTCAGAAACAGCCTAGAAAATAAAACTGAAAACTTTTCTTATTCCTCTTCTCACTACCTGAAATAGTGATTTATTTCTTTGCTTTTCTTTCTAATTATATCTTCTTATACTAAACTGTGGATTCAATGAGAATAGCGGTCTTGTCTGTTTTTATCAATTTATGTACATAAGGAAAACTTGGACTTGGCACACAGTGGGTATTCAATAAAGGCATATTTTAATAAGTCAACAAATGCAGGGTGAAATTTGTTGATAGCATTAAATATTTTAGTTTATCTAAAGCCTATTAACAAAGGGACCCAGAGGAATAGTGCGGTGGCTTAAGTGCCTGCCTTACAAGTGTAGGTCACAAGCTCAAACTGCAAGTATCTCACATGCACTGTGTTTTATCTTGGCAGCTCTGTTCTCTACGTTCTCAGCCCCAAAAGTAATTTCTGACTGAAATTCAGCACCACAAAAGGTGTGAGCTTTGCAGTTGAAAAAAGCAGCATGCAAGCACCATGAGTACAACCCTTGGTCTACATCTGTGAACATCAACTCAGTCTCTAGAGAGCACCGTGATTAGAAAATGCATGTCCTACCGAAAGAGTGCCAACCCTGGCAATCACTTCATCTAAAAGGATGCAGACCTCTGCCAGCACCATGGCTAAGTGTATAAGCACCAGGATCCAAGATGTGATCCCTGTTTCACACCAGTTAAAAAGGTGTGAGTACCATAGCCAAGCATGTGTGTGACATCCACTCATTGCAACAACCACGTCATCAACAATAATACAGCAAAGGATAGGAGATGAATAAAATAATTTTAAAAGATTTAAAATAATTAAACTGACCAGAAATAATGTAGGCAGGTGGTATTGCTATGACCATTTACTTTTAGGTAGCATGTAGATACACAGAGAGAGCAAATTGAGACCCTCCACACTTTTGTGAACACCTCCCGGAAGACTTCCCAGAGAAGTGCCATTCTTCTGTAGCACTGTAGTACTGTCCTCCCATTGTTCATCGATTTTTTCCAGCAGGCACCAGTAACATCTCCATTGTGAGACTTGTTATTACTGTTTTTGACATATCGAATATGCCACTGGGAGCTTTCCAGGCTCTGTCATGCAGGCGGGATACTCTCAGTAGCTTGCTCCAGCCCATTCTTTTAACAGATATATAAAATATTTATTGTAACTAAATCAAAGTGCAAGCATACTGTTCTGCTAATCAAATCATCACTCAGGTTGGGATCAGTTTTTCATCATTCTCTATGGCAGATAATAGAATCACGGTAACCATTGTCCAGCACATACAACTTCACCAGTGTTATATTTGCTGGTATGCTGTTTTCAGTTCTGTGTCAAGCGTTTTGGTTTGGTTTGATTTTGGTTTTGTAGCCACACCTGGCAGTTCTCAGGGATTACACCTGGCTCTGCATTCAGGAATCATTCCTGTTAAGCTCAGAGGATCAAATGGGATGCCTTGGATAGAATCTGGGTCAGCTGCATGCAAGAAAAGCACCATACCCACTGTATTATCACTCTGACCCAAATTCTGTGCTATGTGGAAGTCAGATCACCTCATATCTGTCCCTTTCCCATGGAAGTTTTCTGCAGATTTTTTTCTGGAGGATTCCATTAATTTTTTTTTTTATCTCTGATAGATCTTCCTCTACTCCTGGCAGGGTTAAGGTGTAGTAAGGGGAGGGGAATGAAATGAGATATTTATTTCCTTTTATATGAGCTATTTATTAACTCTTTCTCAGTGCTGGAGATTGCTGGACCTGCTGCAAAGGCCTGGATGAACTGAAGTTGTTTAGAGAAGGAGGCTGATAAAAGGGGCTTTAAGCAAAAGGAAACTAATTTTCAAGACAAAGGAAGATGTGATGCCTTTGAGGTGGTGGTGAGCGGTTTTCTTAAAGTCAACTAAGGATAAAGACAAAAAAATATATACACACCAAACCACCCAACAACCCAGCAACATTTGGGTTAGAAGTGACTGTAAACAGAACTGACGTAAGTAGAGGGGGCCTTCTTTTCTGAACTAGAAATGGAGACACATGGTCTGACACATGATCTGACAGATGGATGGAATATTTTGGATTATGACTGTCCCAGAAAAGCCTCTTACAGATGGCATAGGTGTAGTATACTGCCACTGACATGTTGTGACTTGAGGGGCCTGGAGAAAATGCCATGCCCTTCTTCAAAATAACTTCTCCAGTGCTGCTTTTCTTATCTACTATTAGAGACTTATTTCTGTGTTCCATGGAAACATTGAGATACTCCAGCTTGTCTTTTTCAAATGGCAATATCTCTAGTATGGAATCTCTTAAAAACTTCTCAAACTCTAGTTTTTGGGGGGACAGGGAGGGAGGTCATCCTTGAAAGTAAAGGAATGCTGATGTGGGGAGCCTGTGGGAAAGAAGAGTAAGTGAAAAGCCCTGATATTCTGCTTAGAGCTGACTTTGTCTCGTGAGAGTTGCCGAATGAGGTCACAAACACTCAGGAAAGTAAATTCATGGGAGAATTTACTGACCAAGGGGCAGCCTTGCCTGGCAAACCAGTCTGGTAGTGTTGCTCAGCTCACAGTTGAGTCATGACTAAGATGTGGAATGATACACCAGGCCCTTGCTGTACATGTATATTAAATTCTGTGATTTGTGAAAGAAAGATCACAGGGCTGTCATCTCAACAAACTACTCTTGCCTTTTAACTGGCAGAATTTGGGGAGAGAAAGTTTGGTATAAGCTTAAGCAATATTTCCACATTATTGTTTGTATTTTATGCCTGTAACCATTAAACTTATAACTTTCAGTATCTCTCAATCAAAAGGAAGAAAACTGGTCGTGAAAAATGCCAGGATTAGATATTATTATTTTATAAGTAGTCTGGGGTAGAGAGTTACTAAACAATTGGAATGTTCTAGCCCTGTTCCATTCACAACTTGGTAGTAAATTACTCTTTATCTCGTGGCATAATAGATATTTTTTAAAATTGTGAAAGTTTTGTTGATGAATTCTTAGTGTGCAACCCTACGCAGGGTTATAGCTTCACACTTATGTATGTTTTCATATCTATTCACACTCACCGCCAAAGCTCTAGTGTCATTCACTCCATCAGATTGACCCCTTCTCTTTCCTAGCCAACTTTTCCTTGCCTCTGGGAACAACCATATTTTTCAGTCTAAAAGTTACCTTTTTGTGCGTGTTTTGTTAGTTTTTTGCTTTGGTTATTTATATTTCACAGATGAAAAAAAATGTAGGGAATTGATTTTACTTTCTTTTTTCACTTAGTAGAATTTCTTCAAGTTTCATCCAGGCTACAAAAGGCCAGACTTTATCTTTTTCAAAATAGCTCCATAATATTTCACTGAGTATATGTATCATGACTTTTGTATCTAGTCACCAACTAATGGAAATGTAGGTAGTGTTTAGGTCTTAATATAAAATACCATATTAAAATTACTTTGTGTTTAAAGTGCATAATGTTAAGAAGACATTTATTTGATTAATTTTAATTAGAAAAATATTTCTTTTGTGACACCCAGCTGTGCTTAGGGTCTACTTTAGGCTGTGCAAGGCAAGTGCATTACCTGCTGTGCTATCTCTCTGAACCCCTCAGATGGACACTTAAAAATGATATTTGAATGATTTTTTAAAATTTTTTTCTTTTTTTATTAGTGAAACACCATGAGGTACAGTTGTAGGCTTACAAGTTGTTGTGCTTGGGTTTCAGTTATACAATGACGTTTTTCAATCAAGGGGTTTTGCTAATATTCTCTTGCTAAGAAATTTTACTTCAATCTACAATGATACTTGTATACTAAATACAATATAATAAACAACCCAAAGATGGGTTAGCAAAGCCTATATTATAAAAAGGAAGCAAGAAGCCTTATGCTGTTCATACCAGCTGCATAATTCCCTATGAGCTATCAAAGAATATTTAGAATACCACAGTTTTAAATTCTATGAATATTTGAGAGCATCTTGAAGAACAAGATCTTTACTATTTTCACCTAGATAAAATGGAATTGCTTTCTTCCTCTTCGTTTGAGAATACAGATAGAAGGAGACCATGTACATTTTCTTTGTTCCCTGATTGCTCAGCCAGAGCCAGGGATCTGATTGGTCAATGTTTGTGACATGAAAGGAGAATAAAACCTTTTAATGGTTAAGATATTCTTTGTTTAATTTTTATAAAACCTATTCTTATTTTACGTACTCTCACTTTGGGCACTTTTAGTAAGCAGACCAAGTTTCCAATTTAGAGAACAATAAAGAGCAAGGAAATGCAATGAAAAAACACTATATCTCAGTGCAGGAAACAATTTTTTAACAAAGGGGATGTTAATAAAAATACTTTGAGTTAATATATATGTGTGTCTATATATAACTCATCTTACATATGCATATCTATCTCTAATCTATATTGTTATATCTACATCTTTGTATCTAACCTATATTTATATCTATTTGCCTATAAATACTATTTCCTTTTGTTTTTTCTTGTCGTACCTGGTGATGCTCAGAGTGTATTCCTGGTTCTGCCATCAGGGATCACTCTTGATGGGGCTTGGGATACAATATGGGCTACTGATGACTGAACCTGCCTTCTGCAAGGCAAGTACCCTACCCTCTATACTAGCTCTCCATCCCTACTTATGTATACCTTTAACTGGAATTTAATGCGTTGCTGTTATTCTAAGCACTCACTAGTGGCCTTTCAGAATTGCTAGGACTGATATAAAAAAAACTCCAGCTCTTTAGGCGTACTTAAGTTCAGATAACTGTGAAAGAGGTGAACTGTTGTGAACTCTTTATAGGGCAAAGGAAGGCTGAAAGGCTGGGAAATTTAAGCAAAACGTTAGTTAAAACACACTGAACTATTTGTAAGTAGGTGTTCTAGAGGTCAGGTGATCTCTGAATGAAGGACTAATTTATAGTGAAGAAGTCAGAAGGACCAGACTTTAATCAAACTTTCTGAGAGAAAGACCAAAAGGTCATTTCCCCAATTTTCCAAATAGAGAACATGTTATTGTGTAAAACCAATCTTTAATAATAGATCATAAGAAAGAGATTGAGAATATTTTTCATTTCTGTTAATATGTAGGGAAGATTTTGGACTAATGTACATTGTCCTTTATAAAGGAAAAAAAAAGGTGCTTCTATTACCAAGACATGAATTAGAAAAGTAAATAAATGAGGCATGCATATATTTGGTCTGGATAAAGTGTATGAAATATTCTCCTTGGTGGTGGGTTATTCCTTTCTCACATAATCAAAAGGGTTTCATGGCCAGTATAAATAGCCTCTAATTGTAAGAGAAATCAGGCAACAGAGTAAGTACTGCAATGTACAAAGTATCTAGATGACGTTTAGTGGAATACACTTATTTCTCTACTTATAAAGGTGCCATCTCTTCATGCTTTTCCTTTTTTCCTTTTTTATATGGTATGCTGATGTGATGATTTTCACCGTGCATGTTGACTATGAGAAAATGGATAGGAAAGTCAAGGTCTCAGCATAGATATTTTTTGTGCCATTGAACTAATGCCATAGCTTGTTTTAACCAGGAAAACTTCTACATGAGTGCAAATTGTTTAATTAGGTTTCCCATCAATTATAGCTAATCACAATCCAAATAATATGAGAATTAAATTTAGTCAATATAAGTCAATGATTTAAAAAATCATTTTAGGAATATTATTGATTACCAGAATATAGATTTCGTGGTAAATATCTATTACTGGTGTCAATAAATTATGCTATATGACTCAAAGCATATCAATTCTGTAATCTCCTTTAAATAAATTAAAATTAAATTAAATAACTCTCAATTAAAATAACTGCCAAATTCCAGTAGGTTCATCTTCTTATTACCTTTAAATCCCACCCACCTTAATTTTAATTTAAAAGACAGCTATCTCTCAGCCACTAGCTTTTATCCTTGTGTGCTAGAAGGGAAAAACTATTGGCATTTTAAATTTCTATAATTTTAAATCCATTTTTCTAAAACCCAAATTATATACCTTCTACTTGAGGCAACTTCTTGAGTACTAGACATGAAGCTCTAAAGCAGTTCTAATGTAAGTGCTGATTTTTATTAGATAATATTGAGGGACAGACTTCAGAAACATTCAGTTAGACAGTATTTATTTTAATGTATTTTACTGAAATATGAGTTCACAAGGAATGGGAAATTTGAAAAAAGTTTCCTCCCCTTCCCTCTTTTCCCCTTCCTTCCCCTTCCATTCTCTTTCTTCTCTTCACTTCCCTTCTCTTCCCCTCCTTTCCGTACTGGTTCTTGACCTTTCTCTTTCTTTCTTCCCTTCGCTTCCTTGTCCTTCCTTCCTTCCTTCCTTCCTTCCTTCCTTCCTTCCTTCCTTCCTTCCTTCCCTCCCTCCCTTCCTTCCTTTTTTCCTTCCTTTCTTCCTTCCTTCCTCTCTCCTTCCCTCCAATCCTTCCTTCCTTCCTTCCTTCCTTCCTTCCTTCCTTCCTTCCTTCCTTCCTTCCTTCCTCTCTCCTTCCCTCAAATCCATCCTTCCTTCCTTCCTTCCTTCCTTCCTTCCTTCCTTCCTTCCTTCCTTCCTTCCTTCCTTCCTTCCTCTCTCCTTCCTCTCTCCTTCCTCTTTCCTTTGCTCCAATCCTTCCTTCCTTCCTTCCTTCCTTCCTTCCTTCTTTCCTTCTTTCCTTCCTACCTTCCTTCCTACATTGCTATCATAGGTGAATATAAGGCAGTATAAAATATTGCTACAGATTTTATAATGATTAACAATTTTATTTAATTATTTATTTCTTTTATTTGAGCCAGATCCAATGTTCACAGGGCCTATTCCTGACTTAGGGATCAATTCTAGTGCTATATATGCGTATATATAATTATATCTATACACACAAATATACTTATTTGCACACATAGATATATACATATACACACATACACATACACATATACATATATGCATATATAGATGCACATATATAGCACTAGGAGTGATTATTGTATAATTGCTGTCAGGAGCAATCCCTTGATCAGAGCCAGGAATAAACTGTAAGCACAGCTGGGTGTGTCCTCCCCACCTAAGCAAAGCTATATGCTTGGGTGAGCAAATATGGTGCTGAAGATAGAACCAGAATCAACCATATCCAAGACAAATTCTTTAACCACTGTGCTGTCTTTCTGGTCCCCAAATCAACCTTTTAAAATGATCATCTTCTCATAATATCATATCTTCACAGTTCTACCAAGAGTTTGGTAGGTAAGTGGAAATTTTCAGTCACACACACACACACACACACACACACACACACACACACACACACCCCTCCCTTACATCATTAGGGACCAAAGTGAAAACTCACTAGAAACAAGATATTCTTATTTTTGTTTTGAACATTGTTATTATCACTTTGCATGTATAAATTAACGTGAACATAGAATGATAATTTATTAGCCTCAGGAGTAGGATTTGATAATATCTATGACATATCAAGTAAAAGTTAGAAATTGCATTAAGATAACACTGTAGCACTGTCCTCCCATTGTTCATCGATTTGCTCGAGCGGGCACCAGTAACGTCTTACAACAAATTGTGAGACTTGATGTTACTGTTTTTGGCATATTGAGTACGTCACAGTTAGCTTGACTCGCTTTGCCATGTGGGTGATACTCTTGGTAGCTTGCTGGGCTCTCCAAGAGGGGCAGAGGAATCCAACTCAGGTTGGCCACGTGCAAGAAAAAATGCCCTACCTGCTGTGCTATGCACTAAGATAATGAGAGACAATTGGGAATTTGGAGGAAAAGGGAATTTGACATATTGAAGTAGTTGATATAAATTTTAAATTATTTGCTAAATATAGAACTATCCAGAGGCTTTTGAGTATTTTGGAAAAAAATGCAAAAATGTGAAATGACTTGTGTCATCTCAAAACCCTTCTCAAATTTTCTTTGTCTTGTAGTGCTCTTGAGAATTCTAGGTCTGATTCCTGTGGATGCAGAAATCAGTTTGGTTAACTGACAAAATCACCATTCCAAGAAAAACTGTTAGCCATGTTCCAAGAAAAAATATGTAGATACAATAAAACAGTATATTTTGATTATAACAAGAACACCCAACACTTTATTGTTTTTCTTAAAAAGAAAAATATATTTGTATGCTATTCACAGTGACTTCAGGGTGCAGCTTACCATTTGGGCTACTAACACAAACAACTTTGATAATCCCAATTTTTTCCTCCTTATATCCTTTTCAGCCAGACAAGTAAGCAGTCATCAATTATAGGCTTCACATGAAATACAAATTTAGTGCTATGGAAATGAAAACTAAAGCAATTTGTACCTTTACTATTCCAAGGGGAATCATTCTT
This sequence comes from Sorex fumeus, assembly GCF_029834395.1. Taxonomy (NCBI): domain Eukaryota; kingdom Metazoa; phylum Chordata; class Mammalia; order Eulipotyphla; family Soricidae; genus Sorex; species Sorex fumeus. Next base: position 16,770,398 of record NW_026606111.1, on the reverse strand, counting down.
AGTCTATTTACTATGAAATATTCCCTCTATCTCATACTCTTCTAAGTTATATCAATGTCATCAACCATAACTTGAATCATAATGAGTAGATGATACCATTCCATGACTGGAATCATGGCATCATTATTAGATGACCTAGTTAGCATATGTGGTTAAAAATGTCATTGCCTTTTTATTTATTGACTTATTTTAGAACAGCATAAGTTATATCAGGGCTGGATTCTGGATATGTTCTTATAAAATAACAGCTTTTTGTTTATTTTTTAAACCCATAACCACCAACTATGTACACTGAGCTGTCTACACTCTTTTAAAATATTTCTTTATAAAACTTGTTTTTCCCTTATGACTCTTATTATCAATGTCCCTGGAAAAATATAAAACACAAGAAAGAAATGTGATATCCTGGTTTCAACAGCTTTGGTCGACATTAGTGGGAACTTCAAATCAGGAAATATATCAGTGAAACAAACCTTCCAGAATTTACAGTGGTCAAGTGTGTGCTGAGTACTGTTGGGTTTCCATGTGTCTGTGTCATCACAAAGGGAAGTGGAGCCAGATTAGTATCCCAGAGGAAACTTCTGATAATGCCAAATCCAAGGTAAAAAAATCTTGGCAATGTTTCTGGTTTTATGATAGCACTGTAGCACTGTCCTCCCATTATTCATCGATTTGCTCGAGCAGGCACCAGTAACATCTCCATTGTGAGACTTGTTACTGTTTTTTGCATATTGAATACATCATGGGTAACTTGCCAGGCTTTGCCATGCGGGCACACTACTCTTGGTAGCTTGGTGGGCTTTCCGAGAGGGGTGGAGGAATTGAACCCCGGTCGGATGCATGCAAGGCAAGTGCCCTACCCATTGTACTATCGCTACAAATAATAATGCATCAAGCAAGAAAGCATTATTTGCCTTAGAAAGGATGCCAGAATTTACCTTTCCATTAACTTGTCTGTTACTGAAATATGTATTTAGTCTTTAATTATGTTTTTCTGCTGTTGTACATCTCTACTCCTAATCTTCTATGCTGGATTTACTCTCTTCTCAGGGGTGACTCAAAGCATTTCAGACAAATTACTCTTAGTTTTGGAAGAACTCATTCATCTGTCCTCTGACTTTAGTTCTGTTTCTTTACATATTCTATGCAAGTCTCATCATTTATTTCTCCAGTATTCTGTGTAACTCACTCTTAGCATTTTGGATTTGTCCACTGACTTGCCGAGTCTGCTTGCATTATTTTCCAAGACGAAAAGAATTTAGAACTCAGAAAAAATTAGGCAGGAACCTAATCAGAAATGACACATATTTTCTTCTTCTTTGTACACTTGTAGATGATTATAAAAGTTTTTGGATTTGTAAGAAAGCTCTGATGTTCTCTATATCCACTCACCACATAAATATTAATATTTATTTTCTGGCTTGCTTAGTGACCATACTGTATTAGTTGTATAGTACCTAATAATGTGTAGATGGAATCTGGTCAGATAATATAATGGCAAACTAACTAGGAACTGGTCAAATTAATTGAGAAAAATCTCACATTTTTGAGAGTTTTCTTCACAGAACCAAACTGGATAACAATAGAAGGTGATAGGATTTGAATGAGCAACATTTTAAAGAAGTGGAGGCAGTGTACCTGCTGTGAGTTAATTCAAATTAATTTATCCTTATATTTTATTATATAACTGGAAGAAAAAATAAATTTACCCGAAGAACCACTAATCTCAGTGTAATGCTCATTAACTCATGATTAAGACTTAATATAAAATGTCCTGGTTTCCTTATCAGACTAAAAGCTCAGTTTATTGAAACATGATTTAATATTTATCAACAATAATCTGGCTATTCTAATTAATTCTCCCTTCCTTTCCATTTCCTGTGTGGTTTCTTATTTCTTAAAAAGGATAGTTTTTACTACAGTGGATGGGATTCTCATTCCAAAATCAAAGTCAGATCTATTTCTAAGAACATCTTCTAATTTAAGTTACTAATTATATACTTTTCTGTTTAGTGTATTTTATTACAAAATATGTTATATATGTTAGTCACTGCACATATTTGTTGTCTCATTCTTGAATACATGGACTGGTGAGCTGCAAAGGTTTCTGAGACAGTTCTTACTGTCCTGAGCACAAGGACATGCATGCATAGACAGGACGTATGCAGAAACAAAGGTCTGGACTGCAGTTTAAATAACTAGAGTATATTTAAATTGACAATTAAAATGTGTTAATAGTTTAGAAAAAAGGATAAACTATAAAAATTAATGAACAAGGGGCCGGAGAGATAGTATGGTGGCTTCAGCATTTGCCTTGTATGTGACCAACTGGATTTGATTCCTGGTATACTGTATATACCCTGAGCCCCACCAGGAGTAATTCCTGAGTATAGAGCCAGGAGTAAGCCCTAAGCACTGGTAGGTGTGGCTCAAAAAAAAAAAAAAGAAAAAGAAACAACTCCCCAATTAATGAACAATTATCCTGCATTATTGAGAATTAACTCTTTGGAACTTATAGCCATATATATATATTTATAGCTAAATATTTCATTGGTAATATGAAAAATTTCATATGCAAGCCAATGCATTCTTTTATTAAGTTTAGGATTAGGTGTTTATATATACGAAGGCAGAAAATGTGTCTTATTTTAAACTTCATTGCTCTAATCGTGAGAAGTTCTTAGAGGGGAAATTGGAATTGAAATTGAAATTGGAATCCAGGAAAAGAGTCACTCTATTAAACAAGAGATGCTAAAAAAATACACCTGTTATGTGTAGACTTCTGAAACATGTGGTAAAAGTATTGAAAAGTCCAAGTTATGTCACATGTTACACAAATTACAACATTGGAAAACTGGAAGTCAAGAGAAAAATTAGGAGATTTGTTAGACTCTCTTGGAAAGCACTCACTGACCTCCAAGCAGAGAGAAAAATCATCATATGGGAAAGAATTTATTGGACAGATGGCCATTGATCTGAAATTTAGAGGCTGAAGTTTTATCAAGGATTCCAAATTTGTGGAATTGTTCTCAAATTTGTGAACAGAGGCATAGTGGAGAATGAACTGGTATGTTTGAGCCCGTTGTGGAGACCTGCTGGACTAGAGATTAAGAATCAAAATAAATGAACACTGGAAATACTGATTTAGTGCCCTAATACATAGAAATATAAAAAAAAAGTCATGCATTGAATGTCAAACTGTGATTTCTGTTGCTGCTGATCTGAAATGGGCAAATAGATCTGTGTCGCAAAGCAGGTTCAGTGCCCCTGGGGTCATAAAGGTTGATCCCAGCCTCTGGTTCCTAAGTGTTAGAGAGAATGACCAGGAAGAGGCACAAAACAACCATAGGTACGTGGGATTAGCTCTAGACAAATTAGTAAAATGCAGACATTTATTATTGGCATTTCTCCTTTATCATTTTTTGTGTTTCTCTCATAGTCTTGCTCTGATTTCAGTTGCATAAGGCTTCTCTTTGCCTAGTCTTATTTAGAATTAGATGTAGTTCTACTTTCCTTGATATCACATCTGAAAGTCAGAATCTCTGCCAACTATTTAGAATGCATGAAAGATGAGTAACGTCTGTATTTAGTGATTCGGCATACCATATCTCTTACTTTAGTGAGGGGGCGGGGGAACGAACATTCTAATATTCTTTGATTAGAATAATTCTTTTAATGTTCCTCATATCAATCAAATATGTTGCTCCCATACTCAGTTTCTATAGACAGCACTTGCACTTCACAAACTATTTTATTTAATTAAAAAAGTAAGAAGCACTTATTAAATAGTACAGTTTTGGGGGTGTCTGCTGGCTAATTTACTTATTTGAATCATGGCATTATGCTAATGTGGCAAAATTTTCCCATACAGACCATTTGACTATCAGAGATAAATATGGAGTTCTGGTGCTCAAGGGATAGTACAGAGGGTAGGATATTTGCCTTCCATACAACCAAAAATGTTTTGATTTTTAGCACTCCATAATCCCCTGAGCCCAACAAGGAGTGATCTTTGAGTGCAGATCTAGGAGTAAGCTCTGAGAATATCCAGGCATAGTCCAAACAACAGTAACAAAAATTTTGTGCATATAGATTGTACTTAGTATTATATACTCTGTGAGGTGACAGGATTCCAGGTGTTATTTGCCATGTTTCTCACCAGCCCTCAAAATGGGTATCATGGTGACATCTTAGGAGATTTATAGAAGACTGGTGTCTAGTAACACCATGTGTGTATGCATAAAACTACTTTTCTTTTTGGAACATTACTTTAAGCTTTTTGTCACAGAATATTATTTACAATTCCCAAAGGTGCCCCATAAGTTCTGCACCAGTAATTTTTCAAATGGCACAACAGGTCCCTAATCTGATTGATTATTAACAGATTTCAGGTCTGAACTTTCCTTTAAGATGTGACTGCTGGTAAAGAAAAAGAAGGGAAAGGGAAACAAGCATAGAAAATTAATCTAACAACTCAGATTAAAAAAAGGAAAATAACAATTAGATTCAATTTAGAAACAAAATATAGTTTATTTTCTCAATTGAAGTTTGTATTAATGATTGAACAATATTAGAGAGTAACATTTAAACAAAATTCAACTATGAATTGACCAAAGCCAAAGACTGATGTAGCTCATTATACATCATCCTGTGGTTTTGAATACAGTGATTACCATTTGTTCCTCTGCCGGTACCTTCATATGTGCGGAGAGTGGTCTCAGCATGGTGGTGGTTGGTTCTGGGGGTCTTCGGCTGCCAGAGCCCTGGTCGGGGTGGGGAGGGAAACTCAGCCCGCTCCCCTCCAAGGGGCCCTGGCGAGGACAGCCAGGCGTGGGGGCAGGAGACTCTGCATTGTTCTCTTCTGGGAGCTGGGTTCTCACACTGGTCCCGGGGCTGAGGTCTCCCAGCCTGCTCGGATCGGGGCTGCGCATCCTCCACCCAGATCCTCCAAATTCCAGTAGGCAGGGGTCACACCCACCAACTGGCCCCCTGGCGCCGTGTGATCCTATCATCGGCCAAGACTCAGAGACTATAAAACCCAGCTCCCGAAAGAGAACAGCGCAGCGTCTCCTGCCCCCGTGCCTGGCTGTCCTCGCTGTGGCCCCTTGGAGGGGAGCGGGTTGAGTTTCCATCCCCGCCCCGACCAGGGCTCCGGCAGCCGAAGACCTCCAGAACCAGCCACCACCATGCTGAGACCACTCTCCGCACACATGAAGGTACCGGCAGAGGAACAAAGGCACACGGGTCCCGGGGCTGAAATCTCCCAGCCTGCTCGGATCGGGGCTGAGCATCCTCCATTATGACATCTTATTATCTCATTCCTACTTTGGACAAACTGGCAGGCTACCGAATGTAACTTGCTCACATGGCAGAGTCTGGCAAACTCCCTGTGGCGTACCCAATATGCCAAATACCAGTAGCAATGATGGGTCTCATTCTCCTAACTCTGAAAGAGCCTTGAATATGGCACTTTTTAAAAAAATCTCAGGGCTAAAACGAAGGAGACGTTACTGGGGCCTGCTCGAGGCAATCAACGAATAACAGGATGGTCGTGATCGTGATTACCATTTAAATCATAACTTATTAAGGCAAAATTGGTTTAGAAGATTATATATGTATATTTATATATAAATGTCATATGTATGGGCTGGAGCGATAGCACAGCGGGTAGGGCGTTTGCCTTGCAGATAGCTGATCCAGGTTTGATTCTTCCACCCCTCTCAGAAATTTCGGCAAGCTACTGAGAGTATCCCGCCTGTACGGCAAAGCCTGGAGCTACTTGTGACATATTTGATATGACAAAACCAGTAACAAGAAGTCTCACAATGGAGATATTACTGGTGCCTGCTTGAGCAAATCAATGAACAATGGGAGGAGTGTACAACATCATATGTACAATTTTTTTTTATGTATTTATGTACTGGTTTGGGGGTCCACACCTAGCAGTGTGCAGGGTTTACTCCTGACTCTTCACTCTGGGATATGTAGTTCTGGGGATCAAGCCAGACTGACTGGGTGCAGGGCAAGAATTGTACCCACTGTTCTAGCCCAGGAATATAAATGTTTATATGCTTTAGGGTTATAATATTCCACACTGCATCCACCACAGGGTGCCATTATTCATCCATCACTGCCCACAGGATTCTTCTCTTTTACCCCTGCCCACTCCCACCACCCAATTTGGTAACTTCTGTTTTGTTGTTAAAGACTAACAGTTGTTCTCAGTGGACCTTGTCTATTCTTTTGCTTTGTTTCTTTATATATCATCTACTGACAAAATTTCAGTATTTGTCTTTTTCTTTGACTTATTTTCCTTACCATGACCCCATATTGTTTTATCTATTTTGTAACAAAAAGCAGGATTTCAACTTTTTTTAAATACATGATTAGTATTCTATTGCATATAAATGCATATGTATACATATACATTTGTTTCTTTATCTCCTCATCTGGATACTTGTGTTGTTTCCAGTTACTGGATTTTATAAGTAATGTAATGTTTTGAATATAGATGTGCATGTATCTTTTTAAGCTAAAATTGTTCTTTTGACAGTTACATAGGAGATGAATTTCTGTATATCTGTTTTTAATATTTTGATAAATTTCCAGTTTTATGTAGAGGCTAAATTATTTTCTCACCAGCAATCACTATGGGTACTTTTTTCTCCTTATCTTCATGCCGATAGCTGTTTTTTTTTTTTATTTTTCATATAGACTATTCTTTTTTTTTGTTTTGAGTCACACACAGCGATGCTCAGGAGTTACTCCTGACTCTGAACTCAGGAATTACTTCTGATGGTGCTGGGGGGACAATATGGGATGCCGGGGATTGAACCCGGGTCTGCCGCATGCAAGATGAATGCCTTACCCAGTGTACTATCTCTCAAATCACTATAGACTATTCTTAAAGCTATAAGGAAAATGTCTCATTGTCATTTTGGTTTGCATTGCCCTGGTAATTAGTGATGCTGATGGTTTTTTAAGTGTCTATTGGACATCTATTGAAGAAATGTCTGTTCTATTTCTTACCCAATTTTTGCATGGGGCTATATGAATGCATTTATGAGTGTTTTTATTTACATTGGCTATTAGCCAATTGTCAGTGAAGATGGATTTATTGAATAATTGAAAAAATGATGTTCTTATTCTAGCTGATGATTTGGAGCTTTTAGTTATTTGACATTGGACACAAAGAAAATTGGAGAGATGACAAATCGAAAATGAATCTATAGTCTACCAACAAACTGTTTCCTTTTATGTTATCAAAAGTTGAATTACATGGACAGTTCACATGATTAACTTGAATAATACTTTCTTTTCATTTTATTTATTTAGTTTTTGGGTTCCATTTGGAGGTGTTCAGGGTTTACTCCTGACTCTGTGCTCCAAAAACACTTCTGGTTATGTTTGGTGTTCTAAACGTGTTGCAGAGGGTCAGGCTGCAGTCAAACATGTACAAGGCACGTGCCTAACCCCTGCGTAGTATTTCATGTTTTCTATTTTTCAAATTGATAACTTTACTAATTATTTTTAAAAGGATAAAAATGAATTCACGCTAACTTTTGTATCATTTAAGCATCATTATTATATCAGTAAATTCAGATAATTGAGCGTTATGTTTTATTTTACCAGGGCAACCTTTTCTAAGTGTATTACTATGTGCCTTATACAAAAATCTGACCAGTTACTTTTTAGTTAGAAAAAGCATGGCGATTTCTTTTAGACATTTATTGCTGAAATGTGGTTAGCCCATTCTAAATACTTTTGCTATTTAATAATATGTTAATTTGAGGACCACAAGAAATGGGTAAAATTCCTACAGCTTTACTTTATGACATCTTGAGACTTCTTACTAAACCTTTCAGTATGATTTATTAAAAATCTATTTGTTTAAGCTAAAATAACATATGTAAGAAATACCTAAGCAAATCATTAAAACCTTGAATTTTAAAGTTTTCCTTTTCAGTTTTCAGTTGAATTTTCATGGTAAAACACCCCCAGATTATGTTTCTCTATCATGATTTAACGTCAATGCTACTTGAGTTTTCATGTCCAGTGAGGTGGATTTCTATAGCTAGTTAGAAAAAAGGTACATTCTTTCATGTTCTTTTCAAAATAGGCTGAATAAGTCTGGTATGTAGGGGGCAATTTTAAGTAGCGCTGTAGCGCTTGTCTTCCCATTGTTCATCGATTTGCTCGAGCGGGCCCAGTAACGTCTCTATTGTGAGACTTGTTGTTATTGTGTTTGGCATATTGAATGCTTCACGGGTAGCTTGCCAAGTTTTGCTGTGCGGGCGAAATACTCTCAGTAGCTTGCTGGGCTCTCAGAGAGGGGCAGAGGAATTGAACCCAGCTCAGCCGGGCCAACGCTCATAAGGCAAACACCATATCACTGTGCTACCTGCTTTAAATATAAATTTCAGAAAATGTCAGATAGTATACACATAAATTTAGCATTTTATTTTATACTAGTTGATTTTGAATTCAAAGCTAACACCATTTTTAGGGAGAGAGGGAAAATGTGAATCATAGACATTATTCTTATCTAACATAATAAATATTGATTCACTTCATAAAATATGTATCTTGATATATTGAATAGTTATAATAATTGACTAATTAGCTTTTGTGTCTCTAAAGCATTTCTTTTTAAAATAAAATTTAATTATTTTGGTTTTGGGACCACACCTGATTGTTTCTGGGGTATACTTCTGGCTCAATACTCAGGGGTTAGTCCTGGCTGTGCTTGGGGGACCATATTGTGGTACAGGAATTGAAGTTGGATTGGCTGCATGCAAGGTAAGTGTTCTACCCCTACAAAGAGTACTATCTCCGTACTCACTTAAGACCTTTAATTAAATTAATTTTTCCTCTTCTCTTCTCTTCTCTTCTCTTCTCTTCTCTTCTCTTCTCTTCTCTTCTCTTCTCTTCTCTTCTCTTTTTCTTTTTTAAAAACCATACCAGGCATGTTCAAGGCTTATTCCTGACTCTGTGCTTAGAGATAATTCTTGGTGGGGCTTGGGTACTACACTGAGTGCCAGGAATTGAACTCAGGTGGGCAGACTGCATACAAAAAGCAAACTCCATACAAAACATACAAAAGGCAAGCTCCTTATCAACTGTACTATTGCTCTGGCTCCCCAACACCTTTTGTTTTAAACAATAAAATGCTCCTATTCTTGTTGAGATCACCTTTTTTTTTCACTTTTGTCCTCCACCTGCCTTTGTAACTTTTGAATGCTAGAATGCCTGTGATGTAACAGTGGGATAAAATTCAGACATTTTTGAATGTTCTTAAGTTGTTCTGAAAAAAATCTCAAGACATCTAAGAATTCTGTCTTAATTTCCCTGGGACCTTTAAGCTATAAAGAAGCCTGGAATGAAAAAACCTTAGATGAGTATTTTGGTCATCCTAGTTAATAAACACTAACACTCAGATACTGGGGTGATGTCACTTTAGAATTTCCAATTTAGACCAACCAATGGCTGTACCTATTTTAGTGAGCCCATCAAAATCTGCAGAAGAGCCACCCTAGGAAACTGGAGGATAAAAAAATTATCAATAATTTTGGTGTTAAATTAATGATTGGGTTTAGATAGGTAATCTGAAATACCAATAAAATACTAAAAATAATAACATCAGAAGGTCTCCAGTTTGTTGATTTTCTTAAAGAACCTTGAATTTTGCATTTATTTCATCCTGATCTTTATTAAAACAATCTTCATGATGAGAAATCTTCAAAGTTTCTCATAGGGATCTTAAGGTTTAATATACTACAGGAACCCATCTATGATTTCTTTTTTTTTTTGGAGGGGCTGCGCATTGCTACACAGTGAAATTTGCTTCAGTTGAGTTGCCTTTTAAATCCAAGGTAGCTCAAATTTCTTCAAATAGGAATATTCCAAATAATGTTATCTTCACAGGTCATAAAAGGACAATTGTGCAATAATCATAGACTACTTGAGATTGTAGAATTTTTCTAAAATGAAAGTAAGAAAACAGTAAATATATTAGATCACAGATGAATATAAGAAGTAATACATGTATTACAATAGCACCCAAACTTTTGATGCAATCCTTAGACTTTTGCAATTCATTTTTAGTTGCTATCAATGAAATACTGGTTAACTGAATAATTATTCAGTTTTGAAAGAGTTCTGAATAATTATATACTCTCTAGTTTCCACACACACACACAGAAGATACAATTATGAGTAATGCATTCATGTCACATATTCCTTAATTTTCAAAATTTATATCTTGGTGAAATTTTCTTACTTTTGAAGTACCTTCTGATCCAGTCTAAAGTGTTGCTGTCAGAAAACAGAGCCATCTTAGGTATGACTACATGTAATTCATATTATAATAAAATCACAACAATATTACTAGTGGACTCTATTTTCCCCTGTTAGAAACTTTCTGAATAAATTCTATCAGTAATCTAGAGAAACATTACCTTGTAAAACATCTCATAACAAAACGTAAGTGGAGAAATATCCTCATGTGAAGCACTCAGAGTTCTTGCCGCTATTCCAGAAACAGGATGGAAAGAACCTCTATTCCACTTGATCTATCTTGCTGTAACCCTTGCCTCAAAGCATTATGTTTACATTAGATGAATTTGTTTTGGGTCAAGGTTTCCATTTTCAGAGTTCCCACTCATGTTTTCCTCCTCCTTCACTTAAACTATGTTCATTCTAAACAGGTATGAATTTCTTAATGTCACTTTACAGCTGCAGTGCCTATGTATGAAAGTACCAGAGAGTCTTTTAAGTATGTTCCAACTATAAGATTGGATAAATATCTTTATCATAAGACCAGGGATTCAAAAGATAACCTGTGTTTTACGTAAGGTAAATCTGAGTACCCTACAATATATAGTACCTCTGGCCCGTACCCCTTAACTATTCTCTTAGAATTTTGTTTCACAGTCCTTAGAAAATCTTTAGCTTACACTTCCTTACCCAATGGTTTCCCAAGTTTGCTGTACAGTTGGTGTACTTTAAATTGTTCACAGAAAATGGAAGGAGAGGTATATATGATTTAAACAGAAAGTGTGTTAAGGCAGATAATAAAGATATAGGGAAAGTTCCCAAGGAGCAGAATGAAAGGACATTCACAGAAGGATCGATGTTGAGGCATCAATACTAATTCATTGTGGGAAGAGTAGGCAATGTCAAGGGAATGATGGCTCATGCTAAAACATAGAGTAAGTTAGGCACGGGTTGATTAGGAAATAATGAGAAACTTCTTGTGAGTGATTGGGATTTTGGTTCTTGAGGCAAGGAGATTGGTGGAATATGGGATAGGTGAGGTGGACAGAGGTCAGACTGTGGGGAAATTTTTAGAGTAAGAAAGCAGAAGCGTCATCTTGAACCCAATTTGCTAATGACTAAACAACAATGACTTGTCCACCAAGTTATCATTCTTTGCAGGAGAATTAGCTTCCTTATGCACAAGATTCAGGTAATAAACAGGCAATTAGTAGAAAAATAGTTATTTATTGCTCAATTATGTTAGATCGTGATGATAAGTATTTATAAATTTGGAATTTTAAAGACAGACCTGAACAGTTAGAATGATGCATAACATATATAAGAAAAATTAAAAAGTTGTAGTGAATAGATTTGACATTCTTATTAATTAAGGGTAATTAAAGAATAGGATCACTCTATTGAAGTGAAGAATTGAGATAACTGTCTGGGTAATTGACACCCAGAACTCTCATTGACCTGAATTACCTGAGGTTTTTGGCTTTAATTACATGATTAGTTGCTTCCAGCTCCCCATTTTGCTTTGCCAGCATGCTACATCATTGCTAAATAGGCCACTAAAAAAGAAAATGAAATTCTCTGCAAAGATGATACGACATAATTTTAAAGCGTTCCCAACAAGCATAGGAACAATAGTTTCAGGAAAACTTCCAAAAGATAATAGAAACTTTATTCGTAATGCTGCCAACCTGATATAAAATTACTTATATATGTCACTGTCACTGTCCTCCCTTTGTTCATTGATTTTGCTCGAGCGGGCCCAGTAATGTCTCCATTTTTGAGACTTCTTGTTACTGTGTTTGGCATATTGAATACATCATGAGTAGCTTGCCAGGCTTTGCCATGAGGGCGAGATACTCTCGGTAACTTGCCGGGCTCTCCAAGAGGGGCGGAGGAATCGAGCTCGGCTGGACTGGCTGCACACAAGTCAAACGCCCTACTGCTGTGCTATCGCTCCAGCCCACTTATATATGAAAAAATATTTTTGTTAAGCTTAATTTATATGAAAGTTTATAAATTATGCCAGACCAAATAGGATAGCTTCCCTTTTCCTCAGTTCTACTTTAATATAATTTTATGCATGGATACCTAAATCTGTGAAGTTTTTCTTTACTTAAATATTTGGTTTCTACTATAGCCTGTCAAATTTTGTCTCTCATTTTGGTGGATTCTGTAAAGTACAGTGATCATATGAATCTAACTTTAATACTTGTGTACAAATAGAACAATAAAGCGAATATCAGGTGTCGGCAATTTATGGCAAAGGGATTTTTAAAATACTTGCATTTTTTAAAGAATAGTGGTTTATAAATTACAGACTCTGAATAATAAAATATATTTTCTGCTTTTTTTTTCTCTTTGGTGCCTCAGAGTTAAAAATTGAATCAATATCATTTCAGTATGAGATAGTGGCAGCATTATGTGGGCATCAGCTGAGTAATTAAAAAGCCAATGAGTTTACTTGGTAAGATGTAATTTAGCCTATAGTTAGTGGGCTGCTTCCAAGAAATCTATTTACCCCCAAGTGCCCTCAGGCATAGAAGAGAGAATGTAAAATGATTGAGTTTTAGTTATCTTTATATATAGTAAATTTCAATTATATTTTCTGCTGTAAAAATTATTATAGCAATACCAACTTGAGGTTCCCCCAAGCTTATAGGCATCATAGACTTAAGAAAAAATAACTTTTTTTGATGTTCTGTCTCTATTATTTTTCTAAAACGTGGGCTTTTTGGTCCTTTTTTGTTTGTTTTTTGGATCCAATCTGGCAGTGTTCAGGGGCTACTCCCAGCTTTATACCTGGGGGTCCTTAGCTGTGCTTAGGAAACTATACAGTATTAGAGATAGAACCTGGGCCTCCTGCCTGCAAAGCATGTTCTCAGCCTAATGAGACATCTCTCTAGCCCTATTCTAAAATATTTTTAGAACTCGCCCTCCCCCCCTCCCGCCCCCCACACCACTTTGGTTAGATATTCTTTCATCCAACTCATAATTCTTGCTGTGTCTGGAATTTAGATGGGGTGTCTGCTTAGAAACAATTTGTAGAAAACAACAATAAAAGTTGGCTTTTGTAGTGTTTTGATAAAGTGTACCTGGACTCTCTAGGGAGATTGTCACCCACAATTTAACACATAATGATACACTGCTACTTGTCTGCCACTTTTATGACACACCTCAGAAAGACTAAGGCATGCGGGTGAGGCACAGGAGTTGGAAAACAGATTTCAGTGGAAGCTTGAATCCCAATAGGCTGCTACTGGGCTCTTGTGTGGGGATGATCTCCAGGAAAGCATGGCATGACTTGTTATCCCTTCTGCTGTGTACATAGGCGTCAAAGAGACTGCAGCTACCTGCTGGCTCATTAGAATGGGCTTTTAAGCATGTATTTAAAAGTGAGTAACAGTCTTATATATTTTGTTCTTCTTCCAGCATTTAAGAGTTGTGTTTTTCTGCTTTACCTACAGTGACTGGACCAATACATTTTTCTTGTTTTCTTGAACAGGGAGAGAGGATTAGGATCGGGGGTTGGATCACACCCAGCAGTGCTCACAGACTATTTCTGACTCAGTGTTAGGGGCTACTCCTGGAGATGCCCTGGGGTCCCTATATAGTACCAGGGATCAAACCAGGGTCATCCCATGCAAGGCAAGTGCCTTAACTTCTGCTCTCTCTCTCTCTCTGGCCTCTTACACCGATACTTTGAAAATGCTGACATATGACACACTCCTTTGTCACTTCAGAGTCCCATGTAGGCAGTATTATCTTTGTTATTAATTGTCATGAATGTCCCAGGCAATACATAAGTGCTACCTCTAATGTTATAATGAATCATTTTTGTTTTAATATTTTTATATAGTTATGGAAGGAACTGTTCAGTATAATTATGGTTTTAAAGGAAAATATTGTCTGTCCCAAGTGTAAAAATAACCACATTTCAGAGTCTTATCCTCTTAATGTGTCTTATTAAAAAAAGTTTTGGTTTTTTTCTCTACAATACTCTATAATGTTATTATCACCTTTGGGGAACATTTACTTATTATCTAGTTTGCCATTTCCTACTTAAAAACTAAAAAATTAATATTTGCCATTCTCCTTTAGAAGAGAAACACTGGTCAGAGAATTCACTATATAGGTCTCTGATTTGGGATAGCTTTAAGCTCATTTTCTCATGAAAAATTTTCAGAAGTGTGCTTTTCTCATAGGGTCTTGTTCAGTGCTCTGATATTCCAGCACTAGAGCAACAGTGCCTTTTGGGGTTCAAATGACACTAAACATGACTTGTGGTGTAACATTGTCCAAACATGACTATTTAGATGGCAGTTAAAGTTTAAAATCCACTTTCTCAGCCACACTTTTAGTGTTTAATAGATATAGGTAACCACTTTTACAATAAACTGTAACCACTGTTAATTGGATTATGCATACAAAACATTTTCTATATTGCCATAAAAAGTTCCATTGCAAGATATACTATAGATTCTGGATCCTATAGAGTTCCCTCTTGGCAAAAAGAGATTTAATGATCACAATGCTTCCTTCATGCAGTGCTAATATTTAAATAGCAAAAATGCTTCCAGAAAGTAGGTTTTCCTGATATATTCATCTTGTGGATGCTTTCATCATGTATTCCTCCGGCCATTGTATTTATAAATGCTATTTTCAGTCTTTCTATCTTTAAAACTGGATTTTATTTTTCCTTCCTTTGTCTCTATTTGCAATCTCTCTCTTCTTTCACTAATGGGACTATAAAATAATGATATCAGGGATTGTGCCATTCATTTCTCTTCTTTCTCAGCATTGGTGCCAAATATACATGGTTGAATGAAACTATTGCTTTTCGGTGAATTTAGAAGAAAGATACTAATTTTAGGCTAAATTCATCAGTGGTGATTCCCCCCAAATGATAATATATCTGATTACATACCAAATACAGAGGCTTAAATATGTTCTTGAAGTTATATAGTAGACACACTGTTTAAAGTAATCATAAATAAAAAATTTAAAGAGTTAAATACTCCTTTGGAATTCTCAATGTTATCAAAGGATATAGAATACGTATGCATTTTATATCTTTTAAACAGCAAAATAATATGGAGAAACAGTGTAATGGCACTGTATAAGTATCACATACATATATTTGTTGCTTAAATATATACTTGTATCTTATATTTAGCATTTTAGAACTGGTTAAAAATGAAAAGGTAATTCTTGAATTCTTTGAAATGGTTGTATATAGATAAACTATTACTTATCCCCTTAAGCACAATGGAATAAAAAAGGGTTACATTTATTAGGGATGGAAAAATATACAGCTTTTGTTGGAACAACTCTTATTTAGTAATATTAGGGAAACGTTATGAAAATTTTTCATTTACAGTGTTCAGTGGGGTTCTAATTAATCCTGATGCTTCTAGTCAATTCTGCCTTTACATTGTCCTGTATTGAGGAGTGTGGCCCACATAAATGAGGTCTGGTCTTTTCCCTGGGTACACGCACCAGCAGCCTCTCACTGATGCTAGAGCACATGTTCAGCATCTCCCTTGTCTCGAGGCTTCTGTGAGGTCTGCAGATTAGCGGCAGCCAGAAAGTCAAAGGCTGAAAGGATGGTTGACTGACTCAGTGAATAAAGCTCTGGACATTACATTACCTCTGGCATGGAGCATACAGAATCACTCCTGCAGCTCTCAAAGGGGCGGGCAAAGTGCCTTCTACAGATTTGACTTGGCCAGCCCATGTGTGCTGAACCAAAAATAACAGACTGAACAAAGACGTCTAAATTTACAGTTTAGGTTAAAGAACTGAGAGACTAATCCAATTCAGAGAAACAATAAATAAAGTTCGACTTTTTATATATTTGAATGTGTGCTTATCCTGGGGTTCAAGAAAAAAAATTATATGTTTCTGTTTGGGTCAGAAGAATGAAAATATATCTACATGTATATTTAATTTTGCATACATATTATACATGGATTGGTATGTTATATGTATATGCATTTTTATATGAACTACAATATAAATATATGCATAGATGTAAAAATATACTTTTATCCCTCTCTACTTGTGGTTAACATCTGAAATAAATTGATTTATGAAATATAAGTATTAAAATATTCATAAATAATACCATAACATGGCTAATTTTAAAAACAGATCAATTTATACATGACATCGATAATCTATATTTGTTTCAAGGTACTACATTATCTTATTGATCTGACAATGCATTATGACATATATCCAGGTATGAGTCATTGGAAAATCAACATGTGTGTACACTATATTAAGTTCAGCACTAAAAAGTTAATTCTATACTATTCCAAGGATATTGACTTTTCCATATTTAATTTGAGACCTTGATAGTCAGCATATCAAATAAGTCGGAATTTATAGATCTATGACACACTAGTTATTTTCTTTTTTTATACACGATGCTATTTAGAAGTAAAGATCATTTAGAGATTGCTGATAACACACAGTAATAGCTGCACTTCAACACCCTACTCCCATGAATGAGTGTATAAGACAAATGTCACAAGGAAACAAACTGCCTTTAACAAATACATAGAACAAATGGGCTTAATAGAAAGTTATAACGTGTACCCCAAAATAGAGTATACACATAAGACATTCCTGAGGATAGGCATATGCTAGAACAAATGTCAAAAATTTCTAAAAGACTAAAATCGTATCAAATGTATGTTTTTTTCTGATCTTAGAAATCAAGCATAAAAACAAGTTTGTAAACAACACAAATAGACAGAGATTACAGAACATGCTAATGAATTACTATTTTGTCAATGGGGATATTAAAGGGAAAATTTTTAGAATTCTTGTAAACAAAACTAAAGCACAGACTGCCAGAGATGCAGCAATAGTGATGCTATTAGGGAGGCTTAAAACAATATATCAGAAGTCAAGAAAAATCTCAAACAATGTGTCTTTATGCCTAAAAAAAAATACCAGGAAAAGAACAGATGAAAGTAAAAGCCAATGATGCAAGAAAATAAAAATAAACAGTGAAAATTAAAAAAATACAAGTGGGTTTTATAGCAGGGGAATAAGATTGATTTAAATAGCACAAATCAATTAATATCATATACCAAATCCACAAAAGGAAAATTATAAGTGAATAAAATTGTTAAAGACAAAGAAATGGAAACAAAGTAATGGAGACTAAGAAATAGAAAGTATTTTGTGTTATTGATTGGAGGGATTAAATTACTTAAAATGACTATTCTGCTCAAAGGTACTTACCTATTCAATACAATCTTTAGCCAAATTCCAATGACATTCTTTAAGGAAAATGGAAAATGAGTTTTTGAAATGTCCATGGAATCAAAGAAAACCCCAAAGAACCAAAGTAATCATGAGAAGAAACAAGGAGGTAGCATAGTCCCCACCTCAAAGATATATGTTTACATATATATTTTAATGCAATGACATTGAAAGTCCAAAATAAAATCATGCATATTACAAAGTGAGTAGCAAAGAAATCAGTAAGCAATGAAAAAAGAAATGTCTTGAACAAAGTGTTTTGTAAAACTGGATAGTCAAATGCAAAAGAATATTAACACCATATGCAAAAAAATAAGTGAAATCAGGTTATAGATTTTGACATAACATTTAAAACCATAATATAAAGGGGGTATGGTGCCGCCAGCAGGTCATTCTGTACCTGTGAGGCAAGTGCATCAGCAGCCTGATGGCACCGTCAGATTTCAGATACCCCCAAATTGCTTCTGTGCCTTTGGCCATACCCCAAAAACTTGGGGAAAAGTTTACCAAGAAAGTAAACAGGCAAAAGTTAGGTATGTGGGAGACTCACCCACAAGCCACCTCCGGCTCAGCTATATAATTGGAGGCATGGCCTCTCTGGTTTCTGATCGAACTGCTTAATGGTCATGATTCCAGAGACTCAGAAACGAATGTCGGAACCGAAAAGCTTTTGGCAGAAATGCGTCCTGTTCCTGCAGTAGGTTACTGGTGCTGGTCCAATCCAGGTAAGAATAGGCTTTGTGCCTTGGCCCCTTCCCCCTGATGGCCAGGTGACCGCCATCCTTCAGAGGCCACAGAAGAGTCAGGCTTGGGCCTGTAGTGACGAGACACGTGGGGCCTCATGAGAAGGGGGTGGAACTGTCCTTTCCTCCCCATCCCAATGAGACCCCGAGTTGCCGCCTACAAACGGCCTCTCTGGCTCCTTATCAAGCAGATTAACGGCCATGATCTCAGAGACTCAGAAACAAATCTCGAAACCCAGCGGCTTTTGGCAGAAATGCATCTGGACCATATACAAGGTGGCCGCCGCCTCAGAGCTTATAGGAAAGTCAGGTATGAGCCAGTGGTGACGGGGCAACTGCAGTCTCATGGGAAGGGGGGGGGGGGTGGTACCGGCTTGTCCTTCACGCCCTACCAAGGTCACGAGTTGCTCCCCATGAGTGGCTTTCCAGCACAGCCATAACACCAGACACACAGAAACCAATCTCGTAATGATCTGGCTCTTTGCAGAAATCCAAAATCATTATATGATATTATATGATTCTCATACCAGCTATAGAGAACAAAGTATTTCACAATGCCTTTTCATCATTCTGATTGTTGGGGGGGAAATTATAAACAATAATGGTGCATCTTTTGTCGAAATAATAATGGGCTGGAGCGATAGCACAGTGGTAGGGCGTTTGCCTTGCACACAGCCAACATGGCCGACCCGGGTTTGATTCCTCCGCCCCTCTCGAAGAGCCCGGCAAGCTACCGAGAGTATCTCGCCCGCACGGCAGAGCCTGGCAAGCTCTCCGTGACGTATTCAATATGCCAAACACAGTAACAAGAAGTCTCACGATGGAGACGTTACTGGGCCCGCTAGAGCAAATCGATGAACAACGGGAGGGCCTTTACCTTTACCTTTAACGTAGAGAAGAGTTAAGTAGAAATCATCTGCCTCACAGGTATTGGTTGGGGTAGGAGGGGGGGTATATTGGGGTTCTTGGTGGTGAAAAATGAGTGCTGGTGAAGGGAGAGGTGTTTGATGATTGTATGACTGAGACTTAAACCTGAAATCTTTGTAACTTTTCCCACAGTGATTCAATAAATATAAGAAGAACAAAAAATAAAACCATAATAAATATAGAAAAAAGCATAAGCTGTACACTCTGAGTATCTTTTCTAAAGTCTTAGGGACCTCAACTCTGATGGCAAAGGAGACAAAAGAAAAATAGGCAAATGAAGAACTTTAGTATAAAAATATTTTGCATGGTAAAGACACCACCACAAAATGAAAAGAAGTCTATTAACATGGAGAAGATATTTGCACATCCTGTGTCTGACAAGGGATCCAAAATATATAAAGAATGCATACAATTTAATAATGAAGACACAAAGAATGCAATTAAAAAGAGAGCAGAATATCTGAACAGTTTTTCAAAGAAGACATTCTGATGAGCCACAAACACAATAAAAATGTTCAACACTTTTCTACTATTATACATGTCACCATTGATAGTCGATTTGCTTGAGCGGGCCCAGTAATGTCTCCATTGGAGACTTTGTTTTTACTGTGTTTGGCATATCAAATATATCACGGGTAGCGTGCCAGGCTCTGCCATGCGGGCGAGATGCTCTCGGTAGCTTGCCGGGCTCTCCGAGAGGGGCGGAGGAATCGAACTCGGGTCGGCCATGTTGGCCGCTAGCACAGCGGTAGGGCGTTTGCCTTGCACGCGGCCAACATGGTGGACCCGAGTTTGATTCCTCCGCCCCTCTCGGAGAGCCCAGCAAGCTACCGAGAGTATTCGATATGCCAAACACAGTAACAACAAAGTCTCCAATGGAGACATTACTGGGCCCGCTCGAGCAAATCGATGATCAATGGGAGGGCCTTTACTTTACTTTACTTTATACATGTCACCAGTGAAATTCAAATTGAAAACACAATGGAGCATCATCTCAGATCTGTAAGAATGGTGTATCCATAACAGAAAACACTTGAAACAAGTTGGCAAGGGTATAGAGGAAAAGAATTCCCATAGATTGTTGTTGGGAGTGGAAATTGGTATGGCCTCTATTTAAAAAGGTATGGATATTTCTTTAAAAATTAAAAATAATGTATGATTTAGAATTTCCATTTCTAGATGTTTATCTAAATAGGAAAACATTAATTTGAAAATAAATCACCTATATGTTTGTGGCATCACTATTCACAAAATCAATGACATGAAAACTACCTAAATTCATAATTATTGAGACGATAAACAAATTGCAATATATATATATATATATATACTAAGTAGAATGCTATTATATTATTGAAACTTCCTTTTATGGCAATGTGGATGAAAGTGAGGGCAGTTAACACTACATAAAATGGGTTGGTGAGAAAAAGAAAAATTCCAGATGGTTTCATTCACACGTGGAATATAAATAAATAAAGCAAATGAACTGAAAAAAAATGAAGTCAGTATGATAATGATTGCACTAGAACTATGGTGGTAAATATGCTTAATATATCACATATTGAGCTGGAGCGATAGCACAGTGGGTAGGGCATTTGCCTTGCAAGCAGCCAACACGGCCGACCCGAGTTCGATTCCTCCGCCCCTCTTGGAGAGCCCAGCAAGCCACTGAGAGTATCTCGCCCGCAAGGCAGAGCCTGGCAAGCTACCTGTGATGTATTTAATATGCCAAACACAGTAACAGTTGTCACAATGGAGATGTTACTGGGTCCGCTCGAGCAAATCGATGAACAACGGGAGGACAGTGACATATCACATATCATAGTATGATGCCATACTCCCAAAATATAATAGTGCAAACTAGTGGTCAATCAGTTAAATTTGATTTAATAATAAAACATTTTAAAAATGTCTCTAGAGAAAATTTCTATTAAACCAAAATACCCTGAAAGAGAGAAACAATGGGCATTGAAGCAAGATTTTCCAAAGACAATTTGTGTAAGGCTTATCAAAGGGAAACTACTATTTCCAGTTCAATGCAGTGGAAAGTTTTGTAAGGGTTGCTATAACATCAGTATTAAAAAATGTCTTCCAGGGGACAGTGCTTAATAGGACAGAAAGAAAAGTAACTGAGCTGATTTTTGTGATGTTGATGAACCTGGTAGAGCTCCTAGGCTTCTTCTCCTGGCACCATCTGTTCAGCACTGAGGAACTACCCAGGGGAGGGCAGTTGCAGGAATGCCCAAGTGCTCAGCTACACACGTTTATTCTTTCTCATTGACACCTTCACTGGGTGGGTAGGCATATTCCCCATCCATACTGAAATAGCCCATCAAGTGTCTAAAGTGTTACTCAAGGAATTAATTTCAATATTTGGCTTACTGAGGTCACTCCACAGTGACAATGGAAACTCTCAGTTCTAAAGTCACCCAAGATTTAGCATCTGCTTTAAAAAATTAATTATCAACTCCATACAGGCCTGACATCCCAGAACCCCTTAAAGATTTAATGGAGTGAAATCTCTAGAGGGGAAATATTTCAGGAAGAGAGATAGGGAGATCCAGGTAATGAGGTTTTGGGAAATAAAACTTAAGAAGAAATTGCCTGGTCTGGAAGTAGCCCAAAGGCATGAGGAATATATCCATTTGAGATGCAAATCTTGAGTTCTTTTTCATTCTTTTCTTTTCTTTCTTTTTTTTTTTGAGCCACACCCTGTAGTGCTCAGAGTTTACTCTCTGCACTCAGGGATCATGCCTGGCAGCAGTTTGGGAAACCCAGTGTAGTTAAGTGGATTGAACTCAGGTCAGCTGTGGGTAACACAAATGCCCTATTTGCTGTACTATCTATCCAACCTCCAAATCCTGAATTATTTGTAGATGGAAAAACTGATGCACCACCCAAAGAAGAATGGAAAAGTTAAAGCTACTGGAGAATCTGGTCATGATAAGTATATTAAAGGCCCATCAAGAGTTTTCTTTGTCACAACACCCACATTATTTTTCGTTTGTGCAGAGAACTCTAGGGTAAGACAAGTTGGAGAATTTGCATATAACCTTCTCCCTAAAGGCATTCTCTGCTTTGTCCACATATTTGAGAAGTCCATGTTCTCCATTGGATGTGAATGTCTCTTTTCTACTCTCTCCTCACAGCTTTCTACTTAAGTTTCTTTTAATAAAACTATTTATTTTACTAAAAATAAATAAAAAATATAATTTATGCACACATGTACATATGTATATGTACACACAGTATCTAATCCCTGAATCAGTAGTCATTGTCTGTAGGCTGTGAAATGAAGAACAATTTAAAATTTATTTTTGATGTGAATTTTTGAAGATTTAACAATGGAATTTGTGAATAAAAAATTTTTAAATATGCCCCTAAAACATAAAAATGTATGCAGTTATGAACCAATTTGACTCCACAAATAGTAAAAGTAGAGTCCTTATGCTAATATAATAAAAATTGTTTGTTTTTAGTTCATACCTGGAGGTATTGAGGACTTACTCCTCTCTCTGGGATCAGGGATCACTCCTAGCTCTATGATCAGGGATCACTTCTGGCTGGGCTCAAATTACATTCTGCTTTATAAAAGGCAATTGCCCTGCCCACTGTACTATCTCTCCAATTCCTAATATTAGTCTTTTAAACTTTTAAACAAAAAATTGACTCTATATGTTCATCTTTAATAGGTAAATTCTATTGTTATGTTCAATAGAATCACTAAACTCTAACTTGTAAAAAAGATGGAAAATTTCTTTTTTTCTATGAAAATAAGTAGCATATTCTAAAAATGTGTGATTATTTTCCCTGTTGATGGTAATTTTATAATGTCCACTACTGATTTTTATAGAGATACTAGACTATTTAAAACTCACAAAGTTTGAAATAGAAGTCATCTTTCGGTCTGTACTTAACTTTCTATTATTTTTCTTGCATTCCTTATGTCTGAATATTGCCATGTTGCTTCTAAATCTCCTAGATGCAGAAATCACTGGTATCATTCTAAACCTCTTAAGCTAAGAACAGTTCATCAATCAGATAATGCTAGGCATTTTGTTTATCAAAATGGCATGCCCTTGAGAATATGATTAAGAATCCAGCTGAATATTTAAATTTTTACTATTTGAACCAATTAACTTGTTCAGATTTCTGCTCTATGATAGTAATGTGATACCCAGTATGTTCTGCAAAAAGATGATTCGCTGTTATCTCCACATTTGATTGCTAGTTCTGACACATTTATTTCATGCCACAAAGTTTGAAATCTGTTTCTTATAACTCATTTCTGCAACCCAAGTATTTGTGGATGTTGAAATAATAATCCTAGAGATTCCTTCAAATCTTTAATCAGATTTTCGAAACATTTTATGTATTTTGAGTACCTTTTAAGTTCATTTCCTTTCAACTCCCCTGGAATAATGCTGAATATTTTGTTTCCACTTTTTACAATATCTTTTATGGAATGTATTCCTCAATATATCAAAATATCTTTTAGGATCAGGGCCATGCTTTTGTATCATCTAAAACACACAGTTTAGATCTTTGTCCAATAAATGACTCTTAAATTGAATTGATTTAAATTACGTTAGAAGTAATTTGAAAGTACTAGCAAAATACCATCAATGGTGTCTGTATAAGATGCTTTAAATTAAATGTGAGGACAAATTCATTAATACTAACTTGATCTCAAGCAAACAGCACCAGCTCTGCAGTGAAGATTATCAAACATCAGCTTCCCTGCTTGGGATCTGTGATTGGAATGTCTGATTCAGAACAAACAAGTTCACATTTAAAAAAAAAAAAAAGAAGAAAAAATATTTAGCCATGATCTAAAGTCTGCATCATTACATCAACGTAAGAAAAGGTGTAACAAATACAGAATTTGAGAGACCAGAGTGGTAGTAAAGGAGTAGGGTGTGTGTCTTTTACACAGATAACCCAGGTTTGATTCTGCGACCCCCCCAAGCATCATATGGTCCCCCCAAATACTGCCAGAAGCAGTTCCTGAGTGCAGAGTCAGGAGTAAGCCCTGAGCATTCCTGGGTGTGACCTTAAAACAAAACAAAACAAAAAAAACCCAACCAACCAAACAAAATCTCCCTCAACCAAACCAAACCAAACCAAACCAAACCAAACCAAACCAAACCAAACCAAAACCCTGCAATTTCAGAAGTGATTTGATACCACATTTTGTATGGTATGTATTTTGCTACCTCAATGAAACTACTGGAGGAAGTGGAGGAAATAATGTGTTACCCCTTCTCAACACCCTTTCCTCCACAAAAGTCAAATTAGAGAACAATGGATCCATATTTCTCTCTCTTTTTTTGAATTTAAATAAATTTTCTTTAGAAGTGATTATTTGATAGTTACTATATAGAGAACCATGTAAAATTTGGTTTGCTATCCTTCAAGAAGGGAACTGACACATTAGTATTTCAAGATTTACTGTGAATTTATTAAATCTTTTAATAACAACTAGTTTTCACTTTACTAGTAATAGAACAAACATCAAAAGGCAATTCTTATAATACATTTTAAAGAATCTATTATAATTCCTATCATAGCAACTTATTCATATGAAAATCCCAAATGCTATTCATTGTCCTGATGATCATGTAACACTTGGGTAGCAACAGCCTAAATTTTAAAGAACAATTGTGGAGTATCTTCTTAAAATTATCTAAATATTTTTCTAATACTAAAGGTATTAATTTTGTTTCAATTAAATGTTTAGATAATTTCTGTACAATGTGCAATGTGTAATATATATAAAATTAACCTTCGAAGGTGCTTTATATATTTGAATTTAGTATAAAATATACTGAAACATAAGTAATACTTATAAAATTTATAATATAAAATATATTATATATAATAAAATACAATGAACAGGATATAATATAAAATTAATTGTTTTTAATTTCTTATAACAAAGTCAATAAAAATAAAAGAAAATATACCACATCTTAAGTAATATCAGCATTGGTCTATTTATTCATTTAAAACAATAACTTTTTTTTTTTTTTTTTTTTGCTTTTTGGGTCACACCTGGCAATGCACAGGGGTTACTCCTGGCTCTGCACTCAGGAGTTAATCCTGGCGGTGCTCAGGGGACCATATGGAATGCTGGGAATCGAACCTGGGTCGGCGGCATGCAAGGCAAACGCCCTACCTGCTGTGCTATCTCTCCAGCCCAAAAAACAATAAAATTTTTTAAATTCTATATTTATTTAGTATATCACTATGTGACCTACGAATATATACCAAAAAGCACTAAACCTCTTATACTAAATTCCTTTTTTCTTATACTAAAGTTTTAACAGCATCTTATTGCAAAATAGTTTTTTTGTTGTTGCAAAGCAAGCATTGCATAACAAATAATGAAACAAAATACTCACTCATCAGAAGATCATGGTTAACTAGTGAAAGATCTTCTCTATGTGTGTATGTGATATCCATTCTTTGTTCAACTTCTACATTTGTTCAATCAAAGAAATAAACGAAGGGTCTTTACAATGTATACACAATTGATTAATTTATTCAATCAAAAAACTGATTTCTTTTAAGGTATTAAAAATAAAGTATTCCAATTAATAATTATAGAGAAATATTGGATAGTTTGATTATGATATTGTTTAAACCAATTAATTTCTATGTCATTTTGTTATGTCCTGTTAAACTTTTAAATACAAAAAGATAGCATGAAACTTTATTTAAATAAATTTAAATCCTCAAAAGAAACTAAGGATTTAATTTGTTTCTCTTCCCAAGATTTTCAGGGCAGGTTGAGTTGTAAGATAAAACAGGGAAGTAAAAATTTAGAGGCATGATAGAATAAGTTATAAGGGTGTTTATGTTCGAATTTTTTTTTCCAAATTTCTTCTTGTGTTGCACTTAAATACTGCCCAAATTCACTGTGCATTTTGCATGTGTAGTAAGCTATCATTATAGTGAATAGTCCAGTGATCCTTGTTTACTATCAAGATGTAATTGTGGTGATTAAATTACAGATGACACACCACATCAATTCTTATTAAAGATGCACAAGCAGTAAAATGTTTACATTTCAGTAGATGATTTGAGCTGTCCCTCTCACCCATTTTTCATTATATTAAACTTGGTGATTATCATTGAATACTTCAAAGTACACTTGCCTAAGTTACACATTGGACATCTTATTAAGACAGGATCTTTTTTTATATTCACATGCTTGTACTTCTCTAGGTGGCTGTAAATATTAAATGAGAAGACTATATCAGAATGGTTAGTGAATTTTAAAGTCCTATAAAAATAAGATGGGACATTATATTCACGGTCGCAGTCACGGTCTTCCTGTTGTTCATCGATTTGCTCGAGCGGGCCCAGTAACGTCTCCATCATGAGACTTGTTGTTACTGTGTTTGGCATTTCGAATACATCACGGGTAGCTTGCCAGGCTCTGCCGTGCTGGCGAGATACTCTCGGTAGCTTGCCGGTCTTCCCGAGAGGGGTGGAGGAATTGAACTCAGGTCGGCCATGTTGGACGCTTGTAAGGCAAATGCCTTACGGCTGTGCTATCGCTCCAGCCCTGTGCTATCGCTCCAGCCCAGGGTCGGGCCTGGTTAGTACTTGGATGGGAGACATTATATTCATGCAACTAATATTTGTTTAGTGTCCATTATGTGTCAGGCAATCTTGTAGGTACTGAAGATAAGTTAGGAAAAATTTTAATCCCTGCCCTGATAAAGCTTATACTCTTCAGACAAGGAGACAGATAAAATTAAATAGTGTTGGATTGCAACTCTTTAAAGAAAAAGGGAGTTGAAAAGAAGTTGAAATGGTAGGTATAGATATAAAAAGTTGAAATTTGAGATGAGATGGTAAGGGAATGATAAAAGGTGACTTTAGACTAAAATTTAAGTCTGAGAAGGGACTGATGTAGAATAT
This sequence comes from Sorex fumeus, assembly GCF_029834395.1. Taxonomy (NCBI): domain Eukaryota; kingdom Metazoa; phylum Chordata; class Mammalia; order Eulipotyphla; family Soricidae; genus Sorex; species Sorex fumeus. The sequence goes on along the minus strand of NW_026606111.1, from coordinate 16,743,246 downwards.
GGTTCCAAGCAGAAGAGCAAGTTTTATACCAAGAGTTCGTGTTATATTTGAGGAAACATCAAAAAGACCAGCATGAGTCAGGCAGTGTAAATGAGACAAAGAGTAATAATACAGTATAATATAACATAACACAGTGATAGGATGATATAGAAAGCTTTCCATAGTCCTGTGACTGACTTTGGCCAATAGAATCTGAGTGGCAGTGATATTGTTACTCTAGAACTCATGCATTTGTCAGCTTCATTTTCCCCCTCTCTAATTCAAGACTGAGAATGTTATGGTTGATGTGCCTAGATGGTTTTGGTTCTGGGGTGTTTAGAGTGAAATGCTATGAAGTAGAGTGCTTATTACCCCTGTTATACAGAGGTGATAAATGAAATACAAACCCAGTGGTTTTAAGACACTGAGTTCGAGGACTGTTTGTTGCTGCAGCACAGAGAAGCTACTCCTAATTTACACAGGAAATCTTTAGAGAGTTTTGACTGGATTTCCTGCTTGTATCTCTGACAAAAGTATCCTAGATGCTGCATTGATAACAGTTCATAGGCGGAAAGGGCTGATATAAGAGATAAGAAAAGGGCCATTGCATAGATACAGGTGAGAAATCAATGTAGCTAAGATCTAGGAAATATTAATGAACATAGAAAAACATGGCAGGACTTAGGTATGTTCTTTAAAAAGAATAAATAAAATTTTCTGATGTGTTCATCATAGGATATAAGGAGAGACGATTTAAAAATTATTTCAGTTTTTGAAACAGACAATTGAAAAGATAGAGTTGCTACTTACTGAAATGGAAATAATTCTGGAAGAAATGAGGTTTCATGAATCATCTCAGGGTGGCTAGGGGAGAGCCCCTGGAGGCTCTCCCCCTGGCCACCTGGGTTGGAGTGGTCGCTTGCCCAGAGAGGACGGCCTGTGCCATGGGGCAGATGGAGGAGGAAATGAGGCCCAAGCTGGTTGATGATCATTTGCTGTTTATTCCATTCTCCCACGCGCCTATTGCGTCTCTCTGAGCCCCCCGGTCTAGTCTCACACTGCCCCTCATTCCTGTCTCCTATCTCTCCTGCTCATCTCTCTGTGTCCCATCTTGCTTTCTTGCTCTCTCCCAACTCCTCCAACTCTCATCTCTACTCTCTCAGCTATACCCAGTCCTGTAGCAAAATCAACATAAGTAAGCCCTTTCTTTGCTCATAGACAAAATACCACTTAAGTTGTTTTTCTCCTTTCCTCAGTCCAATAAGTTAATTAACATCTTAATTAACATCTTAATTCTACTTCTTAATATTAGTTTTGTATGGACATAGTAAGAGATGCATTGAGGCTTATAGGGCAGCTCTCCAGGGAACATCTTGCCACAGAATCAGACTATAGTGGTCAGGTCAGTTTAATCTTTCCTAACCCTAGCAGGGTCCAAATCTAGTTATTACTTTTTGGATCATGACAGCATTTGTCCATGACCAAGCTCTTAACTTATAGTTAAGCATTATGGCACTTTGGCCAGGCCCAATTTGATGCCGGGGTAGCACATAGCTCACCGTTTGACCTAGGTCCATCCAGTCCCTCATTGGGACCCTGCTTTTGGGGTGCTAGGAAGTGAGGGCAACTGAGGCTTAAATCGAGAGAATAGATGCTCAGGAAGTAAATAGCATTGAGAGTCAATTAACTCCCATGTTATAAAAGCATAGCATTTATTGTCTTGTTTCCTTACAAAAAGGACATTACTCTGAATTAACTATGCAAAGGACTTAAGGAGAGAGAAAAACAATACTTACAAGTCAACAGAGCACAAAGAAAAAAGTTACAAATAAACACAGAGGAATGGGAGCACTGTGATGGGAGTAACCCAGTAAAATTCCCTGCGGCAAGGCAGAAAGGTCAACCAATATTATCTTACAGTTTCAGTTCTAGAATCAGGAGTTTGTTTTTTTTTAAATTTTTGTTAGTGAAACACCATGATGTACAGTTGTAGACTTACAAATTTTTGTGCTTGGGTTTCAATTATACAATGATCGAGTACCCATCCCTCCACCAGTGCCCATTTTCTACCACCACTGATCCCAGTATCCCTCCCAATCCCCTTCCCCCCATCCCACCTTTCCTCTGTGGCAGGGCATTCCCTTTTGTTCTCTCTCTCCTTTTGGGTGCTGTAGTTTTCAAAAGAGTCATTGAGTGGCAATCATGTTTGGTCTATAGTCTACTTTCAGCATGCTTCTCCCATCCTGGGAGGATCCTCCAAACACCCTTTATTTGGTGCTCCCTTCTCTATCTGAGCTGCCTTTTTCCCTAGCATGTGTGGCTGGCCCCCGAGCCATGGAGTAAACGTCCTGGTACCTATCTCGGATTATAATCAGGAGTTTTTGTACATGTTAGGTCTGAAGTATGTATTTGCCGTTTAATTGATGAGGTAAATAGCTCTATTTTTAAGTTGCTGGTATACAATTAAGAATGACCAGTATAGATCACACTTATTTAAAAACTTTTCACAAAACTTTAATTTCTATATTCAGTTTGTTTCTATTGACTTTTATTATTTTCTTTAAAAATTATGTGTTTTTTTTATCATTTTCAGTAATGCAGAATTAAATAATTTATATTATGAATTTGAAAAAAATTCATAGGGTAGGGTATAGATGATGATCAGATCTCCATAGAGGATTCACCCTGTCTTTGCCCAGGCCAAAAGCAGGGTATTTGCTTAGGCTGGATTTGTAAGTTTTGGTGAGGATCATTTTATCCCTAGATTATATTCCTGTCAGGTCACAAACTCTAATCTTTATCTTGTTAGGTTGTTGAACATTACTTTATGCTTTTTAGAGACATTATTATTAAGTTCTTGGTTTCTTACCCCATTCATCTCTAGAATTTGTAAAATGTCTTAGAGACTTAATCAGCCAAGTGCATGAGGTTCTTCTGGTCCGCCTAATCTCTGCAAGTTCACCTATACACTAGAAGTGGCCTCCTGCATACACTGGCTTAATTTTAAGTCTTCTATTTGCTCAGATTTGACAAATGGGCTAAAATTAATGAAGGCAAAGGAAGTCAGCTCACTTTTAGGAAGTTTTTTAAATCTTTTCCAAGTTTCAGCATTTTCAATTCTTACTGCCTCACTAATTCAATGCTAGTTCCAAACAGACAATTTCTGATTATTTTTACAACCATAGTTGTTTTGATGGAATTCTGAGTTCTTGTCTGCTATTCATGTCATGTCTTTTTCAGTGCCACTAGATCCAAAGAGGAACATTCTGATACTATTTAAAGCCATGAGATTGGTTGAGGATGGATGTAATAGAGAGGAGGATCGAGTACTGCAGTCTCAAAAATTTCAAAATTGAGAAATACCCATAAGTTTGGTATTAATTTGTATGTAAGAGGATCATGTTATAAGTTAATTTTCCTTGATAACATGCAATATATTTAAAGTACTTATGATTTTTCTTTTCAAACAGCTAGATGATCATGGTACTCATTATCCTTTTTCTCCTAAATAAAATAACAAGAATTGTTTTACTAATTATTTCACTTATGGATTAAATTCAAAAATGCTTTCAATATGACTAAAATTTAAATATGTGTAAAATTGTAGTAGAAGGTCTTGAAACAAGAACATTTATTCTCTTAGGACTATTATATTCATAAGTATTGTGCTAGAAATTACACAGGATAGTCAAATTGGGAAAATTCAAGAAGAGCTTAATAAAGAGATGGTTTACAAAGAGAGACTATAGGGTTTTATTGCATTTCATAAAGCTGGAAAAACAAGATGTCATTGCTACTCTCTAAGCATGAGGGAACAAAGAAGAACAATATTACTGGAGGCAAAGAGGACCCCAGGCAAACAGGGCAGCCTATAGCAACACCATGAAATCATCTCAGTGCTCCAATCTATCTTCTGCCTACGCTACTACCCAAAGGAAAGCCAGACAGCAAGGTATCCTATGGAATTCTTTCTCACACTTGACTTTCTGTTATGACTTAGTGCTTTCTCTTTCTATCTTTTCCCAGAACTGTTTATGGCTCTAGACCAAAGGCAGTTCCAGTTCTTTTTGTATCATGAAAATTATAATATGCCCTGGCATTACTCACACAATGTTCTGAGTACATTGAGTAGATCTGTGTTACAAAAGCTGATATGAACTGTCAAGATGCAAATTGTTTATAAGAACATACTTAATCAACCCATCCTGAATACAAACTAGCAAGTATTTTCTCATGTAAGAATTCTTCAATTTTCATGAAAAACAGGGCAGTCTGGAGTGATAGCACAGTTGGTAGGGCGTTTGCCTTGCTCACAGCTGAGCCAGGTTCGATTCCCAGCATCCCATATGGTTCCCTGAGCACTGCCGGTAGTAACTCCTGAGTACAGAGCCAGGAGTAACTTCTGAGCATTGCCAGATGTGACCCTCTCCCCCCCAAAAAACCCCAAAACAAACAACAACAACAACAAAAAGGAACTCTTGGGACTGGACTGAATAGTGCATTAGCACAGCATAGGGCTGACTGGAATAGATAGCTGGCACTCCATATGGTCCCCTGAGCAACCAGGAATGATCCTTAAGTGCAGAGCCAGAAGCAATCCCTGAGATCCACTGGGTATGACCCCCCAAAATTAAAAATTAAAAATTTTGTCTTATTTATAGTTGTTGTTAGGCAGATGGTCTGGTCCAATTCCTGTGGAAAACAGTATGGAGATTTTTCCAAAAAAGTAAGAATAGAGATCCCAATTGACTCTTTATCCCCCAAACATAAAAATACTAATTTGAACAGATATACAGGCACAGCCATGTTTATTTCAGTGCTTACTATAATAGTCAGAATTTGGAAAAAATTCAAATGTTTAATAACAGATCAGTGAATAAAGAAGTTGTAGTTTATAAACACAATGGAAAACTAAGCTACTATGATGAAAGATGAAATCATGTAACACAATGCAACTTGGATTGAACCAAAGGGTGAAACATTAAGTGAAGTACGTCAGTGGAATAAGAACAAAAACCAAATGTTCTCACTTATTTGTGATACATAGGATAGCATGACAAGAGAGTAGAAGTATCAATGGGGGGAAAACCTTAGGATTATGAGAAAGTGGAGAATGTGTGGGGAAACAAAGATGATACAGAATGGTGAAAACATAAGGGTATTGATCAGACATGGTTGCATAGAGGTGAGATAATTATATATAACAGAACCTAAGAACCTATGCTAGTGTGTGTGTGTGTGTGTGTGTGTGTGTGTGTGTAAAACTGTGACAATTAAACCCCAATGATGAGTTTAATAATGAGCAGAGGGGGGTGACCTTTGGTCATTGGTGGAGATACACTGACAGTGGTGATGGGTTCAGTGTTGAGGGACAGTATTCAGGGACATTGCATGCCTAAAACTTACAATGTTATTATTAACAGCATTGTAAATCACTGTTCCCAAATAAAAAGTTTAAAAGATGCACTTATCTTTGAGTCACAAGAGATAGTATAGGAGAACATACAAAATGTTCTCACTTAATTGTAGTATATAGAATAGCATGACAAGGGAATAGAATGTATTAATGGGAGAAAACCCTTGAATTACAAGAAAGTGGGGAATTTGTAGGGAAACTTGCAGGCACCTCACCTGGGCACTGCATTGATCTCTGAGCATCATTAATCATCAGGGATATGCAGATCAAAACAACAATGAGATATCATTTCACACCAAAGAGACTGGTCCACATCCAAAAGAACAAAAGCAACCTGTGTTGGCGTGGATGTGGCAAGAAAGGGACCCTCCTTCACCGATGGCGGGAATGCCGACCGGTTCAACCCTTTTGGAAAACAGTATGGACGATTCTCAAAAAATTAGAAATTGAGCTCCCATTTGACCCAGCAATACCCCTCCTGGGAATATATCCCGGAGAGGCAAAAAAGTATAGTCAAAGTGACATCTGCACTTGTTTGTTCATTGCAGCACTGTTTCCAATAGCTAGAATATGGAAAAAATCCTGTGTGCCAGAGAACAGATGACTGGTTAAAGAAACTTTGGTACATCTACACAATGGAGTACTATGTAGCTGTTAGAAAAAATGAAGTCATGAAATTTACATACAAGTGGAACTACATGGAAAATATCATGCTAAGCGAAATGAACCAGAAAGAGATGGATAGACATAGAAAGATTGCATTCATCTGGGGAAGATAAAGTAACAAAATAAGAGACTAACACCCAAGAACAGCTGCAATAAAGGCCAGGAAGTTCACTCCATGGCTTCGAGGCCAGACACACACTCTAGGGGTAAAGGCAGCTTAGATAGAGAAGGGAGCACCAAATAAAGGGTGCTGGGAAGATCCGCCCAGGATGGGAGATGCATGCTGAAAGTAGACTATAGACCAAACATGATTGCCACCCAATGCCTCTTCTGCAAACCACAGCACCCAAAACGAGAGAGAGAACAAAAGGGAGTGCCCTGCCACAGAGGCAGGATGGAATGGGGGATTGAGGGGTGGGAGGGATACTGGGATTGGTGGGGATGGAGAATGAGCACTGGTGGTGGGATGGGTACTCGATCATTGTATAACTGAAACCCAAACACAAAAACTTGTAAGTCTACAACTGTACCTCATAGTGTTTCACTAATAAAAAAAATAAATAAAGCATAAGTTTGATATATATATTTTAATCTTATTAACTGCCCACATATAATTGATATCATAAAATTAATTTCACTAGTAATACTGTAGTAAGTTATGATACCAACGTACATGGAGACTGAGTATTTCAGAGTAATGGGTAATTAAATTATCATTAATCCATAATTGACTTTGTAAATAGTAAAAACTTAGTTCCAAAAGTTTTGCCTTAAAGTCTCATGATTACTGTTTCTTAGATTCTGACATATAACTAAGGTCTAGAACTGAATTCGTTTCTCTTGTCAAATCTGCTCACCTTTCTGCACATTTTTAAAAATATTTATCAAAGACAAAACGCAGGAAGAAAACACTGAAATAATATATTCATTCATTTAATCAATAATAATTTTTCAAGCATATACTATTCTGGAGAGAGACAAATAGTGCAAATGGGTCTCATGAAGGAACCTAGCCCAGAAGGCATGATGTAAAAATTAATACTGTCATAAATTCTACAATAGATCTTTGCTCTGTGAGCTGTGGAAGCTGTCAAAAAGACACCAAAGATCCTGTGTATTAGGGAGTGTACTCTAGGGAACATATAATTTCTCTTTCCAAATAAGAACCACATTTACTTCATCTCTGGACCGTTTCTTGAAAGTCTATTTTTACTGTTTATGGTTGTTATGGCACTCATATGGATCTTTAAAGGCTCAAATCTTCTATTTAGTATGTTGAAATTGTTCCTCACTAAATGTCCTGACCTTTAATCTCTGTTATCTCCAGCCCATCTCCCAATTATTGAAACATTATTATTACTAGGAATACAGTGTTGGCACCTGTTTAATACTTCACCTCCTCATGTATTCTTGGTTCTGTGCTATCATCCTAAGCGTTAACCTTGTCATCTCCTAGAACGCTCTTCCCTACTCAACTGCAGTTTTCATAATTGGAAACCTGGCCATTTCTTCCAAACCAAGAGGCTGTAAATTCTGTCTATTCTATACTTCCATACACTTTCCTATTTTTTTCACAATACTTATGACATTCTCCTTTGTTTTATATTTTTATCTTCTTTGTTGGATTGCAAGATTCTTAAGGGTCCTTATATCATGTGTATATGTATGTGCAATTCTTTTTTTTATTTAATTTTTATTAGTGAAACACCATGAGGTACAGTTGTAGACTTATAAATTTTTGTGCTTGGGTTTCAATTATAAAATGATCAAATACCCATCTCTCTACCAGTGCCCATTTTCTACCACCACGGGGTATGTGTGATTCTTATAGAAAATGGTAGGATGTCTTAAAAATTGAATTATGCAAAAAATTCATTCAGTAAATGTTAGAACATAGTAGAGATAAACTTCAATTTTATCTGATATTAACAAGTCTTAGTGCCAAGTAGAGCAACACTGGAAGGTATTAAACTTGCCTCTTAATAGATTCTGTGATTAAAGTTACATTTAGGTAAAGGAAGAATTTGCAACTTTTATATACTTAAGTCAATAAGAATAAAATCTCATTGAACACATTTAATGGCCTCATATGTTTCCATATCATTGTTGAATCCTGTTATGAATGTACTTTCTATTACTCTAGGCATTTCATTTCAGAACCATTCTGAAGCAAAAATACTTCTTTTAAAACTTGCAATCTATGAATTTTGTTTTATGCAAACATTCTTAGAATATATTTTAAACCATAAAATCTGTAACTTAGAAACAGTTCCTTCCTTTTCCATGTAGAGCTGTCAGAAAGAAGAAGGGATTTGGTAAACCGCATGTCACTATCAGCCATTGATAGCCAGTGATTTGTTCCGAATCTAAAGGCTAAACCAAACCTCATGCTGCTGTATGTCAGATACAATTGGTCCACAGTCAAAGTTTTACAGCTCAGACAGGGCACACTTTATCCTTCAGGCTGCTACTTAAGATAGCCACGACCCTGAGGAGAACCAGTCAACAAAACAGACAGACAAGAGGATGTGATTTGTATGCATCCCTGAACCAGCTCACATCACCCCTGACCTACAGGTCAGGCTGCAAATGACAGCAGGGTGCATGCACCTGATCAGACAGAATATTCTCATTATAAAGCCTGGGAAGAGGGGGCAACTCCTCTGTGTTTACCCACAAGCCAGATGCAATCTACCTAGGAAATGAGCAAAAATACTGATTTAGTTCAATAAGAAGATGTGACCAACATGTAAGTACCTTATAAAATTTTAAATCAATCATTTTTCTTCATAAACTTGGGTGAACACAAGATAATTATACAGGGAGAGTTTATCAAAGGGAAAAAATAACTTGTTTAATCACAAATTGACTATCCAAAAGAGAACATGGAATAAGAAACCCTTATTAAATTGCAATAGGATCACCTTATCAAGTAATGTTGGCTGTGACTATTTGTTTTAGAAAAAAATTGGTTAAGAATGAGTCTAAAATGGTAGTAAAAATCTATAGATGTATCTCCTTTAGAAGACTGTGGAAGAGAGTCTCTGTGGAAGCAATATGGAGATTTCTAAAAAAATTAAATATTGAAAATAGAACTACCACATGATCTAGCAATTCCATTTCTAGACATCTACCAAAGGAACATACATATGAAGTATGATATATATTAATATGATATATATTCAAGATAGATGTGTGCATATATATGTACATATTCACATATATATGTATATGTATATATATATATACATACACCTGTGTTCATTGCAGCCCTATTTATAATAGCTCAGATCTGGAATTAATCTAAGACCTCAATGACAGATGAGTGCATAAAGGAGATTTGTACATATTGGAATACTACTCAGATATATGAAATCTGACCTTTCCTTGGCTAAAGAATAGTAGGAACAAGAGGAGGTCATGCGAAAGGAAATAAGGACAAAACAGTATGATTTTACTCATATGCAATTTCAAAAGGAAACAAGAGGAGAGACAGTGTGAAATGGAAATGAACTTTTAGATTCTGACCACACAACTGAGGTTCCTAAGTGGAGTTGGAAGAATTTAATGGATTATAATGGATTATGGTGGAGGGATAATGGCACTTTAACAATGGGCTTGGTGCAATACGCTTGTACTTCAAAAATCTGTGAAGACTTACATTCTTATAAGTCAATGTTACCTCAAAAAACAAACAAAAAAAGTGAAGAACTTGAGGTAGTAAAGTTCTCATTTTTTTTTTTATTAGTGAAACACCATGAGGTACAGTTGTAGATTTACAATTTTTTGTGCTTGGGTTTCGATTATACAATGATCAGATACCCATCCCTCCACCAGTGTCCATTTTCCACCACCATGGATAATATCCCCCCACCCCCACCCCCTCATCCCCCCTGCCTCTGTGGCAGGGCAATCCCCTGTGTTCTCTCTCTCCTTTTGGGTGTTGTGGTCTGCAAAAGAGGCATTGAGTGGCAAACATGTTCAGTCCATAGTCTACTTTCAACATGCATCTCCCCTCCTGGGAGGATCCTCCAAACACCCTTTATTTGGTGCTCCCTTCTCTATCTGAACTGCCCTTTCCTCTAGGATACCCGGCTGGCCTCTAAGTTATGGAGTAATCCTCCTGGTGCTGATCTCAGCTATTCTTGGGTATTAATCTCATATTTTGTTACTTTATATCCCCCAGATGAATGCAATCTTTCTATGTCTATCCCTCTCTTTCTGACTCATTTCACTTAGCATGATACTTTCCATATTGTACCGCTTGTATGTAAATTTCATGACTTCATCTTTTCTAACAGCTACATAGTACTCCATTGTGTAGATGTACCAAAGTTTCTTTAACCAGTCATCTGTTCTTGGGCATTCAGGTTTCTTCCAGTTTCTGGCTACTGTAAAGAGTGCTGCAATGAACAAACAAGTGCAGATGTCACTTCGACTACACATTTTTGCCTCTCTGGGATATATTCCCAGGAGTGGTATTGCTGGGTCAAATGGGAGCTCAATTTCTAATTTTTTGAGAATCATCCATACTGTTTTCCAGAAGGGCTGAACCAGTGGACATTCCCACCAACAGTGAAGGAGTGTCCTTTTCTCGCCACATCCACGCCAGCATCGGTTGCTTTTGCTCTTTTGAATGTGGGCCAGTCTCTGAGGTGTGAGATGGCATCTCATTGTGGTTTTGATCTGCATCTCCCTGATGATTAATGATGTAGAGCATTTTCTCATGTGCTCTTTTGCCATTCAGATTTCTTCTTTGAGAAAGTATCTGTTCATTTCATTGCCCCATTTTTGGATGGGGTTGGATGTTTTCTTCTTGTGGAGTTTAACCAGTATTTTGTATATCCTGGATATCAACCCCTTGTCAGATGTGTATTCGGTGAATAGCCTTTCCCATTCTGTAGACTGTCTTTGTATTTTGGTCACTGTTTCTTTGGAGGTGCAGAAGCTTCTTAGTTTAAGATAGTCCCATTTATCTATCTCTGTTTTCACTTGCTCGGCCAGTGGCGTGGCATCTTTGAAGATACCATTAGCTTCAATGTCATGGAGGGTTTTGCCAACTTTGTCTTCAATGTACCTTATGGTTTCTGGTCTGATGTTGAGGTCTTTAATCCATTTTGAGCTTACTTTTGTACATGGTGTTAGGCAGAGTTCTGAGCCTATTTTTTTTGCATGTAGCCATCCAGTGATGCCAACACAATTTATAAAAGAGGCTTTCCTTACTCCACTTCACATTACTTGCACCTTTATCAAAGATTAGATGATCATATGATTGAGGAGAGATGTCAGTGTATTCAACCCTGTTCCATTGGTCTGCAGTTCTGCCTTTGTTCCAGTACGATGCTGTTTTAATTATTACTGCTTTGTAGTAGAGTTTGAAGTTAGGGAGGTTGATTCCTCCCATTTTCTTTTTCCCAAGAATTGCTTTAGCTATTCGTGGGGGTTTATTGTTCCATATAAATTTCAGGAGTATCTGCTCCATTTCTTTGAAGAATGTCATGGGTATCCTTATAGGGATTGCATTGAATTTATACAATGCTTTCCGTAGTATTGCCATTTTGACAATGTTAAGTCTCCCGACCCATGAGCAGGGGATATCTTTCCATTTCCTCATGTCCTCTTTTATTTCCTGAAGTAGCGTTTTGTAGTTTTCTTTGTACAAGTCCTTTACTTCCTTAGTTAAGCTGATTCCTAGGTACTTGATTTTCTGGGGCACAATTGTGAACGGGATTGTTTTTTTCATGTTGCTTTCTTCTCTCTCACTGTTTGCGTATAGTAAAGCCATGGACTTTTGGGTATTGATTTTATAACCTGCAACTTTACTATACGAGTCTATTGTTTCTAGGAGTTTTTTGGTGGAGGTTATTGGGTTCTCTAAGTAGAGTATCATATCATCTGCGAATAGTGAGAGCTTGATTTCTTCCTTTCCTACCTGAATGCCCTTAATATCTTTTTCTTGCCTAATCGCTATTGCAAGTACTTCCAGTACTATATTGAACAGCAGTGGAGAGAGTGGGCATCCCTGTCTCGTCCCTGATCTTAGAGGGAAGGCTCTCAGATTTTCCCCATTGAGGATGATGCTTGCTGTAGGCTTGTGGTAGATGGCTTTAATTATGTTGAGGAAGGTCCCCTCTATACCCATTTTGGCTAGGGTTTTCATCATAAAGGGGTGCTGGATCTTGTCAAATGCTTTCTCTGCATCTATTGATATAATCATATGCTTTTTATCTTTTCTTTTGTTGATATGATAGATTATGTTGATTGATTTTCGAATGTTAAACCATCCTTGCATCCCTGGGATGAATCCTACTTGGTCATGATGTATGATCTTTCTGATGAGTAGTTGGATTCTATTTGCTAGTAGTTTGTTGAGGATCTTTGCATCTGTGTTCATCAGGGATATCGGTCTGTAATTCTCTTTCTTTGTGGTATCTCTGTCTGCTTTTGGTATCAGTGTGATATTTGCTTCGTAGAAACTGTTCGGAAGTGTTTTTGATATTTCAATTTCGTGGAAAAGCTTAAAGAGCATTGGGAGTAAGTCCTCTTTAAAGATTTGGAAGAAAACCCTCCATGACATTGAAGCTAATGGTATCTTCAAAGATGCCACGCCACTGGCCGAGCAAGTGAAAACAGAGATAGATAAATGGGACTATCTTAAACTAAGAAGCTTCTGCACCTCCAAAGAAACAGTGACCAAAATACAAAGACAGTCTACAGAATGGGAAAGGCTATTCACCGAATACACATCTGACAAGGGGTTGATATCCAGGATATACAAAATACTGGTTAAACTCCACAAGAAGAAAACATCCAACCCCATCCAAAAATGGGGCAATGAAATGAACAGAAACTTTCTCAAAGAAGAAATCCGAATGGCAAAAAAGCACATGAGAAAATGCTCTACATCATTAATCATCAGGGAGATGCAGATCAAAACCACAATGAGATGCCATCTCACACCTCAGAGACTGGCCCACATTCAAAAGAACAAAAGCAACCGATGCTGGCGTGGATGTGGCGAGAAAGGGACACTCCTTCACTGTTGGTGGGAATGTCCACTGGTTCAGCCCTTCTGGAAAACAGTATGGACGATTCTCAAAAAATTAGAAATTGAGCTCCCATTTGACCCAGCAATACCACTCCTGGGAATGTATCCCAGAGAGGCAAAAATGTATAGTCGAAGTGACATCTGCACTTGTTTGTTCATTGCAGCACTCTTTACAATAGCCAGAAACTGGAAGAAACCTGAATGCCCAAGAACAGATGACTGGTTAAAGAAACTTTGGTACATCTACACAATGGAGTACTATGTAGCTCTTAGAAAAGATGAAGTCATGAAATTTACATACAAGTGGTACAATATGGAAAGTATCATGCTAAGCGAAATGAGTCAGAAAGAGAGGGATAGACATAGAAAGATTGCATTCATCTGGGGGATATAAAGTAACAAAGTATGAGATTAATACCCAAGAATAGCTGAGATCAGCACCAGGAGGATTACTCCATAACTTAGAGGCCAGCCGGGTATCCTAGAGGAAAGGGCTGTTCAGATAGAGAAGGGAGCACCAAATAAAGGATGTTTGGATGATCCTCCCAGGAGGGGAGATGCATGTCGAAAGTAGACTATGGACTGAACATGTTTGCCACTCAATGCCTCTTTTGCAGACCACAACACCCAAAAGGAGAGAGAGAACACAGGGGATTGCCCTGCCACAGAGACAGGGGGGATGGGGGGATGGGGGTGGGAGGGATATTATCCATGGTGGTGGAAAATGGGCACTGGTGGAGGGATGGGTATCTGATCATTGTATAATTGAAACCAAAGCACAAAAAATTGTAAATCTACAACTTTAAAAAAAATAAAATAAAATAAAGGGAAAAAAAAAAAAAGATTTGGAAGAATTCACTAGTGAATCCATCCGGGCCAGGACTTTTGTGCTTGGGGAGACCTTTTATAAAGTTCTCATATTTTAAAAGTAAACCTGTACTTCCAAAATCATCTATATTAAAATGAGAATTAAGTATGGAGAGGATGGCCAATAAACTAATTCTTTTTATTTTTTTTTGTAGGGTAGTGGGGCCACACCCAACTATGATCAGGCTTGCACCTTGCTCTGGGCTCAAGGATCAGTCCAGGAAGTGATGGATATGGAGGAGTGGGATTGTATATTGTGCATAGGGATAAAACTTGAGTTGGCTGCACGCCAGGTGAGTGCATTACTAGCTCCAGTCCCAATACATGTTAATTCCTAAGAACATGGAAGAGAATTTAGTCTTCTTTTCACTTTCTCCCACCCTATCCATTCCTGTCAACCTGACAGGCACAATACAAAGTTTCAGTGGTTTCAGCTTAGATCTCATGTTTCCAGTTTTGTTATGTGTATTGGATATATGGCTGTACCATTCACTCATATCACCAGTATAACTGAAGTCCTGAAACTTATTCACCTATTACTCCCTGTTCTCTTCTTCCCACTGAGATTTTTTTCCTTCTTTTTCAAACAAAACTTAGTCTTGAATTATTGGAAATAGTTTTGCCTTAGTCCAGTAGAAGAGGGAGACGATCACTGGAGGTTTATGTAAAGGTAAAAAGGTAAAAGGCCCTCCTGTTGATCATCGATTTGCTCGAGCGGGCCCAGTAACGTCTCCATTGGAGACTTTGTTGTTACTGTGTTTGGCATATCGAATACGTCACGGGGAGCTTGCCAGGCTCTGCCGTGCGGGCGAGATACTCTCGGTAGCTCACCAGGCTCTCCGAGAGGGGCGGAGGAATCGAACTCGGGTCGGCCATATTGGCTGCATGCAAGGCAAATGTCTTACCGCTGTGCTATCGCTCCAGCCCTGTAAGAGCAATAAATCCAAGTAGAAGTCTCTTAAATACAGTAAAGATTCATCATAAAGTTCTCTGACATGCAATGAGTTGAAATTTCATTGTTAAAACTAAAATAATTAAAATACAAAATATTATTATATAGTTGGCCTATAAAATGGGTATTAATCTTGTTTTAAATAGTAGAATAATTAAGGTGTGACATATATATATATATTCCACTTTATATTTACGTATACTTAATAAAATAATGCTCCTGGTTCTAGACTTACAAAAATACTATGGCTTTGAATGAAAATATACAGGTAGTATTCATTACAAAGACAAATTCATCACTAGTCAACAATATTGCCATGTGTCTTTACCAACATGTAGTGGAAGGATGAATAATTCAATTTTCTATTAATAATCTTTATCATCTACTTAGATTGTAACTACTTTTAAAAATTCATTAAAGTGTTTTTTGGGTGGGGGACCATACCCTATAGTGTTGAATGTTACTCCTGGCTATGTGCTCAGTTGTCACTCCTGGTTGTGCTTTGAAGATCAAATATAATCTGGGAATATAACAGGATTAATCATGTGCAGAGAAAGCATCTGTAATTTCATAATTTCACTGACAGTGTCTTATTTGTCTTGTCTTCAATCTTCAGAACATTGGCATTAACTGTGAAAAAGACTTAGGCTTGAAAATATACAATCAACAGCAAACCTATTTCTGTTATTTACAAAGTAGGCAAAATAGGCAGAATACTTTGTTTCCTTTTCAATTCAATTTGATGTCTTAGTATTTCTTATTCGTTATCATCTTCTCTTTTTCTTGTAGCTTACTATTCATACTTACATGAACTAAATCTTATCTTTTGTTTTGTAATGATGGATTTAGCAAGTTCAGAAGGTAAGGAAAAGAGCATTTAACTCTGAAGAAAGTTAGGCATTAAAGTCTTACGGTTAAGAAAGAAAATTTTTTTTACTAGTATAGAACTGCTGGGTGATAAATAAGTTCTGCTATATGTTTTGTATACTTTCTTATGATGTGAGGTTAAATAAAAGAAATAAATTAGAAAAATAATAGAATATCCTTTGTCATAGGGTTATGATGATAACTGATAAAATCGAGATAACCAATTAAGTTTTTATCTCAGGCAATGAATTTCTTAATGTAAAAATGTTCCATATAATATTCAAATTTAATGGTGTTTGTGATATTTTTTAAAATTTAATTTGGCGTTCATAATCTTTATATAAAGTCTTGATTAATTATAACACACTTTTCTTCTCGAAACATTTGGAGGGTAAATAGAAAGACTATTACTAACAGATCCAATGTATTTTGTTAATGTTTAAATGTTTCTTCTTCCCTCCTACCAATATTTTATTGCAAGAGTGTCTTTAGAACAAAAGCTAGATGACAGAAATTGCTTGGTAATCTGATACACTCAGATTCACCTTGACCATTTTATTTATTTTACTCTTGGGGGCACATGCAGCAGTGCTCAGAGATTACTATTCCTTGCTCTGAACTTTGGGATACTCCTGGCGGTACCCAGGGAACAGTATATGGTGCCTGGGATGGAATTCAGATCAGCTGCATGCACCACAAGGGCCTTACCCATCATACTATCCGTCCAGCCCCTATCCCTGCCATTTTGTATTGCCCTTTGTAATAAAGTGCAAAGTTGGTAGTTTGCAAATATCATGTTCTCAGTTCCTTTGATCTAATGTTCTGTTAGTTTTTTGTCAATGAGCTATATTCCCTCACTGGCATGTGAGGGGAAGGGGAAAAGTTACTTTCCCATTTGTGGCAGAATGCTGTGGGTGATTGATAACTAAACCAGTTAAGCGGCTGCACTCTTTGGCAGCATCCACAAATGAATTGCAGTAGCCTCCATAGGAGTTCATATTGTGTTTGTGTGTGTGTATGTGTGTGTTGGCAATGGTATTTCAACAACAGCAGCGGAGAGGTCATGCTAAAGCAGCATGTGTGATTTATGTATATCAGACTAGAGATGGTAGCAGGTTCCGAAGCCTCAGGTAAAAACCTTCTTCATATTCCTTTTGTTGTTGTTTTTGGGCCATATCTAGTGGTGCCCAGGGCTTACTCCTAGCTTTGTGCTTAGGAATCATTTCTGATGGGTTTTGGGAACCTTATGGAATACTGACTGGGTGGGCTGTGTCCACGGCAAGAGCCTTACACACTGTACTAATAAGGGCTCAGGTCCCTATTTCTATTGGTCATCTAAATCTTATTTGAAGAAGTGTCAGTTTATCTTTTCTCCCCATTATTTTTTTGGGATGAAGTTGGGTTTATTTTTTTCCTTAAGTTTTGTTGTTGTTTTATCTATCTTGGATATTAGCCCTTTGTCACATGAGTGGTGAACAAATATTTTTCTTCAGTCAGAGATTGTCTTTTTATTCTGGTCATCATTTCTTTTGAGGTTCAAAAGCTTTTCATTTTGATGAATCTATGTTAATGTAACTGAAAGATATTATGCTGAGCAAGGTCAGCCAGAGGAAAGACAGTTACACAATGGTCTCTCTCATATGTGTAATAGAAACAAGATAGTAAGAGAATAACAAAATCACCAAAATCAACAGAATCCAAGAACTGGTATACATAACAGAGCTTACCATGATAATGAAATGTGTGGTGGGAAAGGAATAAATTACAGGATTGTCAAGGTAGGCATGGGGGTATGATGTGATGGGGGAACCCTGAGACAATGATGAAAGAAAATGGATATTCTGGAGGGAGTGTAGTGTTGGAATTCTCTATGTTCGAAATCCTATCACTGATAATATTGTAAAGTAATAAAGCACAGTGACTAAAATAAAATTTAAAAAAGGAAAAGACACTTTTTTTTCCCTTTTGGGTCAAATCTGGCAATGCACAGTGGTTACTCCTGGCTCTTCACTCAGGAATTATTTTTGGCGTTGTTTGGGGGACCATATGGGATGCTGGGATTCGAACCCGGGTTGGCTACATGCAATTCAAACACCCTATCCACTGTGCTATTGCTCCAGCCCCTAAAAGACACTTTCTTTTTTTTTAAATTTTTTTTTTTTATTTTTAGTGAAACACCATGAGGTACAGTTGTAGATTTACAATTTTTTGTGCTTGGGTTTCAATTATACAATGATCAAATACCCATCCCTCCACCAGTGCCCATTTTCCACCACCATGGATAATATCCCTCCCACCCCCATCCCTCCCATCTCACCCTGCCTCTGTGGTAGGGCAATTCCTTGTGTTCTCTCTCTCCTTTTGAGTGTTGTGGTCTGCAAAAGAGGCTTTGAGTGGCAAACATGTTCAGTCCATAGTCTACTTTCAACCTGCATCTCCCCTCCTGGGAGTATCCTCCAAACACCCTTTATTTGGTGCTCCCTTAAAAGACACTTTCTTAAACTTGCATTTTTCTTATTTCCTTTCATGTTATTCCTGCTTTTCTAATTCTTCTAACTAGTTGGTCATCTACCCTATGGGACTAGGGTGTTTGAAATACTTGGCATGCTTTCTATTTTTTTGTGTAGACATTGACTGATACAAGATTGCTGGTGGGAGAGGTTCATTTGTTTGTTTGGGGGACACACACTCAATCCAAAGATAATTGGAGACTTGAACAAGATATGCTTTAATGCTTTTTAAACCATAAAAGCATTTAGCATGTTTAGGGAGAAACATACAGTTAGTGGTAAGTTAAACAGAAATTTGATCTATATCAAAGGAGTCTCCCCTTACAAAGTAAGCAGAATGTAACAATTACACTCAAATTTTGTATACCTTCATACATAGTAGTTTGGCCCAATCATCAATAATAGTAATCAGGAAAACTATACATGCAGCATGAAAGAGAATATGACTTTGAGATATCTTAATATAAAATAAAAATAATGGGATTGGGGAGATAGCTCTGGAGGCTAGGCACATATCTAGCATGAAAAAGATTCTGAGTTAGGTTCCCATATATCATGACCCTATGAACAGCTTCAGGTATAGTCCCGGTGGTCCCTCTGTACTTCCAGGCCTGAGCACTGCTACATTACTAGAACCTATCACTGAACCACAAGGCCCTGATTGCCAAGAATCACTGGGAGTGGATCCTGGGTCCTTTGATACCAGAAGGCTTGGGATCACCACCCCCAGAAAGTAAAATAAAAATATTTTCCTGATACCTGTTAAAAGAAAACTTAATGATAGACAGTCTATATTTTACATAATTATTTGTTGCATTTATTGGTTTATTTCTCTGCTTGTAGATGAGTCAGAGTCATAACATATACAGTTTTCAAGATACCATTAATAAATGTGTTAGGAAATTTCATTATTCTATAGTCAAGACATTATATCTTATCTCTAATTAAATTTTCTCCTCAGTCTTTTTCTTTATCTTTTCCTTTCTTGAAAGGAAGAATGCATCTGTATTCTTTTTTAATACTCGGCATATTCCTGAAGTTAATTAATCATTAGCCCTCTTCTCCTGTATTCTCTTTTTCTCAGTGTAAGAAATCTCAGTTCCATTGACCTTTAAGCGTGGTTGTTTCCATCATGTTACTTAGTTCTTCAAATCGAGTGTAATTGACATAAACTTGGCTATCTTTTAACTGCCACAATTAGAGCAAAGTCATCTCTAATTCTGTTAAGAAGTGTCACCTCCTCAGATGGATAGAAAAGAAGAAAAGGGGAAAAATGAATGTCACTTAAAAATTTAGATTATCTGAGGGACAAACAATATTTGTTTTGCTTTTATAAGTAGACAAAAAGTAGTTTGGTACATATGTGATCAAAACATGGATAAAGCTATTGATCAGACAGGACTATTGATCTGATTTGATAAATGCTTCGTAAATGTATAGCATCAAATAGATCAGATGTTTCTAAATGATCTTAGTTCATGATACTTGTTTCCATTTTTACAAAGAAGCTTTCTAAAATAAACCTGTTTAGCCAAGTAAGTGAAGTACACTCCAAAGAAATGTGTTAAAAAAAATCTGACTAGAGGATGCCTGAACTGAAACAAATTATAAAGGATTGCTGGTTTTGCTGTTTTCTCCTTAAACCAGCCTAGGCTTTTAATATTTAAAACTCAAAGAAACAGCAAATAAAATCCTCCAAAGAAAAATAAGAAGCCTAGTGTTCATTTCTATATTCAATAACGTAGTCTGGTCTCGGGGTCATGCACAAAGTTGGTACTTAGGGCAGGGTATGGATTTAATTATTTAATAACTGCAATAATCACTGTCACTGTCCTCCCGTTGTTCATAAATTTGCTCGAGTGGGCCCATTAACGTCTCCATTTTGAGACTTCTTGCTACTGTGTTTGGCATACTTAATACATCTGGGGTAGCTTGCCAGGCTTTGCTGTGCGGGCGAGACACTCTGGGTAGCTTGCCGGGCTCTCTGTGAGGGACTAGGGAATTGAACCCGGCTTTGCTGGGCTGTCTGTGCTCAAGGCAAACGACCTACCGCTGTGCTATTGCTCCGCAATAATGATGCATTTAAATGTTGCTGCATTTATTTATTGACTTGTAAGGCTCTACTCCCTATATTTACCACGGGGGATCACTGAATAATGAACATGATCCATTTCAAAAATAGTCATCATTTTATTTTTGATAGTGAATTTTAAACTTATTTGAAGTTTCAAAATGCTCTATAAAGAGTACCTGACAGAATAGAAAAACCATTATGACAAAGTGCTCATTAATGCTCTACATTGTAGTAAAATCTTACTATGTATTATTCTACATGACATAGCTTATCTTATGAAAAATTACTGGAAGAATTAAATGTTTATTTTTAAAGACATATTATTTACATGTATTATTCATGTAAAAATAATGAACAAAAAGAAAACAAAACATCAACACAAAAGATACAAAATATAGAACTATCAATTCATGTATCGAAATTATTATTTTTAAGTGAAAGGGCTTAAGTATATCTATATAAAACATTTTTCTTTGGGAAGAAAATAATGCATTTGAGTTTTAAAGTATATTTATATTAAATTTTACAGTTCATAATAATTGTATAATTTCAGTGTTTTTTTGTTTGTGTTTTGTTTTGTTTTGGGGACACACCTGCTTGATGTTCAGGGCTTACTCCTGCCTCTGAGTTCAGGGATCACTCTTTATGGAACTCAGAGGTGCTAAGAATGAAATCTAGGTTGGCCATGTGAAAGGCAGGTACCCTTCTAGTATTATTTCTCTCCACCCCTAAATGCACTTTTAATGTAATTTTTCCAGAGCCTTGTGAGGTAATGATGTTAATAAAAAGATTTCTATATTACATAATAACTCCATTATATTGACCTGATAGTTACAATATATTATAAACTTTCTAATTAAGAGTAATTAAATAATAATCTTGTAGAAACTGATTTAAATAATTATAATATTTAATATAATATCAAGGTGGGCTCAGCTGGTAGGGCGTTTGCCTTGCAAGCGGCCAACATGGCTGACCCGAGTTTGATTCCTCCGCCCCTCTCGGAAAGCCTGGCAAGCTACCGAGAGTATCTATCTTGCCCGAATGGCAAAGCCTGGCAAGCTATCTGTGACGTATTCGATATGCCAAACACAGTAACAACAAGTCTCAAAATGGAGATGTTACTGGGCTTGCTCAAGCAAATCGATGAACAATGGGAGGACAGTGACAGTGACAATATCAAGTGTGTAGGTTAGAAATTATGGAAGTCATAGTACACAGGGATATTTCATACCCAACTTTTTTTCCTACTAATTTCTCTCCCTTCTTTTATTCTCTTTACCTTCTCCACCCTCTTTTTTTAAACATTCACTGAGCCCATCAATCAGGAAATTTTGTTACTGTAAATTCAACACCATTAATCTGAACTTAGAGCAAAAGCTTGTATGATAGTAATGATGGACAAAGAAGAGAAATGAAGCATCAGAGTCAGACATGCATCAGGTTCTACTATTTACTGACCATTGCAGCAGAGGATTAATTTAATCGCAATAGTCTTCTCTTCTGCAGAAATACAGAAATAAGCACCACCTCAGATTGTGTTGTAAGAATGAGATAATATTTGTAAAATTCTTACTATGATACTAGACACATTCCTGCCTTTTATGATTATTTAACTGTATAATTTGGGTGTTAGATGAACAAGATAGAGCTTGTCCTCTCCCCTTTATTATTCTATCTAAAAAGAGATTGTTGTGTCATCTTAAAATTTCTTTCAGCTGCAGAATCTCTGCATCCTTCTCTTAGGTGCTCTTGTGGTATCTGCATGATCAGCTAGCCTTCCTTAGGTAACTTGCAGGGGCTAAGTAAGACACAATGAGTGAAAGACTGAGTAGATAAACTAGGCTATGGAAGACCCAGAGTGAAATAACAAGATTGTAGTTTTAATGAACCAAAAGTAGTTTTACTATTTTGAAATTGCCCTAGTGGAATGTTGGGTGACAATAATTAAAAATTAACTTCTGCTACAGGTGTTGGATTCCTATTGTGTATGCAGCCTTACATACCAAGGAAGTTGGAAAGGGGAAAAGGTATTATGGGATACGAAGACAAAGGTCTAAAAACTTCTGGGCTTGCCATTATATATTGTCTGTCATAATAATGGGTTTGGATTATGGAAAAAGGACCCATGAAAGAGCCCATAACATATTCCTCAAAGGATCTTATAAACATCATGAAGCAGAGGTTCTATTTATCCTTGATTTTTCTTGTTCGGTTCATCCTATACTAATCACCAAGTATAGAATAGCAATCTAATTTTTACTAATAAAATTAAAATGCAAGCAGAATTTTGTCCAGAAGGTTCTTATAATTTCTAGGATAAATTCTGAGAAGTCACTACTTTTTTTTTCATTCCATGGGAAGTCTGAGAGAACAAGATTATCTCTTTATTTGGCTCAGCTTTCAAAAATGCGAAGAGTATACTCTGTACATTTCTATAACAATGAAAACTTTAGGGATTTTATTTTTTAGACTAAGTCTTTTTTTGAGAAATACTTTAAAACTTTTGGCACAATGGTCTCTGCTTCTTTTCCACCCAGATTATAAGATTGAAAAAAATATGCCCAACCTGAATTTTTAAACTCAATAGATTGTATAGAGATTCTTGAAAATCAAAGTCAATACATATTTAAATCACAAGTAATGTTAAGGAATATTTTTTGGTTATTTTGAAACAATTTTTTATTTTTTCATAGGTCACCTAAGAAACATTTCTGATAAAGCTATAGTGGTCACTCATCTGAGGATAAACATAGGTTTTTTTTTTATTATTGATTGTTTTTGGCCATTGTAATGATTTATCAACATCTTCAATCAAGAGTCCCTTTTCAAATGCTACCCTTTTCTTCCTTGTTTTTAACCTAATA